>NC_044032.1:122201457-123585867 GCF_901765095.1 Microcaecilia unicolor
AGCTAAGGCGGTGCAAGCTTCAGAATCAGGTCCGTCTGCTCCTGAGGATGCCCCGCCCGCGTGCTTGGGACATTGTCCAGCTGCTGGGATCGATGACAGCCACGATGGAAGTGGTACCCTGGGCGAGAGCGCACCTGAGACCTCTACAGTATTCCCTAGTACGGAGATGGTCTCCTATTTCTCAGGATTACCAATGCAGACTTACTTGGCTCCCTGCAGCCCATCTCAGCATGGAGTGGTGGCTCTCGGACAGCATGCTGCAGCGAGGAATGCCGCTGACGCTCCCCGTTTGGTGCCTAGTGGTAACAGATGCCAGCCTGAAGGGCTGGGGCGCACACTGCAAGGGGAAGCATGCCCAGGGTCTATGGACACCCGAGGAGTCGGAGTGGTCCATCAACCGCCTAGAGTTGAAAGCGGTGTTTCAGGCGCTTCTGGCCTTTCAAGTGACCCTGGAAGAATTGGCTGTCAGAGTGATGTCGGACAACACGACAACAGTGGCCTATATAAATCGACAAGGCGGAACAAGGTGCAGAGCACCAGCCGCGCAGACCGAACATTTGCCACTGGGCCGAGCTGCATCTTCAGTGTCTGTCGGCAGCTCATATTGCAGGTCAGAGCAATGTGCAGGCCGATTATCTAAGCAGGCATCAGATCGATCCAGCAGAATGGAATCTGGCAGACGAAGTATTCCTGCAGATCTGTGCCAAATGGGGCAAGCCCGTGATGGATCTAATGGCGACAAGTGCCAATACCAAAGTCCCGTGCTTCTTCAGCAGACGGAGAGATCCTCGCTCGGCGGGGTTGGATGCCTTGGCTCAACCCTGGCCTCCGGGTCTACTTTATGTGTTTCCCCCATGGCCCTTGATAGGGCGCCTGCTCTTGCGGATTCGGCTGCACCCAGGAGAAGTGGTCCTCATCGCCCCGGATTGGCCAAGGAGACCTTGGTATGTAGACCTCCGACAGATGCTCCTGGAGGCTCCTCTGCCGTTACCTCTGGTACCGAACCTGTTGACTCAGGGACCGGTAGCCATGGAGGACGCCGGCCGCTTTGGTCTTACGGCATGGCTATTGAGAGGGCGCAATTGAGGGATAAAGGTTATTCCAATAAAGTTATTTCCACTCTCCTGCAAGCCCGCAAGCGGTCCACTTCCGTAGCTTATGCCAGGATTTGGTGCCTGTTTGAGTCTTGGTGTGCTTCCAGAGCCATTGTTCCATTGGGCCTATAATTCCCTGCGGGTGCAGGTGGCAGCGTTGGCCTCCCTTCGTGGTAAGGTGGAAGGCGTGTCTTTGGCTGCTCACCCAGATGTGGCACGGTTTCTTAGAGGGGTGCTTCGGCTCCGACCTCCAGTGCGAGCACCCTGTCCAGCTTGGAACCTGGGGCTAGTTTTGAAAACCCTGCAGGCATCTCCTTTTGAGCCGCTTCGGCGAGCATCGGAGAAAGACTTGACACTGAAGGCCGTTTTTCTGGTGGCCATTACCTCGGCGAGACTGGTGTCAGAGCTCCAGGCGCTGTCCTGTAGAGACCCATTTCTGCAATTTTCAGAGTCCGGAGTCACGGTTCGGACCGTGCCTTCCTTTATGCCTAAGGTGGTTTCAGCCTTTCACTTAAACCAGCCTATTTTCTTGCCCTCTTTTTCAGAGGAAGAGTTTCCAGAATCTTTTGGGCAGCTGCACCTTTTGGATGTGCGCAGGACTCTGCTGCAGTATCTGCGAGTTACTAACTCTTTCAGGACTTCTGATCATCTGTTTGTTTTGCTATCCGGTTCTCGCAGAGGGTCTCCAGCGTCTAAAGCCACTATTGCCCGCTGGCTCAAAGAAACTATCTTTTCAGCTTATCTGCTGGCCGGCAGGGTTCCGCCTGTAGTCTTTAAGGCACATTCTACTAGAGCGATTTCTTCCTCTTGGGCTGAAACTGGAGCACTCTCTCTTCAAGAGAGATGCAGTGCAGCAACATGGGCTTCTAAGCTCTCCTTTGCCCGACATTACAGGCTGGATGTGGCTGCCAGGAGGGATGCGCGTTTTGGTGCACAAGTGCTAGCGCATGGTGTGGCTTGTTCCCACCCTATCTAGGGATTGCTTTGTTACATCCCATACGTAATGGCTTTATCTGCTTGATGACAAGGAAGGGAAAATTAGGTTCTTACCTTGGTAATTTTCTTTCCTTTAGTCATAGCAGATGAAGCCATGAGCCCTCCCTGTATGATTGTCTGTATGCTGTGAATCTGTTTTTCAGGTTCTGTTCTAATTTCCTGAAGTTCCTTCCTTGGGAGAAAGTTGGAAAACAATCTTCAGGATTCATGTTCAGTTTAAATTTAGGAGGATGTGTTCATTCCCTCCAGCATGTTTTTTTTGGAGGATGTGTTGATTCTCTCCAGGAGGCGCGTGTGTTCCCCTCCAGTTCTATAAATAGGAGGATGAGTTCATTCCCTCCAGTGTGTTGGGAGGATGTGTGATTCCCTCCAGGAGGCGCGTGTGTTCCCCTCCACTTATACAGTAAGGAGGATGAGTTTATTCCCTCCTTTATGAGTTCATGCCCTTGTGATGGGCCATCGTTCGCTGTGAGGAAAGCTCTTGTGATTCCCATTGCGGTTTGCCATACTGCTTTGGAAGCTTCAAATACTGAAGAGGCAGTGGAGCTAGCTGGCCAAGAGGGCACTGTGAAAGTTTGAGTGCTCTCTATCTCCCCTGCTGGTTGATGGACATAACCCATACGTAATGGCTTCATCTGCTATGACTAAAGGAAAGAAAATTACCAAGGTAAGAACCTAATTTTCCCTTCTGAATTTCTAATCAAGGACATTTTTTCCTACCACATTGAGATGCAGCCCCTCATTACATGGTAGTCTTTTTTGTTTTTCTCTGTATTGCCCCATCCTCCTTTGTACCTAAAATCATCTTGGTGATGCAAGGCTTTGAGCCACCTATTGAAATTCTTGGTATTTTGTAAAGTTCTCTCCCTTTTCAAAAGTAGGTAATACTTCAGTAAAAGTTAACTGTTTGTATCAAAGGTTTTAACCCCTCCCCATCTCCTGAAAAGTGTTCTGCATTGCAAGTGGGATATTATTGGCCAGGTCATTTGTTCCCAGGTGGATAACAACATTAGTGTTAGACTCCTTAGTTTCTTCTCTGATTGATTATAATCAGTATTTGCCTAGTACTCCTGGTAGCTGAGGAGCCTGGAAGATGTTTCACTTTGCTTGAGCCCCTTGAACTGTGTTCCAAAGTTATTGCCTCTGATAATGGAATCCCCTAGCAGCAACAGTCTTCTGGAATGAGATTCTTTATTAGTTCTTGGGGATGTGTTTTCTCTTGGGACACATTCATTGCTTTTTGTTCCACCTCCGTTCTATTTTCTGGAGCATCACAGTGCTGTAATGGAGCAAAAGAATTATGTAGGGGCAACAAATGTGAAGGTAGATGCCTCTGTGCCACATGTTGTCTACCTGAGCCTACTGTGATCCATCTGTTCTTAGGTATTTTTATTCTTTGAGGCAGTGGTGAGAAATTGGTATGATTGTGTGCAATGATAGAAGCTGCTTTAATTGCATCCAGTTCCTGCTCTATACTAGCAAGCTGAAGACAGGACATACCTTAAGCCTCCAGATGGGTGTCCCTTGGAGCTAAAGCACCACAATTATTACACAGAGTCAATGGCGTACCAAGGGGGGGGCGGTGGGGGCGGTCCGCCCCGGGTGCCAGTGGGTGGGGGGTGCTCCGCTCCCGTCGACTCCCGTGGCCGTTCCTGCGGCACTGCACATTTAAAAAAACGGCGCAGCGTCGCATTCAGCGCCTTGCACCCTGCTTGTAAAAAAAAAAAATCAAATCTCCTTTCTTCTCCTCCTCGTCTTGACGTCTTGGTGTCGACTCGGGCCTTCCAATCAATTTGATTGGAAGGCCCGAGTCGACGTCAAGGGGTGTTCAGAGGGGAGAAGGGGACTGGGGTGGGGGTCTCAGAGGGGAGAAGGGGAGGGGAGAAGGGGACTGGGGTGGGGGTGTTCAGAGGGGAGAAGGAGACTGGGGTGGGGATCTCAGATGGGAGGGGAGAAGGGGACTGGGGTGGGGGTGTTCAGAGGGGGGGAGGGGAGAAGGGGACTGGGGTGGGTGATCTCAGACGGGAGGGGAGAAGGGGACTGGGGTGGGGATCTCAGAGGGGAGAAGGGGAGGGGAGGGGAGAAGGGGACTGGGGTGGGGGTGTTCAGAGGAGAGAAGGGGACTGGGGTGGGGGTCTCAGACAGGGGAGGGGAGAAGGGGACTGTGGTGGGGGTCTCAGACAGGAGAAGGGGAGGGGAGAAGGGGACTGGGGTGGGGGTGTTCAGAGGGGAGAAGGGGGCTGGAACTGGGGGCTGAAAAAAGGGGCAGAGAGAGAGAGGGGACAGATCTTAGATGGAAGGGGGAGCGAGAGGGAGGGCAGACCCTGGATGGATGGGAGAGGGAGGGCAAATGGTGGATTGAAGGGGCAGAGAGAGAGAGAGGGCAGGCAGTGGATGGAAGGGACGGCAGAGAGGGCAGACACTGGATGGCAGAGAGAGAGAGTGAAGACAGATGCTGGATGGAAGGAAGACAGTGAAAAGAAGATGAGAAAAGCAGAAACCAGAGACAACAAACTGTAAATAAAATATATTTTTTATTTTTTTTGCTTTAGGATAAAGTATTGTAGATGTGTTAAATGTTTATAATATAAATAAACATGTAAATAAGGTAATCTTTATTGGACTAATTTTAATACATTTTGACTAACTTTCGGAGAACAAAACCCCCTTCCTCAGGTCAGGATAGGATACTGTAACAGCACTATACTGTACTGACCCGAGGACGGAGGTTTTGTCCTCTGAAAGCTAAATGTGTTAGTCTAATAAAATGTTATTATTTTACTTTCTATATTTGTTTTATTTCTATTTGTTAATTTGTAAAGTGGTGATTGGTACTTGTTAGTTTTTTTCAAATTTACATCTGCTGTCTTTATATTTTGCACAGTACTAGGGGACATTTTCTGTTTCTGTGGTGTTGCATTGTATGCAGAGTCTGGCATTGGGGGTTCAGTTTAATTTTTGTCTAAATAGAAAGTTTATGATTACTTATTCTGTAGTGGATTAGGGCGTATCTGTGTTTGTGAAAAAGGCATGGCTTTCAGTTGGCATTGACTGTGCAGGATCTACGATCTGTACTATTCTGTCTGGTTTCGTTTTACAATAGGTGAATTGATGTTCTAGTGCTCACTGTAGTGTTTAAGATGCTTTCCTTTTCCTTGTGTGACTCGTAGAAATGACTGCTTATGGTATGGTAGAATTGCTCTATAGGTCCTGAGTGTTTTGTATTCTCGGCATGCCTAGTACTGGATTTGGGGGGGGGGGGGGGTGTTAAAAAATGACCGGCCCCGGGTGTCAACTACCCTAGGTACGCCACTGCACAGAGTAAGTCATCTTGATTGGTTGGAATGGTTGTGAACAGGTGTACTGGGTTAGACTGTAAGTTTTCTGTGTATGACTGAGGAGTAATATTAATGAATTTTGGGTTGTCTATATATGAGTAGAAAACCCTGGAAAGGTTGGGCGGGACTATAAGTCCCAGTGAGTCAGCCAAGTCCTCTATCAAAAAAGTTCTCTAGGAGAAGCAGGCAATGAAAGTTTGATAAAACAATCAAATTCAGTTTGAAACTTTCTCCTTTAAATCTAAATATTCCCAACAATTATAGCAGTTTATGTAAATGCAAATTAAACCAGCTGTAAGACTAAAGCTGCTTTTTTTTTTTTTTTAACCTAGGACTGGCATTAATCTAGTTTGATTTAGAATAATTTCATCAGCCAATATGGTATGGAGTCATCCTTCCCACTTAGTCGACATCACCAGTCTCCTCAGTTCCATGAATTGCAAGCAATAATCCATAGTTGTGAATGAAAATAGATAAAGGTTTGGAGTTTGACAATTATGTTCCTGTGATCTTATGCAAGTGGTATTGATGTGATTGTGGGTGTTAAGGTGTGTCTGCATTATCCTGAGGACAACGAAGAACACCTGTTAGAGGTAAGCAACTATGCTTTCTCTGTGGGCAGGATAATGCAGACACACACGGTGACTCCTTGCAAGTATAGTTAGCAGTGATGTTGCAACCCATAGTAATAGTAGTGAGGGAGAAGGAAAAATATTTTGTCTAGAGAATAAGTTCTGCAACACGGTTTGTGTGAAGTTAGCATCAATTCTGGTTGCTGTATCTAGACAATAGTGTTAAGAGAATGTGTGTGGTGTGGACTGCATTGCCGCTTTGCAAATGTCTAGTAAAGGGACACCTCTGAGATGTGCTACAGAAGTAGCTACAGCCCTCACTGAGTGAGCTCAAAGCTTAGGTGGTGAATGTAGATTGACTTGTTGATGACAAGACACCAATGAGATCTGCAATCTAGAGTGAGAGTTACTTTGGTCATTGGTAATCTGAGGTGATTTTGATGATGATAAAGGAAAAGCTGAAAGGCCTGTCTATGTTTGTAAATTTTGTGAAGATAAAATAGAAGATCCCTCCTGTAGTCTAAAGTGTGAAGGGTTGTCTCTGCAATTGATTGAGGTTTAGGGGGAAAAACAGGGAGGGCAATGGCTTGATTAAGATGGAAGGAAGAAACAATTTCTGGTAAAAGGGTGAGTTTGTAGAACATCCTTGATAGGAAAAAACCTTGTGTATGGAGAGTAATGCACTGGGCTTGTAATTCACTGAAACGGCGTACTGATGTGATCTCCACTAGAAATAAGGTCTTCCAAGTAAGGTGCTGGAGAGATGCAGAAGCCAGCGTCTCAAAGGGGGGGGGGGGCCCACATGAGCTGTGTTAATACTAAATTCAAATCCCAAGTTGGAAGGGGTGTATGAATCGGAGGACAGAGATGCAGAAGCCCCTTGACAAATCAGCGAGCCAGAGGATGAGAAACAAAAGATGAGTGTTGAGAATTGGTATGGTGGATAGAAATTGCTGTAAGGTGAACTCTTACGATGGCGAGTTAGGGTGAAAGAGGTACTGGAGAATAGATTGGATCAAAGATATAAAATGGTCATAGTTATGCTCGGAGCCCCAAATGGGAAAACCTCTTCCATTTCAGGGAATATGATTTCTGCATGGATTGTTTGAGCTGCTTCCAGAACATGATGTATAGTCAACAGGTTTGATAGGGGAGGAATCCCCTGATTCTCCACACTGTTAATGCCAACTTTTTGAGGTTGGGATGAAGGCAACACTGTTGTTGAGTTAGGAGGAGTGGGTGAGAGCCTAGGTGAGTGGGACTGGCAATTGACAATTTGAGCAACCATGGGTACCACTGTTGTTGGGCGCAATTTGGAGCTATGAGAATCAGATTCATTCCCTCCTGTAGGACCTTGCGAATCAGTTTTGGCATCAAGGGGGGTTCCAATGTAGGGAAAAAAAGTATCTGCTCCTTGACTGTATTTCGAAGGGAGTCTGCATTTGGTATTGAGGTGCATAGCAAAGAGGTGGACTAGTGGAGTGCCCCAAAGCTGAAAGATTTGTTGTGCCACTTGGTCTGAAAGGGTCTACTTGTATGGAGGTAGTGCTCTTCTGAGTCTGTCTGCTAATTGGTTGGAGTGTCCTGGAATATATGAAGCCTGGAGGAATGCTCGAAGTTGAAGTAATTTTTTTTAATGCTTTATTCAAAAGCAAGACAGTACAATGCAATAATCAGCAAAATACCAAACAGAACAGATACTATATAAACTTACCAAAGAAGAACATAACATAACAAAATTTCCCATTCCACAAACATTATATAATGAGTGAGTCATGAGTTGCTTATATAAAATCCGTTTAAAAGAGGGGTAGTAAAAAAAGAAAAGCATTTATGGGAGTATAACTAAGAAGAGGGGGGTGGTGGGGTGGGCAGTAGCTCTCTAGGCCAGATAAAAATCCCAAACCTTATGGTAAGTGTTGAGTCGATTGTATTTATAAGCTGTGAGTTGGATCATCAGGCAGTATTAGTCCACTTTTTAAAAATCATCTCAAGTGGTGGAACAGTTTGTTTCCAAAGTTGCGCCAATGTTGTCCTGGCCGCTATGAAAATATGTCAGAAGACAATGGACTTCCTGTGGCGTAACCCCAATATTATGCTGCAGCAGAAAACAGCACGAAGTGGGTAGTGAACTAGAAGAAAAGTGTTGCATTCCTGAAGCAACGCTGTCCAAAATGCTTGCATCACTGAGCAGGTCCACCGAATGTGGAAAAAGGAAACCTTCTTGCTGCAATTATGCCAACAGAGCGGCGATCCACTTTTGTAGATCTGAAAAAATTACACTAGTGTACAATACCATTGGTAGAAGATTTTTAACGTAGAGTTAGCTATGGAGACCTTTAAACAGATATAGAAAAACTTTCTTCCATTGTTTAGGATCATAAGTACCAGACAAAAATGTTTCTCATTTATCAATTTATTTGTGGACTGGAGTATCATCTTTCAATAAAGCTTTATAGAGATCCCTCCCCTCCCAGTGCCTGAATTCAGCGCTAATTCTGTGGACTGTTCTGCCAAAGTGAGGTCATCCCTTGTCCTGTGTAGTATGAAATCTCTAAGCTGCCTATATTGAAAGAAACAGAGTTGGGTAAACCGTTTTCATCTTGGAGATCAGAGAAAGGGATCTGTGCATACTCTTCCCAAATTTGCATCAGAGATTGGGCAGCCCAAAGTTTGTAAACCTTGTCTGTCAGCCCAGGGGAGAATTGGAATGCGTACTGAATAGGTGTATAGATGTGATACTGTCTGCTTGCAAAAAATCAAGAATGTACCTTGATTTATATTACCTTTATATTACCTTGATCCCTCATTAAATGGGCCAACCCAGGGACCATATTAAAAAATATTCAATCAGAAGATATGTCATACCGATGTGGATTCTTGTTTCGCCCTTAGGCTGTATCAAGGTCTATCTCCGTTAAAGCGGTGCACCACTTGAATTCGGTTTATTGGAGGCAGATCTTGAGACAGCTTATCGGCAAAACATGAATTCATGTCGGTATGACGTGTCTCCTGATTGAACAGTTTTTTATAAAGAAAAAAGAGAAAAAGAAGAATTTTTCCAATAAAGGTAAGTGATTTGATTTGATATTCCTTCTTAAATCAATAGATCAGTGATGATTACATACTCTCCCCAATGTTATGGCTAAGTTACTGCCGGAGGGTTGAAATATTTGAGTTTGACTGATCCAGTACTATTACTATTATATTATACTAGCCGTTGAGCCCGTAAAAACGGGCTAGTATAGGAAAGGGGGGGTTGAAAGCCCCTTCCCGTCGCCGCTGCAAGGCCCCCCCCCCCCCGAGTCGCCGCCACCCCTCCAGCTGGCCGGGCCCTCGCTCCGCTATTGAAACAGCGAGGGAACGCAGCACACAGCTCTGCTCTGCTGAGCTGCCGTCAGCCTTCCTTCTTCTTCTCTGCCTGTGTCCCGCCCTCGTGTGATCTAATGTCGTCGAGGGCGGGACACAGGCAGAGAAGAAGAAGGAAGGACGGCAGCTCAGCAGAGCTGTGTGCTGTGTTCCCTCGCTGTTTCAATAGCGGAGCGAGGGCCCGGCCGGGTGGAGGGTGGGTGGCGGCGGCGACTCCGGGTGGGGGGAGCGTTAGCGACGGCGATTTCGTCCCTCGCAAATGCGCAGTAGAGACCCCCTCTGTTCCGTCCCCGTCATCACGTATTGACGTGGGGGCGGGGCAGAGAGGGTCTGTACTGCGCATTTGCAAGTGAGTACGACACTCGCCATGTATATGTTTGATTAAAGACTTTTGTGGAGTTAGGTTCTCTACATGCTGGTTATCTTTTACTTCCTCCCAATTAAAGAATTATTGTGCTAGATTGTATAGTGTTAACAATATCATCTGCGAACAGCATGATCTTATGGGCTGACCCTATAACCAAGATCCCTAATACCGCTTGCTCAACAGAGCAAAAAGCAGGGGGGGATAATGCACAGCCTGCCTAGAGCCCCAGAAAAGTTTGAAGGTGCCATTTAGCTTAAGCATAGCTGAAGGGTATTTGATACAGTGAAAGCCCCAACAGGCCAATTTTCTGTAAAACTGTCCACATAAAAAGCCATGATACCCTATCAAAAGCTTTCTCTGCATCTAAGGACACTAGACTGGCAGGATTTAAACCCCACTCTACAGCAGCAATCAGATGCAATATCCTCCTGCTGTTATCAAATGTCTGTCTACCCTGAATAAATCCTGACTAATCTTCATTAACCAGGGAGGGTAAGACCTTCTGAAATCTGTGTGCAAGAATTTTGGTAAAAATTTTATAATCCGTATCCAATAAAGAGATTGCCTATAAAAGCTACATAGAGGATTTTTATTGGGTTTAAGTAGTATTGTATCCGCAACCAAGTTGAATGGGGTAGAACTGTATTCTTATCTATGGCGTTATAAACCTTAGTGAGTAGCAGAGCCAACAGGCCTTTACATTTGTTTTGTTTTTTTTAGAATTTATTACTACAGCCATCATGTCCCAGAGCTTTACCAACCGGGAGGTGCTTAATAGCCCACAATACCTCATCTAGCATTATAGGACCTGAGAGAGCTTCAACTTCTGAGGGACTAAGGATTGGCAGAGAGACAGAAGCTAAAAAAAAAAAAGTCAGTTATGACCTTGGGAGGAGCATCTTCTGGAGTATAAAGCTGCATATAGAACTTCTAAAAAAAAAAAAAAAAAAAACCAACCAAACAAACCCTGAATATCAGCGTCACGTGTACACCATTGACCCTGATCCAGGATTTTATGAATATAATTGTGGTTGGCCTGTTGCTTCAGTTTATGGGCTAGTAGCTTGCTGGCCTTACTAAAATATTCTTGATTAGTGTGATTAAGCCACTCTTTAATAGTATGGAGTTCTAACTTTTATATAAGCCCAATCTAGCTTTTTCCTTGTCATCAACAGCAGATGAATCCATTACGAATGGGTTGTGTCCACCTATCAGCAGGGGGAGATAGAGAACACTGAAAACCATAGTGCCTCTAGGACGGCTAGCTCCATCTGCCTCTCAGTATTTCTCTATCTCCCAGCAGGGTAGGAAGCAGCTTGTTCAGCTCCTTGAAAATTCTGCCTGGGGAACAGTGGTGTGCTGGTAAATGTTTAACAGGCTCTCTCCCCGGTCCCCCTCTGCGCCCCCCCCCCCCCAAATTGCAGAGCTGACTATAGCTGGGGAGAGAGCCTCGGGGTGTGGGGGGGGAGGGGGTGGCGGCAATGCATTACTCCAGGAAAAAAAATTTAATGATCCCAGGTTCCAATCTAATTCATGTTTAATGTGTGATAAAATGCCATAAATAAGTAAATAAATATAAACTTTTAATGTTGAGCACCTGATTCTCAAAGTGGACGTATTCCAAACACTACAATGAAAATAAAATGATCTTTTCTACTTTTGTTGTCTGGTGACTTTGTTTTTCTGATCATGCTGGCCCAGTATCTGATTCTGCTGCTATCTGTCCTCTTAACTCTGTTTCCAGGGCTTCCTTTCCATTTATTTCTTTACTTTCCTCCTTTCTTCTTCATTTCTGGTCCTCAGCTTCTGCCTATTTTCTTCATCCATGTGCAGTTTTTCTCTTCTCTTCCTTTTCCCTCATCTCATCTCCTTCCTCACTCTTCCCTCCCCTCTATGCTAGCTGTGATTTATAGAAGAAGCTTATCTTTTAAGCTGTGGCAGACTATTCTTACTCCAGTTACAGTGCTGGGGGAGCATTTAGGAGAGGGGAGCAGGTTTTCTTTTCTTTAGTGCAAACCACAGGCAACTGGCCATGAAGGGTGAGCAGAAATTAATGCACTAGGAAACCTGGGTGGCCTCCTAAAGTCATGCAATTTTCATTAGCCTTCTGGGGGAAAACCTTGAAAAGTAATAGCCGATGGCCAGAGCAGAAAAGAGCATCAGCTAACTCTAGGCAACCCTTGAACAAGTTGGCAGCGACATTCAACAGCTGTTCAGAGTCCACCAGGCGGCTTCAGTCTTTTCACCTGAAGGAAGGAAAATCCGTCCCCTGTGGCGCTTACCGTCACCCCGGCCGGACACATCCCGAGACGAAAGGGTCACCGCTCACTCACCAGCCCCAGGGCGTCTGACCCCAGCCTCACCCCTCCCCCCTTTTACCTGATGTAGGGGGAAAGGCGCGACAGCTCCGCTTACCTTCATGTCGTTGACGATAGTCTGGAAGAGCCCCCCCCAGCGTGCTGCACTCCTCCAGACCCGCATCCATCTTGACTTGCTGATAGGAGTGGGAACCAGACGCCGCTGCGGTTCTTCTCACACAGGAAGGGCGGGAAGAACTCAGCGCGTGACTCACAGCAGCAGCCGCTGCCAGCATGGTGTCTGCCCGCGCGCCCAATCACAGAGCACCACCGCGAGACACAGGAAGGAAACGCACGTCCAACCACCTGGCAACAAACTTTCTTCCTGCTGTGCTGGGCGCTGCGAAGCGGCTCACCCTGCCTCAACAACCGGCTCGCACGATGTCATAAAAATTAACAACCGGGAGAGGAAGTGACGTCAGCTCTTGGAGATGGCTGCTTAGCTAAAGAGCTCTGTCAGCTCCGAGGCAAAATTAAGTGATTCCCCACTCAAATCGAAGAAATCTGTCTTCAGATAACGAGATCGCAAGCGGAATGGCGGCGAAGAAGAAGCTGGCCAAATTTAAATTCGCCTCCGAGGCACCGAAGCCGAGCGGGAGTGCAGGAGCGCGAACGATGACACGAGGCTCCAAAATGGCGGCCGAGGAATATGAGTCGGATCCGGACCCCGAGGAGAATGGGGCAAGTGACACAGAAATTTGCAAACAGGACTTTGTAAGGTGGTTTAAAGAAATAAAAACAGAAATGGTAACAACGAGGCGCAGCCTACACTCAGCAGTTGCGGAGTTGCGAGAGGAAACGAAAGAGATTGGTAACCGGCTGGCAGAGGCGGAGGAAAAGACTGAAGCTGTGTCAGCAGAGGTTCGGGATCTGCGGAAATCTCTAAAATCGGAACAGCAATCTAAGCTAGAGATTGAGATGGCGATGGAAGACTTGGAGAATCGCTCACGGAGGTGCAATTTGAGATTCAAGGGGGTGCCGGAGGAAGATCAATTCAAAGATGCAGCCCAGACGGTAAAGGATTTATGTGCCTTCTTATTACAGCAAGACACTAGCTCCGAAGAAGAAGTAAGGGGAGAGCCGGTGGAAATCGAGAGGGCCCATAGGAGTTTGGGGCCACAACGAGGCGGAATGCCGAGAGACATAATAGCTTGCTTTCACAAGTTCACTGTGAAGGAAGAGGTGTGGCGGAAAGCGAGAAATATGGGAGAAATAGAATGGAAATCTGGGAAAATCAAAGTGTTCCAGGATTTGGCAAAGAAAACATTACAACGGAGGAGAGACTTTAAAGAAGTCACGACATATCTCCAGAAGGCCGGCCTGAGATACCGGTGGTTACATCCATTTGGAATACAAATTACTGTTGGTAACAACACTCGCAGACTACAATCTCACTTGGGGGCATGGAGACTTCTACGCGATATGGGGTGCTCAGATTTGCCGAGAGAGGTGGAGGAAGCACAACTGCAGAAGCAGAATAGCCCGGCTCGAAAGGAGCGAAATGGATGGCAGAAGGTTACCAGACAGAAGGAATATCGATCACAGTCTGTGGGGCGTTCGGAACTTGAAAATGAAGATGGTACTTGAAGAAAACCAAGTACAGACTTCTTGGTTTGAACTTTGGTCTGAAGACAGACAAGTGGGGTGACCTGCAGGTTGTTATGTGATGTTGTTTGACGGGATGGAGATGCAGGGGGAAAGGAAATGTTGGGGAATGCTGATGACTGAGTTTATGGTTAATGAGCGGTCCTCTGGGGAGGGCTCACTTCCTGAGGGGCAAACTGGCAGACGGGGGTGATGGCCAGTTGAGGGACAGGCCCATGATTGGGAGGAGGGGGGGAGGGGACCAGGGGAGGGGGGAGGGGGGTTAAGGGTGGGGTCATGGAATATAAACGGTTTGAACAGCCCTAATAAGAGGAGCGTGATTTTTAGAGAATTGCGCAGAATGAACTGGGACATAGTCTTCCTACAAGAAACTCACATTAGGCCGCAGGATACACATTTGATACTCAATAAAGGAATGGGAGAAGGCTTTACGTTGGCAGATCCCAAGGGGAGTAAAACCGGGGGGTTGGCAATTTATGTGAAGGAACATGTGCAATTTGTTAAAGAGGATGTTTACAAAGAAAGGGAAGGGAGATGCATTGCCATCAAGGGGAGAACAAATGAGGGCCCACTCACACTTATCAACGTTTATGCTCCCAATGTAGGTCAGGGGAGGTTTTATGATCATCTCAGGCAAGAATTAGCGAGCTTCGTGGAGGGGAAGATTCTCTTGGGGGGGGGGATTTCAATTATACGGTAGAAGAGATTGACCACTCTAAAGGGGGAGTGGGTGGGGGGGGAGCCAATAGACGTATGTTACATAAATTGATGAGGGAATTAGATTTACTTGATGTGTGGCGACTCCAGCATCCAGCTCAAAGAACATATACCCATTATTCTCATGCCCAGGGCACCTATGCACGAATTGATATGTTATGGTGTAGTAGGGAGATATGGGGGGCAATTCATCAGACAGAGATTGAGAGCATTCATGCCTCAGATCATTCTCCAGTCTGGATTGCACTGAAGAGGAGGGGATGTAGGAGAATGGGAAAGCTGTGGCGCCTTAATGAAACTCTACTAGATCGAACGACAGACTGTCAGGAAATTCGAGAAGCTATTAAAGAATATTTAAAATTTAACGACAACGGAGAGGTGGGGGTGGGAACTGTGTGGGATGCATTAAAGGTGGTGATCCGGGGACATCTTATTCGAAAAGGGGCTTGTAGGAAAAAGGAACGAGAACACCATGAATTACAGGTGCGGAAAGAGCTGGTAAGACAGGAAGTTAGACATCAACGGGAGGGTGGAGCTCAGAATTTGGAAGAACTCATTAAGTGGAGAACGGAATTACAAACTATACAGCTGAAAAAGATGGAATTCCATAGAAGGCTAATGCAACAGAACTTTTTTGAATTTAGTAATAGGGCGGGAAACATGCTAGCAAGGCGGCTTAGGGAATGAAGGATAAAAAATACAATTGTTAAAATCAAAGGGGTAAATGATAGGCTCCACTTTCAGGACGATGAAATTAGAGAACAATTTGTGAATTTCTATACTAAATTGTATGCAAAGGGAGATGGGCCTCAGAAACACGACATCCTAGAGTTTCTACAGGAATTAGATTTACCAAAGATAACAGCTGATCAGAGGGCGGAACTGGAAGCTCCAATGGATCTTAAAGAGGTGCTTTCAGTTATTAGAGGTTTGAAGAGTGGGAAGTCACCAGGATTAGACGGTTACACTGCTAAATTTTATAAGATTTTTCAGCAAGAATTAGGTCCACTCTTGGTAAGGGTTGGGAATGTATGTTTTGTTGAAGGCAATCCGCCATTGAGTATGAGGGAGGCAGGGATCTCGGTACTACTAAAACAGGGACGAGATCCCACGGTATGTGGGTCATATAGACCGATATCCCTACTTAACGTCGATGTTAAGATCCTGGCCAAGGTAATAGCGGAGAGATTGAAGGGACTGCTTCCTTCACTTATACACATAGATCAGTCAGGATTCATAATGCACCGACAAGTGAGCGATAACATCAGACGAACTCTAAATATAATTTGGGGAGCACAGAAAAGGGGGGATTCGCTGGCCTTGCTCACAGTCGACGCTGAGAAAGCTTTCGACAGAGTCGAATGGGAGTATTTATGGGAGGTAATGTTGGAAATGGGGCTAGGAAGCCTGTTTGTGGGGTGGGTGAAAGGGCTGTATACAACACCGGGGGCCAGGATCAAAGTTAATGGGGGTTGGTCAAACTCATTTGCCATTCAAAGAGGAACGCGGCAGGGCTGCCCCCTCTCTCCGTTGTTATTTGCTATCTCTATAGAGCCACTAGCACAAAGAATTAGAATGCTAAGGGATGCTAAAGGGGTTCGAATGGGGGGAAGAGACCACAAAATGGCATTATTTGCCGACGACATATTGTTTTATGTGGGCTCCCCGCTCCTGACGTTACCTATAATAATGAGGGAATTGAAATTTTTTGGAACCTTATCGGGCTTTAAGGTTAATTTGGATAAGTCCGAACTAATGGGCATCACGATATCAGATTCAGAGATGGCACAGTTGGGGAGAAACTTTGATTTCAGGGTGACAACTACTAGCTTCAAATATTTGGGTATTAACATCTCGAGAGACCTTAATAGTTTATACATGTTGAATTATCTACCTCTTTTTAGAGAAATCAGAAAGGACTTATGTAGATGGAAGCTGGGATGGCTGTCCTGGTGGGGTAGGATAGCAGCCATAAAAATGAACATCCTTCCCCGGTTGCTATTCCTGTTTCAGACATTACCTATCTTAGTCCCCAAAGGGGAGATTTACAAATTACAAATGGAGTTGGGGGGCTTTGTATGGGGTGGGAAACAGGCCCGTTTATCTAGGAAGATTATGTGGCGGACTGTGGAACAGGGAGGAAGGGGCATGCCGAATATCCTTTGGTATTATTGGGCGGCCCAATTGCAGCAGATAGGACTATGGAGTAAAGTAGACCTCTCACCAATAACTAATCTGGAGCAGATCTTTGTACAGGGGGGAAATTTGGATGCGTTGCTGTGGGGTTCAATCCCGGATGTGGAGTATAGGAGGATGGCCTTGAATCCCTTTGTATCCCATTTGCTGAGATTATGGGGAACTCTTAAGAAAAGATTGAGGAAAACCCGGAATAGATCCACATATGCTTGGATAACACAAGAGCCAGGGTTTATAGGGGGGAAAGAAAATCGGGTTCTCCTCACATGGTTTCAAAAGGGACTGATTCGGTTTCGGGAACTACTGGAGAATGGGATGATCAAAAGCTTTGAGGTACTTAGGCAGGAATATGATCTTCCTGGGTCAGACATATTTGCATACATGCAGGTGAAGGACTATATGTGGAGGGAGATAGGGATGAAGGAGGACCCAACCATAACGGAAAAATTTGAAAATCTGTGGGGTACCGTAGATCTACAGGGGAGAGGGATATCTAAACTTTATGATTATATTAGGGGAGTGGAATTTGTAAAATTGCCATACATGAAGGCGTGGGAGAGGGATCTGGAAACAGAATTGACTGAAATAGAATGGAGGCGAATTTGTTTAGAGGCCAAGAAAGCATCTATTTGTGTCCTTATAAAAGAGAATGCGTACAAGATACTAAGCAGATGGTATTACACACCTGATAAAATAAAGGCAATGTTTCCAGATGCCCTTGACACATGCTGGAGATGTAAGAATGGGAGGGGGACATATTTTCATATATGGTGGGAGTGTCCGGTACTACAGGTATTCTGGGGGGAAGTAACAGGGTCCCATGTGATCCTAAGTGGTGCTTGCTGGGCTGGGGCAATAGGAGGGGGAAGAGATGGCAATGCAGAATAAAAAGAATGGGTCTGGCGGCGGCGAAAACCACGGTGGCCTTAAATTGGAAACAAACAAAGGGCCCTACGGGAAAGGATTGGGTAGAGAGGCTTAGGATAATAGTGGCCATGGAAAAGATGACGGATAGACGTAGAGGGAGATATTGTCACACTGCAGAAGAATGGATGCATCTGGAGACACTTTTTACTGGAAACATAGTGAACAGGGCTGGTTAAGTTACAGTGCTGAAGGGTGGGAAGGGTAGGGGGGGGTAGGGGGGGAGGGTAGGTGGGGGAGGGGGGGGGGGGGGGAAAAAAGCTTTGTGGCAATGGTTTGAATTTTGACTTGTTGGAAAGTTGTGGGAGTCATGGGCTCCAGATTATTGTTATATTGCTTGATGTTCAATAAAAATTTATAAATCAAAAAAAAAAAAAAAAAAATTAACAACCGGCTCTTGCGAGCCGGTGCGAGCCGGCTCCAGCACACCACTGCTGGGGAGGCTCCTGTGCATGGCCAGTTGAGCTTGGGTGTTGTGGCTGGTGGTGCCCACTTTAAAGGCACATAGGTTCGCCCTTTCCCTGCCTTACCCATTGTGGATGCAGGCATATAGGTTCACCCTTTCCCTGCCTTTTCCCACTTCCCCCTTGTGAATGCAGGCATATAGGTTCGCCCTGTCCCTGCCTTTCCCACCCTCTTCTGCCTCTGGAGTGCCTCTGTAGCTGTTTGCCTCTAACTTTCCTCACAGCGTTTAAAAAAAAAAAAAAAAAAAAAGTTGCGCTTTCGTTTCTGAGGCTTTTCCTGATTGGGCAGCGTGACCGGAGATCGTAGACTCGGTCCTTTGAGGTAAGAGTGGTACTCAGCTCCTCCGGGGAGGGCCCGGAGATGGCGTTCCGTTCGGGGTGAATTTGGGCGTGAAAACACCATTTTGAATTTTATACCACTGTATTTTGGCGATGGCTGCTGAAGGAGTTAAACGCTGTTCCTGTTGTGGCAAGCACAGATCTGCAGCGGGCCTCTGTAAAACGTGCTGTTTAGACGGTAGAGCCAGCACGAGCATGGCGAGTGAGGATTCTTCCCGCTCGATGGAACTGGCAGCGGGCACCATCTTGGAAGCGCTGCATGGCTCGACCCCCGCAGTTGCAGAGGAGTCTGAGAGCAGAGGGGTGCCTAATTCGGAGGGAGGTCAGGGCGAGTTTTTCTCCCCCTGAATTTGTGCTTGTTTTACACAAAGCCTTCATGCTGAAAAGAGCTCTGCCGCAGGTGTCTGACACTGCGTTGCTACCTGGTTCCCCTCTGATTGATGATGGCCTGGGGCTGATGACAGTGGCTTCCCCTGAGCGTTGGATGCACGCTAAAATTAGACGGGTAAATTCCCCGTCGTAGAGTGGTGCACCTCCCTCCCCCCCCCCCCCCCCCCCTCCCGTGGTCGGGCTGTGGAGACTCTGAGGGATCTGGCAGGCCTTCGTGGTCTGAGGAGCCCAGAGGAAGGCGCCGGTTTGCTACTGGATCTGGATGATCCCACTGCGGTTCGGATTTTCCACCGCGATGAGCTGCCAGAACTTATCTCTGATGCCTTACAGGCCCTCTCTATCGATGATCCTGTTCAAGGCGAGGCCTCCTCTAGTAATCCAAGGATGGCGAGTACTAAGAAGCCTGCTCGAGCCTTTCCTTTGCATGACTCCATCCAAGAGCTTATTTCTGCTCAGTAGGCTGACCCCGAGGGGCCCTTGAAAGTGCCAGGGCGATGGGGCATCTTTACCCTCTGAGTGAGGAGCACTTGGCCCGTTTTGGGATGCCTAAAGTGGATGCCTTAGTCACAGCGGTGACAAGAAAGACCATCCTCCCAGTAGAGGGAGGGGTCGCCCTGAAGGACATTCAGGACCAGCGACTGGAATCAGCACTAAAACGGAGATTTCGAGCCTAGCCTTAAGGGCGTCTGTTTGCAGTTCTTATGCTGCTAGAGCCTGCCTCTCTTGGTTACAACAGGCAGTGGAAGAGCCTGTGGATGGTGCAGAGTCCCTCGCTGAGGTTGCACCGCAGATGGAGTCGGCCTTGTCATTCCTAGCTGACGCCCTCTATGATCTGGTCAGAGCCTCGGCTAAACAGATGTCTGTGGCGGTGTCCGCCCGCTGCCTTTTATGACTATGGCATTGGGCGGCTGACATGGCCTCTAAGCAAAGGCTGGTGAAGTTGCCCTTTTGGGGCCTTCTCTTATTTGGAGAGGACTTGGAGAAGATTGTTTAAAGACCTAGGTGATGCTAAACGCCAGCGGTTACCCGAGGATAGGCCGTGGCCTTCTTCCAAGGGTCAGGTGGTTCCCTCCTCTTCCAGACCTCGCTTCCGTGAAGCTCGAAGGTATCACCTGGGGCGCTCTGCTGGGTTTACTCAACGTGCCCGTTTTCAGCAGAGGAACTCCTTTCGCTCGGTCAAGCGATCCGCAGCGGCCGGTGCTAGGCCTGGAGTTCAAGGGCGACCCTCTCAATGAAGGTGCGCCAGTCCACTCCCCTTTACAGCTGTAGGAGGACGCCTTTCCCTCTTTCTAGAGGAGTGGACCAAGATTACCTCATATCAGTGGGTCCTGGACCTGATCAGAGAAGGTTACCGTTTGGAATTCAATGCCCCGGTGAGAGATGTGTTTTTGGAGTCCCGGTGCAGTACTGCTGTCAAACAGGCGGCGGTAGAGGAGACCCTACAAGTCTTGTTGCACCTTGGGGCGGCGACCCTGTGCCTCCCGCCGAACATGGTTGCGGTCATTACTCCATTTACTTTGTGGTACCGCGAAAAGGCGGGTCTTTTTGGTCCATTCTTGACTTAAAGAAAGTCAACAAGTCTCTGAGACTGCGGCATTTTCACATGGAAACCCTGCGCTCCGTCATTGCGGCGGTATAGCCAGGAGAGTTTCTCACATCTCTGGACCTAAAAGAAGCTTTCTTGCACCTACCTATTTGGCCCCCGCACCAACGGTTCCTCCGATTTGCGGTGTTGGGAAGACATTTCCAGTTTCGGGCCTTGCCTTTTGGCCTCGCCACAGCTCCCTGAACCTTTTCAAAGGTAATGGTGGTAGTAGCTGCCTTTCTCAGGTGAGAGGGTAACCGGGTTCACCTGTACCGAGACGACTGGCTCATCAGAGCGGACTCTGCAAAAGAGAGTCATCGTGTCACAGCCAGAGTGGTCTCAGTACTGCAATCTCTGGGCTGGGTTGTCAGTATACACAAAAGTCACCTGACCCCCTCTCAATCTCTAGAATATTTGGGGGTTCAGTTCGACACGACCTCGGGGTTTGTTTATCTACCCGACCAAAGGCGGCCCTGGTTCAGTCAGAGTGTTTTGGCTTTTTCTTTTCATGTGCATTGTTGGTGTCATGCTGCCTTCATTCTCCTGAGCTTCTGAACCCCAACTGCTCTTCTAGTTTTCCCCTACCCTCCATCCTGGCTCTTTGAAACCTCCAAATCAAGCTTCTTGGGTTTTTATGGTTACTTTTTTTGAATATTTCTGTCACTTTCACATTGAAAATGATACTGTATGAGAATGCAATTGTCTAGGAGCTACATGTGATCCTGTGGTCTTGGATGGCTGTAATAAAACTGGATGTTGAATCAGTGGGGGAAGAGATAATTAGTAATGTTTTTCTAACCACTTGTTTTGTAGTGTTCTTTATTACTATTTTATTGTTTTGTGTTCAGTTGCATATCATATAAGAGGTATGGGTACATTTTCTTCAATAAAAAAATTTGATTACTAAAATATCTGCCAGTTAGTGAATATGTCTAAGAATTGCCATATCTAATTCTTCAGAAGTAAACTCTGAAATGTGCAGGCACTTATTCATACAGTTCAACCTTTCTAGAAGGTATTAATGTCAGGTCTTTAAAGTTTAACTACCATTCATAAATCTATGGTACCTCTACTGTGCCTCTCAAGAGTCAAGGTATTGTACATTGTTTTTCTGTAGCAATTTGTAACCTAATTTGTTCTATACTTAACACTTTGTTTTCATCATCTTATCAGCCTCATGAGTTTGATGAATGCCGCTTTGATATCAGCGTCAATGACAGTGTTTGGTACCTACGAGCTCAAGACCTGGATCATAGACAGCATTGGATAGATGGCATTGAACAGCACAAGGTATGAATTTTGCTGGAGAGTTTATTTTAAGTTATTTTTAAAATATTTTCAAATTCTAGTATGTGAATTTCAGTGCTTGTGAACGTGATGGACTAAGTTGGATTGACCACTGCCAAACATGGTTTAGTTGGCCACAATGCAAACTTTCCATACAATTTTGGTAACACAAAATTGCTCTTTTAGGAGTTTATCAACATTTGTTTATTTCTTATCTGAAGCAGGGTTACCTTCGAAAGCTAATCAAAAAATGTCTTAAGTTAGTCCAATAAAAAATATATCGTCTTGTTTTCTTTTCTGTGTTTTGTTTTATTTCTATTTATTACCTTTAAAAGTGGACTAACACACGTCTACTATAAAAACTAAAATATAATTTTTGTTTACTTTGTTGCAGAGTACAGACCTTTTTTAAATTACTACGAATATAATGTAGTATTTTTTTTTCTGTGGGGTACAGTGGCGTAGCTAGGTGGGGCCACGGGAGCCTGGACCCCCCCCCCCCCCCCCGATTTCATCCAAGCCCCTGGTTTTGCTGGTGGGGGTCCCCAACTCCCGCCAGCTGAAGACTTTTTCAGCGGCGGTCTCCTCCTTCCCCCACCGCCTCTTGCCCGTCCCCCCACAGTACCAAATACAAAATACTTAAAGGAGTGTACAGGACGTCAGGAGGAAGACAGCACAGGGCAGCGAATGTGGTGCACCGGAGACCGGTGCTGAAGAAGGCTTCGGTTGATGGTGGTTGGGGACTCCCACCAGCAAAGGTATTAGGTGCTGTGGGGTATGGCGGGGGGAGCAGCGCCGAAAAGGCTTCGACTGGCAGGGGTTGGGGACCCCTGCCAGCAAAGGTGTTTGGTGTTGTGGGGTGTGGCAAGGTGGGGGGGGGGGGGAGGAGGTGAGGAGACCGGTGCTGAAGAAGGCTTTGGCTGGCGGGGGTTGGGGACCCCTGCCAGCAAAGGTATTTACTGCTGTGGGGTGCAGAAGGGCAGTGGGGGGGGGGGGGTCGGCGAGGCCAGGCGGTAGATTAAAATGTGCCCCCCCTCAGGCTCTGGCCCCCTCCCACCGCAAGGTCTTGCTGCGCCCATGGTGGGGGAGCTTGAACTAAATTAGCAAGATAAGGTGCAGATACAGTGCGAGTCAGTTTTAATATACAGGTTCTCAAAATTTGCTGTTAATCCTTTCCTAACATTTATTACAAATAAGTGAGATGTGATGTCTGTGCCAGGCAAAACGAGACACTATTTAAAAAACAAAATTACCGAACATGTAGACAAACATGGTTTAATGGGAGAGTATCAACGTGGATTTAGCCAAGGGGAAGTCTTGCCTCACCAATGCTACAATTTTTGTTCAAATCTTTTTATTAACTTTTCAAATCACAAACATATAAAAACCAAAAACAATAAACATGAAAACCCCTGGCATCAGGATTAGTTGCAAAAAGAAAAAAAATATCAGTGTTGTAGGTATTCAAGCTTGGCCCAATAATTCCTGGAAGTTTGAAAACCCCTGTTTGTCCATCAAAACCTCCTTGTATTTAAGATATAGACACACCACATTCCACCAGTGTTGTATCATCAAACACGATGTGGCCTTCCATGAGTCACTGTAAGTTTCACTGCAGTCAAAATGAGAAATCAAATCTCCTATGAACTTTAGCAAGAGATAATGATAAACCAAGCAATTTCCAGATCATATTTCTGTATGTAATAGGTTCCTACATAGAAAAAACTGTGGCAATCTGATTCCAAATGTCTGCCCAGTATTCAGATAGTGATGGACATTCAAACACCTGCGACAGTGTGCTTATATGCTACTTACAATCCAATGCCAGTTGCCCTCTCATGGTCTACATTTTGCTACCTTATCAGGAGTCCAGTTGCTCTTGTGGAGAAGGAAGTAAAACATCTGCCAGAGGGATACAGATCTAGAGATTTTAAATACAGCTCTCTATATCTTTTTCTAATGTGCTTTCTCTCCGGTATAGCCCAGTTTTTCCCAGAGCTTTTCCAACCCTGTCAAGGAGCACTTGTTGCATTGCAAATATTTGTAAATTTGGAACTGGTGTGGGGTAATTGAGATACCATTATTAGGGCAGACTGAACAGACCATTCCATAGTTAGGTCAGAAATAACTAATCCACTACTAGCAATCAAATACTTCAACTGAAGCCATCAATAATTTTACGTAACTGGAAAGTTATACTTAGCCTGCAAATTTGGAAAGGAGAGAACCTTACCCTCCTGTATAATGTAAATACCAGATCCCACATTGTTGCCAAACTTTCCAATCAATAACCATTTTATTGATATTAATGAATAGATTATACCATAATAACATGTATAAGGATACTCTATCCTCAGGATCAAAAGAATCATGAAATGCTCAAAATTCTTTGAATAGAACAGTGTCTGCAACCTTGGGAGCTCAGATCCTAAGGCATGGCATATCGGAGAAGGATTACGTATTTTAGAGTTTGAAAATAAACGTTCCTTGTCATCAGCAGCAGATTAATCCATTAACTGATGGATTGTATTTGCCTACCAGCAGATGGAGATAGAGAACACTGAAAGACCATAGTGCCTCTAGGATGGCTAGCCCCAACTGCCTTCAGTATTTCTCTATCTCCCAGCAGGTGTGGACGTAGCTTGATCAGCTCCTGGATTTCAGACTGCCTGGGGTGGCTCCTGTGCTTTGCCAGTTGAGCAGGGGTGTTGTGGCTGGTGGTGGCCACTTTAAAGGCATATAGGTTCGCCCTTTCCCCGCCTTACCCATTCCCCCCGCCTCCCGGAGTCCCTCTGTTGCTGCCTGCCTCCAACTTTCCTCACAGCGTTAAAAAAAAAAAAAAAGAGCGCGCTTTTACTGCGTGGCTGTTCTGAGGCTTTTTCCAGTGATTCTGGTTCTGTGCAGCTTGACCGGAGCTCGTTGACTCGGGCTTCTGAGGTGAGAGTGGTGCCCAGCTCCTCCGGGGAGGTCCCGCGGATGCCGTTCCAATCGGGGTAAGTTTTGGCGCAAAGCCGCCATTTTATTGCTATATTCCCGTCCTGTGAAAAAACGGACGATGGTTGCTGAAGGAGTTAAGCGCTGCTCCCGTTGTGATAAACGCAGATCAGCAGCGGGGCTGTGTGAAGCGTGCTCCTTAAACGCTTACGCTAGTTTGAGCATGCTGAGCAATGTTTCTTCCCACTCGATGGAGCTGGCAGCGGGCGCCATTTTGGAAGCGCCGCATGCCTCGACCCTCGCGGTTACGGAGGAGTCTGAGTGCAGGGGGACGCCTCGTTTACAAGCTGCCAGAGGAGCTCCTACATCCGTTTCTCCTAATTCGGAGGCGGAGGGTCAGGGTGAGTTTTTTTTTTTTTCTCTCCTGAGTTTGTGCTTTTAATGCATAAGGCTTTTATGCTGAAAAGAGCTCTGCCGCAGGTGTCTGACACTGTGTTGCCTCCTGGCTTCCCTCCGGGTGTTGATGCCCTGGGGATGACTTCAGAGGTTATTTCTCAGCAGGCATCAAATCGACCCGGCGGAATGGGAACTGGCAGAAGAAGTTTTTCTTTAGATTTGTCCTGGTATGGATCTAATGGCGTCAAGTGCAAATGGCAAAGTACCTCGCTTTTTCAGCAGAAGGAAAGATCCTCACTCGGCGGGGTTGGATGCTTTGGCTCAGCCCAGGTGCTTGGGCCTCCTGTATGTTTTCCCTCCTTGGCCCTTGATAGGACGAGTCCTACTGCGGATTCGACAGCACCGAGGTCTGGTGATTCTCATCGCTCCAGATTAGCCAAGGTGTCCGTGGTATGAGGATCTCCGCTGGATGTTGGTTGGCGCTCCGGTTCATTTGCCCCTGGTGCCGAACCTGTTGGTTCAGGGTCCTGTGTCTATGGAGGATCCCTGCCGATTTGGTCTTACGGCCTGGCTATTGAGAGAGCGCAATTGAGAGACAAGGGCTACTCTAACAAGGTCATCTCCACTCTCTTGCAGGCCCACAAGCGGTCCACCTCTGCAGCTTATGCTCGGATCTGGCGCAATTTTGAGGCGTGGTGTGTTTCAAAGGCGATCACAGCCACGCAAGCTACTGTCTCAACGGTGCTGGACTTTTTACAGGAGGGCTTACAAAAAGGCCTGGCTTACAATTCCCTGCGGGTGCAAGTGGCAGCATTATCATGCTATCGAGGGAAAGTAGCTGGCTTGTCCCTTGCTGCTCATCCGGACATTGCCAGATTTCTCAGAGGGGTGCTTAGGCTGCGTCGTCCTGTCCGGTTTCCCTGTCTGGCCTGGAACCTGGGGCTAGTGTTGAAGGATCTTCAGTGTTCGCCCTTCGAGCCGCTTAAGCGAGCTTCGGAGAAGGATGTGACTCTCAAGACAGTCTTTTTGGTGGCCATGACATCGGCTACACCCGTGTCTGAGCTGCAGGAGCTGTCCTGTCGGGATCCTTTTCTGCAATTCTCGGAGTCCGGAGTAAAGGTACGTACAATGCCTTTCTTCCTGCCTAAGGTGGTTTCAGCGTTTCACCTGAACCAGCCCAGTTTTCTTCCTTCCTTTTTTAGGGAAGATTTCCCGGACTCCTTTGGGCAGTTACATCTTCTGGATGTCTGCAGAGTGCTGTTGCAGTATCTACAGATGTCAAATGACTTCAGGACTTCTGATCACCTTTTTGTCTTGTTGTCAGGTCCTCGGCAAGGAGGCCCGGCGTCTAAGGCCACTATAGCCCGTTGGCTCAAGGAAGTAATTTTTGCTGTGTATCTGCTTTCAGATCGGTCTCCGCCTGAAGCGTTTAAGACGCATTCCACGAGAGCCATCTCCTTGTGGGCTGAAACGAGTGCACTCTCTCTTCAAGAGATCTGTAGTGCGGCTACTTGGGCTTCTCAGCTCTCTTTTGCCCGGCATTACAGGCTGGATGTTGCAGCGAAGCAGGACACTGTTTCTGGAGCTCAAGTTTTGGCTCGTGGTGTGGCCTGCCCCCACCCTAAGTAGGGATTGCTTTTGTACATCCCATCAGTTAATGGATTCATCTGCTGCTGATGACAAGGAAGGGAAAATTAGGTTCTTACCTTGGTAATTTTCTTTCCTTTGGTCACAGCAGATGAATCCATGATCCCTCCCTGTCTGACTTTGTTTTTTGTTCAGATCTTTCATGCAGATATGAATCTCATTGGGAGAAGTTGGAAAACAGTTATCTATGTTCTACTACAGGAGGTTGGGATCGTCCCTCCTTTGATGCTCCTGTTATGGGGCGATTGTTCGCTGTGAGGAAAGTTTGTTATTATACCTTTATGGTTCACTCTGCTTTGGAAATCTCAAATACTGAAGGCAGTTGGGGCTAGCCGTCCTAGAGGCACTTTGGTCTTTCAGTGTTCTCTATCTCCACCTGCTGGTAGGAGGATACAACCCATCAGTTAATGGATTCATCTGCTGTGACTAAAAGAAAGAAAATTACCAAGGTAAGAACCTAATTTTCCCTTTTGCAGGTGGTTCCCTTATCCAAGCAAAAGATCAAACACCAAGATCCTTGTACTTAAATTACCAAGTGGGGACCTCAAAGCTCCATGTAGGGAATGGAAATGGGACTTGATATACCACCTTTCTGTGGTATTTTGCAACTGCATTCAAAGTAGTTTACATATATAAAGGTACTTATTTTGTACCGGGGGCAATGGAGGGTTAAGTGACTTGCCCACAGTCACAAGAAGCTGCAGTGGGAATCGAACCCAGTTCCCGAGGATCAAAGTCTGCTGCACTAACCACTAGGATGCTCCTCCTACATAAAGTATACTAAACTCCACTATATAAATCAGTGGCGTAGCTAGGGTAGTTGACACCCGGGGCCGGTCATTTTTTAACCCCCCCCCCCCCCCCCCGAATCCAGTACTAGGCATACCGAGAATACAAAACACTCAGGACCTATAGAGCAATTCTACCATACCATAAGCAGTAATTTGTACAAGTCACACAAGGAAAAGGAAAGCATCTTAAACACTACAGTGAGCACTAGCACATCAATTCACCTATTGTAAAACGAAAACAGACAGATTGTCGATCCTGCACAGTCAATGCCAACCGAAAGCCATGTCTTTTTCACAAACACAGATACATCCTAATCCACTATAGAATAAGTAATCATAAATTTTCTATTTAGACAAAATTAAACTGAACCCCTGATGCTAGACTCTGCATACAATGCAACACCACAGAAACAGAAATTGTCCCCTAGTACTGTGCAAAATATAAAGACAGCAGATGTAAATTTGAAAAAACTAATACCAATCACCACTTTACAAATTAACAAATAGAAATAAAACAAATACAGAAAATAAAATACCATTTTATTGGACTAATACATTTAGCTTCCAGAGGCCAAAATCTCCTTCCTCAGGTCAATACAGTATAGTACTGTTACAGTATCCTATCCTGACCTGAGGAAGGGGGTTTTGTTCTCTGAAAGTTGTCAAAATGTATTAAAATTAGTCCAATAAAAAGATTACCTTATTTACATGTTCTATTTATAAACATGTATTAACACAGCTACAATACTATATCCTAAAGCAAAAAAATAAAAATATATATTTTATTTACAGTTTGTTGTCTCTGGTTTCTGCTTTCCTCATCTTCTTTTCACTGTCTTCCTTCCATCCAGCATCTTTCTTCGCTCTCTCTCTGCCATCCAGTGTCTGCCCTCTCTAATGTCCCTGCCATCCAGTGTCTGCCCTCTCTCTCTGTCCCTGCCATCCAGTGTCTGCCCTCTCTCTCTGTCTCTTCCATCCACTGCCCCCCCCTCTCTCTCTCTCTCTGTCCCTTCCATCCACTGTCTGCCCCCCCTCTCTCTCACTCTCTCTGTCCCTTCCATCCACTGTCTGCCCCCCCTCTCTCTCTCTCTCTCTGTCCCTTCCATCCACTGTCTTCCCCCCCCTCTCTCTCTCTCTCTGTCCCTTCCATCCACTGTCTTCCCCCCCCCTCTCTCTCTCTCTGTCCCTTCCATCCACTGTCTTCCCCCCCCCCTCTCTCTCTCTCTCTGTCCCTTCCATCCACTGTCTGCCCCCTCTCTCTCTCTGTCCCTTCCATCCACTGTCTGCCCTCTCTCTCCCATCCATCCAGGGTCTGTCCCCTTTCTCTCTCTCTGCCCCCTCTTTCCAGCCCCCAGTTCCAGCCCCCTTCATCCACCACATGCCTTGCATCCCCCCTTTTCAGCCCCCTTGTCAGACCCCAGTTCCAGCTTCAGACCCCTTCTCCCCTCTGAGCACCCATCTAAGCTTCCCCTTCTCCCCCCCCCCCCCCCCCGAGCCGGTCCCGTCCCCCTCCCCCCTCAGTTTAGAGCCGACAGAGCCCTCTTCTCCTGCCACCACCCTGCTTTTTTTTTTAATCCATACAGTGACGCAGGCAGCGCCTCCCTTCTTCCCTGCTTGTGCTGTGTGAAGAAGAAAATCGCGTCACTGGTGTCGGGCCTTCCCTCGCTGTGTCCCACCCTCTTCTGAGGTAACTTCCTATTTCCTCGAGGGCGGGACAAAGCGTGGGAAGGCCCGACGCTAGCGACGTGATTTTCTTCTTCACAGCACATGCAGGGCAGACGCGAGGCGCTGCCTGCGTCGCTGCATGGATTTAAAAAAAGGGCAGGGTGGTGGCAGGAGACGACGGAGCACCCCCCACCCGCTGACACCCGGGGCGGACTGCCCCCACCGCCCCGCCCTCGCTACGCCACGGATATAAATTTGGAGTAGGGTAATATCATCGGTCCCAGTGAGGAGAAAAAAAGAATCATGTGTAAAAAAACTCATAAAAACATGAGAAAAACGAATGGTTTTTAAAAAAACTCAATTTCTCCAACACTAATATTAAAGCTTAGATAAGTGAGGCACTTAACACCAAAACGAACACACGAATCAACCTACACAATCTATAGCCTTTCTCACCCTTCTATATTCAACATACAGAGAAAGCCCTCCGTACAGTCACGGACTCTCTAACTCACAGCCGAGCACTTCATCTATTGATGAATAAATTAATCAAGATGAATTCACTAGAAATAGTCCAGCAATACTTTGCTTCAATGTAGAAAATTGTAGTAAATCTATGAGTCCAGCAATACTTAGCTTCCAAGCTTCCAGGCTGTGGTAACCTTCGGGAAATCGGAAACTTGGGCTGCCCGTAGTTTTATCTGGAGAGAAGTTCCGATAATCCAAAACGAGTAAATAGCACTCCTCTCGTGCCACCCTTCTACAAGTGTGCCTTGTTTCGCCAACTTACTGGCTGCCTCAGGAAGGGCACCACTTTAGAGCCAAAACGAATATACAGCTCAACCAGTTGTAATCGTGATAACCAGTTTCACAAAGATATCGGAGAAGGAGCCATATCTGCTCTTCCAGGGCCAGCCATTTCAGTTTCTGATCCTCATTTTGTTCCCTAAGCCATTGACCTCCTTTTCATAAAAGAAATTCCATATGGTAAGACTACTACTACTATTTAGCATTTCTATAGCGCTACAAGGCGTATGCAGTGCTGCACAAACATAGAAGAAAGACAGTTCCTGCTCAAAGAGCTTACAATCTAATAGACAAAAAATAAAAGTAAGCAAATCAATTAATGTGTACAGGAAGGAGGAGAGGAGGGTAGGTGGAGGCGAGTGGTTACAAGTGGTTACGAGTCAAAAGCAATGTTAAAGAGGTGGGCTTTCAGTCTAGATTTAAAGGTGGCCAAGGATGGGGCAAGATGTAGGGGCTCAGGAAGTTTATTCCAGGCATAGGGTGCAGCGAGACAGAAGGCGCGAAGTCTGGAGTTGGCAGTAGTGGAGAAGGGAACAGATAAGAAGGATTTATCCATGGAGTAGAGTGCACGGGAAGGGGTGTAGGGAAGGACGAGTGTGGAGAGATACTGGGGAGCAGCAGAGTGAGTACATTTATAGGTTAGTAGAAGAAGTTTGAACAGGATGCGAAAACGGATAGGGAGCCAGTGAAGCGACTTGAGGAGAGGGGTAGTATGAGTAAAGCGACCCTGGCGGAAGACGAGATGGGCAGCAGAGTTTTGAACAGATTGGAGAGGGGAGAGGTGACTAAGTGGGAGACCAGCAAGAAGCAGATTGCAGTAGTCTAAACGAGAGGTGACAAGGTTGTGGATGAGGGTTTTGGTAGAGTGCTCGGAAAGAAAGGGGCGGATTTTACGGAAGTTGTAAAGAAAAAAAACGACAGGTCTTGGCGATCTGCTGGATATGAGCAGAGAAGGAGAGAGAAGAGTCAAAGATGACCCCAAGGTTTCGAGCTGAGGAGTCAGGTAGAATGAGAGAGCCATCAACAGAAATAGAAAACGGGGGGAGTGGGGAGGTGGGTTTGGGGGGAAAATGAGAAGCTTGGTTTTGGTCATGTTTAATTTCAGGTGGCGTTGAGATATCCAGACAGCAATGTCAGACAAGCACGCTGAAACTTTGGTTTGGATGCAAGGTGAGATCAGGGGTAGAAAGGTAGATTTGGGAGTCATCAGTATAGAGATGGTAGGAAAAGCCATGGGATGAGATTAATGAACCAAGGGAAGAAGTGTAGATAGAAAAGAGGAGGGGACCAAGAACAGAACCCTGAGGTACGCCGACAGGCAGAGGGATAGAAGTAGAAGAGGATCCACCAGAGTGAACACTAAAGGTGCGGAGGGAGAGGTAGGAAGAGAACCAGGAAAGGACAGAGCCCTGGAATCCAAGTGAGGACAGGGTATCGAGAAGTATGCTGTGATCGACAGTGTCAAAAGCAGTGGAAAGATCAAGAAGAATGAGGATGGAATATTGACCTCTGGATTTAGCCAGTAATAGGTCATTGGAGACTTTAGTAAGCGCAGTTTCGGTTGAGTGGAGAGGGAGAAAACCAGATTGTAGTGGGTCAAGAATAGCATGTGAGGAGAGAAAATCAAGGCAGTGGTGGTGAACAGCACGCTCAAGTAATTTGGAGAGAAAAGGGAGGAGGGAGATGGGTCGGTAATTAGAGGGACAAATTGGGTCGAGTGAAGGCTTCTTAAGGAAAGGTGTGACCACAGCATGTTTAACGGCAGTAGGGACAGTTGCAGTGGAAAGTGAGAGGTTGAGAATGTGACAGATAAAATGAATAAGAGCAGGTGAGATGGCATTAAGAAGGTGGGTGGGAATGGGATCAGAGGAACAGGTGGTACATTTTGAGGAAGAAAGGAGAAGTGTAGTTTCCTCTATAGTAACTTCAGGGAAGGAGGAAAAGGAATGAGGGGAAGGAGAGAGAGGGGAACGGACTAGTGGAGGGAGAGGTGGCGAGGTAGAGAATTCAAGGTTTATCTTTTGAACCTTGTCGTGAAAGAATTCAGCAAGGGTCTGAGGAGATAATGAAGGGGGAGTTGGGGGAGGGGGCACCTTGAGGAGAGAGTTCAATGTGGTGAAGAGAAGTCGAGGGTTAGAGCCAAGAGAGTTGGTCAGTTGGATATAATAATCCTGTTTGGCGCATAAAAGAGCAGATTGGAAGGAGGTCAGCCTGAACTTAAAGTGTAAGAAGTCAGCAAGGGCCCGAGATTTCCGCCAGAGGCGTTTGGCGGAGCGGGTACAGGAACGTAGGTAGCGGATATTAGAAGTCAGCCAAGGTTGGGGTTTTGTACGCCTTATAGGGCGGGTCATCAAAGGTGTAAGTGTGTCTAAGGCAGGGGATAGAGTATTGTTGTAAGAAGAAACAGCCTCGTTGACAGACGTGGATGGTGCCACAGTAGAGAGGAGGTTTGAAACATGGGAGGATAGAGATGAAGGGTCAATATCGTGAAGATTCCTAGATAAATTAGATAAGATAAGACCACAAATCTGGAAAGCTCACCCTCCTTTCTGAGCAGGCAGTTTCAAAGTTTGCAATGCGAGTTGGCTTCCTTTTCCAGAGAAATCTGGTAAGTAATCTTTCCTCATCAGAAAACATAGATTTAGGGAAAGGAACAGGGAGCATTTGTAGTGTAGACAAAATTTGTAGTAGTATCGCCATCCTGAGAAGCCTCTAACAGCCCCCACCAAGAAAGGTAAAGGGACAATCAGTGAGATGTATGTTCAATAACTAAATTAGACAGCCTATTCATGTTACCAGATACAGTTTCATCCAATGTTTGTGCAAACTATATCCCCAGATATTTAAACCCCTGCGGTGCAGGGTGAAATTGAGTCAAAGTAGGATCAGTCAGGTATGTAGACTTGTTTAACAGCATCACCTCTGATTTTTGCCAGTTAAGAGCATACCCCACCCACCCTACCCCTCTACCCACCCACCCCTAGAGTGACATGTCTTATATAACCTCCCTATCAACCCACTCATTACTTTACCTCACCCATTTCTATTCTTCTATCACCTTCTCCCACTACTCCAACCAGAGTTACACCTAATCACACTGACCACCCTTCAACATCTTCAGTCCTTCTGTGACTGTTCTCTTGTGCTTGACTGCTTAAATATTTTAAATTTAAATGCTTTACTTTTTGTCTATTAGATTGTAAGCTCTTTGAGCAGGGACTGTCTTTCTTCTGTGTTTGTACAGCGCTGCGTACACTTTGTAGCGCTCTAGAAATGTTAAATAGTAGTAGTACTAGTAGTATGTACCAGACCTGTGTTTGAACTGCAACAGTGTCGGAATAGATGTCACCTGTAGAATAAATGAGTAAATCTGCATAAGCAGCCAGCTTGCACTCAGTCCTCATACAAGTTACCCCCTGAATCTCTGGAGATAAATCAGTAGTCAACAGAATGAGGTCAAGGAGTAGCGGGGAGAAGGGACATCTCCTGCTGCGTTCCCCTGAATAACCTAAGCGGTGTGGACAAAATACCATTTTCTAACACCGCCAAAGGTTTGGTATATAAGATCTGGATACGCTAGGGACTCAGTCCAAAACTGTTCCAGCACTTAAACAAATTTCTGCTTGACACTGTCAAAAGACCCCTACCTGAGTATTATGAGGAAACAATAGAGCAAGATAGTTTCTTAAGGGGGTAAACAGAGCTCTAATATGTTTAATATCAAAGCTGGGCAAAGACACAACCTTTCCAGAATTATATTGCTCAATCTCAGTATTGAATGTAGATGCTAAAGTATTGGCAAAAATTATGGCAGATTGGCATGCTATATCCTTTAATTGATAAGGGATAGGCAGAATTTGTCCATGGGAGGAGTGTGGTCTTGAATGTATTTAAATTGTTACTTGTTCTGGAACAATGTAGGAGGATCAAACTAGTCCTGCTTGTGAGCTTTGAATCAGAGAATGCTTTTCACAAGGGTGAGTTAGGGTTATTAATTCCAGAATAACTACCCAACACCAATTAAATTTCTCATGCTCCGTAATCATGAAGTTCAAATCTTATACCTATTAAGAAAAAAAAATGTTTGGGGGGGGGGGGGGGGGAGAAAAAGAGATCTCAGCAGTGGTGTAGCTAGGTGGGGCCATGGTGGCCTGGGGCCCCCCCCCCCCCATTTCATCGGGCACTTGGTTTTGCTGGAGGGGGTCCCCAACCCCTGCCAGCTGAAGCCTTCTTCGGCACCGGTCTGCAGCGCCCCTGCGTTCCTTGCCCTGCTCTTTCTTCCTCCTCATGTCCTGCATGCTCCTTTAAGTGAAACTGAGCATGCTCAGTTAAAGAAGCATGCAAGACATGAAGAGGAAGAAAGGGCAGGGAACGTGGCAGTGCTGGAGACTGGCACTGAAGAAGGCTTCGGCTGGCGGGGGTTGGAGACCCTCGCCAGCAAAGGTATTTGCTGCTGTGGGCCCAGCTGCCTCACCACTCCATGGTAGGCAAATCCACTCTCAAACTGGCTAAGAGTTCTTGGTCTCATGCCTCAGCACCCCTGTAATGAGAGGCCAGAATTTTGGATTTGTTTGGGAGGAAGACTTTTTTAGGCCTCGATGCTTGTTGCCTGCATCCAGTCTTACCGGCTGTACATGAGCGTGTACTTGGGCATCTCTGATAAACAGTCTGGCAGACTCTCCTTTCATAGCAGATCGCTGTGCTTTGCCTGTTGGTTAACAAGCAGATGGAGTGTAGGCATTATCTGGCCAAGGACGCCTGTGATACTTTTGATGTTGTGTCCAGGCTATTTGGTATGGGTGTGGGGATGCACAGACTCTCCTGGCTGTGTCTCTCTGACCTCAAACAGGCTATTCAAGAGAGACTAGCAGACATACCAAGCCAAGGGGACAACTTGTTTGGAGAGAAAGTGGAAGAAGTTGCTGACCTCATTAAGAAACACACTGAACACGATCCACACGCTCTCTGCATCATCTCTATCTGCATCATCTTTGACAAGATGATTTTCGATTGGGCAGATTTATCGGTCCTACTACTCTCAAAGGCGTAGGTACCTGCCACTTGCCCACTTAGCTCATGTGACTCAGGCCCAGTGTCTCAGGCCTCGCAAACCCTGTCTCCAGAAGTTCCAGCTGGCTCCCTAGTCAAAGCAGGGCACACGCTTTTGGCTTGATTCCGGCAGAGCATAGCCACACAGAGTATTAATTCCAGGCGACTTACCGGTCAGAGGGAAGCTCATTTTTTACCAACACAGATGGCCCCTTGTAACCTCCAACCAGTGGGTTCTTCAAGTAGTCTGTAGTGGATACACTCTGAATTGGCATCAACCTCCAAAATGCCCACCGAGAGCGTTTTACATCAGCTCTCTGCAAAAGCAGATACTTGTAGAGGAAGAAAAGTGGAGATAGCATTGGTAATGAGGTAGTAGAGAGTGAATGGATGTTGTTGGAATAAGAGAAGAAGGGGGTCAAGCCTTGGAAAGCAAATAAGAAGAAAAGAAGGTTAGGGGCAGGGGATGAAGAAGAGTGGAGGAGTGGTTAGGGTGGTGGACTTTGGTCCTGGGGAACTGAGGAACTGAGTTTGATTCCCGGCACAGGCAGCTCCTTGTGACTCTGGGCAAGTCACTTAACCCTCCATTGCCCGCCGCATTGAGCCTGCCATGAGTGGGAAAGCGCGGGGTACAAATGTAAAAAAAAAACAAAACATGATAGAAATTGTCAAGCCCCAAGGAAGAATACAGAGGAGGTGAATTCTGTGTGGGCAGGGAAGAAACTGGCGTCCCTTAATGTATCTCACCTTGAACTACCAATGCTAAATGCAAAAAATAAATAAATTAAAAAAAAAAAAAAGGGAGGGGGAGATTCTTTAAACAAAAATAAAATTTTACCTGAAAACATATTGCCTGTGCAGTTATTCCAACTATTTATAGAAACACATTATTGTAGAAAATGTTGGCAGAAAAAAAAAACAATTTTGGCTCACCCTGTCTGCTCATTTGTACCTGCTTACTATTTTGTCACTGTCTCACTCTGTCTCAAAGGTCTCTAAAAGTACATAAGTATTGCCATACTGGGACAGACCAAAGGTCCAACAAGCCCAGCATCCTGTTTCCAACAGTGGCCAATCCAGGTCACAAATACCTGGCAAGATCCCAAAAAAGTACAAAACATTTTCTACTGCTTATCCCAGAACTAGTGGATTTTCCCCAAGTCCATTTAATAATGGTCTATTGACTTTTCCTTTAGGAAGCCGTCCAAACCTTTTTAAAACTCCACTAAGCTAACCGCCTTTACCAATTCTCTGGCAACGAATTCCAGAGTTTAATTACACGTTGAGTGAAGGAAACCTTTCTCCGATTTGTTTTAAATTTGCTACATTGTAGCTTCATTGCATGCCCCCTAGTCCTAGTATTTTTGGAAAGTGTAAACAGACGCTTCACATCTACCTGTTCAACTCCTCCACTCATTATTTTATAGACCTCTATCATTTCTCCTCTCAGCCGCCTTTTCTCCAAGCTGAAGAGCCCTAGCTGCTTTAGCCTTTCCTCATAGGGAAGTCATCCCATCCCTTTTAACATTTTCATCGCCCTTCTCTGCACCTTTTCTAATTCCACAATATCTTTTTTGAGATGTGGCGACCAGAATTGAACACAATATTCGAGGTGCGGTCGCACCATGGAGGGATACAAAGGCATTATAACGTCCTCATTTTTGTTTTCCATTCTTTTCCTCATAATACCTAACATTCTATTTGCTTTCTTAGCTGCAGCAGCACATTGAGCAGAAGGTTTCAACGTATCATCAACGACGACACCTAGATCCCTTTCTTGGTCGGTGACTCCTAACGTGGAACCTTGCATGATGTAGCTATAATTCGGGTTCCTCTTTCCTACATGCATCACCATTTAGACGACCAGTCTCCCAGTCTCGTAAGGTCCTCTTGTAATTTTTCACAATCCTCCCGCAATTTAATGACTTTGAATAACTTTGTGTCATCAGCAAATTTTTATTACCTCACTATTTACTCCCATCTCTAGGTCATTTATAAATATGTTAAAAAGCAGCGGTCCGGGCACAGACCCCTGGGGAACCCCCGCTAACTACCCTTCTCCATTGAGAATACTGACCATTTAACCCTACTCTCTGTTTTCTATCTTTCAACCAGTTTTTAATCCACAATAGGACACTACCTCCTATCCCATGACTTTCCAAATTCCTCTGGAGTATTTCATGAGGTACTTCGTCAAAAGCCTAATGAAAATCCAGATACATAATATCAACCGGCTCACCTTTATCCACATGTTTGTTCACCCCTTCAAAGAAATGTAATTGGTGAGGCAAGATTTCCCTTCACTAAATCCATGTTGGCTTTGTCTCATTAATCCATGCTTTTGAATATGCTCTGTAATTTTGTTCTTTATAATAGTCTCTACCATTTTGGCCGGCTCCGACGTCAGACTCACCGGTCTATAATTTTCTGGATCTCCTCTGGAACCTTTTTTTAAAAAATCGGCGTTGCATTGACCATCCTCCAATCTTCCAGTACCACGCTCGATTTTAAGGATAAATTACGTATTACTAACAATAGTTCCGCAAGTTCATTTTTCAGTTCTATCAGTATTCTGTGATGAATACCATCCAGTCCAGGAGATTTGCTACTCTTCAATGTGTAGAACTGCCCAATTACATCCTCCAGGTTTATAGAGATTTCATTCCGTTTCTCCGACTCGTCAGCTTCGAACACCATTTCTGGCACCAGTATCTCTCCCAAATCTTCCTCGGTGAAGACCAAAGCAAAGAATTCATTTAATCTCTCTGCTATGGCTTTGTCTTCCCTGATCACCCCTTTTACTCCTCGGTCATCTAACGGTCAAACCGATTGTTTTGCCAACTTCCTGCTTTTAATATACCTAAAAAAAATGTTACTATGTGTTTTTGCCTCCAACGCAATATTTTTTCGAAGTCCCTCCTAGCCTTCCTTATCAACACTTTGCATTTGACTTGACATTCCTTAAGCTGTTTCTTATTAATTTCAGTCTGTTCCTTCCATTTTCTGAAGGATTTTCTTTTAGCTCTAATAGCTCTATGTATCTGTCCCACATTTCTTTGAACTATACCAGTGTTTTGCATCTTACGATGCCTGCTTGGGAGAGTGTTCAGGTCTCCACTACCCTCTCAGTGAAAAATGTATATTTTCATTTGGCTCCTCTCCTTCGGTTTCATATAATTAGGGTTACCATATTTTGTCCTCTGAAAAAGAGGACACATGTCCCGCCCCCTGTCACATATTCCCCTCCCCCCGTCACCTCCCCTCCCCTTACTTACTACCTACTGCCCTGGTGGTCTAGTGACCTCTTTGGGGCAGGAAAGAGCCCCCACTTTCCTGCCTGGAGCTCTGTCCTTTCCCTGCATCCTGTTGCTGTGACAGTCTTGGGATTCAAAATGGTTGCCGAGAGTTGACGTCTCATGAGGCTGCTTCAACTCTCGGCGGCCATTTTAAATCCCGAGACCGTCACAGCAACAGAATGCAGGGTAAGGCAGCGCTCCGGGCAGGAAAGAGGGGGCTCTTTCCTGCCCCGAAGAGGTCACTAGACCACCAGGGCAGTAGGTAGTAGGGAAGGGGAGGCTAGGATAGGCCCGCCCGCCCGTTTATCCAGAAATCCGGACAAACGGGTGGACTGGCAAAACCCGTCCGGACATGTCCTCAAAAAGAGGACATGTCCGGGTAAATCCGGACGTATGGTAACCCTACATATAATGACCCCCTTGTTCATGAACTTCCCAATCTATGGGAAAAGCTACCTTCTGGTAATTTACGGAAGCCTGGTATGTATTTTAATTTTTATATCTTTTATTTTCCCCCTTTCTTCCACAGAGCACATCTTTTTAGTTTCCTTAGTTTCTGGATTACTTTTGGGCATATCACAGTAGGAATGAGCCTGTTACAGATTATCTGTCTCTGATTCATTGCTGATTCTTGCCTCAACACTTGAATTGTTCTGAGGACAGCCTCCTTCTGGAGTTCATAAAGTATATTGTACGCCGTCAGCACGTTATGAGGGGCATATGAGGTGTTATTTTTATTTTATTTCTTGTAAATAAAGCTGATGGTTCTCAATACAATTGTAGTCATTTGTATATCTTTCACATTTTCTTGGTACTATAGAATAGTCACTTAGTAGTAATACTTTTTAATAGTGATTTTCTCTGCATTTCTTATATCAAACTTTTTATCTGTGAGAGTAAAAATGTCCTAGGTGACCAGAACATGCTTCTCAATTCTGTCCGGGCTGTGATCCCATTGTTTTTCTGGTACAGCAGTGTTTACACCCTGGGAAATTTAACAGTTATGCTTGTGCATAATTGCATAAAAATCACATAATTACCTGAGTAGCGAGGCCCTTGCTGCAGGAGGTTACATTGTACAGCATGAAGAATAAGCAGATAGCAGAGCAGGGACAGACAAAAGTAAGTGATTGGCTGTTTCCCTATGTTAAGGTCAGGAGGATTGCTGCTGAGCCTGGCTGCCTGCTCAGATTAGAAGAGCGAATGCCCTAAGAAAGAAAGAAAGAGAGCATGCAAACCTATATTGATGTGTGTTCCTGAGTTTATCCTCTCCTCCTAAGCATCAGTTAGGGAGGGGAGACAGAGGGGCTGATGTATAAAGCCTTGCAGTTGAGCTGGCTCGGTGCATGGCTTCTACTGTGAAATTAGTAACTAAAAAATATCACAGCATGCTATAAACAATCAGCATGAAAATTACTGCCTTGTTAAGATTGGACTAGTAATCCGTAGCTCATTGCAAAATGTTATCTCTCTTGTCAGTGCATGTGTGGCGATTGGCTCAAGCTATGGGCATTCTACATCAGTACCACCCCCTTCCCCAAACCAACCTTCCCACCCATCCCTGCCTTCAAAAAACAAAATGTCTCTGGTGTTTAGTGGCACCTCCTCACTCCCCTGCCCCCCCCCTGCACCTGACTGTAAAAACAAATTCCTTGGTAGTTAAGTGGTCCCCTTTCCCTCCCCCACCCCTGACTTGAAAATAAATTTCTCAGGAGTCTATTAGTGCCCCTTCCCCCAAGGCATATTTTAAGAGACAGGACTGTTGCCCACTTGCTCCTGCCTCTGGCACCCACACTTCTGAATAAGGAAAAAAAATGTCATATTTCGCAGTCTGACCCCACCCCGTACATCCTAAGATGCACTGCCATTTTTCAAGATGGTGGTGCCAAAAGCAGGAGTGAGTGAGTATCACTCCTTCTCTTAAGATACAACTAATGGGGGGGGGGGGGGGGTGAGGGTGTGCCAGTAGAGACACCAAGGAAATTTTTTTTAAGTCAGGAGGAGGGAGGGGGCCCCTACAACACTGGCAAATTTTTGTTTTACAGTTCAGGGTTTGGGGTAAGAAGGAGTAGGTGGGTGCCATTAGACACTAGGGATATCTTTTTCTTTCTTTTTTTTTTTTTTTACACATAAGAAGCAGGGTGGTTGGGCATATGCTTGATGGAGAAGGGGATACTTGGAATGCCTGCTTCAGAGGGGAAACCTAAGGGTGAGAGGAATACTCTCTAAGGGAGGATAAGAATCTGGTGGGTGACCTTATAGACCTACCAACCAGGAACAGAACCGGATCATCAAGAACATACCTAAACCTACATTACCCAAACTGCAAAGGACTCAAATACAAAACAAGTTATGCATCTAACTTCTCCTACATAAGCGCACAAATATGGAACGCACTCCCAGAAACTATGAAAACAATCCATGACCATCTGAACTTCAGGAAATCACTAAAAACCAACCTCTTCAAAAAGGCTTACCCCACCGATCCAATGTTAACCCCCACACCAGGCAACACAGCAATACCAATGATCGTACTGGACAATATACTATCTTCATTCCTTCCCTCCTCATTCAACCATAACATAACCTTATATTTGTTTCTCAACCGGACTTGGCGAACACCTTTACGGTACTGTGTAAGCCATATTGAGCCTGCAAATAGGTGAGAAAATGTGGGGTACAAATGTAACAAATAAATAAATTGAATGGAACACACCTACAGATCCATCACCTTCTCCCTTCCTTCCCCCCCCATCCATGCACAGTATGGCTTCTTCCTCCCCCGCCCCTTCCCACTGTCATGCAACCACTTGTGTGTTTTCACTGGCAGTGATTAAGTCAGGCTGCGTCCCACCTGTGCTGCAACAGGAAGTTTTTGCAGAAGGCAGGTCCCCATAGCCACCAGACATCCTGATTTAATAGTTGATGGCGAAGACATGCAAGTGGTTAAATGACCATGGGAAGACATGGGAGAGAGAGGTAGGGAGAGAATCATTACCTGCAGGGGCGTGAGGGGAGAGGTAGGGAGAGAATCATTACCTGCAGGGGAGGGGGGGGGGGGGGGGAGAGAGAGGCCCAGCATTAGAAGCCAGACTTGCTAGTGACAAAAACCAAAGCCACCATGAGGACAGAACCCATCATTATCCCACAGGCCTTGCATTAATGAACACTGCTCTGTCTTTACAGAAACAGCCCTTGCCAAAGTCTTCACTGAATGACTTCACTGCCTGCCTGAACCCACCTGTTCTTCCAAGGCTTCCCCATGGCCAGCATTCTTTTCTGTGATGCCTCCTACTATGTGTTCAAAATAGCCTTATTAAGGATTATAAGCCTAAGTGATAGCTGCTGTTTATATATCTTTTCAATAGATTCTTTCCAAATTTGTCTTTGTTCTGGATGATAAAAGATGTGATATTGCAAAATAGATTTCTGGATATTGATTAGTTTAATGCTTTTCTTTCAGATGTGGAAACTGTGTCTTCAGACTTTTGACAGGGTAATGCAAAATTCATGGTAGATATGGTAATGTAGAATACACAAAAAGAGCAAATAATTTGTGTCGTAAAGAGCAAACACTTTACTTCTAAGATGGATCATACTTCGAGCTATGAGGCCTGTTTTCCAAGTGGCTTTTATTATTTAAAAAAAGATTTCCATTAGTTTTTGTTTTAATTAAGAATTAGGGAAAAGAAATAATATCTAATTTGGATTTGGCTTATGCCTTTTCAGTAGTGACTCAATGCAAATTACTTTCAGGTACAATTGATAATTCCCTGTGCCCGGAGGGCTTACAATCTGTGTGTATCTGAAGCAGTTGGGGATTGTGACTTATCTAAGAAGACAAGGAGCATCAGTATAATTTGAACTTTGGCTTCCTTGGTTCTCAGCCTACTTCTCTGACCATGAAATGTTCAGAATCTATCATAGTGCCACAACTGACTTCCAAGAATGCATTGGACAAGATATAGTAAGAATATAGGGACATGGAACAAACACATTTTCAGAAATACTTCAGTGACAACTCCATATCCTTTTATGGGCCTTCTATTTCTTTGCAGGAAATATGTCATAAAAGACTAAATTACAAGGCAGGATACCTCGGTATCATGGCATGCACAGTGATGAGAAAAAGTACTCCCTCCCCTTTCTATTTCCCCTATTATTGCATATGTCACACTGAATGGTTTCTGATGTTTAAACAAAATGTAATTGTCATGATCTCAGGGAGGGTGAGCCCTTGGACCACCAGTGGATACTAGCTTAGTAGCAGGTGAACCACATGGGCAGGACAGAGTACTAAGGCAGAAACCAGTGCACTGAAGAACACAGCAGGGGCACCAGAGAGAGGCTAAGATACTGGGATGTCAGAATGAGGCTTGGGAAACAGGAAGGAGGCAGTCCGGAGAAGCCTCGGAATCTGACCACCAGAAGGAAAAGTGAGTGTGGATGCGGGGGCATAGCCACAGCCGTGACAGTAATATTAGACAAAGGGAACCTGAATAAACTACTACTACTATTTAACATTTCTATAGCGCTACAAGGCATACGCAGCGCTGTACACCATACACAAAAGGAGACAGTCCCTGCTCAAAGAGCTTACAATCTAGATAAGACAGGTAAACAGAACAATTAAGGGAAAATAGGGGAGGATAAAGGACAGGGCAAATGAGTAGAGGTTAGGAGTCAAAAGCAGTGGTTAAGAGGTGGGCTTTAAGTTTAGACTTGAAAACGGCCAAAGACGGGGCTAGACGCACAGGCTCTGGAAGTCTATTACAGGCGTGAGGTGCAGCAAGACAAAAGGAACGGAGTCTAGAATTAGCAGTAGAGGAGAAGGGGACGGATAAGAGAGATTCACTTATTTAAGGAACAAATTATGCAACACCCCTTAGTTACTCAGTCAACCAGTTGACCACATTTAATTGATAATTAGATTCAGTTGTTTGAACACAAGCTTAATTGCAGCCAGCCCTGTTAAATTTAAACTTCATAGTAACACAGTAAGTGATGTCAGAAAAAGACCTGAATGGTCCATCCAGTCTGCTCAACAGTGACATTCATTCTTATTCTAGATTAAATCAACAGTGAACGTGGTGATATTTACTTGATCATGGTCTTTGTTGTTGCTGGGACATAGACCGTTGAAGTCTGCCCGGTTCTGTCCTTATGTTCTGACTACTGGAGTTGCTGTCAAAGCCTATCTGAATACATCTTGTCATTTGCAGAACAAAGACTGTAAAAGTCTGCCTGGCATTGTCCTTGTGTTCCAAATTACTGCAGTTTCTGTGAAAGCTCTCTCCAGCCTATCCTAAACCAGATTGCTATATGAGGCTCTCAGACCATACAGGCCAGCCCAGCACCAGCCTTAGTTGATACAGCCAGAGTTCCCATCTAAGCACCACTTGATATGCAAACGTATGTGCAACCTTTTAAGTTTTGTTTTTTTATACCATTCATTTTCTAATTAGAAATCCACGCCATTTTGAATTCTGCCACAGTTTTTTCCTCCACCACCTCCCTCGGCATTCTAGACATCACCACCCTCTCCGTGAAAAAGAATTTTCTGACATTACTCCTAAGTCTACCCCATCGCAACCTCAGTTCATGTCCCATTGTTTCACCATTTTCCCTTCGCTTGAACATTTTATATTAATACCTTTCAAGTATTTAAACGTCTGTAACATATCTCTCCTGTCCCTCTTCTTCTCTAGGGTATACATTTTCAGTTCTTCCAGCCTCTTCTCATATGTCTTTTGGCACAATCCCCATGTTATTTTTGTCGCCTTCCTCTGGACTACGTCGTCATCTTACATCTTTAGCAAGATAATCCTCCAAAACTGAACACTGTTTCCTGTCCGGCGCATCTGCAGACTTTTTCTCCCAGCGCTGATTCAGAATGGCTTATGAGAGTTCAAGCAGTGGCCTTGCAAGACTTCTACTGAGGCATCTTGAACTCTCGACAGTCTACAGATGCACCAGGCAGGAAAGAGAGGGCTTTTTCCCTGACCCAAAGAGGTCACTAGACCACCAGGGTACCACACTAAGGTAAAAGAGGGGAGGATAGGCCTGCCCGCCAGCTTGCTCATTTGTCCACAAATCCGGACAAATGGGCAAGCTGGCAAAACCTGCCCGGTTGCCCAGCCATGTCTTCAAAAAGAGGACATGTCCAGGTAAAACCAGACATATGGTAACCCTAGGCATAGGATGAAGGTGAAAAGGGATAAAATCAGAAGTAACTTGAGGAAATAACTGTCACAGAAAGGGTGGTGAATTCATGGAATGGTCACCCGGTGGAGGTGGTGGAGACAAAAACTTTATCTGAATTCAGGAAAGCTTGGGACAAGTACAAAGGAATTCTAAGGAAGAGCAAAGGATAGTAGATGGTATAGATGGTATAGATGGGCAGACTTGATAGGCCATATGGTTTTGATCTGTGTGAAATTTTCCCTGTTTTTATGTTTTTCTCTTTTCTGCGTTTCGGATCCTGATATTCTTTTTGTAGAAGTCTCCTTGTTCCAGTACTTCCTCCTGTGCCAAGATTGTTTGATAAGTGTCAGTGGCTCTTGCTCCCTGTCATACCAAAGAAATGACTAAACAAATCTAATAGGGCAGAAGGTAGTCATCGGTAAGGTCAGCACCTGGGTGGCTGGATTTAAAGCCCATGATGCACCATTTCTGAAGAAGCCCTGACTTATTCACATTTTCTGCAAAGAGTTGAGCACAGTGGCCAGGAGAGGTTGAATGATTGTGATCCATTCATGTAGTTTGGAAGGCGGGAGGCTGATGTGGCCATTTGATCTGCACAGGCCTGAAGAGAGTACTGGAACCTCATGTAGGTGGAGGTTGAGAGAGTGTGCTGGTGGTCAGTAGCAAATAAGTTAGAGGGACTGATCTCAAGGAAGGAAAGAGGAGAGAAGGAAGAAGAGCTGAGCTAGGATAGGAAGGGAGCACAAAACTTGTGGAGGGGGAGAGTGGTTAGTGTATTGAGACTGGGTGAGTCAAGAGCGATCTGGTGGGAAAGGGCCAGGACATATGATTGGGAAACTGAAAACACACACCAATAAAAAAAGTTTCTGAGTATTAACTCTTCAGCACTAAATTCTAAATTAATTATTTAGAGACAGTGATTATACTGTTATAAGAGAAAAGGCTGCATAATTTTTATAGAATTTAAAATAATTGTGCCAAGAATTTCCCTAGGAGTAATGGCTCTCGGCCTCAAGAGTATTGATGCAATGGCCAGACTAATAAAAATAAAATAGTAGGAGGATGCCTTTCCCTCTTTCTCAAGGAATGGACCAAGATTACCTCAGATCAGTGGGTCCTGGACCTGATCAGAGAAGGTTACCGATTGGAATTCAGCGGCCCGGTGAGAGACGTGTTTTTGGAGTCCCGATGCGGTATTGCCATCAAACGGGCGGCGGTAGAGGAGACCCTACAAGTCTTGTTGCATCTCGAAGCGGTGATCCCTGTGCCTCCCGCTGAACGCGGCTGCGGTCGCTACTCCATTTACTTTGTGGTGTCTCGAAAAGGCGGGTCTTTCCGACCGATCCTCGACTTAAGGGTCAGTCAACGAGGCACTAAGAGTGTGGCATTTTTGCATGGAAACCCTGCTCTCCGTCATTGTGGCGGTACAGCCAGGAGAGTTTCTCACGTCTCTGGACCTAAAAGAAACTTACTTGCACATTCCTATTTGGCCCCCGCATCAACGGTTTCTGTTTGCGGTGTTGGGAAAACATTTCCAGTTTCGGGCCTTGCCTTTTGGGCCTCGCCACAGCTCCCCGCACCTTTTCCAAGGTGTAATGGTGGTAGTAGCTGCCTTTCTCAGGTGAGAGGGTATCAGGGTTTTCCCGTACCTCGATGACTGGCTCATCAGAGTGTATTCGGCAGACGAAAGTCATCTGGCCACAGCCAGAGTGGTCACAGTACTGCAGTCTCTAGGCTGGGTTGTCAATATACCAAAAAGTCTCCTGACCCCCCCCCCCCTCTCGGAGGCGGTGCAAGCTTCAGAATCAGGTCCGTCTGCTCCTGCGGATGCCCCGTCCGCGAGCTTGGGACTTTGTCCAGCTGCTGGGGTCGATGTCGGCCACTTTGGAGGTAGTGCCATGGGCGACAGCGCACTTGAGACCGCTGCAGATTGCCCTGCTTCAACGATGGTCTCCAATGTCCCAGGATTTTCAACGCAGACTAACGTGGCTCCCTGCGGCCTGGCTCAGTATGGAGTGGTGGCTCTCCGACAGCATGCTGCGGCGAGGAATGCCGCTGGTGCTTCCCTCTTGATGCCTGGTGATAGCTGATGCCAGCCTGGTCGGCTGGGGAGCACATTGCCAGGGAAGCTATGCCCAGGGTCTGTGGACACCCGTGGAAGTGGGGTCGTCCATCAATCGCTTGGAACTGAGAGTGATATTCGAGGCTTTTTCTGGCTTTTCACAAGACTCTGGAGGGGCTGGCTGTCAGAGTTCTGTCGGACAATACGACAGTGGCGGCCTACATAAGTTGCCAGGGCGGCACTCAGTGCAGAGCAATGGCCGTGGAGGCCGCTCAGATTTGCCACTTTTTGCAGCGCATATAGCAGGTCAGAGCAACGTGCAAGCTGATTTCCTAAGCAGGCATCAAATCGACCCAGCGAAGTGGGAACTGGCAGACGAAGTGTTGCTTCAGTTCTGTGCCAAATGAGGAACGCTCGTAGCGGATCTAATGGCGTCAAGCGCAAATGCCAAAGTCCCGTGCTTTTTCAGCAGACGGAGAGATCCTCGCTCGGCGGGGTTGGTTGCTCTGGCTCCACCCTGCCCCTCGGGCCTCCTGTATGTGTTCCATCCTTGACCCTTGATTGGGCGAGTCCTCCTGCGAATTCGGCTACATCGAGGAGTGGTGATTCTCATTGCCCCGGATTGGCCCTCCGGCGGATGCTGGTGGAGGCTCCTCTTCCTTTGCCTCTGGTGCCAAACCTGTTGGTGCAGGGACAGGTGACCATGGAGGATCCCTGCCGCTTTGATCTTATGGCATGGCTCTTGAGAGGGCGCAATTGAGAGACGAGCTATTCTAACAAAGTCATCTCCACTCTCTTGCAGGTCCGCAAGCGGTCCACCTCCGTTGCTTATGCTCGGATCTGGCGCCAGTTGAGGCGTGGTGTGTTTCAAAGGCGATCACACCCACGATGGCTACAGTCTCGCCGATACTGGACTTTTTGCAGGATGGATTACAAAAAAGGCTTGGCGTACAATTCCCTGCGAATGCAAGTGGCAGCATTGGCATGCTTTCGAGGGAAGGTCTCTGGCTTTTCCCTGGCCGCTCATCCGGACGTTGCCCGATTTCTAAGAGGAGCACTCCGGCTTCGCCCGACAGTGCGGCTGACGTGTCCGGCTTGGAACCTGGGGCTGGTGTTGAAGGCTCTCCAGTGTTCGCCCTTCGAGCCCCTGAGGCGTGCTTCAGAGAAGGATGTGACTCTAAAGACAGTCTTTTTGGTGGCCACAACCTCGGCGAGATGTGTGTCTGAGCTCCAGGCGCTGTTTTGTCTAGACCCCTTTCTGCAATTCTCAGAGTCCGGAGTAACGGTATGTTCTGTACCTTCCTTCCTGCCTAAGGTGGTTTCAACGTTTCACCTGAACCAGTCCATTTATCTGCCCTCCTTTTCTAGAGAGGAGTTTCCGGAATCTTTTGGGCAGTTGCATCTTTTGGATGTTCACAGGGCTCTATTGCAATATCTGAAGATGTCAAATGCCTTCAGGACTTATGATCACCTTTTTTGTGTTATCAGGTCCTCGAAGAGGGTCTCCAGCGTCTAAGGCCACTATAGCCCATTGGCTCAAGGAAGTCATTTTTTCTGCATATCTGCTCTCACGGCGGTCTCCGCCTGACACGTTCAAGGCGCACTCCACAGAGCAATTTCCTCCTTGTGGGCTGAAACGGGGGCACTCTCTCTTCAAGAGATCTGTAGTGCGGCCACTTGGGCTTCTAAGCTCTCTTTTGTTGGGCATTACAGGCTGGATGTTGCAGCGCAATGGGACGTGCATTTTGGAGTGCAAGTGCTTGCTCGCAGTGTTGCCTGTTCCCGCCCTAACTAGGGAGTGCTTTTGTACATCCCATCAGTTAATGGATTCATCTGCTGCTGATGACAAGGAAGGGAAAATTAGGTTCTTACCTTGGTAATTTTCTTTCCTTTAGTCACAGCAGATGAATCCATGATCCCTCCCTGGCTGACTTTGTTTTTTGTTCAGATCTTTCATGCAGATATGTTCCCTCATCGGGAGGAGTTGAAAAACAGTTTTCAGGATTTCTATATACCGTTCTATTACAGGAGGTTGAGATTGTCCCTCCTTTGTGTGGTTATTGCTCCTGTTCTGGGGCGTTCGTTCACTGTGAGGAAAGTTCATGTTATTCTACTTTGAGGATTCACTCTGCTTTGGAAGTTTCAAATACTGAAGGCAGATGGAGCTAGCCATCCAAGAGGGCACTATGTTTTTTCAGTGTTCTTTATCTCCACCTGCTGGTAGGTGGATACAACCCATCAGTTAATGGATTCATCTGCTGTGACTAAAGGAAAGAAAATTACCAAGGTAAGAACCTAATTTTCCCTTCTCCTTTTACTATTGCTAGATGCAACAAGATCATATCCCTTATGGACATCAATTTATGGTGCCTGCAATATCTGGGACCTGACCATAGTCCTTCTTGTCACGTGTTTTCACAGTTATCAACCAGAAGCTTTAGGTCGAGAGCAGCAGCAGAAAAGTATTTTTGGCATAGCAAGCCCAGTCCATCGGCATTGGAGACATCAGTCCCTTTGGCTTGTGGAGCTGCATTGGAATGCATCAAATAGATTCCCCCCCCCCCCCCCCCCCCCGCCTTGACATCGAGCATTGGCAACGCCCATCGGTATCTGGCATCCTCCAGAGGTAAGGTTTTGACTTTATCCTCTTTAACACTGAGGGACACCAATGCTGGGTGAAAGCCAAGAAGCATTGGTATTGGTCCCTGTCGAAATACTGTGTCAAGCACTGCGCCAAGAGGGTGGCTCCCATCCAAGGCTCCAGAACAGATGCACCAGACTCCTTCGAGCCAGGAGCACACCACTGATTCGACCTCAGTACCTGCAAAGGATGTGACCGTACTGGCTGAGGCCAAGTCTTTACCAATGGCTAACCTTGAGGAGTGGATCCAGGCCATGCGCCAGCAAGAGGTGGAATGCCTCCTGACCTCACACAATTGCAAGGCATCTAAGGCATTGGTGTTGGCCCTGTTGGAGCCCCAGCCCATACTGGAGGCCCATGCATTGCCTGTTCACTGTTTGTTGACACTGATGCCTCAAAGGGCATCGAAGAAGGTGCCAGTCGAGACAAGTGTCATTGTTCAGTCTTTCAAAGGAGGAAACTTCCTCAGAGCACAAGAGGATTCCTGTCTCTCACCGCTCCTGTCCAAAGCCTGGCCAGCAGCCCAGTAGACCAAGGCAGGTTCAGAGTCTGAAAATAAATAAATTTTCTCCTTAAGAGTATTTCTAAGTTTGAATTGGACCGTTCCTGGGAGTCTGACCAGGAATCAGAGATCCTTTAGGAGTAAGGGTCCCTTGGTATCCTGTCAATATCTCCCCATGAAAAGAGCATCTCCCCTGAGGAGCTTTCCTTCAATGAGCTTTATGGGAGATGTTGAGTTCCATCATGTTTAAAGTGCAGGTTGAGGATTATAATGCCCAAGGCTGAGATGTTTGCCATCCTCGACTTTGCTGACCCCGCCTCCCCTCCCAGGAAGCTGTGACAGTACCTGTGCACAGAATCCTTCAGGCTGTGCAAATGAAGCCATGGAAGACCACCCTCTGTTCAGCCTATTCACAGGAAGGTTGATTCACAGCACAACAAAGAAATTTTTTTCGTGTGATACTGGGCAAAAACCATTTGTCCTATACTAAATTCAGTGTGTGTATTCCAAATCCAAAGTCAGAATTGTTGTAACACCTCAGGAAATTTTGTTATGCATAAGTTTGCCCAAATGAATTAAGCACTTGGAAAGCATTGAATAATTTTTTACAGAACGAGTTTTGCTCCAACAATTACCTGATCTACATCAAAGTTTTCATAGTAAACAGTATATGAAAATGTAATGGAATAACAAAATTTCAAAAAAGTCTCGTATTCCAGTTTAAAAGTCTTACTTCGGCAAGGCCCAGTACTGTTAAAAGTGCTTCAGGCATCTGCTTTTGCGTTTGTGTCCGGTCATATTTTCCTGTTGCAAAAATCAGCAGTAGTCCCCCATCATGTTGGGATTCCAGCGGCCTTGTTATTTGTTCTCCATTGTAGAAATGTCTTTATGGAACCTCTCTCCATGTTCGTCACTTATGTGTCCCAAATTGGGTGGGAAAAAGTCAAGATGGGAATGTAAGAAATGCATTTTCAATGACATTCGGCAGCCAAGTTGTTCATATGCTTTAAGCATGTTGTCTACTAGTTCAGCATAGTTTTCAGCTCGTCTGTTCCCAAGGAAGTTCTGCACTACTAGCACAAATGCATCCCAAGCATTAATATTATAAGTGAATAGGCTTTGCATGTATAACTTAAAATCTAGACGTGTCAGGCAAATTCGGAGTTCATATTTGGAATCGGCGGGTTCAATTTAGTATAAATCACGTTTTTCTCTCAGTAGCAAAATCATTGTTGCGTTGTGAGAGTCCAGAAGGCTTCCAGTTTGGGGAAGCTATAGCTTCTTCACCATTCTGTGGTGGTCAGATCTACTCTCAGAAGGGCCAAGAATTCAAAGATGCACCCTTTGGTGCCCCTGGAAATAGATGCTTGGACCTTGGAGTCTTTTGGGAAGTAGGTATTTCAGAATGCTATGCTAGTCTCCAGCATACGTTCTTATCATAAGTATGCACTTGTGGAACTTAATTCACAGTGTGGCAAAGTTTGGAGATATTCTGCCTCTTGAGAAAGCTGCAGAACCTTGCTAGCTAGTAGTCAAATAGTGGGAATGCAGGAAGCATATAGCTTGGGCAACATATGATTCTTTTGATGTGGCATCTAGTGCCTCCACCATGGGTATTAGGATGCGCAGACTTACCTGGCAATGTACCTCAGGCCTGGAACTTGCTGTTAGGAGAAACTGGCAGACATCCCATGCCAAGATGGCAACCTTTTTGCTGACAAGGTGGAAGAGATCACATAACTTACCAAGAAGCATATTAATACCATCAAGTCAATGTCCCTAGCACAGCCTCGTATTCCAGGGAGTATTCTGGTGGAGGGCAATGGCAGGCTTACTATTCTCAAAGGCATAGGTTCATTCCACCCCCTCGTCCATCCTAGATGGCCCAGAGCTCCCTACTGTTGTCTAAGGAAGCAGAGAGCTCAAAGATTCTCCTGGTTAAAGCAGGGGACACACTTTTGACTGGCTGTATAAGAGCATAGTTGTCATAAAAAATAACTACCCTAGATTGTCTGCCAGTAATGCTGGATGGAGGCTGAATTTTTTTCCAGGAATGGTGGTCCCTTGTAATCTCAGACCAGTGGATTCTCAGAATAGTCCAGGCAGGCTATACTCTGAAATTGGAAAGAATACCTCCAGATTGCCCAGTGAAAGCATCAAAATTAAGCTCCTTAGCTCCATGAATTCTACACAGGAGCTCCTCCCTTTTTCAGGCCAACGTGGTCCCCATCAGGGGAAAAAGAGAAGGGATTCTACTCGAGTACTTTCTGGTCCCTCAAAAGACAGCAGGATTCTGTCCTGTTCTTGACGTAGGGGCCCTAAACAAGTATAATTGCCCAGCTGCAAGTTATTTTTGAAGGCATATCTGTTTGAATGAAGGCAAATAATCTATTGCTCAGGGTTTCCAAGATTGAATTGTTTGTAGTAAAAGGTTCTACTCCAGATATGCCTGCAGAAATTCTGTTATCAAGGACCTTTAAGGTCTCTAATCATGTTTGCAATCTTGGTTAATTTCTTACCTTGGTCAGATTTTAAATGTGTATTACAATCTGTGGTGTTTAGTGGTATTGATTATTGTAACATTGTTTATTTAGGACTGCCTGCATGCAAGCTCTGCAGGTTTTGCAAAACTCTACAGTGCAACTTTTGTTGTCTTCCCAAGTTCAACCATGTTACCCATCATCTTTCTAAACTTGGTTGGTGTTCTTTTTGCTTTCCATGTCAAGCGTAAGATACTCTTGTTGGTTCATTTAGAACTTTATTACGATTCTTACTTTTATGTACGTTCTATTCTTCAACCTTATCTTCCTGCATGGACACTGTGTTCAGCAAACGCCTGCAGATTGGTGGTGCTTGATTCTCAGTGATCAAGGCTTGGGGTGACATGGAAAAGAGCCTTTTCAGTGACCAGATTTTATGAATGGAATCAGTTATTGCTGTCATTAAGATAACCTCATACTGTAGCCTCTTTAAGAAATGGGCAAAGCATAATTTCTTGCAGCAGGCTTTTGGAATGCCTTGAGCTCTTTATGATTGAACTGGATGCACTTTCATGGACGTTGGCCTTTGAATTGATTTTGTATGTTTTTTGTAGTTGTGTGTGTATATATGGAGTGACTTGTACCCCCCGCCTTCAGTGGAGAGGGTTATAAATAATAAACCTAAACCTATCAAAACAGAAGTTCAGGATGGTTTCCCTAGTTACCTTAATTTCCTGTGATTGAGAAAAATCTCCGGACTTGAAGGATTACTATACCCATATTCAGATACATCCACATTGCAGGAAGTATCTCAGATGTTGAGTGGAAAAGCACCGCTGCTAGTGCCATGTTATGTTTGCCTAACCACCTCATTCTCAACCCATCTAAATCAGTAGCCTTGTGGGTCTCAGATATTCAGTTCCCACTGTTTCTCCTTCAGTACAGAATACTACTTTAGTTCTGGTTGACACCCTCAAATATTTAGGAGTAATCTTTGACCCTCAGCCTTCTTCCAGCTTGCATATCGCAGTAATCACCAAATCTTGTTCCTTTTCTCTTCGTTACATTCACCCCGATCTTCCCAGGGCCCTCGCTTCAAGTGCACAGAGTTTCCAGGTGCTTTTTGGCTAGGATCAGGCGACCCTCAGGGGGAGGAATGCTGGCTTCGGCCTAACCCCTGGTAAGCCTTTCCTCAGCTGAGAGGTGCCCAGCTCTACCACTGGCTGCCTTTCAGGTGCTGTGGAGGACTTGCAGCTCAACTGCATATCCTTACAGCCTTCTCCGGGGTGACACCCAGGTCCACTCCGATCCACTCAGGGCCTCCGCTCTAGGTGCCGCGCGCCGGGGCATTTTTCTCTTTACGTCTAATCTTCTTCCCAGATGCTAAAGTACCTCAGTCATTTATGGCCCCTATTCACATTCTGTTCCTAGCCCTGTCCCTTCCTAATCTTTTCTCTGACCCCCTACCTCTCTCCGCTACAGGAACTCACTGCCCATCCATCGACTTCATCACCTCACCTTCTCTCCTACCCTCTTCCTCCCTCTTGGCTTTTAATCTCCGTCTCTTTCTTCCTTCCATTCTGCCTTCCCCATTCCACCTAAATACCTCTCGCCTTCGACGCCTTCGTGGCCACACCTCTCCTACTTTCCTCCGCTCTCTTTTACTCCTTCTCTTACTCTCAGCCAGTGACATCAATCCCAATCCTGGCTCTCCTCACCAACTATTATCCCAACTCTACAGATCTCACCGCGACCTCTCTAACCTCATCTCTATTCCTCTACTCCCCTCCTCTTCTCTGCCCTTCTCTTGCGCCCTATGGAATGCCCGCTCTATCTGTAACAAACTCTACTATATCCAGGACCTCTTTATCTCGCGTCACCTCCATCTGCTCGCCATAAGAGAAACCTGGCTCTGCCCTGATGACTGTGCTTCAGTCGCAGCCCTGTGCCATGGCGGTTATCTTTTTTTCACATACTCCTCGCCCTGCTGGTCGCGGGGGCGGTGTTGGACTACTTCTCTCTTCCTCCTCCAGATTTCAACCCCTTCTTCCACCTCAATCTCACTGTTTTTCCTCCTTTGAAGTCCACTCTATCCGCCTTTTCTCTCCTCTGCCTCTTCGAATAGCCGTCATTTATCGTCCCCCTGATAAGTCCCTTGCATCCTTTCTCAGTGACTTTGATACCTGGCTTGCCTTCTTCCATGATCCTTCCTTCCCCTCTTTCATCTATGGTGACTTTAATATTCCTGCTAATGATCCTTCCAACTCTTATATTTCCAAGTTACTCGCTTTAACATCCTCCTTTAATCTCCAACTATGCTCCACCTCCCCACTCATCAAAATGGTCACTGTCTTGATCTCATCTTCTCCAACTGTTCACCCTCGAGTTTCCTTGCCTCTGATCTTCCCCTCTCTGATCACCATCTTATAACTTTCACACTTAAATCTCCTCCCTTCCAGTCCCGTCCTATCTTATCTAATTTCTTCTTACAACAATACTTTATCCTGTGCCTTAGACACTCTTGCACCTTTGATGACCCGCCCTATTAGGCGTACAAAATCCCAACCTTGGCTGACTTCTAATATCCGCTACCTACGTTCCTGTACCCACTCCGCCAAATGCCTCTGGCGGAAATCTCAGGCCCTTGCTGATTTCTTACACTTTAAATTCATGCTGACCTCCTTCCAATCTGCTCTTTTACGCGCCAAACAGGATTATTGTATCCAACTGACCAACTCTCTTGGCTTTAACCCTCGACTTCTCTTCACCACATTGAACTCTCTCCTCAAGGTGCCCCCTCACCCAACTCCCCCTTCACTATCTCCTCAGACCCTTGCTGAATTCTTTCAGAACAAGGTTCAAAAGGTAAACCTTGAATTCTCTACCTCGTCACCTCTCCCTCCACTAGTCCGTTCCCCTCTCTCTCCTTCCCCTCATTCCTTTTCCTCCTTTCCTGAAGTTACTATAGAGGAAACTACACTTCTCCTTTCTTCCTCAAAATGTACCACCTGTTCCTCTGATCCCATTCCCACCCACCTTCTTAATGCCATCTCACCTGCTCTTATTCCTTTTATCTGTCACATTCTCAACCTCTCACTTTCCACTGCAACTGTCCCTACTGCCTTTAAACATGCTGTGGTCACACCTCTCCTTAAGAAGCTTTCACTTGACCCTACTTGCCCCTCTATTTACCGACCCATCTCCCTCCTCCCTTTTCTCTCCAAATTACTTGAGCGTGCTGTTCACCACTGCTGCCTTGATTTTCTCTCCTCACATGTTATTCTTGACTCACTACAATCTGGTTTTCTCCCTCTCCACTCAACCCGAAACTGCGCTTACTAAAGTCTCCAAAGACCTATTACTGGCTAAATCTAGAGGTCTCTATTCCATCCTCATTCTTCTTGATCTTTCCGCTGGTTTTGACACTGTCGATCACAGCATACTCCTCGATACCCTGTCCTCACTTGGATTCCAGGGCTCTGTCCTTTCCTGGTTCTCTTCCTACCTCTCCCTCCACACCTTCAGTGTTCACTCTGGTGGATCCTCTTCTACTTCTATCCCTCTGCCTGTCGGCGTACCTCAGGGTTCTGTTCTCGGTTCAAAACTCTGCTGCCCGTCTCATCTTCCGCCAGGGTCGCTTTACTCATACTACCCCTCTCCTCAAGTCGCTTCACTGGCTTCCAATCCGTTTTCACATCCTGTTCAAACTTCTTCTACTAACTTATAAATGTACTCACTCTGCTGCTCCCCAGTATCTCTCCACACTCGTCCTTCCCTACACACCTTCCCGTGCACTCTGCTCCATGGATAAATCCTTCTTATCTGTTCCCTTCTCCACTACTGCCAGCTCCAGACTTCGCGCCTTCTGTCTCGCTGCACCCTACGCCTGGAATAAACTTCCTGAGCCCCTACGTCTTGCCCCATCCTTGGCCACCTTTAAATCTAGACTGAAAGCCCACCTCTTTAACATTGCTTTTGACTCGTAACCACTTGTAACCACTCGCCTCCACCTACCCTCCTCTCCTCCTTCCTGTACACATTAATTGGTTTGATTTGCTTACTTTATTTTTTGTCTATTAGATTGTAAGCTCTTTGAGCAGGGACTGTCTTTCTTCTATGTTTGTGCAGCGCTGCGTATGCCTTGTAGCACTATAGAAATGCTAAATAGTAGTAGTAGTAGTAGTATTTGTTTTGTCACTGTTTGGATGTTTCCTGTGCCACTCTTATATTCTTTGGTTTCCTCTTGTATGGACTACTGTAATATCATTTTTGTCAGCCTTCCTAAGGTTGTCCTTACCCGTCTTCAGACTATTCAAAATACCTCTATATGCCTACTTACACATGCTCACAGATCTGATTGCATTTCCCCCCTTCTAGTTAAACATTACTGGCTCCCTATCCATTTTTGCATCCAGTATAAAATCTTGTCCACAAGGTCCTTCACACAGGCATCTTTTCTTATCTCTCAGCATTGATTACTCCACACATTCCCTCCTGGGTTTTACATTCAGCTCTCACTTTTTGTCTTTCCCTCCAGTTCATTTCTCTCAGCTTTTTTCCATACTGCTCCTCCCTCTGGAATGCTGTCCCTTAAGAGCTCCATAATGAACAGTTCTACCCATAGCTGAAGTCTTTGCTTAAAGCCTACCTTTTTAGGCTACTACTTGCTCAGTGGTAGAGCTGGAGCCTTCCCCCCCTCCCCCCATTTGTGCTATGCCTATTTGATTAATAATGGAGTTCTTTTCTTCTTCAATTTTAACTTGTTTTAATTGTAAATGGCACTGATTTTTCTGAGAAGGGCAGTATATCAAGTTTTAAATTAACCTAAACTCAGGTCTCTGGATATTTACAGAGTGTCTAGCAGTAGTTACAGCATCACTTTGCAGACTTGTGAATACATGTGTTTCCCTACCTGGATGATTGGCTGGTCAAGAACACTTCCAAGGAAGAGGTGCAAGAATTTATGTGCAAAACTATTCTGATGCTACAACTTCTAGGGTGTGACATCAATTACCCCAAGTCCCACCTGGAACCAGTCCAATAATTGGAGCTCATAGGAATCCTGCTCGACACAACTCGAGCCAAGCTTTCCCGCCAGAACAGCATATAGACTCCCTGATGCTGTAGGTATCAGCTTGGCAAATGTTGAGGTTTGTTAGACCACATGGCCTCCACTGTCCATGTGAATCCCATGTTGTGCCTCCATTTAAGGCTAGCCTAGTGGACCATAGCTTCTCAGTGGTCTGAAGCCACGGAGAACTTAGCAGGTGTCAGTCACTCCCTCCCTCAGGAAGACTCTGTCTTAGTGGATAATTCAACATAGTTTGGCCAGGGGTCTTAGACGCCTACCGAATTTCGGTTTTGGTTCTAAAACTGGCCTGAAATCTAGGTTTGGTCATGTTTCGGCCAAACATTCTGGTCCCCCCCCCCCCCCCCCCCCCCCCCGTGAAAAGCACAACTAATCTCTACTCTGTCTGCTTTCCCCACATCCCCAAACCAAAAGCTGCCACTCTCCCAGGCCTACCTTAGAAGCCTTTGTGGTCTAGTGGCCTTGTTGGAGTAGGAGTGATCCCCAGCTGCTCCTTCCCATGCCGCCTCTGCCGTCAGATTGGCTGCCTCAACTTTCTGTGGCAGTTGTTCAAGTCTTCCGTGGGAGGTCACTGTAGTCGTTTTGAGATTGGAGCCAGCACGGGCAGGTGATACTGGGGATTGTTCCTTCCCATGTTGTTAGATACTGAAAAAGGTATGAGCGAAATCCAAATATCTCCTTCTTGCAAGGTTTTCTTGAACATTTTAATTTCACCTAAAATAAATGTCTTATTTCACCTAAAATAAATGTCTTATTTCAGGTTGCATTAAATGAGAAAGTGTCCCAGTAAAGTCTCACGTTTTGCAAGTAGATTTAGAAAACAAAAAAAAATTACAAATGCTCTTATACTCATGGATTTTATGCAATGCATGTTTAATGTCATTCTTGCAAAGTTCCATTGTATCCTACTGTGGGATTGTAACTAGACAATCTCTTCAGACACACAAAATCCAACATTTTTATCAGATATGAGAAATGCCTAATATTTTGACTGTGTATTTAAGCGTTTACATGGTGTTTAGGAAAGCTTAAGCAGTTAAACATATAATTACCACAGATACCAGAATTGCTTGGGGTTTCTTTCTTGAGAAGTGATATACATTAAAACATTTTATTAATGACTGGCCTACAGCTCCCATTATTGGAAGAGAATTCTAATTGCTAGTATGTATTACGGTGCACCAGACCTTAACAAGTGGACACAGTAGTGTCTTGCCAGGAAAGATCATATTCCTTGCTGTATTCTTATTTAAAGAGAGAGAATATCAATGTGGTAAAGGCGGTTAGCTTAGCGGAGTTTTAAAAAGGTTTGGACGGCTTCCTAAAGGAAAAGTCCATAGGCCGTTATTAAATGAACTTGGGGAAAATCCACTGTTTCTGGGATAAGCAGCATAAAATGTTTTGTACATTTTTGGGATCTTGCCGGTTATTTGTGACCTGGATTGGCCACTGTTGGGAACAGGATGCTGGGCTCGATGGATCTTTGGTCTTTCCCAGTATGGCAATACTTATGTACTTATGTAATTCATCTGAAGGGAGGGATGGAGATACCCAAGTGTTATGGCAGCAAAATCAAACATTACAGCTAATAAGTTTTTAAGCCTACTACTACTACTAACTAACATTTCTAAAGCCTGCTTTTTGTAATATTTTTATATTAGATTTTTACATATAACAAGTACAGTTAGCACTGTATAGCCCATATCAAGGGAGAAATAGAGGACCTAAGGAAATTAACCAAATAGGAAAAAAATCAACAAAATTACATTCCACCTGGAACATACATAAGGCGATGTAACGTTTATCCACCTGCAATTACATTGCTCCTTATCTATCAATAACCTTTCTAGCTGATCTGGTTCAAAAAAGACAAGGAGGGGCATAATCGAACGCGAACGCCCATTTGTAAAAACATCCATCTCCGAGAACGGGTCCGTGAAGGGGCGGGCCGAACTGTATTTTCGAAAAAAATGGACGTCCATCTTTTTTTTCGAAAATACATTGGATTAGGGCGTTATTTTGAGCTGGGCGTTTTTGTTTTTTAGCGATAATCGAAACCGAAGCGTCCCAGCTCAAAAATGACCAAATCCAAGGCATTTGGTCGTGGGAGGGGCCAGCATTCGTAGTGCACTGGTCCCCCTGAGATGCCTCTATGCCAGCCTCAAATATCATACCTAGCTCCATGACAGTAGTATGCAGGTCCCCAGAGCAATTTTACTTTAGTTGGTGCTGCGCGGGACCCATGCAGAGAAGAAAAATCGGAAGAAAAAAAAAACAAGCAAGCAAGTGCAGTCAGGGACGTCCAAATTAAAAGATAGTAAAAGGGGGAATTGAACCAGCAACCTTTTGATTACAAGCTCAGTGCTCTAGCCAGTGCACCACTGATTAGACGTCCTTCCCTTTCCATTAAGTCTCTCCAAGTTTCTGTCAGCCAATCACAGCTCATTTAGCTGACATCTGTGTCAGCTAAACAGCGGTGATTGGCTGACAGAAACTTGGAGGGACTTAATGGAAAGGGAAGGGCATCTAAGCACCTGAATAATGTGGTTCACTGGCTAGAGCACTGAGCTTGTAATTAGAAGGTTGCTGGTTCAATTCCCCCTTTTACTATCCTGGTAATTTAGACGTCCCTGACTGCACTTGCTTGTTTTTTTTTTTTTCTTCCGATTTTTCCTCTCTGCATGGGTCCCGCACAGCACTAACTAAACTAAAATTACTTCGGGGACCTGCATACTGCTGTCATGGAGCTGGGGATGACATTTGAGGCTGGCTTACAAGTTAGGAAAAAAGTGTTTAACATTTGTTTTTTTTTTGGTGGGAGGGGGTTAGTGACCACTGGGGAGTCAGGGGAGGTCATCCCCGGTTCCCTCCGGTGGTCATCTGGTCATTTAGGGCACTTTTTTGGGACCTGTTCATGAAAAAAACGGGTCCAACAAAAGTGACCTAAATTCTCTCTGAAAACGCCTTTCTTTTTTCCATTATTGGCCGAGCACACACATCTCTGCTCAGCCGATAACCACGCCTCCGACACGCCCCCATCAACTTTATGCGTTCCCGCAACGGAGTGCAGTTGGAAACGCCCAAAATCGGCTTTCGATTATACCGATTTGGGCACCCACAAGAGAAAGACGTCCATCTCCCGATTTAGGTCAGAATTTGGGCGTTTTTCTCTTTCGAAAATAAGCCTCATAGTTAACATCAGACAAAGTAATCAGACACTTTGAGGGAAATTTCAAGAAAAAATAACTCCTAGAGCCAAAATTCTACTTTTTAGTTTAAAAAAAAACTGTCTATGTCTAGCCTGTGTAGCCCTAGAAACATCTGGAAATATTTGCAATTTCCCACCACAAAATAAATAATCCTCCTTAAAGTAATTTTTCAAAACTAAAATTCAAGTTCTGAAGCAGAAGACACCAGTAGAATAGAGCACCCAGAGAAATTGTCCTGAATTGTTTCCAAAAAAGCTGTCAAATCCAATATATTATTTCCTTTAACAGAGAAGACCTCTAGCGCCTCCTCAACTTTCTTTGGCAAATAATACAATTTAGTAATAGCAATAGTATCTGTATTAGTATTTCAAGGAAGTTTTAGTTTTGTCTTTCTGAAAAGAATCTCAGCAGACAGTAAAGGACAGACAGGAAAATTTAAGAATCTCACATTAGCAGGCAAAAGTTGATTTTCTAACATTTCAATCTGCTTATGCAATAATAAATTATCCTTAATCTGTAATATTTCAGTCTGTTGTAAAGAACCTTTTTGAGATTCAAATTTCTTGATAGAATTATCTATTTGTTGAGTTTTTTTGTTTCAGTTATGACAATAGAGAAAAGTAACAGAGCTTCTCCGAGGACAAGCAGGCTGCTTGTTCTCACGACTGGGTGACGTCCGCGGCAGCCCCCACCAACCGGAAAAGCTTCGCGGGACGGTCGGCACGCAGGGCACGCCCACCGCGCATGCGCGGCCGTCTTCCCGCCCGTGCGCGACCGCTCCCGCCAGTTCCTTTTTTCCGCGTCTGGAGAGAGTCGTGCCTTTGCCGCTCTCTCTGTTTCAGCCGCCGGAAAGCCGATCGCGTTTACGCGGATCGTTTTTTCTATTTAGTTTTTGTACACCGCGTCCTCCGGTTTTTCTTTCTTAAAAAAAAAAAAAAACTGAACGTGTGGAGCACGCGCTCCCTTTTTCCCTCGCTTCTAGCGGGGATGCTGCGTTGCGGCCTAGTGGCCGCACGGTCGTTTTCCTTTTTCGAGGTGTGATTTCCGCCACCATCGACGACTTTAACTTCGCCGACGCGATTTTTCCGTCGATGTCCTCGAAGGTCCCGAGTGGATTTAAAAAGTGTGGTCGGTGCGGCCAGCCAATCTCGCAGACCGACACCCACGCTTGGTGCCTCCAGTGCCTCGGGCCGGAGCACAATCTCAAGTTGTGTCCCATGTGTCTCGGTCTCCGGAAACGGACTCAGGTTGCGAGGCAAGTTCTGCGGGACCGTCTTTTTGGAACTTGCGCCGGCCCCTCGACGTCGACCTCGACGGCATCGGTATCGACGCCCGGTCCTTCGGTACCGGTATCGATGCCCGAGACATCGGCACCGATGGCATCGACCCCAGGAGAACAGGTCCCGTCGGCCCGCCGGTCCTCCGGTGAGGGTAGGGGTGAGAGGCCGCGTGGGCAGTCGGCCCCGGTCACTCCCTCAGCCCGTGGCCCATGGGACCGAACCCTGTCTGACCCGGTTCCTCGTGACCGAGGGGGATCGTCCTCCTCCTCCTCCATACCTCCCGGCGCCGGTGACGTGCATCGCAAGAAGAATAAGAAGCGTCGTCACCGGTCGCCCTCGCATCCGGACATCGGAGAGGAGGCGACGCCGAAGCGTCCACGTCGAGAGGAGAGGTCCCCGTCGGTTGTGGAGGTACCGACACGACAGGGTCCCGGCACTTCGGTGCCGTCTCCTGGCCCCCACCAGATTCTGGCACCGACACCCCTACCGGCCCCACCGCCTTTCCCGGCAGCGGGCCTGGACGAGTGCCTCAGAGCCATCCTTCCAGGGATCCTGGAAGGGCTGATGCGCCAGGCTGTGCCAGCGCCGGGGGTGCTTGCGCCCTCGGCGCCGATGACTGTGGTGCCGGCGAGCTCTAGCCCGGCGCCGGGGCCGTCGACACCGCCGCCGCTTGCGGCGCCGGTCTCGACCGCCACGCAGGTGGAGTCCCCGTCGACGTCGATGGAGGGAGCTTCGTCCCCGCCGGCGCGGGAGTCCACCGCTCGACGACACCGAGGCCTCGGTGCCTCGACGTCGAGCCGGGCCCGGTTCAGGACTCAGCTACATGAGCTTATGTCCGATACCGAGGATGAGGCCTCGTGGGGGGAAGAGGAGGACCCTAGATATTTCTCCTCAGAGGAGTCTACGGGCCTTCCCTCGGACCCCACGCCTTCACCGGAGAGGAAGCTCTCACCTCCTGAGAGTCTCTCCTTTGCCTCCTTTGTGCGGGATATGTCTATCAGCATTCCCTTCCCCGTGGTCTCTGTGGAAGAGCCGAGGTCCGAGATGCTCGAGGTCCTCGACTATCCATCACCACCTAGAGAGTCCTCCACGGTACCGCTGCACAATGTCCTCAAGGAGACACTGCTTCGGAACTGGATGCGACCGTTAACTAATCCCACCATTCCCAAGAAAGCAGAGTCCCAGTACAGGATCCACTCTGACCCAGAGTTAATGCGGCCACAATTGCCCCATGACTCGGCGGTCGTGGATTCTGCTCTCAAGAGGGCATGGAGTTCGAGGGATACCGTCTCGGCGCCCCCGGGGCGGGAGTCTCGCACTCTGGACTCGTTTGGGAGGAAGGCCTACCAATCCTCCATGCTCGTGACCCGCATCCAGTCATACCAGCTCTATATGAGCATCCACATGCGGAACAATGTGAAGCAACTGGCGGACCTGGTCGATAAGCTCCCGCCGGAGCAGTCCAGGCCTTATCAGGAGGTGGTCAGGCAGCTGAAGGCGTGCAGAAAGTTCCTGTCCAGGGGTATCTATGACACCTGTGACGTGGCATCTCGTGCTGCGGCCCAAGGTATAGTGATGCGCAGGCTCTCATGGCTGCGTGCCTCTGACCTGGACAACCGCACCCAGCAGAGACTGGCCGACGTCCCTTGCCAGGGGGATAACATTTTTGGTGAGAAGGTCGAGCAGCTGGTGGACCAACTGCATCAGCGGGAAACCGCCCTCGACAAGCTCTCCCACCGGGCGCCTTCAGCATCCACCTCAACAGGTGGACGTTTTTCCCGGGCCCGGCAGGCTGCACCCTATTCTTTTGCAAGGCGTAGGTACAACCAGCCGGCCCGAAGGCCTCGTCAGGCACAGGGACAGCCCCAGCGCGCTCGTTCTCGTCAACAGCGTGCGCCTAAGCAGCCCCCTGCGCCTCCACAGCAAAAGCCGGGGACGGGCTTTTGACTGGATCCACGGGAACATAGCCGCCCTCAAAGTGTCCGTACCGGACGATCTGCCGGTCGGGGGGAGGTTAAAATTTTTTCACCAAAGGTGGCCTCTCATAACCTCCGACCAGTGGGTTCTCCAAATAGTGCGGTGCGGATACGCCCTGAATTTGGCCTCCCTGCCACCAAATTGTCCTCCGGGAGCTCAATCCTTCAGCTCCCATCACAAGCAGGTACTTGCAGAGGAACTCTCCGCCCTTCTCAGCGCCAATGCGGTCGAGCCCGTACCATCCGGGCAGGAAGGGCAGGGATTCTATTCCAGGTACTTCCTTGTGGAAAAGAAAACAGGGGGGATGCGTCCCATCCTAGACCTGAGAGGCCTGAACAAATTCCTGGTCAAAGAAAAGTTCAGGATGCTTTCCTTGGGCACCCTTCTGCCAATGATTCAGAAAAACGATTGGCTATGTTCCCTGGATTTAAAGGACGCATATACTCACATCCCGATACTGCCAGCTCACAGACAGTATCTCAGATTCCGCCTGGGCGCACGGCACTTTCAGTATTGTGTGCTGCCCTTTGGGCTCGCCTCTGCCCCACGAGTGTTTACAAAGTGCCTCGTGGTGGTAGCGGCGTACCTTCGCAAGCTGGGAGTGCACGTGTTCCCATATCTCGACGATTGGCTGGTCAAGAACACCTCGGAGGCAGGAGCCCTCCGGTCCATGAAGTGCACTACTCAACTCCTGGAGCTGCTGGGGTTTGTGATAAATTACCCAAAGTCCCATCTCCAGCCAACTCAGTCTCTGGAATTCATAGGAGCTCTGCTGAATACCCAGACAGCTCAGGCCTTCCTTCCCGAAGCGAGGGCCAACAATCTCCTGTCCCTGGCTTCCCAGACCAGAGCGTCTCAGCAGGTCACAGCTCGGCAGATGTTGAGACTTCTGGGTCATATGGCCTCCACAGTTCATGTGACTCCCATGGCTCGTCTTCACATGAGATCTGCTCAATGGACCCTAGCTTCCCAGTGATTTCAGGCCACTGGGAATCTAGAAGATGTCATCCGCCTCTCCACCAGTTGCCGCACTTCACTGCTCTGGTGGACCATCCGGACCAATTTGACCCTGGGACGTCCATTCCAAATTCCGCAGCCCACGAAAGTGCTGACGAAGGATGCATCTCGCCTGGGGTGGGGAGCTCATGTCGATGGGCTTCACACCCAGGGTCTGTGGTCCCTCCAGGAAAAGGATCTGCAGATCAACCTCCTGGAGCTCCGAGCGATCTGGAACGCACTGAAGGCTTTCAGAGATCGGCTGTCCTGCCAAATTATCCAAATTCGGACAGACAATCGGGTTGCAATGTATTACACCAACAAGCAGGGGGGCACCGGATCTCGCCCCTTGTGTCAGGAAGCCATGGGCATGTGGCGCTGGGCTTGCCAGTTCGGCATGCTCCTTCAAGCCACGTACCTGGCAGGTGTAAACAACAGTCTGGCCGACAGACTGAGCAGAGTCATGCAACCGCACGAGTGGTCGCTCCATTCCAGAGTGGTACGCAAGATCTTCCGAGAGTGGGGCACCCCCTCGGTGGACCTTTTCGCCTCTCAGACCAACCACAAGCTGCCTCTGTTCTGTTCCAGACTTCGGGCACACGGCAGACTGGCGTCGGATGCCTTTCTCCTCCATTGGGGGACCGGCCTCCTGTATGCTTATCCTCCCATACCTTTGGTGGGGAAGACCTTACTGAAGCTCAAGCAAGACCACGGCACCATGATTCTGATCGCGCCCTTTTGGCCCCGTCAGATCTGGTTCCCTCTCCTTCTGGAATTGTCCTCAGAAGAACCGTGGAGATTGGAGTGTTTTCCGACTCTCATCTCGCAGAACGACGGAGCGTTGCTGCACCCCAACCTTCAGTCCCTGGCTCTCACAGCTTGGATGTTGAGGGCGTAGACTTCACTGCGTTGGGTCTGTCTGAGGGTGTCTCCCGTGTCTTGCTTGCCTCTAGGAAGGATTCCACTAAAAAGAGTTACTTTTTCAAGTGGAGGAGGTTTGTCGTTTGGTGTGAGAGCAAGGCCCTAGAACCTCGTTCTTGCCCTGCACAGAACCTGCTTGAATACCTTCTGCACTTATCGGAGTCTGGCCTCAAGACCAACTCAGTAAGGAATCACCTTAGTGCGATTAGTGCTTACCATTATCGTGTGGAAGGTAAAGCCATCTCTGCAGAGCCTTTAGTCGTTCGATTCATGAGAGGCTTGCTTTTGTCAAAGCCCCCTATCAAGCCTCCTACAGTGTCATGGGATCTCAACGTCGTCCTCACCCAGCTGATGAAACCTCCTTTTGAGCCACTGAATACCTGCCATCTGAAGTATTTGACCTGGAAGGTCATTTTCTTGGTGGCAGTTACTTCAGCTCGTAGGGTCAGTGAGCTTCAAGCCCTAGTAGCTCATGCTCCATATACCAAATTTCATCACAACAGAGTAGTGCTCCGCACCCAGCCAAAGTTCCTGCCGAAGGTGGTGTCGGAGTTCCATCTTAACCAGTCAATTGTCTTGCCAACATTCTTCCCCAGGCCGCATACCCGCCCTGCTGAACGTCAGTTGCACACATTGGACTGCAAGAGAGCATTGGCCTTCTACTTGGAGCGGACACAGCCCCACAGACAGTCCGCCCAATTGTTTATTTCTTTCGACCCTAACAGGCTAGGGGTCGCTGTCGGGAAACGCACCATCTCTAATTGGCTAGCAGATTGCATTTCCTTCACTTACGCCCAGGCTGGGCTGGCTCTTGAGGGTCATGTCACGGCTCATAGTGTTAGAGCCATGGCAGCGTCAGTGGCCCACTTGAAGTCAGCCACTATTGAAGAGATTTGCAAGGCTGCGACGTGGTCATCTGTCCACACATTCACATCTCATTACTGCCTCCAGCAGGATACCCGACGCGACAGTCGGTTCGGGCAGTCGGTGCTGCAGAATCTGTTTGGGGTGTAAATCCAACTCCACCCTCCAGGACCCGAATTTATTCTGGTCAGGCTGCACTCTCAGTTAGTTGTTCTTTGTAGGTCAATTTCTGTTGTATCCTCGCCGTTGCGAGGTTCAATTGACCTGGGTTCTTGTTTTGAGTGAGCCTGAGAGCTAGGGATACCCCAGTCGTGAGAACAAGCAGCCTGCTTGTCCTCGGAGAAAGTGAATGATACATACCTGTAGCAGGTGTTCTCCGAGGACAGCAGGCTGATTGTTCTCACCTACCCTCCCTCCTCCCCTTTGGAGTTGCGTTTTCTTCATTTTTGCTAGTCATTCAACTGGCGGGAGCGGTCGCGCACGGGCGGGAAGACGGCCGCGCATGCGCGGTGGGCGTGCCCTGCGTGCCGACCGTCCCGCGAAGCTTTTCCGGTTGGTGGGGGCTGCCGCGGACGTCACCCAGTCGTGAGAACAATCAGCCTGCTGTCCTCGGAGAACACTTGCTACAGGTATGTATCATTCACTTCCTGTACTGAGCCTTGGAGCAATGCCTCAGTCTGTTTCACCACATTCCAAACATCTACTAAGGAAATTTAAGAAGTCTCTATTTCACCCATAGGGACTTCTGTAGGATACTAAACTGGTTGTAACTGTTCAGAAGATTATGGCAGTAAGGGTGTAGCCGGCTGCTTCAAAGCTGAACCCTTTCCCAATGGGGGAGACCTTCTTGGAATAAACCCGCTGGAGGGGAAAGGTTAGATTAGGGAAGAAGTAAGTGGGTTGGGGTAAGTCTTTCCCCTGAACTCAGTGAGGCTCCGGAGTCCAACAGTGTAGGGGGGTGTCTTTATTCATTACCACCAGATGTTTCTGTATTGGACCCGTTACCACTGGCGTACTTGCAATGGGATGTTTAGCTTTAACTTTATGCTTCCCCATTTAAAGAGGTTAAGAGGAAATAAAACAATGTACCTGAGTCAACTTCAGACCACCAGGGCTCACAAGGAGCCTGCTGTGCCTCTTAGGCTATGCCCTGCTGGCCATGCTATAGGGATTAGCTGGCTTTTGAAGGTAATGCTGGCCTGCCCTGATGGTGTCAGTTGGCCGACGAGATTTTCCGAACACCACGTCAGTGCTCACCAAGTACACTCCCTCTCAGCCTCCCTTTTGTAACATTTTTAAACTAGCTCTGGAACCAGTAAGTCACTCCCTTGGTTGGACACTAAACATGCCAGTTACTAGGGGTTAGATTTTCCCATTAATCCTTAATCCTTGACAGCATGTTGGTATGCAGTAGCTTGATAGTTTTCTTTTAAAATGCAAGCTGTGTTATAGTATCAACGTATAGAGCGATGGGGCCTGATGGGATACACCCGAGGGTGCTTAAGAAATTCAGAGAAATTCTGACGGACCTCTTCAATGCTTCCTTAGAAACTGGAGTGGTCCCGGTGGACTGGAGAAGGGCGGATGTGGTTCCTTTTCACAAGAGTGGAAGTAAGGAGGAGGTTGGGAATTACAGACCTGTCAGTCTGACCTCGGTGGTGAGTAAGCTAATGGAAACGCTTCTAAAGAGGAGGATTGTGAGATTTCTTGAACTAAATGGAATGCGGGACCCGAGGCAGCAAGGCTTCACTAGTGGCAGGTCGTGTCAAACGAATCTGACTATCTTATTCGACTGGGTGACCAAACAGTTGGATGTGGGAGGTTCGCTTGATGTGGTATACTTGGATTTCAGTAAAGCCTTTGACACGGTTCCGCACAGGCGACAAATAAATTGAGTGCCCTCGGTATGGGACCTAGAGTAACTGATTGGGTTAAAACTGGATGGGCTGAAGATAGGACCCAAAGTGGTGAACTGGATTAGGAACTGGTTGACGGACAGGCACCAGAGGGTGGTGGTGAATGGAGTTCGCTCGGAGGAGGGAAAGGTGAGTAGTGGAGTGCCTCAGGGATCGGTGCTGGGGCCGATTTTGTTCAATATATTTGTGAGTGACATTGCCGAAGGGTTAGAAGGTAAAGTTTGCCTATGCGGATGATACTAAGATTTGTAACACAGTGGACACCCTGGAGGAAGTGGAAAACATGAAAAAGGATCTGAAAAAGCTAGAAGAATGGTCTAAGGTTTGGCAATTAAAATTCAATGCACTTAGGGAGTAGAAATCCAAGAGAGGCTTATGTGTTAGGCGGTGAGAATCTGCTAGGTACGGATGGGGAGAGAGATCTTGGGGTGATAGTATCTGAGGATCTGAAGGCGATGAAACAGTGGCCATAGCTAGAAGGTTACTAGGCTGTATAGAGAGAGGTATGACCAGCAGAAGAAAAGAGGTGTTGATGCCCCTGTACAAGTCGTTGGTGAGGCCCCACCTGGAGTATTGTGTTCAGTTTTGGAGGCTGTATCTTGCTAAGGATGTAAAAAGAAATGAAGCGGTGCAAAGAAAAGCTACGAGGATGGTATGGGATTTGCGTTACAAGACGTATGAGGAGAGACTTGCGGACCTGAACATGTGTACCCTGGAGGAAAAAAGAAACAGGGGTGATATGATGCAGACATTCAAATATTTGAAAGGTATTAATCCGCAAACAAACCTTTTCCGGAGATGGGAAGGCGGTAGAACGAGAGAGCATGAAATGAAATTGAAGGGGGGCAGACTCAAGAAGAATGTCAGGAAGTATTTTTTCACGGAGAGGGTGGTGGATGCTTGGAATGCCCTCCCGCGGGAGGTGGTGGAGATGAAAACCATAACGGAATTCAAACCTGCATGGGATAAACATAAAGGAATCCTGTGCAGAAGGAAGGGATCCTCAGGAGCTTAGCCTAGAATGGGTTGGCAGAGCTGGTGGTTGGGAGGCGGGGCTAGTGCTGGGCAGACTTATACGGTCTGTGCCGGGGCTGGTGGTTGGGTGGCGGGGATAGTACTGGGCAGACTTATACGGTCTGTGCCAGAGCCGGTGGTGGGAGGCAGGGATAGTGCTGGGCAGACTTATACGGTCTGTGCCAGAGCTGGTGGTGGGAGGCGGGGTTGGTAGTTGGGAGGCGGGGATAGTGCTGGGCAGACTTATATGGTCTGTGCACTGAAGAGGACAGTACAAATAAAAAAGTAGCATATATGAATTTATCTTCTTGGGCAGACTGGATGGACCGTGCAGGTCTTTTTCTGCTGTCATCTACTATGTTTACTATGTTTAAAAATTGGTTGAATGGTAGGAGACAGAGAGTAGTGGTAAATGAAGCTTGCTCTGAAGAAAAGGATGTCATCAGTGAAGTACCACAGGGATCGGTCCTAGGGCCGGCTCTTTTTATCATCTTTGTGAGTGATATTGCGGAAGGGCTGTCTGGTAAGGTTTGTCTCTTTGCGGATGATACTATGCAAAAGGGAGGACACTCTGGAGGTGTGAATGGCATGAGGGAGGACCTATCGAAGCTGGCGGAATGGACTGATATTTGGCAACTAAGGTTTAATCCCAAAAAATGCAGGGTCATGCACTTGGGTCGCAAAAATCCGAGGGAACTGTACAGTATAGGCGGTGAAGTGCTTCAGTGTACGAAGGAAGAGCGGGACTTGGGGGTGATTGTGTCTGATGATCTTAAAGCTTCCAAACAGGTTGAAAAAGCGACGGTCAAAACCAGAAGGATGCTTGGGTGCATAGAGAGGCATGACCAGCAGGAAAAAGGAGGTGATAGTGCCGTTGTATCAGTCTCTTTAGTAGCCCCATTTGGAGTACTGTGTGCAGTTCTGGAGACCGTACCTACGGAAAGATATAAACAGGATGGAGTTGGCCCAGAGGGTGGCTATGAAATTAGTAAGTGGTCTTGAATACAAAAATTATAGGGACAGGCTTATGAACCTCAACATATATACACTGGGAGAGAGGAGACATGATAGAAACATTTAAATATCTCAAGGACATTTATGTACAGGAAGAGTCTCATTTTCAAATAAAGGAGAGCTCTGGAATGAGGGGACATATTACAAAGTTAAGAGGGAATAGGTTTAGGAGTAACCTAAGGAAGTACTATTTCACAGAAGGGGTGGTGGGAGGTGTGGAATGGCCTCCTGTTGGAGGTGGTGGAGTCTAGGACTGTTCCAGAATTTAAAAAGGCATGGGATAAGCATGTGGGATCGCTTAGGAACAGGAAGAATTAGGGATTACAGAGGATGGGCAGACTGGATGGGTCATATGGCCTTTATCTGCTGTCATGTTTCTAATACAGTTAGATCTGGATTACACTGGGTGTCTGCAAAAGAGATTATATGTATTAAAGATAATACATGAAGGATTATGTTAATTGCAGTACTTATATTTAGTGACTACAGATGAACACAGATGATGCTATATTCTGATTACCACATAGATCTCACCCAAACATTTAAGACAGTTTTGTCTGCATTGTACTGTTATAGAATTCATCAGTTCTAAAATTTCTTTAGCTACAACTGATGACATCTCAATATTTTTTTCTCTTAATTTTTGTGTTGTAGTATATATTTAGGGCTTCAGAGCCTCAGGATTCATAACTTGGACACTTTGTATGTTCAGACCATTAGGTGTTTTGGAGGGGGTACAGAAAATAAGTGGTTTGTCGGTGCTTGTCGGATTTGTCCATGTTTTGTTATAATCTCTATCTTAAGGCCTTTTCAAGTTTTCTTTGAATCTAAAAGCCAGTTCAGAAACTTAGGTGTTAGCAGCTGAAATTAAAGTGGAAGAGAAGTACTCCCTCGAGGTCTTACACAGTTTTTATAGAGCCTGATTTAGTAAAGTAAGGGCAAGATGCACTTAACTAAACGAGCCTTTAACGAACAAGTAGATTACCCTGGCATGCACTAAAGCCCAATTTCCAATGACGGTAGCAGCAAACGAAAACGGAATGCAGATGAGCAAATTGTGTAGAAACCCTATTGAAATGAGATGCACTAATGTTTTCCGCTTGCCCTAACGCTGGAAAACTCCGGGAAAGCTAACGAGAGGTCTGTACCTCTCGTTGGGGCTGCCCGGCTTCCAAAACTTAAATGTAAAAAAAAAAAAAAAAATTGGGAGGGGGCAAAAACGCTCATCAGGAGCGTCCTTTATTGACGGCCTTGCCCCCCCCTCCCCCGCCTGAGGTCACCGCTGCTCCCCGCTCCTCCCTGCATTAAAATCATAACTTTAGGCAGCCCCGGCCCCCCTCCCTTCCTCTCTTCCTCTTTCTCCTCCTTTCTTTGAAATGACAGCTCCCACCTTCCTCCGCCTCCCCACCCCGAGGTTGTCGCCGCCAGCCCCCTTCCATCTGATACCAGGCCCTCACAGTGCCTCTCACCTCTGTGTGAAGGCGTTGCACGGGCAAGAACAGCTGATCGCCTCTTCGGACGTCCCTCCTGGGCCCGCCCTCGTCTGACGTAAGTAACCTATGGAGGATGGCGGGAGGCGGAGTTGTCATTTCAAAGAAAGGAAGAGAAAGGGAGGGAGGGGGGCCGGGGCTGCCTAAAGTTATGATTTTAATGCAGGGGGGAGCAAGGAGCAGCGGTGACCTCGGGCGGGGGGGGGGGGGGCAAGGCCGTTGATAAACGACCTCGAGGGGGGGGGGCAAGGCCGTCCATAAAGGACGTGTTTGGGTTTTTTTTTTCTGACGTCCTTGGCTAGTATAACGCTTGGCTGCTCTGCGCATGCTCTACGGGCCAATTTTCCGACGGTTTTACGAAGGGTTAGAGAATGCAAGTTAACTGCAACGAGCAGCTCATTTGCATTCCCTTTCCTTCCTGCATAGCCGTTATGAAATTTGGTATGGAACGGCTGTAACGAGGGCTTTGGTGCATCCCCCCCCCCCCCCAAAGTCCATTTGTGTCCCACTGCACAGCAGCTATCAGCTCCCCTCCCCCTCTCCACTCTCCCTGTCTATTAAGGTAACTGGTATTGAAATCACTTTTGAGCCAACCATGAATGTTCTAGGGGTTATACTTGATCAACATCCAGACTCAAACTCGCATATCTAGTCTGATCCAATGGTGCTATTACAAACTGAGGACAATCAGTTTAGTGAGAAATTTATTTTCAAAATCAGCACTTTGTATTTTGGTACATTGTTTTGTTATCTGTCAAACTACTATAGAGGCCCTTTACTAAAGCATGGTAGGCCTAATGTGGGCCTACAGCACACTAAAAGGGCACTAACGCAGGATGTCCTGAGGCATCCTGTGGTAGTTTTTTGCTTGGCGAGCACTGGAAAATTTTATTTTCCAGCACAGGAGGCGTGCCCATGGGTGGAGAGTATAACCAAACAAGAAGTAGGGGGTAGACCAAATGTGTTCCCAACAAGTATGTTTATTAAAACACTCAGGTTTATTAAAACAGACAACGCAGTCTTGTATTTCGGCTTCAGGAGTCCAACAATTCATCTCTGTAGAAGGCAACACAAATATATTCGTATGTAAATGAAATATGTTAAAAAAAAAACCACATAAAGTAACATAAAAACATAATATACTCAAAATATATCAAACAAGAATAAAATAGACTGTATAGGTATAACAGGAGGAGGAACACAAACGTGTGGTGTTAAAATGAGATAACATTAAATTAGAAGCGAATACAGTTCTATAAAATAAATATAATTCTCAAAAATGCTAAGTTCTGTTACATACTAGACACAAACCATCCGGTATAATATGTGCTATTATAGAAAAAGAAGTTATAGAACCTGAGAACTGAATACAATGCTATTTGTGTAAAAATCACAAAAAGTACGAAAAAAATAAACCAAAAATAAACAGACCTAAGAATAAAACCGAAGAGCAATGTGCAAAAATTACAGTATATATATAAAGAAATTGCAATATGTATTAAAAATAGTATACAAAATTATATTGTAAAAGACTATAAACCTCTTTATATAATTTTTATTTCCATGTTCAGACCTGATGGTGTTACAGAATTGAAAAGGTAAATCCGTTTTTGTTCTCGTTATAAAATCAAATCTCTATCTCCTCCTGGCCATCTGGGTTCTATAACTCTTATTTAAAAAAATTTAAGGTCATGAGTAGTGTGTTCATAATCATACCAGTGTTAAATCAAAGATGCGGATTCTACTTTTCTGTTCAAACAACTGTGGTGCTCAATTATCTTAGTTTTGATGGGTTTGTTTGTTTTTCCCACATAAAGGGGCCCTTTTACTAAGCCACGTAAGCGTCTACACATGCCAAAATGGAATTACCACACGGTTACGACATGGCCCTTGTGGTAATTTCATTTTTAGTGTGTGCCCAGAAAATATTTTTTGTTTTCTGGCGCGCATCAGCTACACGCGCCAAATGGCATTTGGCGCACATATTTCATTACTGCTCGGTTACCGTGTAAGACTTTACCGTTAGGTCAATGGCTGGCAGTAAGGTCTCAGACCCAAATTGGACGTACAGCAATTTTGATTTTGCTGCACTTCCATTTTCGGCAAAAAATTTTTTAAAGGGCTTTTTTACATATGTGCTGAAAAATGGATTGGCATGCGCCGAAAACCCGCGCCTACACTACCGCAAGCCATTTTTCAGCGCACCTTAGTAAAAGGACCCCTTAGTTTGGAGCAAGGACAAAGTAATACATAGACTACAAAAGAGCTATTGCAATTTGAGGTATGATGCAATGAATATCCCAAAAAACAACAATGCAAGCGATCCGCAAACTCCAACGTGGAAAACAAAACAGCAGATCAGTAAAAAATATATATATAAAATCTTTATTAGTAGTACCATATACTAAAATGTTGCCCGACACAGGCCGTGTTTCGCCCAGGAGGGCTGCGTCAGGGGCTATTGTTTGAACCGTAAAATGGAATGCTTGAAATCCAGCATTGTAAGCAAAGCGATTTATGTACGTCGGTGGACAACAGTTGCTGTTCTCATGCTGGTTTTTTCAAGATTTTGATGTTCTTCAAGATTTATGTGAACAACATCCACCATTATACAAGCATTCCATTTTACGGTTGAAACAATAAAGTTTTTATATATATTTTTTACTGATCTGCTGTTTCGTTTTCCATGATGCAATGAATATACATGTCTTCATGTTCAAGTTTCAGCGCTACGTACGTCTAGTAGCACTTTAGAAATAAGTAGTAGTAGTCTTGTAACTGGATGAATAAATTCCTTGATGTCTAGACAGTGAATACAAATACTAAATGAACCGCATTTTTCATGACTTTATGTACTGCAGGGTTGTCAGATGTTGATAAGTCAGGAAGAGTGGATAGTTCTAAATAGTTCTTGAGGTTTTTACTTCTCGAATAGGCCATGATTGGTATCTCTTTAAAACAATCGTGGCCCTCCAAAATATGCCAATTTTTATGAATGATCTTACATATATTTTTTTGATAAAAGTGAGTGAGGAGCACTTTCATTTTTTCTAAGTAGATCATCTCGCTTGGTATAACTTGCCTTCTGATACCCTTCTATAAGATACTTATCAGATAACCTGTCAGTGTAAATCTAGAGGCATATTAATGGCTTGTGTCTCAAGATCTATATACTGTGATTTAAAAAATAAAATATATATATATATATAACGATTTTTATACATAGCTTTTCTGTTTTATGCTTTTTATTTTTAGGTCTGTTTATTATTTATTTATTTAGCACATTTATACCCCACCTTTTCCCACTTGTGCAGGCTCAAAGTGGCTTACAATGTACTGATAAGGCTATCGCCAGACCAGTGGTTATTCAAATACAATTAAATTAGATGGGATAGAAGGGACAAGGTAAAAAGAAATAAGGGTAAGGGAAATAGAGTCCAAAATGGTCCATGGATATGCTATTCTGAAGGACATTAGGTTAGATGTTGAGTCCTTGGAGTAGGCTTTCCGAGATGGCACTTTTTGTGATTTTTATACATATAGCATTGTGTTCAGTCCTCAGGTTCTACACCTTTTTTTTTCTATAATAGCACATATTATACCTGATTTATTGGTTCTTTGGCATCTTTGTTTTTTAGTCTGTGTTCTTGCTTCACTATTTAGTATTTTTTACTTTTTATGTATTTTTAGTATTTATCCTGTGTTCTTATTTCACTGTTTTAATTTTTTTCTGACTTGTAATTATCTACACTGAAATTTGGCACTTCACAGCGGAGTGTAGGCTGTTTTCTTTACCATGTTTCCAGTTGAGGCTTGTATTTACTTGTGTTTTATACCTTTTCCAAAACAAGGCTTGTATTTGTTTTCTTTGAGACTTGACGTCTTTCCTTCTTCCCGTTCCCAAACGAGGCTTTTTTTTAAGATACCAGTTTTCTTTTTCAAACGAGGCTTGGGTCACCTTTTATTATTGGTTGTGCCCTTTTCATGCCAATTTTCACAGTCGTTCATAATTGGTTTCATCTTATATATTTTAACACTGCACTCTCACATGTTTTACTTTGCCTCTCGGTGACATAATTCGTAATTGGCACGTTTCACGTCACAATATTCTTTGATTCATGCAGTTTTGTAAGTATATATCTTTTTTTCACTTTGAGCCCTGCTTACTAAGCTGTGCTGTAGGCGCACTAACATTTTTAGCGTGCTCTAATTTTTAGCACGAGCTAAAAGTGCTAGTGCACCTTAACAAATGGGGACCTTTATCTTTATTCACTTGATTTTATAGACCACATAATGTTGGTATCACTTTTCAAATATTTTATGCCACTTTTGGGGGTCTGTTTATTGGGCTGTGCTGTGGATCCCAGCGTTGATGATCTGCATTTTTTGTGCATAGTTATTCTTTCAGCATATTGGTTCATATACCTTTACTTTTTGTATTGCCATTTTTACATTGTTTGAACATTTTTCCTAAGATCTTATTTTGTCTATCATATGTTGTCATTCTAATGTTATGCACTCCACATTTCATTTGTGGCGTATTTTACACTGCACTTTATGCTGTTACTTGTGGCACCTTTTCTCCCACATGCTTCATGAGATTATTTACTATTCATTTTGTTTCCTTTCTCATGCACCACTAGAGCTGCTTCATTTTGTGCTATTTTAGAGGCATTTCTCCATTTCGCATATTGGTTCCTTGTGCATTCACTGTCTTATTTTCATGATGTATCTTTTAATCTCACTTGGTTTTAAGATTACCAAGATTGTGCCATTTTTCACTTGTCATCTTATCTTTCATAAACGTCTTACCTATCTATATGTTCCATCTTTGCTTATACCCTATGCTGTCTATTAAAATGTTCTATTACACATTGTGTTGACATTGTAAGTAGTATACTATGCCATACTTTGTATTGTTGTTTGAATATTTTTACTGCTGTAATTGTCCTCTGCTTATGTTTGATTTATTCTTAACACCGCCTTGAGTGAATTCTTTCACAAAGGCGGTAAATAAATCCAAATAAATAAATAAATAAAATAGCTGTGTAAGTTTTCTTTGGATGTGTTTTTTCATTGTCACTATATTTTATTTGTTCACAGCATCCGTTTATCAGTTTTAATATATTAGCTATGCTCTCACATCTCACTCTTCTGTGATTCCTTTGGGTTGTTAGGTTTTACCATGTTTTCTGTTGGATTGTAATTTTTTTGTGCTTTGTCTGCCTTTTTAATGCATATCATTTGCATTCAATTTTCATCTCTGGTAAATTCTATATTTTTCATTTTTTGTATTACTTTTAATTGCTTTATGATTGTCTGTTTTGCCATGTTCTTACCGTTCTGTGATCCTTTGTGTTATTTATCATGATGTTTTTTGTGTAAACTGTTTATCATTCATCTTTTTATTCATTTTCCATTTGTATACATGTGGTGATCCAATGTTCTACTTTTGCTAGATGCTGTACCTTTGGATTTCTTAGTCTGTGTATTTTTAGTGTTCGTCATCAGTGGCTGGTATGTGTCTAGTATGTAACAGAACTTAGCACTCTTGAGAATTATATTTATTTTATAGAAATATTCGCTTCTAATTTAATGTTAACTCATTTTTAACACCACACATTTGTATTCCTCCATTTTACCGTTATATCTATATAGTCTGTTCTTGTTTGATATATTTTGAGTATATTTTATTTATGCTATTTTGTGTTTTTTTTAAACATATTTCATTTACATATGTATATATTTGTGTTGCCTTTTACAGAGATTAATTGTTGGACTTCTGAGGCAGGCGTTTAGCTCCGAAATGCAGGACTCAGTTGAGTCTGTTTTAATAAACCTACTTGTTGGAAACACATTTGGTCTACCCCATACTTCTTCTTGTTTGGTTTTTACCTGTTCTAGCATGTCTGTTCTGTTACAGATGATATTATCTTGTTTTCCTTCAAGTTCCTCTGTTGCATTCTTTCATCTGATGACTGTAGTTGACTGCTAAACCAAACATCACACCTTTATTCCTTTATGGAATGACACAGTAAGTCAGGCACCAAGATTAGCTTCTGACCAATCTGTGCTCAGGTTTGCCATGTCCTGAACCCTCTGAAAGAGGATTTGAGGGGGAGGGAGGTGATAATCAGCAGGCCTTAGATGTGCATGGATGTCGGGCAGTGATGAATCTTTTGTAGAATTTCTGATGTCCCCAAATTGTGCCACCATAGGTTTTTTATTATTACATTTGTACCCCGCGCTGGGTGCCTAATCCACATACCTGCTTATTTTCGAAGGAGAAGGGCGGCCATCTTCCGACACAAATCGGGAGATGTCCAGCCTTCTCCTAATGCCGGCCAAATTGGTATAATGGAAAGCCGATTTGGCCAGCTTCAACTGCTTTCCGTCGCAGGGCCGGCCAAACTTCAAGGGGGCGTGTCAGCAGAGTACTGAAGGCGGGACGGGGGCGTGGTTAAGAGATGGCCGTCCTCGGCCGATAATGGAAAAAAGAAGGCCGGCCCTGACGAGCATTTGGCCAACTTTACTTGGTCCCTTTTTTTTTCACGACCAAGCCTCGAAAAGGTGCCCAAACTGACCAGATGACGACCGGAGGGAATCGGGGATCACCTCCCCTTACTCCTCCAGTGGTCACCAACCCCCTCCCACCCCCCCCCCCCCCCAAAAAAAACTTAAATACATTTTTTTGCCAACCTCTATGCCAGCCTCAAATGTCATACCCAGCTCCATGACAGCAGTATGCAGGTCCATGAAGCAGTTTTTAGTGGGTGCAGTGCACTTCAGGCAGGCAGACCCAGGCCCACCCCCCTACCTGTTACACTTGTGGTGGTAAATGTGAGCCCTCCAAACCCCCCCCAAACCCACTGTACCCACATGTAGGTGCCCCCCTTCATCCTTAAAGGCTATAGAAGTGGTGTACAGTTGTGGGTAGTGGGTTTTGGGGGCGATTTGGCGGGCTCAGCTCCCAAGGTAAGGGAGCTATGCAGCTGGGAGCAATTTGTGATGTTCACTGCAGTGCCCGGTTGGTGTCCTGGCATGTGAAGGGGACCAGTGCACTACGAATACTGGCTCCTCAGAAATGGCTTGGATTTGACTGGGTTTGAGATGGCCGCCATTAGTTTCCATTATCGGCGAAAACCAATGGCGGCCATCTCTAACGCCGGCTATCTCTAAGGGCGGCCCAAATGTTGAGATTTGGCCGGCCCTGACCGTATTATCGAAACGAAAGATGGCCAGCCATCTTGTTTCAATAATACGGTCAGGTACGCCGCTTGACTGGGCCGTCATTATTGATGGCCGCCCTTATAGCTGGCTGGCCCCGTTCGATTATGCCCCTCATAGTGATTGGGCCAGCTCTAGGAGAAAGCACATTCATTTGAAAAGAGTACTGAAACTATCCACATAAGTTCCTTGGCAGATGGGTTAATTGGTCATTGTGAATAAAAGTGAAGTTCAAGATACTAAAATGTGAAAACTGTACCCATTCAGTTCTTTTTGTACATATAGAGGGGCATTATCGAACAGCGCTGGCGAAATTGATCGCCGGCGATCTATTTTGGCGGTGCCGCAACAGCTGGCCGGAACCATATTATCGAAAAAGATGGCCAGCCAACTTTTATTTCGATAATACGGTTGGGGCCGGCCAAATGCCATAGATCGCCGGGTTTGAGATGGCCGACTTTGTTTTTCAGCGATAATGGAAACTGGAACCGGCCATCTCAAACCCGGCCAAATCCAGGGCATTTGGCCATGGGAGGGGCCAGCATTCATAGTGCACTGGTACTTCTGGATGTTTAGATCTTGCTGATCAGTTATGTTATGACTTACTTGTTCTGGAGTGCTGTATTTTGTGATACTGTTTTGATAAATGTTCAAGAAAGACTTCATACAAATTTAAAAAGTCCCTGCCGTTCATTTTCCCTTGATGGCCGTCCCTGACGTGCACTTCCCTTAATAGCTGTCTTTCTCTCCGAAAGTGCACTTCTCTTAATGGCCATCTTTCTCCCCGAACAGGGAAATCAAAACAGTTTTTGCTCACCGTTTTTTTAGTAGTAACAGGGGGATTTGAACCGGCCACCTCTGCATTACAAAAGCCATGATGTAACCACTTGGCCACAGCTCCACTTACTTGGCTGGCCCTCCCTTTTGATTATACCCAATCCAAGTCTCTCTCAGCCACTCACAGACAGCTAAAAGCACTGTGATTGACTGAGAGAGACCTGAAGGGGTATAATCAAATCCCCCTGTTACTACTAAAAAAATGGTGAGCAAAAACTGTTTTGATTTCCCTGTTCGGGGAGAAAGCCGGCCATTAAGAGAATTGCACTTTCGGAGAGAAAGACGGCTATTAAGGGAAGTGCACGTCAGGGACGGCCATCAAGGGAAAATGAACAGCAGGGACTTTTTTAATTTGTATGAAGTCTTGAACATTTACCAAAACGGTATCACAAAATACAGCACTCAAGAACAAGTAAGTCATAACATAACTGATCAGCAAGATCCTTTTTTTTTTTTTTACGAGCAGGCCGACTGGCTTCCCCTCCTAGGGAAGGAAATGTTTTAAAGTTTTGTTTTTTTTGGTTTTTTTTGGGGTGGGAGGGGGTTGGTGATCACTGGAGGAGCATGGGGAGGTCATCCCTGATTCCTTCCGGTGGTCATCTGGTCAGTTTGGGCATCTTTTTGAGACTTGGTTGTGAAAATAAATAGACCAAGTAAAACCGGCGAAATGCTCATCATCGCCGGTTTTCTTTTTTCCATTATCAGCTGAAGCCAGCCATCTCGTAAGCACGCCCATGTCCCGCCTTCACTACCCTGTCGACACGCCCCCTTGAAGTTTAGCCGCCTCCGCGACCAAATGCCGGCAAGTGTGTCCAAAAATCGGCTTTCAATTATACCGATTTGGCCAGTTTTAGGAGATGGCCGGCCATCTCCCGATTTGTGTCGGAAGATCGCCGGCGATCTCTTTCAAAAATAAGCATGATAGGTAACTATCAGCAACATCGTATTAGCTGATCTTGTAACTAGTTGAGGATTTAGACCAATCTGTATTTTTGTATTGATAATTTTACTGGAAGCAAAGATTAGCGTTTAAAAAAAAAAATCATATAGTGCTTTGAGGAGTACACAGCACTTTATATAAGACAGGCCCTGCCTTTTGGAGCTTTGGACAAGACACAAATAGCTCTGAGTTAAAATGGCAAGACTGTAATAAAAGTACTGTATTCTTTTATCTTTCTGCTGTATCTGTTGAAGAGAGCTGCCTAATACACAGGTGAGATTTTAAGCTAATCTTGGGTTACTTGTCTTTCTCCTCCCCCCCCCCCCCCCCCCCCCCCCCCCAAAAAAAAAAAATTAAATAAATAAATAAATAAGAATTCTGATTCATTTTGGTATATGAATATCCTGGAGGAAGAGGCAAGTCAGGTGCTGGTTTCAGGTGGAAGAAGTGGTTCTTTACCATAGTGCAGTGGACCAATGGATATAAACTTCAAAACAAGCATGGCCAAATGTCTTATGTTCTTGTGTTTCCCTTCTGAATCTGGATACTTTGACAGCCTTGCTGTAACACAGATGATTGAAAATATATCCTGAAATCAATTATATCTTTCAATAATAAATTAGAAAAATGGGTAATAGCATAAGCAATAATTCAAATTGCCGAGGAAAATGCTATTCTCATAACCCATTGTTTGTGAAAGACGCATTAAGGAAATAATCCAATGCTGTATCAATTTACTTTTGATATTGTCATAGAACAACTTCTTACAGTATATTTAAAAGAATATATAAAGCTGCTTAGAGGTTCATTGAACAATAGCACAGCATACATTCTAATATTCCACATGTACTTACACAAGTTCAAAGTGGATCACAGATATATACTTCCTGGAGCTACAATAGGCAAAGCACAATCCAATAATATAGAAACAGGCTTAATTATTCAATACATGCTTTTGAAATAGGAAGGTTTTTAAGGCTTTTCTAAATCTTTAACTAGTAGTAGCTCGCAATTGTGCTGGCAATACCTTTCAGCTTGATAGGCAAAAGATACATAATCTGGGATTTGGAAAATTGAAGGAATAAGCATTACATAACGAGTAAGTCCAATTAGTAGTAGGAAATTCAAAAAGATTGAACATGTAGGATGAAGCTTTACCGTATAAAATTTTGAAAAGAAAACAGTAGAAGTTAAACATAATCCTGGCATCTACCGGGAACCAGTGGAGATGAATCAGGTAAAATGTGTTATAATCTGCTTTAGTGGATGAAAATATCAACTGTGAATGACTGTATTTTGAATTGTCCTCAATTTGGTCAAAAGCTTGAATCAGTAATTGAAAGCAATCTTCTCTGAAGAACTTTCAGATTCATCTGTTTCCTCATATGATGAAAAGTTTTGTTATTCAGATGATTTAACTGGGATTCAAAAGATAGTGTCAGATAATCCCAAAATCCTGATCTCTGAGAAAGTGTGTATTCTCTATCTTGGATTTTTATTAAGTTGCCCTGTGATAAACTGTGGTGCCCGCCTACTAGCATGAATTTAGTCTTTTCCTTATTAAACTTTAAATGGTATCTGTACATCCAGTCTTCTATAATATTTATGCATTTATGCACTGTACCACTAGAAGAGTTGAGAGAAAACAAAATTGGTACTAAAAGTTATTCACGATTAATGAATTTATATCCACCAGTCTTCAAATAAATATGGTATGTAAAACACAGGAATAAATAATCCTACATGAATAATTTAGCTTTGTAAGGATATGGTGATCATTAAAATTATACTTACCTTGTCATTTGGCCATTAAATTAGTGTATATATTGCAATTTCCCATGTATCTATTTTATTATTGAAAGATAAAGTGGATTCTAAGATATATTTGTTTGCTGGACTCTAAGCTCTGTTTTGGGGGAGGGGCTTCCTATTTTTTCATGGTTTGCTAAAGGAATAGCCTAGTGGCTAGTGCACTGGGCTTACAATTGGAGAATCCCAGTTTAAATCCTACTACTGCTCCTTGTGATCTTGGACAAGTCACTTTACCTTCCATTGTCTGGGGTACAAACTTCGTGTGAGCCCTCCAGTGATAGGGAAATACCTACGGCGAGGCCCCGGGATACATGACAGACTTCATCGACCTACCAATCAGAAATACAACCGGATCAACACAAACATATCTAAACCTCCACTACCCAAGCTGCAAAGGACTCAAATACAAATCAACTTATGCATCCAGCTTTTCCTACATAAGCACACAACTATGGAACGTACTACCAAAAGCCATAAAAACAATCTATAACTACCTAAAATTCCGGAAATCACTAAAAATCTACTTGTTCAAAAAGGAATACCTTACCGACCCTACTTAAATACTTGAACCCTGCAACACTACGAAACCAAAGAACGTAATGGATATAACTTAACTCTTCCTCTATACGATTCCCTAATATGTTTGTTCCACATGAACCTTATTCTACCATAACATTACTGTGTAACTGTTTATACCGGAATTGGCAAACGCGTTTACGGTACTACGCAAGCCACATTGAGCCTGCAAATAGGTGGGAAAATGTGGGATACAAATGCAATAAATAAATAAATAAATGTTACTGACCTTGTGCTGCTACTGAAAAAGATGTGAGCTAAATCAAAATAAATAAAATATCTTCACTTAGTTCCTTCTAGCACTCACTTTTTCCATGCCAAGCCACAAATTTTTGTTCTGAATAGCTACCATTAGTGTGAGCCTCCTAAGTACCCTGTAAATCCTGCCAAAGAGTCCCAGCTACATAAGCATCTGCATTTCTGCTAGGACTTCCAGCACTTCAAAATAATCATTTTGCCATTTATTCAGTCAGCTCCAGCATTCAATGAATCAGGTACAGGTCTGTGACTCCTAATAAATAAACATTCTGCTCAGTCATACTCTTTGTTCTCACTGTTTTGAGCAGCTACAGTGAGGGATTTTTTTTCCCTATCACATATGTTTTGGAACTTCATTACTGTTTTAACTTGTTGCCCATCCTAGGAGGGAATGCCAGGATTTTACCACCCTGTTTGTGAGACTATATTCCTGTTGATGCTTAGTCTTTCTAGCAGTGATTCCTAAACCTGTCCTGAGGGGAACCCCAGTCAGTCTGGTTTTCATGTTATCCACAATGAATATTCATGAGATCCAGTGGTGTGCTGGTAAATGTTTAACAACAGGCTCTCTCCCTGGTCCCCCTGGCCCTCCTCTGCGACCCCCCCCCCCCCCCAAATTGCAGAGCTGGCTATGGCCGGGGAGAGAGCCTGGGGTGGGGGGTGGCAATGCATTCCTCCAGGAAAAAAAATTAAATGATCCCAGGTTCCAATCTAATTCATGTTTAATGTGCGATAAAATGCCGTAAATAAATATAAACTTTTAATGTTGAGCACCTGATTCTCAAAGTGAACATATTCCAAACACTATAATGAAAATAAAATGATTTTTTTTCTACCTTTGTTGTCTGGTGACTGTTTTTCTGATCATGCTGGTCCAGTATCCGATTCTGCTGCTATCTGTCCTCTTAACTCCATTTCCAGGGCTTCCTTTCCATTTATTTCTTTCCTTTCCTCCTTTCTTCTTCATTTCTGGTCCTCAGCTTCTGCCTATTTTCTTCATCCATGTGCAGTTTTTCTCCTCTTTTCCTTTTCCCTCATCTCATCTCCTTGCTCACTCTTCCCTCCCCTCCATCCATGTCCAGCATTTCTTCTCTCTCCCCTCCTCTCCCCTGCCCTCCATCCACCCATGTCCAGCAGTGACCCTCCTTTCCCCTGCCCTGCATGCACCCATGTCCAGCAGTGACCCTCCTCGCCCCTGCTCTCCATCCACCCATGTCCAGCAGTGACCCTCCTTTCCCCTGCCCTGCATGCACCCATGTCCAGCGCGACCCTTAGTTCTCTCCCCTCCAGCCTCTCATGCCCAGGGACTCCCTTCTCTCCCCTGCCACCCCTCCCGAAATGTTCACCGGCGACTTCACCCTCCATCCGGGTCCGTCCCGTCCCTCGCCGACCTGACTCTTCTAATTCTTCAGCGGGGCAGGCAGTCTTGCCTGCCTGCTACCAGCGCCGACTCTCTCCTGCTGGTTCGTGCTTCAAAATGGCCGCCGAGACTTCAGTAGAAGTCTCGGCGGCCATTTTTAAAGCGCAAACCGGCAGGGAAGAGTCAGCGCTGGTAGCAGGCAGGCAAGACTGCCTGCCCCGCCGAAGAATTAAAAGAGTCAGGTGACGGTCAGTTACAGTGAGGGATCGGGCGGACAATTGATCGGGCGGGAGGGAGGAGAGCCGGCTCGCAAGTCGGTACAAAATGTAACAACCGGCTCTTGCGAGCCGGCTCCAGCACACCACTGATGAGATCTATTTGCATGCCCTGCCTCCTTGGTGTGCAAATCTATCTCACAAGAACATAAGAATACCCATACTAAGTCAAACCAGTGGTCCATCTAGTCCGTTGTCCGGTTTCCATTTGTGGCTAATCCATGTCACAAGTATTAAGCAGTATCCTAAATAGTAGCAAGGTTCCATGCTTCCGATCCCAGGGCAAGCAGTGGCTTCCCTCATGTCCATCTCAATAGCAGATCATGAACATTTCCTCCAGGAACTTGTCAAAACCTTTTTAAAACCCAGATAAGCTAACCGCCATAACCACGTTCACTGGCACCGTGTTCCAGAGCTTCACTATTCATTGAGTGAAAAAAAGTATTTTTTCCTATTTATTTAACAGTATTACCATGTAACTTCATTGAGTATCCCCTAGTTTTTGTATTTTTCTAAAGAGTAAAAAAGGATACCCATTCTACACCACTCAGGATTTTGTAGACTTCTTTCATATCACCCCCCCCCCCCCCCTGCTGTCTCTTTTCCAAGATGAAGAGCCCTAACCTCTGTAGCCTTTCCTCATATGAGAGGAGTTCCACCCCTTTATCATTTTGGCCGCCCTTCTTTGAACATTTTCTAATTCTACTTTTTTTTTTTTTTAAATATGGTGAGCAGACTTGCACACAGTGCTCAGCAAGGTCACACCATGGAGTGATGCAGAGACATTATAGTAATCTTTGTCTTATTTTCCATCCCTTTCTTAATACTTCCTAGCATCCTGTGTGCTTGTTTTGGCAGCCAACACACTGGACAGAACATTTCAGCATATTGTCTACAATGACACCTAGATCTTTTTCTTGGGTGCTGACTCCTAAGGTGGATTCTAGCATCAAGTAACTATGATTTGAATTATTCTTCCCAATGTGCATCACTTTGCATTTGTCCACATTAAATTTCATCTGCCATTTGGATGCTATGAGGCATATTTTCAAAGCACTTAGCATCCAAAGTTCCATAGAAACCTATGGAACTTTGGAAGCCTAAGTGCTTTGAAAATATGCCTCTATGTCTTTCAACTTCTAAGGTCTTCCTTCAATTTTTCACAATCCGCATGTGTTTTGATGGCTTTAAATAGTTTTGTGTCATCTGCAAATGTGTAATCACTTATTCCAGTTTCTAAATAATTTATAAAGCTAATATTTATCCTCCTCTATTGAGAAAAATTGCCATTTAGCCCTACCCTCTGTTTTCTATCCTTTAACAAATTCCTAATTCATAACCGAACATTGTCTCCTATCCTTTGGCTTTTTAATTTTCTCATGAGAAACTTTGTGAAAAGTTTTCTGAAAATCTATGTCCACTATATGAACTGGCTCACCTTTAATCACATGTTTATTCACACCTTCAAAGAAATGAAACAAATTGCTAGACATGACTTTTGCCGGCTGAATCCATTCAGACTCTGGCCCATTAAACTATGTTTGTCTATGTGCTCAGTAATTTCATTCTCTATAATTTCCACTATTTTGCCCAGAATTGAAGTCAGGCTTACGAGTTTATAATTTCACAGATCACCCCTGGAACCCTTTTTATAAATCGGTGTTGCATTGACCACCCTCCAATTTTCAGGTACTATGGACAATTTTAACAACAAGTTACAGATCACTAACAGCAGATCAGCAATTTCATGTTTGAGTTCTTTCAATACTCTGGGGTGCATACCATCTGATCCAGGTTATTTACTACTCTTTTAATTTGTTGTTTTAACTCAGTCTTCCATTTTCATTAAGATTTCAGTTTCTCTGCATTGTCACCCTTGAAAACAATTTCTGGTACAGGTAGATCCTCTTACATTTTCTTCAGTAAAGATCAAAGCAAAGAATTCATTCCATAGCCTTGTCCTCCCTGAGTGCCCCTTTTGCTCCTTGATGATCTAACAGTCTCACAAATTCCCTCACAGGCTTTCTGTTTGCTTCTGTGGCAAGTTTATCATATTCTTTTAGCCTTCTTTATCAATGCTGTGTATCAAACTTACTAGTGCTTATGTTGCTTCTTATCTTCATTTGGATCCTTTTTCTACTTTTTGAAAGATGGTCTTTTGGCTCTAATGGTCTTTTAAACAACCTCCATGCCTGATTTAAAGTCCTAACCTTTGCAGCTTATCCTTTTGGCTTCTTTTTAACTTTTTTTTTTTTTTTAAACATAGGTTAGAAGACTAGAAAGAGCATGGAGCAAAAAAAAAAAAAAAAAGACGAACACACACTCAAAGAGTGGAAACAGTTACAAAGAAAATACAAATGCAACATCAGACAAACCAAAAGAACATACTACAAAACTATAATAGGACCAAAGTACAAGGATATGCACAAACTCTTTTCACTTGTAAACAATCTCCTAAACACCACACAGGTCACCTCGAATAGCATAGACACCCCATCGGCAACCAACCTAGCAAACTATTTCAAGGAAAAAATCATGAAGCTCCGACACATGATACCAAGCAATACCATTGAGTACACAAGCATCCTTGAATGCTTAGACCCAAAACCTGGGGAATATCCAGCCGATCGATTATGGACCAAGTTTGACTTGATTTCAGTAGATGAACTCTCACACTGGCTCAGAAAATATGCCAAATCTCAATGCAAACTTGACATTTGCCCCACTAGCCTAATAAAAGCCGCCCCCAAACAATTCAAAAAAGACCTCACGAACCAAGTAAATTACAGACTCCTAAATGGTCTCTTCCCCACGGATAAAGGAAATATCCTTCTCACTCCGCTGCCAAAAGATACCAAGAAAAGCACAATGGACCTAACTATCGACCAGTTGCTTCTATCCCGCTCATAACAAAATTGATGGAAGGCATATTGACGAAACAACCTAACCAAACACTCAATTCTACATGAGTTTCAATCAGGATTGCGATCAAATCATAGCACTGAAACTGTACTAGTATCTGCAATTAATTCATTCAAAAATACAATTGCAACTGGCAAGAACATACTCGTATTACAATTTGACATGTCTAGTGCTTTCGACATGGTGGATCATGGAATATTACTACACCTATTAGAATACTTCGGAATCGGAGGCCCAGTTCTCAAATGGTTCGAAGGATTCCTCACCACCAGATCCTACCAAGTAACAACGAATACTGACAGATCACCACCTTGGATACCGGAATGTGGAGTTCCTCAAGGATCCCCCCTTTCACCAACCATTTTCAACCTAATGATGATACCACTAGCCAGACTTCTAGCCAATCAAAACCTTAACCCCTACATATATGCTGATGATGTTACGATCTACATCCCGTTCAAAAGTCACTTAAACGAAATAACCAACGAGATCAACCAGAGCCTCCAAATCATGCACTCTTGGGCGGACTCTTTCCAGTTAAAACTTAACGCAGAAAAAACTCAATGTCTAGTTCTCAATTCCCAATATAACACAAACAACTACCCCACTATAACCACACCATACTGCACACTTCCTATTTCAGAAAATCTGAAAATTCTTGGACTCACTATTGATCGAAACCTCACACTCAATACCCACGTGAAGAATACAATGAAAAAAATGTTCTACTCAATGTGGAAACTCAAAAGAATAAAACCTTTTTTCCCCAAGAAACATCTTCCGCACTCTAGTACAGTCATTAGTGATAAGTCACTTGGGCTACTGTAACACTCTGTATGCAGGCTGTAAAGAACAGACCATCAAAAAACTCCAAACAGCTCAGAACACCGCAGCCAGACTCATTTTTGGTAAAACTAAATACGAAAGTGCGAAGCCCCTAAGAGAGAAACTCCACTGGTTCCCGCTCAAGGAACGAATTGAGTTCAAGATCTGCACAACCATTCACAAAATCATCCATGCAGACGCCCAACTCTATATGTTAAATCTAGTGGACTTACTGCCCAGAAACGCCAAAAGATCGGCTCGCAAATTCCTCAACCTGAACTTCCCCAGTTGTAAAGGAATTAAATACAAACAGTCATATGCCACTACTTTTGCATACAAAAGCACACAGATATGGAACGCATTACCCATGGCCCTGAAAACCATGGATAATCTAACCAACTTTTGCAAATCTTTGAAGACACATCTCTTCAACAAAGCCTACAAAAGTAATCCTCAATGAAACAAATCATTCCTTAAACCACTCGTGCATCAAAAAACACCTCTCACACTACCTTACCTAACACCTTTCCATCTAAATCCCCATTTACCTTCAGCCTATTATCGATTGTATTTAAGATCTTGTAATGACTACATCATAATAACACTCTGTAAGCCACATTGAGCCTGCAAAAAGGTGGGATAATGTGGGGTACAAATGCAATAAATAATTTTATCATAGTCGCTCTTTCAAAAATTAAATGTGCTACAGGAGATTTCCTTATTGACTTCACCCAGATATTAGCTCAAATTTGATCATGTTATTATTACTGTTTCCCAGCGGACTCAATACGTTACCCCTTATACTAAGCCCTGCGTTCCACTAAGGACTAAATCTGAAATGTCTCTCCCCCTCTTGTTGGTTCCTGGACAAGTTGCTCTAAGAAGCAGTTATTTATTACATCTAGGAATTTTATCTTCCTAGCACTTCCTAGCATCACCTGCTCTTCTGATCCCATCCCTACCAACTTATTTAACATCATCTCTCATACTGTCACCCCCCTCCATCTGTCATATCCTCAACCTCTCTCTCTCCACTGCAACTGTCCCTGACACCTTCAAGCACGCCGTAGTCACACCTCTCCTCAAAAAACCATCACTTGACCCTACCTGTCCCTCCAACTACCGCCTCATCTCCCTCCTACCCTTCCTCTCCAAAATACTTGAGCGTGCCGTTCACAGCCACTGCCTTGATTTTCTCTCCTCTCATGCCATCCTCGATCCACTTCAATCCGGCTTTCGCCCTCTTCACTCAACAGAAACAGCACTCTCTAAAGTCTGTAATGACCTGTTCCTTGCCAAATCTAGAGGCCACTACTCCATCCTCATCCTCCTTGATCTAGCCGCCGCTTTTGACACTGTCAATCATGACTTACTTCTTGCCACACTGGCCTCATTTGGGTTCCAGGGCTCTGTCCTCTCCTGGTTCTCCTCCTATCTCTCCCACCGCACCTTCAGAGTTCACTCTCATGGATCTTCCTCCACCCCCATTCCGCTATCTGTTGGTGTTCCCCAGGGATCTGTCCTTGGACCCCTTCTCTTCTCAATCTACACCTCTTCCCTGGGCTCCCTGATCTCATCTCATGGTTTCCAGTATCATCTCTATGCTGATGACACCCAGCTATATCTCTCCACACCAGACATCACCGCAGAGACCCAGGCAAAGGTATCAGCCTGCTTATCCGACATTGCTGCCTGGATGTCCAACCGCCACCTGAAACTGAACATGTCCAAGACCGAGCTCATTGTCTTTCCACCAAAACCCATGTCTCCTCTTCCTCCACTTTCTATCTCAGGTGATAACACCCTCATCCTCCCCGTCTCATCTGCCCGCAACCTCGGAGTCATCTTTGACTCCTCCCTCTCCTTCTCTGCGCATATCCAGCAGATAGCCAAGACCTGCCGCTTCTTCCTCTTTAACATCAGCAAAATTCGCCCTTTCCTCTCTGAACACACCACCCGAACTCTTGTCCACACTCTCATTACCTCTCGCCTTGACTACTGCAACTTACTCCTCACCGGCCTCCCACTTAGCCATCTATCCCCCCTTCAATCTGTTCAGAACACTGCTGCACGTCTCATATTCCACCAGAACCGATATACTCATATCACCCCTCTCCTCAGGTCACTTCACTGGCTTCCAATCAGATGCTGCATTCAATTCAAGCTTCTCCTTCTTACCTACAAATGCACTCAGTCTGCTGCCCCTCACTACCTTTCCCTCATCTCCCCTTACGTTCCCACCCGTAACCTCCATTCACAGGACAAATCCCTCCTCTCTGTACCCTTCTCCACCACCGCCAACTCCAGGCTCCGCTCATTCTGCCTCGCCTCACCCTATGCTTGGAACAACCTTCCTGAGCCCTTACGCCAAGCCCCCTCCCTGCCCATCTTCAAGTCTTTGCTTAAAACCCACCTCTTCAATGCTGCATTCGGCACCTAACTCTTACCGTTCAGTAAATCCAGACTGCCCCAATTTGACCGCCCCTATCGGACTGACCGTTCACTTGTCTCTTAGATTGTAAGCTCTTTGAGCAGGGACCGTCCCTCTATGTTAAATTGCACAGCACTGCGTAACCCTAGTAGCGCTTTAGAAATGTTAAGTAGTAGTAGTAGTAGCACTCCCTGATGTGACATCCAGTCAGTAGTTGGGTAATTGAAATCACACATTACTATACTGTTGCTCAATTTGCCAACTTTCCTAATTTCTGTAAACATTTCTTCATCTGTTTGTTCTGTCCTGGCAGATGGTAGATAGCACTACCGGTATACTCTTTCCCTTCATACATGGAATTTCTATCCTTAAGGATTCCACACTTCTGTCAGTTTTGTGCAGAATGTTTACTTTATTTGACTCGATTCCTTCTTTTTCATATAGTGCACCCTCACCCCCTCCAATTTGAAATACTGTCAGTGTGATATAATTTTTACCCTGATTCCCATTGTTCTCCTTCCACTAGGTCTCATTAATTCTTATTATATCTACCTCTTTAATTTGTGTTATATATTCTTAACTCTCCCATATGTGTGCAGACACTTGAAATTATGTTTTTTCCCTGCATCTACACGATGCTTAGAAGTTAATGGGAATAATTTGTTTTACTCTGTTCTCCCTTTAAATATTCCTGGCTTTGCTTCATCATTGTTGAAACATCTCTATTGGGATAGTCTAAATGTCCCATTTTAACCTTTCAAGGATACTAATCTCAAACAATATGCTCTTGAGTGACTCTCGGCTCCCCCCCCCCCCCCCCCCCCCCCCAATTCAAGTTTAAAAGCTGCTCTGTCTCCTTTTTAAATGTTAGTACCAGCAGCCTGGTTCCATCTCGGTTAAGATGAAGTCCATCTTTTCGGAATAGCCCCCCCCCCCCCCCCCTTCCTAGAATGTTGCCCAGTTCCTAACATCTACATATTTATTGTGGATGTCCAAAACAGGTTTGGGAGCCTCTGGTCTATAGTTTGGAGGCTCATATGATAACTTCTTATGTTAGAAGCTCCTTTTCCTTGGAAACAGCACAAGCAGGAATGACTGGAGATTACTTCTATTTATGCTGTTTCCTATCCCAAGATGCTTGAAGGGCTGCTGTTGGATATCCTGGCAGCTGGCTGTGGAACTTACAGGGAAGAGTGACTGGGGAGGTTTAAACTTAGGCCCAGGGAGGGCCTGTGGGGGTGGTGGGTGTGCAGGGTGGAGAGTGATTGTAGAGGATAGAGGTATTCAATTTCAGCCGAAATGCTGTTGCATTTTCGGCCGAAGCCTGAACCTGGATTTTAGGTTAGTTTCAGTGCCAAAACCAAAATCCGGTCAGCCTCTAATCACCTCTGTCTTTTTGATGCCTTTTGGGTGTATAAAACTCTGCATTAATTTGTTTTTTTAATTGAAAATTATTTGCCAACTAAGTGAGCAAACCTTTTAAAATTTCTTTATTCAAGGTGGATAAGGGGCAGACGAGGTGATACTGGATTTCCTGTAGGGTTGAGAGGAGTAGCCTAATTGTTAGAGCAGTGGACTGAGAACTAGAGAAGACAGGGTTCAAATTGGATTTAACTCTCAATTGCCTTAGGTACAAACTTACCCCCCTCTCCTTTTTACTTTACTATATTTGCATTTGTATCCCATATTTTCCCAGCTATCGTTAGGTTCAGTGTGGCTTTCAAGAGTCTGAAGTACATTTGTTACAATTTGCATGGAATGATTGGTTATAGGTTGTACAGTACAAGATGATATTGAGAATATGAGATTTACAAAGCCACACAGTAATGCTGACACAGCCCACATGGTAATGCCGACACAGTCCATTCACTTTGAATGGGCTGTCAGCATTACTGCAGCAGTAGCCACTAGCACAGCTATGTAAAAGGAGGGGTTAGATTATAAGCCCTCCAGAGACGGGGAACAGTACTTCAATGAATGAGCTAAATCCAGTTCCTTATAATTTTTATTACTTTTGGGCTGTTAGGATATAAGTGGCTTCAGTGTAGGGGAGAGGGTTTGAGTTATATGCTTATGAGGTCTAGTGTATGCTATCATGTTAGTATATATACTTTGTTTTGAAACTTTAATAAAAATATTAATACAGCCCTTCATTTATTCTAAATGTAATTACCATATATACTCATCTGTAAGTTAAGACATTTTGTAGAGAATGATACAGTGACAGTTTGTCCCTGTACCTATGAGCTCTGACCCCACCTGCACAAGCCTTGAACAGAAAGCGATGCATTTACTCCTGTTCAAAATATAAGGCAAATGCCAAGGATGATGTTAGGGAAGTGCGACTAGAGCAACTGCCCTTGGCCCCTGACCAGTAAGTCCCAATCCTGCTGGAAGCTGAAAAAATGCAGTGTGGTAGTGGTCTTTGGGATCCCTTCCCAAATTTCAGCCCTGACATGCTTTAATCACAAAATAACTGTTTCTACCTTTTGTCTGGTCATTTTATTTTTCAAATCATGTTGGTATTGGGCTCTGGTTTCTGTTTCCCTCTGTCTTCTTTTGACTCACCTGGTTCTCCTGTCCATTTGGCATCCCTTTTTTCTCCATGTTCATCATCCATCTTCTATCTCTGTGTCCTGGTCATCTCCCTTCTCTGTGTCCCTATACTTCCCTGCCTAGTATCTCCCCTATGTTCATATCCATCATCACCTTTCTATTCCCTATCTTCTCCCCCTATGTCGAACATCACTCATCTATATCCATGTGCCCCCTACCTCCCTCCTGTGTTTCTATTCTCCCCCATATCTAACATGTCCCGTGTCCATATACCATCCCCACTCAACATCTGTCCTTTGTGTCCCTGTCCCTATGCCCCCACCCCCCCATGCACATCATTTCTCCTCTGTTTCTGTTACCTCCCAGTGTCCAGCTTCTCCTCTCTTTTCCTCTTCCACACCAATATGTTTCTCCTCTCCAACCTCACCCAGCTTTTTCTTATTTCTCTCCTATGGGTCCAGCAACTTTCTTAGTTCCCTCCAGCTCTCCCCCTCCTTCCATGGGTCTAGCACCTTTCTCCCTTCTCTCTGGTTCCCCCTCCTTCCATGGGTCCAGCACCTTTTTCCCTTCCCTCCAGCTCCCCTTCCTCCAATGAGTCCAGCACCTTTTTCAGTTCCCTCCAGCACCCCTTCCATGGGTCCAGTACCTTTCTGAGTGCAGCCCCACCTTTCCATGGGTCCAACCCCCCTTTTTTTTTATTTGTACCCCGCGCTTTCCCACTCATGGCAGACTCAATGCAGCTTATGTAGTGTTATGCTGGGTAACTTGGAATTTGTTCCTAAGATAAATTGGATGATCAGCAGTTGATGAATGGAATTAATAATGATGACAGCCAGCAGGGGGGGGAGGCACAATGATCAGTTTTACTACTACTACTTATTTCTATAGCGCTGCTAGACATACACCGCGCTGTACACTTGAACATGAAGAGACAATCCCTGCTCTTAAGAGCTTATAATCTAATCAGGACAGACAAACAGGACAAGTAAGGAATAAGGGAATTACTAAACCAGTTTTATGTCTGGATCTGTTCATCTCCTTAAATCAACACACAAACCTATGCATTTTACTGAGCAGTAACTTAATGGTGCTCAAAGGGAAATATAAGTTGGCCCCTTTGCCTAGTACCAGTTGTTGTGCTGTGTTGTGTGAAAGACTGGCTTGTGGTTCCAGAGGCAGCTGACAGCCCCTCCGTGCACGGTTCCCTGTAAGTTGAGAGTGCGAGTCCAACTTCTTTGCTGCCAGTGGGGGGGTTTCAATTGCTAGGGTCCTGCAGAGCTTTCCTGTCCCTCACTTTTGAAAATGTGGTAGTGAAACACCCCCCCCCCCCTCTGTCAGGGACTGTACATTGAGGGCTCCCACTCAGTTTAGGGGGAACAGTGCTACCAAGCAATCATCATAAACTAGGACTAGGACTTGAGCCCAGGCATTTCAGACAGCAGTTGCTACTAAGCTATGGAGTTGACCTAAATTTCACTTTACATTTGTTACTGCTCAGTAAAACACATAATGTTTGATATAATGAGCTTCTAAGCTTGTTTTACATTAGTAATACTTTATTTGGGGGTGATACAGAATCTGATAAGTTATCTGATAATTGTAGCTGTGTGAGGACTGCATTATATAAACAGAATGACTAGATATAAGGAATATTAGGCCAGTTTAAACTGTCTGGTTCATTCCTAGCTTTTCCCTTACTACTTTGCAACCAAGGGTATTCTGTGCTTATCCCATGTCTTCTCAAACTCTCACATATATGAACCTATTTACAAATCTATTTTCTCAGCTCTTCAACTGGTAGATTGTGTTACCTTCAAGTTGAGTTATCCCATTCAAATGTTACTTGCACTTGAGAGTAAAATTTATGTGTGCACGTCATGGTGTATTTTTAATCAAAAATGAAATTTACAGAGGGAGTAAAGAGAGACCTTGTGGAATTTGCAGGCGAGTAGTTATGGTTTCATTTTCTTTTCAAGGAACAAAATGGGAAGGGACATATGCCAAGTGTATGAATTCGAAAAGTACTATCAATCTCACCTTAAACTGAAGAGGGAAAACCATCAGTTGAAAGCAAAGCTTTGAGCATACAGTAGAATCCAAATGAAGGGTTATTGCTGTTCTTTGACCGACAGTAACCTTAGACCAGGCTACCAAAAAGAGGTATATTGTGCGCTGGCTCCCTCTGGTGGTAAGAGGGGTCATTGCGAATGCTTTAGTTTCTGAGCTGCTTGTTCATAAAAACTAATTTGACAGAAACTTGAATATGATATTCATTAATCCCTCAGTTCTTTAGTTAATGTAGAACATAGGTATTATGATACTTCAGACTAAAAAGAAGCAGTATAGTATTGATCTAGATACATTTTAATGAGTGTTAATTCATAAGTCATTTTTAAATCAACTTATTTTGGTAGCACTGTCAAATGATGGCACAAAAGATAGCGAAAGGTTACATACAGTTGCAAATATGAAAGGGAAAATTGTACCACATCCTGAAATCACTTATTAAACGCCCAATAAACAAAACCTCTCCAGATCAGACACCATCTGCTGAAAAGTTAGCAACATTTTTTACTAAAAAGTATTCTCATTTTCAAAGCACTTAGATTTACAAAGTTCCATAGGTATGTGCACTTAATATTCAACCTCAGTTGGCCTTTACATCTCAGAAATTACAACTATGGCAGCACTTTCCTATCTCTCTTTTGGGATGTGTTGCGCTATACAATATGATGCTCGTCCCAAAGTGGCTATATGCTGAGCCGCCGAGAGACTAGGCCGGGCCCCGCCTCCGCTCCCCCCACCGCTGCAGTCCCCGGTCTCACCTGCCCTTCTCCACGGCTCCGGGCCCCCTGCATTCAAAGCGTCAGTCACAGATCGTGTCTCTTCTGGCCTTCCCTCCCTTTGTCCCGCCCTCGTCTGATGTAACTTCCGGTTTCTGCGAGGGCGGGACACGGAGGGAAGGCCCAAAGGGAAGCGATCTGTGACTGCCGCTTCGAATGCAGGGGGCCTGAAGCCGAGGAGGCAGGCAGGTGAGACCGGGAACTGCAGTGCCGGAAGCCTGACCCCGGTGTCGGGCCCCCCTTGGAGGCCCGGGGAATTTTGCCCCCGCCCCCCCCCCCCTCTCGGCGGCCCTGGCTATATGTGCTCCAAATGTTACCCTTTTGACTTACTTTTAAGCATAACCGTGAGCTTGAAAGAGCACTGATTACATTTTTATGGCAAGGCAAATAAGCTAGGGTGCCATTATCAGTGTTGAAATTGCCCAGATGTAAAGGTGATTTACAGTTATTGGAGGCAGATTTCCCATGCGATTAAAGCTTGTTTTTACAAACTTAACATTATTCAGTTCGGCATCTTTTTGATAAATCTGCCTTATGCATTCTCACTCATGGCTGGATTGTGGCAAATCTCTACTTCATGGCATCCACCTCCGCTGTCCCCAAATTGTTCAAAATTCTGCTGTCAAAATTATCGCGGAGTTGATCACATCACTCCACTCTTTGGTAAGAACACTGTCTCCCAGTTTCCCATAGGATTTCCTTCAGATTACTATCATTGGTTTTATATATATATATATATTTTTTTTTTTTTGTTTTGTTTTGTTTTGTTTTGTAAACCACTTAGTCAATTAAGTGGTAAATAATTTTTATAATAAATAAGGTACACATCTCGGGTGCCCTGCTTTATCTTTCTCAGTTGCTTAGCCCCTACTTTTCAGCTAGAATGCTTTGCTCCTCCTAGAGCAACTGCTTGATGACTCCATCTTTTCATCCCGTCCCTTTTGACTTTGTCAGAACTCTTATCTTTAGTGTGTCTTGCCCCATGCTTTGGAATGCTCTTCCTTTTGTTTTATGTTTAGAGAAATCCTTCCAAAAATTAAAATCTGGCCTAAAAACCTTCTTATTCAAAGATGCCTACAATCCCTGATATGCTTTCACACCCAACAGCGAGTCAGTTTAAGGCACTGCGGCTCTGAACTGTCTTTTCTATGATATGTATTCCCCCCCCCCCCCCCACTGTATATCTATATGCAGATATATATCCTGTAAACCACTCTAAAGAGTAATGAAAGGGTGGTATATCAAGTGCTTGAAACTTGATAAACAAAGTGGACAAAGCCATGGGACTGGATAGCATCCATCCCAAGATATTGAGGGAGCTCAGATTCTGGCATTGGAGAAGTGAATGTAGTTCCTCATTGCAAAAGTAATAGCAGAGAAGGAGGGCCTTGAATCAAATAGATAAAAAAAATTCTGCAGGAAACAAAACACATCTTGGAATCCCTATGGATTGAAATTCCATGTGTAAAGGGGAAAAGATAGTGATAGGAGTGTACTACCGTCCACCTGGCCAGGATGAACAGATAGATTTAGAAATGTTAGCAGAAATTAGGGAGGTTGACAAACTGGGGAACACAATAATAATGGGTGATTTCAATTACCCCGATTTTGACTTGTAAATGTAACATCAGGGCATGCTAGGGAGATAAAATACCTTGACGAAATCAAGGACTGCTTTATGGAGCAGCTGATAAAGGAGCCAACAAGAGGATGAAAAATTCTAGACCCAGACCTTAGTGGAGTTCATGATCTGGTACAGGACGTAATGGTGCTGGGGGCCTCTTGCTAACAATGATCATATCATCATCAGATTTGATATCAGCTCTGGAGAAAGTATACACAGGAAATCTAATACATTAGCATTTTAACTTTCAAAAAGGAGACTATGATAAAGTGGGGAAAAAAAACAACTTAGAGGAGCAGCTGCGAAGGTAAAAAATTTACATCAGGCATGGATGCTGTTCAAAAATACCATCCTAGAAGCCCAGGCCAAATATATTCCCTGTATTAAAAAGGGAGGAAGGAAGACCAAATGACAGCCGGCATGGTTAAAAAGTGAGGTGAAGGAAGCTATTAGAGCTAAAAGAGAATCCTTCAGAAAATGGAAGAAGGATCCGACTGAAATAAGGAACAGCATAAGGAAATGGCAAGTCAAATGTAAGGCGCTGATGAGGAAGGCAAAGAGAGACTTCGGAAAAAAAAAAGATTGTGATGGAGGCAAAAACATTTAGAAAAATTTTGTGGGGGGGGGGGGGGCTATATTAAAAGCAAGAAGCTGGCAAAAGAATCGGTTGGAGCACTAAATGACCGAGGGGTAAAGGGGGAAACAGGGAAGACAAAGCCATAGCAGAGAGATTAAATTAATTCTTTGCTTCCGTCTTCACCGAGGAAGATGTGGGAGAGATACCGGTGCCAGAAATGGTATGCAAAACTGACGAGTCAGAGAAACTGATTCAAATCTCTGCAAACCTGGAGGGTGTAATGGGGCAATTTGACAAATTGAAGAGTAGTAAATTGCCTGGACTGGATGGTATTCATCCCTTAGTACTAATAGAATTGAAAAATGAACTTCAGAGCTATTGTTAGTAATATGTAATTTATCTTAAAAATAATTTTTTTTTTAAAGGTTCCAGCGGTGATCCAAGAAATGTATAGACCGGTGAGCTTGACATCAGTGCCGAGTAAATGGTAGAGACTATTATAAAGAACAAAATTACAGAGTATATTCAAAAGCATGGATTGAGACAAAGCCAACATGGCTACATTTCTTTGAAGGGGTGAACAAATGTGGATGAAGGTCAGCCGGTTGATACTGTGTATCTAGATTTTCAAAAGACATTTGACAAAGTACCTCATGAAAGACTCCAGAGGAAATTGGAGAGTCACATGATAGGCGGTAGTGTTCTATTGTGGAATAAAAACTGGTTTAAAAGATAGAAAACAGAGAGTAGGGTTAAATGGTCAGTATTCTCAATGGAGAAGGGTAGATAGTGGGGTTCCCCAGGGGTCTGTGCTGGGACCGCTTCTTTTTAACATTTATAAATGATCTAGAGATGGAAGTAACTAGTGAGGTAATTCAATTTGCTGATGACACAAAGTTATTCAAAGTTGTTAAATTGCAAGAGGATTGTGAAAAATTACAAGAGGACCTTACGAGACTGGGAGACTTTGCGGCATATTTTCAAAGCACATAGACTTACAAAGTGCCATAAGTTACTATGGAACTTTGCAAGTCTGCTTTGAAAATGAGCCCCTGTGTGTCTAAATGGCAGATGATGTTTAATATGAGCAAGTGCAAAGTGATGCATGTGGAAAAGAGGAACCCGAACTATAGGTACGTGATGCAAGGTTCCACATTAGGAGTTGCCGACCAGGAAAGGTATCTAGGTGTCATCATTAATGATATGTTGAAACCCTCTTCTTAGTGTGTGGCAGTGGATAAGAAATCAAATAGAATGTTAGGAGGTATTAGGAAAGGAATGGAAAACAAAAATGAGGGCATTATAATATTTTTGTATCGCTCAGTGGTATGACTGCATCTCAAATACTGTGTTCAATTCTGGTCACTGCATCTGAATAAAGATATGGTGGAATTAGAAAAGGTACAGAGAAGGGCAATGAAAATGGTAAAGGGGATGGGATGACTTTCCTATGAGGAAAGGCTATAGTGGCTAGGGCTCTTCAGCTTGGAGAAAAGATGGCTGAAGGGAGATATGATAGAGGTCTAAAAAATGATGAGTGGAGTGGAACAGGTAGACATGAATCACTTGTCTACTCTTTCTAAAAATACTAGGACTAGGGGGCACACAATAAAGCTAAAAAGTAGTAAATTGAAAACAAATCGGAGAAAATATTTCTTCACTCAATGTGTAATTAAACTCTGGAATTCGTTGCCAGAGAATGTGGTAAAAGCAGTTAGATTAGCGGGGTTTAAAAAAAGGTTTGGAAAACTTCCTAAAAGAAAAGTCCATAAGCCATTATTAAGATGGTCTTGCGGAAGATCCATTGCATATTTCTAGGATAAGCAGCATAAAATGTATTGTATTGTTTTGGGATCTTGCCGGGTACTTTTAACCTGGATTGGCCACTGTTGGAAACAGGGTGCTAAGCTTGATGGACCTTCGGTCTGTCCCAGTATGGCATCACTTATGTTTTTATATTAAGTCGGGAACTACAGGCCAGTCAGCTTCACTTTGGTGGTTGGAGAAATAATGGAGGCTGTGCTAAAGGAAATGGTTATGAACTTCCCAGAGTCTTAACAGGTTACAAGATCCAAGGCAATGTGGTTTTACCAAAGCTCCCTGACTTTCCGTTCCTGCCGCCCTGCATTGAAATCTTGTATTTTACTTCAAGTCACAGCGGCAGTGAAAGCAGCAGGCAGGCTCGCCTCCTCACTTCCCTCCCCTCAGCATCCCTTTCCTCAGCGTCCCGCCCTCGCGGAAAGGAAATTACATCAAATGAAGGCAGGATGCTGAGAGGGAAGGGAAGGCTGGAGGTGAGCCTGCCTGCTGCTTTCACTGCTGCTTCGCTGCTGCAACTTGAGGTAAAATAAAAGATTTCAATGCAGGGCGTCACGAAAAGAAAGTCAGGGAGCTTGAGGGCGGACAGGAGAGCCGGCCCTGAGAAAAAAGGTGCCGTATGCTGTACTGGCACAAAAAAAGCACTGTATCTACCAACCCTCTAGAGTAGACTCAGAATTCTCTTGATTATCTAAATTAACATTAATATTGGCTAATAGCAATATATTTTCAGCTACCAAATTATCTCCAGAAGTAAAATCCCTAAAATTATCTTTGCAGACTTCCATTTCCCTGGAGGGCAATAAAACAGCACATATCCCAGTTTTCCATGCATTACATTGTATCATCCTGAACAGATCAGGCCATCACCACCAGGGAAGGGGGGTGATGAGACTTGACTCCAATCGTATATTAAAGAGAGACCTATATATTAAAGCCAGACCATCTCCTTGCATTCCCCCTCTGACTACATTCTAAATTTTATTACCATTAGGACATAAAATATTCAGAACTGGATCCTCCCTAAGACAAAGCCAGTTCTCAACAGCAACAAAAAACATCCCTGGTTGTTCTGACTCAGTCCATTCCCGAATCAATTCAGCTTTATTTACTACTGATCTAGCATTTATTTAATGAATTGGTATGGGAATATAAGAGGATGCCAACCCTTTATAGTATCTTAACCCTACAAGAGGGACCTCTCATACATTTAAGCTTGAATTTCCCATTTCTTGTAAAAGTTCTAGAAATTATAACTGGGATAGGTTTAAGAGATATGTTTATATCTATTAATGCTGAAGTATGATGTGGGGCCTGGGGTATAAAAGTTTGATAACCACTAGTAAATAATAGGGATTTGCAAACCTCTCATATTACATATAACCCCATAATCCACTAACAGCAAGGCATTTGACAGGTACAACAGCTTAAATAACCTCAACCCATATATCTACGCTGACGATGTAACGATCTGCATCCCATTTAAACAAGACCTAAAAGAAATTTCCAACGACATCAACCAAAGCCTACATATCATGCACACATGGGCGGATGCATTTCAATTGAAACTCAATGCAGAAAAAAACCCAATGCCTAGTACTCACCTCGCAATATAACACGAACAAATTCACCACCACGAACACACCAAAACTGACTCTTCCAATCTCGGACACCCTAAAAGTTCTTGGAGTCACTATTGATTGACACCTAACACTTGAGAACCATGCGAAAAACACAACCAAGAAGATGTTCCACTCAATGTGGAAATTAAAAAGAGTAAGACCTTATTTCCCAAGGACCATCTTCCGTAACCTGGTACAATCATTAGTACTAAGTCACCTAGACTACTGCAACGCACTCTACGCTGGTTGCAAAGAGCAAATAATCAATAAACTCCAAACAGCTCAGAACACTGCAGCTAAACTAATATTCGGAAAAACAAAATATGAAAGTGCTAAACCCTAATGAGAAAAGTTACACTGGCTCCCACTTAAAGAATGTATCACGTTCAAAATGTGCACCCTAACTCATAAAATCATTCATGGCGACGCCCCAGCCTACATGTCAGACCTGATAGACCTACCATCCAGGAATGCTAAAAAGTCATCCCGCATATTCCTTAATCTGCATTTTCCCAACTGCAAAGGTCTAAAGTACAAAACAACGCATGCATCAACCTTTTCTTACCTGAGCACACAATTCTGGAACACGCTAACATGCAACTTAAAAACGACCTACGAATTAATTAATTTCCGCAAACTTCTGAAGACCCATCTCTTTAACAAGACATACCACAAAGAACAACAAATATGAACTCCTATACATTCACCCAGAATTGTCTTATAATATTTGATTGTTAATCTACTACTATGCTCTGTATTATCATGACACCCAAGATCCTTCTGTAATACCAAATGTATATTTTCTTATGTATTTCCACTATTCATGATATATTGTAAGCCACATTGAGCCTGCAAAGAGGTGGGAAAATGTGGGATACAAATGCAATAAAATAAAAATAAAATAAATTTCAATCTCTCCATGATGTCATAGAATTATAAAAAAATTATATATCACAGCAATTCGTGTTAATACTTAATAAAAGATAGCTAAAATAAGCTAAATATAGACATTCCACAACTCACCCTTAATCAATGCAATAAAATTCCACCACCAATAATCATATCAACTTTAGCGCCAAATAAAAGCTGCCACATTGATAAACCTCTGGTTACTGCTGTTATGCCAGGTGCCATCAAAGACGTACATCTTTGGCTTGTGTCTTAGGCTGCACATAGAGCGGTGGCGTGGTAAAATCCCCATGGCATTTGACATTGGTGCTGGCAGTCAGAGCTTGCTTCTAGGCCCAGTGCAGAGATGGTGAAACAGCAGTGGTCAGATGGTTAAGCAAGAAAAGAACTGACGGGCCAGAAGACAGCTGAAATAAGTAGGTAGCGGCTCAGAGTAAGGTCTTCAGTTAGCATGCAGAGCTTTATCCTGCAAGTTATACATCGTGGTTTAAAATCCGCATGGAATCTGTTACTGTGTAAACTAACAGAGTGCTTAGTTTTAAGGCAATTTCAACACCATTCTGAATCCCTTAACGTTCTGCATCCTTGATAGTCTGGCTTTTGGTCTCATCATAGTACTAAGACAGTTTTGCTACATCAATGAAAGATGTGCACTCTGCCTTTGACCAATGTAACATCGCCATGGTCATCTCATTGGCTTTTCAGCAGCATTTGACCTATTCAATCACTCAATTCTAGCTAGATCTTTTGGTGTCCCAGGAATGATCCTCAGCTGTTGCCTGATATTTGGAAGAACCTTTTTCAGTCTCATGCCTGTACTCAACTTCCTCCTGACATCCTCTTATATGTGGATTGCTCCGAGGGTTGGTACTTGCACCTTTTTTATTCAGTATTTTTCTAAGTCCATTTGCTGTAGTTGCACAGTCCTCTGGTATTAATGTCTTGTACTGTGCAGATGGTATTCTTCTAATGGACTCTCTGGATCTCCATAACATTTAATCTCTCCAGAATCCAGTCCTGTCTGAATGATTGCTAGTTGTCTGAGAACCATCTAGTATTAAATCTGTCAACGACTGTAGGTGCCTAGCTATTGGACAGGCAATTCTTTCCAACCACTGTACCTACCTTAAATGATGTCTCCTAATTTAAATATCTGGGTATGATAATAAATTGTAACCATACCTTTGAATCCCAAATTGCAGCTCTGGCAAAAAAAAAAAAATGTTTCTGGTAGTTATGTATGCCCGTTGATGTAATGTTCTGATTTTGTAAAGTGCTGTTCCACAGAGGTGGCATCCTAGTTGGCACTGGAGTGTTTAATATTGTGTCTGTGTAACTTGAGCCGTGTCTTTAGCATCTGGCTTGTTTCTCCAATATAGCAACCTTTTTCACACTTTTTATATTGAATGATGTATACCACATTGGAGGATGAGCATGTGAATGATCCCCTTATTCTGAATGTTTTCCCATGTGAGTGACTATAGGACCAGAACATTGCATCAATGAACTTATAGTAAGAACACTAAAAGGAAATTTTAAGACAATCCAGGAGTGTAAGACCTTTGAAGTCAAAATGATGAAATATTTTGACACCCACCAGACAGGACTTAACAAAAATCTAGACTTTCCCACTATAAACCATAAAATTCTATTGCTTTGTCACTCTCTTATCTGCCATACATCTCTCTCTCTCTCTCTCTCTCTCTGTCTCGCATCCACCCACTTCTCCCTGTTTCTCACCTAATCTGAGACTGTCATTGGAATGCCTCTGTTTCACTTTATTTTCTGATATGTCAACATTTGCTTATTTCCGAACTGAAGAAAAAGGGTTACCTTCGAAAGCTAATCAAAAGATGTATTTAATCCAATAAAAAAGGCTTCATCTTATTTTCTTTTCTTTGTTTTATTTATTTATTACATTTGTATCCCACATTTTCTCACCTATTTGCAGGCTCAATGTGGCTTACATAGTACCGTAGGCATTCGCCAAGCTGGTAAAGAACAAATACAAAGTGGTATTATGGTACAGTAAGGTTCATGTGTTACAGACACGTTTGGGAATCGTAGAGAGGAAGAGTTGTGTTAAGTCCATTACTAGCTTAAGTTAATTGTGTAGCAGGGTTCAGGCATTTAGGTTATGTCAGTAGGGGTATGCCTTTTTTGAATAGTTTGATTTTTAGTGATTTTCTGAAGTTTAGATGGCTGTATGTTGTTTTCACGACTTTTGGTAGTGCGTTCCACAGTTGTGTGCTTATGTAGGAAAAGCTGGTAACGTAAATTGATTTGTATTTGAGTCCTTTGCAGCTTGGGTAGTGAAGATTTAAGTATGTTCTTGTTGATTCGATTGTTTCCCGGTTGGTAGGTCTATGAGCTCTATCATGTATCCCGGGGCTTCGCCGTAGATAATTTTGTGAACCATGGTGCAGATTTTGAAGGCGATACATGCAGATTTTGAAGGCGATACGTTCTTTGATTGGGAGCCAGTGCAGTTTTTCACAGAGGGGTTTGGCGCTTTCGAAACTCGTTTTTCCAAATATAAGCCTGGCTGCCGTGTTTTGGGTGGTCTGTAGTTTCTTTGAGTTTTCTATCCATCAACCAATTCCTAATCCACAACAGAACATTGCTTCCTATCCCATGGGTTTTTAAGTTTCCCAAGAGTCTCTAAGAATGATGCAGAAGAGTCAAATTTATTTACTGAAAAAAAAGAGAAAAATGACCCTATCTCTCTTTATGTCCGTTGCATTGGCTACTGGCCAAGGCCAGATTACAATTTAAAGTCCAGGTCTTGACCTTTAAAACTTTTCATGGAAATTCCTCTGGTTATCTGATTAACCATTTTATTTTTAATAGGAATCGTGGCAGTCACCAGAAATCCTTTTCTTTTAAAGATTTTTTTTTTCTTCAGGCTATGCGTCCTTTTCAGTCCTCACTGACATATCAGGCAGCGTCTAGCTGGAATTCTCTTCCTCCTTTCCTGAGGCATATAGAACGCTGCTTTGAGTTTAGGAAATTTAGACTTTTCTTTTCAGAAAATGTTTCTAATTCTTAGATGTTTAAGTTTTAGATTGGGATTTTTGTACAATTATCCGGAGTATGTTTTTTCTTGTTGTTATCAGCTTAGAACTTGATGGTTGTAGTGGGTTATAAAACCTTAATGTAATAAGGAGCTTTGTTTTAAAGGATTCATCATATGCCAGCTCCCTCAAAATGAGATTCAAGGTGAGATACAATAAGAAAAGAATTTTGCTACAGAACATAAGGAATTTTAAATAAATTTAAAGTAAAAAAAAAAATTCAAAGGAACATAACTAAATTTAACAAACAAGTTTTCAAAGCTTTATGAAAAGAAAAATAAGAACTCACAACACACAAGTTCACATGAAGATTATTCCATAGTTGAAATGCTAAAAATAAAAAAGAATGAGAAAGCAAAGTCTGAAATCGCACATATTTAACTGAGGGAAAAGCCAGAATCAGCTGATTACAACTCGTAGACTATATATTTATTGCATTTGTATCCCACATTTTCCCACCTATTTGCAGGCTCAATGTGGCTTGCATAGTACCGTAAACGCGTTTGCCAATTCCGGTATAAACAGTTACACAGTAATGTTATGGTAGAATAAGGTTCATGTGGAACAAACATATTAGGGAATCGTATAGAGGAAGAGTTAAGTTATATCCATTACGTTCTTTGGTTTCGTAGTGTTGCAGGGTTCAAGTATTTAAGTAGGGTCGGTAAGGTATTCCTTTTTGAACAAGTAGGTTTTTAGTGATTTCCGGAAGTTTAGGTGGTTATAGGTTGTTTTTATGGCTTTTGGTAGTAATTTGGTTAGAAATTTTTAGAAAAGGGATAGAAAGTAAATCCAAGAATATCATTACTTATTTATTTACAGTCCTAAAGTACTTGGTGATCAAATCAACATACATAAGAATGTACAAAGTAAAACAGCACAACAAAAACTTACATACACATGATAGACAAAATCACAAATATAATACTTCTCCGCAGAGACTCAGTTCATATGCATACCTATGTCATACTTCTCCATCATTTCATATGCTCTTTAAACTAGAGAGTTGCACGGGGACAGAAATGTGACCCGTCCCCGCTCATTCCCGCCAGAATCTAACCCGTCCCCGTGAGTAATCTCTTCCGTCCCCGCCTGTCTCTGTGAGTGATCTCCTCCATCCCCGCCCGTCCCCATAAAACAGCCAGTTCCCACCATGAGAGAAATAAACTGGCTATACATATAAAAAATAAAAGTAGTTAGCTGAGCTCACCTCTGTGCAGTTCTCTTCTGTGGATGACTCAGTCACTCACTCACAGTCACTAGTAGTACTCACTGCCCCTTCTCTTCTGGTCTGGCTCTGGTCACAGTACCACAGCTGCTGAACTTCTGCTGCCTTCCAGTTCTCTCTCCTTCAGTGCCAGTTGCTCCATCCTGCTCCCTCCCTCTCTCCTCTGTGACACAGCTGATCTGCTCCTGCTACCTCTGAAAGAAGTCCTCCTCATGCAGTGCTCCTCGTGCTGCTGCTTGCTGCTGTCCTCCTCTCTCTCCTACAGCACTGATGACGAGTCTCTGATTCTAAGCATGGTCAGAGTCTGCCTTTATTCACTGGTAGTGGACCTGGCTGGAGCCTGCAGTTCTAAGCAGTATGACATCATTAACGAAGTCCAACTGGCTGGAAAAACCCCCCGAGAAATTTCATTCTCCTGCTGTCTGACTCTGAGTGGCGCCTCGTTGGAGGAGAGCTTGGTGTCTCTGCCCACTAAAAGAAGAAGGGGCGAACCAGCAGCAGACATTCTTTTTGAATCTTCATGTAACCATGCTTTGTTTGAAATTTGAATCTTCTGCTGCCCCTTTCCGTGACCTGTTGCAGCTTTATCATGCCATGTGCGGGTTGCTGGATTTTGGGCAGCCTTTTTTTTTTTTTTTTGGCTGGCCTTTTTTTTTTGCCAGCCGCGATTTTTTGGCTGCGGCCTCGATCACGGGAATCCCGCATGTACCGTTCCGTCCCCGTGGCACTCCCGCTGACCGGGGGGGGGGGGGGGGGGGGGGGAACCTGCGGGATTCTCGTGGACTCCGCGGGATCCCCGCAAACCCCGTTCCTGTGCAGACCTCTACTTTAAACTAACATCCAAAAGCCTGCTAGAACAGAAGGGTGTTCAAATTTCATTTAAACTCTGCACAGTTCTGCAGTACTCTAAATAAGAATGGTAAACCATTTCAGAGCTTTGGACCAACAACCTTATGGAGGACCAATACTCTTCAAGTCTAAAGATTGTATTTCAACAAATTTGACCTATGTCCTGACATGTTAACAAATTTGTAATGTTGTAGCAATAATAGGTGAGAACATAGGCGGTCGGTGGCCCAACTGTTTGGGGAGGCTAAAGGGGGCGTGGTTAGGGGTGGGGCCAGGGGCGGGGCTCACATCCATAATTGTCTGACAACATAGAAAAAAAAAAGTAAAAAATAAGTCACAATTAATACCTTTTATTAAATTTAGATATTAAATATGTATCATATGTCAAAGAATAAAGTGATTGCTCAAAGCATGTACTAACCACAATTGCTCAACTGCAAAACACTATGCACAAATTTGTGCAAAAACATACTCATAACCTTACCAAACCATAACAGTACTAATTCCAAGGACAGGACAAGCTACAACCTTATGCATGGAAAGGCAGAACTGTAATTACACCGGGCTCTAAAACACCAGTGCACAACCTAGTAAAACAAAAAAAACCCCAAAAGGGCTGAAAATACTACATGCTGGCAGAATACTGCACCTTGATCACATGAAAAACACATGACACAACAGATATGAAGGCAAAATACTGAACTGGAAAGTTACCTCAAGAAGTCACCTCAGCATGCAGCAATACTAGAAAAATTGAAACTTATATGCGAAACATCACAGACGCACATTTCCAAAAGCTGACATATTGCAGTTAATAAATTCTGACTTTTTTCTACCTTTGTTGTCTGATCATTTAGTTTTTCTATTCGCTTTGGTCCCAGTGACTTCTGTTTTTTGCAGTGTCTTCTTTCCATTTGATATTTTTTCTCTGCAGTGTCCACCATCCTCCTGTGTCCTTATGCGTCCTATCTACCATCTGTAGCCCTGTCCCTATCCTTCAGTATCCCGATCCAGCTCTTAAATTCAACAGTTTTCCCTCCATCCATATCCAGCATTTCTCCTCACTCCCCTCCATCCATGTGCATATACTTCCCTCCCCTCCATCCATGCCCAGCACCTTCCTTATTTCTCTCCTACCCTTCCATCCAGTGTCATCCCTCTTTCTCTCTCCATCCTTCCACCCATTACCCTCTCCCAATCCTTCCGTCCATTGTCTCCCTCTATCTCCCCTTCCTTCTAGACAGTTCTCTCTCTTGACCCTTTTCCATTCAGCATATCCTCTCTCACACCATCGTTCCAGTGTCTTTCCTCTTTCCCTCCCTACCAGCGTCTTCCCTCATTCTGCCCCCTCCTTCCAGCATTTTTCCTCTTTCTCCCTCCTTTCATCCAGCCAGCATTTCTCAGTCTGACAGCTAGGGTCTCCCCCAGTTTCTCTCCAGCAGCTTCTCTCTCTCTCTCCTGCCCATGTCCCCTCTTTCTCTCCCCATCTCTCTCTGGTTCTCCCCTGTTCTTTTCCATGGCCCCTCTTTCTCTCCCCATCTCTTTCTGGCTCTCCCCTGCTCTTTTCCATGGCCCCTCTTTCTCTTCCTATCGCTCTCTGGCTCTCTACTGCTCTTGTCCATGTCCCCTGGCTCTCCCCTGCTCTTCCTCTCTCTCCTCCTACCATTTCCCGCCAGTGACCACATTCTCTTCTCTTCCTCCGGCCGGGCCTCTTTACAGAAGCGTTGACAGAAGAAGAAAAAGAAGCGTGGGGCTGCAGCAGCCTTTAGACATGCGCTGTCGGCTCTGCCGGTCCTCTGCCCCCGGAAGGGGAAATTGACGTCACGGGGCAGAGACCGGCAGAGCCGTCAGCGCATGTCTGAAGGCTGCTGCGGCCCCGCGCTTCTTTTTTTTCTTATGCTGGCTGATCGTAGTCTCATTCCTGGCTGCAGGCTGCCGCTGCGCTGCTCAACAGAAGCGGCAGCAGCAGAAGATTTCGAGTCGGGGGGAGTCTAGGGCTGCATTTAGAGAAGGAGGTAGGCGGGGCCGCGGGGAAGGTCACAACTGGGCTGGGGAGGCTTAGCCTCCCCAAGCCTCTTATACGATGGGTGAGAAGTTCTGAGAGAAGAGGAAATTTGAACATTATTTTGCTCTGTGCTTTGGGAACTTAAAGATTGGGGTTTAAAGGAGGAATTGTAGGTTATTGATAGGCAGAATAAAAAAAAAGCAAACTTTATCAACTAGTCCCCCTTTTCCCCCTTATTCTAAAATTTAACTTTGAACCACAGCATTAACAGCCTCTAGCAGGCACAGCAGGGCCTAACTCGGTCTTAGGGGAAAAATAAAAGCGAGAAGCAAGTATTCCCCGAGCACAAGCAGGCTTCTATCTTCTCACAAGTGGGTGACGCCGATCTGCATTGCCAGGTCTGGCATTTTGCCAAAGCTAAAAACCGAGCTTTGTGTAGCACGAGCGCCTTTCCCATCCATCGCGCAAACGCTGTCTCCTCTGTTCTCCTTTTTTCTGTGTTAGGAGAAGGTGCGCTTTTTTTGCTCTCTCCTCACACACCCATTTTTTTTGAGAGCTTTTCATTGCCTTCTGACTAATTTCTTCTCGTTTCTTGTGGCTCCTTTATTTGAGCCCTTTTTTCCAAACCCACCCTTTATTTTATTAGTTTTGTTTTGCCCGGGTTTGTTTTCTTATTTTTCTGTCGTCATTGGGCCGTTTTAGGTCCTGACTGGATGGGTTTTCCCTTACTTTTTTCAGTGCCTTTCCGCCTTTTTTAAGCACCATCGAGTTGTTTAATTTACAGGCAAGGTTTTCCCATCCGTGTCCATGAAGACTCCCAATTGCTTTGGTGCTGTACCCGGTGCAGTCAGACAATATCGGGAACAGACACCCATTCTTGGTGTCTGCAGTGTCTTGGGCCCGACCATAGCCCTACTAACTCTGTTCTCTGTCTTCACATGAAGAAGAGGATCCAGATTTCCTCAGAGGCTCAACAAGAAAAGATTTTTGGAAGTAAGTCGAGGTCTGAGGTGTCAGCATCAATGTCTAGCATCGCACAGGCATCGGGAGCATCTGTAAGCATGGCTGCTTCAGACCCTTAAGACACTGGGAGCAGTGATGCATCAAGTGGGTCTCTACCTGTCTCGACGTCTCCTGCTCTGCAGGCCCCCCTGGGACCGTCCATTGTCATACCGAACCCTGAGGGAACGTGAAGATTCGACGTTGTCCTCCTTGGCCCCAAGGAGCCTTGGTGACATGTTTCTGGCAAAGTCCAAGAAGCATTGTCATCGGTCACCCTTGTCACATGGTGCCCGGGAGCTCCAGGGCATCGAAGGATTTAGCAACCGAGAAGCATCAGCGCCAGGAGGATTGCTCTGCCTCCATACAGGAGGTGCCGATGCACTTGTCTCCAAGTGGCCAATATCCTGCTCCTGCACGAACCCCAGCAGTTCTGCAACCTGCTCCTCAACCGGCACCCCAGCCTTTCCTGGTGTTGGCCCTCAATGAGCGCTTCCAGGCCTTGCTCACAGAGCTGCTGGATGGCCTTATGCAAAGTGTGCATCAGTATCTGGGGTGCTTGCACCTGCCATATTTCCCGCTGTGGCCCCACCTGGCTTTTCAGACTTTGGTGTAGCCACTGGCGCTTCTTGAGGCCCCAGTATTGACTGCCAGCCAAGCTGGTACCCCCTTGACATCGGTAGAGGAAGCTTCGCCGGAGTTGAGGTGAGAGCTGGCTGCCTCTTTTAAAGGCACAATTCCTCGGCATCGATGCAGTTCGGTCTTGGCGATCTCATAGGGAGATCCTGTCCAATACCGAGGTGGAGGAGCACTCGGATTCAGAGGAAGATCCCAGATACTTTTCCCTCTTATGGAATTCCTTCTGAGCCCTCTCCACCACCTGAAAGGAGACAGTCTCTGCTGGAGAGCCTTTCTTTTGTGAAGGAAATGGCTAATGCCATACCATTAGGCCTCAGTTGCCTCATGATTTCATAGTGGTGGAGTCCACTTTCAACAGAGCTAAGAGCACTAGGGGACTATGCCTCAGCACCCCCAGGCAGAGAAGCTAGAACCCAGGATTCTTTTGAGAGGAAGATGTACCAGGCTTCAATGCTGGTCTCCCGTATTCAGTCATACCAGTTCTTCACAAGCGTTTACTTGCGGAACTCAGTGCGACAGCTGTCAGACTTGGTTGGTGCGCTCCCTCTGGAGCAGGCCAAGCCTTTTCACCAGTTGATCAAGCAACAGAAAGTGTGTCAGAAGTTCTTGGCCAGGGGCACTTAACACACTTTTGATGTATCTCCCAGGATGCTCAAAGTATAGCAATGTGCAGACTCTCATGGCTGTGTTCAGCAGAGGTTGGCGGATGCCCCTTGCCGGGAGGGGATAACCTTTTTGGAGAGAAGGTTGAGGAGGTTGCAGACCAAATACATTGATACCATCTCTTTTGTCTCCCACCAGGCGCCTTCTGCATCCACCTCCTCTTCTAGGAGGTTTTCTTTTACAAGCTAAGTAGCGGTCCCTACTACTCTTCTAGGCATAGGTACACTCCTTTGGCTCGTCAGCCTGCTCGGGCTCAGCCCCAGCATGCTCGTTCACGTCATGCTGCTCAGCCTCTGCTACTCCCCAGTCAAAGCAAGGGACGAGCTTTTGACTGGTTCCAGCAAAGTATAGCCGCAGTAAAAGTGTCTATCCTGGAAAACTTGCTGGTCAGGGGGAGGCTAAAATTTTTTCACCTGATGGCCTTTTATAACTTCTGATCGTAGTGGTTTTCCAATAGTCCATCTCGTATACTCCCTCAATTGGCATTCCAAACCTTTAAATTGCCTTTAAATTGCCTGCTAAGAACTCAAGCATTCAGCACTGAGCACATGCAGGTACTTGAAGAGAAACTCTCCACCCTTCTAAAGTCCCATGTGGTCGAAGGGGAAGAAGGGCAGGGATTGTATTCCAGGTACTTCCTTGTGCAGAAGAAGACAAGGGGGATGCGTCCCATCGTAGACTAAGGGCCCTGAACAAATTTCTAGTCCGAGAAAAATTCAGGATGATTTCCCTGGGCACCTTGTCCCAATGATTTAGAAAAATGATTGGCTATGCTCTCTGGACTTAAAGGATGCATATACTCGCATCCCGATACTTCCAGCCAACCGGAAGTATCTTTGATTTCGGCTGGGAACACATCAGTTTCAGTACAGCGTGTTGCCTTTTGGCCTCACATCAGCTCCCAGAGTCTTCACTGAATGTCTAGCAGTAGTTTCAGCATCGCTGCATAGACCGGGAGTCCATCAGGCTAATTTTCGAAAGAAAGGGACGAGCATCTTTCGACATAAATCGGGAGATGGGCGTCCTTCTCACAGGGTCATCCAAATTGGTATAATCGAAAGCTGATTTTGGACGTCCCCAACTGCTTTCCGTCTCATGGACGGCCAAAGTTCAAGGGGGCGTATTGGAGGTGTAACGAAGGTGGGACTTGGGCATGCCTAACACTAGGATGTCCTCGACCCATAATCGAAAGAAACAAGGACGTCCCTGATGAACACTTGGATGACTTTACCTGGTCGTGTTTTTCTAACCCCCTCCCACCCTCAAAAAACATCTTCAAAAATATTTTGTGCCAGCCTGTATGTCAGCCTCAGATGTCATACTCGGGTCCATCACAGCAGTATGCAGGTCCCTGGAGCAGTTTTAGCCAGCCTCAGCCCCATCCCCCCTACCTGTTATGTTTGTGGAGGAAACAGTGAGCCCTCCAAAACCCACCAGAAACTCACTGTACCCACATCTAGGTGCCCCCTTTCACCTGTAAGGGATATGGTAGTGGTGTACAGTTGTGGGTAGTGGGTTTTAGGAGGGTTTTGGGGGCTCAGCACACAAGGTAAGGGAGCTATGTTCCTGGGAGCAATTTATGAACTCCACTGCAGTGCCCCCTAGGGTGCCCGGTTGGTGTCCTGGCATGTCAGGGGGACTAGTGCACTACAAATGCTGGCTCCTCCCATGACCAAATGGCATGCATTTGGTCGTTTCTGAGATGGACGTCCTTGGTTTCCATTATCGCCGAAAATCAGAAACGACCAAGTCTAGGGACGACCATCTCTAAGGATAACCAAATTTCAGGATTTGCGGGTCCCTGACTGTATTATCGAAACAAAAGATGGACGTCCATCTTGTTTCAAAAATACGGGTTTCCCCGCCCCTGGATAGGAACGTTTTGTGAGGACGTCCTCATCAAAACTTGGCCGTCCCTTTTGAAAATGCCCCTCCATGTGTTCCCGTATTTCGATTATTGGCTTTTGAAGAGCACCTCAGAGGACAGTGCTCGGGAGCTAGAACTACTAGGGCTCGTTTTAAATACCCCAAGTCCTATCTACATCCTGTCCAGTGATTGGAGTTCATTGGAGTCCTGCTTGACACACAGAGGATTTGAGCCTGCCTCTCGGAGGCAAGAGCGGACAATCTTGTTTCACTTGCGTCCAAGGTTCATACCTCTCAACATGTCACAGCTCGGCAAATGTTGAGATTCCTGGGCCATATGGCTTTCACAGTGTGCGTTGCAACCATGACATGTCTTCACATGGACCCTGACTTCTCAGTGGTATCAAGCCACGGGGAGTCTACAAGATGTCATTCAAGTGTCCCCAAAGCTTATACGCTTTCTTTAGTGGTGGACAATTTACTGTGGGTCTTCCATTTCAAATTCCTCAGCCACAAAAAGTGCTGACGATGGAAGTATCTCTCCTTGGTTGGTGAGCTCATGTAGCTCAAGGAGTTTGGTTCTCCCAGGAAACAAATCTTCAGATAAACCTCCTGGAGCTTTGAGCAATCTGGAACTCTGTGAAAGCTTTCAGAGATTGGCTATCTTATCAAATTATTCTCATTCAAACAGACAATCAGATTGCAGTGTACTACATCAACAAGCAGGGAGGCACCGGTTCACACCCTGTGTGTCAGGAGGCTGTCCGGATGTGGCATTGCATATTCCTTTGAGCCACTTATCTGGCTGGTGCAAATAACACCCTGGCCAACATGCTGAGCAGGATAATGCAACCGCACAAGTGGTCTCTCTAGGCATGGCCTGCAAGACCTTCCAAGCATGGGGGACCCTCTTGGTGGATCTTTTTGCCGCTCAGATCAACCACAGTGTCCCTCAGTTCTGTTCCAGGCTTCAGGCCCACGGCAGACTAATGTCAGATGTCTTCCTTCTCAGTTGGGGGACAGATCTTCTGTATGCATATCCTCGGATACCTTGAAAATCAAGCAAGGTTGCAAAATCATGATTCTGATCACGCCGTACTGGCCGCTGCAGATTTGGTTCCCTCTTTGTCTGGAGGGAGATTGGAGTATTTTCTGACCCTCATCACCACATCCCAACCTCCAGTATCTGGCACTTGCTTGGGTCTTTCAGAGGGTGTCTCCTGAGTCTTGCTGGCTTCCAGGAAAGATTCCACTAAGATGTTACTCTTTTAAATGGAGAAGGTTTACAGTCCGGTGTGAGAGCAAGACCTTAGATCCCCTTACTTGCCCTGCACAGACCCTGCTAGAATACCTTCCTCACTTATCAGAGTCTAGTCTCAAGACCAAATCCATAAGGGTTCACCTTAGTGCAATTAGTGCTTATCATCAACGTGTAGAAGGTAAGCCCATCTCTGGACAGCCTTTAGTTGTTCGCTGCATGAGAGGTTTGCATTCGTCAAAGCCTCCTGTCAGAACTCCACCAATGTCATGGGATCTCAACGTTGTTTTCACCCAGCTGTTGAAAGCTCCTTTTGAGCCACTGAATTCCTGTCATCTGAAGTACTTGACCTGGAATGTCATTTTTCTGGTGTCTGTTAATTCAATTCATAGGGTCAGTGAGCTTCAGGCCTTAGTAGTGGATGCACCTTATACTAAGTTTCACAACAGAGTAGTCCTCCTCACGCACCCTAAGTTCCTGCCGAAGGTGATGTTGGGGTTGCATCTGAACCAGTTGATTGTCTTACCAATATTATTTCCCCTACCTCTTGCCCACCCTAGCGAAAGCAGCTTGCACACATTGGATTGCAAGAGAGCATTGGCCTACTACATGGAGCGGACATGGCCCCACAGACAGTCTGCCCAGCTTTTTGTTTCTTTTGATCCCAACAGGATGTGGGTTGCCATCGGGAAATGCACCATTTTAATTTGGCTGGCAGATTGCATTTCCTTCACTTATCCCAGGCTGGGCTTTCTTTGGAGGGTCATGTTGTGGCTCATAACGTCAGAGCCATGGCTGTGTTGGTAGCCATCTAGAGGTCAGCCTCAGTTGTGGAAATTTGCAAGGCCTAAGACATGGTCTTCAGACCACTCATTCACATCTCACTACTGCCTTAAATAGAATACCCAATGCGAGAGCCGGGTTGGGCAGTCAGTGTTTCAGAATCTGTTTGGGGGGTCTAGAATTCAATTCCACCCTCCTAGGCCTGTTTTATTCTGTTCCAGGCTGCACTCATTCAGATTGTATATAGTTTCAGGTTAATCTGTGCTATGTACTCGCCCTTGCCAGGCCCAATTGACCAATGTTTGTTGTTTTGGGTGATCCTGAATGTAAGGGATTCCCCACTTGTGAGAAGATAGATAGAAGCCTGCTTGTCTTTGGAGAAAGTGAAGATCCTTACATATAGCAGGTATTCTCTGAGGACAGCAGGCTTCATATTCTCAGAATCCCTCCCACCTTCCCTTGGAGTTGGCTCCTTGGTATTTTTACTTAATTTGTTTTGCTTTAGTATTAAATTGAGGAGACTGTGTTCGCACAATGGGCAGGAAGGCATTCGTGCATGAACGATGCAGTGCAGCTCGCACTGCACAAAGCTCTGTTTTTAGATTTGGCAAAATGCCAGACCGAGTGACGCAGATCGGCGCCAGTCACTTGTGAGAATTTGAAGCCTGCTGTCCTCGGAGAATACCTGCTACAGGGAAGTATCTTGGCTTTTTTTTTATTTTTTTTTTTATTTCCCATTTTAGAATTTTTTACAAGCCATTTATAAACTTGAGTAGGCAATACAGATACATATTTTGAAATCATAACATGCAAATAATAAAGAAACTTTTTCACTCATCTTCCTTAGACCACAAGAGTGGGGGATCACATGAAAGGAAAATAACAGGAGAAGTCTTAAGAAGAAAAGAAAAAAAACATTATAGCAGATATATAGCTTAACAGACACCTATCCGTCTAAACATTATTCTCGACTAGAAGCTGGTATTAACCAGTAGCCAATTTCTTAACTTTAACAAATTCACTAAGATGTTCAGATTGAAAGAATATGTACTTTATCCCTAGGTACTTTACCACACACTTACAGGGGTAATTAAGATAAAATGATGCCCCCAGAGCTAATGTTTCAGCTCTAAGAGCTAAGAAAACTTTCCGTCGCTCTTGAGTAGGTTTAGTCACATCTGGGAACATCCATACCTTTTTGCCCAAAAAAAGGGCTTTTGCATTTCTAAAGTATAAATGTTTAACCGATTCTAAGTCCTGCTCAAATACAAAAGTTACTATTAAAGTACATCTTTCAGAATCCTCGGTCATAGAAGTCTCTAGAAGCTCAGACAAATTCAAACTGTCCTTATTTTGATTTAAAGATTCAATAGTTTGTAATCCTGATTGAATTTCAGACACTTTTTTTGATTGAATATAGTAGATCTTACTTATCGGGGGAAACATTTCAGGAGAATAATGTAAAGTTTCTTGTAGATATTTCTTAAATGCTTCTAATGGGCTAACCCCTAAGGACTTTGGAAAGTTCAAAAAACGTAATGTTAGTCTGCAGTGAAAGTTTTCAATCTGTTCTATTTTCCGATGAATAAAAGTCTTATCTTTAACAATTGTTGAATTAAATTCCTGTAGCATCTTCTTTTCTTGTTTAACTTCCACCAATTGAGAAGCAAATTCTTGTTTTGTATTTTCCATATTGTTATAAAGTGAATCTACTTTACTCACAAGAGACGAGATTTCTTTTGTAGAATTGGCTACTGAGATGTCCAAACGCTGGAGAGCTTCCCAAATACTCTCCAGCGTCACCGCCCCAGGTTTAACAACTAGAGCTCTCAGCTCAGGAGTAGGGATTCCTCCCTTCTTCCCTCCATCGGGTTTCGCCGTCTCCATTCCTCGATCCGCGGGCCCTTGTGCACCCGATCCCGGTCGCAAGAGCCCTGTCTGGAGAAGGCGCCCTTCGGGTTGGGGCGGTGGCTCGAGTTCCGGGGGAGAAAGAGTGACGTTGAGTCCCATGCCCTCATGGTCTCCTTCCAGAGAGGTTGCAGGACTATTATGCAAACTAACTCCAACGTGAATGTATTAGTGTTGAATTGGTGTGACAGAGAAAAGCCCTCAGAAACCGCTGGCAAACTGCCTGCGGTTTAGTGCGTGGTTATATATTGCTCAAATTATAACTCGCACAGCGTTTCTATCACTGGGCAAAAAACTCTGTCAAACCTGGGCTAAATTATGTAAAAAAGCCTCAACAAAATGTATTAACTGATAGCGGTGCTTTTAAAGAAGCAGGCCCCACTAGTAGCCTGGATCAATTCAGCATAAAAGGAAAAAGACTTAGCTTTAAACTGAATTCAAGCACTCTTCTTTGTCCGTTCTACGGAGATCACCGTTTCACCTAAGACCACGGCTTCGTCAGGAACGGAGTGCTCATTATACGCTGAGATCTGAATCAAACAACAAATATGGTTGTAAATCTGCTATCAGAAGATGCAAAACACAAAAGAAAAGTCACACCACGGACAGACATACTGATTTGAAGGCGTGAATTTTTTCAAAATGGCGCCTTGGCGTTCACGTTCAGACAGCTGATAAAAATACTGGCGTGAGCGTGACGTGTTGAACGTTAGTAAAAATTAAACCAATCAATTGAACTGTTGAGCCCATTAGGCTCTAAAGTGTCCCATTCAAAAATCCACCTAGCCTCTTTCCTTGCTAATATGAGCTTCCGATTACCGCCCCGAGGAGACGGTTCTATCCAGTCGATTGCAATACATTGTAGATCTTCAAATTTATGTTTGTATTTAATACAATGTTCAACCATGGGTTCCTTGGTTGCCGACCTCCTAAGATTTGATCTGTTCAACACGTCACGCTCACGCCAGTATTTTTATCAGCTGTCTGAACGTGAACGCCAAGGCGCCATTTTGAAAAAATTCACGCCTTCAAATCAGTATGTCTGTCCGTGGTGTGACTTTTCTTTTGTGTTTTGCATCTTCTGATAGCAGATTTACAACCATATTTGTTGTTTGTTTCAGATCTCAGCGTATAATGAGCACTCCGTTCCTGACGAAGCCGTGGTCTTAGGTGAAACGGTGATCTCCGTAGAACGGACAAAGAAGAGTGCTTGAATTCAGTTTAAAGCTAAGTCTTTTTCCTTTTATGCTGAATTGATCCAGGCTACTAGTGGGGCCTGCTTCTTTAAAAGCACCGCTATCAGTTAATACATTTTGTTGAGGCTTTTTTTACATAATTTAGCCCAGGTTTGACAGAGTTTTTTGCCCAGTGATAGAAACGCTGTGTGAGTTATAATTTGAGCAATATATAACCACGCACTAAACCGCAGGCAGTTTGCCAGCGGTTTCTGAGGGCTTTTCTCTGTCACACCAATTCAACACTAATACATTCACGTTGGAGTTAGTTTGCATAGTATTGGTTTACATGGTTTTGCTCCAACGTTACTGCATTTTGTTCTAGCAATTACCTGTTACAGGTTGCAGGACTATCCCCGGAAACCTGGGTAGGTGCAGTTGTGGCGTATCTCTCCATTGTTTGCTGCCCTATGGAAGGCCTGGGCGTCGAGGTTCCTGCCTTAACCGTTCCCTTATGCTTTGTATGGGGCATTCTTAGAAGGTAAGAGTTTTTGGCAAGCTAAACTCCAGAGCTCACACAAGCCACAAACTAACGTGCCGCCATCTTGTCACGTGGTCCCCGGTTAGACCGTCACCGTATCTTGGCTTTTTAAACTAATTTCTGTAGTGTACAGCCCTTTTCCCATACTTTTAAACTGAAACTTTCTCTAGAGGTAGAAATTTTTCCCATAGTTTTAAACTGAAACTTTTTCTAGAGCTTAAAACTTGACAGCCAAAGAACAAACAAAAAAAAAAAATAGCAGCAAGGCTGAAATTTTGTTTTAAAACAGGTATTTTCAGCTCATTGGCTGCTGAGAAGTAGCACTGCTCCTGACCTGAATTAGGTAGTAATTGAGGTGTGAAGAAGTAAAATATTTGCAAAGGTTATTAAGGGCAATCTGATTAGTGAGTTAGCTACATTAAGAGTCACCAGAAGGCACAGCAGGATGTAGTTTAGTCTTCAGTCCCACCAACCCCCTCTTGAAGGATACTATTGAAACAGAACATTTATGGAATCCCAGTAGAGAGGTTTGAACCATGCTGAAAGTAGGCCCGATGTGCTTAATGAGAGGATGCACATTATCCCCTTTAACTTCTAAGCAGCTTGTATGTCCAAGAAAAAACCTAATCTGAAGTGCCTGTATACAAATGCTAGAAACCTAAAATATAAGATGGGAGAGTTAGATATATAGCACTAAATGAGGTAGACATAATAGGCATGTGAGAGACTTGTTGGAAAAAGGACAATCATTGGGACACTGTGTTAACAGGGTACAAATTGTATCGCAATGATAGAGGTTCAAATTGGAGAAGGGGGGTTGCACTGTATGTTAAAGAGGAAATTGAATCAAAATAAACATTACACATGAAACAGAGCAGCGTGCAATAATTATGGATAGAAATTCCATGTGTGAAGGTAAGGAGTATTCTTGTAGAGCTGTACTACCGTCCACTGGGACAGAACGAACAGACAAATGAAGAAATGTTTACAGAGATTAGGAAAGCTGGCAAATTGGGCAACACTATAGTAATGGGTGATTTCAGTTACCCCAATATTGACTGAATAAATGTTACATCAGGGAGTGCCAGGGATATAAAATTTCTAGATGTAATAAACGACTGCTTCTTGGAGCAACTTGTCCAGGAACCGACAGGAGGGGGAGCTATTTTGGATCTGGTCCTTGGTGGCATACAGAGCATAGTGCGAAAGGTGGTGGTCTTGGGTCTCTTGGGAAACAGTGATCATAGCATGATCAAGTTTGAGCTACTATCTGGGATGAACCTGCAAAGGAAATCTACTGTAGCTGCATTTAATTTTTGAAAGGTTCACTATAATAAAATGAGGAAAATGGTTAAAAAGAAGCCAAAAGGATCGGCTTCTAAGGTTAGGATACTGAATTGGGTGTGGACGTTATTCAAAAATACCTTCTTGGAAGCTCAGGCCAGATGTATTCCAAATATTTGCAAAGGTGGAAAGAAGAGAAAATGGCCACCAGCATGGCTAAAAGGTGAAGTAAAAGAATCTATTACAGCCAAAAGATTTGTCCTCCAAAGAATGGAAAAAGGACCCAAATGAAAAAAATAAGAAGCAACATAAGCACTGGCAAGTCAGATGCAAAGCATTAATAAAGAAAAGAGAATATGAAGAGAAACTTGTCGCAGAGGCTAAAATTCACAGTAACAACATTTTCAGGTACATCAGAAGCAGAAAGCCTGCAAGGGAATCCGTGGGACCGTTAGATCATGAAGTAAAAGGGGCACTCAGGGAGGACATAGCGGAAAAACTGAATGAATTCTTTGCTTCGGTCTTTAGGGAACAAAATGTGAGAGATCTGGCTGTACTAGAAATGGTTTTCAAGGGTGATGATGCTGAGGAACTGAATGAAATCTCGGTGAACCTGGAAGATGTACTGAGCCAAATTGACAAATTAAAGAGTAGTAAATCACCTGGACCAGATGGCATATATCCATGTGTACTCAAAGAACTCAAACATGAAATTGGTGACCTGCTGTTTAATATGTAACCTGTCATTAAAATTGTCTGTAGTACCTGAAGATTGGAGGGTGGCCAATGTGATGCTGATTTTTAAAAAGGGTTCCAGGAATGATCCAGGAAATTACAGTCTGTTAAGCCTGACACCAATGCTGGGCAAAACAGTGGAAATTATAATAAAGAATAAAATTACAGAACATGTAGAAAAACATGGTTTAATGGGGCAGAGTCATCATGGGTTCTGCCAAGGGATGTCTTGCCTGACCAGTTTGCTTCATTTCTTTGAAGGAGTGGATAAAGGTGAGCCGTTTGATGTAGTGTATCTAGATTTTCAGAAAGCTTTTGATAAAGTTCCTCATGAGAGACTCCTGAGAGAATTAGTCATGAGATAGGAGGCAAGGTTCTGGTGTGGATTAGGAAGTGGTTATTGGATAGAAAATAGAGGGTAGGGTTAAATGGTCATTTTTCTCAATGGAGGAGGATGAACAGTGGAGTGCCGTAGAGATCAGTGTTGGGACTGGTGCTGTTTAACATACTTATAAATGATATGGAATTCGTAATGATGAGTGAGGTGATGTTATGATCGTGGTCAGAACCCCTCTCAAACTTACCTTTTGCCTGGGGGTCAGCTTTTTAGCTGGCTTCTGTTCCGTTTTTCTGTCCCATTTGAGCTAGCTCTCTCTCTCTCTGTTCCGGCTGCTGCCAGCATGGGGCTAATTGTCTCACTTCACTGCAGCTGTGGGTGTGGACTGAGTTGCTCTACCTCTCCCTGGGTGTACTGGCTTCAAGAGCTTCTCGGTGCTGCATTGATGTGGGTTGGGCCTCTCGGAGTTTCAATGTGTTCTGCTTGGCTCTAGGGAGAGTGACATCATCTGGGAGGGCCTTGATAAGGAAGTGGTGTTCTTTCCTTCAGGGCCTTCGCAACGTTTGCTTCTGGCTACTTGCTTTAGGTCCAGGTTAGTTTAGTGCAGTGTGCACTTGTGACTTGTGTGTTTGACTCCCCTGCTTTTCCCTTTGGCTCCCCTGCTTTCCCTTTTGTTACGGTGAGTAGCACTGCTGTTAGTGCAGTGCTGGAGTTTGGTGCTGGGAGCACCCTTGTTAGTAAGTGCTTAGGAAGCACCTTTGTTGTTTGGGTATTTGGCTTTCCTGCTTGTTTCCTTGTGTCTTCCCTCTTTTCCTCGTGACCTGTGTTTAGCTGCTGTAGCTTGGTGCTTAGGAAGCACCGGGGTGAGAACCCGTGTTTAGCTGCTGCAGCTTGGTGCTTAGGAAGCACCAGTGTTAGGTCTGGCGTTGGTCTTCCCTTCCTTTTCCCTTGTGGCTTCCCTGCACTTCTGTTAGTGTAGGGCGTAGGTGCACCCCTGTTAGTTTCTGTTAGGAGCGCTGCTGTTAGTGGAGGGCTTAGGAACTTTTCTGTTGGTGCCGGGCATAGGAACACTTTTGGTCAGTTTAGGAGTTAGGCGCACTTCAGTTACAGCTTGTTCTAGTCCTGGTCCCTGTGTCGTCCAGTAAGTCCTGCCGGCTACTCGAACCCAGGAGCTCAACTCCTGGGGGGCTTAACAGCTAAGTGCAGGTGAAGCTGTGTGGACCAGTCCGGTGTGGTCCAGTCCTGTGTCCTCCAGTCCGGGGAATTCCAGTCCTGTGTTCCAGTCCGGTGTTCCAGTCCTGTGTCCTCCAGTCTGGGGAATTCCAGTCCTGTGTTCCAGTCCGGTGTTCCAGTCCTGTGTTCCAGTCCGGTGTTCCAGTCCTGTGTCCTCCAGTCCGGGGAATTCCAGTCCTGTGTTCCAGTCCGGTGTTCCAGTCCTGTGTCCTCCAGTCCGGGGGATTCCAGTCCAGTGTTCCAGTCCGGGGGATTCCAGTCCAGTGTTCCGGTCCGGGGAATTCCAGTCCAGTGTTCCAGTCCGTGTGTTCCGGCTCGCAGGGCGGTGCCTGCAGTCCCTGCCGGTGTCGGTGTGCTTGCCCAGCGTTGGATGGTGGGTTTTGCCTGCTGCTGTCGCTCCCAGGTGATTAACTTTGTAGATGACACAGAACTATTGGCCTTAGGAAACTGGAAGACTGGGCATCCAAATGGCAGATGAAAGTCAATGTGGACAAATGCAAGGTGATGCATGTTGGGAAGAATAATCTGAAGCATAATTACCTGATGCTAGGGTCCACTTTGGTGGTCATGCAGTCATGAAATCTGGGTGTTGTCGTAGACAATACGCTGAAATCATCTGCTCAGTGTGTGGCGGCAGCCAAAAAAGCAAACAGGATGCTAGGAATTATTAGGAAAGTAATGGTGAATAAAATCAGAAATACTATAATGCCTCTGTACCACTCCATGGTGCGACCACACCTTGAGTATTGCATTCAGTTCTGGTCACTGTATCTCATAAAAGATATAACGAAAAGGTTCAAAGAAGAGCAACCAAAATAATAAAGGGGATGGAACTTCTCTCAAATGAGGAAAGGCTAAAGCAGTTAGGGCTCTTCAGCTTTGAAAAGAAACAGATGAGAGAAGATATGATTGAGGTCTACAGAATCCTGAGTGGTGTAGAACAAGTAGAAGTAAATCAAATTTTTTTTTTACTTGTTCAAAAAGTTCAGAGACTAGGGGACAGTCAAGGAAGTTACATGAAAATACTTTTAAAACAAATAGGAGGAAATATTTTTTCACTCAACAAATAGTTAAGCTCTGGATCTCTTTGCTGTAGGATGTGGTAACAGCGGTTACAGTATCTGGGTTTAAAAAAGGTTTGGACAAGTTCCTTGAGGAAAAGTCCATAGTCTGCTATTGAGACAGACATGGAGAAGCAACTGCTTGCCCTAGTATTTGAAGCATGGAATGTTGCTATGATTTGGGTTTCTTTCAGGTACTTGTGACCTGGCTTGGCCACTTTTGGAAACAGGATACTGGGATAGATGGGCCATTTGTCTGACCCAGTATGGCTACTCTTATGTTCTTATGACTAAATTATTTAAAACTTTGAACACCAATAATAAGATCTTGAGTGGCCAAGCACGCCTCTGTTTTGTTCCATGGTGAGACTGCACCTTTAAATAATGTTCGTATTTCTGGTGGGAAAAGATGCAGTGGAATTAGAATAGGTACAGAGAGAGGCAACAAAAATGAAGATAAATGGGATGGAATGATTCTTATGAGAAAAGGCTAAAGAGGTAGGGCTCTTCAGCTTGGTGAATAGATGGTGGCTGAGGAGAGATGCTATAGGTCTTTAAAATCCTGACTGGAGTGCAACTGGTAAATGTGAATTGATTGTTTATTCTTCCAAAAGTATAACTACTAGGGGACACATAGTACCACATTTTAAAACAGGAGAAAATATTTTTTTTCACTCACTATGTAGTTAAGATCTGGAACTTGTTGCTGCAGCAAGTGGTAAATGTAGTTTACATAGCTGGGTTTAAAGAAGGTTTGGATAAATTCCTGGAGGAAAAATCCATAAACGTTTAAGATTGACCGGAGGAATTCTATTGCTTATCTTTGGGATTAAGTAGCATGGAATTGTGCCACTTTTTGGGACTCTGCCAAGTACTTGTAACTTTGTCCACTTTTGGAAACAGGATTCTGGGCTAGATGGAGCCGTGGTCTGTCCCAGTAGGGCAACTCTTATGTTCTTATGAGAACAAACAGTCTATGATCAACTCAATGATTGGCTAGAAGAGAGAAACTGGCTAGATCCATGTCAATCTGGATTCAGACCCAGTTATGGAACAGAAACAGTCTTTGTATCCCTACTAAATAGTCTTCACAGAAACCGAGACAGGAGATTTGCCTCGTTGTTAGTACTGCTAGATCTCTCAGCAGCCTTTGACACTGTGGATCATGATTTGCTAGCACAACTGACAGAAACGAGTATCAGTGAAACAGTACTTGCCGTTGTTCAGATCATCTATCAGACAGGCAATAGTCCATCACCACCATGGACACTAACCTGTGGGGTACCACAAGGATCAATACTGTCACCTATTCTATTCAATATTAACCTCAAGCCACTAGCCAATCTGATTTGGTCAATGGACACTCTGTTCTACATCTATGCGGTTGACATGCAGCTACTCATACCCTTTGAACCTGACTTACCCACATCCCTGAATAAACAGACTACCTGTCTGTAACATCAATGGGCAAAAAACAACAAACTTTGCTTGAGCCCAAGTAAAACTGAGTTTCTATGCGTCCCTAACACAAGTGGGGGACATACCTGACATCAAAATCTCTTTTGGGAAATATGAACCCCCCCCCCCCCCCCCCTCAAATCACAAGTCAGGAACCTAGGAATACTGCTCGATTCAACACTTACTCTGATCCCTCAAATCCAAGCAACCTTCATGAGCAGCTTCTGTCACTTCAACATCTACAGTGCCTGTCTCCTTACATTGAGAAGGCACGCCTTGTCTCAGTTGTGCATGCGATGATAATATCAAAACTGGATTGTGCATGCGATGATAATATCAAAACTGGATTATTGTAATGCACTCTACACGTGTCTGACTACAAAGGGTTTGCACCAGCTCCAATTGATTCAGAATGATGCAGCAATACTAATAGAAGGTTGTAAGCGGCATGACCACATCACACCATTTTTGCATAAACTTCACTGGCTACCAGTACAATACAGAGCCAAATTTAAAACTCTGTTTGGCCTTCAAGGCCCTTAAAGGAAATGGCCTAGAGTACTTGAACAACAGGATTTCCCTCTACACACCTTCAAGGTCAGTAAGGTCCTCTGAAGGAGTTTCCCTAAGCACACCCTCTCCAAAGCACATCACACGATATGATACCCACAAGGGAGCCTTCTCCAGAGTAGCCCCCACGCTCTGGAATGCAGTCCCTGAAAGGCTTCACTTAACACATTTCTACTTCAGGAAGCAGTTAAAGCTTGCCTGTTCAACCAGGCCTTAACCTAGCCAAGATAATGTTCAAGCACCTTTCTGACCTCATTTGCAACTCTCTCTAACTAGTCCCTTATTTTCTTACTTTTGTTACTCTGTCTTATCTATCTATATGTTCCATCTTTGCTTACACCCTATGCTATTACAATGTTTTATTGTGCATTGTGTTCGCATTGTAATGTAGCATACTATGTCATACTTCGTATTATTTAAATATTTTACTGCTGTAATTATCTATTGCTTATGTATGACTTATTCTTGCTGTACACTGCCTTGAGTGAATTGTTTCAAAAAGGCAGTAAATAAATCCTAATAAATAAATAAAACAACGAATGAAGTGGTGAAATTTGCCAATGAGGCAAAATTATTCAAAGTTGTGAAATGATCTACAGATTGTGAAATTACAGCAGGACCTTGGAAAAATATAAGACGGGGGATCCAAATGGCAGGTGAAATTTAATATGGACAAGTGCAAAGTAATGCACTTAAGTGAGAATTACCCTGATTATATCTACATGATGCTAGGTGCTACATTAGGTGTTAATCATCCAGGAGAAGAATCTGTTGTTGTGGACAGTGAGTCGAAATCTGCAGCTCAGTGTGCAGTGGCAGCCAAAACAGCAAACCATGTTAAGAATTATTAGGAAGGAGGAAAAAACTGTATACAATCCTGGTTTCCACATCCCAAAAGAGAATCAGAAAAGATATAGAAAAGGGCAAGCAAATGATAAAGGGGATGGAATGATTCTCATATGAGAAAATGGTGAAGCATTTGGGGCACTTTGGCTTGGAGAAGAGATGGCTGAGGGGAAGAAGTGATAGAGGTCTATAAAATCCTGAGTGGAGTGAAATGGGTAGATTCAAATAGATTTACTCTTTCAAACAGTGCAAAGACTAATAGGGAGCATGCCATTAAGTTACAAAGTAGTATGTTTAAAACAAATAAGCACATAAGTACATATGTATTGCTATACTGGGAAAGACCAAAGATCCATCAAGCTCAGCATCCTGTTTCCAACAGTGGCCAATCCAGGTTACAAATACCTGCAAGATCCCAAAAAAGTACAACACATTTTATACTGCTTATCCCAGAAATAGTGGATTTTCCCCAAGTCCATTTAATAATGGTCTGTGGACTTTTCCTTTAGGAAGCCGTCCAAACCTTTTTAAAACTCTGCTAAGCTAACTGCCTTTACCACATTCTCTGGCAACTAATTCCAGAGTTTAACTACACGTTGAGTGAAGAAAAATTTTCTCAGATTCATTTTAAATTTACTACATTGTAGCTTCATCATGGCATGCCCCCTAGTCCTAGTATTTTTGGAAAGCGTATACGGACGCTTCACATCTACCCGTTCAACTCCACTCATTATTTTATAGACCTCTATCATATCTCCCCTCAACAGCCTTTTCTCCAAGCTGAAGAGCCTGGCCCTTTTAACCTTTCCTCATAGGGAAGTCGCTCCATCCCCTTTATCATTTTCATCGCCCTTCTCTGCACCTTTTCTAATTCCTCTATATCTTTTTTGAGATGCAGCGACCAGAATTGAATACAATATTTGAGGTGCGGTCGCACCAAGGTGCGATATAAAGGCATTATAACATCCTCATTTTTGTTTTCCATTCCTTTCCTAATAATACCCAACATTCTATTTGCTTTCTTAGCCGCAGCAGCACACTGAGCAGAAGGTTTCAACATATTATCAACGACGACACCTAGATCCCTTTCTTGATCCGTGACTCCTAACGTGGAACCTTGCATGACGTAGCTATAATTCGGGTTTCTCTTTCCCACATGCATCACTTTGCACTTCCTCACATTAAATGTCATCTGCCATTTAGACGCCCAGTCTTCCAGTCTCGTAAGGTCCTCTTGTAATTTTTCACAATCCTCCCGTGATTTAACTACTTTGAATAACTTTGTGTCATCGGCAAATTTAATTACCTCACTAGTTAGTTCCATCTCTAGGTAATCTATAAATATGTTAAAAAGCAGCGGTCCCAGCTTTTTCATTTAATACATGCTTAGGCTCTGGAATTTGTCACATGTGGTAAAAAAACAGTGAACATAACTGGATTTAAAAAAGGTTTGGACAAATTCCTGGAGAAAACATTTATAAACTTTAAGGTAACCACTGCTTATCCCTGGGGGCAGTGGCGTAGCCACAGGTGGGCCTGGGTGGGCCGGGGCCCATCCACTTAGGGCTCAGGCCCACCCAACAGCAGCACATATTTAGTGCTAGCTAGTGGGGATCCCAAGCTCCGCCAGCTGAAGACCTCCCCTTGATGGTGCTGAAAATACTGCTTTCCACTTCAGCAGTCTAAGCTTCCTAAGCTTCTGATACCTCATCGCATTGGGGGGGGGGGGGGGGAAGAACACTTGGTTCCCACCCACTTCTTAACTAGGCCCACCCAGAATCTGCTGTCTGGCTACGCCCCTGCCTGGGGGTAAGTAGTATAGAAGCTATCTATTTTATAGGATCCTGCCTGTTGCATGTGACCTGAATTGCCCACGGTTGAAAACAGGATGCTGGGCTTGATGGACCTTTTCGTTTGACTTAGAATGGCAATTCTTATCCTCTTATGTATCGACATATAAGGGTAAATATAATTTTTAATACATCTGTTGAGATTTAAATAATTGAGAACCTTTAAAAGGAAGAGAGTAGCCTTGTAAGAACAGAATCCTAACATACCTGCTAAGTAGCAGTTTCCCCTGAAAATCTGCTTTACTTTTATTGTCCCACTTTACAAAACGTTTTGCTCACATATGTACTACGCTGAGCTACGCTTATGGTTGCATGTATCCATTCAGTTGTTTATTTTACTGAGAGCTGTATTCCCTTAGCCTTGTTTTGCTGCTGCTACCAGCTATTAAATCATCAACAACAGAGAAAAAAAATTGAGTACTTTGGGTGTGTCATGTGGATTTTTCTTGTAGCTCTCATCATTACAAAATTCTCCTGAGAACAGTAATGGATTCCCAGAAAAGATGTAAGAAGCTGGAGAAGGTGATGCAGTTCACTAACAATTTCAGTTTTTGAGCATGGTTTTGCTGGATATTCAGCATGGTATTTTGGCTTGATGCTAATTCTTTGAGATCATATCCCTGAAGCTGTTTGCTATAATTTGAAACAAAAAATCTTTGCATAGATGCTTATGCCTAGTATTTACCTGGTGATCTTTGAGAATGGATTTCAGCTCTGAATTGCTAATTATCTCCTTTGCAACCATCAAGTGCAGCAGGGACCTGCTCTACCTTGAACATTGCTATGGTTTAAATGGTGGGTCTTTCCATGATCCTTGCCTTTTCTGATTGTTTGATTCTTCTGCTACCAACTTTTCCTAAGCTATTGACAACACATCTTTTGACTGTAAATGTGATAGATCCTATTTGTTTAATGTGCATAGCTTTGTTTGAGAGGTGAAGGCTTATAAATGCATGCTTTGCTATTGTTTGTTCATGGTAATATGCTTTGCATTTATGAGGGTTGTGAAAATGCAGGTATGGGTCTTGAAAGATAAAGCAGGAGTGTAGTATTGAATAATTATACTTCCTTGTCATCAGCAGCAGATGAATCCATTACGAATGGGTTGTGTCCACCTACCAGCAGGGGGAGATAGAGAACACTGAAAACCATAGTGCCTCTAGGACGGCTAGCTCCATCTGCCTCTCAGTATTTCTCTATCTCCCAGCAGGGTTGGACGCAGCTTGTTCAGCTTCTTGAAGATTCTGCCTGGGGTGGCTCCTGTGCTTTTGCCAGTTGTAGCAGGGGTGTTGTGGCTAAGTGGAGCCCACTTTAAAGGCACATAGGTTCGCCCTTTCCCTACCTTACCCTTCCCCCTTTGTGGATGCAGGCATATAGGTTTGCCCTTTCCCTGCCTTTCCCACCCTCTTCAGCCTCCGGAGTACCTGTGTAGCTGTTTGCCTCCAACTTTCCTCACAGCGTTAAAAAAAACAAAAAAACAAAAACATGCTTTTCAGCGCTGCTATTTCTGAGGTTTTTCCTGACTGTGCAGCGTGACCGGAGCTCGTGGACTCGGTCCTTTCAGGTAAGAGCAGCACTCAGCTCCTCCGGGGAGGGCCCGCGGAAGGCGTTCCGATCGGGGTGACTTTGGCGCGAAGAAGCCATTTTGAATTTTATTCCACCGTTTTTCGGCGATGGCTGCTGAGGGAGTTAAGCGCTGTTCCTGTTGTGGCAAGCGCAGATCAGCAGCGGGGCTCTGTAAAACGTGCTGTTTAGACGGTAGAGCCAGTACGAGCATGACGAGCGATGATTCTTCCCGCTCGATGGAGCTGGCAGCGGGCGCCATCTTGGAAGAGCCGCATGGCTCGACCCCTGTGGTTGCGGAGGAGTCTGAGAGCAGAGGGGCGCCTCGGGCCGAGGCTACCAGAGGAGCTCCGTTCCCCGTGGCTCCTAATTCGGAGACGGGAGGTCAGGGTGAGTTTTTCTCCCCCGCGTTTGTGCTTATTTTACATAAAGCCTTCATGCTGAAAAGAGCTCTGCCGCAGGTGTCTGACACTGCGTTGCTGCCTGGTTCCCCTCCGACTGATGATGGCCCAGGGCTGATGCCAGACGTGGATTCCCCTGAGCGTTGGATGCACGCTAAGCATAGACGGGTAAATTCCCTGTCGGAGAGTGGCGCTCCCCCCTTTTCCCCCCTGTGGTCGGGCTGTGGGGACTCTGAGGGATCTGGCAGGCCTTCGTGGTCTGAAGAGCCAGAGGAAGGAGCCAGTTTGCCACTGGATCTGGATGATCCCACTGCGGTTCGGATTTTCCACCGCGATGAGCTGCCAGCACTTATCTCTGATGCCTTACAGGCCCTCTCTATTGATGACCCTGTTCAAGGCAAGGCCTCCTCTGGCAATCCAAGGATGGTGAGTACTAAGAAGCCTGCTTGTGCCTTTCCTTTGCATGACTCCATCCAAGAGCTTATTTCTGCTCAATGGGCTGACCCCGAGGGGCCCTTGAAAGTGCCAGGGCGATGGGGCATCTTTACCCTCTGAGCGAGGAGCACTTGGCCTGTTTTGGGATGCCTGAAGTGGATGCCTTAGTCACGATGGTGACAAAAAAGACCACCCTCCCTGTAGAGGGAGGGGGGTCGCCTTGAAGGACTTTCAGGACCGGCAACTGGAATCAGCGCTAAAACGGTCCTTTGAGATTTCGGGCCTAGCCTTAAGGGTGTCTGTTTGCAGTTCTTATGCTGCTCGAGCCTGCCTCTCTTGGTTACAACAGGCAGTGGAACAGCCTGTGGATGGTGCGGAGTCCCTCGCAGAGGTTGCACCGCGCATGGAGTCGGCCTTGTCATTTTTAGCTGACGCCCTCTATAATCTGGTCAGAGCTTCGGCTAAACAGATGTCTGTGGCGGTGTCCCCCCGCCGCCTTCTATGGCTACGGCATTGGGCGGCTGACATGGCCTCTAAGCAAAGGCTGGTGAAGTTGCCCTTTCGGGGCCTTCTGTTATTTGGAGAGGAGTTGGAGAAGATTGTTAAAGACCTGGGGATGCTAAACCCCAGCGGTTACCTGAGGCCGTGGTCTTCTTCCAAGGGTCAAGTGGTTCCCTCCTCCTCCAGACCTCGCTTCCGTGAAGCTCGAAGGTATCGCCCGGGGCGCTCTGCTGGGTTTACTCAATGTGCCCACTTTCAACAGAGGAACTCCTTTCGCTCGGACAAAGGCTCCGCAGCGACAGGCTCAAGGCCAAGAGTGCAGGGCCGTCCTCCACAATGATGGGACGCCAGTCCACTCCTCCTTTACAGCTGTAGGAGGACGCCTTTCCCTCTTTATTGAGGAGTGGACCAAGGTTACCTCGTATCAGTGGATCCTGGACCTGATCAGAGAAGGTTACCGATTGGAATTCAGTGCCCTGGTGAGAGACGTGTTTGTGGAGTCCCGATGCGGTACTGCCGTCAAACGGGCAGCGGTAGAGGTGACCTTACAAGTCTTGTTGCACCTTGGAGCGGTGATCCCTGTGCCTCCCGCCAAACACGGCTGCGGTCGTTACTCCATTTATTTTGTGATGCCGCGAAAAGGCGGGTCTTTTCGGCCCATTCTCGATTTAAAGAATTCAACGATTCACTAAGAGTGCGGCATTTTCACAAGGAAACCCTGCGCTCCGTCATTGCGGCGGTACAGCCAGGAGAATTCCTCACGTCTCTGGACCTGAAAGAAGCTTACTTGCACATTCCTATATGGCCCCCGCACCAACGGTTCCTCTGGTTTGCGGTGTTGGGAAATCATTTCCAGTTTCAGGCCTTGCCTTTTGGCCTCGCCACAGCTCCCCGAACCTTTTCCAAGGTGTAATGGTGGTAGCTGCTTTTCTCAGGTGAGAGGGTATCCGGGTTCACCCGTACCTCGACAACTGGCTCATCAGAGCGGACTCTGCAGAAGAGAGTCGTCATGTAACAGCCAGAGTGGTCTCAGTACTGCAATCTCTGGGCTGGGTCATCAATATACCCAAAAGTCACCTGACTCCCTCTCAATCTCTTGAATATTTGGGGGTCCAGTTCGACACAGCCTCGGGGTTTGTCTTTCTACCCGAGCAAAGGCGGTACAAGCTTCAGAATCAGGTCCATCTGCTCCTGAGGATGCTTCGCCCGCGATCTTGGGACTTTGTCCAGCTGTTGGGGTCGATGAAGGCCACCTTGGAAGTGGTGCTATGGGCGAGAGCACACATGAGCTCTTCAGATTGCCCTGCTTCAACGATGCTATCCTATGTCCCAGGATTATCAACGCAGACTCACGTGGCTCCCTGCGGCCCGACTCGGTATGGAGTGGTGGCTCTCAGACAGCATGCTCCGGCGAGGAATGCCGCTAGTGCTTCCCGATTGGTGCCTGGTGGTAACGGATGCCAGCCTGAAGGGCTGGGGAGCACATTGCTAGGGAAGCTATGCCCAGGGTCTGTGGACACCCGAGGAAACGGGGTGGTCCATCAATCGCTTGGAACTGAGAGCGATATTCCAGGCTCTTTTAGCCTTTCACAAGACTCTGGAGAGGCTGGCTGTTAGAGTTCTGTCGGACAACACGACAGCAGTGGCCTACATAAATCGACAAGGCGGCACTCAGTGTCAAACACTGGCCGCAGAGGCCGCTCAGATATGCCACTGGGCCGAGCTACATCTGCAGCTTCTGTCAGCAGCTCACATAGCAGGTCAGAGCAACGTGCAAGCCGACTTTCTAAGCAGGTATCAAATCGACCCTGAGGAGTGGGAACTGGCAGACGAAGTGTTCCTTCAGATCTGTGCCAAATGGGGAACGCCTGTAGCGGATCTTATGGCAACAAACACAAATGCCAAAGTCCCGTCCTTTTTCAGCAGACAGAGAGATCCTCGCTCGGCGGGGTTGGATGCCTTGGCTCAACCCTGGCCTCTGGGCCTCCTATATGTGTTCCCGCCTTGGCCCTTGATAGGCCGACTCCTCCTGCGAATTCGGCTGCATCAAGGAGTGGTGATCCTCATTGCCCCGGATTGGCCCAGGCGGCCATGGTATGCGGACCTCCGGCGGATGCTGGTGGAGGTCCCCTTCCTTTGCCTCTGGTACCGAACCTGTTGACGCAGGGTCCGGTGACCATGGAGGATCCATGCCGCTTTGGTCTTACGGCATGGCTATTGAGAGGGTGCAATTGAGAGACAAGGGCTATTCTAACAAGGTCATCTCCACTCTCTTGCAGGCCCGCAAGCGTTCCACTTCCGTTGCGTATGCTCGGATCTGGCACCAGTTTGAGGCTTGGTGTGTTTCTAAAGCGATCACACCCATGCGGGCTTCTGTCTCGCTGATACTTGACTTTTTGCAGGATGGTATACAAAAAGGCTTGGCCTATAAGTCCCTGCGTGTTCAAGTGGCAGCCTTGGCATGTTTTCGGGGGAAGGTTGCTGGCCTCTCCCTGGCTGCGCATCCAGACATTGCACGGTTTCTTAGAGGGGTGCTTCGGCTCCGGCCTCCCGTGCGGGCCCCTTGTCTGGCTTGGAACCTGGGGCTAGTATTAAAGGCTCTTCAGTGTTCGTCCTTAGAGCCACTGAGGCGAGCTTCGGAGGAGGATGTGACTCTAAAGACAGTCATTTTGGTGGCCAGTACATCGGCGAGACGAGTGTCTGAGCTCCAGGCGCTGTCCTGTCGAGACCCATTTCTGCAATTCTCAGAGTCCGTAGTAATGGTACGTACTGTGCCTTCCTTCCTGCCCTAAGATGGTTTCAGCGTTTCACCTAAACCAGCCTATTTATCTGCCCTCCTTTACTAGGGAGGAGTTTCCGAAATCTTTTGGGCAGTTGCACCGTCTGGATGTGCACAGGGCTCTGTTGCAGTATCTGCAGATGTCTAATGCTTTCAGGACCTCTGATCACCTTTTTGTATTGTTGTCAGGTCCTCGCAGAGGGTCTCCAGCGTCTAAAGCCACTATAGCCCGTTGGCTCAAAGAAGCTATTTTTTCTGCATATCTGTTGGCTGGCCGGCTTCCGCCTCACGCCTTTAAGGCACATTCCACAAGAGCGATTTCTTCCTCTTGGGCCGATACGGGAGCACTTTCTCTTCAAGAGATACGTAGTGCAGCTACTTGGGCTTCTAAGCTCTATTTTGCCTGTCATTACAGGCTGGATGTGGCTGCCAAGAGGGACGCGTTTTTTGGAGCACAAGTGCTTGCGCGTGGTGTGGCTTGTTCCTGCCTTATCTAGGGATTGCTTTGATACATCCCATTCGTAATGGATTCATCTGCTGCTAATGACAAGGAAGGGAAAATTAGGTTCTTACCTTGGTAATTTTCTTTCCTTTAGTCGCAGCAGATGAATCCATGATCCCTCCTTGATTGACTCTGTTTTGTGTTCAGTTTTTCCTGCAGACATGTTCCCTCATTGGGAGAAGTTGGAAAACTGTCTTCAGGATTTCTGTTCTACTATAGGAGGTTGAGTTCGTCCCTCCTTTGTGTTGCTCCTTTTCTGGGGCGTTCATTCACTGTGAGGAAAGTTCATGTTATGCTACTTTGTGGTTTAATACTGCTTTGGAAGCTTCAAAACCCAGAGGCAGATGGAGCTAGCCGTCCTAGGGGCACTATGATTTTCAGTGTTCTCTATCTCCCCCTGCTGGTAGGTGGACACAACCCATTCGTAATGGATTCATCTGCTGTGACTAAAGGAAAGAAAATTACCAAGGTAAGAACTTTATTTTCCCATGTTCTTTCTTACAGCAGAGTTGAAGGCTATATAGGCATGCATAAGTGACTGCTTCCCTGAAGCTAATGAAGCAGATAAAGACAGGGTTTGCTCAACAGCAAGCCTTCAGTCTTGTTCCCCTTCCCTTAATTTAATTTCAGGCCCTCTGCCCACCCCACCCCCACCCCCACCTATCCTCAGCAATCAGTATCATTCCAAAATCTTCTCTCGATGACTGCATCTGTATCTGAGAAAATTTTGTTTGCCACAGGTTAATGCCCCTTGGTTTAATTTGGAGTTACTAGAGTTGAAGCAGTCCTGCTGACACTTAGAACGAAAATGGGAAAAGACCCAAGAACTTATGGATAATTCTGAGTACACTGCAAAACCATAGACTATATTGGACATTATATATTACTTCCTATCTTCGATTCCTAGGCACCTGAATATACTAACCTTACCCGACCCTAATATCAAATTGTATTTGCTTCCATACCGGTCTTGGCGATTGCCTTTACGATATGATGTAAGCCACATTGATCCTGTAAATAAGTGGGAAAATGTGGGATACAAATGCAACAAATAAACCGTTTTCTCATCTTTTGCTGCATCAGTTACTCATTGGTGACTAAAAATGTAATTCTGTCACATTACTTTAAAAAACAGCAGTTCGAACTGAATATCGGCTCACGTTCAAGACCCAAAGCCAGTGTAATTCTCTGACAGGCAGGCATATGATCGTAAGACTCATCCCCAGCAAGAAGTCTTGCTGCCATATTCTGAGGGAATTGTAGCTGCCTCAGTTTTCCATGGAAGACCAAAATATAAATAATTGCTTTCTATTTCACTGTGTAGTATGAAGAGTAAGGGGATGGATCAATGTGTACTAGGGATTTTGTATTGTAATTTGTTGTTTAAATGGATTCTGTAAACCATATTTTCTCCCACTTTTCTGAGAAGGCAATATATATAAGAAATAAAATGGAATATAGCGTATCTAACATGTCCCTGTTTTTTGATGATTTTCTGGGGGAGGGGGTGTTTATGGGGTTCTTATGGGTTTTCTTTCCCCAGCCAAGTCATGTTACATTTGCCATACTATATAAACATTAAGACCACAAAATAGATTATGCAGTATGCAGATCATGCTCTGTTTTGAATTCATTTAATTAAATAAATTTCAGTCCAAACCAAATCTTAAGCAGGTTACTGCTTGAATGTAAATAACACAAGTGTTCCATCGGATCATTATTTTTATTTTCATGTTCTGACAATCTGCTCATTTTCAAAACTTAATAAGCAAGGTTACCTTCTGTGTAATAGAGATATGCACACAACAGACAGTAATATTTACTTTGTATTAAATTAAATTTTTTTAGATTAAACTTTTATGGTAACTGCACCATAATTTGAAGCAGGCATAGTAACAAGAGACAGATGTTGCTTCACAGTAATTTGGGGGCTTTCATTATAAAGCTGCATTAAGCAACTAGTGTGGATTTTAACTAGGGCTGTACATCGATTAAAATCTGTAATTGTGCGATCAATCGCATGATCCAAATCGGCACCATCTCCCTTCATCCCCTCCCCAGGCACAATCTCCTCCTTTCCCTTCCTTTCCCTTCCCCTCTACTCCACTCCATGGATGCCATCTCATCCCCTCCCTCCATGGGGCACCATTCCATCCCCCCCCCCCCCCCCCCGTTTGCATGTTTCTCTGTCTTCTTTTTCTACTTCCTCTTTCTCACGTGACCCTCGCCCCCACCATGGTCCGCATCTTTCTCTCTGTCTTCTTTTCTTTTTTTATGCTTCCTTTCCCTCTGCTTCCTCTTCCACCCCCCCCCCCCCCCCCCCCCCCCCCCGCTGTGGTCTGCATTTTTCTCTGTCTTATTTTCTTTTTCTGCTTCCTCTTTCTCCTGTGCCCCCTGCCCCCATCTGCATCTTTTTCTGTCTTCTTTTCTTTTTTCTTCTCCCTCTTTCTCCCATATCCCCTCTGCTGCCGTGGTCACATCTTTCTCTCTGTCTTCGGCACCTCTTCTTACCTCTCCTAGCATGGCACTCCCATGGACCCAGTCTCCTCTGCGGCTCCTTCTCCTTGCTTCTCACCGCTGTAGGCTGCACTGAAAACAGTACTGCTTCTCACCCGGCCCAAAGCATCTCTCTGTAACAGGAAGTTCTGAGGTGGTTCAGTAGCGTGGATGCTCAAATCTTCATTGACACGTGACGTCACGGTGATGGCTGCCTTCCTCCCCTCCCTGAACTTACCTGGGGATAATCCTTGATTGTCTAGAGCAGGTTTCTCTAACCTATTTGCCATGGGCCAGAATCTGGACCGCCAAGTGCTTTTTTTTCCTGGCCCTTAGAAGCTTGGCAATTCTTGTGATGCATACAGTGAGATTCCTGTTTCCCTGCTGCAACTCAGCTCTCTGCAAGTTTGGGTTGATCTCATGGTTTCAAGACTCATGCGACCAACCCAAATTTCTAGTACCGCATGTCTTAAGCTTGCAGAGAGCCAAGTTGTGGTGGAGAAGCAGGAATCCTGCTATCTGTTCTAAAGCTGAAGCCAAGTGAGGGAAAACTACTACTACTATAACTACTACTTACCATTTCTATAGCACTAATAAATGTACGCAGCGCTGTACACTTGAACATGAAGAGACAGTCCCTTCTCGACAGAGCTTACAATCTAATTAGGACAGACAAACAGGATAAATAAGGGATAAGGTATTTACTAAGGTGGAAATGATTAAACATGGGTACTGAACAAGTGAGTAAGGATTAGGAGTTAAAAGCAGCATCAAAAAGATGTTTTTTTTAGCCTAGATATGAAGGCTGGAGATGGAGCTTGACCTGCCAGCTCAGGAAGTCTGTTCCAGGCATATGGTGCAGCAAGATAAAGGAACAGAGTCTGGAGTTATCAGTGGAAGAGAAGGGTGCAGATAAGAGAGATTTACCCAGTGAATGGAATTCCTGGGGAGGAGTGTAGAGAGAGATAAGAGTGGAGAGGTACTGAGGAGCTGCAGAGTGAATGCATTTGTAAGTCAGTTAGAGGAGTTTGAACTGTATGCGGAAACATGGAGCTAATGAAGTGACTTGAGGAGAGGGCTAATATGAGCATAGCAAAACTGGCAGAATGTCATGCAGCAGAATTTTGAACAGATTGAAGGGAAAAGAAATGGCTTAGTGGGCGACCTCTGAGAAGCAAGTTGCAGTAGTCTAAGCAAGAGGTGATAAGAGTGTGGGTAAGGGTTTGGTAGTGTGCTCAGCAAGGAAAGGATGAATTTTGGTGATATTACAGAGAACAAAATGACAGGTTTTAGCAGTCTGTTGATTATGTGCATAGAAGGAGAGAGAGAAGTCGAAGATGACCCCAAGGTTACGAGCTGATGAGAGAGTTTTCCACAGAGAAAGGGGAAGAGGAGAGGTTGGTTTAGAGGGAAAGATAAGCAGCAAAGTCTTGGTCATGTTCAGTTTCAGATGGTTGTGAGACATCCAGGCAGCAATGTCAGACAGGCAAGCTGATACTTGGTCCTGGATTTCTGCTGAAATTTCTGGTGTAGAGAGGTAGATCTGGGAATCATCAGCATAAAGGTGATGCTGAAAACCACCAACGGACGAAGTACAGATGGAGCTAGTGGGATAGAAGTGGAGGAGAATAAAAGTACAATGAGAGAGATAAGAAGAAAACCAGGAAAGAGCAGAGCCCTGAAATCCAAGTGAGGACAGTGTATCAAGGAATCGGCAGTGATCAACAGTGTCAAAAGCAGCAGATAGATGGAGAAGGATGAGGATAGAATAGAGACCTTTGGATCTGGCCAGGATGAGGTCATTAGAGAGTTTAGCAAGGGCTGCTTCAGTTGAATGAAGAGGGTGAAAGCCAGACTGAACTGGATCAAGAATAGGTTGAGATAAAAGAAGATCAAGACAGTGGCGGTGAACAAGCACATTCAAGCATCTTGGATAGAAAAGGGAGGAGGGAGATGAGGCAATAGCTGGAAGGACAGGTACGGTCCAATGAAGGTTTTTTGAAGAGTGGTGTGACTACGGCATGTTTGAAGGCATCAGGAACAGTTGCACTGGAAAGTGAAAGATTGAGGATATGACAGATAAAAAGGATGACAGTAGGAGAGGTAGTGCGAAGTTGATGGGTGGGAATAGGACCAGAGGAACAGATTAGTTTCGAGGAGGAAAGAAAATGTGCAGTTTCCTCTTCAGTGATTGCAGAAAAGGAGGCAGGGGTTGAAGGAGGGTTGAGAGAAAAGGACTAAGGGAAGAGGTGGAGGTGACTTTGTTGAGAATTCAAGTTTGTGAACCTTATCAAAGTACTCAGCCAGAGTCTGGGAGAAAGTGAAGGGGGGAGTTGGAGGTGAAGGCACTTTGAGGAGAGAGTTCAGTGTAGCAAAGAAATGTCAAGGGATTGAGCCAAGAGAATTTGTCAACTGAATGTAGTCCTGTTTGGCAAGCGAAAGAGCAGCTTGGAAGGAGGTCAGCAAGAATTTAAAATGTATGAAGTCTGCCTGGGCACGGGATTTTTTTTTTTTTTTGTTTCATTTGTACCCTGCGCTTTCCCACTCATGGCAGGCTCAATGCGGCAGGCAATGGAGGGTTAAGTGACTTGCCCAAAGTCACAAGGAGCTGCCAGTGCCGGGAATCGAACTCAGTTCCTCAGTTCCCCAGGACCAAAGTCCACCACCCTAACCACTAGGCCACTCCTCCAGCCAAAAGCGTTTGGCAGAGCGGGCACAAAAACGCAGGTAGTGGATTCTAGAGGTTAGCCAAGGCTGGGGTTTGGTACACCTTACAGAACAGGGAATGGGAGGAGCGAGAGTATCCAGAGCAGAGGAGAGAGTAGTATTATAGGAAGAGACAGCCTCATTGACAGACTTGGATAACATAGTGGTTGAGAAGAGGTTTGAAACACTAGAGAACAGAGTAGAAGTCAATAGCATGAAGATTCCTAAATGTATTAGTTGAGATTGGATGGGACTGGGGGGGGGGGGGGGGGGAGAATGTTTAAGTATGAAAGTAGTCAGATGATAGTTAGAGAGGGGAAAGCTGAGGCGCAGAAACTGGAGAGTGAGCAGTTGGAGAAGAAGATAAGATCAAGATAGTGGCCATTCTGATGAGCGGGAGTAGTGTAGCACAGTTGAAGATTGAAAGAGGATGTTAGAGAGAAAATGAGAAGCATAAGAGTCAGAGGGATCATTAGCATGACTGTTAAAATCCCCAAGAATGAGGGAGATTGAAGGTTCAAGAAAGAAGGAAAGCCAGGAGTCAGTCAGTGAGAAAGGAAGAAAGGGACTTTTCAGGGGGTTGATAAATGATGCTACTTGGAGCGACAGAGGAGTGAATATACGGATGGAGTGGACGTCGAAGGAAGAAAAGCAGTGAGACTGAGGTAGAAGAAGAGGTTGAAATCTACAGGAGGGTTGAAAGTAGTAGCCCGACACCAACAAGGCGAGGAGTATGAGAGAAAAGGTAGCCTCCATGACACAGGGCTGCGGCTGAAGCAGAGTCTTCAGAGCAAAGCCATTTCTCAGTTAGGGCAAGCAGATGGAGAGTATGAGAGAGAAAGAGATCATGGATGTAGGAAAGTTTGTTGCCGACACAGTGTGCATTCCATAGAGCACATGAGAGAGGCAGGGAAGAAAGGGGGAGGAGAGGAGCAGAAATTGGATTGGAGACATTATGGTGTGACCTGCATGAATAGGATGAGAGCTGATGTGGAGGGCTAGTATTAGGATTGATATCCCCAGCAGGAGAAGGAGCAAGAGAGTAAAGAGAAGAGTAGGAGAGACATGACAGTGACGAAGGCGAGATGCACTCAGAATGGAAATGGTTGAATAGAAGGAAGGAAATGTTGAAGGTTGAGAGCAGAGAAGAAGGGATAGACAAGAGATGGTGAGATGATGAAAGCAGAAGGTGGGCAATGTGTTTGTGCAGTGTACAGTGGTTTCAGATGGAGAAAGATTGGGAAGGGGCAGTACCAAGAAGAGAAGGTGTACTGGAGCCATAAGAAGTAACTGAGAGAAAATACGAAGTGTACAAAGAAAATGCTTTGGTGCGTGGCACCTGGAGCGAAGGCCCTGGGAGGATCGGGGTGGACCTGGGAGTCACCCCAGAGAAGGCTGAGAGGATATGCAGATGGGCTGCAAGTCCTCCACAACACCTGGAGGGCAGCGCTGGGCGTCTCCACTACGTGCCTCCCAGCCAAGGAGGATACTGAAGGAGCTCAGAGAGGTCTAGGCGGGGACCGCTTAAAGATTTATTTAATAGATCTTTAGAGACGGGAGAAGTTCCACGAGATTGGAGACGAGCGGATGTGGTTCCTCTTCACAAAGTGGAAACAGGGAAAATGTGGGAAACTACAGACCCGGTAAGTCTCACTCGGTGGTGGAAAATGGAGTCCGCTGCTGAAAGAAAGGATAGTTAACTTTCTGAAAACCGACGGGTTACAGGACCCGAGGCTACATGGCTTTATGAAAGGAAAATCCTGCCAAACGAATCTTATTGACTTCTTTGACTGGGTGACCAAAGAACTGGATGAGGGACGTGCGCTAGATGTAATCTACTTGGACTTCAGCAAAGCCTTTGATATGGTCCCCCACAGAAGACTCGTGAATAAGCTGAAAGGGTTGAACTTAGGACCGAAAGTGGTGAACTGGATAAGAAACTGGTTGACTGACAGGTGGCAGAGGGTGGTGGTAAATGGAATCCGCTCGGAGGAAAGGAAGGTGAGCAGTGGGGTTTCCTCAGGGGTTGGTGCTGGGACCTATTCTGTTTAATATATTTGTGGGAGATATTGCTGAAGGGTTGGAAGGAAAGGTGTGCCTTTTTGCCGATGACATGAAAATAGCCAATAGAGTGGATACCCTGGAGGGAGTAGAAACGATGAGAAGGGATCTCCGAATGTTAGAAGAATGGTTGAGGGTCTGGCAGTTAAAACTTAATTATAGACCAGTAAACCCTTAGTATAATGTGTATGAATTATATATTGCATGCAGTGCAATGTTAAATAGCACAAACTCTCCAAACAATCCTTTTTTTTTAATAATTTTTCTTTTGCAGTCAAATAGTGCTCAGTGACTGGAAAAACACCTCTAGGCTCACTGGCAATCTTTTAGTGTGTTTTTCTTCTTTAGTACATCATTGCACTCCACCACCTGCCTGTCCTAGATGTTATAGTATGTCTTTTTAAGATGAAATCTTGCTTCCATACCGGTCTTGGCGATTGCCTTTACGATATGATGTAAGCCACATTGATCCTGCAAATAGGTGGGAAAATGTGGGATACAAATGCAACAAACAAACAAAATCCATATCTTTTATATACTGTTTACAAACTCATAGGATAAACCACTTAGCACTTGACAAGTTGGTTCAACTACGTCTAGAAGCAGTCCCAGTCACCTTTAAAAACGTGCAGTGAATAAATCAAAATGGAGTTTTTAAACCCAGTTCCCAGTTGTCATCCACTCTTGGTGCCCTTTACATGCTAGCATGTTTCACCATAGCGTCTTCATGGGGAACACTATTCTAAAAACAAAAATCAAAATATCACGTGCAACTCAAAAGCGATCCCTATATGAATGCAGAACATCCTATCTTAATATTCATCTGTTCATTACTAGCTTACTAATAAACTTTCAAATTATAATCATATAACGGCTACCTTCAGGCAGGAACAGCCTACACTCCTCTCCCTCAGTCGGCCAGAACGCCGGTGCATACGCAGTAGATACACCCATACTGCCTCTCATGAATTTAAATCCCCGAGAGGTGGGACAAAGCCCACCAATCAGTCTCCTTGTTCAGCCCTGATGGAATTACCGTACGCCAATGAAAAATAAACCGCTGCTCCTTTTGAATTAATGCAGACACCACATCCCCACTAAAAGTGCTAGGTAATTGATATAACACTACAAATGACAGATCCCATATTTCATGTTTGAGATCCGCCCAGTGTGAAACCAGGGGAGCTTCGTTTTTCTACACCCCGCAAAATTACTCACATGCCTCCGCAGTGCGATCTTTTATGCTCCGTTTAGTTTGGCCAATGTACCATTTTTTACAAGGGCAACATGTGCCGTATACTACACGAGCTGTTTCACAATTCGTGGAATACTTTAACACATAATCTTTCCCAGTAATAGGATTCTTGACAGCTGACGTGACAAGAGCATCTCTACAGTATACACAATGGCACATTGATTGTGGCCATCCTGGGCACCAACAGTGGATGACAACTGGGAACTGGTTTTAAAAACTCCATTTTGATTTATTTCACTGCACATTTTTAAAGTGACTGAGACCACTTCTAGACGTAGTTGAACCAACTTGTCAAGTGCTAAGATAAGTTGTTATCCTATGAGTTTGTAATGATTTATCTTAAAAAGACATACTATAACATCTAGGATAGGCAGGTGGTGGAGTGCAATGATGTACTAAAGAAGAAAAACACACTAAAAGACTGCCAGTCAGCCTAGAGGTGTTTTTCCAGTCACTGAGCACTATTTGAATGCAAAAGAAAATTATTAAAAAAAAAAAGATTGTTTGGAGAGTTTGTGCTATTAACATTGCCACTGCATGCAATATATAATTCATACACATTCTACTAAGGGTTTACTGGTCTATTATTAGGTAAAAAAATAGAAACCCCGGAGGATTATTTATACCCCAGTAGTGAATACTAGTTAAAACTTAATGCCAAGAAGTGTAGAGTGATGCACTTGGGGTGCAGAGCCCAAAAGAGAGATACCGGATAGGAGGGGAGAGAATAGTAAGCTCGACTCAGGAGAGAGACCTTGGGTGTTGGTGTCTGAGGATCTAAAGGTGAAGAAACAATGCGACAAGGCGACGGTCGTGGCCAGAAGGATGCTAGGCTGTGTAGAGAGGGGCATAACCAGCAGAAAAAAGGAGGTGTTGATGCCCCTCTACAAGTCGTTGGTGAAGCCCCACTTGAGTATTGTGTTCAATTTTGGAGGCCGTATCTTGCTAAGATGTAAAAAGACTTAAAGAAAAGCTAACAAAATGGTATGGGATTTGCCATTGCAAACAGTACGAGGAGAGACTTGCTGACCTGAACATGTATACTTTGGAGGAAAGGAGAAACAGGGGTGACATGATACAGACGTTCAAATATATGAAAGGTATTAATCCACAAATGAACCTTTTTCTGAGACTGGAAGGTGGTAGAACTAGAGGACATGAATTGAGGTTGAAGGGGGGCAGACTCGGGACTAATGTCAGGAAGTATTTTTTCACGGAGAGGGTGGTGGATATATGGAGATGAAAACAATAATGGAATTCAAACATGTGTGGGATAAACACAAAGGAATCCTGTTTAGAAGGAATGGTTCCATGGAATCTTAGCAGAGATTAGGTGGTGACACCGGTAATTGGGGAAACAAAATGGGAGCTGGGCAGACTTCTACGGTCTATGCCCTGATCGTGATTGAATAGATAGGGATGCGCTGGGGTGTAAATTTTAAGGGGCTTCGACGTTAGCTTCAGAACTTAGTACAAGAACAGTACTGGGCAGACTTCTACGGTCTGTGCCCTGAGAAAGGCAAGGACAAATCAAATTTGGGTATACATATAAAGAAACACGTACCATGTAAAATGGGCAGACTGGATGGACCGTACAGGTCTTTATCTGCCGTCATTTACTATGTTACCAGGGGTTAGACCGAAGCCAGCATTCCTCCCCCAGAGGGTCACATGAAAAACTGGGTGAAGGCTGTGGGGGGAGGGGTTACATGAGCAAGAGTGAGACTAGGTGAAGCTGGGGCGATGATGCACTGCTACATTTTGCCATTATTTGAGAAAACATGCGTGTTTTGGCTCTCCAAATGTTACAAATGTAAAATGTTTCCCCCATTAGAAAAAGTTTGGATAAGCCTGGTCTAGAGGAATGTGCCTTTGCTTTGAGTGTCAACAATGCTTTTATATGAAAGACTGACCCCTGATTACCCCTGAGGTAGAGAGTGAGGGGAGGGTGAGTTGGAGTGATGGGGAGAGGCTTTTTCCAAGGAGGGGCTTCATCATAGAATTGCATTTGGAGGGTGAGGGGTTGGGGGGGATCAGGAATTGGAGGACAAAGTGTTAAAAACTAGTTTGTAGTAAGTGTCTGTTCTGTGCCCTTGATGCAGGGCAAATGTCAGCCCTGCATTTACCACAACTAATGCACAGAAAGTGCAAAGACTTGCTACAGTTTAGTAAAAGCGTCCCTTAGTCAGGTTGCCTTGTATCGTTTGCTGTAACAATTTACTTTTAAAGTATGATACTTGGATCCCATGCTAGAAGTACTCCTACTTTTTTTGTGGTGTTGGCTTTGTTTGGTTTGATTTTTGTTTTTTTTTTTGTTTTTTGCAAACACTGGTTGCCCTGGTGAATTTAGGTATTCCAGAGGAAAGAGCATGTTTTTTATCAGTAGAGATTTTACTTCCATGTATATATTCAGATTCTATAAACTGCAAACAGCTTATTCCGAAATTGTGATCTAAATAAATTGGCTTCTCTAGTAGTATTCTTTTGATAATCTCATTACAGTTGCTATCATTTTCCGTTACTTTGTCTGAGAGCTGCTTCAGGTAGATGTGATACAGATTGCTTAGATGGTGTCATTGATTTACCCAAGCAATTTCCTGGCAAATAATATCCTAATGACTTCAAACAATTATGTAATTTTGTCTTATGTAAAAGTTTCCTTTGCAGATATATATTTAATGCCTATTGCTTCTTATTTTAGACTGAATCAGGTTATGGATCAGAGTCTAGTCTGCGGCGCCATGGCTCTATGGTTTCTCTGGTCTCAGGAGCAAGTGGGTTACTCTGCCACATCCACCTCGTCATTCAAGGTTAGTGATTCACATAACAGATTTGTAAAATATTTTGCAACCACCTAATTCCATTATAAAGCTATAGTGTTGACATAAAGCACTTATTCATTTTTATAATTTATCACTAGCTTTTATACAATGACATATACTGAAAGAAATCCATAAAATCATGTTTTAATGTGTGTCATTTGATTGTAAGTAGTAGTGTAATCTATATGAATATTTTCTTCTCTATACTTATTTGTTGAAGGAATTTTATTATGCATGGACTGTTCATATTTTTCATTCTTTCTTCTTTCCTGTATAGAAAGGTCACAGTTTGCGTGAGAAGCTTGCTGAAATGGAAACGTTCAGAGATATCCTGTGTAGACAGGTTGATACCTTACAGAAGTACTTTGATGCCTGTGCAGATGCAGTTTCAATGGATGAACTTGAGAGAGATAAAGGTAAATTAGTAGTTTAATTTTAGTGATATGGTACCTAAAAGCAGCAAGGAGGAATATCTTGCAGCTGAACATCTCATCAATTCTACAGAGCTCCGAGATTTACGGTGAAGATCATCCAAGTTCTGGTTTTCTTCATTTTTGCCACTGTAATGCTATCAGTAGTGTAGTATACTTCTATGAAATCTGTGTGTTGCTTTACTACCAGTGAAAGTCAAGATAATATATGTATACTACATAATTTTAAATACAAATTTTGGGGTTGAAAGTAACATTAGAATATGGATGCCTGGGGCTTTGACTTACAGCCCAATTCAGTAAGCAAGTGATGGAAGTGGAGGTTTGACCTATTTGTAAAATTATTGCCTTAAAATTATAAATTATAGAAAAATATGTTTTTGGAATGTGTGGAAAACAGAAGTAGAACTGTGTTCTACCAGGCCCAAGCAAGGTACTTGAAGTTAATTCCTGTTCTCCATCAATGGGCAGAATATAATCAGCCACTCAATGAGATGTCTCTGGTCTGAATTTGCTGAGATAGATCAGCTGTCCTGGAGCCCAGAACTAGTGTAGAGTCCTGAGCATGTATACCTGTCCCCGCACACTGCAGTCCCTCAGTCTCCCACAGTTTGAGATGGTTATGCTCTGCTGAATGAACACAAAAACAAAGATATCCCTCTCAAATTTTTGAAAATAATTTTTCTTTTACTAATGCTGTCTTTTAAAAAACATTTCATTTATTTTAATTTTTTCTTAGTTCAATTTTACAGGGTGATGATCAGAAGCAAACGCTGGCGCTAGAGGCTGTTAGCGCCATACTAGCGCCTGCGTTTGCTAATGCCTCATGATCAGAGTACCCGAGCACGTCAAACAACGTGCTCGCAGGCTCTGAATGCAACTAACATGCAAATACATGCAAAACAGGGCTTTTAGCACAATAGCATGCAAATGCATGCTAAACCTATTCATCCCCAATGATCAGCGACCATGGCGCCCAGCCCTGCCCAGTGTATCCTGGGATGCACTGGGTGGGGCTTCACACCATATAAGGAAGAAACATTTTGCAGGCGGCGGCGGCGGCGTCAAAGGAAGAGGAGAGAGGCAGGCTACCTCCCTCCAACTCAAGTTAGGGAGTGGTGGGGGTAGGGGGATTGACAACTGGACCACCGGGACCCCTTGTTTTTTATGCTAGGGGGTTGGGGGGGCTGGAGATCCACTGGATCTCCAGTCCTCCCTGAACTGTGTCGGGGGACTGGAGGTCTGGTGAACCTCCAGCCCCCCCCTGTTGCTGGGGGGGGAGGGGGGTCGGTCTCCCACTGAGCCAACAGGGACCGTTTCAAAATGCCGAGGGGAGTTTAGGGGGGGGCTGGAGACCCACCAGATATCCAGCCCTCCTTGAACCTGGGGGGGGGGGGGGATCGTCGGGGGGGACCGGAGGTCCGCTGGACCTCCAGCCCCCGTTTTGCCTTGCTCTGGGCAGGGGTGGTTGGGGTCTGGTGGTCCCATGGACCACCAGCCCCTGTGTTGAGAGGTCTGGGCTTTTGACAGCCCGGACCTGTAAACAAGTGCGGGAGGATGGTGCTGAGTGCATGCTCAGGCACAATTCTCCCGCACTTCTACCCCATAATCAGATATAATTGCATGCTTAAATTTGCATATCATTATCTCTAATCATAGGTCTAATAACCCCCCACGCTGTTCCAGCGCTATTTTTAGATCGCTGGTTGGAACAGCGCGGGCTTTTGGTCATCTTCCTGTTAGTGTTTTTATTTCTTTCCATGGAGGCCGTTTACACTGGCCAAGGATGATTCCATGGCTGCCCCACCTGTGATAGAAAGATATAAACCACGAGATCTGTAATCTGCATGCTCCCACTCACCAGCAAGACAGTTTCTAGAGTGTAGAAGGGTGTTCCTCAGGACCAGGCAAAAACACCTCTTCTCTTTAGTTCCACAAACACTGAGAGGCTATGTAGTTCCTCCATGCTGAAGGCACTTTCCATTTTAAGTAGTAAGCCTGCTTTGGCTGGGCTCCAGGACAGCTGATCTGTTGTAATGCTAAGACGTCATATTTTGCTTCTCAGACTGATACTTCACAGTCTATGTCCAGACAGCTTTTTAGTATTTTTATTTATAAGTTCTTTGTCATGTAATGCTGACTCAGATGATCAGGATAACATTCCATCGGCTTCTTATTTGGCAATCTATTTCTTAGACAAGATAGAATTCGGGATTCTGTACCTCCCTAACTTATCGGATGTGGTCGATTATATTAGACACCGTGTCAACTGTTAACTCAGTTTTCCCTACTGATAGAATTTGGTGTTCCTTTTCATCTATCAACAAGGATAAGATTAGACTTTTATTGACTAGGTTTTCCTCATCTTTTAGATAGTTGCCCAGTGTATGTTATGAACGATCCCCTTCCTCAGGTGTTAGATTGGATTACACATTTTTTAAATAGTCTCTATTTCACTTTGATAAATTATAAGAGGCTATTGTGGCCAGTCAGTTAGCATATTATTTGGATCAATCATTGTTGTCTTGGTCTGTTGCAATTTGGTTTTAGGTCTTTTTATAGCACAGTGCTATAGCCCTGGTCTCAGAAGCTAGGATTAGCTTAGCTAAGAGAGAGGCTCTTATTTTGCTGCAATTTGATTTTATAGCTGCATTTGACACAGTAGATTTTGAAATTTTGTTATTTAAGCATAGACTAATTGTTATTTCAGATAATATTTTATCATGGTTTAGAGAATTCCTTTATCATAGACATGCTAAAATAAACAATGTTTGTTTAAACAGCTGGATACTCCCTTGTGACGTACCGCAAGTCTCTCCACACTCTTCTGTGTTGTTCAGTGCTCTCTTTTGATTTTGACATTCTCTGCCTTAGATGTGAAATTTTATTCTTACGCGGATCTAGATGTCGTGTTAATGATACGTTGCAACTTTCAGCTGAGTGTGCTGCAGCAGCTAAGAAAAAATAGAATGTTAGATATTAAGAAAGAAATGGAAAACAAAATGAGGATGGGTATAATGCCTTCGTATGCTCCATGGTGCGACTGCACGTCAATATTGTGTTCATTTCTGGTCACCGCATCTCAAAAAAGATATAGTGGAATTAGAAAGGTGCAGAGAAGGGCAACAAAAATGATAAAGGGGGATGGGACGACTTCCTATGAGGAAAGGCTAAAGCAGCTAGTGCTCTTCAGCTTGGAGAAAAGACGGCTGAGGGGAGATATGATAGAGGTCTATAAAATAATGAGTGAAGTGGAACGGGTAGACGTGAAGCATCTGTTTATCTTTCCAAAAATACTAGGACTAGGGGCATGCAATGAAGCTACAAAGTAGTAAATTTAAAACTAATCTGAGAATTTTTCTTCACTCAATGTGTAATTAAACTCTGGAATTTGTTGCCAGAGAATGTGGTAAAGATGGTTAGCTTAGTGGGGTTTAAAAAAAGGTTTGGACGGCTACCTAAGGAAAAGTCCATAGATCTTTATTTAAAATAGACTTGGGGAAAATTCACTGCTTATTTCTGCGATAAGCAGCATAAAGTATTTTGTATTTTGGGGGGGAATCTTACCAGATATTTTTGACCTGGATTGGCCACTGTTAGAAACAGGATGCTGGGCTTTGGTCTATCCCAGTATGGCAATACTTATGATATGCTGTTGATTCCAGTGAATTACTATGACTGCTGTTGCTACATGTGTTACTAGGATTGACCATATAGTTCAATCCATGGATTTAAACAAAGAGAAAACCAAATTGCTTTGGCTGGATCATTCTGGAAGTTTAATTCTTTCTAAATTATTAATCAGATTTTTCTGTCAAGATTGAACACACTTCTAAGGTACTATTTCCCTTGAACCACATCTTAATCATATTGTTCAGACTGTGTTTTTTGAACTTCTGCAATTGCGTAATGTTTGTCATTATTTTAATGAAGGGCATTTTATTTTACTGTTCAGGCTTTTATCTTCTCACCTGGATTACTTCAAATAGTCCATTTTCTTCTCTTATGGCTAAATTACGTACTAACTCTAGATTTTGCAGCATATGGCTGCTAAACTTATTTTTCATATAAAAATATATGATAGGGTTACTTCAGTACTGATCTCCCTCCACTGGCTTCCAGCTCAAGCCCATAGATAGAAAGATAGTTGAATAGATAGATTTTTTTTTTAATTAGCCTGTTTCGTTTTAAGATGTTTGATGGAACTAACCCAGAATATCTTATTGGTTTATTCTGGTTTCCTTCTGTCTAGAGACCCTTACCTTCTGTTTTATCCATCTTTTACTGGAGTGAGGTATAAGAAAATTTGGAAGATTCGTTCTGTTATCGAGCAGTTCATATTTGGCTATCTTTACCTTTATACTTACGATCCTTTTCCTTATAGTTTTTGTAAGAAACTGAAAACGTATCTATTTTAAAAATTTCTTGTTTGATTAGTTGAATGTATTTTTTTTTGTTTCCTGCTCTGAATCTGTATTTAGTGGGAGTTAGCAGGGTAGAAGAGCCATATCACATTACATTGTCTTTGACATGATATGCTAACTATAGGCTAGGTTTGGTGCCTCCTCTCCTTCGTATATCCTCCCATACCTCTAATAACCAAAGCTATACAAAAATTGCAAAAGAAACCCAGGTTTACCACAAATTAGCCTCTCAAAAGCGGTTTTCTGTCCTCAAGAGGCTATCGGTAAAATTTAAGGTTTAAGGTTTTCACTCTTATTGCAGAGTCAGGGTGCTGTTGCATCCAAGTCTCAAATCACTGGTTCTGATGGCATGGAAACTGAGCATTTTCTGCTTGTTTCCTCAGAACTGCCAACTCTAATTCAAGACGAAGCAGCAAGGAAACTTAACACAAGAAGATCCTATGCCTTCAAATGGGTGAGGTTTTCCATCTGTTCAACCATAAGGTCAGTCTGACCCCGTTTTGCTATTCACCAGATACCATTCTCAAATACTTGTACCCCATCTAAACAGTGGGTCTTCAGACATCCTCTGTCAGAGTACACCTTAGTGCTTTATCTGCATATTATATTGATAGACCAGCCTTCTGCTTTTCTGTATTCGATTGTCTCAAAATTTATGAGAGATCTTCAGACAGAGCCTCCAATTCAACAACTTTACCTCAACCTTGAACTTTCTTGCTTTATGAGAAATCCTTTTGAGATGATGGAATCCTCTTCTCTAACGTAACTGGCATGAGATACTGCTCCTAATAGCAGACACCTCAGACAGAAGCATGTATTGTCCTTCCCACACACTATCCTTAGGGTTGGGGGGGTTTTTTGGGTGGTGGGAGGGTCCACTCTAAGGAATGAACACAAAAACAAAGCTCCCCCTCTCAAACATATATTTTTTTTACTGTAGTCTATTCAATTTTTTTTTACTCTATTATATTTTTTATATAGGTTATCAAAGCAAGGTATGAAAAAAATAATCTTTTAACTATAAACAACCAAATCAAAAGAAAAAATATATTCCTGCTAGCCCACATTTAAGGAGAATACAACAGAAATTGTCAGAAGTACCCAAGAAACAGCTTATAATACAGCAGCTGCTTTAACAAAATTTCAACAAATCTACACACATTACATAAACCAGGGAATTAAACATTAAATGGAATTAAACATTAAATACCAAATAATCTTGGAGATGCTGTAGCATTCAAAAAGTTCTGATTTTTATATTTAAGCAAATGTTTACAGGGAAAATGAATGGGAACAGTTTTCACCCAGTGCCACATATAACAAGAAACTGTCTTTTCCTAATCCGGTTCCCCTACAAACATTAGGAAATACCCAATATTCCTCAGCAATCCTCCAGACCATTCAAGACGCTTGGGTTATGCACTCCTACCAGCAGAGGGAGACTGAGAACACTAAAACTTATTATACAAGTAGCCTGTGCAGACCTTCTACTAACCAGTATTTTCTCAGTCTCAGCAGAGGGTAGATGTGTGCAGCCTGTGCAGTGTACTCTGTCTGGTAGGCCCGTTTGGGGTTTCTAGGTTGAGTTGTAAATGTTAGAGAACCCACACTTGGATCTCTGTTACAGGGTGTAAGTCCTAAGGGGCTTCTTATTCCCTGTGGGGTGTCACACCCGGGTGGCCGGGTCCCTCCCCCTGTGCTCTTCCTCTGGAGGACTGCTTGACCTCGGCTACAGACTTCGTTCTGTACCCTTGAGGCGTTTAGGCATCAGCACCGAGGTTTAAAAAAATAAATAAATTAACGTTTTTAAAAGGCGGCTATTTTGGCAGTTCTTGTGGCAGTCCAGAGATAAAACGTCTTCAAGAGCGTTCTTGCCTTAGGCGGTTTTGGCTATTAGTCTGTCAGAGCACAAAGCAACTGTTTGTTTTTATTGTGTTCGCGGCCATTATGTCCAAGCCGGCAAGGTGTCGGTTTTGCGCGAAGCACGGCGTTGAAGTGAAAGATGGCAAATGTAGATTTTGTGGGGAGCCTACGTTGTCAGCGCTCTTGCCCCTGTGCTTTCCCCTGAGTCGGTGGAGGTGTTGGGCGGTGAGTTGACCGCACATTCTGGGCCGGCAACGGCGGGGCCGGTTTTGGCGGGAAACGCGGCCATTTTGGCTGCACGTCCCGGGTCGGCCTCGACGGAGCCGTTTTTGGCGGGAAGCACGGCCCTTTGGCTGCGCATTCCATACCGGCGCCAGGGTACCCGTGTGTGGCGGGAAGCGTGCCTAGTTTAGCCGCGGATCACACGATGGACCTGCCGCCTCGGGAGCGAGGGGGGTCCATTGCGGAGACTGCGGGAAGTGTTGTTGGGGCTTCAGCAGCGTCGGAGGGGTTCCCCCCTGAGTTTGTTTGGTCTCTGTATAATGCCTGGAGAGCTGGCCCCTCTCAGGCTGTTTGTTCCCCGGAGGCTGCTAGCTCAGTGGGAGTTAAGCGCCCACGGGTGGATATTTCGGAGCCTATGGAGATACTTTCTCTGCCTGGGTCGGACGTTTGGAGTGACCCAGGAGAGGAGGATCTCTTAGATGTGTCTGAGGATCAGGATCGGCTAAGGCCTGGGGAAGGTTCTTCAGTGGTTCGCATTTTTCATAAGAAGGAGTTGTTAGAGCTCATTGATCAGGTGATCTCTACTTTGAAGTTTGCTCCGGTGGCCACTCCCTTGGTTAAGGGGATTCGGAGAGCCTCCCATTCCTTTCCCATGAATTCAGACATTAGGGACATGGTTTTTCAGGAATGGTCTGTGCCGGAGCCTGCTTGTAAGGTGTCTAGGGCTATGGCGCGGCTGTATCCCTTGCCTCCGGAAGATTTGGCCCTGCTGAAACCACCTACTGTGGGTGCGGTGGTTACAGCGGTTACTAAGGCTATGGCCATTCTGGTGGATGGCGGTACAGCCTTACGGGATCCTCTGGATAGGAAGCTAGAGTCCTTCTGAAGCGCAGCTTTGATTTGTCGGCTTTGGCCTTGCAAGCCTCTGTGTGTGGGGGCTTGGTAGCCAGAGCTTGTTTCCGTTGGGCGGAGAAGCTCTTGGATGAGCCTGTGTTAAATAGGACTGGTTTGGTTCAGGACCTGGCCAAATTGGAGATGGGGTCTTCGTTTTTGGCAGCCACCTTTTATGATTTGCTAAGGGCTTCGGCTGAGAATATGGCTCTGGCGGTGATGGCTCGCAGGGCTCTTTGGCTTAGGGGCTGAGTGGCAGATGCGGCCTCTAACGCAAAGTTGTGTTCTCTACCTTTCAAAGGTTCTATGTTGTTTGGAGAGGACTTGGATAAACTGATGAGTGGTCTTGGGGATACCAAGGTCTCACGGTTGCCGGAGTTACGGCCTAAGGCAGCTAGTCTAGGTGGTTCGGCTAGAGGTCGGTTTAAGGATGCGAGGCGGTACAGGCCGGGCAGATTTGTGTCTCCTTCTAAAAGCTGTTTTTTCCAGCGGACGCAGCCCTTTCGAGGGGGTCGTCGAGGAGATCGGGACTCCTCCGGAGGTGCCAGAAATGGTAATGTCCTCCTTATGAAGGTGTGCGGGTCAAGCCTCTGGTGAAGGTCGGGGCGCGACTTCGTCTGTTTTATCAGGGGTGGACCCAAATTACTTCAGATCAGTGGGTGCTGGAGGTCGTTTGTGACGGTTATGCGCTCGAGTTCGAGCAACCGCTGCCGAATCTGTTTCTTCCCTCTCCTTGTCACTCTAGAGTCAAGTTAAAGGCTATTCAAGAGACTCTGGGTCACTTAATCCAGTTGGGAGCTGTGGTACCCGTTCCTCGGCACGAGCTGGGGAATGGGTGGTTATTCCATTTACTTTGTGGTGCTGAAGAAGGAGGACCAGTTTCGACCCATTTTAGATCTCAAGAGGGTCAATGGGGCGCTCAAGGTGCCATCCTTCCGCATGGAGACTCTGCGTTTGGTCATAGTGGCTGTTCAGGGAGAATTTCTCATGTCACTGGATCTCACGGAAGCGTATCTGCACGTGCCGATTCGAGAGGCCCATCAGCGTTTCCTTCGTTTTGCTGTTCTAGGGAGGCACTTTCAGTTCTGTGCTCTGCCTTTTGGTCTGGCAATGGCTCCACGCACCTTCTCCAAGATAATGGTGGTGGTGGCAGCGGCTTTGTGGAGGCAGGGAATTCTGGTGCATCCGTATCTGGACGACTGGTTGATCCGGGCGAAGTCTCGGGCTCACAGTGTGGCGGCGACAGCTCAGGTGGTCGCATTTCTGGAATCACTCGGATGGGTAGTGAATGTAGTCAAAAGTCAGTTGATCCCATCGCAGAGTCTGGAGTACTTGGGAGTGCGGTTCCGCAGCAGTGGGTCATGTTTTTCTGCCGGATTCTCGGATCGCCTCTCTTCAGCAGCAGGTCCGGCTGTTAATGTCTGTTCAGAGTCCGACAGTTCGAATGTACCTTCGGGTTCTGGGCCTCATGGCAGTGACAATAGAGGTAGTACCATGGGCCAGGGCGCATATGCGTCAGCTTCAGGTGGCTCTGTTGTCCAGGTGGTCTCCTCAGGTACACAGTTTGGAGTTGCGGTTGCCATTGAGGGGGGCTCCTCGGCGCAATCTCCAGTGGTGGCTGGGCTCGGCTCATCTGAAAAAGGGCATGCCGTTGGAACCTTCTCAGTGGGTGATTCTGGTAACGGATGCCAGTCTGCTGGGCTGGGGAGCTCAGTGTCTCAGTTGGTCCGCGCAGGGGCGGTGGTCGACGGAGGAAGCTCAGTAGTCTTATCAACCGGTTGGAAGAGGGCGATTCGGCTAGCTCTGTTGGCGTTTCGCTCAAGTGTGGTTGGAAAAGAGGTAAGAGTCATGTCCGATAACGCGACAGCGGTAGAGTATGTTAACCGGCAGGGCGGTACAAAGAGTCCGCGGTTGGCAATCGAGACGGCTCTGCTCATGAGTTGGTTGGAAAAGCATCTAGTGCGGATTTCGGCGGCGCACATGGCCGGGGTGGACAACGTGAACGCGGATTTTCTAAGCAGACACATGTTGGACCCCGGAGAATGGTCTCTGCACCAGTCGGTGTTCAACCAGATAGTTCTAAAGTGGGGAATGCCAGTAGTGGATCTCATGGCGTCGGCACAGAATGCTCAGGTTTCTCAGTATTTCAGTCGGCGTCGGGATCCGCGAGCGGAAGGGATCGATGCGTTGGTCCTTCCATGGCCTCAGCGGGTATTGCTGTACGTGTTTCCCCTGTGGCCCTTGATAGGTCGAGTCCTACAGAGGGTAGAAGGTCATGCGGGTCCGGTGTTGTTGGTGGCTCCAAATTGGCCACGTCGGCCGTGGTTCGGGGATCTGATGCGCTTGTTAGAAGGCGAGCCTCTGCGACTGGGGGGCTCGGTGCTGTTGTGTCAGGGTCCAATTGTCATGCCGGATCCGGATCGGTTCTCTCTTACGGTGTGGCCCTTGAGAGGGAACGGTTGAGAAGGAAAGGGTTTTTCCCTCAGGTTATTCAGACGATGCTGCAGTCTCGCAAACGTTCGATGTCTTTGTCTATTAGATTGTAAGCTCTTTGAGCAGGGACTGTCTTTCTTCTATGTTTGTGCAGCGCTGCATACGCCTTGTAGCGCTATAGAAATGCTAAATAGTAGTAGTAGTAGTAGTCCTATGTGCATGTGTGGCGCATATTTGAAGATTGGTGTGGGGACCGGACGTGTGTCCCTTCGACAGCTTCTGTGTCATGCAGGATGGTTTTGAGAAGGGCCTTTCATTGTCATCTTTGAAGGTGCAGCTGGCTGCTTTGGCGTGTTTTCGGGGTAAGGTGCAGGGCAGGTCAGTTGCGTCTTCCCCGGATGTGGTCCGTTTTTTGAGGGGGGTGAAGTTGCTTCGTCCTCAGCGGCTGGTAGTTCCACAGTGGGATCTTAATATCGTTCTTGATTCTTTGGCGGGTTCTCCTTTTGAGCCCTTGGAGTCTTGTTCGATAAAAGACCTTGCTATGAAGGTGGTCTTTTTGGTAGCCATATCGTTGGCTCACAGGATTTCGGAACTTCAGGCTCTTTCATGTAGGCCTCCGTTTCTGTGGTTTTCTAAGGAAAAGGTTTCGCTGCGTCCAGTGCCTTCGTTTTTGCCTAAGGTGGTATTCTCCTTTCAGGTCAATCAGGTGATTTTGTTGCTGGTCTTGGGGGACCGGATGGGGAATGCTTCTCAGCGTCGTTTGGCAAAATTGGATGTGCGCAGAGTGTTGAAGGTTTACTTGCGCAGGTCGGAGGAATTCAGGACTTCGGACAGGTTATTTGTCCTTCATGGGGGGCCCAAGAAGGGAGCGGCTGCTTCTAAGGCATCTATAGCTCGGTGGTTGAAGGATGCCATCTCTTCGGCTTACATATTGCATGGCCGTACGGTGCCGGTGGGGCTCAAGGCACATTCCACTAGGGGGGTGGCGGCTTCTTGGGCAAAGAGTAGTTTTGTTCCACCAGTGGACATTTGTAGAGCGGTGGTGTGGTCCTCCCTGCATTCTTTTGTCAAACATTACAGAGTGGATGTACAGGCAAGGGAGGATGCCAGTTTTGGAGCTGCAGTCCTGTCCTCTGGGCTTCGCAGGTCCCACCCTTAGATGTGTTTACTGCTTTGGTATGTCCCAAGCGTCTTGAACGGTCTGGAGGATTGCTGCGGAAGGTGAAATTAGGCCTTACCTGCTAATTTTCTTTCCTCTAGATCCTCCAGACCGTTCTAGAGCCCACCCAGTGTATCGGACAGTTCAGTATGATAATTTCTTTAGACTTCAGTTGCTGATATTTCTAGTAGCTCCTATGATTTGGGTCCTGGAGTTTTACTAAGGGCAGTTTGTGATACTGTTTGTGCCCATCTGCAGTTGAATTCCCCATCTTAAGGGGAGGAGATCTGAGTGTGAATTCAGTGGTTTTGTTTAGGTGGAGGTGTTTTGTTCCTCTGCTTCGTTACTGTTTTACTGGTTAGTAGAAGGTCTGCACAGGCTACTTGTATAAGAAGTTTTAGTGTTCTCAGTCTCCCTCTGCTGGTAGGAGTGCATAACCCAAATGTCCTGAACAGTCTGGAGGATCTAGAGGAAAGAAAATTAGCAGGTAAGGCCTAATTTCACCTTTTTTTTTTTTTTTTACCCAAAGCCAAGTCATTGTGATGAGAAATAACTTCAAAATCCAATTCTAGAACTGATTTGTAAACAAGCTACCATGCCACCCTCAAATAGTAGTTCTAAATACTGAGTTAAACTTAAGCTATATCATCTTCCCTCCCATTTTTTTTTGTTTGTTTTTTTGTTTATTACCAGTGATGGTCATGAGCCTTAATAAAGATATAACGCATTTTTCAAAGATGAAAAACCACATACAACCCCAAAAACAAACATCCCAAAAATACTAACAAGTCATAACTGCACTCATAGGTACAGTGCTAAGTATATACCTAGGAATAACCTCCTCCCCCCTAGCTATAGAAATAGCAGGAAAAGTCAGTAAACAGGGAGACTCAAACAGCTCTACACTCCTGTCATTTAACTTAGGGGTCCCAAACTCAGGTAAAGTGTAGCAGATGATTTCGATGAAGCACTGTGAGGTAAGACATCCGGCATAGATAGGCCACTTTAGTCAAAACTTGCAAATGTGATGGTAGAAAAGGTTGCTTCCAGGACAATGCCAGCAGCAGTCAGGCTTAGTAATGTGGTAGATTAAGTGGACATACTTCCCCGGAAACTTCTTTGGCTTAATGTGTAGGAGAGCACAACCCATAGATTTTTGTATTGGCAACCCAGTGATATCAGAAATGAAAACAAGAACCATGTCCCAATAACTCATTGCCAAGGCACAGGACCACCAGATGTGAACAAAGGTGCCCTGTTCACCACAGGCTTGCCAGCAGTTATCTGGAACTATAGGATATATTTTATATAAACAAGCAGGAATGAGATACCATTGATAGAGCATTTTATAGCCATTCTTAACTAGATTGCTGGCTATAGAAATCTTGAGGAGACGTTTAAAAACTGCATCCCAATCTTTAGCAGTATAAATAGTGCCTAGCATACCCTCCCAAATGGAAATATATTTAATGGGTGGATCGGATTGCTTATGAAACCACGATAAAACCATGAGAGAGTCCTCGCCCACTACTCCCATTAATGGCCCATTCTAAGAAGGTCTCAGCCCAATTCCTTAAGGGCCCATCTACGGAAAAAGTCTGATACCTGCCTATAATAAGTCCCCAGTAGTCAAGCCAAATTCATCAGCCAGCTCAGAAAAGGCCACCAATGTCACATCTTCCACCAACAGACCCAATTTGGATGACCCCTAAGCTTCCCAAGTCTGGTAGCGAGGATCCTGGGAGTCCGAGGGAAACTCCCTCACCACGATAAGCGGGGTAACCCAAAATATTGCTGACCTTTTAAAAGACGTGCCCAGGCTTGGATCTAAGAGTCTAGTGTAGGTTGTAAATAGAGATTGGCAGACCTGTCCAGAGTCCGTAACTCCCTCATTGTAAGCCAAGGCAGCTGAGCACATAAAGCAGGAGAATATGGGGCTCGTTCTATCTGAACCCAGCTTTTATGGCTATCTCTGTGCTCGTTCTATCTGAACCCAGCTTTTATGGCTATCTCTGTGCCAGGCTAAAAATTACTTTAATTGAGCAGCCTGATAGTAACATCGAAAATGTGGGACTGCAGTTTCCCCCATCTCTTTAGGTAAGTTGAGCACCAAACGCTGCACTCGTGGGGGCTTAAGACTCCAAATATATTGGAAGATTTTGCGTGTAAGGGAGTAAAAAAATTTGTGGAAGAGCCATAAAAAGAGCAGCTGTGGGAGAACCAACATCTTCATGCCATGGATCCATCCCAACCACAAGATGTGCAGGTTCTCCCACCACTCCAGGTCAGCCCAGATAGCCCGAAGGAGCGGGGGATAATTTGCCTCATAAAGAGTACACCGACGAGCAGTGAGATTAACCCCCAGATATTGCAAGATAGAGGGGGCCCATCGGAAAGGAAAATGATCTCTCAACCAAGAACACTCCCGGGTCCCACCGATAGATTCAAAATTTCTGACATAGTCGTGTTGATCTTAAAACCCGATACCTCCCCATAGTTGGTAAAACCAATAGTACATCTGAGAGGGATTCACGCGGGTTAGTGACTGTTAATAAAACATCATCTGCTAACAGCAAAAGTTTAGTATGGATCCCCCTGCATCCAATACCCTGGATATCCCTACTTTGACATACCTCTTGAGCCAAAGGTTCCATGGCAAGTGCAAACAGGAGCAGCAAAACGGTTCCCTGATATAGTTCAAAAATTGTCTGCATATTTATTTATTTGTAATATTTGTATCCAACATTTTCCCACCTATTTGCAGGCTCAATGTGGCTTACATAGTACCGTAAGGCGTTCGCCAGCCGGTAAAGAACAAATACAAAGTGGTATTATGGTAGAATAAGGTTCATGTGTTACAGACACATTTGGGAATCGTAGAGAGGAAGAGTTGCGTTATGTCCATTACTAGCTTTAGTTTCCTTGTGTAGCAGGGTTCAGGCACTTAGGTTGGGTCAGTAGGGTATGCCTTTTTGAATAGGTTGGTTTTTAGTGATTTCCTGAAGTTTAGATGGTCGTAAGTTGTTTTCACGGCTTTTGGTAGTGTATTCCACAGTTGTGTGCTTATGTAGGAAAAGCTGGTTGCCTAAGTTGATTTGTATTGAGTCCTTTGCAGCTTAGGTAGTGGAGGTTTATGTATGTTCTTGTTGATCCGATTGTGTTCTGGTTGGTAGGTCTGTGAGATCTGTCATGTATCCCGGGGCTTCGCCGTAGATAATTTGTGGACCATGGTGTAGATTTTGAATGCAATACGTTCTTTGATTGGGAGCCAGTGCAGTTTTCCTCGGAGGGGTTTGGCACTTTCGAATCGCGTTTTTCCAAATATAAGCCTGCCTTCCGTGTTTTGGCGGTCTGTAGTTTCTTTATGAGTTGTTCTTTGCATCCTGCATAAATGCCATTGCAATAGTCTACATGGCTTAATACCATTGATTGTATCAGGTTGCAAAATGTTTCTCGTGGGAAGAATGGTTTCACGCGTTTGTTTCCACATTGAGTGGAACATTTTCTTTGTTGTAGATTTCACTTGGCTCTCTAGTGTGAGGTTTCGGTCGATTGTAACGCCAAGGATTTTCAGGCTATCTGAGATAGGGAGAGGGTGTGGTCTGGGGTGTTTATATTTGTGGGTTTGTTCACATTGTATTGGGATGAGAGGATGAGACTGTGTGTTTTTTCCGTGTTAATTGAAATGCATTTGCCCATGAGTTCATGATGTTCAAACTTAGATTGATTTCGTTGGTGATTTCTGTCGGATCGTGTTTGTAAGGAATGTATATTGTGATATCGTCAGCATAGATGAAAAGGTTAAGGCCAAAGGATTAGTGGGGTCATCATTAAGTTGAAGAGGATCAGTGATAGTGGTGATCCTTTAGGTACTCCGCAGTCTGCTTTCCATGGTGAAGATATGTTTGTATTTGATTTCACTTGATATGTTCAGGTGTCTAGGAAACCCTTGATCCAACTAATTATTTTTCCACTAATCCCGAAATAATCCAGAAGTCTTAGTAGTATATTGTGGTTTACCATGTCGAATGCACTAGACATGTCGAATTGGAGGAGTAGTATGCTTTTTCCTGTTATTTCCTGCTTGAATTTGGCTAGGAGAGTAATTAATACTGTTTCGGTGCTGTGGAGGGGGCGAAATCCTGATTGTGACTCATGTAATATTGAGAATTGTTTATGTAATCAGTGAGTTGTTTGGTTACCATACTTTCCATCAGTTTGACTACCAGTGGGATAGATGCTACTGGGTGGTAGTTTGAGATTTCGTTTGTTTTCTTTTTGGTGTCTTTTGGTATTGGGGTGAGTAGGATGTTGCCATTTCCTTAGGGAAGAGACCTTGTTGGAGCATGTGGTTTAGGTGGGATGTGAGGTGGGTATGAATCGATCGGGGCGGATTTTAATAGGTAGATGGGACAGGAGTCCAGTTTACAGTGAGTGTTGGAAAACCTATTAATCGCTTGGGTAACTGTTTCGGCAGTGAGGAGGGCAAAGTTTGACCAGGTTCGGTCCGCTGGATATTCTCCCAGGATTGGGTCCAGGCCATTGATGAAGTATTCGATATTAGTGGTGTCTTGAGGTAACGTGTTGCATAGGTTTACAATTTTTACATTGAAGTATTTGGCAAGTTTGTCTGCCGATGGGATGTCTGTGTTGGTTGTGGTGACCAAGGTGGTGTCTAGTAGTTCACAAATTTGTATAGTTTCTACATGTCTTTGTAATCTGGTCCTATTTTAGTTTAGTATGACCTTTTGGTCTGTCTTATTGTGTATTTATATTTCTTTGTATTTGTTTCCAGTCGTTGAGTGAGTGTTGATATTTTGATTTTTTTTTTTTCCATGCTCGTTCGAGTTTCCTGGATTGTGTTTTTAGTTTTTTGAGTTCATCGTTGACCACGGTATCCAGTTATGTCCCCTATTAATCTGTAAACAAGCTATCGGTATATTATATATGGACCGTATCCAGTCTAAAAAGCGGCAGTTTACACCCACTTCGACAGGGTGCCCAACAGAAAGCCAGGACATCCTGTCAAAGACTTTTTCCACATCAATCCCGAGGAGCAAGGCCAGTTCACCATCCTCACCAGCAGACCAAAGCAAATGAAGTACTTGCCAAATACCAATTACCCATATAGGCTTGCAGTGTATGAGCTAAAATCTAGTCGGAGCCCAATTGGCCCATAAAATCTACAATGACTGGGTGTTTGCCTGGTTTCAAAATAAGGGTAATTCCTGCCATACTCCAGGAGAGTGGCAATTTCCCCCCCCCCCCCCCCCCCCCCCACCCCCCCCCCCCCCCCCCCCCCCCCCCCCCCCCCCCCCCCCCCCCTTTGCAAGCTGTTAAAAGGCCTCTGTCAAGGGTTTCACTACCAAGTGCTTCAAAACATTTGTAAAATCGATTAGTGTAGCCATCAAGGCCTGGAGCCCACAAGATCTCACCCTCCGTAATCGGGGATGACAGTTGTTCAGGAGCTAATCTGTGCAGTTCTATCCTTTTAAATAATGAGAAATCTGATATTCACTGACCCCATGATTGGTGTGTAGAGATTTGGTAAAAAGTGATAAAAGCTTTGCTATAGATTGAGAATCTCAACAGTCCCTCCAAGAGATGTCCCCTAATTAGTGTGATTCTATTACATACGATTTCCAAAGTTTGTAAGCCAAAAGTCTCCCTGCCGGATACCACTTTCAAAGTACTTATTTTGCAAAGATTTGAGTTTCTCATTGGTATCCTCTAAATCTCAGAGTCATTGTGAAGCCCATCCATTTGTGCTAGCAAAGACGCGGTCCCTGACCTCGGTTATGGCAGGTTCCCAAAGTAATAGTTGCTGTCTTAGCCACTCCTGCTTCTGCTTATGCTGTCTATATCGTAAGCACTAAGAGAGATATTACCTCTAATCACCACCTTTAAAACCCTCCCAAAATTAAAAGGAGAAAGTTCTGTCCTGCTTAAACTGCAGGTATTCATGTAGGGCCTTCTCTAAATGAGCCACATTCTTAGGATCTAGGAGAAGACCATCATGGAACTGCCAGAATTGCCTACCGCAGAAAAGGGCATCACTCCAAAGTGAGAAGCGAAACGATGCATGGTCAGACCACACCCTGGGCTCTGTCCATTGAATCCACTCAGGAAATCAGCTCACAATTCACCCCCCAAAAATCTATTCGAGAATAAGAGTTGTGGACTACAGAACAAGTATAATCCCGAGCAGTAGGATGCAAGTGTCTCCAAGGAACAAGAAGATCCACTGTCAAAAAAAGCTCTCAAAACGTTTCCTGTCAGCTTGTCAATATTGACCCCTGGTGGTGGAATTATCAAGCTGGGCATCAAAAGTCAAATTAAAATCCCCCTCCCACCCCCCCCCCCCCCCCCCCAAATACAATAAATAAATTGTGACCCTCTGCTTTATCCCTTAGCAAACAATCTATTTCCTCTTAAAAAAAAAAAAAAACCTTTTTGATCCGTGTTAGGCCGCATACACATTAACCAAAGTGTAAAGTCTGATTAATTTCAGCTTCCATAAGTAAATAGCGCCCTAACTTAAACACTATCTTTAACCTGGTGATCAATCGATCGTTCAAAATAATACCCACTCCATTAGTATTGACACCCGTTTATTAAGTATATATGAGGGTAGTTTTTGTAATTGACCAGATGGTTCAGGGAGGGCTTAAGGATGTGGCTCTTTGGATAAAACCCACCCCGCTTCCTTAACAGCAGTTGGTTGGTTTGCGAGGGGTATTCAGGCTTATCACTTTTAAGGTAAACAATGTTAGTTTTGCAGAATCCATTTAAAGAACATCAAAAAGATAAAATGCAATAAGCAAAGAACATGATTAAGCCCATCCACCCAACCCAACAAATGAAAGAGCTCATTCCCCCATGCAAAGATTCAACCCTTTACAAAACAATAAGACTCTCATCCCTTAAATTCCTGAACCCCCATCCCCCTCTCCCCCCTTCCCTTTGTGCGGGCCCTAAAGGACAAGCAAGGGATAGTAACAAAGATCAGTGATAACTACAGCATAGCCAAATGTCCAGCAAACTGATTATGAAGCCAGCCACCGAGCACTCGCATCAAGTAGAAAAGTGCAGTAGAACCGCTCAACCTGGGAACCAGACATTGGAGGGGGCCATCGGAATACACTGTAGTTGTTTCCCTTCTGAGATCCCTACCTCCATCTCTGAGAAGGTCGAGGCCTCCCGAGGTTCACTCTGATTGTTCTCTTCCCATGGAAGATAACAATTTGGCTTCCTGCAACAAAGAGTGGTCTTCTGCTGTAGTTACTTTGTTGGACATTGTCAGGGTAAATTAAAGACCAAATGTATAATGCCATCGATAGCACATATCATGGGAGGCCAGACAGCACGTGGTGTCACAAATTTATGCAGGTTCCTTAAAGTCAGTGTAGACATAGCCAAATACAATTCCACTTTGGAGCCCTCCATAGAATATGCCCCACTTTATGTGCAGCCTGTAAAATTTGTTCCTTCAGGGAAGAATGCAAAAAGCAAGCCACTAGGTATTTGGGGCGCTCACCCAACTTAGAGCCAAGGGCGCGGTGCACTCACTCAAATTCAATCTTGGGCACTTCGCACTCCATGTTGGCTGCCAAAAGGAACGGATGATAAATAGCCCGAATCAATGTCTGTGCTACACTGTCTGATCCAGCTTCCAGGGCTCCATGAGCCCGTAAGTTATTGCGGTGCACTCTATTTTCCCCATCCTTGTTTTGAGCAAGAGCTCCTGCTATATTTTCCAAGGCAGTGCTATCCTGTATTAGCCTCCAACGCGGCATCATGATCTAATTCTTTTCTTCAAGTCGTTCAAATTATGACCCATGTCCTGCACCATTTTACGGAGGTTGTGTACATCCTGGTGCAATTCTTGTTTAAGGGGACAACATGGCAGCTTTCAATCATCAAAACATCCCCGAAGTTCACCACGCCCTGCCAGGTGAGCGTCCTCTTCAACCTGTGAGATCACCCCTGTAGTGGCCGACTCAGAAGGTTCCACATGCTGCAACGCCATGTCACTGAGAAGCTTCTCTGTCATAGCCACCAGTTTATAAGCAAATACCTTCAAATCCGGTTTTCCCTGCAATCCATCATGTGCTCAATGCAATCTGCCAAACATCCTATACAATTATAGCAAGATAATAGCCAACCACCATGCTACTTATAGCTGAATGCAGTGAAGTCCGGAAGAGCATGACGGCTAGGCAGCCGTCTCTCCGGTGACGTTTCTTCCTCCTCCTCCATCTCAAGCATTTGAAGAGAATTCTGTCTTACCGATGCTCTCAGAATCGGAGAGCTTCAGGCCTTATGTACGTACCAAATGGAGACTTCTCCGAGGACAAGCTGGCTTATATATTCTCACAAGTGGGTGATGCCGATCCGCATCGCCTGGTCCAGAATTTACCAATGCCTAAATGAGAGCTTTCTGGAGCGCGAGACACTCTCCACCATGCATGTTGCGAGTGCCTTCCCATCCGCCACTATAATGTGGACTCCTCAGTTCTTCTTTTTCCACATGAGGAGAGGGTGTATTTGTATAACTCCCTTCTCACGTCGCTCGGTCCTGAGAACCATTTTTGTTCCTTCTGGCTATTTTTTTTGTTTGTTTTCATTGTGTTTCTGTTGTTGGAAACCCTCTTCCTTTTTATTTTCCTTTCATTTTTGTATGTTTGCCTGTTTTTTTTTTGTTTCCATCATCAGGCCGGCACCATTGCGTTGTTTATTTAGCCAACAAAGCTTTTCTTTTCATGTCTACAAAGATTCCCAGTGGCTTCAAGCGCTGTACCCGGTGCAATCGGACAGTCTCTGGAAAAGACACCATTTCTGATGTCTACAGTGTCTTGGGCCCAACCAATACCCACTAACTGTGTTCTCTTGTCTTCACATGAAGAGAGGACCCAGGTTTCCAGAGAGGCTCAACGAAAGAGGACTTTTGGAGCCAAGTCTGGTCCTCGACATCTGCATCAGCATTGAACCTCGCACTGGCATCTGGAGTGTCAGTAAGCATGGCTGCTACAAGACCTTTAAGACATGGGAGCAGTGACGCATCAAGTCGGTTTCCACCTGCCTCTAGGCCTCCTGCTGTGCAGGGCCCCCGGGACCATCCATCGTCAGACCCGACCCTGAGGTGACATGTGAACACAACATTATTCTCATCAGCACCAAGGAGCCTCGGCACGCTTTGAGCGAAGGCCAAGAAGCATCATCATTGGTCACCCTCGACACACGGTCCAGGAACTCCGGGGTGTGGAAGGATTTGGCACCCGAGAAGAGTCGGCGCCAAGAAGAGTGCTCCCCCTCCATACAGGAGGTGCCAATGCACTGGTTTCCTAGCAGCCAAGATCTAACTCCCACATCGACCCCATTGTTTCTGCAAACTGTGCCTCAGCCGACAACCCAGCTTTTCCTGGTGTCAGCCCTCAGTGAGAGCATCCAGACCTTGCTCACTGAGCTGCTGGATGGCGTTATGCAATGATGTACATCAGTATCAGGGGTGCTTGTGCCTACCCTACCTCATGTTGTAGCCCCGCTTGGCCCTCAGCCTGCGGTGTGGCCCCTGCCATCAGTGGCCCAGGTGTCTACTGCCACCCAAGCCAGCACTCCCTCAACATCGGTGGAGGAAGCGTCGTCGGATTCCAGGCAGGAGTTGGCTTCTCTACGCCGATACATGGTTCCTCAGTACCGAGACAGGTTCGGTCTCGACACTCCCATCAGGATGTATTGTCTAACATCGAAGAGGAGTGCTCATGGGATTCAGAGAAGGATCCCAGTTACTTTTCCTCGAGTCCTATGGGATTCCTTCTGAATCCTCCCATCCACCTGAAAGGAGAAAGTCTCCCATGGAAAGCCTTTCATTTCCACCTTTATAAAGGAAACAGCTGATGCCATTCCATTTCCTTTGGAAGTGGAGGATGAGCCCAGGGCCAAGATGCTCAAGGTCCTGGACTACACATCTCCTCCTAAAGAAGCTGTGACTGCACCTCCCCACGAGTTACTCAAGGAAGTCCTCGTCAGGAACTGGGAGTCCCCTCTATCGGTCCCTTTTGACCTTGCATCAGCTCCCAGGATCTTCGCCGAGTGTCTAGCAGTAGTTGCAGCATTGCTACACAGACTGGGAGTCCAGCTTATTTTCGAAAGAGAAAGACGCCCATATTTCGACCCAAATCGGGAGATGGGCGCCCAAATCGGTATAATCGAAAGCCGATTTTGGGCGCCTCCAACTGCAGTCTGTCGCGGGAAACTAACAAAGTTGACGGGGCGTGTCAGAGGCGTGGTGAAGGCGGGACTGGGACGTGTTTATCTGCTGAGGAGAGATAGGCGTTTCTCGGCCGATAATAGAAAACAGAAGAGCGGCAGTAGCGAGAATTTGGGCCGCTTTTTTTTTTTTTACCCTTTTTTTTTTTCCACGATCAAGTCCCGAAAAAGTGCCCCAACTGCCCAGATGACCACCGGAGGGAATCGGGGTTGACCTCCCCTGCCTCCCCCAGTGGTCACTAACCCCCTCCCACCAAAAAAAAGAACTTAAAATTTATTTTTTTTTCCAGCCTGTATGTCAGCCTCAAATGTCATACCCAGCTCCATCACAGCAGTATGCAGGTCCCTGGAGCAGTTGTTAGTGGGTGCAGTGGACTTCAGCCAGGTGGACCCAGGCCCATCCCCCCCTACCTGTTACACTTGTGCTGGTAAATGGGAGCCCTCCAAACAGCCCCCAAAACCCACTGTACCCACATTTAGGTGCCCCCCCTTCACCCATAAGTGCTATGGTAATGGTGTAGAGTTGTCGGGAGTGGGTTTTGGGGGGGATTTGGGGGGCTCAGCACCCAAGGTAAGGGAGCTATGAACTTGGGAGGTATTTTAAAATTTATTTTTTACTTGTTACAAGTGCCCCCTAGGGTGCCCGGTTGGTGTTCTGGAATGTGAGGGGGGACCAGTGCACTACGAATCCTGACCCCTCCCACAACCAAATGCCTAGGAGTTGTTCGTTTTTGAGCTGGGCTGCTTCAGTTTCCATTATCGCTGAAAACCGATACTGCCCAGCTCAAATCCACCCAAATCCGATGCATTTGCCTGGCACAAACCGTATTATTGAAACAAAAGATGACGCCCATCTTTTTCGAAAATATGGTCTGTCCCGCCCCTTCGCGGACCCGTTCTCGGAGATAGTCACCCATGGAGATGGGCGTCCGTGTTCGATTATGCCCCTCCATGTGTTCCCGTATCTCGACGATTTGGCTAATGAAGAGCACCTCACAGGAGGGTGCTTAGGAGTCCATGAGGATGACTGGGTGTTCAAGCTACTACGGTTTGTTTTAAACTACCCCAGGTCCCATCTCCACCCTGTCCAGCGATTGGAGGTTATAGGAGCCCTGCTCGACACACGGAAGGTTCGAGCCTACATCCTGGAGACGAGAGCGGACAACCTTGTCTCACTTGTATCCAAGGTTTGTGCCTCTCAGCAGGTCACAGCTCGGCAGATGTTGAGATTATTGGGCCACATTGCTTCCACAGTGTATGTTACACCCAAGACACGTCATCTCATGAGATATGCTCAATGGAATTTTATCCTCCCAGTTGTGTCAAACCACAGGGAGTCTAGAAGATGTCATCCATGTGTCCCTAGAGCTTGTACGCTCTCTTCAGTGATGGACCATTCGATCCAGTTTGACTCTAGGATTTCCATTTCAAATTCTTCAGCCACAAAAAGTTCTGATGACAGATGCATCTCTCCTGGGATGGGGAGCTCATGTAGAACAAAAATTGTGAACACCTCTCTTTCTAATGAACAACTACCAACAACATTAAAAAGGACAGTGGTTCACCCTTTTCTAAAGAAAAGCAATCTTGACCAAGACAAGCGTGAAAGTTACAGGCCAGTATCCAACATCCCGTTTCTAGGGAAACTCATGGAACAAACAGCCTGTGTTCAACTTAATCGTTGGCGAGAAGAGAGAAACTCGCTATATCCATATCAGTCTGGATTCAGACCTGGTTATGGAACAGAAATGATCCTCGTATCCCTACTAGATGATCTTCACAGAAACCGAGACAAGGGATTTGCCTCAGTGTTAGTACTGCTAGATTTCTCAGCAGCTTTTGACATTGTGGATCATGATATCATTCTAGCACGACTGACAGAAACAGGTATCAATGGAAAAGTACTTGCCTGGTTCAGATCCTATCTATCAAGACAGGCAACAGTCCATAATGTTTGGCAACAACTCATCACCACCATGGACACTGACCTGCAGGGTACCACAAGGATCGGTACTGTCACCTATTCTGTTCAATATCTACCTCAACCCATTAGCTGAGCTGATTTGGTCAATGGACACTCAGTTCTACATCTATGCGGATGATGTGCAACTACTCATACCCATTGAACCTGACTTACCTACAGCCTTGAATAAACTGATTAACGGTCTTAACAGTTCAAGAAAGGGCTAAACACAACAAACTTTGCCTGAACCCAAGTAAAACCAAGCTTCTCTGAGTACCTAACACAAGTGGCTACATACCTGACATCAAAATCCCTTTTGGGAAGTATGAACTCCCCCTCAAATCACAAGTCAGGAACCTTGGAATACAGTTAGACACTTACTCTGACTCCCCAAATCCAAGCAACCTTCAAGAGCTGCTTCTAGTATTTGCGACAGCTACGTTGCCTCTCCCCTTACATCTAGAAGGAAAATCTTATCCCAGTTGTGCATGCCATGATAACATGATAAAATCAGTGTTGTTTAAGAAGGCTTATTCCCCAGGTTTAACTTAACTTGAATAAACTCTTACTATAAATTAAGATCCAAGGACAATAATTACCTGTTATCTCTTGCCTTTTTGCTGTTTAATTGTTATTTTATTTCTTATTCTCAATTTGTATAATTGTTCTTCTTGCACTGTAGCCTTACTAGAGATTTATGTAAGCCACTTTGAGCCTACAATCAGTGGGAAAATGTGGGATATAAATGTAATAATAAATAAAATAAATAAATCAAGCCAGGATTACTACAATGCCTGCACCAGCTCCAGTTGATTCAGAATGCAGCATCAAGACTCATAGAAGGTTACAAGCAACGTGAGCACATCACACCATTTTGCAAAAACTTCATTGGCTACCAGTACAATACATGGCTAAATTTAAAACTATCTGATCTTCAAGGCCTTGAAAGGAAATGGCCCTGAGTACCTGAAGAATAGGATGATCCTCCACACACTGCCAAGGACACTAAGGTCCTCTCAAGGATTATCACTAAACACACACTCACCAAAAGACATTACATGATGTGATACCTGCAAGTGAGCCTTCTCCAGAGTAGCCCCCACACTCTAGAATGCACTGCCTGAAAGGCTCCGCTTAACACAAGACTCTCTCTATTTCAGGAAGCAGGTGAAAACTTGGCTGTTCAACCAGGCCTTTACTGGAAGAAGTAACTAAATTGTTAGTCTCACTCACACAAGGAGTGACTCGGGCTGCACATACATGTTTATCTGCTCCTACCCTAGCTGAGATAATACTTAACCATCTCTTTGACCTCATGTGCAACTTTATCTAAGTCACTTTTTAACTCTTCTAACTCTCTTACCTATCTATATGTTCCATCTTTGCTTTACCCTTCACTATCAATTATAATGTTCTATTACATATTGTGTTGAAATTGTAAGTAGTATACTATGCCATTCTTTTTATTGTTGTTTGAATATTTTGACTTCTTTGATTGCCTATTGCTCATGCTTGATCTATTCTTACTGTACACCGCCTTAAGTGAATTCCTTCATAAAGGTGGTAAATAAATCCTAATAAATAAAATGTAGGTGGGCTTCACACTCAAGGAGCTTGGTCCTCCCAGAAAACAAATCTTCAGATCAATCTTCTGGAGCTTTGAGCGATCTGGAAAGCTCTAAAGCCTTTCAGAAATCGGTTATCTCACCAAATTGTTCTCATCCAAAAAGACAATCAGGTTGCAATGTATTACACCAACAAACAGGGGGACACTGGATCACACCATCTGTGTCAGGAGGCCATCCGGGTGTGGCATTGGGCTCACCAACATAGCACGTTGCTTCAAGCCACTTCTCTGGCGGGCACAAACACTACCCTGGTCGACAGCCTGATAAGGATAATGCAACCTCACGAGTGGTCTCTCAATATGGGCATAGCCCACAAGATCTTCTGAGCGTGGGGCACCCCTTTGGTGGATATTTTTGCCACTCAGGTCAACCATTAGGTCCCTCAGTTCTGTTCCAGGCTAGAATCAGATGCCTTCCTCAATTGGGAGACAGGTCTTCTGTGTGCGTATCCTCCCATACCTCTAGTGGGGAAGACTTTGTTGAAACTCAAGCAAGACCATGGAACCATGATTCTGATCCTGCCATATTGGCAATAGCAGATATGTTTCACTCTACTTCTGGAGTTATCCTCCGAAGAACCGTAGAGATGAAGTGTGTTCCGACCCTCATCACGCAGAATGAGGCCCACACAATGATCCACAAGATCCTCCATGGCGAATCTCCAAGCTACATGACCAACTTGATTGATCTTCCAGCCAGAAATGGGTCCAAATCTTCTCAAACATTTCTCAATCTTCATCTCCACAATTGCAAAGGTCTCAAATACAAAACCTACTATGCATCCAACTTCTCCGTTATAGGCAGCCAACTTTGGAACGCCATACCTCGACACATCTGAACAACCAAAGAACACCTACCTTTCCGAAAGCTGCTGAAAACTTACCTCTTCAAACAAGCCTACCCAAATGACCCAACTTAACTCTCGAACCTAATCCACAACACTAGCACTACACATACACCAATCCTTCTCCCACATCTATTCCTATTGTCCTACTCTATATAACTATGTTATCTCTGTGATACTTTGTACCATACTTTGTGTTATCTCTCTGATACTTTGTACGCCGCACTGAACCTGCTATCGAGCGGGAAAGAGCGGGGTATAAATGCCACAAATAAATAAATCCCAACCTCCATTTTCTGGATATTGAGAGCCTAGAATTCGCTTCTTTGAATCTTTCAGAGGATGTCTCCCAGTTTTGCTGGCTTCCAAGAAAGATCCGCTAAGAGATGTTACTCTCTTAAATGGAGGAGGTTTTCTGTCTTGTGTGAGAGTAATGCCCTAGATTCCCTTACTTGCCCTACACAGACCCTGCTTGAATATCTTCTACACGTATCAGAGTCTGGTCTCAAGACTAATTGCACTAAGGGTTCACCTTAGTGAAATTAGTGCTTATCAACGTGTAAAAGGTAAGCCCATCTCTTGACAGCCTCTAGTTGTTTTGCTTCATGAGAGGTTTGCTTTTGTCAAAGCCCCCTGTCAAACCTCTGTCTGTTTCATGGGATCTCAATGTCATTCGCTCCCAGCTGATGAAAGCTCCTTTTGAGCCACTGAATTCCTGCCATCTGAAGTACTTTGCCTGAAAGGTCATTTTCTTGGTGGCTGTTACTTCAGCTCTTAGTGAGGTTCAGACCTTAGTGGTGGATGCAGTTTATACTAAATTTCATCACAACAGAGTAGTCCTCCACATGCACCCTAAGTTCCTGGTGAAAGTGGTGTCGGAGTTCCATCTGAACCAGTCGATTGTCTTGCCAACATTTTTTCCCTGACCTCTTGCCCAGCCTGGCAAAAGTAGCTTGCACACCTTGTATTGCAAAAAAGCATTTGCCTACTACATGGAGCAGACAAGTCCCCACAAACAGTCTGCCCAGCTTTTTGTTTCTTTTGATCCCAACAGGATGTAGGTCGCCATTGGGAAATGCACCATTTCAGTTTGGCTGGCAGATTGCATTTCCTTCACTTATGCGCAAGCTGGGCTGGCTTTGGAGGGTTATGTCACAGCTCATAATGTCAAAGCCATGGCCGCATCGGTAGCCCACTTGAGGTTAGCCTCCATTGAAGAAATTTGCAAGGCTACGATGTCTTCAGTTCACACATTCACATCACACTACTTCCTTGAGCAGGATACCTGACGCAGCAGTTGGTTCATGCAGACAGTTTTGCTCAATGTGTTTGGGGTCTAGAATCCAACTCCACCCTCCTAGACCCATTTTATTCTGTTCCAGGCTTCACCTTCATTCAGATTGTATATAGTTTCAGGTTAATCTGTGTTATGTCCTCACTGTTGTGAGGCCCAATTGACCAATGTTGTTTGTTTTTTGGTGAGCCTGGATAAATAGAACTTCCCCCCACTTGTGAGAATATACAAGCCTGCTTGTCCTCAGAGAAAGTGAAGATACCTGTAGCAGATATTCTCTGAGTACATCAGACTTTATATTCTCACAATTCCACCTCCAGTTGGAGTTGTCTCCACAAAGCTCTCATTTAGCTTTGGTAAATTCTGGACTGGACGACGCAGATCGTTGTTATGCGTGAGAATTTAAATCCTGCTGTCCTCGAAGAATACCTGCTACAGGTACGTATCTACGTTTTTCTTCACAATAAAGTAGTGCTAAGGACCTATTATGTTTGTGCTAAGGACCTATTATGTTATTACCAAAGGTATGCATACTTTTCCACATTAATTAAGGGATAGTTTTGCCTACCATCTATCCTAAAGCAAGAAATCTTAATTCAGCTTTCACATAAATGTACAAGGAGTTAGTCCTCAACAGAGGGGTCAGCTCATTGATTCAATCTGCAGCTTAGGTGTGACTGACTTATATCCTGCTCATAGAGAAAATAAAGGTGCTTTCATTTAGCACATATTCTCTGTAGACAGCAGGACAACAGACAGAGTATGGCCCATTTCTCTTAAAGATGATTTTGATCTGTTAACAGAGTGTCCCAATGACATCAGGTAATGTCATTCACTTGTGTGGTTGATTAACTGTAGCAGGTGTTCTCTATAGACAGCAGGATTAATTAACCTTGATTTCCTTGGGCTGCCTAAGGATTGCAAATGCTAATGTCTTCTTGCAGTACCAAGAAGTAAAATAAGATATATTGCCCTTTTAGCAACACTTGCTGAACAGTCCATTGATAACTGCAAAAGGCTTCAGCAAAGCTTTGACCATATGTTTTTGTTAGATTGGTGCTGGTGATGAGCATGCACTTAAAGACAGAAACGTTTAACTCTGAGGTTCATATCCTCGTCTCTCAGCAACTGGATGTAGTGAGTTGGCAGTGGGCTAGGATCAGATTAGATTTGCATAGGAAAAACGGTAATGCTTGAGAAAATAGTATGCAAAACATAAAGTACTATCTTGCTTTTTATGTGTCTTTGTTTCTCAACAAGGTGCCCAGTGTCATTCTTCACTATGACCTGTTGACTCTCTAGAGTCAGGAGCTAAGGTTATATAGTTACCCAGCTAGTTTAATTGAAAACAGACCAGTCCATCCAGTTCATGTGTTTTGTTTTTTTTTTCAATTCATCAAGTTTAAATTGTTGGTCTCTCTCATTAGCAGGTATACGAACAGCCATTACCAGTGCCACCATTATTTGTAATAAGAATAAACTACTGGATCATGATTAACACATTGTGGACTGTAGTGGTCAGCACAACTATTAATAATTTTATCAAATTGCTTAAGCACTGCTATTGTAATTTTACTCGGCTATCTTTGAATTAGTCATATTTCTTTAAATAGGAGCAAAAAGAAATATTTGTATTCTTCACCCTCCCTGTGAGGCTTATAATTACATACTGTATTAAACCCTAAGACACTATTTGGAAGATTTTGGCCTCTTGGAGTCAGACTTGTTCAATGTTGTTCAATGTTGACAAGTGCAAAGTGATGCATGTGGGTAAGAGGAACCCGAATTATAGCTACGTCTTGCAAGGTTCCGTGTTAGGAGTTACGGATCAAGAAAGGGATCTGGGTGTCGTCGTCGATGATACGCTGAAACCTTCTGCTCAGTGTGCTGCTGCGGCTAGGAAAGCGAATAGAATGTTGGGTGTTATTAAGAAGGGTATGGAGTCCAGGTGTGCGGATGTTATAATGCCGTTGTATCGCTCCATGGTGCGACCGCACCTGGAGTATTGTGTTCAGTACTGGTCTCCTTTTCTCAAAAAAGATATAGTAGAATTGGAAAAGGTACAGCGAAGGGCGACGAAAATGATAGTGGGGATGGGACGACTTTCCTATGAAGAGAGGCTGAGAAGGCTAGGGCTTTTCAGCTTGGAGAAGAGACGGCTGAGGGGAGATATGATAGAAGTGTATAAAATAATGAGTGGAATGGATCGGGTGGATGTGAAGCGACTGTTCACGCTATCCAAAAATACTAGGACTAGAGGGCATGAGTTGAAGCTACAGTGTGGTAAATTTAAAACGAATCGGAGAAAATTTTTCTTCACCCAACGTGTAATTAGACTCTGGAATTCATTGCCGGAGAACGTGGTACGGGCGGTTAGCTTGACGGAGTTTAAAAAGGGGTTAGATAGATTCCTAAAGGACAAGTCCATAGACCGCTATTAAATGGACTGGAAAAATTCCTCATTTTTAGGTATAACTTGTCTGGAATGTTTTTACGTTTGGGGAGCGTGCCAGGTGCCCTTGACCTGGATTGGCCACTGTCGGTGACAGGATGCTGGGCTAGATGGACCTTTGGTCTTTCCCAGTATGGCACTACTTATGTACTTATGTACTTTCCTTGTGAATGAGAAATACAACCCTAACTTTAGTTTTTCTTTCAGTTGTAGAAGATGATGAAGATGATTTTCTTACGAATCACCCTGATGGAGATTTCTTGCATAGTGGCAATGGCAGTAAAGAAAAATGTAAGTATCACATAATCAGAGTATCTGTGCAATAGATTATCTGATGTGTTAAAGCATATAACTAGCTAAATTTCTCAGTAATTATTGTTTACTGTTTTCCTCAAGACTTTATAAACTCACTTTGTCTAGGTATATTTTTCCTTAATTATTCTTTAAAACCTTTGCGCCTTTTATTGCTTTATCCTTTCTCTAAGTGCACTATCCTACCTGGGTTAGATGGTATTTTATAGGGGTAATTTTCAGACTGTTTACACTGGGACAGACACCAATGCGTATGCTATGTCTATGAGCATTGCATGATTTTTCAAATCAAAGAGGTCTGTATACTTCTGATTTGAAACTTGCTGTGGATTAAGGGTATACACAGACTTTCTGCAGGTACAATTCTGCTGGAAAAAGTACACAAATGGGTTTATTTCATAACCATCTATGTGAAATGTCCAGAAAGGTGCTTGTTTTATTAAGACAACATAAACATATATGCACCTTTATAAATGGGCCTTCTTTATTAGGCTTAAATGTGCACAAATTCACACTCACTCTGAAGAAGTTGTAAATGTGTACACTGCCGCTAATTCTTCCAGACTAGCTCCCCAAGAATACCTATACACAGATGATATACAACTTTCATGCTCATGTTTACATGGGTATTGGTCACAAAACGTTTTAACCTTTTGCTAGTAAAACATGTTTTACATGCAGAAAATGCGCTATAAAATTACCCCCATAAAATTGAAAATTCCATGCTCTCATATACTTTTCCTCCCCTGACCTAAACATGCCTGCTTTTACTTTGGTGCATTGTGGAAAGACACATAGGTTTTAGCTGCATTGAAAGAGGGCAGTTTTTGCATTGTGGAAAGACACATAGGTTTTAGCAGCATTGAAAGAGGCAGTTTTTGGACAGCTGACTAATGCTGCTGAAATACTTTTTAGCAATATAAACTTTGAAAATTGTCCTCTTTAATTTAGCAGTGTGATGTTTACATGGGATTTTGATGGGTTTGCATTTCATTTACTTACATTTATAATGATGAGATCAGGCTAAGTAGGGGGTGATTTTGTAATTATCTAGGGGGAAAAAGCAACTTCAGGATGGTATTCAAAAGGGATTGGCATATAATTCCCTTCGAGTGCAGGTGGCCGCGCTAGCTTGTTTTAGGGGCAAATTGGATGGTTGCTCTTTAGCAGCTCACTCTGCTGTGGTCCCTTTCCTACGCGAGGCTCTTCAGCCTCCTCTGCGGCAGCCGTGCCCGGCGTGGCATTTCAATGTGATACTGCGAGCCCTCCAGGCCCCCCACCGTTAGATCCTTCTCAGAAACCTTATTCAACGGCTCAAACACTTAAGACAGTGTTTTTGGTGGCCATTGCTTCGGCGAGGAGGATTTCTGAAATTCAGGCTTTGTCTTCCAGAGATCCTTTTTTGCAGTTTTCTGAAGCAGGGGTGTCGATTCGGACAGTACCGTCGTTTCTACCTAAAGTGGTTTCGGCTTTCCATGTCAATCAGGCAGTTTATCTTCTGTCTTTTCGAAGAGAGGATTATCCGGGGGAGTTTGCCTCGCTACGTTTCCTGGACGTGCGGAGAGCCTTGTTTCGGTACTTGCAGATCTCTTAACGAGTTTCGACGCTCGGATCATCTCTTTGTGCTCTTGTCGGGAGCAAAAAGAGGTGAGGCGGCTTCTAAGGCTTCCATTGCTTGTTGGATTAGGGAAGCCATTGGAACGGCATATCTGCTACAAGGGCGCCCTGAAGGCGCATTCTACTCGGGCACAAGCGGCTTCTTGGGCGGAGGCGGAGGCCTTATCTCTGGAAGAGATTTTTCGGGCAGCTACTTGGGCGTCCCGTCATACTTTTGCGAAGCATTACAGGCTAGATGTGTCTGCTTGGGAGGATGCGAGTTTTGGGACGGGAGTGTTGGCGCGGGGAGCGTCGGCTTCCCACCCTACTTAAGGAATGCTTTGGTACATCCCACTAGTTTCTGGATTCATCTGCTGCAAGTGACAAGGAAGGTAAAATTATGTCTTACCTGATGATAATTTTCTTTCTTTTAACGCAGCAGATGAATCTGGGATCCCTCCCTAGTTCAGCCGACGGTTTTTTCATTTTCCGCGCAGTGTGGCTATTTTTTCCTTCCGGATTCTCTTTTGCAGAGTTCAGACAGCTATGGGAACACGGAAAGGATTCCGATTTCTGGATCAAGTTACAGTTATTTCAAAGTTCTTATTTGGTTCTCTGTTTTTCATAGTGAGAATGGTTTCTGGTTGTTATTGGTTTCATATTTTTGGCCTTGGCAAATGCTTACGAATGACATACTAACTGAGGAAGGAGCTAGCTGTCTGACATCACTGCCTTTAGTTTGTTTATCTCTATCTCCACCTGTTGGTAGGCAGACGTAACCCACTAGTTCCTGGATTCATCTGCTGCGTTAAAGGAAAGAGAATTATCAGGTAAGATATAATTTTACCTTTATGCCATTTTTCTCCAGGAACTTGTCCAAACCTGTTTTTAATTCCAGATAATGCTAACTGCTTTTACCACATCCCCTGGCAACGAGTTCCAGAGCTGAAATGTGTTGAGTATAAAAAAAAAAAAAATCTCTGTAATTTTATGGTGTGTCCCTTAGTCTATGTATTTTTAGGAAGAATAAATTGTTAAAAAATAATTTGTAATTTTATGCCAAGAAGTGCAGAGTGATGCGCTTGGTTGCAGAAATCCAAAAGAGATATACCAAATAAGAAGGGAGAATCTAGTAAGCTTGGCTCACGAGAGGACCTTGGGGTGATGGTGTCTGAGGATTTGAAGATGATGAAACAATGTGACAAAGTGATGGCCATAACCAGAAGGATGCTAGGCTGCATAGAGAGGGGTATAACTGGTAGAAGAAAGGAAGTGTTGATGCCTTTCTACAAGTTGTTGGTGAGGCCTCACTTTGAGTATTGTGTTCAGTTTTGGAAGCCATATTACTACTACTACTACTTATCATTTCTATAGCGCTACTAGACGTACGCAGCACTGTACACTTGAACATGAAGAGACAGTCCTTGCTCGACAGAGCTTACAATCTAATTAGAACAGGCAAACATGACAAACAAAACATAAGGGAATATTAAGGTGAGGATGATAAAATAAGGGTTCTGAACAAGTGAATAAGGGTTAGGAGTTAAAAGCAGCATCAAAAAGGTGGGCTTTTAGCTTATCTTACTAAGGATGCAAAAAAAAAAAAAACTTGAAGCAGTTCAAAGAAAAGCAACAAAAATGGTATGGTATTTGCGTTGCAAGATGTACGAGGAAAACCTTGCTGATCTGAACATGTTTACTCTGGAGGAAAGGAGAAACAGGGGTGATAAGATACAGATGTTCAAATATTTGAAAGGTATTAATCTGCAAACAAACCTTTTCCAGAAACAGGAATAATATCAGGAAGTATTTTTTTCATGGAGAGGGTGGTAAATACCTGGCATGCCCTCCTGCAGGAGGTGGTGGAGATGAAAACAGTAATAGTATTCAAAAATATGTGGGATAAACACACAGGAATCCTGTTTAGAAGGAATGTATCCAAAGAAGCTTAGTGAAGATTAGGAAGCAACACAGATAATTGGGAAGCAAAGCCAGTAATGAGTAAACTTCTATGGTCTGTGCTCTGATCATGGCTGAATAGATTTGGATGGGCTGGAGTGGAGCTTTTAGGGGCTTCAGCATTAACTTCAGAAATTTTACAACTACAATGCTGGGCAGACTTCTGCAGTCTATGCCCTGAAAATGGTACGGACAAATCAAGACCAGGTATACATATGAAGTATCACATACCATGTATAATGAGTTTCTTGTTCAGACTGGATGGACCATGCGGGTCTTTATCTGCTGTCATCTACTATGCTACTATGTAAATTATCAATTCATGTTAACCTGTTCTACTTCACTCAGGATTTTGTGGACATTAGTGACATCTCTAGACAGAAATATTTGGAGTGGCAACAAGGGGTCAAACCAAAGTGACATTTCTGCACATCATGCCCACCTAGGGTTACCATATGGCTCCAGAAAAAGGAGGACAGATTGAGTCAGTCTGGGTTTTACTTCCATTGCTTTCAATGGCAGCAAAACCCGGACTGGATCAATGTGTCCTCCTCTTTCTGGAGCCATATGGTAACCCTTTGCCCACCACCACATCACACCCCTCCCTCCCTCTCTCTCCAATTTTATGTATTCCAATATATTTATTGGACAATCAAAGTGGTCATGCAGACATACCATATCCAGATACTCATAACATTTGTGTAATAACCATCACGAAGATGAACAAGTAAACCACTCAGTTTTAACCCTCATATTGAAACTAGAATTCCCCCCCCCCCCCCCCCCCCCCACACACACACACTTGAATTTAAATGGCTTTATGAAGAACCCAACAATCAAATAACGAGTCAAGAAAAAAAATAACAATTTTCGTTTAAAGTAAGCAACAACCAAGGACCTACTCTTCCCTCCCCCAGCCAATCTCCCTCCAGTGCACCCAAGTGATTACAAAACCACTCAAGGTAGAAAGGAGGTATCAATATCCACCTAAATCATTCAGGATAAAGCTGTGAACTTTGAAAGGAAGCGCCTGTGTCTAAGGTTCCCACATTTGCAGAAAACTCTTCCTTCGCTTAAGAGCATATCTAGAGTGACGTAGCTCCATTGATTTTACTGAGTGCAATCTATTCCTCCAAAACCAATACGTAGGGGCAACATCAGAAAACACCATAAGTGACAGGCTGCAAAAGAACACTACATTCTCCCTGGACAAGCACTTTAGTCCAATCCATGGTCCTTGAACATGCAGACTAATGCAACGGAATTTATGCCGGATGCAAGGAACTACTACTAAAGAAATGCAAACAGCACAATATACAGCTGCTAGACTAATATTCGGAATAAATCGATTTGAAAGCACAAAGTCACTTTCCAGTTTCCTGGGGGTCTGTAGAAAAGGATGCAGCACAATTGGCTGTGTAGAGTTTGGTCCATGATATTAACAGAGGCAATTTTCAGTTGTGGTGTTAATAGATTCTGCTATAACTTCCACCGTTAGAAAGGATCTGTAGGAGATTTGGGAGGGGGAGGAGCCAAGATGGCGGTCTGACCGTTTGGTTGTCTCTCAAATCGTCTGCTGTTTTTGCTTGCAAATCGTTGTTCTTCATGCCTCATACGAAGAGAAAGGGATTGGTGAAAGGCCAACTGCCGTTGGTCAGAACATCTTCCCCGATTCAGCAGTTGATAGATGCACAACAGCAAGTTCACAAGCAGCTGGAGTGATTGAGCCCTTGCTGAGAGCCGAAGGAGGAGCTTCGGCTCCCCAGGCAATTGAAACATCTTTGTCGCCTCCTGAACTTAATCCCCCTCCGTGTCCTGCTTATCTGGGAGAAATGCAGGGACCCTGAATGACTCGGAAGTCGAAGAAATCAGAAATCAGGACTCCATTCGGCAGTGCACAAACCCAGGGAGCAGGGAGAGAGAGAGAACAAGGAGCTATTAGCTCCCACAGAGATTAACCTCGAGGCTATTTGAAAGTCTACAAGATCTGACTGAAATGGTAACAAAAACAGCCCAAGACACATCAGCAATTGTGAGTAAAGCTGATTTCTTAACTCAATCTTTGAAAAATACTAGGAAGAATCTAAGAACCAGATTATGCAAATTCAAAAAGATATAAAAAATTAAAAACACAGAGGAAGTACTGATAAAAGATAAAACTATCATTAACAGAAAAATTGAACAATTGGAGAACTTTAATAGACGTTTAAACTTAAGAATCCTGAATTTTCCTGTGGTGGAAGGTATAAATCAAATGGAACTATTTAGAAAATACCTAACAGATGTGTTAGCTTATCCAAACTCAGCTATTCCTCCGGTGAATAAAATATATTATTTGCCATTGCGGCCACTAACTGGAACAGAATCTTCAAAAATGGAAAATATACCAACTGAACCATTGAATGTATCAGCTTTATTAGAAGACTCTTTTTCTGATGTTACTCAGTGAAGAACTTTGTGTCTTTAGTATTTGAGCAAGATGTGAATTCGATTATAAAATTATACTTCAAAAACTCTTTAAAAAAAACAATTTTGTGGACAGACGATTTGGCTCTTCCATGACATCACGAAACCAACACAGGATAGAAGAAAGAGATTTTTGGCTCTGAGAGAAGAAACAAAAAATCTAGGTCCGGTTCCGGCCTGTTTAGGTCCAAGTTCCAACCTAGGCTGCAATGCTGGCTGTTATCATGGCTTATGGATGATGATTATCTCACTCACTGGAAAAAGACTGTTAAATTTAGTAAGAGATTGGTCAGTACTGAATTACATGCTTCTTCTCTTTTGAATTATGCAGATATAAACAAATTCCTAGAGGGCTAAGGATAACAAAGATACCTAAGATGTTTAATGAAGCTGCTGACTTAATGAAAAAATAGGAGGAAATATTAAATAAATTAAATCATATGGGCTTTTTATGTGAAATCCCATTGCTGAATAATTATTTTGAACTCCTGTTGATGTGTAATCTTCTTTCGACCCCTTGTGTGCAGTCTGCAGATTACTGGCACCTCTGATTTCCATTTCCCAAAGCGGATACCATCTCAATCCTTAATGTATTAAATATTTTTCTTCTTTTTTTAACCCTTATTTGGGCATTTTTTTTTTTTTTAATTGTGCTGGTTCTAGTCTCTCTTCCATTTTCTTTGTCAGTCTTTTTCTATATTTACCTTTCCATTTCTTCTCTTGTCGTCTACTTTTCTTCTCTACATTTGGTAGTTGCTGATCTTTCTTCTTTTCTTTTCTACTTTTCTCTTCGCGTTTATATTTTTTTACTTCTCATCTACTTACCGGCTTTTTCCTTCCCCCTCTCAACCCTCTCCAGTACTCCTGTTGCCCCCTCTGTCTCTCTCCTTTCCAAGTCTCCTATTCCCCCCCCCCCCCATTTTTCACCACTCCCTAATCCCCTATTTCCGTCCTCTGTACTCACTTGCTCTGCCCTCACCTGGGGTAAGAAGTGGAGGGTAGGTGAGGGCAGCCCCAGCTGTATCTCTCTCTCTCCTTTCTTTCCTTGCCTCCAGGCCATTCTTCACTCTTACTCCATCTCCTATTGCCTCTTTCACCATCTTTTAATCACCATTTCCACCCTCTTTCAACCTCTTCATAGACCCATGTCACACATCCTTCCCCAATCCCCATTCCTTTTCAATGACTCTTTTCTTCTCTCTAGTCATTTACACTATATTTTAACCTTCCCCCACACTTTACAGTATCTCCCCCTTTCCCCACTCCCTCAGTCAAGCTTTGGCACCTCCCCACCCCCCAGTACAGTACATCTCTCCCCTCCCTATGGTCTGGCATATTTCTCTTCCTCCCCCCACTCACTGGTGTGCTATCTCCCTTCCCTCCCTCTCCCCACTGTACTACAATACTCCAGATTTCCTATGGATCACAAGCAGCATCCTTGACGAAAACCAGCTTCCTCCAACAAACTTTCCTCCACTTCAACCTACCTCCTCTGATGTCACTTCCCGTTTCCATGTAGGCATGTCACAGCATAGAGAAGGCTTCTGGGGCTGGCTTTAGGCAGCTTGCTTTCATTGCTGTGCAGCTGGTGTCCCACAAGGTTGGTGGACCGCCAAGGGGGTGGAAGGACAAGAGAGAGAGAGGTGCCGGACCTTGTGGGATGAGGTGGTGAACAGCATGAGGTAGGGAGATGCCAGACAGAGGGTGAGGCACCCTTTTCTGCCCCTTTCTTCCAATAGACTGAAACTGGGGTGGCAGAGGGGTGTTGAACTTTTTTTTCTTAAGAGCAGCACTTGCCACCTTGTAGTGACACCTCTGATAGACATGTATCTTACCTATCTCTTCAGGTTGAAGAGCCCTACTAACCTCTTCCAAATATAAGAGGAATTCCTTCTTATTCATTTTGGTTTCTTTTCTTTGTACTTTTTCTAATTCATTATATCTTTTTTGAGATGTGGTGACCAGTATTGCACACAGTACTCAAGGTGAGGTCACTTCATGGAGCAATCTAGAGGTATTATAATAATCTTTGTTTTATTTTCTATTCCTTCCCTAACATTGTTTGCTTTATATGGCCACTGCTGCAGACTAAGCAGACTATTTCAACATATTGCCCATGATGACACCTAAATCTTGGGTGGTGACGCCTAATGTGGAGCCTAGTATCTTATAGCTGATTTGATTTATACTTCTCTGTGTACATCACTTATTCACATTAAATTTCATCAACTATTTGGATGCCCAGTCTTCCAAGCTTATATATCCTCTTGCAATTTCTCAGTCAGCATGTGATTTAACAACTTGGAATAGTTTTGTTTTACCTGTAAATGTGATCACATCACTTGTCATTACCGTTCCCTGATCATTTATAAATGTTAAAAATCACTGGTCCCTATACAGATCCCGGTGGCACTCCATTATTTAACCAGTTCCTGGTCCACAAAAGAACAGTGCCACCTCTCCCATGGCTTTTTAATTTTTTCTTGGCTGAATCCATGTTGACAAGCATAGTTTAATGAGACAGTCTATATTCAGTAATTTTGTTCTTTATAATAGTTTCTAATATTTTGCCCAGCATTCACATCAGGCTTACTGGTCTGTAATTTCCCAGATCACCTCTAGAACCCTTTTTAAAAACTAGCTTTACATTGGCCACTATCCAATCTTCAGGTACCGAGGATGTTTTTAATGACAGATTACAGATAATTAATAGTGAATTCACAATTTCACTTTTGAGTTTTCAGTACCCTGGGGTATACATCATTCAGTCCAGGTTATTTACTGCTCTGTGACTTGTTGATTTTTCTTGTTACATCTTCCAGGTTCACTGAAATTTATATCAGTTCCTTCATATTGTCACCCTTAAATACCATTTCTGGTACAGGTAGATCTCTTGCATCTTTTTTAGTTAAGACCCAAGCAAGGAATTAATTTAGTCTTTCTGCTGTGGCTTTGTCCTCCCTGAGTGCCCTTTTTACCCCTTAGTAATCTGAAAGCCACACAGACGTTATGCTGAGAAAGTTATTGCTGTAAGTTTTTGCCTCTGTGACAACTTTTCTTTTTCAAATTCTCTTTAGCCTTCCTTGTCAATGCTTTGAATCTAACTTGTCTGTGCTTATGCTGCTTCATGTTTTCTTCATTTGCATCCTTTTTTCATTTTTGAAAGATGTTCTTTTGGCTCTAATAGTCTCTTTCACTCCCCACCTTTTAAACCATGCTGTCTATTTGGCCTTCTTTCTATCTTTTTGAATACATGAAATACATCTGATGTGGGCTTCCAAGGTGGTATTTTTAAACAACATCCATGCCTAATTTTAAATGCCTACCCTTTTTAGCTAGTCCTTTTAGCTTTTTTAAACAGCTTTCCTTGTTTTATCATAGTTGCCATTCAAAAGATAAATACTGCCACAGTAGATTTCCTTGGTGTCTTCACTACAAAGAGGTGGGAAAATGTGGGGTACAAATATAAAAATAAATAAGTTGTTCAGATTTAATCATGTTATGATCACTGTTGCCTAGTGGACTCAATGCCATTGCCTCACACCAAGTCCTGTATTCCACTATGGATTAGATCTAATATAGCTCCTCCTCAATTCCTGAACCAGTTGCTCCATGAAGCAATCATTTATTTTGTCTAGGAATTTTACCTCCCTGGTGTTTCCTGATGTGGACATATATCTAGTCAATTTGGGGGTAATTGAAATCAACTAACCCAAAATAGGAGAAATAACAGTTACAGCAAATCTTGATGCAAGGCATCTCACTCATTCAGTTTCAACATTGGATTACTAACATGACAAGCCAGAAGCCAATTGGCAGAGAAAAAAGACCTCATAACAATGTAAGTACCACGCCCATGTTTCGGTTACCCAATATAAAGTGGTACTGTCAAGAAGAAAAAAAAAGAACTTCAATATGTAATACTTCGAAAGGTAAGAGAGTGAGAAAGTTAAATTGAAAAACATGCCAACTCATCTATCATTTAACAGTCTCTTCAATATAATGTCTGTAGAAAGCACAAAGCCATATAGAGGGAAACGTTAGCTTTTGTAATGCCCTGGTAAATGTCAGATTTGTTCTGGGATGGAGTTCCTCTGCTGGACTTGGCCATAGCATTACCCCATATGGCAGACACCATTATCATTCAGAAGTATTTTCTGCACCAAGTTTTTGTAATCCTGAAACAAGGATAGAAAGAAGCAGCTGTGGCTCTACGAGGGTTAGGTGCAGCATCTCGATAAGTGGACCTCATATCAGGTTGGCAAAACTCCAAGACAAACAAGTTATCCAGTTAAAGAAAGAAAAAGCAAGAGCTGGTGAGCTAGATATCCTGGTAAAACCAGGGCGGACACCCAGTCTGTTGCACATGTTCTTGCCGGGAGCCTATATATTTCCTAATCTGATTCCCAAAGGCAGTAGTGTCAATCGGGGTTGCCAGTGGGAAAGTACAGCAGTCTTTAGTCTGATTGCGATCCGCTCCCATTTGCTGACTTAAGTGCAGAAGCTTTTAAGAAAGCGCCATTAAGGTAAGACATGTAGTTTGCCAGTGTTTTGTGTTGGGCTGATTTCCTAATTTGGCACAGATTTTTTTTCTTCATAATTTTGTTTCACTCCCTGGTGGAGTTTGGTTGGCTTTTATAGGTTTTCATTGTTTGGTTTGGTCATTGTAAGAACACAACTTGAAGCTCTTTACAGTGAGTTTAGACCTTTATTTATCTCTCTGCATTAAAGCTTTTTGCTTGTACACATTTAACCCTTTTTTATTTTATTTTTGAGACCAGTACTATTAGATACTTATAATGGTTAATAGATGTATGTGTGTGTTTGTGCATGCACTCTTGTGTGCACATATGCACACGATATTTTTTTATTTTTCATTTTGGCCTTTTCAGTTGGTGTTAATAGACAGTTTTGACTATTGTTGCTCTGCTGAAGAATGGTAGGTTTATATTTGGGGTTTTTTTAAATTGCATATTGTTTTAAATACATTTACAATCTGTGATCCGATATTGCTTTTTTACGTTTTACCCATGAGGAGTTGTGGTTCTGGGTTGTCCTTTTTTTGATTAGGGTAAACTTTCTTTTTATTTTATTTTTTTAATATGTCTGTTGATTTTATAAACCAAAAATGGACACTAAGGATAAGATATCGCCAAACAGGGAAGGTAGGACATCCCGATTGCAAGGTTGCAATTGAAACCATAGTAGACCAGGAGGGGCATTTTCGATTTGATGTCTGTCTGACTTTGGACGCTTTGCTAGTTATTGATTTCATTGTCTGTTTATTACAGAATATTTACAAAACTGTTATGCTTCAGAATTGAAGTTCAATATTGTGCATCTGGATAAAACAGGATTTTTAAAGCAGAGATATTGATAAGACGGTATTAAGTAGGTAGATTTCATACTCAGAGTGTATATTATTAACACATCTAATGGCTAAACTATATTGCCGTATTTAATGAAATTAAATATGAGCTAGCTATCTAGAAAAATATGTTGCTATGCTGGTTAGGCAGAATAAATACTTCTAAATGTTGATTCTCCCTTTTATATTATTTCTGTTTTCCCGGCTGCCAATTTGTGTCAACATAAATTTTTCTGACTAAAATAGCAAATGCTGAAGTTTATTTGGAATGGGAAGAGTAACGCTATTTAATATGAAAAATAAAGGAAGCTAGAACTCCCCAACGATGTCTGCAGGTCTGAAGACGGTTTTGGTGGGGTTAGTCTAGGGCCACAGCCCATTGGATAAGACTAGAAGAGCAGACAGTGTGCCTGGTACTTATCTCTGCTGTTCCTTTTGTAATAGAGTGAAAGCATTCTTTCATATTTAGGGTCCAATGCAGAAAGACTCACAATAGAGCCGGCTCAGCATATCAGTTCTACCACAAAATTAAAGTGACAAAAATTCCACTGGCATGTTACATGTAATGAGCATGGAAATTACTGCCACATTAAAAATTCAGTAGTAATCCACAGCTTATTGCAAAATGTCACCCTTCCTATTAGTGCATGAGCAGTGATTGTCTCATGCAATGACAGGAAGGGTGACATTTAACAATTAAAAAAAAACAGCAGCACCCCAGCCCAGCTTTCTGCACCAGCCCATTCCCTCTCCCCAACCCAACCAGATCCTAACGCCCTAGTCCCCTAAAATTAAAACATAAATTCCATATCATCAAGCTGATCAATCCGTAGACTGGTGGGTTGTGTCCATCTACCAGCAGGTGGAGATAGAGAGCAAACTTTTGCCTCCCTATATGTGGTCATGTGCTGCCGGAAACTCCTCAGTATGTTCTCTATCTCAGCAGGTGGTGGTCACACACAGCAGCAGCTCTGGCTAGGCCTCCAAGCCTAATTTTTAGGTTTTGTTGAGTGCCTGGGGTTGAGGGCTCTTTTGAGCAAGTGCAAACCTGGTGGTGCCAGGTCCCTCCTTTTCTCCCCCCTCCCGCTGGCTCCGTTAAAAAAAAAAAAAAAAAATTTTTGAACGTCCTTAAAGGCGTTTATTTCTACGTTTATTTAAACGTTTATTGCAGCTACTCACTGGGACACCAGGTCGTTACAGCTCGGAGCGGACAGCAGGTAATTTTTACCTTTTTATAGCGGGCAGGGGGTTCCCCGATTTATCTCCATGTGGCATATGGCGTCGGAGGGCGAGGGCGTAAAGAGTCGCTCCCCGGATCGCTTGGGCGCTTCTAGAGGGGATGCGGGGGTCTTAAAGCCTGATTCGCCCTTGTTGGGTGACAGTTTCGTAGCCGATGAATGTCCCGGTCCTTCCTCCGGCGTGGCGATTTTTCCCGCCATAAACGCCCATCCCCCGCTCCTCGCCTCCGCCATCTTGGCCGGCCACGCGGCTCGGACGGCTTCTTCTTGGGCCGCCCTTGAGGTTGGAGACATTAATGCCATGAACGCCCTTAATTTGGGCGACGGCACAAAAGCGGCTAAAGTTAAGCGCCGTTCTTCCCGCGCGGCTCCTTCGCGGAGTGTCGCGCCGGACGCCATTTTGGATGCGCAGCATGTCTCTCCCCCGCTCTTGCGAGCGCCGGTTGAGGGTGCGTCTAGGGCTGTTGCCCAGGCTGCGGAAGTACACAGTCTGGGGGGTTTCTCCCCCGAGTTTGTTTTGCTGCTGCATCAGGCCTTCCTTATGCAAAACGCTGCCCCTGCTCCCTCGTCTGGTAAAGAGGTTGAGGTTCCCAGAGGTAAACGCCCTCGGGTTGATTCCCAGGCCTTGGAGGACTTTGTCTCCTCCGATGTAGATGAGGGCAGCGTATCTGAGGTCTCCCAACGGTCCTTTGCGGATTCCTTGGAGGAGACGGATCCCCGCTCGGATGGAGCGGATGACCCCTCTGCAGCGCGGCTTTTTAGCTCAGAGGATTTGTCCAACCTGTTGGTACAGGCCATGGACACTTTGAAGATTTCCTCTCCGGAGGACGTCTCTCCCTCAGCCCCTGTTGGCTCTGCCATTATGCTGGGGACGAAGCGCCCGCCTAGAACCTTCCACGTGCATGATGCCATGCACACCTTAATTGCGGCTCAATGGGATGTCCCTGAAGCGAGCCTTAAAGTGGCTAGGGCTATGTCCCGCCTCTATCCTTTGACTGAAAGTGAACGTGAGGCCTATCTGTGGCCTACCGTGGATTCTTTAATCACTGCGGTGACTAAGAAAACGGCGTTGCCGGTGGAAGGTGGCACGGCCCTAAAGGACGCCCAAGACAGAAGATTGGAGGCGGCCTTAAGGTCGTCCTTTGAGGCAGCTGCTTTAAGTTTGCAGGCCTCAATTTGCGGCTCCTATGTGGCCAGGGCGTGCCTGTCTATGGTGCAGCGGGCATTCCCCTCGGATCTTTCCTTGAGGGCTGATTGGCCGGCCCTGGAATCGGGCTTAGCCTATTTGGCAGACTTGCTGTATGATGTCTTGAGGGCCTCAGCGAAAGGCATGGCTCAGACAATCTCTGCGCGGCGGTGGCTTTGGCTGAAACATTGGTCTGCTGACCACGCCTCTAAATCCCGCCTGGCTAGATTGCCTTTTAAAGGCAAGCTGTTCTTTGGAGTCGAGCTGGACAAAATCGTGACCGATCTCGGCACGTCTAAGGGCAAGAAATTACCAGAGGTCAGGGCTCGGGCTAGTACTCGCCCTGGTACCTCCAGAGGACGGTTTCAGGAAGCCCGTCGGTACCGCCCGGGCAGGTCGGGCTCCTCTGCCCCCTCTTCCTTCAAGAGGAACTTCTCCCCCAAGCAGCATTCCTTTCGCAGAGACCGCCGTCCCGGAGGTGTTCCCTCCGGTCCTCCCCCAGGGTCTCGTACCCAATGACGGGGCCTTGGTCCACGCCCCAGTGCAGATTGGAGGACGGCTGTCCTCGTTTATGGGCGAGTGGACCACAATAACTTCAGACGCTTGGGTGCTGGAAGTCATCAGAGACGGCTACAAGCTAGAGTTCTGCCGACCCTTAAAAGACGGGTTTGTACTCTCTCCCTGCAAGTCTCCGGTCAAGCTGTGGTAGTGCAGCAGACCTTGAACAATCTGATCCGCCTGGGGGCGGTCGTTCCGGTGCCAGAAAATCAGCTTGGCAAGGGATGTTACTCCTTTTTCTTTGTGATACCAAAGAAAGGAGGTTCTGTACGGCCTATCCTCGACCTCAAAGGGGTCAATTGGGCCTTGAAAGTTCGGCACTTTCGCATGGAGACCCTCCGCTCTGTTATAGCGGCAGTGAAGGCAGGAGAGTTCCTGGCATCCTTGGACATCAAGGAAGCGTACTTGCATATTCCCATCTGGCCTCCTCATCAACGCTTTCTGCGTTTTGCAGTACTGGGCCGACACTTCCAGTTCAGAGCCCTCCCGTTCGGGTTGGCTACTGCTCCGCGGACCTTCTCCAAAGTAATGGTGGTCATCGCGGCCTTCCTGAGGAAGGAAGGAGTTCAAGTCCATCCTTATCTGGATGACTGGTTGATCCAAGCCCCCTCTTATGCAGAGTGCGGCAAAGCTGTGAACCGGGTGGTTGCTCTTTTGAGCTCCCTGGGGTGGATCATCAACTGGGAGTAAAGCCAGCTGCGCCCGACTCAGTCCCTGGAGTATCTGGGAGTTCGATTCGACTCCCAAGTGGGCAGAGTGTTCCTGCCAGACAATCGGATTGTCAAGCTTCAGGCTCAGGTGGACTAGTTCCTAGTAGCCTCTCCTATTCGGGCTTGGGACTACGTGCAGCTGTTGGGCTCTATGACGGCCACGATGGAAGTAGTGCCCTGGGCCAGGGCTCATATGAGACCACTACAACAATCTCTGCTGCTGCGCTGGACTCCGATGTCGGAGGATTATGCTGTGCGCCTTCCCTTGGACCCAGCAGTGCGCAAGGCGCTGAGCTGGTGGACGCAGACAGACAAGTTGTCTGCAGGAATGCCTCTGGTGACCCCGGAGTGGATTGTCGTCACGACAGACGCCTCTTTGATGGGCTGGGGAGCCCACTGCTTGGGAAGGACAGCCCAGGGGCTCTGGTCTCCTGCAGAGGCAAGTGGTCTATCAACCTCCTGGAACTCAGAGCCATTCGGTTGGTGTTGTTGGAGTTCATCCCGGTACTGGTGTTGAAGCCTGTACGGGTCCTGTCGGACAATGCCACGGCTGTGGCCTATGTCAACCGCCAGGGAGGTACCAAGAGCGCCCCTCTAGCCAAGGAGGCCATGAATCTATGCCAGTGGGCGGAAGCGAACCTGGAACAGCTGTCAGCGGCCCACATTGCCGGAGTCATGAATGTCAAGGTGGACTTTCTCAGTCGCCATATCTTGGAGCCCGGAGAGTGGCAGCTATCTGCTTAGGCGTTCTTGGACATCACGAAGCGCTGGGGCCAGCCGAGCCTAGATCTGATGGCGTCATCGGCCAATTGCCAAGTGCCGCGCTTTTTCAGCAGAGGACGGGACCCTCGATCCCTGGGAGTAGATGCTCTTCTCCAACAGTGGCCGACACAAGAGCTTCTCTATGTGTTCCCGCCCTGGCCCATGTTGGGCAGGGTGCTAGACCGGGTGGCAAAGCATCCCGGCAGGGTAATCCTGGTGGGTCCGGATTGGCCCAGACGTCCCTGGTATACGGACTTGATCAGGCTCTCAGTCGGCGATCCTCTGCGGCTGCCAGTGGAGCAGGGCCTGTTACATCAGGGTCCCGGGGTGATGGAGGATCCCTCCCCCTTTGGTCTTACGGCCTGGCTATTGAGCGGCAGCGTCTGATAAGAAGGGCTTCTCAGACAAGGTCATCGCCACTATGCTGAGAGCGAGGAAGCGCTCTACTTCTACTGCTTACGCCAGGGTTTGGCGTATCTTTGCAGCGTGGTGTGAAGCAGGCTCACTTTCTCCCTTCACTGCTCCAATTTCTTCAGTGTTGGCGTTCCTGCAAGAAGGTCTGGACAAAGGCCTGTCGCTCAGTTCCCTGAAAGTTCAGGTAGCGGCTCTGGCTTGCTTCAGGGACCGCCTGAAGGGTGCTTCCCTGGCTTCGCAGCCAGATGTGGTGCGCTTTATCAAGGGACTTAATCACCTGCGCCCTCCTCTGCACTCAGTGGTGCCTGCGTGGAATCTCAACCTGGTGCTAAGAGCATTGCAGAAGCCGCCTTTTGAACCCTTGTCGAGGGCATCTCTGAAAGACCTGATGTTGAAAGCAGTCTTTTTGGTGGCTATCACTTCAGCCAGAAGAGTTTCCGAGCTCCAGGCACTCTCATGTCGAGAGCTTTTTCTGCAGTTCACTGAGGCAGGAGTGACTATTCGCACAGTGCCTTCCTTCCTGCCCAAGATTGTTTTTCGCTTCCATGTGATTCAGCAGCTCTGTCTCCCTTCCTTTCGTAGGGAGGTCTACCCAGAGGAATACTCTGCTCTCAATTTTCTGGATGTGAGACGAGTCATCATCAGATACTTGGAAGTGACCAATGATTTCCGGAAATCGGATCATCTGTTTGTCCTGTTTACAGGTCCTCGTAAGGGTCTGCAGCCTTCTAAGCCTACAGTGGCAAGATGGGCAAGGAAGCCATTGCAGCGGCTTAGGTGGCCGCGGGGAAGGCCCATACCTTTGTCAGGCATTACCGCTTGACTGTGGCTGCTCGGGCGGAGGCCCGGTTTGGAGCTTCAGTGTTGCGGTCAGGGATTTCTATGTCCCGCCCTGGGTGAGTACTGCTTCGGTACATCCCACCAGTCTATGGATTGATCAGCTTGATGATATGGAAGGTAAAATTATGTATCATACCTGATAATTTTCTTTCCATTAATCATAGCTGATCAATCCATAGCCCCTCCCAGATATCTGTACTGTTTATATTCTGGTTGAATTTTAGGTTCAAGTTTAGCCTTCAGTTACTTCAGGAGGACTTCGTGTTCAAGTTCTTCTTTCACTTGGATTCTTCAAGAGTTGAGACGAGTTTGTGTTACAGTGAGCTGCTGCATTCCTCTCCCCTCCGTTTTACGGGGCTGGATTGAGATTTAAATTCTGCCGGCACTCCCTCCCGCTTCGTGCGGCTGTAGGGCAGCTTTGTACCCCTCCCGCTTCGGCGGTGTTAGGGTCAGTCAGCTCCTCCCGCGGTTGCGGTTGCAGGATAAGCCAGATCCCTCCGCATTGGCGGGTGTGGTGTCCCTCCCCCGCTCCGCGGGGATGAGCTGGACGGATTCCCCTCCCCCACTTGTGTGGGGATGAGCTGGGTTAATTCCCCTCCCCCGTTTCGGCGGTGGTGAGCTGGGCAGAGTGTCCCTTCGTGGGTGTAATTCTCTAAGTGCTGAGTCCTGCGGATGGAGCTTTGATATCGACATACTGAGGAGTTTCCGGCAGCACATGCCCACATATAGGGAGGCAAAAGTTTGCTCTCTATCTCCACCTGCTGGTAGATGGACACAACCCACCAGTCTATGGATTGATCAGCTATGATTAATGGAAAGAAAATTATCAGGTATGATACATAATTTTACCATATCCGGTAATCTAGGGTGCCCCTCAGTATAAAAACACAAAAATCACTGTTGATCTAATAGGTCTCTTCCCTCCCTGAAGGTTAAAAAAAAATGCCTTTATGTACACAGTGATGGAGACTTTTGGGATAGGGCCATGGTTTCGTGGGTGGATTCAAGCACTTTACAGCTCGCCCAAAGCATGTATTAGAGTAAACGGGGGTAATTCTGACATGCTCACTTTACATAGAGGCACCAGGCAGGGATGCCCCATCGCTCCACTGCTGTTCGCCATGGTTATGGAGCCTTTTGCTTCCAGGGTCCGATCTAATCCGGGTGTCACTGGCATTACCATAGCGGGGAGGGAGCACAAGCTGTCTTTATTTGCAGACGATGTGCTGTTATTTGTTACCCGTCCTTTGACCACCTTCCCTGGGCTCCTGCGGGATATTGAAGAATATTCAGCAGTATCAGGATTTCGAGTGAATATGTCAAAATCTGAAGCCTTAAATGTGACGCTCCCTGAGGAAGAAGTGGAAGCACTAAAGTCCCTGTACACCTTTAGGTGGGCTAGAAAGGGCCTGCGCTACCTGGGGGTGAACATAAGGGCTAAACTCTCGGAACTCTTTGCAGAAAATTACAAGGGGCTGGCCCGGGCACTCACTGAGGACTAGGACAGGTGGGGTGATCTTGAGCTTTCCTGGTTTGGCCGTATGGCTGCAGTTAAGATGAATATCCTGCCACGCCTGTTATACTTATTCCAGGCACTTCCTATCAAGATGCCCCGAAAATTTTTAGCTGCAGTACAGGACCGTATTGTGCGTTTTATTTGGGCTGGCAAACGCCCGCGGTTAGCGCGGGCCTTTCTGTATCAGGATAGGAATAGGGGATGGCTCGGAGTCCCCAACTTGGCCCGGTATTATAGGGCAGTAAAGGCACGTGCGGCAGTAGAATGGTTCCAGGACTACCCAGACCGTCAGTGGGTGCATTTGGAACAGTATACTGTAGGCGCTCGGCCTTTGGGGGGCGATCATGTGGCTTCCGAAAGCCCAAAGGTTGCTGGGCGAGGGTCTGTGCCCGTCTATGTCACATTATCTAACTGGGACAGTCTTTTTCCACATCACCTATGTATACTGTCTCGTCTGTCTCCTATTGCATATAACCCATTGTTTTACCCTGGGACAGAACGGGGAACATTTACCAGATGGTATGAGGGAGGTTTGCGAAGGTGGGGACAACTGTATGAGGGGGAAGCACTCATGTCATTTTCAGACGCTCGAGAGAAATTCCCGTCCATGGGAATGATGAGTATGCTTACATACAACTGTCACATTTTCTTATGACACGGGCAGTCCAGGAAGTGATGAAAAAGGAACAAACAACCATTGAGCAAATTTGTGAGGGGCCAGCCATGACCAGGGGGATGATATCACGCCTATACCGAATTATTAATAAGCAAACACCTTGTTACACACTTCATAGGAGGAGCTGGCAGAGGGAGCTGGGCATGGAGCTGGAGGAGGAGGAATGGGAGAGAATAGAGAGGGCTGCAGTGGGAGTGTCGTCCTATGTACCTTTTAGAGAGAATGCCATTAAAGTGCTGTTTAGGTGGTATATGCCCACCTGAGTGTCTCAGGCGCATTTACCTGGCACTCTCGGGGTTGTGTTGGAGGGGCTGTGGCTTCACGGGTTCTATAGGGCATGTCTGGTGAAACTGTGGGAAGATCAGGGCTTTTTGGAAAGCGATCCGTAGCAGACTGCAGGTGTGGCTGGGTGGCCTGATCCCGTGGCACCCAACTATCTTTCTATTTTCTGCTAAAGTCACGGGCTTCTCCGCCACCCAACAAATTTTGATGCGCTATGCCACATGTGCAGCTAGAATTGTCATAGCTGCCTACTGGAAACAGCCTATAGTCCCACCGCTTGCGAGATGGCTCCAGAAACTGGGGTACGTTTGTGAGATGGAAAGGCTACTGGCTGAGAGGTGCAACCAAATAACTAAGTGGCACTCTATATGGGATCCCTTTATTTCTCATGCACAACCACAACGATGTCATGGGCTAGAGTAATGTGAGTCCTGTTGGGGGGGGGAGGTATGGGAAGCAGGTGGGATAAGGGAATAGGTTAAGTTCAATTAAAATTCAAAAAATGTTATAAAGACTGGAGTTTCTAAGGCTATATGTTTGCACAGGCACGGTGGCACACAAGTGAAATGTACTGATCCCAAATTGATAGCAACGGAAAGAGCGATATGTTAGTGATAGCCAAGTGTTAGCCATGACTTGTGTCAAGATGCTATGAAATGCAATGTAAGGTTTATTTTGTATTGTTCTGTTGGATATTGTATTACTTGTCAATAAAGGCTTCATGCAAATAAAAAAAATTCCCTGTTTTCTAGTACTGAGACCCCTCCCCCTCAAAATTTTTTTAAGGTCTTGGTGTGTAGTGGTGCCCCCTCCTACTCCCACCCCTGACTTCAGTTTAAAAAAACAAACAAACTTTATATCTAGTGGCACTCCCTAATCTCCAGAACCCTTATTCAAGTCTATCCCTCCCTGACCTTAATGAAGCAGGAGTGATGCCCACTTTCTCCTGCCTCTGGCATTATCTTCAAAATGGTGGCAACCTGTCCCACGCAGTGCATATTGGGGTACACCACACAGGGAGGGAGTAGGGAAGGTAGATTCTTTCCAATCAGTGAAGGAGACTCTCATATGGATGATAAAAGACATTATTGGATAACATCAAAGGTGACTCGACATCTGCTGTGTTTCGGTGCCAAAGCGCCTCCCTCAGGAGTCTTATGATGTGATTTTTAGATCGTAACATTGAGCACAAAAAAAAGAAGTATTTGAAACGGTAGGATTTTTTTAACCCACAATTTAGAAGAAAGCAAACAAACTTTCACGGACTATTGAAATGGTCTCTGTGAAGCATGTCAAATGCACAGTGTCAAATACTTCTTTTTTTTTTTTTTTTGTGCTCAACGTTACGGTCTAAAAATTACATCTTATGACTCCTGAGGCAGGCGCTTTGGCGCCAAAACGCAGCAGCTGTGTCGAGTCACCTTTGATGTTATCCAGTAAAGTCTTTTATCATCCATACGTCTCGTTCACAGATTGGAAAGAGCCTACCTTCCATACTCCCTCTCTGCTCTACATTGAACTGTTGTCCGTAGGGATCCAGTGCATCTCCGTCTCCGTGTTGCTCTTCTCATAATACACCATGCAGGGCTAGTCTGCCCTTATATGGGAGACTGGCACCATTTTAAAGGTAATGATACTGGAGGCAGGAGCCAAGTGGGTATCGCTTATTCAGGTATGTGGGGGGAGTCCAAAGGGCTTGGAAAAGGGATTCAGTGGTTAGGGGGTGGCACTATTAGCTGTTAAAACCTGATAGACTCCTTTCCCTTTCCTTAGTGCTTACATTTCAGAGCTCAAAGTAAGTTCAAGGAAATAAAGACATAAGTACATATAGTACATAAGTACCGCCATACTGGGAAAAGACCAAGGGTCCATCAAGCCCAGCATTCTGTCTCTGACAGCGGCCAATCCAGGCTTCAAGAACCCGGCAACCCCCCCCCCCCCACCCCCCACCCCCCAAAAAAAAATTTATAATGTTCAATGGACTTTTCCCTCAGAAATCTGTCCAAACCCCCTTTAAATTCCATAAGACCAGCTGCTGTCACTACATTCTCCGGCAACGAGTTCCAGAGTGTAACTACACGCTGAGTAAAGAAAAACTTTCTCCTATTTGTTTTAAGTCTACCATATTCTAGTTTCATCTTGTGTCCCCTGGTTTTGTTGTTGTTTGAAAGTGTAAACAAACACTTCACATCTGTCCGCTCTAATCCGCTCTAATCTTGTAGACTTCTATCATATCACCCCTCACCCCTCAGCTGCCTTTTCTGCAAGTATAATTAGCTAATGCCAGCTTTAAGAAAGACTGTCATGCAGGTGCAAATTCAGCAGTTTTCCATGCAAGTCTTTAATCCATCTTTCAGCTGAGCTGTTTTTATTAGCACATTTCTGAGTATAGATTCATTCTTTGGCATAAGACAATTGCAAGCAACACACTTTTCCCTTTTCAGGCCCTGTCTGTTCCATCAATAGGTACATCATATCATTCTGGCCCATGCAGTTCCTTTTGTGGCTATGGTACACACAGTTTGCTCAGTTTGCTTCATGTCTTAGGTATCAAGGCCTTTGCTAGTAAATTTGGTTCAACAGATAATTATCCTCAGCCAAATATTCACAGCTCATACCCTTCAAGGCTACTGTTTTCCGCTTCAGAGGAACTTAACAATTCCTCTTCATTATATGAGTGGCACAGGCTTTCCATTTCTCCCTAATTCTCTCTCGGACCCCAACTCTCCAATTCTCCCAGGTCCTCTACAATAGTTCCCCCCCCCCCCCCCTTTGATTCTGTCCAGAATCACCCACACATAGAGAGAAAGGCTCCTAAAGAGAGGCAGCAACATCATCAATGACAGTCTGCAGCATGATAACATGAACAGCAGGAGGGCTAGAAAACACATTCTTAGCTGCCAAAGAGAGCAGCTACCGCAGAAAACAGCACAGAATAATGCACACAGCAATGAAGCCTATTATTTAAGGAGGAGGCCATGAACCCAGGCAATGTTAGACATCCAGCTAGCAAACCAATCAGAAATACTTGATAGCATACTAGTTCCTGCAGTGGAGTGCTGAATACTAGAAGATAGGTTTCGTAGGTCTTAAAGGTTTTGCTCAATCAGAACATTATCAGTCAAATTAAAGCTACACATCCCCTCAAAACTCCTTACAACCATGGTTGGGCCCGTAAGGAGTAGTCAATAACAAGGTGGTTCTGAATGACCGCTTTCCTTAAGCCACTACTACTACTACTTATCATTTCTATAGCGCTACTAGATGTACGCAGCACTGTACACTTGAACATGAAGAGACAGTCCCTGCTCAACAGAGCTTGCAATCTAATTAGGACAGACAAACAGGACAAACAAGAGATAAGGGAATATTAAAGTGAGGATGATAAAATAAGGGTTCTGAACAAGTGAATAAGGGTTAGGAGTTAAAAGCAGCATCAAAAAGGTGGGCTTTTAGCTTAGATTTGAAGATGGCCAGAGATGGAGCTTGACGTACCGGCTCAGGAAGTCTATTCCAGGCATATGGTGCAGCAAGATAAAAGGAATGGAGTCTGGAGTTAGTGGTGGAGGAGAAGGGTGCAGATAAGAGAGATTTACCCAGTGAACGGAGTTCCCGGGGAGGAGTGTAGGGAGAGATGAGAGTAGAGAGGTACTGAGGAGCTGCAGAGTGAATGCACTAATAAGTCAATAAGAGGAGTTTGAACTGTATGCGGAAACGAATAGGGAGCCAGTGAATTGACTTGAGGAGAGGGCTAATATGAGCATAATGACACTGGCGGAATATTAGTCGTGCAGCAGAATTTTGAACAGATTGAAGAGGAGAGAGATGGCTAAGTGGGAGACCTGTGAGAAGAAAGTTGCAATAGTCTAAGCGAGAGGTGATAAGAGTGTGGATGAGGGTTCTGGTAGTGTGCTTAGAAAGGAAAGGGCGAATTTTGGTGATATTATAGAGAAAGAAATGACAGGTTTTAGCAGTCTGCTGAATATGTGCAGAGAAGGAGAGGGAGGAGTCGAAGATGACCCCAAGGTTACGAGCTGATGAGACAGGAAGGATGAGAGTGTTATCCACAGAAATAGAGAATGGGGGAAGAGGAGAAAGGTTGGTTTAGGGGGGAAGATAAGAAGCTCAGTCTTGGTCATGTTTAGTTTCAGATGGTGCTGAGACATCCAGGCAGCAATGACAGACAGGCGGGCTGATACTTTGGTCTGCATTCCTGCTGAGATTTCTGGTGTGGAGAAGTAGAGCTGGGAGTCTTCAGTGTAAAGATGATACTGAAAACGATGGGATGAGATCAGAGTACCAAGGGAAGAAGTATAGATGGAGCTATGGGTTTCCTGGAGAGGAGGTAAGATTAATAGTCTTGGCTAAGATACAAGGAAGATTTGTCAGTTTTTTATGTACATGATGTGCTAATCCAGGTACACCAGCCAAAGAAGTAGCTAGAGCAAGGACTTCAGCTTTAGAAAACAAATGCACTTCAGGTTAATCTTCATGAGAAAACTGAACAGCAAGTGATCTAGGGTTATGACCATGTCTGGAAGAGGACCATATCAGGAATGCACCAATGGTAAGTCTTCCAGTAGTGCAGGGACCTCCAGAGGCATTAGCAGGAACATAAGTGCTATTTTCCTACACAGAAGGAACCAGCCTAAGGGTAAATACATGGAAGAATAAGTAAAGGATACAGGAGTCATGGAAGAACAGGGTAGTCCAGGATACATAACATTGTTTCTCTTTTATGCTATGAAATTTATTACTAATCAGTAGTAGATGTGACATTCAGCAGTGAAATATGAAATAGCTGATCATTAGTATAAGCAGTAGGATTTTTCAGAGCTCCTAGGTTATATAACACTCCAGAAAAAGTTGTCTTGGTTTTTACTAGTGGAATATCCCTAAACTGGGTGTCATTCATCATAGCACTGAAAAAAAGATGAAACATATAAATGAAAAGTAGCTAGGTAGCACTAGAAGTTAAAGTATTTCTAATACAGAAAGCGGAAGTACTCAAGGAGGCCTGAGCTAATAAAGCCCAATAGTTTTCAACAGCACCAGAAAGGGGATACAAGAGCAGAGTAGAAACAGCAGGCATATGCTTTCATTTGGAATAATCAACATATGAATCCCATGGTGTCTGTTCCTTCATAGGTCTATAACCAGCATACTGTACCATAAACTGTGCTACCTCTGGCAGGAGACGATACTCCAAATGCTCATTTGCATACCACCAATTCCACAGTATTGCAGTTAATATTGGTATTATGGCAATAATGTACCACAAGGGCATGTGGTTGTGATATATCACCAGCAATGGCTATCCTTAAACAGATTAGTTGTCAAGGAATACTAAAATTCAAAATATTAACAAAGGTTAAAAGCCCTAATGTCCAAGAACTAAAATTACAATAACTACAAGAAGTACACAAAACCCAAGCAAAAGTCCAAAACGTCCTTTAAGCAGACCACACTGTAGTTGTGAGAAGTAGCTTCTGGATTCCCAAAGGGGTGACAAAAAGGCATAATACTTTAGCTCAAACACTTAGTTATGGAATGCTCCGATATAGACAAGGGAACTGGTTCTTTTCGGCAATGAGTAAGATGAATCCAGGATGACAGTCCTTGAAGCTTCCATTTAGAGTACCCAACAAGCAGCACTTGTTGGGGATCCTGTGAACTTCGGGGAGAGGTCTGTAGCAGGCCGATGGTTTTTAATATATTCCCAATCTCCTGGTTGCAGTTGTGGGTATGATGTGCCATCTGCAGTCTATACAGTGCTTCCTGGAGCCTGATATAAAGGAGTAGAAGACAGTACTGAGTGTAAACGTTTACAATATATTAAGATATTGCTGCGCAATAATTGGGGATCTGGTGGTACCATATGGTGTAAAGGCCCTGTCATTGGATGTCCAGTAATTTCATATGGGGTAAGGCTTTCCCTAATTCTCTGAGGTGAGTTGCAAATGAATATAAGGGCAAAAGGCAGTGCATTTAGCAAATCAGAGACCCAATCAGAAGTTAGGGCTCTCAAAGTGCTCTTAAGTATTTGGTTCATCCTTTCAACTTGGCTAGAGCTTTGAGGATTATAAGGAGCATGCAACTGCCTCCTGAACCCAAAAGCCAATTTCAGGCCTTCCCAAACATATGAGACAAAAGCTAGGCCCTAGTCAGAGGATCAAACCAGGAGCATGCCGCAAACTGGAATGAATTTGAACACGAAAATTTTGATGGTTGCAACTGCAGTCATTGAAGTGGACCGGTATACCTCCACCCATCCAGAGAACAGACAAGTGACAGTGACAAAGATCTGGAAGCTGGTTTCAAAGGGTGGCTTTTGCAGTCCACAGTCCAACAGTGGTGCCAGGGTTACAGCTTCCGCAGTGGAGTCACAATCTGGATGTAACCATAAAAAGTTGAAAACCGTACACATAGTAGCAGCAGATGCATGAGTGATTGATGCAAATAAAGAGCAGTAGGGTAAAGCAAAGATGGAGGACAGACATAAGGATCACCAGATTTCCACAGTCCATCAGCAGTTCGGATTGCCTCATGCACCCCAGGTAAGCTGGTCTTGTAGAGAAGCCTGAGAGTAAAAGTCAACTAAATTTTGCAAAGGGAGAGACTGTGGAAGCAGAAAATGTACAGCACATAATAAAACCAGGGTGACATGAGGGCCTAAGGGACAGTTGATTTATTTATTAGGATTTATTTACTGCCTTTTTTAAGGAATTCACTCAAGCCGGTGTACAGTAAGAATAGATCAAACATGAGCAATAGGCAATTAGAGCAGTAAAAATATTCGAACAAAAATACAAAGTATGACATAGAGGCATATTTTCAAAGCACTTAGCCTTCCAAAGTTCCATAGGTTTCTATGGAACTTTGGAAGGCTAAGTGCTTTGAAAATATGCCTCATAGTATACTACTTGCGATGACAACACAATATGTACTAGAACTTTGTAATTGGTAGTGGAAGGGTAAGGCAAAGTTGTAACATACAGATGAGTAAGAAAGTAGGAAGAATTAGAAAGTAAGGTGATTGATTTGAAGAAAGTTGCACATGAGGTCAGAGAGATGGTTAAATATTATATCAGCTAGGGCAGGAGTGGATAAACATGTCCCACTGCAGTATGTGCAGTCCGAGTCAATCCTTGTGTGTGTGAGTGAGACTAACAAGTTAGTTACTTCTTCCATGAAAGGCTTGGTTGAAGAGCCAAGCTTTCACCTGCTTCCTGAGGTAGAGGTAGTCTTGTGTTAAGCGGAGCCTTTCAGGCAGTGCATTCCAGAGTATGGGGGCTACTCCGGAGAAGGCTCGCTTGCGGGTATCACATCGTGTAATGTCTTTTGGAGAGGGTGTAGTTAGTGAAAGACCTTGAGAGGACCTTAGTGTCCTTGGTGGTGTGTGGAGGATCATCCTATTCTTCAGATACTCGGGGCCATTTCCTTTCAGGGCCTTCAAGATCAGACACAGAGTTTTAAATTTAGCCCTGTATTGTACTGGTAGCCAATGAAGTTTTTGCAAAAATGGTGTGATGTGGTCACGTCGCTTGCAACCTTCTATGAGTCTTGCTGCATTCTGAATCAACTGGAGCTGGTGCATGCCCTTTGTAGTGAGACCATTGTATCGTGCATTGCAGTAATCCAGTCTTGATGTTACCATGTCATGCACAACTGGGATAAGATTTACCTTCTCGATGTAAGGAGAGAGGCAGTGTAGCTGTCGCAAATTGTAAAAGCAGCTCTTGAAGGTTGCTTGGATTTGGGGAATCAGAGTAAATGTTGAATCTAACTGTATTCCAAGGTTCCTGACTTGTGATTTGAGGGGGAGTATATACTTCCCAAAAGGGATATTAATGTCAGGTATGTATCCACTTGTGTTAGGGACCCAGAGAAGCTTGGTTTTACTTGGGTTCAGGCAAAGTTTGTTGTGTTTAGCCCATTCTTGAATTGATGTTAAAGTGATCAGTTTATTCAAGGCTGTAGGTATGTCAGGTTCAGTGGTTATGAGTAGCTGCACATCATCCGCATAGATGTAGAACTGAGTGTCCATTGACCAAATCAGCTCATAGTGGCTTGAGGTAAATATTGAACAGAATAGGTGACAGTATCGATCCTTGTGGTACCCCACAGGTCAGTGTCCATGGTGGTGATGAGTTGTTGCCAATCATTGTAGATTGTTGCCTGTCTGACAGATAGGATCTGAACCAGGCAAGTACTGTTCCATTGATGCCTGTTTCTGTCAGTCTACTGTGGCACCATCCACATCTGTCAACGAGGCTATTTCTTCTTACAATAATACTCTATCCTCTGCCTTAGACACTCTTGCACCTTTGATGACCCGCCCTGTAAGGCGTACAAAACCCCAACCTTGGCTGACTTCTAATATCTGCTACCTACGTTCCTGTACCTGCTCCGCCGAACGCCTCTGGTGGAAATCTCGGGCCCTTGCTGATTTCTTACACTTTAAGTTCATGCTGACCTCCTTCCAATCTGCTCTTTTACGTGCCAAACAGGATTATTATATCCAACTGACCAACTCTCTTGGCTCTAATCCTCGACTTCTCTTCACCACATTGAACTCTCTCCTCAAGGTGCCCCCTCCCCCAACTCCCCCTTCATTATCTCCTCAGACCCTTGCTGAATTCTTTCACAACAAGGTTCAAAAGATAAACCTTGCTTTCTCTACCTCACCACCTCTCCCTCCACTAGTCCGTTCCCCTCTCTCTCCTTCCCCTCATTCCCTTTCCTCCTTTCCTGAAGTTACTATTGAGGAAACTACACTTCTCCTTTCTTCCTCAAAATGTACCACCTGTTCCTCTGATCCCATTCCCACCCACCTTCTTAATGCCATCTCTCCTGCTCTTATTCCTTTTATCTGTCACATTCTCAACCTCTCACTTTCCACTGCGACTGTCCCTGCTGCCTTTAAACATGCTGTGGTCACACCTCTCCTTAAGAAGCCTTCACTCGACCCTACTTGGCCCTCTAATTACCGACCCATCTCCCTCCTTCCTTTTCTCTCCAAATTACTTGAGCGTGCTGTTCACCGCCGCTGCCTTGATTTTTCTCTCCTCACATGCTATTCTTGACCCACTACAATCTGGTTTTCGCCCTCTCCACTCAAGCGAAACTGCGCTTACTAAAGTCTCCAATGACCTATTACTGGCTAAATCCAGAGGTCAATATTCCATCCTCATTCTTCTTGATCTTTCCGCTGCTTTTGACACTGTCAATCACAGCATACTTCTCGATACCCTGTCCTTACTTGGATTCCAGGGCTCTGTCCTTTCCTGGTTCTCTTCCTACCTCTCCCTCCGCACCTTTAGTGTTCACTCTGGTGGATCCTCTTCTACTTCTATCCCTCTGCCTGTCGGCGTACCTCAGGGTTCTGTTCTTGGTCCCCTCCTCTTTTCTATCTACACTTCTTCCCTTGGTTCATTAATCTCATCCCATGGCTTTTCCTACCATCTCTATGCTGATGACTCCCAAATCTACCTTTCTACCCCTGATATCTCACCTTGCATCCAAACCAAAGTTTCAGCGTGCTTGTCTGACATTGCTGTCTGGATGTCTCAACGCCACCTGAAATTAAATATGACCAAAACCGAGCTTCTCATTTTCCCCCCCCAAACCCACCTCCCCGCTCCCCCCGTTTTCTATTTCTGTTGATGGCTCTCTCATAGTAACATAGTAGATGACGGCAGAAAAAGACCTGCATGGTCCATCCAGTCTGCCCAAGATAAACTCATATGTGTATACCTTACCTTGAATTTGTACCTGTCTTTTTCAGGGCACAGACCGTATAAGTCTGCCCAGCAGTATTTCCCGCCTCCCAACCACCAGTCCCGCCTCCCATCACCGGCTCTGGTACAGACCGTATAAGTCTGCCCTCCCCTATCCTAGCCTCCCAACCACCAACCCCTCTTCCCCCCACCTGCTCCGCCACCCAATTTCAGCTAAGCTTCTGAGTATCCATTCCTTCTGCACAGGATTCCTTTATGCATATCCCACGCATGTTTGAATTCCGCTACCGTTTTCATCTCCACCACCTCCCGCGGAAGGGCATTCCAAGCGTCCACCACCCTCGCTGTGAAAAAATGCTTCCTGACATCTTTCCTGAGTCTGCCCCCCTTCAATCTCATTTCATGTCCTCTCGTTCTACCGCCTTCCCATCTCTGGAAAAGATTTGTTTGCGGATTAATACCTTTCAAATATTTGAACGTCTGTATCATATCACCCCTGTTCCTCCTTTCCTCCAGGGTATACATGTTCAGGTCAGCAAGTTTCTCATTCTCCCTGTCTCCTCAGCTCGAAACCTTGGGGTCATCTTTGACTCTTCTTCTCTGCTCATATCCAGCAGATTGCCAAGACCTGTCGTTTCTTTCTTTACAACATCCGTAAAATCCGCCCCTTTCTTTCCGAGCACTCTACCAAAACCCTCATCCACACCCTTGTCACCTCTCGTTTAGACTACTGCAATCTGCTTCTTGCTGGCCTCCCACTTAGTCACCTCTCCCCTCTCCAGTCGGTTCAAAACTCTGTTGCCCGTCTCGTCTTCCGCCAGGGTCGCTTTACTCATACTACCCCTCTCCTCAAGACCCTTCACTGGCTCCCTATCCGTTTTCGCATCCTGTTCAAACTTCTTCTACTAACCTATAAATGTATTCACTCTGCTGCTCCCCAGTATCTCTCCACACTCGTCCTTCCCTACAACCCTTCCCGTGCACTCCGCTCCATGGATAAATCCTTCTTATCTGTTCCCTTCTCCACTACTGCCAACTCCAGACTTCGCGCCTTCTGTCTCGCTGCACCCTACGCCTGGAATAAACTTCCTGAGCCCCTACGTCTTGCCCCATCCTTGGCCACCTTTAAATCTAGACTGAAAGCCCACCTCTTTAACATTGCTTTTGACTTGTAACCACTCGCCTCCACCTACCCTCCTCTCCTCCTTCCTGTACACATTAATTGATTATGATTTGCTTACTTTATTTATTTTTTGTCTATTAGATTGTAAGCTCTTTGAGCAGGGACTGTCTTTCTTCTATGTTTGTGCAGCGCTGCGTACGCCTTGTAGCGCTATAGAAATGCTAAATAGTAGTAGTAGTAGTAAGATACACTGATCCACAGTGTCAAAAGCTGCTGAGAAATCTAGCAGTACTAACATTGAGGCAAATCCCTTGTCTCTGTTTCTGTGAAGATCATCTAGCAGGGATTTTATTTATTTATTTATTGCATTTGTATCCCACATTCTCCGAGGACAAGCAGGCTGCTTGTTCTCACTGATGGGTGACGTCCTCGGCAGCCCCTCCAATTGGAATCTTCCTAGCAAAGTCCTTTGCTAGCTGTCGCGCGCCCGCGCGCACCGCGCATGCGCAGCCGTCTTCCCGCCCGAAACCGGCTCGAGCCGGCCAGTCTTCTTTCGTCCGCACTCGGTACGGCTGTGTTTTTTGCCGTGTTGAGCCCCGGAGAGTCGACCTCGCGCGTCCGTTATTTTAATCGACGTGTTTTTTCTTCGGAAAAAGTTTCTTTTCGTTCGGAAAGTGCTCCGGAAACCCCCTTGGGTTTCGTTTGCCCCTTCCCGTATTTCCAGTTTTTGCCCCGGTAAGTTTTCTTTCGTTGTCGGGGTAGGCCTCTTTTCGGCCTCGGTCGAGATTTTTTCTCCTTAAAGTTTTGGTGCTCCAAATTCGTCATTTCGGATTTTGACTTCGCCGGCGTGATTTTTCCGCCCATGACATCGAAGCCTTCCAGCGGCTTCAAGAAGTGCACCCAGTGCGCCCGGGTAATCTCGCTCACTGATAGGCACTCTTCGTGTCTTCAGTGTCTGGGGGCCGAGCACCGTCCCCAGAACTGTAGTCTGTGTTCCCTCTTACAAAGGCGGACTCAAGTAGCGAGATTGGCCCAGTGGAACGTTTTGTTCTCGGGCTCTTCGTCGGCATCGGCACCGGGGTCATCGTGTGCATCGACGTCATCAGCGTCCAGACCTTCTTCCTTGGCTGCCAGTGCATCGAGTGCATCGAGGCATCGGCCCTCTGCATCGGCGCCGAGACATCGGATAGCTGCATCGACGTCGGTGGTACCGGGACCTCGTCTCCTGATGTCGTCGGACGGTGGTGCATCGAGTGGAGTGCAGGTGAGGGCTGTCCATTCCCCTGCTGGTGGCGGTGAGCCCTCGGGTGGGTCTCCTCCTACCCTGAGGGCTCCTGCGGTACAGCCCCCCCGAGACCGACCTCCTTCGGCCTCGGCCCCGAGGAAGCGACGGCTGGATTCTACGTCCTCCTCGTCGGTGCCGGGGAGCTCCGGTGACATGCTTCGGAAGAAGTCGAAGAAGCATCGTCACCGGTCCCCTCCCCGCGTTGGCACCGAGAGCTCTGGGTCGCCGAGGGAGTCGGCACCCAGCAGGCATCGGCACCGAGAGGACCGCTCACCCTCTGTTCAGGAGGTGTCGATGCGCTCCACTATGGACAGCCCGGAACAGCCTCCACGCCCGGAACAGGTTCTGACGTCGACGCCTGCATCGACCTCCATGCCTTTCTCTGCAGCCGCTCTGAACGAGACCCTCCGGGCCGTTCTCCCAGAGATTCTGGGAGAGCTGTTGCGCCCTACCCCTCCGGTACCGGCGGTGCTTGCGCCCCCGGTACCGTCGAGCGTGGCGCCGGCTGGCCCATCGCCCGGGGTGAGGTCCCCTGACGTCGGTACCGCGTGCGGTGCCGACTGCGGCCACCTCCCAGGAGGGCTCCCCGACTACGTCGGCGGAGGGAGCTTCGCCGATGCGGGCGAGGGAGTCTACCTCTCGACGCCCCCATCGTGGATGTGGCTCCACGGAGTCGAGCCGGGCACGGTTGCAGACGCTGGTCCGTGAACTTGTGTCTGACACCGAGGGTGAGGCCTCGTGGGAGGAAGAAGAAGACCCCAGATATTTCTCTGACGAGGAGTCTGAGGGTCTACCTTCTGATCCCACTCCCTCTCCTGAAAGACAGCTTTCTCCTCCCGAGAGTCTGTCTTTTGCTTCCTTTGTCCGGGAGATGTCTACGGCCATCCCCTTCCCGGTGGTTGTGGAGGACGAGCCCAGGGCTGAAATGTTTGAGCTCCTGGACTATCCTTCTCCACCTAAGGAAGCGTCCACTGTTCCCCTGCACCATGTCCTCAAAAAGACGTTGCTGGCGAACTGGACCAAGCCTTTAACTAATCCCCACATCCCCAAGAAGATCGAGTCCCAGTACCGGATCCATGGGGACCCAGAGCTGATGCGCACTCAGTTGCCTCACGACTCTGGAGTTGTGGATCTGGCCCTAAAGAAGGCTAAGAGTTCTAGGGAGCATGCTTCGGCGCCCCCGGGCAAAGACTCTAGAACCTTAGACTCCTTTGGGAGGAAGGCCTACCATTCCTCTATGCTCGTGGCCAAAATTCAGTCTTACCAGCTCTACACGAGCATACACATGCGGAATAATGTGCGACAGTTGGCGGGCTTGGTTGATGCTCTTCCCCCTGAGCAAGCCAAGCCTTTTCAGGAGGTGGTCAGGCAGCTGAAGGCGTGCAGAAAATTCCTGGCCAGAGGAGTTTATGACACTTTTGATGTTGCGTCCAGGGCCGCTGCTCAAGGTGTGGTGATGCGCAGGCTCTCATGGCTGCGTGCCGCCGACCTGGAGAATAGAATCCAGCAGCGGATTGCGGACTCGCCTTGCCGTGCGGATAACATTTTTGGAGAGAAAGTCGAGCAGGTGGTAGAGTCTCTCCACCAGCGGGACACCGCATTCGACAAGTTCTCCCGCCGGCAGCCTTCAGCTTCTACCTCTACAGGTAGACGATTTTTCGGGGGAAGGAAGACTGTTCCCTATACTTCTGGTAAGCGTAGGTACAATCCTCCTTCCTGACAGCCTGCGGCCCAGGCTAAGCCCCAGCGCGCTCGCTCTCGTCAGCAGCGTGCGCCTCAGCAAGGCCCCGCGGCTCCCCAGCAAAAGCAAGGGGCGAGCTTTTGACTGGCTCCAGCAGAGCATAGCCGACATCCAAGTGTCAGTGTCGGGCGACCTGCCAGTCGGAGGGAGGTTGAAAGCTTTTCACCAAAGGTGGCCTCTCATAACCTCCGATCAGTGGGTTCTGCAAATAGTCCGGCAAGGATACACCCTCAATTTGGCCTCCAAACCTCCAAATTGTCCACCGGGAGCTCAGTCTTACAGCTTCCAGCACAAGCAGGTACTTGCAGAGGAACTCTCCGCCCTTCTCAGCGCCAATGCGGTCGAGCCCGTGCCATCCGGGCAAGAAGGGCTGGGATTCTATTCCAGGTACTTCCTTGTGGAAAAGAAAACGGGGGATGCGTCCCATCCTAGACCTAAGGGCCCTGAACAAATATCTCATAAAAGAAAAGTTCAGGATGCTTTCCCTGGGCACCCTTCTCCCCATGATTCAGCAAAACGATTGGCTATGCTCTCTGGACTTGAAGGATGCCTACACACACATCCCGATACTGCCAGCTCACAGGCAGTATCTGCGATTTCAGTTGGGCACGCGCCACTTCCAGTACTGTGTGCTACCCTTTGGGCTCGCCTCTGCGCCCAGGGTGTTCACAAAGTGCCTAGCTGTGGTAGCAGCGGCACTTCGCAGGCTGGGGGTTGCTTTTTAATGTATTTATAAATGACCTAGAGATGGGAATAACTAGTGAGGTAATTAAATTCGCCGATGACACAAAATTATTCAGGGTCGTCAAGTCGCAGGAGGAATGTGAACGATTACAGGAGGACCTTGCGAGACTGGGAGAATGGGCGTGCAAGTGGCAGATGAAGTTCAATGTTGACAAGTGCAAAGTGATGCATGTGGGTAAGAGGAACCCGAATTATAGCTACGTCTTGCAAGGTTCCGCGTTAGGAGTTACGGATCAAGAAAGGGATCTGGGTGTCGTCGTCGATGATACGCTGAAACCTTCTGCTCAGTGTGCTGCTGCAGCTAGGAAAGCGAATAGAATGTTGGGTGTTATTAAGAAGGGTATGGAGTCCAGGTGTGCGGATGTTATAATGCCGTTGTATCGCTCCATGGTGCGACCGCACCTGGAGTATTGTGTTCAGTACTGGTCTCCGTATCTCAAAAAAGATATAGTAGAATTGGAAAAGGTACAGCGAAGGGCGACGAAAATGATAGTGGGGATGGGACGACTTTCCTATGAAGAGAGGCTGAGAAGGCTAGGGCTTTTCAGCTTGGAGAAGAGACGGCTGAGGGGAGATATGATAGAAGTGTATAAAATAATGAGTGGAATGGATCGGGTGGATGTGAAGCGACTGTTCACGCTATCCAAAAATACTAGGACTAGAGGGCATGAGTTGAAGCTACAGTGTGGTAAATTTAAAACGAATCGGAGAAAATTTTTCTTCACCCAACGTGTAATTAGACTCTGGAATTCATTGCCGGAGAACGTGGTACGGGCGGTTAGCTTGACGGAGTTTAAAAAGGGGTTAGATAGATTCCTAAAGGACAAGTCCATAGACCGCTATTAAATGGACTGGAAAAATTCCTCATTTTTAGGTATAACTTGTCTGGAATGTTTTTACGTTTGGGGAGCGTGCCAGGTGCCCTTGACCTGGATTGGCCACTGTCGGTGACAGGATGCTGGGCTAGATGGACTTTTGGTCTTTCCCAGTATGGCACTACTTATGTACTTATGTACTTATGTACATATCTCGACGATTGGCTGGTGAAGAACACATCCGAAGCAGGAGCCCTGCAGTCCATGCAGATGACTATTCGCCTCCTGGAGCTACTGGGGTTTGTGATAAATTATCCAAAGTCCCATCTTCTCCCAGTGCAGAAGCTCGAATTCATAGGAGCTCTGCTGGATTCTCGGACGGCTCGCGCCTATCTCCCAGAGGCGAGGGCCAACAACTTGTTGTCCCTCGTCTCGCGGGTGCGAGCGTCCCAGCAGATCACAGCTCGGCAGATGTTGAGATTGCTGGGCCACATGGCCTCCACAGTCCATGTGACTCCCATGGCCCGTCTTCACATGAGATCTGCTCAATGGACCCTAGCCTCCCAGTGGTTTCAGGCTGCTTGGGGTCTAGAAGACGTGATCCACCTGTCCACGAGTTTTCTCGAATCCCTGTATTGGTGGACAATCTGGTCCAATTTGACTCTGGGACGTCCTTTCCAAATTCCTCAGCCACAAAAAGTGCTGACAACGGATGCGTCTCTCCTGGGATGGGGAGCTCATGTAGATGGGCTTCACACCCAAGGAAGCTGGTCCCTCCAGGAACGCGGTCTACAGATCAATCTCCTGGAGTTGCGAGCGATCTGGAACGCTCTGAAGGCTTTCAGAGATCGGCTGTCCCACCAAATTATCCAAATTCAGACAGACAACCAGGTTGCCATGTACTATGTCAACAAGCAGGGGGGCACCGGATCTCGCCCCCTGTGTCAGGAAGCCGTCAGCATGTGGCTCTGGGCTCGCCGTCAAGGCATGGTGCTCCAAGCCACATATCTGGCAGGCGTAAACAACAGTCTGGCCGACAGGTTGAGCAGGATTATGCAACCTCACGAGTGGTCGCTCAACTCCCGAGTGGTGCGCCAGATCTTCCAAGCGTGGGGCACCCCCTTGGTGGATCTCTTCGCATCTCGAGTGAACCACAAAGTCCCTCAGTTCTGTTCCAGGCTTCAGGCCAACGGCAGACTGGCATCGGATGCCTTCCTCCTGGATTGGGGGGAAGGCCTGCTGTATGCTTATCCTCCCATTCCTCTGGTGGGGAAGACTTTGTTGAAACTCAAACAAGACCGAGGCACCATGATTCTGATTGCTCCTTTTTGGCCGCGTCAGATCTGGTTCCCTCTTCTTCTGGAGTTGTCCTCCGAAGAACCGTGGAGATTGGAGTGTTTTCCGACCCTCATCACACAGGACGAGGGGGCGCTTCTGCATCCCAACCTCCAGTCTCTGGCTCTCACGGCCTGGATGTTGAGGGCGTAGACTTTGCCTCTTTGGGTCTGTCAGAGGGTGTCTCCCGCGTCTTGCTTGCTTCCAGGAAAGATTCCACTAAGAGGAGTTACTTCTTTCTATGGAGGAGGTTTGCCGTCTGGTGTGACAGCAAGGCCCTAGCTCCTCGCTCTTGTCCTACACAGACCCTGCTTGAATACCTTCTGCACTTGTCTGAGTCTGGTCTCAAGACCAACTCTGTAAGAGTTCACCTTAGCGCAATCAGTGCATACCATTACCATGTGGAAGGTAAGCCGATCTCGGGACAGCCTTTAGTTGTTCGCTTCATGAGAGGTTTGCTTTTGTCAAAGCCCCCTGTCAAGCCTCCTACAGTGTCATGGGATCTCAATGTCGTTCTCACCCAGCTGATGAAACCTCCTTTTGAGCCACTGAATTCCTGCCATCTGAGGTACTTGACCTGGAAGGTCATTTTCTTGGTGGCAGTTACTTCAGCTCGTAGGGTCAGTGAGCTTCAGGCCCTGGTAGCCCAGGCTCCTTACACCAAATTTCATCATAACAGAGTAGTCCTCCGCACTCACCCTAAGTTCTTGCCAAAGGTCGTGTCGGAGTTCCATCTGAACCAGTCAATTGTCTTGCCAACATTCTTTCCCCGTCCTCATTCCTGCCCTGCTGAACGTCAGCTGCACACATTGGACTGCAAGAGAGCATTGGCCTTCTACCTGGAGCGGACACAGCCCCACAGACAGTCCGCCCAATTGTTTGTTTCTTTTGATCCCAATAGGAGGGGAGTGGCTGTAGGGAAACGCACCATATCCAATTGGCTAGCAGATTGCATTTCCTTCACTTACGCCCAGGCGGGGCTGGCTCTTGAGGGTCATGTCACGGCTCGTAATGTTAGAGCCATGGCTGCGTCGGTAGCCCACTTGAAGTCAGCCTCCATTGAAGAAATTTGCAAAGCTGCGACGTGGTCATCTGTCCACACATTCACATCTCATTACTGCCTGCAGCAGGATACCCGACGCGACAGTCGGTTCGGGCAGTCAGTTCTTCAGAACCTGTTTGGGCTTTAGGATCCAACTCCACCCCCCGAGGGCCCTGTTTGTTCTGTTCCAGGCTGCACTCTCAGTTAGTTGGTAAATTTTTTAGGTCAATCTCAGTTATGTCCTCGCCGTTGCGAGGCCCAATTGACCATGGTTGTTGTTTTGAGTGAGCCTGGGGGCTAGGGATACCCCATCAGTGAGAACAAGCAGCCTGCTTGTCCTCGGAGAAAGCGAATGCTACATACCTGTAGAAGGTATTCTCCGAGGACAGCAGGCTGATTGTTCTCACAAACCCGCCCGCCTCCCCTTTGGAGTTGAGTCTTCCCTTGAAGTGTATTGTCTTGCTACATACTGGACTGGCCGGCTCGAGCCGGTTTCGGGCAGGAAGACGGCTGCGCATGCGCGCGAGAGCTAGCAAAGGACTTTGCTAGGAAGATTCCGATTGGAGGGGCTGCCGAGGACGTCACCCATCAGTGAGAACAATCAGCCTGCTGTCCTCGGAGAATACCTTCTACAGGTATGTAGCATTCGCTTTATCCCACCTCTTTGTAGGCTCAATGTGGCTTACAATACATCATGGATAGTGGAAATGAGAGGAGAATTGAAATTTAGTCTTACAGAAGTATTTTGGGTTACATGGTAAAGGAATACATGATAGTGATATAAGGCATTCTTAACATTACTAGATATATGTGGGAATTTCACATGTTTTGGTCTTTGTGGTATATCTTGTCGAAGAGATGGGTCTTCGGGGACATGGAGGAACTTGGATCCAAGATGGCGTCTGAGGTGGATGTGCGAGTGTACACCTCCTGAACGCCAAGTGATTCCCTTAGCATTGGACCTCTCTAACACCCAGCATGGGGAAAAGAAAGGGGAAATCCCTTGTGCTCACCTCCTCGAGACAGGGAGAATCTTCCACCATGCGGCAGGGAACATTGGACACGATCGTGGTGCGCACGCCGGGATCCTTGATGAGCGCTTCGACGGCTCCGACGCTTCTGCCGGAGCACAGCTTGGAGGGAGTCTCTTTGAGTCCGCCCCCTTACACAGCTCCTCCAAGACCTGCAGGTGGAAAAGCGGCATCGGAGGAACAGCGTCATGAGGGCTCCGGAGACAGTTTAGCCCCTGGGGCTGTGGTAGGAGGCCCCGTCGCAACTTCTTCTCCAGTGGAGACATCAGGGCAGTCAGGACTTCGGTCCGTGAGTCTGCCGTTGCAGGAGTCACCTACAGGAATTATCGGAGAACGATCGGCTATGGTCACCTTAGAGATGGTATGGGAAGCCATCCAAGGCATGAACGCTACTCTGGAAAGAATTTCAGCGAAAACACAAGTGGAACTAATGGAGATAAAAACGGTGCAGGAGAATTTCAAGGCCAAGCTTGAAGCCCAGGACACCAAAATGGAGACTTTGGACAGTGAGGTACAAACTTTTAAAACTTTTACTGCTTTAGTTTCCAAAGAAAAAAATATTCAAAATAGAAAATTTGAACATTTAGAGAACCAGCTTCGTAAGAATAATTTGTAGATACTGAACTTTCCAAAATCTCCATTAATTGCCCCACTGGAGATGTTTAAGAAATATTTGAAAGAGGTTTTACATATTCCGGAGGAAAATATACTACCAATGACTAAAATTCAATATATAACTGGAATCCGTTCGGCAGTGGGGAAAATGAACTTAACAGAATTTCTCCAGGATTCACTTGAAATAATAACTGAGAGAACTACTTTGTTGGTGTCCTTCGCATTTGAGCTAGACTGTAACAATGTTTTTAAGTTGTACTTTCGTAATATAAATGAAGAATTCTTAGGCGCAAAAATTCAAATATTTCCTGACTTGTCCAGGGATACTCAAAAAAGGAGGAAGGCATTTTTAACTTTGAAGCCTAAGCTGATTAGTAATGGAGGCTCCTTCCTCCTTAAATATCCCTGTAGATGTGTAGTACGATTTAATTCTCAGAATTATATATTTTTTGAGCCTGAGAAGCTTCAGGAATTTATTATTGGTAAAGAGTAGAGATTCATGCCTTGAATCATAAGCTGAGATCGGCTGCACTCAAAAAGAATCCTTCTGCCTTTGTTTATTAGTTTAAATAATTCCTTAAATAATATTTCTTTGATCTTGGATCCAGTGTTGTGGTCTAATAATTTAGGAAAAAAGGAGGGAAAAAAATCTTTCTTTTTCCTTTTCTTTTTTAATTTCTTGAGTGATATATTGAATTCTCCTTTTTTTTCTTCTTTTCCGTATTTCTGATTTTATGTATATGCATAAATGATAATGTAAAATTAATAAAAATAAAATAAAAAAAAAGAAGAGATGGTCTTCAGCCCGTTTCTGTTCCATAACCAGGTCTGAATCCAGATTGACATGGATCTAGCCAATTACTCTTTTCTAGCCATTCATTAAGTTGAACACAGACTGTTTTTTCTTTGAGTTTCCCTAGAAACGGGATGTTGTATACTGGCCTGTAACTTTTCAAGTTTGTCCTGGTCAAGGTTGTTTTTCTTCAGCAGAGGGCGAACCACTGCCCTTTTTAATCCTGTTGGTAGTTGCCCATTAGAAAGAGGGTCACCTTTGATGACCCGCCCTGTAAGGCGTACAAAACCCCAACCTTGGCTGACTTCTAATATCTGCTACCTAGGTTCCTGTACCCGCTCCGCCGAACGCCTCTGGCGGAAATCTCGGGCCCTTGCTGATTTCTTACACTTTAAGTTCATGCTGACCTCCTTCCAATCTGCTCTTTTACGTGCCAAACAGGATTATTATATCCAACTGGCCAACTCTCTTGGCTCTAATCCTCGACTTCTCTTCACCACATTGAACTCTCTCCTCAAGGTGCCCCCTCCCCCAACTCCCCCTTCATTATCTCCTCAGACCCTTGCTGAATTCTTTCACAACAAGGTTCAAAAGATAAACCTTGCTTTCTCTACCTCACCACCTCTCCCTCCACTAGTCCGTTCCCCTCTCTCTCCTTCCCCTCATTCCCTTTCCTCCTTTCCTGAAGTTACTATTGAGGAAACTACACTTCTCCTTTCTTCCTCAAAATGTACCACCTGTTTCTCTGATCCCATTCCCACCCACCTTCTTAATGTCATCTCTCCTACTCTTATTCCTTTTATCTGTCACATTCTCAACCTCTCACTTTCCACTGCGACTGTCCCTGCTGCCTTTAAACATGCTGTGGTCACACCTCTCCTTAAGAAGCCTTCACTTGACCCTACTTGTCCCTCTAATTACCGACCCATCTCCCTCCTTCCTTTTCTCTCCAAATTACTTGAGCGTGCTGTTCACCGCCGCTGCCTTGATTTTCTCTCCTCACATGCTATTCTTGACCCATTACAATCTGGTTTTCGCCCTCTCCACTCAACCGAAACTGCGCTTACTAAAGTCTCCAATGACCTATTACTGGCTAAATCCAGAGGTCAATAATCCATCCTCATTCTTCTTGATCTTTCCGCTGCTTTTGACACTGTCAATCACAGCATACTTCTCGATACCCTGTCCTCACTTGGATTCCAGGGCTCTGTCCTTTCCTGGTTCTCTTCCTACCTCTCCCTCCGCATCTTTAGTGTTCACTCTGGTGGATCCTCTTCTACTTCTATCCCTCTGCCTGTCGGCGTACCTCAGGGTTCTGTTCTTGGTCCCCTCCTCTTTTCTATCTACATTTCTTCCCTTGGTTCATTAATCTCATCCCATGGCTTTTCCTACCATCTCTATGCTGATCTCCCAAATCTACCTTTCTACCCCTGATATCTCACCTTGCATCCAAACCAAAGTTTCAGCGTGCTTGTCTGACATTGCTGACTGGATGTCTCAACGCCACCTGAAATTAAATATGACCAAAACCGAGCTTCTCATTTTCCCCCCCCAAACCCACCTCCCCGCTCCCCCCGTTTTCTATTTCTGTTGATGGCTCTCTCATTCTCCCTGTCTCCTCAGCTCGAAACCTTGGGGTCATCTTTGACTCTTCTCTCTCCTTCTCTGCTCATATCCAGCAGACCGCCAAGACCTGTCGTTTCTTTCTTTACAACATCCGTAAAATCCGCCCCTTTCTTTCAGAGCACTCTACCAAAACCCTCATCCACACCCTTGTCACCTCTCGTTTAGACTACTGCAATCTGCTTCTTGCTGGCCTCCCACTTAGTCACCTCTCCCCTCTCCAGTCGGCTCAAAACTCTGATGCCCGTCTCATCTTCCGCCAGGGTCGCTTTACTCATACTACCCCTCTCCTCAAGACCCTTCACTGGCTCCCTATCCGTTTTCACATCCTATTCAAACTTCTTCTACTAACCTATAAATGTATTCACTCTGCTGCTCCCCAGTATGTCTCCACACTCGTCCTTCCCTACACCCCTTCCTGTACACTCCGCTCCATGGATAAATCCTTCTTATCTGTTCCCTTCTCCACTACTGCCAACTCCAGACTTCGCGCCTTCTGTCTCGCTGCACCCTACGCCTGGAATAAACTTCCTGAGCCCCTACGTCTTGCCCCATCCTTGGCCACCTTTAAATCTAGACTGAAAGCCCACCTCTTTAACATTGCTTTTGACTCGTAACCACTTGTAACCACTCGCCTCCACCTACCCTCCTCTCTTCCTTCCCGGTCACATTAATTGATTTGATTTGCTTACTTTATTTATTTTTTGTCTATTAGATTGTAAGCTCTTTGAGCAGGGACTGTCTTTCTTCTATGTTTGTGCAGCGCTGCGTATGCCTTGTAGCGCTATAGAAATGCTAAATAGTAGTAGTAGTAGTAGTAGGTGTTCACAATTTTTGTGGCGCCTTCTATAAGGCCCATACTTTCCTGCTGCGCTATCAGTGATGGGCAGGGATCAAGGGAGCAGGTAGTTAGTCGAAGGTCTCTTAGGATTTTGTCAAGGCTCTCCTCTGTCATTAGGTTAAGTGTTCCATCTGTCTCTGTTAGGAGGGGGCGAGTTTGTGCACCCCTGGTTGACTGGTTGGGGGGCACTGGGTGGGATTGCCTGTAAATCCTGGTGGAGACTTTTAATTTTGTTGGCAAAGTATGCAGCAAAATCATTTCAATTCAGTTTAGACTGGGCAGGCTGGTTTTGTTGTGGGGGTTGCAGTATGCTGTTTACTAAACTGAACAACTGCTTGGTTGAATTGGCACCCTGTGCAATGCATTGAGAGAAATACTGTTTTTTGGTTGCTGTTAAGGCTTGGCGGTACTTTGCCATGTGCTTCCTGCAGTTTAGCCTGTCTTCATTCAGGCGAGATTTGCGCCATCGCCTTTCTAGTTTTCATCCTTCGCGTTTAAGGATCCAAAGTTCTGGAGAAAACCAAGGTGAGCGTTTGTGAGTGGGGCATAAGACCTTTTTTAGTGGTGCTGTTTTCTCTAAGGTCTTGGCTGGGTGTGTATTCCAGATGTCAACTTGTTCTCTTTTCACTGTTTTCTTTTCATCCACATGCGGATAGTCCAAGGCCTCTAGGAAATTCTCAGTGGTCAGCTTTTTTTTGTCTCTGATCTCCTTCCAAACTCTGGAAGGTGCCATTTGTTTCAGGTGGTCACTTAGGGAGAATTTAATTAGAAAATGGTCTGACCATGATAGGGATGTTATTTCAATACTGTTATCCCAGAATTCTGGGATATCCACCCTTTGTAGAATACCAGGTCTAGTATGTGACCCTTTTCGTGGGTTGGAGAATTGATCACCTGTGTAAATCCTAGTGCTGTCATCGTGTCCAGAAAGGCAGCTGTGGTGGTATCTGGGGTTTTGATGTGTAGATTGAAGTCTCCCATGATCAAAAGCCTAGGGTAATTCAGGGTCACTTGATTAATCAGGTCTAGGAGTTCTTGCACAGATAATGTGTTGTAACGAGGTGCCGTGTAAATCATGAGCAGCCAGATTGGCTTCTGCTCTTCAAGTTGTATTAAAAGAGATTCTGATCCATGTAGCTGGGGGATGGATGTTCTGGATTCAAACTGAATATCCTGTAAAACAGAATGCAAGGCCTGCCTGTGAGAAATGGGTAGGACTTTCAGTGTAGCTCTGCGAAAGTGTCCACCAAGTGTATTGTTGGTTATCAAATATAAATGCAAAGTAGGGCTGACTTGTCTTCATGAGGAGGATAGAAAAGAAGGCAGTGCTTAAGTGACAGAGGCAGAGGTTTGAGTCTATATGTCATATGGGTTAGGCAGAATAGGGAGATAAGAATCACAATAGCATTTAAGACGTTTAGATCACAAACAAACCTGTGTGACTTGCCCTTTGCTTTCAATATTGGCAAAAATGGGGTATTGTAGGCAGAGGTGTTGGGATAAATAACTTGATGGAATAGGTCTGCAATAAGTCTTATTCCCTCCAAAGTATGCTTAGGGAGAGGGTACAGTCTTATCCAGGATTTCGGTTTCGTGGGAATGATTTGAATGCACACAGGCACCACTTGCAACTTCCCATAAGTGAGGCGGCAAAGCCTCCACCTCCGTTTGCTGCTCCCTTAAAGGAAAGTGTACCTCAGAGCCCCAGGGTCTTGCCTGGATAGTACAGCATGGGCCTGTGGCAAAAAGTCACGCCCCAAAAGATTAACAGGTAAGTTTGCGCTCGTCAACAGATCCAAATAATACACCTTCTCTCGAATGGTCACAGGTACATGAGACAGCTTTTGGTGAAGTATCGCAAGTCCAGCAATTTGCTTCGCATTGAATAAGAGGTGCTGTAGGAACTTTGGAAGCAGCAGAAGTTATCACTCCAGAGTCAACTATGAAAGTTGGCATGACTTCCGTTGTCTTATATCTCCTGCAGAAGTCAAAGGAAGACAGGGAATAGTGTCATCTAGAATAAGTCAGCATCATCCCTCACAAATGGGACAGTGTGTCTAATGTCCGAGTGGTGCCCACATGGGCAGTAGTGATTAACTAACTTCCGCAAATCACTGAAGACTTGCCTCTTTGACAAAGCTTACCATGAGAACCCATAACTAACCATAACACAACACCCTTCCGATCTTAGGCAGAATGTATCTCTTTACAACTACTTGATCAAATCTTCGTGTCTTGCTTGACTACTTGTATCACCAAATGTATACTCTATCCTGTATGGCGATGCCACAACAGGTCTTTGTAAGCCACATTGAGCCTGCAAATAGGTGGGAAAATGTGGGATACAAGTGAAATAAATAATAAAAATAAATCAAATCAAATGTTTTGGTTTGATATGACAGCTAAAGTGGAAGGCAGCCACTCAATTCTCAAAGTCCTGGATTTCAAACATGCTGACTTTAGCAAAATGGGGGGGGGGGGGGGGGGGGGGGGACACGACCTGAAGAACGAACTGATCGTCTGAAAGGACATAAGAGAAGTGGAAAGGAATTTGGGGAAAGGAATTTGGGGAGCGTGCCAGGTGCCCTTGACCTGGATTGGCCACTGTCGGTGACAGGATGCTGGGCTAGATGGACCTTTGGTCTTTCCCAGTATGGCACTACTTATGTACTTATGTACTTATGGTTTAGGCTGAAAGGAACTATAAATATGGCTACTGACCTTTATGTGAGGAGAGTAAATAAAAGCAAGAGAAAAAGGAAACCAATATGGTTCTCCAAGCAAGTGGCTGAGAAAATAAAGGCAAAAGAGTTGGCATTCATGAAATACAGAAAAACTCAATAAGAGGAACACAGAGGAATACCAGTTGAAACTGAAAGAAGCCAAGAGAGATATGCATCTGGTGAAGGCGGAAGAACAAATGGGTAGAAATATAAGGAGGAGAGACAAGAATTTTTTTCAGGTATATTAGTGAAAGGAGGAAGACTAAAAATGGAAATGGGAGACTGAAAGATGTTGTAAACTGCTATGTGCATAATGATACTACTACTACTAATCATTTCTGTAGCACTACTAGATGTATGCAGCGCTGTACACATTAGATGCTGGTACTTTTTCTGTCCCTAGAGCACTCACAATCACAGTTTTTGTACTTGGGTCAATGGAGGGTTAAGTGACTTGCCAAAGGTAACAAGGAACCACAGTGGGAATTGAACCCAGGTTGCCAGGATCAAAGCCTGCTGCACTAACCATGAGGAAAAATGATGAGGAAAAAACAAATCTGCTAAACAAATAACTTCTGTTCTGTGTTCACGGAAGAAAATTCTGGAGGACGACCACAATTGACTGTCAAAGGTAAATATGAGAATGGAATGGCTATAGCACTATTCATGAAAGAAAGTCTTTATGAAGAACTTGAAAATCTGAAGGTGGATAAAGCCGTGGGACCGGACAGGATCCATCTCAGGATATTGAGGGAGCCCAGAGAGGTTCTGGTGGATCCTCTTAAAGACTTGTTCAATATAATTGTGAGTGACATTGCTGAAGGGTTAGAATATAAGGTTTGCCTTTTTGTGGTTGATACCAAGATTTGTAATGCAGTGGACACCCTGGAGGGAGTGGAAAACATTAAAAAGGACGTGCAAAAGATAGAAGAATGGTCTAAGGTTTGGCAATTAAAATTCAATGCAAAGAAGTGCAAAGTGGTGCATTTAGGGAGTAGAAATCCAAGGGAGACATATATGTTAGACATTGAGAGGTTGATATCCACAGACAGGGAGAGGGATCTTGGGGTGATAGTTTAACAATGTGGCAAGGCAGTGGCTGTAGGCAGAAGGATGCTAGGTTGTACAGACAGAGACTTAACCAGCAAAAGAAAGGAGGTGATGCCCCTGTACAAGTCGTTGGTGAGGCCCCACTTGGAGTATTGTGTTCAGTTTTGGAGGCTGTATCTTGCTAAAGATGTAAAAAGACTTGAAGTGGGTCTAGAAAAAGGTGACAAAAATGGCATGGGGCTTGGGCCAAAAGACGTATGAAAAGAGACTGGAGGATCTAGAGGAGAGGAGGAGCAGGGGAAATATGGTAAAAACTAGTAAAAAAAGGCCCGTTTCGGTGAGCAATGAAACGGGCGCTAGCAAGGTATTTGATTTCTGCAATGATTTTGTTGAAAGTGGTTTATTTTATACTTGTGTTGGTAATGAATATTTGACATTTTTGTGTTATGTGCCATTTCATTTGTTATTTTTTGTTTTGTTGTACTGTTGGTTGTTTTGTTATTGTGTTTGTAGGATGTAGTGTAATGAAGTTACAAAGTTTTACCTAACCGCTGCCCTTGAGCGTGTGAGGAGCTCAGCTGGTCCCGGTGCCAGCTTCGCCGTCTCCCCACCGCAAACAGTGTCTTTGGAAGTAAATAAAGCGGTGACCGAGCTCCCGGCCGGGTCCACAACAGGGGTCGCCGTCGCTCCTTTCTCTAGTTGGCGTGGCGGGTGGGGAGATAATTGTGCCGCTGCCTAGAGAGAGAGGCCACGCCAGGAACCGACTGTGCTGCTGGGTGAGAGCAGAGGGTTGAGGCTGAGATGTGGGGGGGGGGGGGGGGGGGGGGGGGATCCGAGTAGCCACAGGTGGGTGAATAAATGTGGTTATTAAAGGGAGGACGGCTGGGAGCAAGTTGTGTTGACTTGTGCTGGTCCCTTTTGGGGGGACAGGGAGGGCTCGTGCGTGCTGCTGATGTGAGGCGATCTTGCTGTCGGGTGCAGTAGTAGTGTGGCATTTGATTTGGGGGTTGGGCGGGGCTGGCGGTTGGGAGGCGGGGATAGTGCTGGGCAGACTTACACGGTCTGTGCCCTGAAAAGGACAGGTACAAATCAAGGTAAGGTATACACAAAAAGTAGCGCACATGAGTTTATCTTGTAGGGCAGACTGGATGGACCATGGAGGTCTTTTTCTGCCATCATTTACTATGTTACTATGTTAAGTGTTAATCTTGCTGCCGCTGGGTGCGAGCTGTGTTAGTGTTGCCATTGCTATGGGAGCAGCAGCAGGGAGAGGGATCCGTGTGTCTATTGTGCCATTGTCCTTGTGAGAAAAGGATCTGCGGTGCTTTGGTGGCACCGGAAAAGAGGGGGCTGTGCGCCCTTGCTGGGTTGGAGGGGGGAGAAGGTGTGTTGCTGTGGGGAGCAGCCTCGGGGATGTCCGCTCACACTTTGCCCTGATGATCGATCTCTGGCCGCGGATCCCTCCTGGGGTTTGTGCTCTCCCTGCTTCCGTACGCATCTACTGATCCTCCCCACCCCCAAGTTTGTGGGTTGGTCAAGGGAGGGGAGGGGTGGGGCGCCTGCTTGGGGGGGGGGGGGTCTCCATGTCCGCTCAGGTGGGCCTGGCAGCCGGTGGCCTCACCGCTAGCCTCCCGCTTTCTGTCCGCTGCCCCAGCAGAGGGGAGCAGGAGAAGGGGAGCCCGCAGGAGCCGGTGCTGGCGAGAACCCAGCTAGAAATTAACAGGGATCAGCCAGCCCATCAGGATGAAGGGGAAAAAGCCAAGCCACTGCTCATCGAGCCCCCCCCCCGCCCGCCCAAAGTCAACCCCTGGACCAAGAAGAAGAACTTGTGCCTGACAATAACGCCCTGAACCTGAGCGGCCAGGACTCAGGTGGGTCACTCACTGCTTATTATTGTATGTTGCTTTTCTTCCCTTAGCCAAAGTTTGGCACTTTTGTTTTGTTTTGTTTTGTTTTTTTTGCGCCGTTGGCCATTTTTATTTTTAATATGTTGTAGGTGAGATTGACTCGCGATGCTGTGCTGTGATTGGGCACAGTCATTGGTGACGCAACCGTAGGTGCGATACGTCATCATGTCAGGAGATGGATACCGGAGCACCAATGCTTCAAGGTTTTTGTCCACGCTGCTAGCTTCAGAATGTTGGAGGTGCTTTTTATTATATAGGAAGATGTTTAAATTCTTGAAAGGTATTAATATAGAAACATTTTCCAGAAAAGGGAAAATGGAAAAACTAGAGGACATGATTTGAGGTTGTGGGATGATAGACTTAGGAGTAATGTCAGAAAATTCTTTTTCACGGAGCGGATGATTGATGCTTTGAATGCCCTTCCGAGGCAGGTGGCAAAACTCAAAAAGGCATGGAATGAACACAGAGAATCTCTAATGGTGAATGGTATAAAAAAAACAAAACTGAAAGGGTTGTATATGTGTTTGCATGTCAAGTGGTGCTTAGTTGGCAACTCTGGCTGTAAAAGCTAAGGTCGGTGCTGGGATGGCTTGTATGGTCTATGTCCCGCATATAGCAATCCATTTTAGGGTAGGCTGAAGAGGGCTTTGACGTAGACTCCAGTAATTTGGAACTTGAGAACAGTGCGGGGCAGACTTTTACAGCCAGTGTCCCACAAATGATGTGACAGATTTGGATAGGCTGTAGTGGGCTTTGATGGCAACTCTAGTGGTTGGAATATGACAGAGCCAGGCAGACTTCTACAGTCTATGTCCCAGAAACACCAAAGAGAAACCATGATCAAGCATATAATCTTATGTTCATTGTTGATTTAATCTTGAATTGATAATGAATGTACTGTTGGGCAGACTGAAAGGACTGTTCAGGTCTTTATCTGCTGTCACTTAATATGTTACTATGTATCCTGGTAATAATTGTCAACTATTGGGTAAGGGTTGTGAGTTTGGGATTGCCACCTTAAAGTGCCATGGGAACAGGGAGTGTTTGCAAGAGCATCCCCTATAGCCCCCTGTGGGGTAGTCTGGGTACCCACAGGCAAAGAGGCAATTGTGCTGTATGTGTACAGGCATAACAAGTGTGTCCTTGGATGGACAGCATGGCTGCTCTCCATCCCATACTCCTCGAGCTTCTCTGCCTCCTCCCCTTTTGTTGGAGAGAGTCTATCTGCGAGTCTCTCTGTTCTCTGAAATTCCACACTTGGAAAATACTGTTCTTAGTGGCATTTCTGCCAGACAAGTAAGTGAACTTCAAGCTCTTGTGCAGACCCGCCTTACACTAGGTTCTGCCATGACAGACTTGTTCTCCAAACCCACCCCAAATTCCTCACTGAAGTGGTATCAGAGTTCCACCTCAGTCAATCTGTTGTACTTACTGTCTTCTAAAGTAAGCCACACACTAATCCTGGAGAAGTAGCACTGCATACCTTAGACTGCAAGTGTACTCTAGTGTATTATCAGGAGCATACTAAACCTTTAAGAAAATCCTCTCAGCTTTTTGTATCCTTTGACCCTAACAGATTAGGCATCCCCATCCCCAAATGTACTATCTCAGCTTGGCTGGCTTACTGTATCTCCTACATGCATTCTGAGGCTGGGCTGACCCTTCATGGCCATGTCACTACTCGCTATGTAAGAGCCATGGTGGTTTCAGTAACCATTTCCACTCTGCCTCCATTGAAGAAATCTGCAAGACAGTATCGTGGTCTTCTATCCACTCCAAGGAGGTTATATTTAGAATAGGATACGGCATGAGTCTATCTAGCCCATTATAGGGGCTGAAGCCAGTAAAGCGGAGTTTGCTACCATTTTGTTCACCCAAAATAATGGCAAAAGTTTATTAAAAAAATAATGGACTTGCCTGTGTGTGGTCCATCTGAAAGTCTAAAGCTGTTCCAGTTGGGTAGGCAGTGCCTTAAAAAATGGAGGATAAGGGATTTTTTTAAGGCTTTTTTTTATTTGAAAACTTTCCATATCTAGATATTTTATATCATAAAATTGAATATAACTAAAACAGCTTAAACAGTTATTTTAGCCGGTAGAAACAGCAGTAGATGTTCCTCGTCTATTTTAATAATGATCTATGAACTTTTAGGAAGCCATCCAAACTTTTTTTTTAAACTCCGCTAAGCTAACTTCTTTTACTACATTCTCTGGCAACAAATTCTAGAGTTTAGTTACATGTTGAGTGAAGAAATATTTCTCCAATTCATTTTACATTTACTACTTTGTAGCTTCATCGCATACCCCCTAGTCCTAATATTTTTGGAAAGTGTAAACAGACGCTTCACGTCTACCCGTTCAACTCCACTCATTATTTTATAGACCTCTATCATATCTCTCCTCAGCTGCCTCTTCTCCAAGCTCAAGAGCCCTAGCCACTTTAGCCTTTCCTCATAGGGAAGTCATCCCATCCACTGTATCATTTTCTTTGCCCTTCTCTGCACCTTTTCTAATTCCACTATATCTTTTTTTAGATGCGGCGACCAGAATTCAACACAATATTTGAGGTGCGGTCACACCATGGTGCGATACAAAGGCATTGTAAAGTCCTCATTTTTGTTTTCCATTCCCTTACTATTAATACCAAACATTCTATTTGCTTTCTTAGCGGCTGCCACTCACTGAGCAGAGGGTTTCAACATACCAGTGATAACGCCTAGATCCCTTTCCCGGGTGGTGACTTCTAATGTGGAGCCTTGTATTACATAAATTGGGTTCCTCTTTCCCACTTGTATCACTTTGCACTTGCTCACATTAAACGTCATCTGTCATTTAGATGCCTAGTCTTGTAAGGTCCTCTTGTAATTTTTCACAATTCTCTTGCAATTTAACAACTTTGAATAACTTTGTGTTGTCAGCAAATGTAATTACCTCACTAGTTACTCTCATTTCTAGATCATTTATAAATATGTTAAAAAGCAGCAGTCCCAGCACAGACCCAGGGGGAACCCTACTATTAAAAAAGCAGCAGCCCCAGCATAGACCCAGGGGGAACCCTACTATCTACCCTTCTCCATTGAGAATACTAACCATTTAACCCTACTCTCTGATTCTATCTTTTTTAACCCACAATAGGACACTACCTCCTATCCCATGTCTTTCCAATTTCCTCTGGCGTCTTTCATGAGGTACTTTGTGAAACGCCTTTTGAAAATCCAGATACACAATATTGACCGACTCAACTTTATCCACATGTTTGTTTAGTGAGCTCCAAGCTCTACTAGTGGATTCACCTTATTCTAAGTTTCATCACAATAGAATCGTCGTCTGCACGCACCATAAGTTTTTACCAAAAGTTGTGTCGGAGTTCCATCTGAATTAATCGATTGTCTTGCCAACATTCTTTCCCGATCTCATGCCCATCCTGGCAAGAGCACCTTGTACACTTTGGACTGCAAGCGAGCATTGGCCTACTACATGGAGTGGACAATGCCTCACAGACAGTCCACCCAACTTTTTGCTTCTTTTGATCCCAACAGGATGAGGGTCACCATCGGGAAACACACAATCTCTAATTTGCTGGCAGATTGCATTTCTTTCGATTATGCCCAGACTGGTCTGACACTGGAGGATCATGTCATGCTTCACAATGTCAGAGCCATGACTGCTTCAGTAGCCCACTTGTGGTCGGTGTCCATTGAAGAAACTTGCAATGCAGCGACGTGGTCTTCAGTCCACACATTCACATCTCGTTACTACCTCGAGCAGGATACCCAATGCGATAGTTGGTTCAAGTAGACAGTATTGCAGAATCTGTTTGGGGTCTAGAAAGGAACTCCACACTCAGGCCCATTTTATTCTTTTCCAGGCTGCACTCTTACTCGTAGTTTCAGGTTAATCTGAGTTATGTCCTCTCCGTTGCGAGGTCCAATTGACCACAGTTTGTTGTTTTCGATGAACCTTGATGCTAGGGATATTTCACTTGTGAGAATTAATGGCCTGCTTGTCCTCTGAGAAACCGAAGATACTTACCTGTAGCAGGTATTCACAAACCCTCCCACCTCCCCTAGGAGTTGTCTCCTATTTTTATTTTTCTTGCTGTATTATTTAACTGCGGTAACCACACCCTTGCGGCAGACAGGAAGGCACCCACACATGCACGATGGAGCTTGTCTCGCACTCCACAAAGCTCTTAAAGCATGGTATAAAGTCTGGACCGGGTAACGCAGCGCCACGTTACTCACTTGTGAGAATATAAGGCCCGCTGTCCTCTGAGAACACCTGTTAACAGGTAAGTATCTGCTTTTTGGTGGTGTATTGTTTGCCTTCATAGTAAAATAGTAAAATAAACGCACAGGCAGGAGACAAAGATTTCTAAAAAAAAAAAATGCCTTTTACAACCACACAGACTTGAAGAAGAAATAAATATATACAACAGAATTTGATAGTGTTGGCACATCAGATCAGATGTTCTGATCAGAACTTCTGTGTAAAGGAGGCTCTTCCTTCATTATTTAGCTAGAAGAATGGTCTAAGGTTTGGCAATTAAAATTCAATGCGAAGAAATGCAAAGTGATGCACTTAGGGAGCAGATATCCACGGGAGGCGTATGTGTTAGGCGGGGAGAGTCTGCTAGGTACGGACAGGGAGAGGGATCTTGGGGTGATAGTATCTGAGGATCTGAAGGCGACGAAACAGTGTGACAAGGCGGTGGCCGTAGCTAGAAGGTTGCTAGGCTGTATAGGGAGAGGCGTGACCAGCAGAAGAAAAGAGGTGTTGATGCCCCTCTACAAGTCGTTGGTGAGGCCCCACCTGGAGTATTGTGTTCAGTTTTGGAGGCCGTATCTTGCTAAGGATGTAAAAAGAATTGAAGCGGTGCAAAGAAAAGCTACGAGGATGGTATGGGATTTACGTTACAAGACGTATGAGGAGAGACTTGCTGACCTGGACATGTATACCCTGGAGGAAAGGAGAAACAGGGGTGATATGATACAGACATTCAAATATTTGAAAGGTATTAATCCGCAAACGAACCTTTTCCGGAGATGGGAAGGCGGTTAGAACGATGAGGGCATGAATGAGATTGAAGGGGGGCAGACTTAAGAAAAATGTCAGGAAGTATTTTTTCACGGAGAGGGTGGTGGATGCTTGGAATGCCCTCCCGCGGGAGGTGGTGGAGAGGAAAATGGTAACGGAATTCAAACATGCGTGGGATAAACATAAAGGAATCCTGTTCAGAAGGAAGGGATCCTCAGGAGCTTAGCCTTGAATGGGTGGCAGAGACGGTTGGGAGGCGGGGCTAGTGCTGGGCAGACTTATACGGTCTGTGCCAGGGCTGGTGGTTGGGAGGCGGGGATAGTGCTGGGTAGACTTATACGGTCTGTGCCAGAGCCGGTGGTGGGAGGCGGGGCTGGTGGTTGGGAGGCGGGGATAGTACTGGGCGGACTTATACGGTCTGTGCCCTGAAAAAGACAGGTACAAATTAAGGTAAGGTATACACAAAAAACTAGCACATATGAGTTTATCTTGTTGGGCAGACTGGATGGACCGTGCAGGTCTTTTTCTGCCGTCATCTACTATGTTACTATGTATAATTATTTATTTATACCCCACATTTTCCGATTATTCAAAACCTGTCTTTGAAAGAGTAGTAGTTAATTTTTTTAAAGTGCATATTTATAGTATACCACAGCATCCCACAAAACAAAAGCAGCATGTTCTCACATACCATTTTTTTTCTTTTGGTGTACACACAAGAAAAAAAAATGTTAACTGTTCTCAGGTTTCAACCTAATTATGGTTTAAAAAACCTCTTTGTACTTATAAATAGAAACTCTGAATGTTGAGCTCCTGGACATGTCTGTTTTGGTGGCCCTTTACTAGGTGAAGTGATCAGTACATAAATACAATACCTTCTAGGGAGTCCCTATAACCAGCCCTTCCAAATGAGACACCAATTACGATTTAGAACAAATTAATACTCTAAACAATGAAACCAATACTTCCTCTATTTACATCTGTATGCTGCACAGGCTGGCATGTTTGAAAATATAAGTGAGATTAAATATAAATGCTACCAACAATAAAAGAAGAACAACGTGGATGCAGCAGCTGGTAGGTTTGTTTGCTTAGTTTTGGGTGTACAGGGATGACTTGGCTGCACAGAGGAGGCGGGGCTGAGCCGGCTTCAACTTTTTGATGTCATGCCTTCTCCTGTTCTGAATCTGATCTCCTTGATCCACACCTTCACTGCTTACTATTGTCTGCAGCATCCAGTGGGATAGCCAGTATGGACAAGCAGTCCTGACGCCTGCAAAATCTTTTTACTACTTGAATGTCAACTCCACTCTCCAGCCCTTTTCCTTCAGTTACCAAGTTCATTATTGACACTGTGACCCTGGCAGCTAGTTAATCCTACATGTGAGAATATTATTCCTGCTTGTCCTTAGACAAGGCAGAGTTACTTACCTGTAGCAAGTGTTCTCAGAGAACTGCAGGCATATATTCTGACATCCTTCCTCCCTCCTCTTGGAATCATCTTAGCTTTTGTATTATACTGCTGGACCCACACTTAAGTGTCGGGCAGGAGGTCACCCGTGCATGCATGGTGAGGGCACTGCCTCAAACGTTTTAAAACTGACAGTACACTAAGGCATTTTCTGCACCGGGCTTTATCAGATGACTTCACCCATGTGTGAAAATATATGCCTGCTGTCCTCGGAAAACACCTGCTACAGATATGGAACTTTGCTTTACATAATGTCAGAAACGGAAAATGCACATAGCTCCATATAACTAAAAACATTATTATTATTATTATTAGCATTTGTATAGCGCTACCAGACGCACGCAGCGCTGAACACCTGATACTAAGAGACAGTCCCTGCTCAAAAGAGCTTACAATCTAAATAATACAGACAGACAAGACATGGAAAAAAACTACTAGCTGGGACTACTCTGAAAATATTTGTGAAACACAGTATTTAAAATTGTGAAAATTCTAGTTGATATTTCCTGTGTATACTTTCCATGGTCTCTGAGGTCACATAAAATTCAATGATGGGCCATAGGCTGCCCACCCCTACCCTAGGCAGCTTTTCCACTTAATGTTGCTTGAGCACAAAATTTTCTTGCCAGGTACTGGGTGCCGTTCTCCTATTAATTTAATATGGACTAACCAATGTGGTCCTGTCAAGCCATTCCAAAAGTTACTTTTAAGCAATTTATTGTATGTTGTATCATAGTAAATGATGGCAGATAAAGACCAGATTGGTCCATTCAGTTCCCAACAGTAGCATTCATTATTAATTCATGATTGAACTAAGAACATAAGAACAGACATATTGGGCCAGTATATTGCTTCCAACAGTGCCAATTCAAGTCACAAGTAGCGGACAGAATCTCAAACAGTAGCAAGATTCATTCCACTGATCCCAACAGTGGATTTCCCCATGACTATATCAATAGCAGACTATGGACTTTTCCTCCAGAGCATAACTATTCATTGAGTGAAAAAATATTTCCTCCTGTTCATTTTAAAAATAATACCATGTAACTTCCATGAGTGTCCCTTAGTCTTTGTACTTTTGAAAGAGTAAAAAAATCAACTTATGTTTACCCATTCTACACCACTCAGTATTTTGTAGGACATCTATCTTATCCTCACTCCCCCCCACCCCCAGCCGTCTCACTTCCAAGCTGAAGAATCCTAACCTCTTTACCTTTTCCTCATATGAGAGGAGTTCCATCCCCATAATCATTTTGGTTGCCTTTCTTTGAACCTTTTTTAATTCTGCTATATCAAATGGTAGCATTAACATTTTACTTGCAAAGATCTACTTTAAGATGTCTTACCCTACCCCATTGAGATTTACAATACCTGCACTCATAGCATATGATATGAATGTAGTATAAAATAGGCATGCTTGATCCTGATCCATTGTTGCCATTTTCAGGGATCAGACCATTAAAGTCTGCCTGGCACTGGCCTGACGTCCCAGCTACTGGAGTTGTATTCACATACCAACAACCGTTGTAAATGCAAAAATTCTTTAATTTTTATTTGTAAGAAAATTGACTCATAGTAATTAAAATTTCCTTATCACACACACAAACTACCATTCTCTCACATCCACACATACCCTATTACAAAAGGTTTACATCAAACACTAACTAATACAAATGAAATCAGACTGTTACTAAACAAGGACTAGTGCATCACAATGGAATTACACAGCTATTGATTAATCGTCCTAATACATAAGTCCTTTCCACATTGAAAATCTGGTCCAAATTTATAAGATGAATTCCGTTCCTTTAGGACGTCACTGCAGATGTTCTCTCTTGAAGTTAAATGTCCTTTAAATCACTAACTGTAAGTGGACGACTATCTTCAATCCTCATACCTCTGGGCAAGTCACTTAACCCTCCATTGCCCCATGTAAACCGCATTGAGCCTGCCATGAGTGGGAAAGCGCGGGGTACAAATGTAACAAAAATAAATAAAATACCTCCGGGTTCAGCACTTCCAAATTAGTAATACAGTCACCTATTGGTAAATGCTCTTCCTCATGGGTTTATATCACAATAAGAAGTTGATACACCACGGAACCTGGACCCGACATGATCATGTTTCACTAAAATTAGCGTCTTCAGGGGTCTTGTTCAGCTCCTCCAGGTGGTTAGGTACTCAACTCCAGCGATGCTCAGGTGAAAACGTCCCCAAGGACGCTCACTCATAGCATAGCCCACTCCACCCCATCTTGATCTGTCTTTCCATATTTGGGACACAGACCATAGAAGTCTGTCTGGCACTGGCATCAATTCCCCACTGCTGGAGTTGTTGTCTGTGCACCAGTCTTGCCCATCATAAATGAACTGTTGATGTGTTTTGTTTTGATATTATCCTTCTATTTACATAATATATAGTAAGTAACAGCAGATAAAGACCTGAATGATCCATCCAGTCTGCCCTACTTGTCACACTCATTATCTATCTATATATATATATATATATATATATATACAGTGGTGGAAATAAGTATTTGATCCCTTGCTGATTTTGTAAGTTTGCCCACTGACAAAGACATGAGCAGCCCATAATTGAAGGGTAGGTTATTGGTAACAGTGAGAGATAGCACATCACAAATTAAATCCGGAAAATCACATTGTGGAAAGTATATGAATTTATTTGCATTCTGCAGAGGGAAATAAGTATTTGATCCCCCACCAACCAGTAAGAGATCTGGCCCCTACAGACCAGGTAGATGCTCCAAATCAACTCGTTACCTGCATGACAGACAGCTGTCGGCAATGGTCACCTGTATGAAAGACACCTGTCCACAGACTCAGTGAATCAGTCAGACTCTAACCTCTACAAAATGGCCAAGAGCAAGGAGCTGTCTAAGGATGTCAGGGACAAGATCATACACCTGCACAAGGCTGGAATGGGCTACAAAACCATCAGTAAGACGCTGGGCGAGAAGGAGACAACTGTTGGTGCCATAGTAAGAAAATGGAAGAAGTACAAAATGACTGTCAATCGACAAAGATCTGGGGCTCCACGCAAATCTCACCTCGTGGGGTATCCTTGATCATGAGGAAGGTTAGAAATCAGCCTACAACTACAAGGGGGGAACTTGTCAATGATCTCAAGGCAGCTGGGACCACTGTCACCACGAAAACCATTGGTAACACATTACGACATAACGGATTGCAATCCTGCAGTGCCCGCAAGGTCCCCCTGCTCCGGAAGGCACATGTGACGGCCCGTCTGAAGTTTGCCAGTGAACACCTGGATGATGCCGAGAGTGATTGGGAGAAGGTGCTGTGGTCAGATGAGACAAAAATTGAGCTCTTTGGCATGAACTCAACTCGCCGTGTTTGGAGGAAGAGAAATGCTGCCTATGACCCAAAGAACACCGTCCCCACTGTCAAGCATGGAGGTGGAAATGTTATGTTTTGGGGGTGTTTCTCTGCTAAGGGCACAGGACTACTTCACCGCATCAATGGGAGAATGGATGGGGCCATGTACCGTACAATTCTGAGTGACAACCTCCGCCAGGGCCTTAAAAATGGGTCGTGGCTGGGTCTTCCAGCACGACAATGACCCAAAACATACAGCCAAGGCAACAAAGGAGTGGCTCAGGAAGAAGCACATTAGGGTCATGGAGTGGCCTAGCCAGTCACCAGACCTTAATCCCATTGAAAACTTATGGAGGGAGCTGAAGCTGCGAGTTGCCAAGCGACAGCCCAGAACTCTTAATGATTTAGAGATGATCTGCAAAGAGGAGTGGACCAAAATTCCTCCTGACATGTGTGCAAACCTCATCATCAACTACAGAAGACGTCTGACCGCTGTGCTTGCCAACAAGGGTTTTGCCACCAAGTATTAGGTCTTGTTTGCCAGAGGGATTAAATACTTATTTCCCTCTGCAGAATGCAAATAAATTCATATACTTTCCACAATGTGATTTTCCGAATTTAATTTGTGATGTGCTATCTCTCACTGTTACCAATAACCTACCCTTCAATTATGGGCTGCTCATGTCTTTGTCAGTGGGCAAACTTACAAAATCAGCAAGGGATCAAATACTTATTTCCACCACTGTATATATATATAAAAGGCACCTCCAACATTCCAATGAAGCCTCAAGCCGGAAGTCCGCCCTCGCGTCAAAACGCGATGACGCAGAGGGCAGGACGGGCCTGCAGTCAGTGTACCTCCGCCCTCGCGTCAAAACGCGATGACGTAGAGGGCGGGGAACGCACAACGCACGAGTTTCAGAGATTCAGTGACAGCAGCGGGGGAGTCCCACACATTCAGTGACAGCAGCGGGGACAGCGCTGCAAACTTTAATCACAAACTCGCAACCAAGTGACTGAGGGACGGAGGGAGGGAGAGGGGGGTGTGGAACTCAGAAGGGAGGGACGGAGGGGGGGGGGAGGTCTGGAACTCGGAAGGGAGGGAGGGAGGATGGTGGGCGGGAAATTACCTTGCGTTTCATTTTTTTCCGAAACGGGCATTTCTTACTAGTCAATTCATAATTAAATAAGCAATTGAGCCTGCAAAAAGGTGGGATAATGTGGGATACAAATGCAATAAATAAATAAATAAAAAAGAATGTGATGTAAAATACTTGATTGTGGTTGTTCTTTGGTGTTTCTGGGACATAGACCATTGAAGTCTGCCTGGCCCAGTTTGCTACTGGAGTTGCTGTTGAAGCCCACTCCAGCCTATCTGTCTTGTCTTTGTGGGACACAGCCCAGAAAGTCTACCCAGCACTGTCCTCAGGTTCCAGCCACTGAAGTTGCTGTCCAAGCCCTTTCCAGCCCATCCTCAACCAGATTGACATATATGGAACATAGATCATATAAGTCTGCCAGGCTCTGACCCTAGTTCATCTGGGCTGGAGTCACCATCGACGTATCACTTGTCACATCCACACACATGCAGCCATTTAAGTTTAGGGGTTTTTTATACCATCCATTTTATAATTAGAGATCCTCTGTGTTCATCCCACGCCATTTTTAATTCTTTCACCGTTTTTGTCTCTACCACCTTAGGAGGGTATTCCAGGTTTCGACCATCCTCTCTGTGATTTGAATTTCGTGACTTTACTCCTAAGAACATAAGATGATAAAGCAGTCCAGAGGAAGGCAATAATGTTATGAGAATTGCATCGAGAGATGTATGAGAAGGGTTCCTTTGTGCCTATCCCTTTCATTTTTTAATTCCGTCACTGTCTCCATAACCTCTACTGGGAGGGCATTCCAAGCGTCCACGGCCCTCTCAGTCAAAAAATATTTCCTGACATTACTCCTACCACCCTGCAATCTCAATTTATGTTCTCTTTTTTTATCGCCTCTTTGACTCAGAAAAAGATTGGTTTGTAGATTAATACCGTTCAAGTATTTAAACATCTGTATCGGATTTCCTCTATTTCTTCTTTCCACTAGGGTGTACATATTCAGGTCTTCAAGACTTGTATAAGGACATTAACACCTTTTCTGCTAGTGATTCCTCTCTATGCAGCCTAGCATCCTTCTGGCTATGACTGATGCCTTGTTGCATTTTTTCGCAACCTTGAGATCCTTAGACACTATCACCCCAAGGTCCCTCTTCATCTGTGCATATCAGCCTTTTGCCCACTAGCACATGGCCGCTCCTTTGGATTTTTACTCCCGAGTGCATCACTCTGCACTTCTTCACACTAGAGTTTTAACTGCCAAACATTAGACCATGCTTCTGATGCTTGTAAATCTCTTCTCATGTTTTCTATTGCCTCTGGTGTGTCTACTCTGTTGCAAGTCTTTGTGTCCTCTGCAAAAAGACATACTTTTCCTTCTAACCCTTCAGCAGTGTTACTCACAAATATATTGAACAGAATTGGCCCTAGTACTGATCCTTGTGGCACTTCACTACTCACCTTTCTTTCCTCCAAGCGAATTTCATTCACCACCACTCTGTCATATGTCCAATCCTATCCAATTTGTCAGCCAACCAGTTTCTAATCCAGTTCAATGCTTTGGTTCCTAACTTTAGTCTACTAAGTTTGATGGACCTTCTATGAGAAACTGTGTCAAAGGCTATTCTGAAATCCAGGTAGACTACATTGTGGGGAGCTAAACTCAATTACCTAGGCTCAGGTAGAGGGCAGACACAGAGGGGGCATGTATAGAGGTAATAAATTATAAAAGTAGCACTCTGGAATATAATTAGATGTAAATTATACTTCTCTCCAAAAGCAAAAATCCAAGCTTTCAGCCGAAAAGAAACACTGAAGAATAGGACACAAGACTCAGATATTATATAAAAATAAAAGCTACTTTATTATATGAATTGGCAGCAGTAAAAGCAATGCAAATTAGAGATGATACCGTTATACCAATATTCCCAAGATGATGGTAAAGTACTGAGTATTTATGTACCTGTCAAGGCAGGGTACATAAGTACATACATAAGTATTGCCATACTGGGTCAGACCAAAGGTCCATCAAGCCCAGCATCCTGTTTCCAACAGTGGCCAATCCAGGTCACAAATACCTGGCAAGATCCCAAAAAAGTACAAAACATTTTATGCTGCTTATCCCAGAAATAGTGGATTTTCCCCAAGTCCAATTTAATAATGGTCTATGGACTTTTCCTTTAGGAAGCCGTCCAAACCTTTTTTTTAAACTCTGCTAAGCTAGTCACACATTCTCTGGCAACAAATTCCAGAGTTTAATTACATGTTGAGCGAAGCAGTGCATCACTGCAACCATCCACAGATGCGTCAAGTGCCGAAAACTGCGAGGCAAACACCAAGACCAAAGAATGGCAGACCTGCCATCCGAAAGGCTGAGCACTGACCCACCATTCACCTATGTGGGACTGGATATCTTTGGACCTTGGCCAGTTGTCTCGAGACGAACCAGAGGAGGAAGTGCAAGCAGCAAACGATGGGCCGTTTTGTTCACGTGCATGAGCATACGCGCTGTCCACATCGAAGTCATAGAGTCGATGAACACTTCAAGCTTCATAAACGCTCTCAGGAGGTTCCTCTCAATCCGCGGCCCAGCCAAGCAGATTCGCTCTGATTGTGGATCTAACTTCATAAGTGCTTGCAAAGAGCTGAAAATACATTCAGAGAAGATCAACGCACCAGCTATCGAAAAGTACCTGAACGATCACCACTGCACGTGGATATTCAACCCCCCCATGCTTCGCATATGGGAGGAGTTTGGGAGCGCATGATCGGGATTGCTCGTCGCATTCTCAACTCTATGCTATCTGAAGCAGGGGCTAATCGCCTCACCCATGAGGTGCTGACCACACTTCTGGCAGAAGTATCTGCTATCATCAGTGCGAGACCTCTGATCCCAGTGTCCTCAGATCCAGAGTCGCCCTTGATCTTGACCCCAGCCACACTTCTAACGCAAAAGACAGGTGTGCCACCAAACCCGCCTGGGGATTTCGATGAGAAAGACCTATGCAGACGGCAATGGAGACAAGTCCAGAGTTTGGCCAATACCTTCTGGAGCCGCTGGAGACGAGAGTACCTCCCGACCCTACAGACCCGCAGCAAATGGCAGATCAGCAAGGGCAAAATCCGCGAAGGTTGTTGTCTTACTCAAAGACAACCAGGCCCAACGCAACGAGTGGCCCTTGGCAGTGGTTGAGTGAAGAAATTTTTCTCCAATTCGTTCTAAATTTACTACTTTGTAGCTTCATCACATGCCCCCTAGTCCTAGTATTTTTGGAAAGCATAAACGGACGCTTCACGTCTACCCGTTCAACTCCACTCATTATTTTATAGACCTCTATCATATCTCCCCTCAGCCGCCTTTTCTCCATTCCGAAGAGCCCTAGCCGCTTTAGTCTTTCCTCATAGGGAAGTCTTCCCATCTCCTTTATCATTTCCGTTGCCCTTCTCTGCACGTTTTCTAATTCCACTGTATCTTTTTTGAGATGTGGCGACCAAAATTGAACACAATATTCGAGGTGTGGTTGCACCATGGAGCGATACAAAGGCATTATAACATCCTCATTTTTGTTTTCCATTCCTTTCCTAATAATGCCTAACATTCTATTTGCTTTCTTAGCCGCAGCAGCGCACTGAGCAGAAGGTTTCAACGTATCAACGACGGCAGCTAGATCCCTTTCTTGGTCAGTGACTCCTAACATGGAACCTTGCATGACATACCTATAATTCAGGTTCCTCTTTCCCACATGCATCACTTTGCACTTGCTCACATTAAACGTCATCTGCACACATGCCCTAGTCCTAAAATCCGTTGACACTTAACACCCCAAGGCACTAGGGGAAGGACAAGGTATGACCTGACTTGATGACACAGCTCTTCTCACCCATGATGGTATAGACAGAGGCAGGCAGTCTGTAGGATCTGTTGAGGCACAGGAGCTGCAGCCAGCTGCTAGCAAATGGTCTGTCTCCCTCTCAGGCAGGCAACCCTGGCAGGCAGGTGAGCAGGAGCAGGCGGGAGGAGCCACTTTTTACGAGCCTTATATGCTGTTCATGTCGCTGGCTCAGACCAGGACTGTTATCTGTCCCACGGATGGCAGCTTATATGTGAACTGCTCAAGATAACACCCAAAGGTCATGTTATGCTTAAGGAGGAGTTTCTTTATACCTTTTTCTTGATTTTAGAGAGTCATGCTATCCAGAATAACAAATCTAGTACTTTTCCATTGCTGTGGCTTGAAGCAGTGGCGTAGCCACAGGTGGGCCTGGGTGGGCCAGGGCCCACCCAACAGTAGCACATGTTTAGCCATAGCTGGTGGGGATTCCAAGCTCCGCCAGCTAAGGACTTCCCCCTGATGGTAATGAAAACACTACTCTCCACGATACCGGCACCTGTGCATTCTCAGTTTTCAGTCATGCCTGCGTCAGACTGCCAAGGTGGAAAGAAGCGTTTTCCCGCCAGCTGAGATATATATATATTTTTTTTGGGGGGGGGGGGGGGAGAACACTTGGTGCCCACCCACTTCTTGCCTAGGCCCACCCAAAATCTGTTGTCTGGCTACGCCCCTGGCTTGAAGGACCAAACAGGGCCGTTGGCACCATGAGCAGGTTGCTCCAGAACATGCAGATCAAGTTTCTGTAAATAAGGGTGTTGTTATTTTCACTCTTTCAGCCTTGGCTATGTCAGCAATGTTCCTTTCAATGCTTAATAGATCTGGGCTTACTAGCCAGCAAGCCTTAGCATGGGCTGACTTGGCCTGAGTCTGTAATTTGGAAGTCTGGTTCACAGTATATAGTGCCTTTTCTGTAGGGCCATTTTTGTCCCCACAACCACAGAAATTTGGTGTTTTCCTTATTTAGCTCGTCTATGAGACAAAATCTAGTTTTCAATTAAATTAACATACCAGAAAAAGTTATAGTCCAGTTATCTTAAACGAAACGACCTGAGATCTCATCAACGATAGAGGAGAACCCTGTGGAATGCCACAAGATTCTCTCCAGGATTCTGACTTAACATCATTACCCTTAACACGGTAAGATTGGTTGGTGAGAAAACCTTGAAACCATTCTAGAACAGTACCATGAATACCAAAACTACTCAATGCAGATGGGAAAATCCCATGGTCCATCCAATCAAGTGTGCTTAAAAATCAAATTGAATTAAGTTTGCACATTTTCCCTGACTCAGTACTGTGTTTCGAAAAGCTACAATAGAACCTACCACTATTTCTGTACTAAAATGTTTGTAAATTATCAAGTTTGTCCAAATAGCTCTCAGGCTGCTGAATGACAAACTTTCCATCATTTTTGTAACAAGCAGAATTGAGGCTATGGGTTTGTAATTGCTCACTTCTTGCATATTCCCATTTACATTCTTTGGAATTGGGGTTAAAATATTATTTCCCCTAGCAAATGAAAAAACTCCAGCATGAATATACATTAGAGATTTGCATATCAAGTTTGTGCATATTGATTGTGGATGTCCTGAAAACCTGACTGGCAAGGGGGGTACTCCAGGACCGATGTGGGAAATATTGTATTAAACCATTCGGTTAACAGATAAAGAAATGATAGTGAGGCATGCTGCATTAGATATACAGGATAGACATCCAATTACATGATGATTTAGCATATTTCTGCAAGGCTTTTGTAGTATCAATAGTAATCTCAAAATTGTTGGAATGTAATTGTATTTTACATGCATTGCCTGTCACCTATTATTTCTCTGTGATTACTCTGTGACCTCTGATGTGAATTACTTAGAGAGGTCACACAGCTATGCAACTTCCTGTGGGGGTTAGACACAGCAGATGCAGCAGATGCAGCACATGGAGCTCATGATCTCTCCTAACCTGAGAGGATCTATGGTGGTGTGAGCATCCATTACCATCTAAGCACATGGAAGGAGCTGATAATACAAATGTATAGTAATATGTATATATAAGCCTGTCTGATTATAATCTAACTGCAAACAGTGAGTAAACAGATGTTTTGTTACTTCAACTTTAAAGTGACTCAGCAGTGAATTATTCTGGGGTGTATGACAGAGAGATGAAGAAAGAAATTAACATTTCTAAAGCTGAAGCTGTGTGTACTAAAATCTGCTAATTATTTACTACAAATAATCCAACAAAAGGGTTATGGGCCCAGGGTCCAGGAATTGAAAAAGAAGAGAAATATTACCAGGCAGAAAAAAAGGCCACATTTTTCTCTTAAGTTTTAAAGGAAAGATTCAGTCTGTCTCTCTCTCCCCCCACACAGCAGACAGAAGGCTAAGAAAATGGCTGAGGGAGGAAATTCACCATTTTTCTATTCTCTCAAGGTGCCTAAATTAACTGAGTTTAATTATCGGCAGTGGGAACTAAGATTCATATGTCTCCTTCGAGCAAAAGGATTAAATATATGCTTAGACCAAGACAGAACAGCTGAAAATATGGCTGAATGGGACAATGCAAACTATTATGTGAAGTGCATGCTTTTGGAAGCTCTCTCAGAGAAACAAGCCATATTAGTGGAGGGAAAAGATACACCAAAGGACATTTTATGTAAGCTGAGAACTATGTATGCAACTACATATGCAAAGCAGCAACCAATTTGGTTAGCAGAGTTGAATGAAACCAAATTAAGGGATAAAAGTAAATGTAATGATCACATTATGCATCTTATGTCTTCATTTCAAAAGCTAGAACTTTCTGGAATTCCCATGTGTGATGCATTGAAAAGAGCATTTCTTTTTACCTCACTATCAAAGAAGTTTGATGTTTTTAGGTCTGTAAATGAGGCCATTGAAGGGCAATCTTTTGAACAGACAACATCAAAACTAAGGCAGGAATGCATAATAAATGATTCTGAGGAGATGTGTTCTCAAAGCAAGTCAGAGAGAAATGAAACAAATTTCTTGGCAAAGAACAGAGGAAGGCGGAGCTATGGGAAAACTCCACCCAAGGGCAAGCTGATTTGCTACTCATGTGGAAAGGAGGGACATGTATCTAAATGGTGTAAGGAAACACAAAACACTCCCTCTAGCTCACCTAAGCCAATGGAACTAAAGAATTTTCAAACCAGGAAATGTATGAAGGACAAAGATAAACACAAGGGCTTTCTAATGGCAGAAAAATCTTTGACTATGGTAAATAATAATTCAAATGAAAGTACTTGGATTTTGGATTCAGGGAGCACATGCCATTTAACCAATTGTAAGGATTTCTTTCAGGAAATGTGTCCAGAGGAAGGTATTCTTAAAACTGCAAACGCAGGGACTGCTAAGATCCAAGCAAAAGGTATTGGATTCTTAAAATGCAAAGTGTCTAATGAAGTTAAAGAAATTCCTGTAAGTGATGTCTTGTATATTCCCCAAGCAGTTTGCAATATGCTTAGTGTATCTACATTAGATAAGAAGGGTTTTGTGATTCATTTTGAAAACAGTAAGTGCACAATCTCTAAAAATGATGAAGTGTATGCTGAAGCTTTTATGCATAATGATGTTTATAAACTGAGCATTTCAGGTGAAGCCTCACATATGGCGCAAGTAAGGAAGAATGATGGTAAATGTAGTCTGGAAATCTGGCATCGCCGCCTGGGACATCGTGATTCTAAGGTGATCCAGGATCTTTACAGTAAGCAACTGGCCACCGGCATTCAGATAAGTGCAGATGCTGGTAATATGGAGAAATGCATAGACTGTGTTACTCAAAAAGGTGTGAGACCCTCATTTCCTGCATACACAGGAAATAGGAGTAATAAAGTGCTGGACTTAATACACAGTGACTTATGTGGACCGTTTAATATCCCATCATTGGGAAATAACAGATTTGTGCTAATATTCTTGGATGATTTCTCTAGATATTGTGTGGCCTATTTGCTGAAAGAGAAAAGTCAAGTCACAGACATGCTGAAGAAATACGTAGCCATGGTGAGCAATAAATTTGAAAGAAAACCAAAGGTTCTTCAGACCGACAATGGTGGTGAGTTCACTTCACAAAGCATGCGCACATTTCTAGAACAAGAAGGCATTCAACATATCACAACAGTAGCTTATACACCAGAGCAAAATTCTGTTGCAGAGAGAAAATTTAGGTCAATTGTGGAAATGACCAGATGTATGCTGTCAGATAGCAATCTCCCTAAAAGACTATGGGGGGAAGCCATTCTCACAGCAGTGTACCTACAAAACAGAATGCCAACTAAAGGCGCTGAGCGCACACCACATGAGACATGGCATGGTAGGAAGCCAAACCTGTCACACATAAGAACATTTGGAAGTACAGCATATGCTCATGTACCAAAGCAAAGAAGGCATAAGCTGGATTCCACAACAGAAAGGGGCATTTTAGTTGGCTATGCTCCAGGACACAAAGGATATAGAATTTTGAATCTGAAAACTGGCATTGTTGGCATAAGACATGTTACATATTTTGATGAAAACAAAAGGGTTGATAAAGGCTGGATTGTCCCAGATGAGCCTTATCATCCAGAATATGAAACTAGAACCATAATAGACATGCCAGTGTATATAAATGCCATACCAAGGCAGATGTCTGAAAGCAACTCATCTGTATCTAACGAGGAACAGGTAGAGGAAACAGACACAGAAAGGATCATTGAAGAAGACAGTACAGTTGGAGAAGGGGAATCAATTGGAGAAGGACTCTCAGATATAGAGGATGCGGAAAGGTCAGACCAACCTGTTGTCAGACGCTCATCCAGGGAAAACAAAGGTGTTCCACCCCTAAGACTGTCTTACCTAACAAAGTCAGCAGAAGCTCAAGAGCCCTTAACATGGGATGAGATTGAGAAAATGCCAGCAGAAGAAGCTGCTGAATGGCATAAAGCTGCACAAGAAGAAATTGATGCATTGGATAAAAATAATACTTGGATTCTTACAAAATTACCTCCTGGCAAGAAAGCTATAGGATGCAAATGGGTATTCAAGTTAAAAAGGAATGCACAAGGAAAAGTGGAAAGGTATAAAGCCAGATTAGTGGCAAAGGGATATCTTCAAAAATATGGAGAAGATTTTGATGAAGTGTTTGCACCTGTAGTGAAACACACGACAATTAGAACACTTCTGAGCATTGCAGTCTCAAAAGGCATGCAAGTCAACCACATTGATGTGAAAACAGCGTTTCTTCACGGAGATATAACTGAAGACTTGTACATGGAACAGCCAACAGGTTTCATAAATACAAAACAAAGACAGCTAGTGTGTAAATTAAACAAAGGTCTTTATGGATTAAAGCAAAGTGCAAAATGTTGGAATGATAAATTGCATGAAATATTGACAAATTTAGGATTTAAGCAAGGTGAAGCAGATAAATGCTTGTACACTAGGTGCACAAATGGACAATATGCATACATTTTAGCTTTTGTTGATGATCTGCTCATTGCAAGCAAAAGTGAGCAAGAGTACAAGGACATTGTAAAGTGTTTAAACCTCAATGTTGAGATAAAAGAACTTGGTAATGTGTCATACTATCTTGGTATAGAAATTGAGAAACAAAATGATGGTTCTTATCTTCTAAGCCAGAAGCAGAAAATAAATGAGCTTATTGAAAGTTTAGGTATGCAAGATGCCCAAGTTGTAAGCACTCCCATGATCACTGATTTTCTGAAGGATGAAACAGTAAGAGAACCTTTACCAGATAACATCCAATATAGATCAGCCATAGGTAAGCTTTTATATCTAGCTACCACATACAGGGCTGATATAGCAAATGCAGTAGGAATTTTGAGCAGAAGGGTCAGCTCACCTACCAAATCAGATTGGACTGCAGTTAAAAGGATGGTAAGGTATTTAAAGGGTACCATTGATTGTAAATTAAAGATTTCAGCCAATAGTAATCCAAAACTAATATGTTACTGTGATTCAGATTGGGCAGGGGATCATTCTGATTATAAATCCACAAGTGGATATGTGTTTATGTATGGAAATGTACAAATTTCATGGGCCAGTCATAAACAAAGTATTGTGAGTTTGTCTTCTACAGAAGCTGAATACGTGGCCGTATCGGAAGCGTGCAGAGAACTGATGTGGATTGAAAAACTTTTGCTGGATTTTGGAATAGCTGAAAAGAGACCAATCCAGATAATGGAAGATAATCAGAGCTGCATCCGACTGTCACAGAATGACAAGGTTCAGTCACGCACCAAGCACATCGCAACGAAATACCACAACGTGCGAGAGTTGGCGAAAGAAGGGGTCATCAGTCTACACTATTGTCACACCAGTGAGATGACAGCTGACATCATGACCAAACCGTTACCCAGAGAACATTTTGTGAATCTGCGTATAAAGCTTGGACTTTGTATGAATAAATAATTGCATGACAGTTATGCATGAGAAGGGGTTTGTTGGAATGTAATTGTATTTTACATGCATTGCCTGTCACCTATTATTTCTCTGTGATTACTCTGTGACCTCTGATGTGAATTACTTAGAGAGGTCACACAGCTATGCAACTTCCTGTGGGGGTTAGACACAGCAGATGCAGCAGATGCAGCACATGGAGCACATGGAGCTCATGATCTCTCCTAACCTGAGAGGATCTATGGTGGTGTGAGCATCCATTACCATCTAAGCACATGGAAGGAGCTGATAATACAAATGTATAGTAATATGTATATATAAGCCTGTCTGATTATAATCTAACTGCAAACAGTGAGTAAACAGATGTTTTGTTACTTCAACTTTAAAGTGACTCAGCAGTGAATTATTCTGGGGTGTATGACAGAGAGATGAAGAAAGAAATTAACATTTCTAAAGCTGAAGCTGTGTGTACTAAAATCTGCTAATTATTTACTACAAATAATCCAACAAAAATGTGTCCATATCTTATCTGCTGCTGGAGCAGCATCACTAAGAGCCTCTTCTACTAAGCTGTGCTAGCAATTCTTGGTGCGGCAAATGAGTGGAAGCCCATTCAATCTTATGGGCATCCTTTCCTTTGCTGCATGTGAATCGTTAGCATGGCTTAGTAAAAGAAGCCCTAAGTGAATTACCAAATTTAACAAAATCAGATAGTGTAAGTAACTGCAATCTGATGTCCTCTACTCACGACAGCCAGCATGGTTAAAAGGTGAATTGAAAGAGTCTATTAGAACCATTCAAAGAATGGAAAAAGGACCCAAATGAAGACAATAAGTAGCAACTTAAGCATTGGCAAGTTAGAATCACAGGATTGATAAAGACGACTAAAAGAATATAAAGAGAAACTTGCTGCAGAGGCAAAAACTTACAGTAACGACTTTTTCAGGTACATCAGAAGCACAAAGCCTGCGAGGGAATCCATGGGATCATTAGATCATAAAGGAGCAAAAGGGGCACTCAGGGAGGTCAAGGCCGCAGCAGAGAGACTGAATGAATTCTTTGCTTTGGTCCACTCTCTTATTACCTCTCGCCTTGACTACTGCAACCTACTCCTCACTGGCCTCCCACTTAGCCATCTATCCCCACTTCAATCCATTCAGAACTCTTCTACACGTCTTATCTTCCGCCTGGACCGATATACTCATATCACCCCTCTTCTCAAGTCACTTCACTGGCTTCCAATCAGGTACCGCATACAGTTCAAGCTTCTCCTATTAACTTACAAATGCACTCAATCTGCAGCCCCTCCTTAACCTTTCTACCCTCATCTCCCCTTACGTTCCTACCTGTAACCTCCGCTCTCAAGACAAATCACTCCTTTCAGTACCCTTCTCCACCACCGCCAACTCAAGGCTTCACCCTTTCTGCCTTGCCTCACCCTATGCTTGGAATAAACTCCCTGAGCCCATACGCCAGGCCCCTCCCTGCCCATCTTCAAATCCTTGCTCAAAGCCCACCTCTTCAATATCGCCTTCGGGACCTAACCACTTACCTCTATTAAGGAAATCTAGACTGCCCCAATTTGACATTTCGTCCTTTAGATTGTAAGCTCCTTTGACATTTCGTCCTTTAGATTGTAAGCTCCTTTGAGCAGGGACTGTCCTTCTTTGTTAAACTGTACAGCGCTGCGTAACCCTAGTAGCGCTCTAGAAATGTCAAGTAGTAGTAGTAGTTTATGGATGAAGTAAGATCTGTGTATACCAGAAATGGTTTTCAAGGGTGACGATGTGGAGGAACTGAAAATATTTTCAATGAACCTGTAAGATGTACTGAGCCAAATTAACAAATTAGTGTTGTAAATCACCTGAACCAGATGGCATGCACCCTAGGGTACTGAGAGAACTCAAACATGAAATTGCTGATCTGCTATTAGTGATCTGTAGCCTGTCATTATAATCGTCCATAGAACCTGAAGATTGGAGGGTGGCCAATGTTAACACCAATTTTTTTAAAGGGTTCCAGGGCTGATCCAGAAAATTACAAACTGGTAAGCCTGACTCCAGTGCCAAAATAAACATTGGAAACTATTATGAAGAATAAAATTACGGATCACAGACAGCATGGATTCAGCCAAGGGAAGTCTTACCTCACTTATTTGCTTCATTTCTTTGAAGGTGTAAATAAACATAGATTTTCTGCAAAGCTTTTAACAAAGTTCCTCATGAGAGACTCCTGAGAAAATGAGTTATGAAGTTAGGAGACAATGTTCCATTGTGGATTAGGAATTGGTTATTGGACAGAAAACAGAAGGTATGGTTAAATGGCCATTTTTCTCAATGGAGGAGAATACTGGAGTGCCACAGGGATCTGTACTGGGACCGGTGCTATCTTAATATATTTATAAATGATATTGAAAAGAGTCAGAGGGATCATTAGCATGAATGTTAAAATCCCCAAGAATGAAGGAAGGAGATGAAGGTTCAAGAAAGAAGGAAAGCCAGGCATCAAAGTCAGTGAGAAAGGAAGAAAGGGACTTATCAGGGGGTCGATAAATGACTGCTACTCGGAGAGGCAGAGGAGCAAATAGACGGATGGAGTGGACTTCGAAGGAAGAAAAACAGTGAGACTGAGGTGGAAGAAGAGGTTGAAATCTACAACTGGGTGAAAGTAGTAGCCTGACACCACCTCCGCGGCCAACCGGGCGAGGAGTATGGGAGAAAAGATAACCTCCATGGCATAGGGCCGCGACTGAAGCAGAGTGTTCAGGGTAAAGCCAAGTTTCAGTTAGAGCAAGCAGATGGAGAGTATGAGAGATAAAGAGGTCATGGATGTAGGAAAGTTTGTTACAGACAGAGCGGCTATTCCACAGAGCGCAAGAGAAAGGCAGGGAAGAAGGGGGGAGGAGAGGAACAGAAATTTGATTGGAGATATCATGGTGTGACCTGCACAAATAGGATGAGAGGTGATGTGGAGGACCAGGATTGGGATTAATGTCCTCAGCAGAGAGCAGGAAAAGGAGCAAGTGAGTACGGAGAAGAGTAGGAGAGGTATGACGACAGCGACAAAGGCGAGATGTACTCAGATAGAAAGGAGATGAATGAATGGAAGGAAGGAAATGTTACATGACAGATGCACCTCAACTATAAAAGTAATACAAGACATTTATTAGCAGATTAAATATACATCGCTAAGTTCAGCTTAATTCTACGCCAACTTCAGCTGGGAATCCTTTTGGGCAATGTCCTAGAAGATTTTGCTTGGGATCAAATCTCACATTCGTCAGCAGATAACCCCACTGAGTAGGAGTTTCTCAGGTATTTTCATAGTCCATATCTAAACAGCACATGACTCAGTCAGGGCCCTTTTCTCCTCATGTGATGCTCCTTTGTAGCTTTCCATTCCCCCATCCTGTTTTTTTCTAGTCCCCAACTGTCATTAACCACATTAGAATCTGCATTCTGTTTTGCTCTGTCATTTGTAAAGGTGCTGACCTCCAGGATCTCTGCAATTGCTGGGCCAAGCTCTATAATTTCTGCTTTTAGATAGGTCACCTACAGGTCAGATTCCATACTGATCCTACCTTCAGACTCCTCACAGCTCTTCAGCTTGGAGAGGACACGGTTAATGGGGATATATGATAAAGGTCTAGAAAATACCGAGTAGAGTGGAACAGGTAGACATGAATCGCTTGTTTACTCTTAACAAATATACTAGGACTAGGGGGCACACAATGAAGCTAAGTAGTAGCAAATTTAAAACAAACTGGAGATAATATTTCTTCACTCAACATGTAATTAAACTCTGTATTCGTTGCCTGAGAATGTTTTGATAATTTTCTAAAGGAAGTCCATATGCCATTATTAAGATGGGCTTGGGAAAATCCATTTCCTATTTCTAGAATAAGCAGCATAAAATCTGTTTTACTGTTCTGGGATCTTGCCAGGTACATGACCTCAATTGGCCTCTGTTGGAAACAGGATGCTGGGCTTGATGGACCTTTGGTCTATCCCAAAATGGCAACATTTATGTTCTTATATAGGATCATTGGACATTCCTCTTTGATAGCAACAACATCCAAATAAGCCTCTGACATTATTTTTTGCAAACTTTATTATTTGGACTACAAACATTTTGAGCTCATTGCATTCCAGCTCCATTTTATTGATATTCTCATTTTTTGCATAATCTCCCCTTCTACTTTCTTGATGATAGTATTAACTTTATCTTCCCCATTGCTGTTGCATTTTTGCATTTTCTGGGGGTGACTTCTTGATCTCACCTGCTTCCATTTGTCACCCCATACTCTGTAGTTTAAATGCCTAATAACATATTGTTGGAATTTCTCACCAAGGATCCTCCTTCCTGCCACAGAAAAATATAGACCATCTTTGCAGTATACCCTTTTGTTTTTCTATATATAGCCCCATCTAACTATGAATCTAAAACCTTGTTGACCTCATTCTTTCAGCCACTTAGTGAAGTACTCCATATAGTGTAGTTTTTTTCCTCTCCCTTTCAATAGGGAGATAGTACTTCAGAACATGCTACGTTCTGTACCAAAGGCTCTCTGCGCTTCATATGTTCTATTTGTTGCCAGTAGGCCTCTGTGTTGTCTTCTTGACCTCATTCCTATCTCTTCAGCATGTGCATCTTCTCTAATTGCCCTGTAAGAGTCACAGAGGAGTGCTGAAGTACTGGGTAATGATTATAAGACTAAAGTCATTTTGTTGACAGATTTGTGTGTTTGTGTTAAATTTAGACCAGTATATTGTGTTGAAAAACTGAAGAGCATTAAGAATATGACAGTAAAGTTAGGACTTGATTCATTCATACCTTAGAGCAGTGGCGTAGCCAAGGATGGGCCCGGGTGGCCCCACAACCTTCCTTCCAACGTATTCCCACCTATTGCGGAAACAGGAAGTTGCATCAGTGGGAAGGCTGTGAGGACAATGTGAGCAGTGTGTATTAGTTGCTGCTCGCTGCCGGTGAAAATCTGCTGATTAAAAGGTAGTGGGGGGAATGTTTGAGAGACCATATAGCATGCAAACGAGAGAGAGACCAAATCACTTGTGGGACAAGGCGGAGTTCTGCCCACCCAAAATTGGATGTCTGGCTACTCCCCTGCCTTAGAGGACTTTCCTTAAGCTGTTAGTAATTCATTTGTATAGTATATGTTGTATGTTTTTAGTTACCAAGATCTGTGTAATTGTATCTTAAATCTGTTCTATTATAGTATTCCCACATGTGACGCCCAAAGGAATTAATGGCATAGACTTTAAAGGTGAAGCTATTACTTTTAAGGCAACTACCGCTGGAATTCTTGCTACACTTTCTCATTGTATTGACCTCATGGTGAAACGTGAAGACAGTTGGCAAAAAAGACTGGACAAGGTAAGAGACTTAGCATTTGATATTTTAATTATTATTATTTTTTTACTTCACTGTTTTAAATTGGGTCAGAGCTGAAACCTTCTGACCCGTTTTACATGAGCAATCACTCTGAATTTTTGAGGCAGTGCCCCCACCGCATATGCACAAGTGCCTTCCCACCTGATGTTCACGCGTGATATCAGCTGTCTATTGTTTTCCATGGAGTAGAGAGGTTGTATTTTTAATCTTTCCTCAATATGTCAAACTTTTGCCTTTTTGGTTCCTTCCCTTTTTCAGGACATGTTTTCTTCATATGCTTTTTCCTGTATTGACATGTTCAAGTTATACATTTTTTTTTTCAGTTACATTCATTTTTCGATTTTTGACGTTTTGGGGCCTCTGAGCACCTCTTTTCCCTGGGAAACATCGACCATTTTCTGGTACACAACTACTCAAGCTCCCTCAGCCATAGAGCCTTTTGACATATTTTTTCCCTTCATGTCAACAAGGGTGCAGAATGGCTTTAAGAAGTGTACTCAATGCAGTAGCACTATTTCAGGCACAGTGTGTTAAGAGCTTGGGTTCAGAGCACTGGAACATACAGAGTGTAGATTCTGACTATGCATGCAAGCAAGGACCCTTAAAGCCCGCATAGTCCAACATGAAAAACTTTTTGGTTCTGCATTGACATTGGCATCAACATCGAGCATGCCAGGGGATTATGGGGAACCTGCATCTGCGTCGGAATAGACATTGGGTGCACTGACACAACATCAATAAGGTCCGACATTGGACTCGGTACAGCGTATCCGTAAGGACTCTGTCCGTGTCGTCATTGCTGCGTGCATTGAGGGACCTACAGCATAAAAAGCCTAAGAAGCATCACCATTGTTCTCCCTCCAGGGACTCTACCTACATCCTCCCCTGCATCGATGTCCTCGATGCACAGGGAACGTCCATGCCGCAGTGATTGCACTCCTCTTCAACTTATTTCTCAGCCAGAGTCTTTGAGGTATTCCAGATCTCCTGTGCCTCTACAGATTATAACTCAGGCTGCGCCCTTACCACTTTCTCAGCCGGTTCCGATGCCTACTCTTCATGCGGAAATCCAGGCTATTCTCAAAGAGTTGCTTTCAGGGCCTACCACATTTGCACTCTGTACAGGCTTTACAGGGTGCTTGCCCTAGCCTCAGCCCAGCCCATCGATGCATCAGAGAGCCAGTCTCAGGGGAGGTCCTGTGACTGACATTGACCGTCCAGGGCAACAAACACCTGACTGACACATGTCGGTATCAACAAAAGAACTTTCTCCAACTTCGGAGACTCATCTACCTCAATGCAGAGTCGACGCTTGTCTTCCTTGTGCTTCCCATGAACAGTACTTTAAAAAGTCATACCTCTCCTGGGAGACAAATCAGGCCCCATAGGATCTATCAGCTGAGGAGTCCTGTGGCATTCCATCTGAACCGTCTCTATCACCTGGAGGGGCATAATCGAAAGGGGCACCAAAGTTTTCCTGAGGACATCCTCACAGGATGTACCGGCGAAGGAGCAGGGAAACCCTTATTATCGAAACGAGATGGGCGTCCATCTTTTGTTTCGATAATAAGGTCAGGGACGCCCAAATCTTGAAATTTAGGTTGTCCCTAGAGATGGTCATCCTTAGACTTGGTCGTTTCTGATTTTCGGTGATAATGGAAACCAAGGATTTTCGGCAATAATGGAAACCAAGGACACCCATCTCAGAAACGACCAAATGCAAGCCCTTTGGTTATGGGAGGAGCCAGCATTCGTAGTGCACTGGACCCCTTCACATGCCAGGACACCAACCAGGTACCCTAGGGGGCACTGCGGTGGACTTCAGAAAATCTCCCAGGTACATAGCTCCCTTACCTTGTGTGCTAAGCCCCTGAACCCCCCCCCCCCCAGCCCACTCCTCACAACTGTACACCACTACCTTAGCTCTTACGGGTGAAGGGGGGCACCTAGATGTGAGTACTGTGGGTTTGTGGTGGGTTTTGGAGGGCTCACATTTACCACCACAAGTGTAACAGGTGGGGGGGAGGGGGCCTGGGTCCGCCTGCCTGAAGTGAATTTAACCCACTAAAACTGCTCCAGGAACCTGCATACTGCTGTCATGAAGCTGGGTATGATATTTGAGGCTGGCATAGAGGCTGGCAAAAAATATTTTAAAAAAATTTTTTGAGGGTGGCAAGGGGTTAGTCACCACTGGGGGGGAGTAAGGGGAGGTCATCCCTGATTCCCTCCGGTGGTCATCTGGTCATTTAGTGCCCCTTTTTCTGTCTTGGTTGTAAGAAAAAAAAAAGGACCAGGTAAAGTCGTCCAAGTGCTCATCAGGGACGCCCTTTTTTTTTTCTATTATGAGTCGCGGATGCCCATGTGTTAGGCATGCCCAAGTCCCACCTTCGCTACGCCTCGGACACACCCCTGGGAACTTTGGTCATCCCCGCAACGGAAAGCAGTTGGGGAAGCCCAAAATCGGCTTTCGATTATACCAGTTTCGCTGACCCTGTGAGAAGGATGCCCAACTTGCAATTTGTGTCGAAAGATGGGCGTCCTTCTCTTTTGAAAATAAGCCTGCTGGTCTCCTCCAGAAAGTATACTGGCTTTGTACCTGAGATTGCTGAAGCCATACCTTTCAATTTTTATTATTATTTTAATATTAGGATTTATTTATCGCCTTTTTGAAGGAATTCACTCAAGGTGGTGTACAATAGGAATAGGTCAAGCATGAGCAATAGACAATTACAGCAGTAAAAATATTAAAAAATAATACAAAGTATGGCATGGTATACTATTTACAATGTCAACACAATACGTAATAGAACATTATAGGTGATAGCGAAGGGTAAAGCAAAGATGTAACATATAGAAGGGTAAGAAAGTAGGAAGAGTTAGAAAGTAAGGTGATTGGTTTAAAGAAAGTTGCACATGAGGTCAGAGAAATGGTTAAATGTTATCTCAGCTACAGTAGGAGTGGATAAACTTGTCCTTCTGCAGTATATGCAGCCCGAGTCACTCCTTGTGTGTGTGAGTGAGACTAACGAGTTAGTTACTTCTTCCAGTAAAGGTCTGGTTGAAGAGCCAAGCTTTCACCTGCTTCCTGAGGTAGAGGTAGTCTTGTGTTAAGCGGAGCCTTTCAGGCAGTGCATTCCAGAGTGTGGAGGCTACTCCGCAGAAGACTCGCTTGTGGGTATCACATCGTATATTGGAGAGGGTGTGGTTAGTGAAAGTCCTTGAGAGGACCTTAGTGTCCTTGGCGGTGTGTGGAGGATCATCCTATTTTTCAGGTACTCAGGGCCATTTCCTTTCAGGACCTTCAAGATCAGACATAGAGTTTTAAATTTAGCCCTGTATTGTACTGGTAGCCAATGAAGTTTTTGCAAAAATGGTGTGATATGGTCACATCACTTGCAACCTTCTATGAGTCTTGCTGCTACATTCTGAATCAGCTGGAGCTGGTGCAGGCCCTTTGTAGTGAGACCATTGTATAGTGCATTGCAGTAATCCAGTCTTGATGTTATCATGGCATGTACAACTGGGATAAGATTTACCTTCTTGATGTAAGGAGAGAGGGAGCATAGCTGTCGCAAATAGTAGAAGCAGCTCTTGAAGGTTGCTTGGATTTGGAGAATCAGAGTAAGTGTTGAATCTAACTGTATTCCAAGGTTTCTGACTTGTGATTTGAGGGGGAGTTCATACTTCCCAAAAGGGATTGTGATGTCAGGTATGTATCCACTTGTGATAGGGACCCAGAGAAGCTCGGTTTTACTTGGGTTCAGGCAAAGTTTGTTGTGTTTAGCCCATTCTTGAACTGATGTTAGACAGGTAATCAGTTTATTGAAGGCTGTAGGTAAGTCATTTTCAGTGGGTATGAGTAGCTGCACATCATCCGCATAGATGTAGAACTGAGTGTCCATTGACCGAATCAGCTCAGCTAGTGGTCTGAGGTAAATATTGAACAGAATAGGTGACAGTATCGATCCTTGTGGTACCCGACAGGTCAGTGTCCATGGTGGTGATGAGTTGTTGCCAATCATTATGGATTGTTGCCTGCCTGACAGATAGGATCTGAACCAAGCGAGTACTGTTCCATTGATACCTGTTTCTGTCAGTCGTGCTAGCATGATATGATCCACAGTCTCAAAAGCTGCAGAGAAATCAAGCAATACTAACGTCGAGGCAAATCCCTTGTCTTGGTTTCTGTGAAGATCTAGTAGGGGATACAAAGACCGTTTCTGTACCGTAACCAGGGCTGAATTCAGATTGACATGGATCTAGCCAGTTTCTCTCTTCTAACCACTCATTAAGTTGAACACAGACTGTTTGTTCTATGATTTTCCCTAGAAACGGGATGTTGGATATTGGCCTGTAATTTTCAAGTTTGGCCTGATCAAGGTTGTTTTTCTTCAGCAGAGGGTGGACCACTGCCCTTTTTAATGCTGTTGGTAGTTGCCCATTAGAAAGAGAGGTGTTCACAATTTTTGTGGCGCCTTCTAAACGGCCCATACTTGCCTGCTGCACTTCCTTTGATGGGCAGGGATCGAGGGAGCAGGCAGTAGGTCGAAGGCCTCTTAGGATTTTGTCAAGGCTCTCCTCTGTCATTGGGTTAAGTGTCCCATCCCTCTCTGTCAGGAGGGGGCGAGTTTGTGCACCCCTGGTTGGTTGGGGACTGGGTGAGATTGCCAGTGAATCCTGGTGGAGACTTTTAATTTTGTTGGCAAAGTATGCAGCAAAATCATTTCAATTCAGTTTAGACTGGGCAGACTGGTTCTGTTGTGGAGGTTGCAGTAGGCTGTTTACTGAACAACTGCTTGGTTAAAGTGGCAGCCTGTGCAATGCATTGCAAGAAATACTGTTTTTTGATTGCTGTTAATGCTTGGCGGTACTTTGCCATGTACTTCCTATAGTTTAGTCTGTCTTCATCCAGGTGAGATTTGCGCCATCTCCTTTCCAGTTTTCATCCTTCGCGTTTAAGGATCCGAAGTTCTGCAGAAAACCAAGGTGAGTGTTTGTGAGTGGGGCATAAGGCCTTTTTTAGTGGTGCTGTTTTCTCTAAGGTCTTGGCTGTGTATTCCAGATATCAGCTTGTTCTGACACGGTTGTTGTCTTTTCATCCACATGTGGATAGTCCAAGGCCTCTAGGAAATTCTCAGTGGTCAGCTTTTTTTTGTCTCTGATCTCCTGGGAGATGCCATTTGTTTTAGGTGGCCACTTATGGAAAATTTAATTAGAAAATGGTCTGACCATGATAGGGGTGTTATTTCAATACTGTTATCCCAGATTTCTGGGATATCCATCCCTTTGTAGAATACCAAGTCTAGTATGTGACCCTTTTCGTGGGTTGGAGAATTGATCACCTGTGTAAATCCTAGTGCTATCATCGTGTGTAAGAAGGCAGCTGTGGAGGTATCTGGGGTTTTGATGTGTAGATTGAAGTCTCCCATGATCACCAGCCTAGGGTAATTCAGGGTCACTTGAGTAATCAGGTCTAGGAGTTCTTGCACAGATAATGTGGTGTTACGAGGTGCTCTGTAAACCATGAGCAGCCAGATTGGTTTCTCCTCTTCAAGTTGTATTAAAAGAGTTTCAGATTCATGTAGCTGGGGGATGGATATTCTGCGCGGTTTGATTGTACCCCGAACCAAGACTGCTACCCCTCCACCCCCTCTTCCTGGTCTTGGTTGATGTTGAAACCTGTTGGGCTTAGTTCAGCAAAGTGGTAAACTCCCATTTTTATCTAGCCAGGTTTCACTTATTCCTAGGATGTCGAGATGCTGTTCATTTATGGCATCATGGATCACCGAGGATTTCTTTGCAGCTGATCTGGCATTCACCAGTCCTATAGTTCCCAAGGGTGGTCTGGGGGTAGATTTGGTGTGGCAATGAGGTGATCTTTTAAGTACTGTTATCTTATCCAGGTGTTAGACCTCTTGCACTGTTGCCGTCTCTTTGGTTTATGGGGATTATGGGTTCCTTTCCCATACACCACTGGGATACTTGATTGATGTTTGAGCCCAGTGCACATTTTTTCTGTCAGAAATTAGGCAAAATTTCACTGGATGGCCTTCTGTCCACTCTGTGGAGTTCACAATCTTACTAGTTGGCAAGTGCAGGGTTAAGGCTTTAAATATTCTGAAAGAAGCAGACCTTTTTAAAGTTGTAAATTCAGATCAGGCCTGTGAGATCAAAGGTTTCTAGCAACAGTGGAAAGCAAATGGGCTGCACACTTAGCACTTCTGTGTGAATTGCTTTGTAGAGGGAATTGATATTTGCCTTTGGTTTTAAGGAATTTAACAGATTCAGAGTTTTAGAAGTAAATACAGTTAAAATAAAGTTTTGACATGGATTGCAGGTATGAATTTTAGAGTTTCTGGTTCTGATATCCTTGGATGGTCCAACTGATGCAGATTGCTGTAGGCTTTTTCTTTGTTGTCCAGGAGGGTTAGATGTAAATAAGGATCCAGCTCCGATCACAGGACATGAGGAGAGTTATTTGCAAATGTGAAGGAAAGATAAAAATTTCCTTTCTCCATCCAAAAATAAATGGAAGAAGTTCAAAGTAAGATTGACGACTGGTTCCTGAAGACAGACTGAGCAGCAGTCAATAAAAGTTTGGGTTGTAAATAAGCAGAAAATGTAATTATTTAATCTAAGTTGCAGAGCCTGATGTGAAGCCAGCCAGCCCCCATAGAGAAACAGAGGAAGACCCTCATTCAGAACTTTTTGAAGTTCTCGATTGACTCTTCTCCTAGAGAAGGAATCACTGTTCCACTTCATACAATTATGAAAAATACTCAAACTGGGAAACTCCACTGATGGTTCAGGTAACCCCAAAGAAAATTGATACCATGTGTAAGATACAGAAATCCATTAGGTGTGAGAAAACAGCTACCCCATCATTTCCTAGTTGTGGCATTTATTTATTTATTGCATTTGTATCCCACATTTTCCCACCTCTTTGCAGGCTCAATGTGGCTAACAATACATCATGAATGGTGGCAATACATAAGAAAATAGGCATTTAGTATTACAGAAGGATCTTGGGTAACATTATAATGATAAAACATGATAGTAGTAGGTCAATCCAGGTCACAAATACCTGACAAGATCCCAAAAAAGTACAAAACATTTTATACTGCTTATCCCAGAAATAGTGTATTTTCCCCAAGTCAATTTAATAATGGTCTATGGACTTTTCCTTTAGGAAGCCGTCCAAACCTTTTTTAAACTCTGCTAAGCTAACCACCTTTACCACATTCTCTGGCAACGAATTCCAGAGTTTAATTACACGTTGAGTGAAGAAAAATATTCTCCGATTCGTTTTAAATTTACTACATTGTAGCTTCATCGCATGCCCCCTAGTCCTAGTGTTTTTGGAAAGCGTAAACAGATGCCTCACATCTACCCGTTCCACTCCACTCATTATTTTATAGACCTCTATCATATCTCCCCTCAGCCGCCTTTTCTCCAAGCTGAAGAGCCCTAGCTGCTTTAGCCTTTCCTCATAGGGAAGTCGTCCCATCCCCTTTATCATTTTCGTCACCCTTCTCTGCACCTTTTCTAATTTGACCAGAATTGAACAGTGTTCGAGGTGTGGTTGCACCATTGAGCGATACAAAGGCATTATAACATCCTCATTTTTGTTTTCCATTCCTTTCCTAATAATACCTAACATTCTATTTGCTTTCTTAGCCGCAGCAGCACACTGAGCAGAAGGTTTCAAGGTATCATCAACAATGACACCTAGATCCCTTTCTTGGTCTTTGACTCCTAACGTGGAACCTTGCATGACGTAGCTGTAATTCGGGTTCCTCTTTCCCACATGCATCACTTTACGTTTAATGTGAGCAAGTGCAATCTGCCATTTAGGTCCTCTTGTAATTTTTCACAATCCTCCCGCGATTTAATGACTTTGAATAACTTTGTGTTGTCAGCAAATTTAATTACCTCACTAGTTACTCCCATCTCTAGGTCATTTATAAACATGTTAAAAAGCAGCGGTCCCAGCACAGAGCCCTGGGGAACCCCACTAACTACTCTTCTCCATTGAGAATACTGACTATTTAACCCTACTGTCTGTTTTCTATCTTTTAACCAGTATTTAATCCACAATAGAACACTACCTCCTATCCCATGACTCTCCAATTTCCTCTGGAGTTTTTCATGAGGTATTTTGTCAAAGCCTTCTGAAAATCCAGATACACAATATCAACCGGCTCACCTTTATACATATGTTTGTTCACCCCTTCAAAGAAATGTAGTAGATTGGTGAGGCAAGATTTCCCTTCACTAAATCCATGTTGACTTTATCTCATTAATCCATGCTTTTGAATATGCTCTGTAATTTTGTTCTTAATAATAGTCTCTACCATTTTGCCCGGCACCGACATCAGACTCACCGGTCTATTATTTCCTGGATCTCCTCTGGAACCTTTTTAAAAAATTGGCGTTACATTGGCCACCCTCCAATCTTCCGGTACCACACTCAATTTTAAGGATAAATTACATATTACTAACAATAGCTCCCCAAGTTCATTTTTCAGTTCTGTCAGTACTCTGGGATGAATACCATCCGGTCCAGGAGATTTGCTACTCTTCAATTTGTAGAACTGCCCAATTACATTCGCCAGGTTTACAGAGAATTCATTAAGTTTCTCCGACTCGTCATCTTCGAATACCATTTCTGGCACCGGTATCCCACCCAAATCTTCCTCGGTGAAGACTGAAGCAAAGAATTAATTTAATCTCTCCTCTATGGCTTTGTCTTCCCTGATCGCCCCTTTTACTCTTCAGTCATCTAGCGGTCCAACCGATTCTTTTGCCGGCTTCCTGCTTTTTTTTATTTCATTTTAATGCTTAAACAGAATATACTGTCAAGTGTAATACAGCCAAGAAAATACAATTTAAAGAAAAATAAAAGAGATATCCTCTCTCCTAGTAATAACTATACAGCTTTCTTAGACCACAACAGCATGAAAAAGGGGAGGCTAGGAATTAGAGAAGATTATAAGGCAATTAACAATCAAGTTAAGGCATCATATTTCCCAAAGTTCTTTCTATTTTAATGATTTTGAGTCCAGAAAAGACTTCAGCTGCTCCGGCGTATAGAAGACATATTTAACTTGGGCCATCCGTATAATACATTTGCATGGGTAAGCTAATAAAAAAGTGCCTCCTAACTCTTTCATTCTTATAGTCAGAAAATCTTTCCTCCTCTGTTGCGTCACCTTAGTGACATCTGGATATAACCAAATTTTTTCTCCTCCAAACTGATAATTAGTAGATTTGAAGTAAAGTCTCATGATTGAGTTCAAATCCTGTTCAAATATGAAGGAGACTATCAATGTAGCTCCTTCAATGACATTTTCTAAAGATTGTTCCAAAATTGCTGAAATATTGTTCACATCAATATCATCTTTTTCTGTAGCTTTCCTTGCCCTTTCTACTCCTTTAGGTTTACTACGAATATAATAAATTTTGTTAATAGGGGGAATTGCTTCCTGTGGAAGTTTAAAATTTTCTAAAAGAAATCTTTTAAACAAGTCCAATGGATTTTATCCCAAGGAGTATGAGGAAATTTAGCACCCGCAAATTCAGTCTTCTGTTATAGTTTTCTATCATTTCGATTTTTCTACGAAATTCAGAATTGTCCTTTACCACTACTAATTTGAACTCCTGTATTTGTTCTATTTCAGTCTGTAAAGTTGAAACTTTCAATGACAAATCTTGTTTAACCAGTTCTACTGAATCTTTTAATTCTTCAATTTTAACGTTTAGAACCTTTACCTCTCCAGAGGATCTCTGCAAAGTTGAATCCATTTCCAGGAGTTTTAGCCAAATCTTATCTAGTTTCTGCTCTGAAGTTCCTTCCAGAGATTGTGAGTCTCTGGAGCTCAGCGGCGTGTGTAGTTGACTCAGTTCCCCGCTGGGCTTCCCTCCGAACACACGTCCGTTAGTCGTCTGGATAGCCGCCTGAGTCGCTAACGCCGCTGGATATGGAGGAATCATTGATGTTGATGGAGGGGACAGCGAGATCTCATTGTCCCGCGGTTGTTCTGCTTCCCCGGTCACCACCGCTGCAGATTCTGTCTCCCTCTGCACTCGGGAAATCCAGGGGAAGAAACGCTCAAGATCTGGTTGAATCGGGGAGGAAGTCGAGGTAGGCAGGGGCACTAACCTCAGTATACCTTTACGTTTTGAATGTAGCATTTTGTAAATAAAGAAACCTTTTTTTTCTATTTACCCTTGAAAAACCAGCTTAGAGCGAATTATACTTCTCCCGTTCTCGACGCCATCTTGACAGGCCCCCCCCCCCCCGGCTTCCTGCTGAGTCATTCCGTGTCAAGTGGACCAGGGGTCCCCACCTCACCATCTCAGATTTTGATGAAATTTGGTACATAGTTTCTTTATGATAAAAATCTAAGCTGTGCAAACTTTTAGTTCAAAAGACTAAAAATTGGAGGTTCTAGGGGACCTCAAGTAAAGGGTTGCAAAATGTCGCCTGAGCAAAAATGACATTTTGGGCCAACTTCCAGAAGCTGTAAAACTGGAAGTTTTAGTAGTACAAGGGGGATATTTGGAGAACCTGCACTACTTTTAGGGCTTAATGAACTGGCAAAACCCCATGATCCTAGTCCTCTTACTTTTTGAATGGTTTAGGCTCAAACTTTGCCAAAAAAAACGGCAAAAATCAATTTACAGCGATGTTGAGGCTGCTGTAGTTTCTAAACTAGTTGGCCTTTCAGGTTGATTTTTAGTAGGTGTACTAAATGCACGGCTGTAATGAAGCATTCCAATTTGCAGCACTTTCCTTCAAGTGGTTGAAACATTATAAGCGTTCAAAGTTGGTATAAAAAGCATTTTTGCCCATTTTGGGCTATTTTTGATGCCCTTGATCTCCAGTGGGACAGCTTCAATATTCTTTCTTTTAGCACCATTAGAAAGAGCAGATTTCCTTCTATCAGAATATGTAGTTTTCAATTTGGAGTCTCTCCATATATGGATTGCAAAAAAAGTGTTTTTTGGCCAGTATTGTTGAACGATAGATGAAACGGATATAGGGCCCATCGATGTTTCTAATTGCTGTATAAGTCACTCTGTTGCTTTAAGCATGCGTTGGTCCATGGTGGCTACGCCACTACCAATTCAATAGGAAGTGGCAACCTCATCGCCAAGAGGTCACGCCCGATAGCCAGGCAAGTCCAGCCACTTGGCACAGGTTCCCAAGCCTGAAGGTGGGCATCTTACTTGAGGTTCCCAAGCCTCATTTGGTTGTCTTTGCCTAGTTTCTCAAGCCTAATGGGGGTGTCTTAATGGTTCCCAAGTAAAACCTCAGTGCTGAAGTGACAAGAATTTTTCACTGATAAGTTTCACTACTGTTTCTGGAAATGTATACTGTCGTCCAAGTGCTGTAGTTGCTGGTACTAGAAGAACTGCTAGAATATGCTGTTCAGAAATCCAACAAGATTCTCTTCTGCTAGGCCAATGAAATGATCGTGCAGGCCCGCATGGATGCATAAAGTTGACCAAGGCATCATGTTCTTCAAATGATGTGTCACAGACATTGCCAATCCACCATTTGTTGTCATAAACACAGGCAACATACTGCCCAGGCTGAAGTTGAGACACATTTATGCCAGGTACACTCACTGGGTCATCTGACTGACAAAGTTTGACAACAAATGAGGAGGAATCATTTGACACTCTACTGACTGAAATTTGGTTCAAGTCAATGGGAATAAACTGGTGATTTTCACGAGTTCCAGCAACTGTGGAAGCTTTACTGAATCTTTCCTCTTGTGCAGATCTTGAAGATTCAATTTCATCCTTGGAAACAAAAATGAACTTGATTTTATTTATTTTATTATCCAATCTGTTATAATTGTTGTTTTATTGACTACTGATCTGGCGTTTATGTATCCTACTTGAATTATTTGGTAAGGGTCCGTTTTTGACGTGTTGATTTTGATTAGTTGTCGTTCCTTTATTTTAGTTGGATCCTTGTTTCCCTTCTGTTGTGGTTGTCCACGTGTCGGTGGTTTTCCTTTGTTAGAATTGTTGTCGGTTTGGTAATGTGTATAGTTTCATATTAGTCTTTGGTGTGTGTGTAGTATGGGTATCATGGTGCATTCGATGAGTGGATTGGATATAGTTGTGTGAATCAGTGTTATGAAATAGAATAGTAGGAGTAGTTTGTGTGTATTCATCAGGTCAGCTTCCTGAGATTAGCGACAGGTCATGGAGGTTTAATAGACTGAAGTGAAAGAGAGCCTGTCAAGTGATCTTTTAGCTTGCTTAGCAACCCATCAGCTCTGCATGGTTTTCTACATGCAATACAGTCTTTCAAAAAGTTGGAGCTTTTTTTCCTAGCTTTTCATCATAGATTCTGCTAATTGCATTAACAGATGCCGATGAATATAGAACTCATCTTATATGGATGACATATGGCATCTTTTGAAACCTCATCCAGAGTTTCCACTTCCTCTGTAGCCTAAGGGACCTAGCTTGGTTGCACTCATCAGGTTTACATGAGGACATCCATTCAGAATTAGCAGACATCTCTTATACAGGGAATTCCTTATTTGGTGACTTAGTAGAAGAGACCGCTAACATTATAAAACATCACTGCTCCACTCTTCAGGATCTTTCTGCTATCCTGCCTTCTTTTGTCCTCAAGGTGCATCACTTTGAATCAGTACTGTAGCACTTTCTATTACTGCTATCCTGCCTTCTTTTCTCCTCAAGGTACACTACTTTGAATCAGTACTGTAAGTCTTTTTATTACTATAAGAGTGTTTTATTATTGTCAAAAACATTCTCAGCAGATCCAGTGCTCTGTTTTATCAAGCCTTATCAAAGTGAAAGGACTCAACCAGTGGTGTGCTAGTAAATGTTTAACAACAGGCTCTCTCCCCGGTCCCCCTCTGCGCCCCCCCCCCCCCCCCCCCAAATTACAGAGCTGGCTATAGCCGGGGAGAGAGCCTGGGGGGGTGGCAATGCATTCCTCCAGGAAAAAAAAATTAAATGATCCCAGGTTCCAATCTAATTCATGTTTAATGAGCGATAAAATGCCATAAATAAGTAAATAAATATAAACTTTTAATGTTGAGCACCTGATTCTCAAAGTGAACATATTCCAAACACTATAATGAAAATAAAATGATTTTTTTCTACCTTTGTTGTCTGGTGACTGTTTTTCTGATCATGCTGGCCCAGTATCCGATTCTGCTGCTATCTGTCCTCTTAACTCCGTTTCCAGGGCTTCCTTTCCATTTATTTCTTTCCTTTCCTCCTTTCTTCTCCATTTCTGGTCCTCAGCTTCTGCCTATTTTCTTCATCCATGTGCAGTTTTTCTCCTCTCTTCCTTTCCCCTCAACTCATCTCCTTCCTCACTCTTCCCTCCCCTCCATCCATGTCCAGCATTTCTTCTCCTCCCCTCTTCTCCCCTGCCCTCCATTCACCCATGTCCAGCAGTGACCCTCCTCTCCCCTGCCCTCCATCCAACCATGTCCAGCAGTGACCCTCCTCTCCCCTGCCCTCCATCCACCCATGTCCAGCAGTGACCCTCCTCTCCTCTCCCCTGCCCTGCATGCACCCATACCCAGCGTGACCCTTAGTTCTCTCCTCTCCCTTCACCCATGCCCAGCGACTCCCTTCTCTCCTCTGCCACCCCCTCCCGAGTTGTCAGCGAATTCTCCTCCCTCCCTCCCTCCCTCCCTCCGGATCCAGTCCCTCACCGACTCCTTGTTCTTCTAATTCTTCTGGGCAGGCAGTCTTGCCTGCCCGCTGACTCTCATCTCTCCCCCGCTGCTGATTCGCGTTTCAAAATGGCTGCTGAGACTTCAGTAGAAGTCACGCGAGGCCGCCTCGAAGAAAAAGGAATCGGTGAGCGGGACCGGATCCGGAGGGAAGGAGGAGAGCCAGAGCCGGCTCGCGATATTTAACAACCGGCTCGCAAGTCGGTAGAAAGATTAACAACCGGCTCTTGCGAGCCGGCTCCAGCACACCACTGGACTCAACTGAAGCAAGCTACGCTTGCCTAGTCAAAGCTGCATGCACCTTTTTGACTTTGATCCACTTTTACAGTCATGACCCCCTGCAGAACATGCATCTTGGTCTCCTTTAAGGGGGGATAGGGAGGGCCCCCTTTTCCCTTTCGTCCTGGGAAAGTCACTGTAGATTACTGGATTTTGAGCGTAGTCATGACAGATTACAGTCTCGGGTTCGTTTCCCAGACTTCAGATCAGCCTTTATTTTGGATCCAACTTCCCTACTCTCAAATGCTTTTGTACTTGGGGTATTTTCTGATGGACTTGAATTTGTTTCTTCTGAAGGAGAAGTTTAAAATGAATACTTTCCCTCCACTTTATTGCCTAAAGAAAGGAAGACTGGCTTTGTAGCATAGATTTTTGGGAAGTGTACAGACATATTCAAATCCATCCTTACTAAAGAGAGTTTCTAAGATTCATCCTGGAATCTAGTGGCCTTCTCCAAAATCAAGCACTATCCTTCATGGAAAAGACAGTATATCTCCTGTAGACTCTAGACTTTATCAATTTCCAAAATCTTTGTGCCATATGAATAAGGGGAAAGAGAATGGGGTTTGATATACTGCCTTTCTGTGACAGTTTACATATTATATATACAGGTACTTATTTTGTACCTGGTGCTGTGGAAGGGTAAATAACTTGTCCAGAACCACAAGGAGCTGCAATGGGAATCAAAATCACTTTCCCCTGGTTCTTAGCCAACTGCACTAACCATTAGACTACTCCATTCACCTACCAGTTCCTATATAGTTATACAGTGCAGTCAAAAGTCTGTTTACTAGAGGACGGAATGCAAGCCCTCATTTCACATTTCCACAGTGTTCAAGTAGCACTAGTAGTCATGGCCAGAGCCTGATTACAGATGTTGGGTAATATAGCTGCTGCTGTCCAGCAATCTCAGGTTTGGCTCAAAATGAATATAATTAATTTTCATCCTCTTTATTGTATTGAATGTTCCCTTTGTTCCCATCACAATATTGACTAGTCCTAACCACACATGCTTCCAAGAGAGACTGAGGGGCTCATACTGATGCTCACCACATGTAAAAAATGTGGCTGAAGTCTGAGGAGCTCTATATCAACCACTTGGAGCTTCATGCTGTTTACTATCCCTTCAATTTTTTTCTGCTCGTTTTCCACAGCACATATGTGTTAATTTAGGCAGATAACTAGGTAAGTGTTTTATGTCTTATAATCAGCAAAGATTTTAGACTTTCAGAGCCATACACATACAAATACAAGCTGCTTGTACCCCTAAGAGTTATTACAACCGTATAACCAACATACTCAGCAAGGGACTTCAGCTTCACAAGTGTCTCTAGACTCAGCAACTGTGCAGACTGTTTTTCAGGAGAGGACCCTTCAGGTCAGCCTGTTCATTAGCAGCATATATGCAAAACTTCCCCTCTACTGCTTCATTCTTCCATTCTCTGAATATCGGATCTAGCTCTGTAGGTACCTGTGGGTGCTAACCACCCCCAGTATTGGGCAAGCTTCTTCATTATGTCCAGGAAGAGAGTGATTTGGCACTCCCAGTCATTATGAAATGTTGGCACCTGTGCCTCTGAGTGTCTAACTTCAATGGGCTGGCATTTCCCTGGATGTGGCATTTTCTGTATGCATACCCTCCATCCCTCATATCAAAAACTGCACAAATTCCAACAACAGCAAAGTTCCATAATACTATATTGGCCACAGCAGTACCGGTTTTCTCTTTCCACCACACAAGTTCTAGGGTTGTCTGCCATTGATCGTTCAATGTGAAGGACATCTTTATCCAAATCTGAAGTTTCTATCCCTCATACTGTGGAATTTTTTTCATTTATTTATTATTTATTTAGTTTCATCAAAATTACAAGAAAACATCTTGGTTGGAAAAGCAACATAAAAATTAAACTTCCATATCATCAAGCTGATCAATCCATAGACTGGTGGGTTGTGTCCATCTACCAGCAGGTGGAGATAGAGAGCAAACTTTTGCCTCCCTATATGTGGTCATGTGCTGCCGGAAACTCCCCAGTATGTTCTCTATCTCAGCAGGTGGTGGTCACACACAGCAGCAGCAGCTCTGGCTAGGCCTCCAAGCCTAATTTTTAGGTTTTGTTGAGTGCCTGGGGTTGAGGGCTCTTTTGAGCAAGTGCAAACCTGGTGGTACCAGGTCCCTCCTTTTCTCCCCCCTCCCGCTGGCTCCGTTAAAAAAAAAAAAAAAAAAAAATTTTTAAACGTCTTTAAAGGCGTTTATTTCGACGTTTATTTAAGCGTCTATTGCAGCTACTCACTGGGACACCAGGTCGTTACAACTCGGAGCGGACAGCAGGTAATTTTACCTTTTTATAGCGGGCGGGGGTTCCCCGATTCTTCTCCTCGTGGCACATGGCGTCGGAGGGCGAGGGCGCAAAGGGTCGCTCCCCGGGTCGCTTGAGCGCTTCTAGAGGGGATGCGGGGGTCTTAAAGCCTGATTCGCCCTTGTTGGGTGGCAGTTTCGTGACCGATGAATGTCCCGGTCCTTCCTCCGGCGTGGCGGTTTTTCCCGCCATAAACGCCCATCCCCCGCTCCTCGCCTCCGCCATTTTGGCCGGCCACGCGGCTCGGACGGCTTCTTCTTGGGCCGCCCTTGAGGTTGGAGACATTAATGCCATGAACGCCCTTAATTTGGGCGACGGCACAGAAGCGGCTAAAGTTAAGAGCCGTTCTTCCCGCGCGGCTCCTTCGCGGAGTTTCGCGCCGGACGCCATTTTGGATGCGCAGCAGGCCTCTCCCCCGCTGTTGCGAGCGCCGGTTGAGAGTGCGCCTAGGGCTGTTGCCCAGGCTGCGGAAGTGCACAGTCTGGGGGGTTTCTCCCCCGAGTTTGTTTTGCTGCTGCATCAGGCCTTCCTCATGCACAACGCTGCCCCCGCTCCCTCGTCTGGTAAAGAGGTTGAGGTTCCCAGAGGTAAACGCCCTCGGGTTGATTCCCAGGCCTTGGAGGAATTTGTCTCCTCCGATGTAGATGAGGGCAGCGTGTCTGAGGTCTCCCAACGGTCCTTTGCGGATTCCTTGGAGGAGACGGATCCCCGCTCGGATGGAGCGGATGACCCCTCTGCAGCGCGGCTTTTTCGCCCAGAGGATTTGCCCAACCTGTTGTTACAGGCCATGGACACTTTGAAGATTTCCTCTCCGGAGGACGTCTCTCCCTCAGCCCCTGTTGGCTCTGCCATTATGCTGGGGACGAAGCGCCCGCCTAGAACCTTCCACGTGCATGATGCCATGCACACCTTAATTTCGGCTCAATGGGATGTCCCAGAAGCGAGCCTTAAAGTGGCTAGGGCTATGTCCCGCCTCTATCCTTTGGCTGTGAGTGAACGTGAGGCCTATCTGTGGCCTACCGTGGATTCTTTAATCACTGCGGTGACTAAGAAAACGGCATTGCCGGTGGAAGGTGGCACGGCCCTAAAGGACGCCCAAGACAGGAGATTGGAGGCGGCCTTAAGGTCGTCCTTTGAGGCGGCTGCTTTAAGTTTGCAGGCCTCAGTTTGCGGATCCTATGTGGCCAGGGCGTGCCTGACTATGGTGCAGCGGGCTTCCCCCTCGGATCATTCCTTGAGGGATGATTGGCCAGCCCTGGAATCGGGCTTAGCCTATGTGGCAGACTTGCTGTATGATGTCTTGAGAGCCTCAGCTAAAGGCATGGCTCAGACAGTCTCTGCGCGGCGGTGGCTTTGGCTGAAACATTGGTCTGCTGACCACGCCTCTAAATCCCGCCTGGCTAGGTTGCCTTTTAAAGGCAAGCTGCTCTTTGGGGTCGAGCTGGACAAAATCGTGACCGATCTCGGCACATCTAAGGGCAAGAAGTTACCAGAGGTCAGGGCTCGGGCTAGTGCTCGTCCCGGTACCTCCAGAGGACGGTTTCAGGAAGCCCGTCGGTACCGCCCGGGCAGGTCGGGGTCTTCTGCCCCCTCTTCCTTTAAGAGGCATTTCTCCCCCAAGCAGCGTTCCTTTCGCAGAGACCGCCGTCCCGGAGGTGCTCCCTCCGGTCCTCCCCCAGGGTCTCGTACCCAATGACGGGGTCTTGGTCCACGCCCCAGTGCAGATTGGAGGACGGCTGTCCTCGTTTCTGGGCGAGTGGACCACAATAACTTCAGACGCTTGGGTGCTGGAAGTCATCAGAGACGGCTACAAGCTAGAGTTCTGCCGACCCTTAAGAGACGGGTTTGTACTCTCTCCCTGCAAGTCTCCGGTCAAAGCTGTGGCAGTGCAGCAGACTTTGGACAATCTGATCCGCCTGGGTGCGGTCGTTCCGGTGCCAGAAAGTCAGCTTGGCAAGGGGCGTTACTCCATTTACTTTGTGGTACCAAAGAAAGGAGGTTCTGTCCGGCCTATCCTCGACCTCAAAGGGGTCAATCGGGCCTTGAAAGTGCGGCACTTTCGCATGGAGACTCTCCGCTCTGTTATAGCGGCAGTGAAGGCAGGGGAGTACCTGGCTTCCTTGGACATCAAGGAAGCGTACCTGCATATTCCCATCTGGCCTCCTCATCAACGCTTTCTGCGTTTTGCAGTCCTGGGCCGACACTTCCAGTTCAGAGCCCTCCCGTTCGGGTTGGCTACTGCTCCGCGGACCTTTTCCAAAGTAATGGTGGTCATAGCGGCCTTCCTGCGAAAGGAAGGAGTACAAGTCCATCCTTATCTGGACGACTGGTTGATCCGAGCCCCCTCTTATGCAGAGTGCGGCAAAGCTGTGGACCGGGTAGTTGCTCTTTTGAGCTCCCTGGGATGGATCATCAACTGGGAGAAGAGCCAGCTGCGCCCGACTCAGTCCCTGGAGTATCTGGGAGTTCGATTCGACACCCAAGTGGGCAGAGTGTTCCTGCCAGACAATCGGATTGTCAAACTTCAGGCTCAGGTGGACCAGTTCCTGGTAGCCTCTCCTCTTCGGGCTTGGGACTATGTGCAGCTGTTGGGCTCTATGACGGCCACGATGGAAGTAGTGCCCTGGGCCAGGGCTCATATGAGACCACTACAACACTCTCTGCTGCAGCGCTGGACTCCGATGTCGGAGGATTATGCGGTGCGTCTTCCCTTGGATCCAGCAGTGCGCAAGGCGCTGAGCTGGTGGATGCAGGCAGACAAGTTGTCTGCAGGAATGCCTCTGGTGACCCCAGAGTGGATTGTCGTCACGACGGACGCCTCATTGTCGGGCTGGGGAGCCCACTGCTTGGGAAGGACAGCGCAGGGGCTCTGGTCTCCTGCAGAGGCGAAGTGGTCTATCAACCTCCTGGAACTCAGAGCCATTCGGTTGGCGCTTTTGGAGTTCATCCCGGTACTGGTGCTGAAGCCTGTACGGGTACTGTCGGACAATGCCACGGCTGTGGCCTATGTCAACCGCCAGGGAGGTACCAAGAGCGCCCCTCTAGCCAAGGAGGCTATGAGTCTATGCCAGTGGGCGGAAGCGAACCTGGAACAGCTGTCAGCGGCCCACATTGCCGGAGTCATGAATGTCAAGGCGGACTTTCTCAGTCGCCATACCTTGGAGCCCGGAGAGTGGCAGCTATCTGCTCAGGCGTTCTTGGACATCACGAAGCGCTGGGGCCAGCCGAGCCTAGATCTGATGGCGTCATCGGCCAATTGCCAAGTGCCGCGCTTCTTCAGCAGAGGACGGGACCCTCGATCCCTGGGAGTAGATGCTCTTCTCCAACAATGGCCGACACAAGAGCTTCTCTATGTGTTCCCACCCTGGCCCATGTTGGGCAGGGTCCTAGACCGGGTGGCAAGACATCCCGGCAGGATAATCCTGGTGGGTCCGGATTGGCCCAGACGTCCCTGGTATGCGGACTTGATCAGGCTCTCAATCGACGATCCTCTGCGGCTGCCAGTGGAGCAGGGCCTGTTACATCAGGGTCCCGTGGTGATGGAGGATCCCTCCCCCTTTGGTCTTACGGCCTGGCTATTGAGCGGCAGCGTCTGAGGAAGAAGGGCTTCTCAGACAAGGTCATCGCCACTATGCTGAGAGCGAGGAAACGCTCTACTTCTACTGCTTACGCCAGGGTTTGGCGTATCTTTGCAGCGTGGTGTGAAGCAGGCTCACTTTCTCCCTTCACTGCTCCAATTTCTTCAGTGTTGGCGTTCCTGCAAGAAGGTCTGGACAAAGGCCTGTCGCTCAGTTCCCTTAAGGTCCAGGTAGCGGCTCTGGCTTGCTTCAGGGGCCGCCTGAAGGGTGCTTCCCTGGCTTCCCAGCCAGATGTGGTGCGCTTTCTCAAGGGAGTTAATCACCTGCGCCCTCCTCTGCACTCAGTGGTGCCTGCGTGGAATCTCAACCTGGTGCTAAGAGCATTGCAGAAGCCGCCGTTTGAACCCTTGTCGAGGGCATCTCTGAAAGACCTGACGTTGAAAGCAGTCTTTTTGGTGGCTATCACTTCAGCCAGAAGAGTTTCCGAGCTCCAGGCGCTCTCATGTCGAGAGCCTTTTCTGCAGTTCACTGAGGCAGGAGTGACTATTCGCACAGTGCCTTCCTTTCTGCCCAAGATTGTTTCTCGCTTCCATGTGAATCAGCAGCTCTGTCTCCCTTCCTTTCGTAGGGAGGACTACCCAGAGGAGTACTCTGCTCTTAAATATCTGGATGTGAGACGAGTCATCATCAGATACTTGGAAGTGACCAATGATTTCCGGAAATCGGATCATCTGTTTGTCCTGTTTGCAGGTCCTCGTAGGGGTCTGCAGGCTGCTAAGCCTACAGTGGCAAGATGGGTCAAGGAAGCCATTGCAGCGGCTTATGTGGCCGCAGGGAAGGTGCCGCCTATCCAGCTGAAGGCTCACTCCACAAGAGCTCAGGCGGCCTCGATGGCAGAGGCCGGTTCCGTCTCCTTGGAAGAGATATGCAAGGCGGCAACTTGGGCTTCGGCCCATACATTCTCCAAGCATTACCGCTTGACTGTGGCTGCTCGGGCGGAGGCCCGGTTTGGAGCTTCAGTGTTGCGGTCAGGGATTTCTATGTCCCGCCCTGGGTGAGTACTGCTTCGGTACATCCCACCAGTCTATGGATTGATCAGCTTGATGATATGGAAGGTAAAATTATGTATAATCATACCTGATAATTTTCTTTCCATTAATCATAGCTGATCAATCCATAGCCCCTCCCAGATATCTGTATTGTTTTATTCTGGTTGCATTTCAGGTTCAAGTTTACTCTTCAGTTACTTCAGAAAGACTTCGTGTTCAAGTTTTTTCACTTGGATTCTTCAAGAGTTAAGACGAGTTTGTGTTACAGTGAGCTGCTGCATTCCTCTCCCCTCCGTTTTACGGGGCTGGATTGAGACTTATAATTCTGCCGGCACTCCCTCCCGCTTCGTGCGGCTGTAGGGCAGTTTTGTACCCCTCCCGCTTCGGCGGTGTTCGGGTCAGTCAGCTCCTCCCGCGGTTGCGGTTGCAGGATAAGCCAGATCCCCCCGCATCGGCGGGGTGGTGTCCCTCCCCCGCTCCGCGGGGATGAGCTGGACGGATTCCCCTCCCCCACTTGTGTGGGGATGAGCTGGGTTAATTCCCCTCCCCCGTTTCGGCGGTGGTGAGCTGGGCAGAGTGTCCCTTCGTGGGTGTAATTCTCTAAGTGCTGAGTCCTGCGGATGGAGCTTTGATATCGACATACTGAGGAGTTTCCGGCAGCACATGACCACATATAGGGAGGCAAAAGTTTGCTCTCTATCTCCACCTGCTGGTAGATGGACACAACCCACCAGTCTATGGATTGATCAGCTATGATTAATGGAAAGAAAATTATCAGGTATGATTATACATAATTTTACCTTATATCATTGAAGATTAACAATCTATTAGGTAACTATTGATACTCAAGTCCATAAATTGGAAATCCAAGATTTAGGAATACAAGGAGAATGGAAAAAACACATTTAGGAAATTAAATTAAATTAACGCAGATTCTATTGAGATGAGTTACTTATTCCTTTAACGCTTATCCTTTTTTGCCGAAGTTATAAGGGCTGATACATGTGCAGGCTCTGTAAACACATATTTCTTCCCATCAAGTCTTACTATACATTTGCAGGGGTACCTTAAAATAAAGGTGCCCCCAATTGTATTATTTCAGACTTAAGGAGCAAGAATTGTTTCCTCCGTCTCCTTGTCTCCTTAGAGACATCAGGAAATAATAATATCTTATAACCCAAAAAGGGTTTTTCTCTATTGCGAAAGAAAAGACGGAAGATCCAATTTTTATCTGGTAACAATGCAACGGTACCAACCAAAGTTGCTGCCGTTGCTAATTCGGAATCAGAAGTCTCAAGCAAAAGAGATACGTCTATTGGAGTTTCAGGAATTTGATTCAGTTCCTTTCCTGGGACATAATAAGCAGAAATAAATGGTGGTAAGTTCTGATCTGATATATTCAAAATATCTCGCAAGTATCTCTTTAACATATCAAGAGGAGGAACAGTCTTTATCCTGGGAAAATTTACAAATCTTAAATTGTGACTTTTAGTATAGTTATCAGATATTTCCATTGTTTTCCTAAGATTAGTCAAGTCGTTTGTCATCAGAGGTTGTAGTATTTCCAATTTCATAATCCTTTGGTCAGCCTTTTCAGCTTTACTATCCATATCTTTAGTCTTTTCCTCCATCTTTCTTAAATCTTTCTCTAGTAAATTCACTTTTGGAACAGTTTCATTAGCCTGTTTCAAGAAAGAATGTCCCAAGGCAGAAACTAAGTCCCATAATTTGTCTAGAGTAACCTCCTTTGGTTTGACAACTAATTCCTTAGGTATTTCAAACCTCTCAGACGCCTTCACAGGGATCTCGCTCTGTCCTTCGGTACCTCTCCTCGCATTCCACGGTGGTAGCGTTTCTCCCGCTTGCGATGAAAGCGAGTCCTCCACTCGACGATCTTCCGGGTCCACACCACCTTCACTGGGAGACCCCATCGAGTCAGCAAGAAAGGAGCTTGCTCCAACCGGTTGAGGAGGTGGAGTCCGCATAACGGGGCTGAGAATGGTATCTAACCCAGGGGAGACCGAATCTCTTAACACGCCGGACATCCCAACTGGCAGCGTCCCGCTTTCTGAAGCAACTCTCTGCGGTCGAGCAAAGCGGTCCATAGGACCAGGTAAAGAGGGAGTTGGTAGCGAGGCTCTGGCTATCATTCTTCCCCTACGTTTAGGCATTGTAGCAGCAGCAGTAGAAACGCGACACAGCGTCTCAATAGGGTGCGGCCATCTTGGATCCAGCTTTTACCATACTGTGGAATTTGAGCAGTGTTTAGCCTTTTTCTAGGTCAACATAACATAATCATAGCCATACTGGGTCAGACCAATGATCCACCTAGCCCAGTATCCTGCTTCCAACAGAGACCAATCCATGTCCACAAGTACTTGGCAGAATCCCAAAGAGTAGCAAGATTCCATGCTACCAATCCCAGGGATAAGTTGTGGCTTTCCCCATGTCTGTCTTAATAGCAGGTTATGGACTTTGATTCTAGGAAATTGACCAGACCTTTTTTTAAACCCAGTTACTCTGTTAACACGTCCTCCAGCAATGAGTTCCAAAGCTTAGCTACTCATTGTGTGAAAAAATATATTTTCTCCTAGTCGTTTTAAAAGTATCACTATGTAACTTCATGGGGTGTCTCCCTAGTCTTTGTACTTTTTGAAAGACTGAGTAATTGATTCATGTTTACCCATTCTTTTCCACTCAGAATTTTCTAGACCTCTGTCATATTGCCCCTCAGCCGTGTCACTTCCAAGTTGAAGAGCCCTAACCTCTTAAGCCTATTCTCATATGAGAAGAGTTCCGTCCCCTTAATCATTTTGGCTGTCCTTTATTTTAACCTTTTCTAATTCTGCTATAACTTTTAGAGATACGTCAACCAAAAATGCACACAGTACCCAAGGTGAGTTTGCACCATCGAGTGATACAGAGGTATTATAATGTCTCCTATTTTCTATCCCTTTCCTAATAATTTCTAGCATTCTGTTTGCTTTTTTGGCCCCACTTCACACTGAGCAGAAGATTTCAAAGTGTTGTCCACAATGACAATATGTTTACCAAAGCTTTTCTAAGACATTCTGATCACTGCAGAAAAACCCATCTATTAAGTGTACGTATGCTTTCAAATGGAAAAGATTTTCTATCTGGTGTTCCATGGATGGTCATAACTCAACTATGTATTAGACTAGCACCATACTTTATGCCATCTACTCCAGGCATCCTTAATCAGAAAGGTGATGAAATTCAAGAATGCATGAGATAAACACAGAGGAACACTATATAGAAATGGATGGAATCCAATTAAAGTAAAATTTAAATGACCTCATAACTGGAGTGAACTTTGATGGCAGCTTCAGATTTTGGGACGTATGACCAATGCCAGGCAGATTTCTACAGTCCAAGTCCTGTAAATGACAAAAGAGATCAGGATCAAGGCTGGCATGAGCTTTGGCAACTCTAGTAGATGGGAAATAGAACCGATGCCAAGCAGACTTCTGTGATCTGCCCCAAAATTGGAAGGGAAAGACAGAGTAAATATACCAGTGTTAAATCATGAAGACATGGAACCTGTGCAGAGTGCCAGATTCATCTCTTGGCACTTGTTGGGCAGACTGGATGAACTGTTCAGGTCTTTATCTGCTGACATTTTACTATGCAAACTATGCAAGACATTTCAGCATACGCTCCGCCTATCATGTTCCATTTGATAGGTCTCTAGCTTGTAGGTGTCCTGTCCTTTTATGTATCATAAAAGGATGTCATGTTAAGCCCCTTGTTCTTTGGGACCTTATTCTTGTTATAACTTCCTAGTAGCTGTTAACCTCTGCTAGAAGAGAGATTGAAATCCAAGCACTTGTAGGTTATGAGCCATATACACAATTTCATCATGAATAGTTAGCAAACATCCCAAGTTTTTACCTAAGGTAGTAACATTGTGTCCAAAACCTCAACAGCTCACATGAGAGAGCCTTCTATATGCCATACTGTAAATGGGCTCTCGCATACTGTCTTAAAAAATGAGTCAATCAGGAAGTCTATATAGTTGTTATTTTTTTCTCCTTTGACCCCAATAAGATTGGCATACAGGTCACCAAAAGACACTTGCAAATTGGATGGCATCTTACATACAGTTTGGTTATAAAAAAAAAAAAAAGAGGTGCTCACCAAATTGGAACCATCACAACTACAGTGGCTCTCCTAAAGTTTGCTTCACTGGATACAATTTGTAAAGCAGCAATATTGGTCCTCACTTCGTTTTTCTGCTTCACCTAAATTTTGACATATTGCATAAAGATGCGAGCAGCCCTGAACTTGGGAATCACGTGCTTGTATGCCTGAGTAAATCGTGCTTGTTGATGCAAAGCATTGTTGTTCATCTGAACAGATGTTTTCCATAAACAGCAAGATTGATCAGGCACACAATTCCTCCTGCCTCCCTGAGAGTTGCTTAAATGAGGAGCCAAGGAGATCACTATGTGTGGGAAAAGCCGTGCACGCACAGAACTTTACACTAAGTTATGAGCTCTGGAAGAACTGTTTTTCCCCAGCAATGAGCAATGTCATGACCTTGTATATTTCATTAATCCTGCTATTGAAAACATTTGTTAGAGCAGCAATGCTTTTCCAGTTTTCTTTTGTGCAATTAGCCATTGTACAGTATAGTTTCAAGATCTGGCTTTTTCTGATTACCAGGTAATCAACAGAGTACACTAATTGTTATGTAGACATGTATTGCTATAGATAAAAGCTGTTTAATCGAACACATTTGAGAAGTGTGAGGAGGACTGTTGGCACTGTGGAAGGGAAGGAGTTTGCAGAGCTGTGGAGGTCACCTACCCCCAGATCCTACCTGCCCAGATTTCCTCCCTCATGCTCACCATGCACTCTCCTTGGTCCTCCTCCACCATAGAAACAAAAAGGGGGTCCTCCTCCACCATAGCCAGGAGCAGAAAATGTAACAAAAACAAAATCATGGAACCTGTGAGCTGGTTCATATACACCACATCTGTGATTGCCCTGCTTCTAATTTTCACAAAGGTGTGGTGTTACCAAGGAAACCCATATAAGGGGCAGGTGGCCATAGGATCTGTTGCTACAGATGGGCAGTAGCTGAACATCACAGCAGATGGTGACGTAATGTCTTCAGAATATGAATCTGGAGACAGTGGTCTAAGCCTACATCTTGGTCTGTGTGTTAGCACATGACCAAAATAAAATAATTATTTGAGGTAAGTATGAAACAACAGTGTTTATATGAATGGCTTTAGCAGAGATGCCAACTTAGCCAATTCCAGGCAAGAGAGTTTGGGATCATCCTAGATTTCTGACCACACCATTCCAGTTTATTATTGGACATGCAGCACTCATTTCAGTGGGGAGAATGAGGCAGTTCAAAACCCACATGGTTTTGGAATGTAAGTTCAAAATTAGGACTGGCTAAAATAATCTCTAGCCTTGAACTGGGTAGCTTGATATCTCTGCTATAGTTGACTGTTGTACACCACCTAGATATGCATTGACAGTACAGGTGGTATAAAAGTAAACAGTATTTCACAAAATCTTTTCAGAAAGTTAAGTTTGAGACATACAAATAAACATCATCCTCTAAAACTATCCTTCCCCTTCCCCCACTGCATAAACATACACTTAATTTTATAAAAAGATTAATAGCTCTTGTTTAGATTGATTTATGTGTTTGTTACAGGAAGTTGAAAAAAGAAGAAGAATAGAAGAGGCATATAAAAATGCCATGACAGAATTAAAGAAAAAATCCCATTTTGGAGGACCAGACTACGAGGTAGGCAGTCTACTTTTCTTCCAAAACTGCATGGTGTTAAAGACGTATTTGCACTCCTATGTGAGGAAAGTGTTAGTACAATTTACTTTAAAAAAAAAAAAGTATACAAGCAGCCCTACTGGGAAACTAAGAGTTTGTATTCTTCAGAGTACAATACAATCGGATAGTATTTATGTGACAGCAAGGCTTAATTGAGGAGGTGTCAAACTGCATTCCTGAAGGGCTGTAAACCAGTCAGGTTTTCACGATATTCATAATGAATATTCATTTTATCTTTGCATGCAGTCTATTGTATACAAATATGTGTAATACATCAAGGATATCCTCTAGGATTGTGGTCTGATACCCATGTCAAAATGAAAACATAAAAGGAAGTCTAGTTAGTTGGCAGTTTTAAGCACTTTGTAACTGTTTCTCCAGTGCAGACTTCAACAGATGGGAAGAGAAAGATGTAGTGTAGGTTAACGAATGACACAGGGACAAAGTTTGGCCCCATCCCCGCAAACTCTGTCCCGGTCCACAGAAGCCTTGAACAGTTGATTTTATATTTAAATCTTTGTATTATAGTATAAACAGGAACAATATTTAGTTCAGTCTTAATGCCAAATGTGACTGAAGCAAGGCTTCAGAGAATTCCAACAAAACGCTATAAATAAATACACATTCAGTCTGATAGTTTCTCCCATCTTATAATAAAAATGTCTCGACTGGAGTCCCCTGCCTGTGATACCAAACGACCTGAGGCACACACCACAAAGGATCTTTTCCTTCTGCTCAGCATCAACTAAAACAATTCCTTTTTTTTGTTTTTTTTACATCTGAGTTAGGGAGTAAGATCAGTGATTTATCAAAACAGCTATTTGAAAACGTAAAATAATAGTAATAATAATAAAAATGATATTTTTAAAAGTATGCCAGTCATCAGACAATAATTAAAATTGTTAAGATCACTCACAGTTGGGGGGGGGGGGCACCTTATTGTGGTCTTCACAATGTCTGACGGTGTTCCTCCTGGGCTCACGCACGCTGCTCTCTTTGATTAGTCCTCCTGGGTCCTCTAGCCAAGTCCTGACTCCTCCTCCTCAGACAGCTCTGCTGCTGTGCTGCCTGCAACTCTCTTAATGCCACACTGAATAACCCACAAAATGGCATGCAGTGGTGGCAGTAGCGTGAAATGAAAGACAAAAAGTGACCAGAGTCCTCTTCTGTTTGATGTCGTGCATGATGGGTGGGGCGGGGAGTATTGACGTGCCACTCCAGGGAGGAGTTCAGGAAGGACTGTGTGCATGCATGCATGCATGCCTGCACATGTCCACTGCAGGCAGGGAGCAGCAGAATGGGATGGAGAGGAGGCCAGATTACGGTTGGAAGTTACCCAGCTGTAAAACAGCGGTAAAAGGGCATCTGTTTTACAGCGGGTGCAGGGATTAGTACCACTCCTGCAGGGAACTAATTGCTGTTTGCATCCACGGTAAAATACAGAAAAAGTTTGCAGTTCCTGCAATGTAACTGCAGTTTATCGCTACTACCCGTTCCTGTGTCAGTCTCTAGTGTAGGTGTAAACAGGGTATTTATAAATAAATAGAAGCCATGCTTGGTGATACAGTGAGGTCTGAACTGACATGGGAGGCCACCAGCAGCAGTCTTCAGTGCTGACAGGCTCATGCAGTCTCGTGGCTGCAGTGGGACTAAAAGATTCTAAACTAACAGATGTTGTATTTCAGTGAGTGATCTGAGAAATTTTAAAACTAAATGTGAAGAAAGGGCTTCCTACAAAGTGATAACTGTTGGAAGTTCCGTTTGCCAGTTAGAGCTGTTTGGTGGAAGATGTACACTGTACAGCTGCACTGGTAGCATGGGAGAAAATTTAATACCAAATTTGAAAATTCTGCTGGGTGATTTCTCCAGGGAACTTCTGAAATAAGTAAAGAAATATTAGAGAATCTCTTATACAACCTCATTCAAGTGCTGGTAAGACGATGACTGAGTGAGGACAGCATGACTGATGAGATGCTGGTGAGAGAAGAAAACTCAAGCATTACAAGGAACCGTGGTACACTTGACTTCTTCAACTTTGGCGTCTCCAGATGCGTTCAGCCTATCTGTGTACCCAAACGACCCTAACTATTTATAAAGATACTGCCAACTCAATGACTGAGTGAGGACAGCATGACTGAGATGCTGGTGAGAGAAGAAAACTCAAGCATTACAAGGAACTGTGGTACACGTGACATCTTCAGCTTAGACAGGCTGAACGCATCTGGAGATGCCAGTGTACCCAGACGGCCCTAGCTATTTATAAAGATACTGCCAACTCATATAAACTAACAATCCTAACGTCTAAAAAGAATTACTGCTCTTTTAGGATAACCAAAGCACCAAATACAATACTTTATCATAATCAAACTCTGAAATTCTTGACTACGTCATGTCCCCCATCCGCTGACCCATTTAACACTTCCTTCTAGTCAAAACCTCGCAAACTATTTCCAAAATATAATCATTACTCATCGTAATTCTTTCTCTACAACATCATTGGTGATGCCAAGTAGCACCCCATTGAACTCTGTTTTAGCAATTAGTTTATTTAACTTCCTTTCAAAACCCTTCTAAATCTCAGTTTAATATAATACAGGGTATGAAAACTACAACTGCATCTCATGATCCTATACCCTCCATTTTCATTCAACGATCGGCCCAAGTACTAGGCCTATTTATTTTACACATGATCACTTCTTTCTTAGCGGGGAAGGTCCCAGACACATGGAAGCATGCTATCTTATGGCCCAAGTTAAGACTCCTCTAAATTCATTTCAGATAAAGGGAATTACTGCCCTATTGCTAATCTTCCTTTCCTTGTCAAAATCATAGAAACAATTCACACACAACTTCAAGGCTTTCTTTCCAAAACAAGCACTTTTCACCCACATCAAACCAGTGGCATAGCAACAGGTGGGCCGGGGCCCATCCACTTAGGGCTCAGGCCCACCCAACAGCAGCACATATTTAGTGCTAGCTAGTGGGGATCCCAAGCTTCGCCAGCTGAAGACCTCCCCCTGATGGTGCTGAAAACACTGCTTTCCACTTCAGCAGTCTAAGCTTCCTAAGCTGCTGATACTGGCCTCATCGCATTGGGGGGGGGGGGGGGGAGAGGGGAGGAGAACACTTGGTGCCCACCTACTTCTTGACTAGGCCCACCCAAAATCTGCTGTCTGGCTACGCCCCTGCATCAAACAGGATTCAGACCACACCACAATACTGAAACTGCTCTATTAGGCATTGTCATGGCTGTGACCGTGCCCTTGCATCCAGACTCACCTTTTTTCCAGTGATCTGGCACTTTGGCTTCTCCGGACTGCCTTGGCCCTGCATTGATGCATCTGCCGTCTGGTGTTCCTGCTATCCTAGCCTCACTCTGGTGTTCCTGCTATCCAAGCCTCATTACAGTCTATTCAAGCCTCATTCGAAGTTGTGACATCATCAGCAAAGTCCTTTAAAAAGCACTTTGGAACTCTCATGCCTTGCCTTTGCAACAGGTCTTTTAACGTTGTCTTCATGTTCCCTGTTTGGATCCAAGTCCTGCTTTGCTTTATTCCTGTGCCTTTCCAGCTTGGCTTTGTTCCTGTGAGTCTTGTCCCTGAATGCTTATTCCTGTGTTTCTGTGTCTTGTAACTGAAAGTCTTGTTTCTTAACCATGTTCCTGAAGGCTTTGCTTCTTTGTGTGGTTTCCCTTTACCCTTTGCTTTCTTTATCTGATGTTTGAATTTGAGTGGCAGTGTAGCCCAGCCTCGAGTTGCTTCCTTGTGTGGCTTCACTTTACCTTTTGAGTGGCTGGGTGGCCCAGCCTCGAGTTGCTTTCTTGTGTGGCTTCACTTTACCTTTTGAGTGGCTGTGTGGCCCAGCCTCGAGTTGCTTTCTTGTGTGGCTTCACTTTACCTTTTGAGTGGCTGTGTGGCCCAGCCTCAAGTTGCTTCCTTCTATGGCTCCCCTTTACCCCCGTCTGTTCCTGATTCCTGTTCCGGCTAAGCCAAGTCTGTTCCTGTTGCCAAGCCAAGTCTGTTCCTGACTCCTGTTCCTGTTGCCAAGCCTGTTCCTGCTGCCAAGCCAAGCCTGTTCCTGTTCCTGCTGCCAAGCCAAGCCTGTTCCTGTTCCTGCTGCCAAGCCAAGCCTGTTCCTGTTCCTGCTGCCAAGCCAAGCCTGTTCCTGACTCCTGTTCCTGCTGCCAAGCCAAGCCTGTTCCTGACTCCTGTTCCTGCTGCCAAGCCAAGCCTGTTCCTGCTGCCCAGCCAAGCCTGTTCCTGACTCCTGTTCCTGCTGCCCAGCCAAGCCTGTTCCTGACTCCTGTTCCTGCTGCCCAGCCAAGCCTGTTCCTGACTCCTGTTCCTGCTGCCAAGCCAAAGCTCTGTTCCTGACTCCTGTTCCTGCTGCCAAGCCAAAGCTCTGTTCCTGACTCCTGTTCCTGCTGCCCAGCCAAGCCTGTTCCTGACTCCTGTTCCTGCTGCCAAGCCAAAGCTCTGTTCCTGACTCCTGTTCCTGCTGCCAAGCCAAAGCTCTGTTCCTGACTCCTGTTCCTGCTGCCAAGCCAAGCCTGTTCCTGCTGCCAAGCCAAACCTGTTCCTGACTCCTGTTCCTGCTGCCAAGCCAAGCCTGTTCCTGACTCCTGTTCCTGCTGCCCAGCCAAGCCTGTTCCTGACTCCTGTTCCTGCTGCCCAGCCAAGCCTGTTCCTGACTCCTGTTCCTGCTGCCAAGCCAAAGCTCTGTTCCTGACTCCTGTTCCTGCTGCCAAGCCAAAGCTCTGTTCCTGATTCCTGTTCCTGCTGCCAAGCCAAAGCTCTGTTCCTGCCTTGTTGATAGTCTGCTCCTGCTTTGTCTTTGGTCTGTATCTTCTGTTCCTAAGCTTAGATTGTGTTGTCTTGCCTAGTCCTGATTTGTTCTGACACTTGCCCTGTGCCAGTCTAGGTGACTTGTCTGCCACAGCCTCGGCATTGCTACTTGCGTTCACAGTCAGTTAGACCAAAAGAGATGATCTATATTGATCTCACTCTATCTGCAGCATTCGACCTGGTTGATCATAGTTTTCTTTTAGATAGACTCTACCAAATAGGAATTCGAGATCAGGGACTAGACTGATTTAAATCTTATTTTCTCAGTCATTCATACACAGTTCAATTGTAGAATCCAAAATCAAAGCTATTCACTCTTGCCTCAGGAGTCCCACAAGGATCAATCCTTTCATTTATTTATTTAACACAAGCCGTAAAGCCCGTTAACAACGGGCAACATTTCTGTTGTGCGTAATGTAATGAAATAGCCAAACGGGCAATATGTTTTATTTCTGAAATGTAAAGAGAGAGAGAGAGTGTGTATATGTGTGTGTGAGAGAGAGAGAAAGACAGAGAACGTGTGTGTGTGTGTGTGTGAGTAAGTAAGTGTGTGAGAGAGACAGAGAAAGTGTGTTTGTGTGCGTCTGTGTGAATGAGAGAGTGTGAGAGTGAGTTGAGTGAGAGTGTGTATATATATATATATATGTGTGTGTGTGTGAGAGAGAGACAGAGAAAGTGTGTGTGTGCGTCTGTGTGAAACAGAGTGTGATAGTGAGTTGAGTGAGAGTGTGTATATGTGTGAGAGAGAGACCGAGAAAGTGTGTGTGTGCGTCTGTGTGAAACAGAGTGTGATAGTGAGTTGAGTGAGAGTGTGTATATGTGTGAGTGTGTGAGAGAGAGACATAGAAAGTGTGAGTGTGTGCAAGAGAGAGTGTGAGTGAGTTGAAAGAGAGACAGAGTGTGTGTATATGTGTGTGTGAGAGAGAAAGCGTGTGTGTGTGCGTCTGTGTGAAAGAGTGAGAGTGAGTTGAGAGAGTGAGAGTGTGTATATGTGTGTGTGCGAGAGACAGATGAAGTGTGTGTGCATCTGTGTGAAAGAGAGTGTGAGAGTGAGTTGAGAGAGTGAGTGTGTATATGTGTGTGAGAGAGAGACATTGAAAGTGTGTGTGCGTGCTTCTGTGTGCAAGAGAGTGTGAGTGAGTTGACAGAGAGACAGAGAGTGTGTGTATGTGTGTGTGAGTGTGTGAGACAGAAAGCGTGTGTGTGCGTCTGTGTGAAAGAGAGTGTGAGTGTGTATATGTGTGAGACAGAGACAGATGAAGTGTGTGTGCATCTGTGTGAAAGAGAGAGTGTGAGAGTGAGTTGAGAGTGTGTATATGTGTGAGTGTGTGAGAGACAGTGTGTGTGCGCCCGTCTGTGTGAAAGAAAGAGTGTGAGAGTGAGTTGAGAGAGACAGAGAGAGAGAGTGTGTGTGTGAGAGAGACATAGAAAGTGTGTATGTGTGTGCGTGTGCAAGAGAGTGAGTGAGTTGAGAGAGAGAGTGAGTATATGTGTGAGACAGAGAAAGTGTGTGTGTGCGTCTGTGTGAAAGAGTGTGTGCCCCCCCTGTAGCCACCTGCGAGTCTCCTCTCTCCCCCGCCCTCCCTCTGCAGCCACCCAGCGAGTCTCCTCTCTCCCCCGTCCCCCCTCTCCAGCCACCCAGCAATTCTCCTCTCTCCCCTGCCCCCCCTCCAGCCACCCAGCGATTCTCCTCTCTCCCCCACCCCCCTCTTCAGCCACCCAGCGAGTCTGCTCTTTCTCCTGTCCCCCCTCTCCAGCCACCCAGCGAGTCTGCTCTCTCCCCTGCCTCCCTCCAGCCATCCAGAGATTCTCCTCTGTCCTCTGCCCCCCCTGTAGCCACCCAGGGGGGGGGGGCAGGGGACAGAGGAGAAGAGCAGAAGAGGAGAAGAATCTGCTGGAGTGATGGTAGGGGGCGGTGCAGAGTGACACTGGTAACTCCTTTTGGGATGATAAATAAGAATAAAGCCCTCAGGCATTTGTTTTGTCTGATACTACTGTAATCTCTTGCTCCTTTCCTGCAGCGGGTAGATGAATCAGGGCGGAAGAGCAGTCGGGGCTATGTAGTGTGTGTGTGTGTGTGGAGGAGCTGCTTCTCGGGTCAAAGCTTCCAAATGTGCCCCTGCCTCTTCATTTTTCACTGTTTACGCATTTGCATTGGGAGAGGTACGCATTCTATCGCGGAGTTTGGGCGAGTTAAGTTCAGGGGAGAGGGAAGCTGCTTCTCTTGGCTAATCAAGGAAAGGATTTACGTGAAGAAAGTGGCGGCAAATGACCGGGGGAGGGGGGAGTGGGAGGGAACCATTGAGTAGGTTACTGTAAATATAAACATGCTACCCGTCTATAGCACCCACGCCTCTCTACGCTTCCCGTGGCCTGCACGATATTCTGTCATAGCTGCTCGGCCGAGATCTTCCCGCAGCTGCCGGTGAGAGGCAGACGGACACAGCATGGGGGAGGGAGTGATCAGCAACTAGAATTCTGTTCTGCGAGAGGAGTAGACAGAGCCGGGTAAGGAGGGCGGGAGAAAGAGGAGAGGGGGAAGAGAGAGACACTGATCGAGGAGAGGCACAGATCTGGGCCTGGGGGTCTTGCTGTTTCTGCTGCTATGGAAACAGCTCGTTTTCCTTTAGTCTCTTCTCTGTGAAGCAGTGGATAACTGCGCTGCTGTCAGATCTGTTAGGGCACGTCGGGAGAGGCGTATTGGGGGTTTGTTACAGATCGCCGTTGATCCGCTGGTCCTGCCTCTACGTGCCGTTGTCACTGCCTCTAACAACAATGTTACGTAGGGACTCGGGATAGATCTGTGATGCGCGGCACGTCGGTCACTCTTCATTTATATAATACAATTTTTTTAGCCTCACTTTTACTTGCCCAGTCATTAGAATTTACAGCTTTTGTATATTTAGGTGACATACAACTTATGCATTATATCAGTCCCACAGATAATCAGATGATCCATTCCTTAAATCATAACCTCGTACAAATAACCCAATGGCTTAAACAAAACAAACTGATACTTAATAATGAGTAATGAAAATACATTCTCCTTACCAACTCCTCAAATGCCACTCTCCTGCATTCTATTCTTCTTAACTCTATACCTATCACACGGGTACAATATACGAAAATTCTTGATGTTATACATAGATGAATCACTCTCATTCTGCCAACAGATTTCTAATTTGACCAAATGATGCTACTTTAGGCTTGGTCAAATTCGCTCATTTTATGCATTTCTTGATTGATCAGCTATTAATATTCTTGTACACTTTTTTAGAAGACTAGACTACTGTAATTCTTTATACTCTGGTCTTAAAACCACAGATATTAGACTTCTACAATAAATCCAGAACATGGCTATAAAATTGATAACTGATAAGAAAAAATGTGACCAAGTCACCCCACTTCTAAAGGCTGCCCACTGCCCTCCACTGCCCCACCGTATTTTTAAAATTCTGCTTCTGGTATACAAGACTCGTCAATCTTGTGAACCACTCTTATCTGTCGTGCTTATTGATTTCATATGCCAGTCGGAGATCACTTCGATCCTCTTCTCAAAACCTGCTAGTAGTACCGCCTTTTCATTAAATCATACACGAACATACTAGGAAAGCTATATTCTCTTTACAGGGTCTGGAACACTGGAACAAATTACCGCAATCTCTCCATCAGAAGACCTCCCTTCAGAACTTTAAAACAGAGCTCAAGACATTTTTATTTACAGATGCGTTTCCCTAATGCATATTCGTGGGCTGTGAGGAATATAGCCTAGATAGCTATAAAGCCCTGTAGCACTTCCTTCTCCTCTTTCCCTTTTTCTTTCCTATTGATATTGTAGTTCTACCTTTTTCCCTTTGTGTATCATGTGTAGTGACGTAGCTAGGGGGGGTGCAGGGGGAGCAGTTGCTCCCCCAAACAGATTTTTTTAAATGGCGCCTATACCGTTTTGAACCAGCGGGGCCGGGACATTTTTTTTTAATTTGCCCTTTCTCCCCTCCCCTCCCTTCCCTTCCCACCATTCCATGGCATGCCTCCCTCTCCAAGCCCAACACCACTCAGCCCCTGCAGCAATAACAAGCAGCCTGATTGAGACCGGCGTCGGATCCTTCCCTCTCTGCTTGCGTCACGACTCCCACCCTCGCGCAAACAGGAAATGTCCGAGCTAGAGCAGCGCGGGACGTGGTAGAGTGAAGGATGTGACGCTGGCTCTGGCAGCGTGTTATCGCTGCAGGGGCTGCTAAATGAAGCAGATTTGACTGTCCTGGGGGGGGGGGGAGAGATGGGGAAAAGAAACCATTGCTGGACTTGGGGAGAGGGGGGAGCAAAGCGGTGCGGGGGGGGGTGGAGAGAGAGAGAGAGGGTATACAGTGGTGTTGGACTCAGAGAGGGGAGAGAGAGGGGAAACAGAAAGCGGTGCTGGACTCAGGAAGGTGAGGGGTTGAAGACAAGGAGGTTAGATAAAGCAGGTGATGGAGGCTATCAAGAATTTTGACCCAAAACAATAGTAAAATCTATAGAAAACAATAACAAAAAGATTATTAGAGATAAGGGACTACCTATGCATGGTCCATCTGTAAAAAGTCTAAAGGTGTTCTGTTTGGATAGGCAGTGCCTTAAAAGGTGGAGGACAAAATTATTTTTTTTTACAGCTTTTCAGTTTATTTGAAAGCTTCCGATATGTAGATATAAATATCATGAAATAATTGAATATCACTAAAACAGCTTAAAAATTATTGTAGCTGGTAGAAACAGCAGTAATGCTGTATTTTGTGCTCATTTTTCTACACTGTTCTATATAATACAGATGGCCAAATTTCAATGAGGCTAGCCTGTTTCCTGATGGATTCATGTTAATTGTTGCAATCTGCATGTTTAAATTTAACATATAAGAACTGATATACTGTTTCAGACCAAGGTCCATGGGGATTATGTGTGCAGGGTGTAATGGATGCAAGCATCATCCATCATGTGTGTCCTGATTGAAAAAAAGTTGAGAACCACTGGCCTAGGCATCACTAAGGGGTCACACGGGGAGCTGCACAGCACTTGATCCAGCATTTCTCCCTTTCCCCTGTCCTGCGTAGTCCTATATCTCTCTTGGCCTTTCTCCTTGGCGAACCTCCAGTGTTTTTATGCCTGCCGGCAGCATCGACATGTAAGACAAACTGCCTTTGGCTGGCCCCACAAGTGTTCCCTGTATAGGTTTTAGTGTCTTTCTGCAGGGTTTTGTGTTATTTCATAAACTGTTTGGCTCTATTTGAAAGTAGACTCTGGGGCAAGGGCTACCTTTGGTGGCCCTTGTCACCATAAATAAAAATTCTCAGGATTAATGGGCTTTACATCCTGTAAAGTCACCACACAAACAAAAGCCCATCTGATTTAAACATGTCTACCAGTGGAAGTAGTATTCTGAGGTGATGGTGAAAATTTGAATAATTTTACTTGCAGTTAAGACAGGCTGCCTGTTCTGACTGGTCCCAGGACCTCTGCTACCTCCAGCCTCTTGATGTAACTTCCAATTTCCTTGTAGGTGGGATGCAGCAGAGGCAGCCTGTATTAATCATTGCTGGCCACAGTCACTGTACTTGAGTAACAGTACTGGCACTGCTGCCTGTCCAACACCGACCAGCACCTAATTTACAAAAGTCTGCTCCCCCTGACATGAAAACCTGGCTACGCCTCTGATCATGTGTTGTCATAATATTTATATGTTAACCCTCTTTGTATGTTTTAGTATGTAAGCCACCTAGACACAAACTTTGATAGGCAGGATAGTAAACCCCCTAATAAAATTGAAACTTGAGACTTGAATAGAGCTAAGCAGACATTGAATTTTAGGAAAGGCTCTCATCAGCTTATGAGAGCCTATTTTTAAAAATGTTAAGGGGGAAAAAATCTGAAAGAGAGAAAGAGTGCATACTCCTGTTCCATGAATGAATAGGGGTTGTTTTTATGCCTTTTATTATACAGACTCTTACATTATATGGTTGGCCTTATGCCTTAATAAATACTATTATGTTTTGATTTCTTCTTTGAGTTCGCCTCACTTTTTTGTTTTATTGCTCACACCTATGTGAAGGACCTTTTCTCCTTTTTCGTTACTTTTCTGTACGGGCCAGCGCAACCCAATAAGCCACTCTCTCTCTCTTCCCTTTCTCAGTGCTCATAGGTCCAACATCTCTCTCCCTCTGAGGAGAGCATCTCTCCTCCACCCCCCCCCCCCAACCCCCCCAGTCCAGCATCTCTCTGGCAGTCATGTATGACGTTTAGGCACTGCTGTTTAGAGGCCAGGATATTTAAGCCTGATTCTCTTACTCTGCCTCCTAGCTTGAATTCCCTTTTTTTTTGTGGTGCCCCTACTGTACTCCCTCCTTGCTTTTCCCCAGTAGAGATGCTGCCTTTTGTTAGGCGCTTGCAGGGCTGTTGCAGTGTAGCATGAATTTTTTCTGAATGACAGGTCCTTCAGCATCCATTAAACTGTACAGCACTCACCACATCAGGGGCTGATGGTGGTTGACACTGAGGTGTGGTAGTAGCTTGTCTGTCCTTGTGTATTAAGAAAAGCCCAATAGGCAGGTTATCCTCTTGCTACAGAAATGTATAAGCAATGTCTGTCCTTGTGTATTAAGAAAAGCCCAATAGGCAGGTTATCCTCTTGCTACAGAAATGTATAAGCAATGTCTGTCCTTGTGTATTAAGAAAAGCCCAATAGGCAGGTTATCCTCTTGCTACAGAAATGTATAAGCAAACGGTTTTCTTGTTAACAATGGCCTATACGTAGATCCTACCAGTTAGAAGGGCCATTTTATAGGACAGCATTTATACTTAAGCACTAGTTGTACAATTTGCTAACTCCAGAGCCAGGGCATAAATCCAGTCAGAAACAAATAAAAACAGCTTCAACTTTGATTATGATATATAGATAAGATACACACATAGACACATACTCTGTGCATAATTCTTGTCAGCGTGGTTCGTGGACTGTTGGCAGATATCAGGGCACTGGAGAAGGATGCCCTCCCAGGAACGACATGGTCAGTTTTGATATATATAAGAAGACTAACTGGTTGATGTCTTGTTGTGATAGTCTTCAAATCTTTAGCTGGATCCATAAGTACATAAGTATTGCCACACTGGGACAGACCAAAAATCCATCAAGCCCAGCATCCTGTTTCCAACAGTGGCCGATCCAGGTCACAAATACCTGGCAGGATCCCAAAAAAGCTCAATACATTTTATGCTGCTTATCCCAGAAATAAGCAGTGAATTTTCCCCAAGTCAATTTAATAATGGTCTATGGACTTTTCCTTTAGGAAGCCGTCCAGACCCTTTTTAAACCCTGCTAAGCTAACTGCCTTTACCACATTCTCTGGCAATGAATTCCAGAGTTTAATTACACATTGAGTGAAGAAATATTTTCTCCAACTCATATTAAATTTACTACTTTTTAGCTTCATTGCATGCCCCCTAGTCCTAGTATTTTTGGAAAGAGTAAACAAACTATTCACGTCTACCCGTTCCACTCCACTCATTATTTTATAGGCCTCTATCATATCTTCCCTCAGCCATCTCTTCTTCAAGCTGAAGAGCCCTAGCCGCTTCAGCATTTCCTTATAGGGAAGTCGTCCCATCCCCTTTATCATGTTCCCCGCCCTTCTCTGTACCTTTTCTAATTCCACTATATTTTTTTGAGATGCAGCGACCAGAATTGAACACAATATTCGAGGTGCCAGAGATATGCTAGCCCAGAGCTGCCTAAACTGTGAGTTGGGACCCCAAATGGGGTACGATTCAGGTGGGCTCTCCATAGATGCATCATTATTTTGCACCTCCAGGAGGTTACACTTGTTTTTTTTGTTTGTTTGTTTTGTTTTGCTACAATCATGGAATTGCAGCTGCAAAAGGATTGGGATGCACTGTTCTAGCCTCCATAGGGAAGACTTTTGCCATAGTGTCCTGAATGTTCCTAGCTTATGTGGTCTTAACAGTGCCTAATGCGATAGTCTTTGCTTTTGTGATGGTATTATGCGCAAGGGGGTGCAGGAGTCATGGAGTGGAGGCTCAGGGCAGAGAAGGTAACAATTTTATAAGGAGACTCGCTGGGTTAGGCTATTGGTGGAACGTGGGACCTGAAGTTTATAGTGGGTGGATCACAGCTTCAGTGTTGAAAGGAGGGGTATCTTTGCTGTATATCCATCAAGAATGCACGAGTCTGGTTAGTAGAAGCTTCTCACCTATGATCTTTGGCATGGAGGCTAGCTCTGTGGGTGATGAGCGAGTGTCTTCACTGTGTTCAGCTGTTTTAGCATTGCAAATCATTGTATGAATATGTTCTGGGTATCAACATTATGATGTCCCATGAGTTCTGGATTAGGCAATGGGAGCTGCGTTCTCCCTTTGAGTGATAGGAAAGTGAGGTCCTGGGGAGCTGAGAAGGAGCAGGAGAGGCAGTGGCAATGTTTGGGAGGAGGGTACTGGAAAGAAAAGAATTCAAGCTAAATGTCCTGGCACATAAAGATCACGATGCCTAAATGTCCTGTGCCTAAACAGCAATGCCTGAATGGTGGGGCCTAAAAGGCGGTGCCTAAATGTCTTGCTCCTTTGTAAATTTGCCTGGGTCGTCGGCAACAGTCAGCAATGTAAACAGGCTCCCTCCATTCTGTCCCAGAATTGGTATTGAGCATATGCATTTTTCCTTGCCTTTACCTCCCTCCTGCCCTCCCACCCAATGGTCTTAAAAACTTGCTTGCCTTCCCTCTGTGCATTCCACCCATGCAGCGACAGGAAGTTGCAAGAGGGGGGAGGCTCCCCTGGGCTGGCTGGAGGCAGCCTGGTTTAGTCACTGCTGGGAAGATGTGCAAGTTTGTAAGACTGCTAGGTGCAGAAGGCAGGAGGGGAGGTAGAGGCAAGGAGAAATGCCAGACCTATGGAGGGGGGGAAGGAATGGATAGGGTTACCATTTGTCCGGATTTCCCCGGACATGTCCTCTTTTTGAGGGCGCTGTCGGGAGTCCGGGCGGATTTCTTCGTTTGCTGGCTTTGTCCGGGTTTTCTACGAGTCCTCCGCTCCTCCTCCTGACTTTCAGTCTCCTCCCTTCGTCCGACGTGCAGCGTCCGTGCGTGATGACGTACACGCCCCAATCAGCTGATTAGTTGATCGATCCGCCCTCCCGTTCTCAGTCCTCCTGCACGTACACGAGAACTAGTAGTGCCTGCTGCAGCCACGAGGTAAATTTGTTTTTTGTCCGAGTTGTGTGGGTCTGGGTGAGGGTCGGACGGACTGAGCCACTTTCTTGATGTAGCTGCTAGTGCTACTTCACTTAGTTGGCAGGCTGCTGCCTGCCATGCAGTCGCGGTAGTGTGGGGATTCGGGGAAGTAATAAAACCGGAGATAGTAGTTGTTCAAGTTAAAGTACAAGAAAACTGTGGCCCGTCTGGGGGGGGGGGGGGGGAGACCAGAATGGAACTGGCTGGGTAATTCAATTGGTATCTCTCTCCCTGTTGGTTAAAAATAAATCCTCCTGTTCTCGATTTTCATTTGGATTGGAACAAAGGTGCACAAATGTCCGGCAGCTTCTCTGTGCTATCTTTTTCAACTCTCCAGGGCTTCCTTACCGTTCCTCTCCTACCTCATCTATCTGTACAAGTGGTATCCTCCGTCCCTATCATGCTGGCTGGGTTTTTTTTCTTTTTCTGTGAAACGTTTTATTGCCCAATGTTGTTTCTCTTAAAAGTGCCCCCGGCCATGCGGAACTAATCATCTTGTTGTGGGTTGCAGGGTGACTTGTTATTCTGTGAGTGTCTCCAGCTCCATTGAAGTCTTGAATAGGGGGCGGGGCAAGGGGCGGGGCATGGGCGGGGTGGGGGCGGGGAAGAGGTGTGTCATTGGGTGGGGCATGTGTCCTCTTTTTTCTTAGGGCAAATATGGTAACCCTAAGGAGGAACACAGGACTCGGGGAGGAAGGCAGGGCCAGAGAAAGAGGCCAGAGCCCGAGGGGGGGAGGTGTCAGAGGGAGATACTGGCCCCATGTTGAGGGGTGCAGGAAGAAGGAAAAAGAGGGGAGTCGGGGAGGAAGGCAGGGCCAGAGAAAGAGGCCAGATCCGGGGGGGGGGGGTGTCAGAGGGAGATACTGGCCCCATGTTGAGGGGTGCAGAAAGAAGGGAAAAAAGGTGAGAAACTGGACATGGAGAGGGACAGACACACAGCAAAAAGATGCTGGATGGGGAGGGAGTCTAACGACAGGGGCAAAAAGGAGCAATGCTGGGAAAGGAGGGTAATAGGGAGACAGAAGCAATGCTGGACAAAGGGAGAGGGGGATAGGAGTTAGGTTTGATGCTGCATGAAGGGGAAGGGAAGAGAAGATGGGAAATGTACATGAAAAGAGGGGCAGAGAAGCAAAAACTCATAGTAAGAACTTTTTCAGGCATATCAGAAGCAGAAAGCTATGAGGGAGTCTGTGTGACCATTAGATAATCATGGAGTAAAAGGGGCACTCGGGAAGACAGGACCATAGCAGAGAGGCTGAATGAATTATTAGCCTTGGTCTTTACTGAAGAAATTGGATGGTGGCCAATGTAACTTCTGTTTTTAGAAAGGGATCCAGGGGTGATCTGAAAAATTACAGACCGGTAAGCCTGATATCGAAGCCGGGCAAACTAATGAAAATTATTATAAAGAAATCACTGAACACATAGACAAACATGATTTAATGGGACAGAGTCAGCATGGATTCAGCCAAAGAAGGTTTTGCCTCACCGATTTGCTTCATTTCTTTGAAGGCATGAATAAACGTGGATAAAGGTGAGCTTGTTGATGGTAGTGTATCTAGATTTTCAGAAAATGTTTGACAGGGTCACTCATGAGAGACTCCTGAGAAAAACCCATGGGCTAGGAGGCAGTGTTCTGTTGAGGATTAGGAATTGGTTGATGGATAGAAAACAAAGGATTGGATTAAATGGCCAATTCTCTCAGTGGAGGAGTGTGAATAGTGGAATGCCCCAGGGATCTGTACTTGGACCAGTGCTATTTAACATTTATTAATGATTTGGAAATGGGAATGATGAGTGAGGTGATTAAAGTAGACAACACAAAACTATTGAAGGTTGTTAAAACGCATGTGGATTATAAAAAATTGCAGGACGATCTTGGGAAGTTGGAATACTGGGCATCCAAATGGCAGAGGAGATTTAATGTGGACATGTGCAGAGTAATGCACATTGGGAAGAGTAATCCAAATCCTAAATTATTTGATGCTGGGTTCTACCCTAGGAGTCAGCACCCAAGAAAAAAGATCTAGGTGTCTTTATAGACAATACGCTGAAATCTGCCCAGTGTGTGACAGTGGCCAAAAACAGAATGCGAGGAATTATTAGAAAAGGGATACAAAATAAGATAGATTTGCCTCTGTATTGCTCCATAGTGCGACCACATCTTGAGTATTGTGTGCCATTCTGGTCACCGTATCTTAAAAAAGATAAAGCAGAATTAGAAAAGGTTCAAAGAAGAGTGACCAAAATGGTTAAGGAGATGTCACTCCTCTCATATGAGGAAAGGCTTAAGCAGTTAGGATTATTCATCTTGGAAAAGAGACGACTGGAGGGGGGTGGGGATACGATAGAGGTCTACAAAATACTGTGTGGTGTACAACGGGTAAATGTAAATTAGTTTTTTTACTCTTTCAAAACGTACAAAGACTAGGGGACACTTAAGGAAGTTACATTTTACTTTTAAGTTTACAACTTACTTTTAAAACAAACAGGAGGAAATATTTTTTCGCTCAATGAATAATTAAGCTCTGGAACTCATTGCCAGAGAATGTGTTATCAGCAGTTAATGTATCTGGGTTTAAAAAAGGTTTGGACATGTTCCTGGAGGAAAAGACCGTAGTCCGCTGTTGAGATAGACGTGGGGAAACTCACTGCTTGTCCCTAGGATCAGTAGCATTAATGTTGTTACTATTTGGAATTCTGTCAGGTACTTCTGATCTGAGTTCTGTTTGATGCAGGATACTGGGCTAGATGGACCATTGGTCTGACCCAGTATAGTTGTTATGTTTTTATGTTAACATATGGATGGAAGAGAAGAAAGGGAGGAGATTGAAAAGTAGATCGATTTGAGAAGGAGGCAGAACATGGAAGACAGCTGAATGTGGAAGGTCATTTCTATAGATGGATATAGGACAGAATGTGAAGAAAGAAGAGAAAAGAAATAGCAAATAGGCAGCAGACCCTGAAATCAAAGTTAAGAACACAGAGGGAAGCGGAACCAGAGACTGGGAACAAGATGATTTAAAAAAGTAAAATCACTAGACAACAAAGGCAGGTAAGTAGGTAAAATGATTTTATTTTCAATTTACTGATGTAAATATTCAAAACTGACATACTTCAATCTGCTGCCTTCATATTTTGCATTGCATGGGAGGAAATTAATTTCTGTTTCTCTGGCGTTGCACTGCATGAAGTCTTGCATCTTAAGGTTTCAGTTTAATTTTTGTATACATTAGTACTTTAGTGGGTGTCACTTAACCTGTATTTTAAGAGGGTCTTTCTGTGTTCTCAGTGTGTCTGAGGCCAGGTGTTCTGGTGGGGATGGATGTCAACATACATTGGTCAGTGTCATGGCCCCATGTAGGAAGATTTGTCAGCATTCCATCAGCCCTATGGACCCAACATAGCCCCAACTTAAAAGTTAGCAAAGATCACTGGTCTAGACAAACAGTTACGGATAACATAAAGGGAGTTCAAAGACCAACTAAGCTTATAAGTGGAGTGGTGTACTTAAAATATTTGGTATGTCTAGAAATAATTGGGCACTTCTTGAGGGAAAATGAATGATTGATTCTTAAGAGTTGTATGCACATAATAAATTCATGGTAGATGAAGTTAGTCCAGTATGCTCTTCCTTAAAATCAAAGGAAACAGTTCTATGGTCCAAGCAATAAGAGTGAATGAGTAGTCTCATGGTTAGAGCAGTGGAATAAGAACCAAGAAAACCAGGGTTGAAGTCCCATTTAATAATCCTTGTGATCTTGAGCAAGTCACCTAACCCTCCTTTGCTTCAGGTACAGCTTAGATTGTAAGGCCCTGGAGACAGAGATTGTAACTCGCCTTGGTCTATTTCTAAAAACGTGTGAGCTAAATCCAAATCTCTCCCCCTCCACCCCCAATATAATTCTTAGGAGTAGTCAACAGTTTGAACCAGTCTGACATTGTTCATAAATCATAAATGCATTCATTTAAAATAAATTAGACAGTGTTTGTTACTAAACATAAATAGTGTTGTATAAAAATCTATGTATATGTGTATCTGTGAATGCTTTAAGGAAAGTTATCATAGTCCAAGTTGTTCTTGACCCAGTCATTGGGACTCACTGGTCAGTCTGGTTTTTCAAGATGTCTACAATAAACAGGCATGAGCTATGTTTGTTTTTACTGCCGCCACTGTATGCCAAAATGTCTTGTACATTTCTCCGAGGACAAGCAGGCTGCTTGTTCTCACGACTGGGTGACGTCCGCGGCAGCCCCCACCAACCGGAAGAAGCTTCGCGGGCGGTCCGCACGCGGGGCACGCCCACCGCGCATGCGCGGCCGTCTTCCCGCTCGTGCGTGACCGTTCCCGCCAGTCTTTTCTTTTCCGCGCCTGAGGAGAGTCGTGCCGTCGCCGCTCTCCCTTCGCAGCCCCGGAAAGACCGTCGCGTTTACGCGATTTTGTTTAATTTTCGTTTATTCGGTTGCCGCGTGCTCTAGTTTTTTTCTTCTCTTCAAAAAAAAAAAAAAAAAAGAAGAGCACGCGCTCCTTTTTCCCTCGTTTCTAGCGAGGGCGTCGCGTTGCGGCCTTGTGGCCGCGCGATCGATTAATTTTTTCGAGGTGTGATTTCCGCCACCATCGACGACTTTAACTTCGCCGACGCGATTTTTCCGTCAATGTCCTCGAAGGTCCCGAGTGGATTTAAGAAGTGTGGTCGGTGCGGCCGGCCGATCTCGCAGACCGACACCCACGCTTGGTGCCTCCAGTGCCTCGGGCCGGAGCACAATATCAAGTCGTGTTCTCTGTGTCTCGGTCTCCGGAAACGGACTCAGGTTGCGAGGCAAGTTCTGCGGGACCGCCTTTTTGGAACTTGCGCCGGCCCCTCGACTTCGACGGCATCGGTATCGACGCCCGGTCCTTCGGTACCGGTATCGATGCCCGAAAAATCGGCATCGATGGCATCGACCCCAGGAGAACGGGTCCCGTCGGCCCGCCGGTCCTCCAGTGAGGGTAGAGGTGAGAGACCGCGTGGGCAGTCGGCCCCGGTCACTCCTTCAGCCCGTGGCCCTCGGGACCGAACCCTGTCTGACCCGGTTCCTCGGGACCGAGGGGGATCGACCTCCTCCTCCTCCATACCACCCGGCACCGGTGACGGGCACCGTAAGAAGGCAAAGAAGCACCGTCACCGGTCGCCCTCGACGCATCCGGCTCTCGGTACCGGAGAGGAGTCGACGCCGAAGCGTCCGCGTCGAGAGGAGAGGTCCCCTTCGGTGGTGGAGGTACCGCCACGTCAGGGTCCCAGCACTTCGGTGCAGTCTCCTGGACCCGAGCAGCTTCCGGCACCGATGCCTCTACCGGCCCCCACGTCTTTCCCGACAGCGGGCCTGGACGAGTGCCTCCGAGCCATCCTTCCGGGGATCCTGGAAGTGCTGATGCGCCAGGCTGTGCCGGCGCCTAGGGTGCTTGCGCCCTCGGCGCTGATGACTGTGGCGCCGGCGAGCTCTAGCCCGGTGCCGAGGACGCCGACGCCGCTTGCGGCGCCGGTCTCGACCGCCACGCAGGTGGAGTCCCCGTCGACGTCGATGGAGGGAGCTTCGTCCCCGCCGGCGCGGGAGTCCACCGCTCGACGACATCGAGGCCTCGGCGCCTCGACGTCGAGCCGGGCCCGGTTCAGGACTCAGCTACATGAGCTTATGTCCGATACCGAGGAAGAGGCCTCGTGGGGGGAAGAGGAGGACCCCAGATATTTCTCTTCCGAGGAGTCTGCGGGTCTTCCCTCGGACCCCACGCCTTCACCTGAGAGGAAGCTCTCACCCCCTGAGAGTCTCTCTTTTGCCTCCTTTGTGCGGGATATGTCTATTTGCATTCCCTTTCCCGTGGTCTCTGTGGATGAGCCGAGGGCTGAGATGCTCGAGGTCCTCGACTATCCATCACCACCTAGAGAGTCCACCACAGTGCCGCTGCACAATGTCCTCAAGGAGACACTGCTTCGGAACTGGATGCGACCATTATCTAATCCCACCATCCCCAAGAAAGCAGAGTCCCAGTACAGGATCCACTCGGACCCAGAGTTAATGCGGCCACAATTGCCCCATGACTCGGCGGTCGTGGATTCTGCTCTCAAGAGGGCACGGAGTCCGAGGGATACCGCCTCGGCGCCCCCAGGGCGGAAGTCTCGCACTCTGGACTCGTTTGGGAGGAAGGCCTACCAATCCTCCATGCTCGTGACCCGCATCCAGTCATACCAGCTCTATACGAGCATCCACATGCGGAACAATGTGAAGCAGCTGGCGGACCTGGTCGATAAGCTCCCGCCAGAGCAGTCCAGGCCTTATCAGGAGGTGGTCAGGCAGCTGAAGGCGTGCAGAAAGTTCCTGTCCAGGGGTATCTATGACACCTGTGACGTGGCGTCTCGTGCTGCGGCCCAAGGTATAGTGATGCGCAGGCTCTCATGGCTGCGCGCCTCTGACCTGGACAACCGCACCCAGCAGAGATTGGCCGATGTCCCTTGCCGGGGGGATAACATTTTTGGTGAGAAGGTCGAGCAGCTGGTGGACCAACTGCATCAGCGGGAAACCGCCCTCGACAAGCTCTCCCACCGGGCGCCTTCAGCATCCACCTCAGCAGGTGGACGTTTTTCCCGGGCCCGGCAGGCTGCGCCCTATTCCTTTGCAAGGCTTAGGTACACCCAGCCGGCCCGAAGGCCTCGTCAGGCACAGGGACAGCCCCAGCGCGCTCGTTCTCGTCAACAGCGTGCGCCTAAGCAGCCCCCTGCGCCTCCACAGCAAAAGCCGGGGACGGGCTTTTGACTGGATCCACGGGAACATAGCCGCCCTCAAAGTGTCCGTACAGGACGATCTGCCGGTCGGAGGGAGGTTGAAATTTTTTCACCTAAAGGTGGCCTCTCATAACCTCCGACCAGTGGGTTCTCCAAATAGTGCGGTGCGGATACGCCCTGAATTTGGCCTCCCTGCCACCAAATTGTCCTCCGGGAGCTCAATCCTTCAGCTCCCATCACAAGCAGGTACTTGCAGAGGAACTCTCCGCCCTTCTCAGCGCCAACGCGGTCGAGCCCGTACCACCCGGGCAGGAAGGGCAGGGATTCTATTCCAGGTACTTCCTTGTGGAAAAGAAAACAGGGGGGATGCGTCCCATCCTAGACCTGAGAGGCCTGAACAAATTCCTGGTCAAAGAAAAGTTCAGGATGCTTTCCTTGGGCACCCTTCTGCCAATGATTCAGAAAAACGATTGGCTATGTTCCCTGGATTTAAAGGATGCATACACTCACATCCCGATACTGCCAGCTCACAGACAGTATCTCAGATTCCGCCTGGGCGCACGGCACTTTCAGTATTGTGTGCTGCCCTTTGGGCTCGCCTCTGCCCCACGAGTGTTTACAAAGTGCCTCGTGGTGGTGGCGGCATATCTACGCAAGCTGGGAGTGCACGTGTTCCCATATCTCGACGATTGGCTGGTCAAGAACACCTCGGAGGCAGGAGCCCTCCGGTCCATGCAGTGCACTACTCAACTCCTGGAGCTGCTGGGGTTTGTGATAAATTACCCAAAGTCCCATCTCCAGCCAACCCAGTCTCTGGAATTCATAGGAGCTCTGCTGAATACCCAGACGGCTCAGGCCTTCCTTCCCGAAGCGAGGGCCAACAACCTCTTGTCCCTGGCTTCGCAGACCAGAGCGTCTCAGCAGGTCACAGCTCGGCAGATGTTGAGACTTCTGGGTCATATGGCCTCCACAGTCCATGTGACTCCCATGGCTGGTCTTCACATGAGATCTGCTCAATGGACCCTAGCTTCCCAGTGGGTTCAAGCCACCGGGAATCTAGAAGATGTCATCCGCCTCTCCACCAGTTGCCGCACTTCACTGCTCTGGTGGACCATCCGGACCAATTTGACCCTGGGACGTCCATTCCAAATTCCGCAGCCCACGAAAGTGCTGACGACGGATGCATCTCGCCTGGGGTGGGGAGCTCATGTCGATGGGCTTCACACCCAGGGTCTGTGGTCCCTCCAGGAAAAGGATCTGCAGATCAACCTCCTGGAGCTCCGAGCGATCTGGAACGCACTGAAGGCTTTCAGAGACCGGCTGTCCTACCAAATTATTCAAATTCGGACAGACAATCAGGTTGCAATGTATTACACCAACAAGCAGGGGGGCACCGGATCTCGCCCCTTGTGTCAGGAAGCCGTCGGCATGTGGCGGTGGGCTTGCCAGTCCGGCATGCTCCTCCAAGCCACATACCTGGCAGGTGTAAACAACAGTCTGGCCGACAGACTGAGCAGAGTCATGCAACCGCACGAGTGGTCGCTTCATTCCAGAGTGGTACGCAAGATCTTCCGAGAGTGGGGCACCCCCTCGGTGGACCTTTTCGCCTCTCAGACGAACCACAAGCTGCCTCTGTTCTGTTCCAGGCTACAGGCCCACGGCAGGCTGGCGTCGGATGCCTTTCTCCTCCATTGGGGGACCGGCCTCCTGTATGCTTATCCTCCCATACCTTTGGTGGGGAAGACCTTGCTGAAGCTCAAGCAAGACCACGGCACCATGATTCTGGTAGCGCCCTTTTGGCCCCGTCAGATCTGGTTCCCTCTTCTTCTGGAGTTGTCCTCAGAAGAACCGTGGAGATTGGAGTGTTTTCCGACTCTCATCTCGCAGAACGACGGAGCGTTGCTGCACCTCAACCTTCAGTCCCTGGCTCTCGCGGTCTGGATGTTGAGGGCGTAGACTTCACTGCGTTGGGTCTGTCTGAGGGTATCTCCCGTGTCTTGCTTGCCTCTAGGAAGGATTCCACTAAAAAGAGTTACTTTTTCAAGTGGAGGAGGTTTGTCGTTTGGTGTGAGAGCAAGGCCCTAGAACCTCGTTCTTGCCCTGCACAGAACCTGCTTGAATACCTTCTGCACTTATCAGAGTCTGGCCTCAAGACCAACTCAGTAAGGAATCACCTTAGTGCGATTAGTGCTTACCATTACCGTGTGGAAGGTAAAGCCATCTCTGGAGAGCCTTTAGTCGTTTGATTCATGAGAGGCTTGCTTTTGTCAAAGCCCCCTATCAAGCCTCCTGCAGTGTCATGGGATCTCAACGTCGTCCTCACCCAGCTGATGAGACCTCCTTTTGAGCCACTGCATTCCTGCCATCTGAAGTACTTGACCTGGAAGGTCATTTTCTTGGTGGCGGTTACTTCAGCTCGTAGGGTCAGTGAGCTTCAAGCCCTAGTAGCTCATGCTCCATATACCAAATTTCATCACAACAGAGTAGTGCTCCGCACCCACCCAAAGTTCCTGCCGAAGGTGGTGTCGGAGTTCCATCTTAACCAGTCAATTGTCTTGCCAACATTCTTCCCCAGGCCGCATACCCGCCCTGCTGAACGTCAGTTGCACACATTGGACTGCAAGAGAGCATTGGCCTTCTACTTGGAGCGGACACAGCCCCACAGACAGTCCGCCCAATTGTTTGTTTCTTTCGACCCTAACAGGCTAGGGGTCGCTGTCGGGAAACGCACCATCTCCAATTGGCTAGCAGATTGCATTTCCTTCACTTACGCCCAGGCTGGGCTGGCTCTTGAGGGTCATGTCACGGCTCATAGTGTTAGAGCCATGGCAGCGTCAGTGGCCCACTTGAAGTCAGCCACTATTGAAGAAATTTGCAAAGCTGCGACGTGGTCATCTGTCCACACATTCACATCACATTACTGCCTCCAGCAGGATACCCAACGCGACAGTCGGTTCGGGCAGTCGGTGCTGCAGAATCTGTTTGGGGTGTAAATCCAACTCCACCCTCCAGGACCCGAATTTATTCTGGTAAGGCTGCACTCTCAGTTAGTTGTTCTTCGTAGGTCAATTTCTGTTATACCCTCGCCGTTGCGAGGTTCAATTGACCTGGGTTCTTGTTTTGAGTGAGCCTGAGAGCTAGGGATACCCCAGTCGTGAGAACAAGCAGCCTGCTTGTCCTCGGAGAAAGTGAATGATACATACCTGTAGCAGGTGTTCTCCGAGGACAGCAGGCTGATTGTTCTCACCTACCCTCCCTCCTCCCCTTTGGAGTTGCGTTTTCATGTTGTTTCTTGCTTGTCATTCAACTGGCGGGAACGGTCACGCACGAGCGGGAAGACGGCCGCGCATGCGCGGTGGGCGTGCCCCGCGTGCGGACCGCCCGCGAAGCTTCTTCCGGTTGGTGGGGGCTGCCGCGGACGTCACCCAGTCGTGAGAACAATCAGCCTGCTGTCCTCGGAGAACACCTGCTACAGGTATGTATCATTCACTATTCATTATGAGTATCTTGTAAAAGAGGCTGGCCAGTCCTAAGGATGAGGTTGAGAAACCACAGTGATAGCACAAGATTGAATAAAGTTATTGTCTAATGTATATTGCTGCCCATATTTACTGTGGGCAAGTCAACTCTGGCAGTCAATTTATTTATCCTTTTGCTGTAAATGAAGCCAAGTGGTATGGTCACAAAATACTTTGAATCTTTTCCTACACAAGTGCATTCACTAAGAAGTGTCTCTTGTACTGAAAATATTGTTTCAACTTGAATTTTATTTACTTTTTGTGTTAAACTAGGAAGGACCTAATAGTTTGATTAATGAAGAAGAATTCTTTGATGCTGTTGAAGCTGCCCTGGACAGGCAAGATAAAATAGAGCAGGTATTTATTTTAAGCTATAGTATCAAAATATGAAGAGATCTTTGTTGCATATTTTTTAAAAATTTAAAAATAAGGAAGTATATGCTGAGTTTCTGTGAAGTCAAACTAAAATAGTTTCTATGAAATAGTCAAACTTTAAATTAAATGTTTTCTCTTTCAAGTCTCACTGTGAGAAGATCAGGTTACATTGGCCAACATCACCAGCTCCCAGAGATGCATATTCAGGAGTGGGGACTCATAGATATGTTCAATCGGTAAGTCATGGGCTACAAAGAAATTGGCATGATTTGCTTGACAGTAAATTTGTCTAATGTGATGGCATACTGGTGTAATCCTAACTATGGGGTGTTTTAATAATAATCAATTAGCCCATCTCTAATTTTACCTCATTGTTTGTATTTATGCTTATATTTGGTCATTTCACTATTGTTAATCTCTTAACAAAATTGTAAGTTTTGTATCAAGCTGTACCTGCTGTCCGTCATCTTGGGGTGACTCTCTTTTAAAGATGGATAGTAATTCCCAAGAAAGAAAAAGAAACAAGAGTTCTTCTAGGTCAAAACAAACTTGCTCCTGGCATTTAGCAAGTCATGATGTTTTTGTTTCATTTTATGTATCTTTCCTTCTACACTTCAGAAGGCTCAGAGAATTTGAGATATTCACATAGCTCTGATAAAGTATGTTCTGTAATTAGACTATGTTTGCTTGTTTGTTAATCAAGTATGATGTACCACAAAATTCTGATAACAGGTCAAGGCAATTAGCATAGTCAAAAATTAAAAGATTGAGAGAAGGAAGTGACGTCACAGGCTCGAATGGCAGCGTGAAAACGGAGCTCCCAAGCTGCTGCCAACAAATAGCTTCATAACTAGCGATCCTCCACGAAATATTAAGCGAGACACGCTTTCAACTGGAGATCAGGTGCGCTGCATGGGCTATGCCTGCATCAGGGGTGAAAACAATCGATTTTCAAGCATGTGCATTTCAACGGAAGGCAATGTCTCCTGCAATGCATTCTGAGGAATATGGCGCCCGAGATGGGGAAAGCCAACAGCTCACGGAGGAATTGGCGGGCTCTAATGTGAATGGAGAGACATTGGAATCACAACATGAATCGTGGCCCACACTATGCAGTTGGCTCCAAGAAATCAGGTCAGATCTAAAGGCAATGCGCCACGAGTTGGTGACGCTGGGAGCTGACATTAGAGGAGAAATAGCTGAGCTGGGTAACCTCGTGGCTGAAACGGAAGTGGGCCTTGAAGAACATACTGAATCTCTAACTATGTTGGAACGGCAATTACAGGACCAAAAAAAATGAAACTCGATATCTCCTAGATAAAGTGAAAGATCTAGAAAATCTGAGCCGTCGCTCCAACATTCTGGTCCATGGGCTGCCGGAGCTACCCGAATATTCTGAGTGCGAAAAAGTAATCCAGTGCCTTGCGGCCCACTTGCTCTCTGACCCTGACAAGCCTCGCACACCGGCCTCAGTTTGGATTGAGCGTGCCCATCGAACCTTAGGGGCGAGAAAATCAAATGTACCAAAAGATATTGTGGTCTGCTTTGCTGAATTTAAAATGAAAGAAGCAGTGATGCATAAAGCAAGGGCGGCTAGCCCTATCCAGTGGGATAGCTATCCTATAGAGATCTACCACAACCTCTCATCAACTACACTCAAGCGACGGAGCGAATTATGCCCATTAACCGGCCGATTAAGAGAGGAGGGGATCTGGTATAAATGGCAGCACCCTTTTGCTCTAGTGTTTTACAAAGAGGGCAAACAACGCAGAGTGGCCTCACTGGAAAGAAGCACAAGAATTCTTATCAACTGGTGATCGAAATGACCCACCAGGGAAGCATCTGCAGCCTGGTAGCAAGAAGCAAGACAGGCCGAAATGGCACAGAGTATCCCAGGGGAAAGGCCGCCTTAGGAGACAGATCTCGGGAAGACAAGCTATATCACCACCAGGCCCCAGCTGAGGCCAATAGCATTCGTGAAAATGCCCTGCTACAGGAGCGGACTGGATCCTGATAGGTGTGGAGCGCTGGAAAGAGTGGAGGACTACTGATAAAGGACTGGCAGATGGTTTAGAGACTCATGTCCTTCTCTAGTAGCCATGTCACGATTGGGTAAAATGGCATGCTACAGTTGGTATTGGGAGAGAGGGGTGGAAGGGGGTTGGGGAAACAACATGGCATCTGGTGGTGGCTGACTAGGTTAGATGAAAAATGGGGGGGACCAATGAATATGTTTAAGTATGTTACTTTGAGCGTCCGTGGTCTTAACTCACCCATGAAACGTAAGTTAATGTTTAAAGAAATGTTGCGTTTAATGGCAGAAATGATGTTTATTCAGGAGACCCACTTGAAGCCACAGCATGAAAAGTTAGTTAATCATAAATGGTATCCCACTATAGCATTTGCCTGTAATACAACTAATCAAAAAACAAAAGGGGTGCTCATAGCGTTCTCGAATAGTCATCCATGGCATATACACAAAGGGTATAGTGTCTGATAAGGAAGGCAGATATCTTCTAGTCATGGCTTCCCTGTATAATGCACAATATACTATGATGTCAATTTATGCACCTAATAAAGGACAGGGGCCCTTTATAGCAGAAGTAGAGAGGGTGTTTCAACGTCACTCGTGGGGACAACTGATTATGGGGGGTACTTTAATCTCACAATAGATCCGCCATTAGACAACTCAAAGAGGCAGGTAGATTATGCTAAGCAAGACAGAATCTTATTTAAAAGCTTTTTGGCACGCTGGGGGCTGGTTGACCTTTGGCGAGGGAGTCATGGGCAGGAAAGGGATTATACTTATTTCTCCCCTAAGCATAATACATACTCTAGGATAGACCTTTGGCTGGGAGATGGGGTTATAGTATTATCGAATCCCGGTCATGGTCGGATCACTCTCCAGTGGTTTTGATGGGAGTGACAAGTATACCCAAGGGCCCTAGATATTGGCGGCGTAATGAGTCCATATTAAAAGATCCCCAGAATGTGTCCACGGTGGAAAAAAATATCGTGGAATATCTAGAATTTAATGACGTGGGTGAGATACAACCTACCATACTGTGGGAGGGTCTGAAAGCAATCCACCAGCGAAATTTGATAGCACTACAAGCACACCTTACCAAAACACAGGAGGCCCAGGAACAAGACATTAGAGGCATTATAGCTCAGTTGGAACCATTGCACAAAGCAGATCCCTCTGATCTCCAGGGAGCTGAAACATTGCATCAGCTTAGATTAAAGCTTAATGAGATTCAAATGGCTGAGTTATCTTGTCAGCTGCAAAGGGTACAGCAAGAGCACTTTGAATTTGGAGATAAAGCTAGTAGGTTATTAGCATATAAATTAAAGAAACAAGCAACAAAATCATATTTTTACTATCAAAAATGCCGCAGGGATACAATGCACTCAAACAGAGCAGATACAGAAGGCTTTCTATGATTACTACACAGAGCTTTATACGCCTGAGATAGTGCCCTCGATGTCTGACACAGAAGCCTATCTTCGAGAAGCTAGCATCCCGCAGTTATCGAGGGGAGAAATGGATATGTTATCAGCACCCATCACACTAGATGATGTTGACTGGGCGATTTCCGATCTCCCTCAGAATAAGGCCCCCAGCACAGATGGCTTTCCCACTAGGTTCTATAAACTGTTTGCTAAGCGAGTGGCCCCTATACTGCTGCGAGTGTTTACATCCTTTGATAATATACAGGACTTGCCTCATTCCTGGCGATTGGCAGCAGTCACTTTGCTGCTGAAGTTGGGGAAGGACCCTCAGCAGTGTGGATCCTACAGACCAATCTCCCTATTAAATACAGATTATAAAATTTTCACAAAGATTCTAGCACGCAGGCTCCAGATGGTGTTGCCTAGGCTGATACGTGAGGACCAGGCAGGCTTCATAACAGACTCATGATAACATTAGAAGCCTGCTGCATATAATTCAGCAAACCCGAGACGATAAGACACCAGCGCTATTACTCTCGATCGATGCTGAAAAAGTTTTCGATAGGGTGAACTGGACATTCCTGTTCTCAGTCCTGAAATATGTGGGGATAGAGTGACGATATATGGGATGGCTTAGATTGCTGTATACAAATCCGTTAGCAACCTTAAAACTAAATGGTACATATACTAAATCCTTGGCGCTTCATAGGGGAACCAGACAGGGGTGCGCGGTCTTTCCCTTACTGTTTGCATTATCTATTGAACCACTTGCTAATAGGATTAGGGGGAACCCAGGAATCAGGGGCTTGGTCAGGGGATGAAAGGAACACAAAATAATGTTATTTGCAGATGATGTGCCTGACTTTGGCTCGCCCGGAGTCTTCTGTTCGACAAGCCATTGAGACTATCACTCAATATGGGCAGCTATCAAGGTTCTAGATTAACATTACTAAATCAGAAATTCTTAATCTTACAGTTCCCCCACGGGAAGTACCTCAGCTAAAAGCTGCCTTCCCATTTGTCTGGGCTGCTAAGTCTATCAAATACTTGGGGATAAACATAACACCTACGGTAGAGGGCCTATTTTTAGCCAATTACCCCCAGAAGGTAGCAGAACTTTTCGTGGAACTAGATAGGTGGGAGGGATTGACTATATCATGGATAGGGCATATTCATGCAATCAAAATTATGCTGCTCCCTAAACTAGTATATCTATTTCTGGCTCTCCCAATACCAATTCCACACAGTTTTTTTTCTCAGCTCAACCGCAAGGTATTTGTTTACATATGGCGGAAGCGACCACCTAGGGTACGGAGAGCCATGATGTACCAGACACATGATAGAGGAGGTATGGGAGTTCCTAATTTCTATTTGTGTTATCAAGCGGCCCAATTGAAAGTGTTAGCAGACTGGACCCCCTTTACCACTAAGAAATGGCTACACTGGGAGCGAGTTTGGATGGGGGCTTGATCTTTGGAACATGCTATGTGGCTACCGGGGAGTGATCTACTGGCCATAATTAGGAGAGTTCTGCTGGCAGTGGGCCATGTGCTTTCCACATGGTATCGTATACAGAAGTAGTTTTTCCCGGAGAGAAAATATTATTTGCAGACAGCTAACCAGAGGGCTCCGGGTTTTCAGCTGGGGTCCTCAGAACCAGTATATGAGAGGTGGGCTAGGGCGGGTTTATATAATCTAGGCCAGGTGAGGGCTAATGGGAGGTTCCTTAATTTTGAAGAACTTCAAGAGGAATATGGGTTGAGGGAAAGTGATCTTCTCTACTATAGCTGTTTAAGATATTATATTCATAGGTGGGCACGGGAGAAATTGGACCTTACGGAAACAACACTAGAGAAGGCCATACAGATGGGGGGGGGGGGGGGGGCAAAGGAAGCGTATCTCGGTTATATCTAGCGCTACTGTTCTACAATAACCCCCAATTACGTTATATTGAAAGATGGGAGGTAGCATTGCGATGTACATATCCAAGGGGAACCTGGTCAAGGGGATATAAATTCTTGCTCAAACCATCTCTAGCACAAAATATGATAGAAAACGGTTTCAAGATACAATATTGGTGGTATTATACCCCTGATAGACTGCAACAAATGTTTTCTGTGGTATCAGCAGACTGCTGGCGTAACTGTGGCTCTTGAGGCACCTTCGTACATATATGGTGGGAGTGCCCTCTGGTCCAGACTTATTGGACACAAGTGATCTGGATGGTTCAACAAGCATTACAACAAAATTATCCATGTAAAGCAGAATATTGTCTTACATTTTAAGCCTCCAGAAGTAAGCGTCTCTCACCATAGACTTGCAACTCAATTGTTTGCTGCTGCAAAGCTGTCAATGGCAAGGGCTTGGAAACAGCAGACCCCATCAATGCAACTTACATTGCGAAAAGTGGACTATCTTTACCAAATGTCGAAACTTACTGCAATGAGAAGAGGCCACTTGGGGACTTTTCAAAAGAATTGGCAACCCTATGAACAGTCGAAAACACAGCTATCAGCACCACCATGATGACCAAAGGTGGGGGTGGGGGAATTAGTTAACTCAATGCATTAGCCTCTGTAAGATTGCATATCTTTCTTTAGAGTTAAGTTGTATGGTATCATAAAAATTCCAATAAAAATAAAATTAAAAGATTGAAAGGAACGCCAGGATAAAAAACATTCACCCAAAGGTTGAAAGTATACTAAAAACAAAAATGGATTAAACAAAGTAAACTAGTCTCCCAGGCAAATGGGACTCCCCTAAAAGCCTTTACTGGTGAATAAAATTAAAAGCCAAATCAAAGTAATGTGTCTTTAGTAAGTTTTAAACCGAGAGAGAGAAGTTTGAGCAAACAGAATGGAGGTAAGTCATTCCACAATTTGGGTGCCAGAAAAAAGAAAGTGGAATTACGAATTGATTCATAGTGGGCCATCTTTGGAGACGGAACAATGATGGGCATGTAATGACTGGAAAGATCGATAGGGAGTATAAGGATTAAGGAATAATAGACGAATAATGATAAGATGGGGGTCCCCCAGTGATAAACCTTGAATGCCAGGCAGAGAGTCTTAAGCTGGATTCTAAAGGACTCTGGCAGCCTACATAAGGAACAGAGAAGAGGAGTTACATGGTCTTTCCTATGAGCTCAACTAAGAAAGCAAGCCGCTGTGTTCTAAAGTGTCTGCAACCTACAAAGTTGATGTTTTATGATACCTGCATAGATTGTGTTGCAGCTAGCTGCAGGGGAGACACGACAAAAAGAGGAGGAAAAAATGCACAAAGAATGACCAAACTACTCCATCATTAGTGGCAGAACACTAGCTTTCTGTAACCTACAGAATAAAATTTAAGGTTCTATTAATTGTATTCAGACCCTTACATACTGTTCCAGAGTATTTCTTTGAACAGGCCTAGGATGAACCAGCCAGCTCAGGGCAGCGAACAGCAATCATCACTCACAGCTTTTATTCTATTTTCTTATCTTACTCTCTTGCTTTAAAATATTTTATAATTTTTTTTTTATTGTATGTTGCTGTGCTTGGAATATTTTGAAAGGTGGTTAAGAAAATATAAATAAACATATAACATACCTTAAGGCATCTTTCACTGGTTATGTTATGCTGGTTTCATTAGAGAACTTAAATGACAAGTATGTCCTCCTTTTTCTGTATTCTTGGGATAATTTTGTATTCATCTCTCAGAACAATTAAATGCATATTATAATTTATAGATTTTTTTAATTCGATGAATCAAAGCTTCTGATCTTTAAGTCTGATAGTGCTTTTCTAAATTTGAAGTCAAACTGAATCCCTACAAGAAAAAAAGACCTAGAAACTAATGCAGGGAACATTTACTTCTGATCATGTTGAAATATTCTACAGCAGCTCCACCACAAACTACCAAAGTAAAGTTAATTTAACCCATGCTGTCCTCTTAAAGTGTTTTTCATGAATACAGTCTGTGTCACTTAAATGGTCACATGCCATGGAGCTTAACAAAATTAAAGGTCTAAAACTTGCAACTTTGTCTAGCAACCAACTGTCATTTATTTACTCGATCAGTTTTTGTATTCTTTCCATCCCAATGGAAGTTGGAAAAATTATGTTAAAAAGGTTAAAGAATATCTACCTCTCTGGGGCTAATGTAACTCCCAAAATTTAACACAATGGGATGAAACTTGATTTAGGGGAATAAAACTGAAAAGATGGCTCTAGAACTCCTCCCTCCCCCCCCCCCCCCCCCCCCCACCACCACCACTGTGTAGGCTCTCCCTGGACCTACTGTCTAAAAGCCTTATTGGTTTAGTGGCCTCTTAGGAGCAGGAGCAATCCCAAGTTGCTCCTGCTCCCACCCACTGCTTAGTGAAAATGGCGGCTACAACTTCCCACAGCAGGTTTGGAACCAGCACAGGCAGCGGAAATCCCCAGTTGCTCCTGCTCATGCTGTTTCCAGTCTCAAAATGGCAGCCTTGTGAGATGCCCGTAGTAGCCTTGCGAAACACCCACGACTTCCTGTGGCCTCGATTTTGTGATTGGAAATGGCATGAGCAGGGGGTCACATGATGCTTCTTAGCTGAATGGATGTCTGTCAACTTTGACAGCAGGATACGGTGGTTTAGATTTTTTTTTTTTTTTTACTATTTGGATGATAAGAGCATAGCTACTCAAGGGCAGCTTGCCAAGCCTTCTGTTGAATTGCGGCGTGATATGCCTGCGAGAACCCCAAGACCTGGTAGGGAGCGAGTGCAGACCACAAGCCCTAAGATGGCATCTCAAACTAACATGCCAGTGGTCACCCTGTAGTCAGAGACAGTTCAGGAGATTACTAAGCAGCTTACTTCAGTTCTTGACATGTGGCTTTCCAAACTTCAGGCTTCTGTTGATGATATAAAAGAAAATCTAGAGCACCAAGGTATGCAGCTGCAGCCATGAGCATAGGCAACTCGAGGGCAGCTCGCCATAGGCAGTCGGTGGCCCAACTGTTTGGGGAGGCTAAAGGGGGTGGGGTTAGGGGTGGGGCCAGGGGTGGAGCTTAAATCCATAATTGTCTGATAACACAGAAAAAAATAAAAATCACAATTAATACCTTTTATTAAATTTAGATATTAGATATGTATCATATGTCAAAGAATAAAGTGGTTGCTCAAAGCATATACTAACCACAATCGCTCAACTGCAAAACACTATGCACAACTTTGTGCAAAAGCACACTCCGAACCTTACTGTACCATAAATATTACACTGGGCAGAACCTAATACACTATAAGGGGCTTATAGCCCATTTAGTTATGTTTAAACAAAAGAGATCTGCATTAAAAACATATTTATTTTTATTTTGACCTATAAAACCAGGAACTTCAAAATTAACATTCTATTCTATTCATGGTATCTTTCCCAAGATTCCTCACTCTCAGCATAGAGGTTTAACTGCTCCCTTTGCACCTCTCTCCACACCTAGATCATTCATTATAGCCTGTAATCAGGATTTCAGTTCTATGCTTCTCCTAACTATGTAGAGAGCACAGGATGTTCATGAACTGTCAGCAACAGAGAAACAAACGATAATTCAACTGTCTTTATGGCCACATATATGGCTATCCATTGTGTCGACAAGGTTGATTATGAGATTATAAAAGAAAAGGTCTCAACTTCATATTGATGGTAGTTGGGATTTTACTATGGCCCTTTCAATTCAAGGATCTTCAGTTTTTCAAGGAATTCAATCTTATTCAACTAACCTGTTGCAGCATGAAAAGTCCAAGGCATCCAGGAAGTCTTCAACTGTTTCTCCTAGGCAGCTTTCCCCCCCCCCCCCCCCCCCCCCCCCCCCCCGAGTCATGCATCTTTCTTCCTGTTTCTTCTGCTGCCTGCTGTTGTCATTTTTACTGCCCTGAAGAGTTCTCCCTCAGCACCAGCGATTCAGAGTCATCCTTCTGCCAGTGTCGGGATACACACAGATAAGAATTGCTCTGGCTTAATTCTGCATTTATATTTTTCCTGTTTTAGTTACATACTCTGCTAAAATTGTGATTTGCATGTCCCAATCCTTAGAGCTGTATACCTGGAAATTTCTTCTGGTGAATTCAAGTGCAGCTCTTCAGATAGGTTACAGCAGCCACATTCCTATAATCTTAGGCTTTCATAGAAAAAAGAAGAAAAAACCTGTATATCTGCTCTGCTAATATTGTGATTTACTTGCTGTGTTTTAAACTGGTTTGATATCTGTTTAATCTGAAAACTACCAAAAGAATTAGATCTTTTGTTTGCTCCCTAAAAGTGTACCCTTCCCCCATCTGGCTTGTAAATCTCTAGGTTAAGGTGAGGCTATAGTTTGTGTTGGAGGAGGAGCAGTTAAACCACATGGCCTTTACTGACTCCTGCCTGAAGGATACACACAGATAAGAATTGCTCTGGCTTAATTCTGCATTTATATCTTTCCTGTTTTAGTTACATACTCTGCTAAAATTGTGATTTGCATGTCCCAATCCTTAGAGCTGTACACCTGGAAATTTCTTCTGGTGAATTCAGGTGCAGCTCTTCAGATAGGTTACAGCAGCCACATTCCTATAATCTTAAGCTTTCGCCCACCCACCCCAAGACGGACACTTCATAAATAACTTCCCCAAATACACTACTTATCACAAATTAACTCCACCCATATTACAACTGTCTCTGAAAAGAAAACCCCTCATCACAGGAATCCCCAGTCTTCTACTCACCAGCTAAGGATTACTGCTCTAATAATAAGAATCTCAGCCAACAGATCCATAGGCTGCTGTTCTCACTATATCACACCTGTTCATACCCATTTCAACCAATCAGGATGACTTTTATTCTCTGTAATAATTGTGATGCTTTAGTTTCAAGACCAATTATCTGGAGACTTAAGGCTTGTCCTATCTGTCTGCAACTCACTAGATTAAAACACGACCTCAGTAAAGTAAAACAGGAACTAGATGCACTTAAACAAGCATCTAGCACCGCACAATATCATACTACACAGAATCATACCAAATTATCACCACTACCACAAAGGATAAAACCACCTAAAAATAGATGGATCACTGTAGGCTCAGGCAGACTTCGTTATGTGACAAGAAAACATCTGACCTCACAAGTGTTGCCCCTACAAAATTCTTTCTCCATTACAGCACTGTGATGTTCTTGAAAACAGAACGGAAGCCAAAGAAAAAATAATAAAAGTAGAACAAAAAGATATGAAGGTACCCAAAGAGAAAAGAAACCCCCAAATCACTAATGTTGAAACGCATACCAAGAAATGTAGATGGAAAGCGATGACCACAAGTGCTCGCAGTCTAAGCAATAAAGTTCATGACCTTCAGGCCCTGATGTTGGAGGCAGACTTGGATGTTGTTGCAATCATGGAGACGTGGCTCAATGGTTCCCATGAATGGGATGCTAACATACCAGGTTATAATCTATTTAGGAAGGATAGAGAGGGTCGTAAAGGTGGAGGAGTAGCTCTGTATGTGAGGAATGATATCACTGCGACTGAAATGATAGGGACCTGGGGAAAGGAAGAAGCAATATGGATCACCTTAAAAAGAGATGATAGAACCTCTGTCCACGTGGGTGTTGTCTACAGCCCTCCGACACAATTGGAGGAATTAGATAAAGACCTGATCGCAGATATTCAAAAGTTGGGAAGCAAGATAGAGGTGCTGTTGCTGGGAGATTTCAATCTGCCGGATGTAAATTGGAAGGTTCCGTCTGTGGAATCGGAAAGAAGTAGAGGCATCGTGGATGCTTTCCAAAGTGTTTTGCTCAGACAAATGGTGATGGAACCCACGAGGGAGGGAGCGACACTGGATCTGGTGCTCACAAATGGGGATAGCGTGTCAAATATCCGAGTGGGTGCCCACCTGGGCAGCAGTGACCATCAAACGGTTTGGTTTGATATAACAGCTAAAGTGGAGAGTGGCCACTCAAAACTCAAAGTCCTGGATTTCAAGCGTGCTGACTTTAGTAAAATGGGGGAATACCTGAGGAAGGAGATGATGGGCTGGGAGGAAGTACAAGAAATGGAAGGACAATGGTCCAGGCTGAAAGAGGCTATAAATAGGGCCACGAACCTTTATGTAAGGAAAGTAAATAAAAGCAAGAGAAAAAGGAAACCGATATGGTTCTCCAAGCAAATTGTTGAGAAAATAAAGGCTAAAGAGTTGGCGTTCCAGAAATACAGAAAAACTCAAGAAAAGGAACACATGGAGGAATACCGGATGAAACTGAAAGAAGCCAAGAGAGAGATACGACTGGCAAAAGCGCAAGCGGAAGAACAAATGGCTAGAAATGTAAGGAGGGGTGACAAAAATTTTTTTAGGTATATTAGTGAAAGGAGAATAACTAAAAAGGGAATTGTGAGACTAAAAGATACTGCGAACCGCTATGTGGAAAATGATGAAGAAAAAGCAAATTTGCTAAATAGATACTTTTGTTCTGTTTTCACAGAAGAAAATCCTGGAGAAGGACCGTGATGGACTGGAAATAGTACAAATGAGAATGAAGTGGATAGAGCACCGTTCACGGAAGAAAGTGTGTATCAACAACTTCAAAAGCTAAAGGTGGACAAAGCCATGGGACCGGATGGGATCCACCCCAGGATATTGAGGGAGCTCAGAGAGGTTTTGGCGGGTCCTCTTAAAGATTTGTTTAATATATCCTTGCAGACGGGAAAGGTTCCGAGGGACTGGAGAATGGCGGAGGTGGTCCTTCTTCACAAAAGTGGTGATAGGGAAGAAGCTGGAAACTACAGGCTGGTAAGCCTCACTTCAGTTATTGGAAAAGTAATGGAAGCGATGCTGAAGGAAAGGATAGTGAATTTCCTGGAAGCCAGTAAGTTGCAAGATCCGAGACAACATGGTTTTACCAAAGGGAAATCGTGCCAAACGAATCTCATTGAGTTCTTATGTACTTATGTACTTTGATTGGGTGACAGGAGAATTGAATCAGGGACGAGCTATGGACGTAATCTACTTAAATTTCAGCAAAGCTTTTGACACGGTTCCCCACAGGAGGCTCTTAAATAAACTGGATGGGCAGAAGATAGGACCTGAAGTGGTGAACTGGATTAGGAACTGGTTGATGGACAGACGCCAGAGGGTGGTGGTGAATGGAATTCGCTCGGAGGAGGGAAAGGTGAGTAGTGGAGTGCCTCAGGGATCGGTGCTGGGGCCGATTCTGTTCAATATATTTGTGAGTGACATTGCCGAAGGGTTAGAAGGTAAAGTTTGCCTATTTGCGGATGATACTAAGATCTGTAACAGAGTGGACACCCGGGAGGGAGTGGAAAACATGAAAAAGGATTTGAGGAAGCTAGAAGAATGGTCTAAGGTTTGGCAATTAAAATTCAATGCGAAGAAATGCAAAGTGATGCACTTAGGGAATAGAAATCCATGGGAGACGTATGTGTTAGGTGGGGAGAGTCTGATAGGTACGGGCGGAGAGAGGGATCTTGGGGTGATAGTATCTGAGGATTTTAAGGCGACGAAACAGTGTGACAAGGCGGCGGCCATAGCTAGAAGGTTGTTAGGTTGTATAGAGAGAGGTGTGACCAGCAGAAGAAAAGGGGTGTTGATGCCCCTGTATAAGTCGTTGGTGAGGCCCCACCTGGAGTATTGTGTTCAGTTTTGGAGGCCGTATCTTGTTAAGGATGTAAAAAGAATTGAAGCGGTGCAAAGAAAAGCTACGAGAATGATATGGGATTTGCGTTACAAGACGTATGAGGAGAGACTTGCTGAGCTAAACATGTATACTCTGGAGGAAAGGAGAAACAGGGGTGATATGATACAGACATTCAAATATTTGAAAGGTATTAATCCGCAAACGAACCTTTTCCAGAAATGGGAAGGTGGTAGAACGAGAGGACATGAAATGAGATTGAAGGGGGGCAGACTCAAGAAAAATGTCAGGAAGTATTTTTTCACGGAGAGAGTGGTGGATGCTTGGAATGCCCTCCCGCGGGAGGTGGTGGGAATGAAAACGGTAACGGAATTCAAACATGCGTGGGATAGGCATAAAGGAATCCTGTGCCGAAGGAATGGATCCTCAGGAGCTTAGTCAAGATCGGGAGGCGGGGCTGGTGGTAGGGAGGCGGGGATAGTGCTGGGAAGACTTATACGGCCTGTGCCAGAGCCAGTGGTGGGAAGCGGGACTGGTGGTTGGGAGGCGGGGATAGTGCTGGGCAGACTTGTAGGTCTGTGCCAGAGCCGGTGGTGGGAGGCGGTGCTGGTGGTTGGGAGGCAGGGATAGTGCTGGGCAGACTTATACGGTCTGTGCCCTGAAGAGCACAGGTACAAATCAAAGTAGGGTTTACACAAAAAGTAGCACATATGAGTTATCTTGTTGGGCAGACTGGATGGACCGCGCAGGTCTTTTTCTGCCGTCATCTACTATGTTACTATGGGGCTTCTCCTCAGGCGCGTCCTGGACTCCCGCCTACTCTAACGCAACTTCCTCTTTTCCGCAGAGGTGGGAGTGAGACGCACCTGAAGAGAAAGCCCCGACGCTGGCAGAAGGCTGATTGTGCAACGCCGGTGCCGAGGGAGAACTCTTCAGGGCACTAAAAATGACGACGGAGATGGCGGGCAGCAGAAGAAACACAAGGAGATGGTCAGGGTTGGGCTGGGGAGGCTTACCCTCCTCAAGCCTCTTATACGGGGCGCCTATGCAGCTCGCCAAGCCTTCTGTTGAATTGCGGTGTGGTATGCCGGCGAGAACCCCGAGACCTGGTAGGGAGTGAATGCAGACCACAAGCCCTAAGTTGGTGTCTCAAACTAACATGCCAGTGTTCACCCCGCAGGCAAAGGCGGTTCAGGAGATTTCCAAGCAGCTTACTGCAGTTCTTGACAAACTGCTTTACAAACTTCAGACTTCTGTTCATGATATAAAAGAAAATCTAGAGCGCCAAAGTATGCGGCTACAGCAGGCGGAGGAGCACGTAGCCTGCCAGGAAGATTTCTACAGAGGCCCATCTGGCGGCTGTGGAGACCCAGTGTCAACAGTTAATTCAATTGACTGACGATCAGGAGAATAGGAGCAGACAAAATAATATCCGAATTATTGGCCTGGCCGAAACACTGCAAGACTTGGAATTATGGGACTATCGAAAAATGGCTTCCCGCACACTTAGCACTACCTGACTCCACCATTAGGGTGGAACAGATGCATCATGTGCACATCCTCCAAGAAGGAGAGACACGCCTGAAGCTAGTGTGGTGCGTCTGCTCAACTATGCTGACAAAGACGGGCTTATGCAGGCTTACTGTGCTCATGCAAAGTGGAATACAAAGGCTCATAAGTGCTTCTATTTCAAGACTATTCGGACCGTGTAGCTGGTTATCGCAAACGAATGGGTCAACATTGTAAACACATTTTTGAAAAGGGGGTACATTTGCACTCCTTTTCCTGGTGAAAGTACGGGTTACACACAACAACAAAACTTTCTTTTTTTACTGATGCTGACGATCTCGGAGCATTTGCAGAGAAGCTGTAGTGACTTGCTAGGGCCATACTTGGAAGTTCGGACCTGATGTCATGAGTACTGGCGCTGCTGTGATATAGACGGCTGTGGAATTAAACCGAGTGAGTATCTGATATCTCTCTGCGCTGAGACTTGGGATTTTTGTGCTCTGTTCCCAGATCTGGTATAAGAACTGCTCCCTGAGGAGAGTTCCTTGATTTCAGTACACCTAAGGCTATCCTGGTCCTTGGGTGACCATACATCTAATTAGGGTCCTCGTTTGCTGGCATCATGCCCTGTGTTCATGCAGTGTTGACAAACATTGACTCCCAGTTACTGTTTTACTTTACCTGATTTTTCTAGTTTTTCTTTTTTCTTTCAGGATGATGTTGTTAGACTGTTACTCTTTGGGTTGCCCATGTGAAGTTTAGAGTGGGGGATAATGAGGTAAAAGGTGTGGAGGAGGGGAGCAGGGAAGGGTTAGTGTTAAATGTGGTGGGTGAGTGTGGTGTGGCGAGGGTATACTATTTGTGTTTGGTTGCTGTGAGGATTGTATCCTTTTGCAGGGGATGAGGGGGAGAGAGGGTGTGGGTGTCCTGGTTCTCCATGTGATTTGTTTGAGTTTGATTTCTGGGACTAGCGGGTGCTGGGCCCATTGCCTGGCTTTGATACTTCTCTTATATCTTGGATCCAACTGAAGTATTCCTGGCAGTTGGGGCAGCTCGGCTGGGAGGCTGTCTCGACTTACTGTTTGCTAACAATCTTTATCTTGCAATGCGTACCTGAATCCCATGGTAATGGCTAGTCTAAAGGTCTTATCTCTAAATGTGGACGGTGTGCATTCCCCTATTACCTATTAAGAGGACTAGGCTCTTGCAAGCATTGAAAAGATTTCGCACTGACATAGCAATGCTGCATAACATAAGAGTAGCCATACTGGGTCAGACCAATGGTCCATCTAGCCCAGTATCCTGTTTTCCAAACAGTGGCCAAGCCAGGTCACAAGTACCTGACAGAAACCCAAATCACTCCATACTACAAATCCCAGGGCAAGCAGTTGCTTCCCATGTCTGTCTCAATAGCAGATATGGACTTTTCCTCCAGGAATTTGTCCAAACCTTTTTTTTTTTAAGCTCAGATACACTAACCTCTGTTACTATTTAAATAATTTTGAGCATTAGAAGCTACAGTGGGGGAAATAAGTATTTGATCCCTTGCTGATTTTGTAAGTTTGCCCACTGACAAAGACATGAGCAGCCCATAATTGAAGGGTAGGTTATTGGTAACAGTGAGAGATAGCACATCACAAATTAAATCCGGAAAACCACATTGTGGAAAGTATATGAATTTATTTGCATTCTGCAGAGGGAAATAAGTATTTGATCCCCCACCAACCAGTAAGAGATCTGGCCCCTACAGACCAGGTAGATGCTCCAAATCAACTCGTTACCTGCATGACAGACAGCTGTCGGCAATGGTCACCTGTATGAAAGACACCTGTCCACAGACTCAGTGAATCAGTCAGACTCTAACCTCTACAAAATGGCCAAGAGCAAAGAGCTGTCTAAGGATGTCAGGGACAAGATCATACACCTGCACAAGGCTGGAATGGGCTACAAAACCATCAGTAAGACGCTGGGCGAGAAGGAGACAACTGTTGGTGCCATAGTAAGAAAATGGAAGAAGTACAAAATGACTGTCAATCGACAAAGATCTGGGGCTCCACGCAAAATCTCACCTCGTGGGGTATCCTTGATCATGAGGAAGGTTAGAAATCAGCCTACAACTACAAGGGGGGAACTTGTCAATGATCTCAAGGCAGCTGGGACCACTGTCACCACGAAAACCATTGGTAACACATTACGACATAACGGATTGCAATCCTGCAGTGCCCGCAAGGTCCCCCTGCTCCGGAAGGCACATGTGACGGCCCGTCTGAAGTTTGCCAGTGAACACCTGGATGATGCCGAGAGTGATTGGGAGAAGGTGTTGTGGTCAGATGAGACAAAAATTGAGCTCTTTGGCATGAACTCAACTCGCCGTGTTTGGAGGAAGAGAAATGCTGCCTATGACCCAAAGAACACCGTCCCCACTGTCAAGCATGGAGGTGGAAATGTTATGTTTTGGGGGTGTTTCTCTGCTAAGGGCACAGGACTACTTCACCGCATCAATGGGAGAATGGATGGGGCCATGTACCGTACAATTCTGAGTGACAACCTCCTTCCCTCCGCCAGGGCCTTAAAAATGGGTCGTGGCTGGGTCTTCCAGCACGACAATGACCCAAAACATACAGCCAAGGCAACAAAGGAGTGGCTCAGGAAGAAGCACATTAGGGTCATGGAGTGGCCTAGCCAGTCACCAGACCTTAATCCCATTGAAAACTTATGGAGGGAGCTGAAGCTACGAGTTGCCAAGCGACAGCCCAGAACTCTTAATGATTTAGAGATGATCTGCAAAGAGGAGTGGACCAAAATTCCTCCTGACATGTGTGCAAACCTCATCATCAACTACAGAAGACGTCTGACCGCTGTGCTTGCCAACAAGGGTTTTGCCACCAAGTATTAGGTCTTGTTTGCCAGAGGGATTAAATACTTATTTCCCTCTGCAGAATGCAAATAAATTCATATACTTTCCACAATGTGATTTTCCGGATTTAATTTGTGATGTGCTATCTCTCACTGTTACCAATAACCTACCCTTCAATTATGGGCTGCTCATGTCTTTGTCAGTGGGCAAACTTACAAAATCAGCAAGGGATCAAATACTTATTTCCCCCACTGTAAAACGGGATTGGGTCAGGGAGATTTACTATGCAGCTTTTAACAGTCGACAATGGGGGTAGCTGTTTTAATTAAAAAGACTTTGGCTTTCTCTCTACATAAACTTTATCTAGACCCAGAGGGGAGGTTTGTTTTTGCTGCAGGTACTTTGCAGTGCATACATGTTGCTCTGTGTAGCATGCCCCCAATACATATTATTCCCATCAATTTTTCACCCAGTTACAGGCTCGGCTAGGCATGTTTGATGATTGCCTATTTATTCTTGGGGGAGACTTTAACATCACCAGTGATCCTTCAATAGACTACAAGCCACCCAGAAAGCCCTTGAGGAAACGCAAAGGGGTCAGTTACTTGATTAGAGAATTGGATGTTTTGGACGTTTGACGTCTGTTCTATGTAGAGGAACAAGATTACACTTTTTTTTTCTCTCACCCTCATGGGATCCATGCATCCCTGGACTTTATATTAGTTTCTTGGATCCTGTTTCACTTAGTGGTGGACATATCCATAGACTTGGCGGATGTTTCTAACCACGCCCCGGTGAAGATGGAATTTACATGGGGGGAGATCCCTCCATCCCCATGGTGGCGGATGAATCCAGCCTTATACCAGGTTAAAGAGTACAGCATTCTTGCAGCATTCCTGGTTGGATTACATGGTTGATAATAGCATGGACGATGTGGAGCCCAGAATTTATTGCGAGGCAGCCAAAGCAGTTCTCCACAGTAAAATCATTGCTTTTACCACAGTGCTTCACAAGAAGAGGGCGCAAGACATCATAGTAATGGCATCCAGGTTGAGGGAGACAAGGCGTTTCTTCCTTGCTCAGCCATCTTAACAGAATCGTGCTATACATTTCAAAGTCAAGAAGCAAATGCAAGCCTTGTGGGATTCAAGAACACTATACAGTATAAAGCTGTACAGATACAGACTACATCGGTGGGGTAATAAGACAGGCAAGTTATTAGCTTCTCTGGTGAGACCCTGATCCACTAAAAGTTTTTTAACAAAGCATAAGAGTGCTGCGGGGACCCCCAGCGAGAATTCATGCACTTATATACATCCCTGTATGATAGCAGCTCTTTTTCCCAACCTGATGGATTGGAATTTTTTCATTCTCTGAAATTGCCACAGCTGTCTGAAGAACAGTTATAGGTTCTTAATGCACCGTTAACAGGAAAAGAGATACATGGAGTCATTAATAATCTAAAGTTGGCTATGGCCTTGGGGCTGGATGGTTTGGGAAAGGAATTTCCTAAAATCCTTCAGGATATCATTATACCTCCTTTCATAAGTATGTGTGACTCGTTCCAGGAGACTCAAGTTATGGGTCCCACCTTGAAACATGTTTCCATAAGTTCTCCCAAAGCCAGGAAAGGATCCGGAGTTGGTTGGGACTGATAGACCTATCTCTCTCTTGAACCAGGACCTTAAGATTTTGACAGTGCTACTTCCGTCTCAGCTGGGCAGGTTCCTCCCTCAGCTTATTCATCCTGATCAAGTAGGTTTTGTGCCGGACAGATATGCCTCAGCCAATATTTTAAAGGTCTGCCGGATACTCAGGGAAGGGAGCATGTAGGTCGGGGGATGTGATTGATGCAGAGAAGGTGTTTGATAAAGTGTTATGACAGTATTTCTTTTGAGTTCTTCAGCATTTTGGTATTACAGGGGCCTTCTTAGACTGGGTGAGAATGCTGTATAGTAACCCTTCTGCTCAGCTTATCATTATTGATGTCCTCACAGACACTATTTCTCTGCGGAGTGGACACTGCAGGGATGCCCCCTCTCTCTGTCTTGTTTGTGCTCTCTTTAGGAGCCTCTAGTGGCAAAAATATGGCAGGAGACTCTCCTAGAGGACATTCAGGTGGGCGGCCGGGAATACTGAATAAATCTTTTCGCTGACTACATGTTATTCATCAACAATGCAACTTCTACGCTTCCAGTCATTATGAGACTCATCCAGGATTTTGGTGCTTTTGTCGGTCTGAGGATTAACTTTAGGAAATCAGAGGCTCTCCCCATCACAAACCCTTGTGCATGTGTAGCCATGAGGGATTTCCCTCTTTCGTGGGCAAAAATTGGGATTAAATACCTGGGAGTTTATTTGAGTGCTGATTATGATTGGCTCTACATGAAAAATGTGACAGAGAAATTGGATGCGGTGCGGAAGCTTTGTGTGCAATGGAAAGATTTGCCCATGAACTTTTTAGCAGAGTGGCCCTTATTTAAAATTGTTATTCTTCCAAAACTACTTTACCCACTGCAAATGTTACCATTGTGGGTGGCACAGAGAAAAAAAGAGGATTATATTGCAACATTGTGAGCTCTTGTATATGGCACTCTAAAAGACCTCGCATCGCATTCTCTACTCGTATCGCATTCTCTAAAATGACCCATACTAAAGCACAGGGGGGAGTTCAGTTACCCAGACCTCTGCCTTTATAATTTGGCTTCCTTGTTGAGGTGGGTTCACGAATTGCATACTAACTCCGTTCATTTTGCCCCTGCAGATTTTTGGCAAAGTTGGTGTGCCCCACACAATGTCTTCTTAGCTGTAGACACTCATGCTAGCCACAGGATGGGAGCCTTGGGCAACAACAAATTTCTGATTGCTTTGAGGAAGGCCTGGCATTGGTGGCGGGTTGTTCTCAGAGAAGCCCAGAGGGCGGGAGGGCAAATCACTTTGCGCTTTCGTGGATAATCTGGACTTTTCGACGGGTGTGGGCCAGGGAGCTTTTATATGGTGGCAAAAAGGCGGTTGTAGATAACTGGGTCAATTGAGTGAGCTAAGTGGTAACCATTTCCCTTCTTTTGATCAAGTCAAGCATGCATGGAACATTCCTAATACACATCTTTTTCACGTTTTTCAGGTGAGGCACTATGTTACCTCTCTGGAGCATCGCCTGGGTTCTCCTCTTAAATTCACCAAACTAGACCACTTATTTTTCCAGCTACTGCCTGTTCTCTGAATAAACTTTCCCAATGGTACCAACTAGCTAGGGAATCTAGGAAAACACCCCACCTAGATTTATTTATTTATTTGTTACATTTATATCCCATATTTTCCCATCTATTTGTAGGCTCAATGTGGCTTACATAGTACCGGAGAGGCGTTACAGACTCCGGTGTAAACAAATACAAAGTGATGTGGTAAGATAAAGTTCATGTGGCACAGCCACACTAGGGAATTGTACAACGGAAGAGTTGTGTATGTCATTACGTTCTTTAGTTTTGTTGTGTTGCAAAAATCAGGCATTTATGTTGGATCGGTAGGGTATGCCTTTTTAAACAGGTTAGTTTTTAGTGTTTTCCGGAAGTTTAGGTGGTCGTTCGTAGTTTTCAAGGCTTTTGGTAATGCGTTCCACAGTTGTGTGCTTATGTAGGAAAAACTGGATGCGTAAGTTGATTTGTATTTGAGTCCTTTGCAGCTTGGGTAGTGCAGATTTAGATACGTTGGTGTTGATTCGGATGTGTTTCTAGTTGGTAGGTCGATCAAGTCTGTCATGTATCCCGGAGCTTCACCGTAGATAATTTTGTGAACCACAGTGCAGATTTTGAAAGCAATGCGTTCTTTGATTGGGAGCCAGTGTAGTTTTTCGCGAAGGGGTTTTGCACTTTCAAATCGCATTTTTCCGAAGATAAGCCTAGCTGCCGTGTTTTGAGCGGTCTGGAGTTTCTTTAAAGTTTATTCTTTGCATCCCGCATAAATTCCATTGCAGTAGTCGACATGGCTTAGTACCATTGATTGTATCAGGTTGCAAAATGTTCCCCCTCGGGAAGAATGGTTTCACACGTTTGAGTTTCCACATTGAGTGGAACATTTTCTTTGCTGTGGATGTCACTTAGCTCCAAGTTGCAGTCCATTGTAACGCCTTCAGCCTGTCTAAGATAGGGAGGGCGTAATCTGGGCTGTTGATAATAGTGGGGTTATCTGCGCTGTGTGGGGATGAGAGGATGAGACAGTGTGTTTTTTTTCTTTGTTTAGTTTTAGTTGAAATGCATTTACCCAAGAGTCCATGATGTTCGAGCTGATCTTGATTTCGTTAGTGATTTCTGTCAGTTTAGATTTGTAAGGAATGTATATTGTAACATCGTCTGCATAGATGAAAGGGTTAAGGTCTTGATTGGATAAGGCCTTGTGGGGGTCATCATTAAGTTGAAGAGGATCGGTGATAGCGGTGATCCTTGTGGTACCCCGCAGTCTGCTTTCCACAGTGATGATATGTTCGAGTTTGATTTTACTTGATATGTTCTTGTGGTTTGGAAACCCTTGATCCAGCTAAGTAACTTTCCACCAATCCTGAACTTATCTAGTAATCTTATTAATATATTATGGTTTACCATGTCGAATGCACTAGACATGTTGAATTGGAGGAGGAGGTTGTTTTTGCCTATTGCTATTTCCTGCTTGAATTTGGCTAGGACAGTGAGTAGTACTGTTTCTGTGCTGTGGAGGGGGCGAAACCCTGACTGTGATTCGTGTAATATTGAGAATTTGTTTATATAATCTGTAAGTTGTTTGGCTACCATGCTTTCCATCAGTTTGACTGACAGCGGAATGGAGGCTACTGGACGGTAGTTAGTGATTTCATTTGTTTTTTTTCTTGGTGTCTTTTGGTATCGGAGTGAGTAGGATATTGCTATTTTCATTAGGGAAGAGACCTCGCTGAAGCATGTAGTTTAGGTGGGATGTGAGGTCTGCTATGAAGCGGTCAGGGGTGGATTTCATTAGGTAGTTGGGACAGTTATCTAGTTTACAGTGAGTGTTGGAGAACCCTACTGATCGCCTGTGCAACTGCATCGACGGTAAGGAGGGCGAATTTTAACCAGGTTCTGTCAGCCGGGTATTCTCCTGTGGTTGGGTGCAACTCATTAAGGAAGATTTTGATGTCAGTGTTGTCCTGAGGTAGCGTGATGCGTAGGTTTGCAATTTTTTCATTGATATACTTAGCAAGTTTGTCTGCAGATGGGATGTCTGTATTCGATGTAGTGACCTAGTTGGTGTCTAGGAGTTTGTTCACGAGTTGGCATAATTTCTTCGTGTCTTTGTAATCTGTCCCTATTTTAGTTTTATAGTATGATCTTTTGGTCTGTCTTATTGCGTATTTGTATTTTCTTTGTGATTGTTTCCATGTGTTGAGTGTGTGTTCGTCTTTTGTTTTTCTCCACGCTCATTTGAGTTTCCTGGATTGTGTTTTTAGCTTTATCAGTTCATCATTGATCCATGGTATCAAGTTTTGCTTACGTGAAGTTCTTGTTCGTAAGGGTGCTATTTCATCTAGTATGCATTTGCATTTTTTATCCCATTCCACGAGGTAATATATGGAGTCTGTTTGTGCTGTCCATTCATTGTTGTATATCTGTTGCCAGAATGTTTTCGTGTCTACTTGACCTCTTGTGCTGTAGGATGTGTGTTCTTGTATTTGTAATGATCAGTCCAGAGTGTTTCTGGCCATTTAATATCTGTTATTAGGTTGTGGTCTGTTGAAAGTTTGTGTGAGATAAGATCAAGTGTGTGCCCTTTGACATGGTTTGCTTTCATTTGTGGCCATTTGAGATCCCATAGGTGGAGGAATTCCTTACATTCTCGTGCGTTGATTGAGTTTGGGTCTTCTAAGTGAAGGTTGATGTCTCCTAATACTAGTACATTGGAGTTGGTTACACATGTGTTTGAAATGAAGTCCATGAAGTTAGTGTGGCCTTCGTTCCAATTACCTGGAGGTCTGTAAAACAAGACACAATTCAAATGATTTTGCATTCTGTGGTGGTAGTCCGCATGTTGTTGATCTTCCTTTGTTTAAGTTGTTGTCAGTTTGATGAGGTGTGCTGTATCTGATCAATCTTTGATGATTGTATATTCTCCGAGGACAAGCAGGCTGCTTGTTCTCACTGATGGGTGACGTCCACGGCAGCCCCTCCAATCGGAATCTTCACTAGCAAAGTCCTTTGCTAGCCCTCGCGCGCCCGCGCGCACCGCGCATGCGCGGCCGTCTTCCCGCCCGAAACCGGCTCGAGCCGGCCAGTCTTCTTTTGTCCGCACTCGGTACGGTCGTGTTTTCGCCGTGTCGAGCCCCGGAAAGTCGACCTCGCGCGTCCAAATTCTGTTTGAGCGTGTTTTTTTCCTTCGGGAAAGCTTTGTTAGTCGGGAAGTGCTCCGGAAACCCTTCGACCGGGTTTCGTGTCAATCCTCCCCGTACTTCCAGCTTTTTGCCCCGGTAAGTTTTCTTTCGTCGTCGGGGTAGGCCTCTTTTCGGCCTCGGTCGAGATTTTTTCTCCCTCTAAATTTTGGTGCTTCAATTTTCGCCATTTCGGCTTTTGATTTCGCCGGCGTGATTTTTCCGCCCATGACATCGAAGCCTTCCAGCGGCTTCAAGAAGTGCACCCAGTGCGCCCGGGTATCTCGCTCACTGATCGACACTCGTCGTGTCTTCAGTGTCTGGGGGCCGAGCACCGCCCTCAGAACTGTAGTCTGTGTTCCCTTCTTCAAAGGCGGACTCAGGTAGCGAGACTAGCCCAGTGGAACGTGTTGTTCTCGGGCTCTTCGTCGGCGATCGGCACCAGGGATCTTCGAGTGCATCGACGTCGTCAGCGTCCAGACCATCTTCCTCGGCCGCCCCTGCATCGAGTGCATCGAGGCATCGGGCCTCTGCATCGGCGCCGAGACATCGGATAGCTGCATCGACGTCGGTGGTACCAGGACCTCGTCTGCTGATGTCGTCGGACGGTGGTGCATCGGGTGGAGTGCAGGTGAGGGCTGTCCATTCCCCTGCTGGTGGCGGTGAGCCCTCGGGTGGGTCTCCTCCTACCCTGAGGGCTCCTGCGGTACAGCCCCCCCGAGATCGACCTTCTTCAGTCTCGGCCCCGAGGAAGCGACGGATGGATTCGACGTCCTCCTCGTCGGTGCCGGGGAGCTCCGGTGACATGCTTCGGAAGAAATCGAAGAAGCATCGACACCGGTCTCCTCCCCATGTCGGCACCGAGAGCTCTGGGTCGCCGAGGGATTCGGCACCCAGCAGGCATCGGCACCGAGAGGACCGCTCACCCTCTGTGCAGGAGGTGTCGATGCGCTCCGCTCTGGACAGCCCGGTACAGCCTCCACGCCCGGAAACAGGTCCTGACGTCGACGCCTGCATCGACCTCACAGCCTTTCTCTACAGCCGCTCTAAACGAGAGCCTCCGGGCCGTTCTCCCAGAGATTCTGGGAGAGCTGTTGCGCCCTACCCCTCCGGTACCGGCGGTGCTTGCGCCTCCGGTACCGTCGAGCGTGGCGCCGGCTGGCCCATCGCCCAGGTTGAGGTCCCCGACGTCGGTACCGCGTGCGGTACCGACCGCGGCCACCTCCCAGGAAGGCTCCCCGACTACGTCGGCGGAGGGAGCTTCGCCGATGCGGGCGAGGGAGTCTACCTCTCGACGCCCCCATCGTGGACGTGGCTCCACTGAGTCGAGCAGGGCGAGGTTGCAGACACAGGTTCGTGAACTTGTGTCTGACACCGAGGGTGAGGCCTCGTGGGAGGAAAAGGAAGATCCTCGATATTTCTCTGACGAGGAGTCTGAGGGTCTTCCTTCTGATCCCACTCCCTCTCCTGAAAGACAGCTTTCTCCTCCCGAGAGTCTGTCTTTTGCTTCCTTTGTCCGGGAGATGTCTACGGCCATCCCCTTCCCGGTGGTTGTGGAGGACGAGCCCAGGGCTGAAATGTTTGAGCTCCTGGACTATCCTTCTCCACCTAAGGAAGCGTCCACTGTTCCCTTGCACCATGTCCTGAAAAAGACATTGCTTGCGAACTGGACCAAGCCATTAAGTAATCCCCACATTCCCAAGAAGATCGAGTCCCAGTACCGGATCCATGGGGACCCAGAGCTGATGCGCACGTCAGTTGCCTCACGACTCTGGAGTTGTGGATTTGGCCCTAAAGAAGGCTAAGAGTTCTAGGGAACATGCTTCGGCGCCCCCGGGCAAGGACGCTAGAACCTTAGACTCCTTTGGGAGGAAGGCCTACCATTCCTCTATGCTCGTGTCCAAGATCCAGTCTTACCAGCTCTACACGAGCATGCACATGCGGAACAATGTGCGGCAGTTGGCGGGCTTGGTTGATGCTCTTCCCCCTGAGCAAGCCAAGCCTTTTCAGGAGGTGGTCAGGCAGCTGAAGGCGTGCAGAAAATTCCTGGCCAGAGGAGTTTATGACACTTTTGATGTTGCGTCCAGGGCCGCTGCTCAAGGTGTGGTGATGCGCAGGCTCTCATGGCTGCGCGCCGCCGACCTGGAGAATAGAATCCAGCAGCGGATTGCGGACTCGCCTTGCCGTGCGGACAACATTTTTGGCGAAAAAGTCGAACAGGTGGTAGAGTCTCTCCACCAGCGGGACACCGCATTCGACAAATTCGCCCGCCGGCAGCCTTCAGCTTCTACCTCTACAGGTAGACGATTTTTCGGGGGAAGGAAGACTGTTCCCTACTCTTCTGGCAGGCGTAGGTACAATCCTTCCTTCCCGACAGCCTGCGGCCCAGGCTAAGCCCCAGCGCGCTCGCTCTCGTCAGCAGCGTGCGACTCAGCAAGGCCCCGCGGCTCCCCAGCAAAAGCAAGGGGCGAGCTTTTGACTGGCTCCAGCAGAGCATAGCCGACATCCAAGTGTCCGTGCCGGGCGACCTGCCAGTCGGAGGGAGGTTGAAAGCTTTCACCAAAGGTGGCCTCTCGTAACCTCCGATCAGTGGGTTCTGCAAATAGTCCGGCAAGGATACACCCTCAATTTGGCATCAAACCCTCCAAATTGTCCACCGGGAGCTCAGTCTTACAGCTTCCAGCACAAGAGGGTACTTGCAGAGGAACTCTCCGCCCTTCTCAGCGCCAATGCGGTCGAGCCCGTGCCATCCGGGCAAGAAGGGCTGGGATTCTATTCCAGGTACTTCCTTGTGGAAAAGAAAACAGGGGGGATGCGTCCCATCCTAGACCTAAGGGCCCTGAACAAATATCTCGTAAAAGAAAAGTTCAGGATGCTTTCCCTGGGCACCCTTCTCCCCATGATTCAGCAAAACGATTGGCTATGCTCTCTGGACTTGAAGGATGCCTATACACACATCCCGATACTGCCAGCTCACAGACAGTATCTGCGATTTCAGTTGGGCACCCGCCACTTCCAGTACTGTGTGCTACCCTTTGGGCTCGCCTCTGCGCCCAGGGTGTTCACAAAGTGCCTAGCTGTGGTAGCAGCGGCACTTCGCAGGCTGGGAGTGCACGTGTTCCCATATCTCGACGATTGGCTGGTGAAGAACACATCCGAGGCAGGAGCCCTGCAGTCCATGCAGATGACTATTCGCCTTCTGGAGCTACTGGGGTTTGTGATAAATTACCCAAAGTCCCATCTTCTTCCAGTGCAGACCTCGAATTCATAGGAGCCCTGCTGGATTCTCGGACGGCTCGCGCCTATCTCCCAGAGACGAGAGCCAACAACTTGTTGTCCCTCGTCTCCCGGGTGCGGGCGTCCCAGCAGATCACAGCTCGGCAGATGTTGAGATTGCTGGGCCACATGGCCTCCACAGTTCATGTGACTCCCATGGCCCGCCTTCACATGAGATCTGCTCAATGGACCCTAGCCTCCCAGTGGTATCAGGCCGCTGGGGACTAGAGGACGTGATCCACCTGTCCACGAGTTTTCTCGAATCCCTGTATTGGTGGACGATTTGGACCAATTTGACTCTGGGACGTCCCTTCCAAATTCCTCAGCCACAAAAAGTGCTGACCACGGATGCGTCTCTCCTGGGATGGGGAGCTCATGTCGATGGGCTTCACACCCAAGGAAGCTGGTCCCTCCAAGAACGCGATCTACAGATCAATCTTCTGGAGTTACGAGCGATCTGGAACGCTCTGAAGGCTTTCAGAGATCGGCTGTCCCCACCAAATTATCCAAATTCAGACAGACAACCAGGTTGCCATGTATTATGTAAACAAGCAGGGGGGCACCGGATCTCGCCCCCTGTGTCAGGAAGCCGTCAGCATGTGGACCTGGGCTCGCCGGAACGGCATGGTGCTCCAAGCCACATATCTGGCAGGCGTAAACAACAGTCTGGCCGACAGACTGAGCAGGATTATGCAACCTCACGAGTGGTCGCTCAATTCCACAGTGGTGCGCCAGATCTTCCAAGCGTGGGGCACCCCCTTGGTGGATCTCTTCGCATCTCGCGTGAACCACAAAGTCCCTCAGTTCTGTTCCAGGCTTCAGGCCCACGGCAGACTGGCATCGGATGCCTTCCTCCTGGACTGGGGGGAGGGTCTGCTGTATGCTTATCCTCCCATTCCTCTGGTGGGGAAGACTTTGTTGAAACTCAAGCAAGACCGAGGCACCATGATCCTGATTGCTCCTTTTTGGCCGCGTCAGATCTGGTTCCCTCTTCTTCTGGAGTTATCCTCCGAAGAACCGTGGAGATTGGAGTGTTTTCCGACCCTCATCACGCAGGACGAAGGGGCTCTTCTGCATCCCAACCTCTGGTCCCTGGCTCTCACGGCCTGGATGTTGAGGGCGTAGATTTTGCCGCTTTGGGTCTGCCAGAGGGTGTCTCCCGTATCTTGCTTGCTTCCAGGAAAGACTCCACTAAGAGAAGTTACTTCTTTCATTGGAGGAGGTTTGCCGTCTGGTGTGACAGCAAGGCCCTAGATCCTCGCTCTTGTCCTACACAGACCCTGCTTGAATACCTTCTGCACTTGTCTGAGTCTGGTCTTAAGACCAACTCCGTAAGGGTTCATCTTAGTGCAATCAGTGCATACCATTACCATGTGGAAGGTAAGCCGATCTCAGGACAGCCTTTAGTTGTTCGCTTCATGAGAGGTTTGCTTTTGTCAAAGCCCCCTGTCAAGCCTCCTACAGTGTCATGGGATCTCAACGTCGTTCTCACCCAGCTGATGAAACCTCCTTTTGAGCCACTGAATTCCTGCCATCTGAAGTACTTGACCTGGAAGGTCATTTCTTGGTGGCAGTTACTTCAGCTCGTAGAGTCAGTGAGCTTCAGGCCCTGGTAGCCCAGGCCCCTTACACTAAATTTCATCATAACAGAGTAGTCCTCCGCACTCACCCTAAGTTCTTGCCAAAGGTCGTGTCGGAGTTCCATCTGAACCAGTCAATTGTCTTGCCAACATTCTTTCCCCGTCCTCATTCCTGCCCTGCTGAACGTCAGCTGCACACATTGGACTGCAAGAGAGCATTGGCCTTCTACCTGGAGCGGACACAGCCCCACAGACAGTCCGCCCAATTGTTTGTTTCTTTTGATCCCAATAGGAGGGGAGTGGCTGTAGGGAAACGCACCATATCCAATTGGCTAGCAGATTGCATTTCCTTCACTTACGCCCAGGCGGGGCTGGCTCTTGAGGGTCATGTCACGGCTCATAATGTTAGAGCCATGGCTGCGTCGGTAGCCCACTTGAAGTCAGCCTCCATTGAAGAAATTTGCAAAGCTGCGACGTGGGCTTCTGTCCACACATTCACATCCCATTACTGCCTGCAGCAGGATACCCGACGCGACAGTCGGTTCGGGCAGTCAGTTCTTCAGAACCTGTTTGGGCTTTAGGATCCAACTCCACCCCCCGAGGGCCCTGTTTGTTCTGTTCCGGCTACACTCTCAGTTAGTTGGTAAATTTTTTAGGTCAATTTCTGTTATGTCCTCAGCCGTTGCGAGGCCCAATTGACCATGGTTGTTGTTTTGAGTGAGCCTGGGGGCTAGGGATACCCCATCAGTGAGAACAAGCAGCCTGCTTGTCCTCGGAGAAAGCGAATGCTACATACCTGTAGAAGGTATTCTCCGAGGACAGCAGGCTGATTGTTCTCACAAACCCGCCCGCCTCCCCTTTGGAGTTGTGTCTTCCCTTAAGAGTATTGTCTTGCTACATACTGGACTGGCCGGCTCGAGCCGGTTTCGGGCGGGAAGACGGCCGCGCATGCGCGGTGCGCGCGGGCGCGCGAGGGCTAGCAAAGGACTTTGCTAGTGAAGATTCCGATTGGAGGGGCTGCCGTGGACGTCACCCATCAGTGAGAACAATCAGCCTGCTGTCCTCGGAGAATACCTTCTACAGGTATGTAGCATTCGCTGTATGCGTATAATGTTACTTTCTGCAAGAGGGGTGGATCAGTGTTAAGGAGTAGATTATTAGGAGTAGTTTGAAGGTATTCATTTTGGTTTCTTTTCACTGTGGGCTACTAATAAGACCGAGTTTTGATTACTGGATGCATGATTAGACTTTTTTCTTTGGTGTGGGGTCTGGTGTTCTGGTCTTGTGTGTTATTTCAGGCTTAGTCTTTGGTTAATATTGTGTGGTTATATATGTGAGTGTACATGAGGTTATTTCATGACTTGGTTTTTGTTTGTGTATGACTGTTTGAGATCTTGTCTGCCTGTACTATTTCTCAGTATGTTTTCCTTGGGTTAGGCAATGTGTGGCCGTGTGTTCCTTTTGTTGGGTTGTTTTGGGCCACTTTCGTTGTCTGCCTCATTAGTTGATGAATTTGATCTGCGGTTCGAAATTCCCTTAGATCCTGCCAATGAGATGATATGGGACAGAGTGTGGAGACCTGAAGAGGGAAGGGTTTTGTTTGGGGATTTGTTTAAGGGTTATATGAAAAAGGACCAGGGGCTGTGCATAATTCTTTTTGGGGTTGTCGCCTTTATTGTCATGTTCACCAAAATTCACCCACATTTGGTTGTTGCATTCTTCAGTCTTTGCTTCGTGGCACACCGTGATATTTTGTACTTGCCTTTGATTTAATAAAGATATTAAAAAAAAAAAAAAAAAGAAATGGCATGTACAGGAGTGACTGGGGATTGATCCTGTCCATGCTGGTTCCTGTCCCAAAATGGAAGCCGCAGCCTCCCACAGCAGTTGTTTTTTTTTTTTTTTTTTTTGTAAGACTGCCGTTAAGTTGGGACGTGAGCAGGTGCGACTTGGGATCGTTTTTATCATATCTGCTTTTGAGACCACTAGAGCTTTTAGAAGTAGGCCTGGATAAAAGCCTACAGGGGAGGGGGGAGTTGGTGGGTGGCCCAGGAGGAGGATTTTCTTTTGTTGGGGGGAGGAGTCTGGCCCCGGGGATGGACTTGAGACGGTGAGGCTACAGTTTTACCTTCAATTCCAGCAGAAACCGAGCACCAAATTTCGGCCGCAGATTCAGTTTCAGCAGGAACCAAAAGCCCTGGTTTCGATCATCCACTCAGATGGTGTAGCAAGTCTTAGAAACAAAAGCCCTTCCTTACTGAGAGGATTGTTTAGCAGATTATGAATGCAAACATTCTAATCCAGAAGAAATAAATATGCTGATTGACAGTGTTTTGTTGGCAGTTAAAATGAATAAGTTCCATACTTTCTGTTCAGGATATTACTAGCACGTGAGAAAGTGTTTGTGCATACTAGAAAGCTGACAAAGTAAAAATTATCCCTTTGAATTTCTTGAAATTATCAGCATTATTGTCCACAATAATATGTATAAAATAGCATCTGTGTTTCACACTTTAGCAGATGACAAAATTACCAATAACAAATGCTTGATCCTGTGCTTATAAGTTCTTCAAATATAAAATCTCATTGCCGGAGTATGATAGCAACAGTGCAATGCTGTTTTAGTTGTTTCTGCAATCAATTCTACAAAATACAGAAGTTTGATTTAATAAAAATGGTAATGTCCACCCTTGTAATGTGGAGCAGATTAAATGGTGTGGTGGTACAGCTGAAATATTGTTCTACACTTAGTCTGGTGACATTGCATTGTATTGCAGGTAGAGAAGATGTGGGGATTTCTGATGTGCGGAAAGAAGTCAAATTTGAGTGTTCTGTTGGTCATCCAAAAAAAACAATCAAATTTTATAGAAACAGAATGTAAATCCATAGTTTTCAGGCCATTCAATGTAATGATCTGGTTCTCTAGGCACTTATCATTTCAAGCAATTGTTTGCAATTATAATCCTCCTCTTGAATATTTTAAGCAAGATAAGTGAGTCAGTTTCTAGATATTGGCATAAGACTGAAACGAAAGGGATGCCAAATAATATTAGACATGATGATTGACTGTAGCCAATGTCATTGTCCATTTTGTTATAGAAATGGGGTTAATATCTCTTGAAGCATTTCTTTAGAATAAGGTAAACTAAACAAGTTTAGAGGACAATACCTTGGAAAAGCAGTTTCATGATGCGATGAAGTAAAGGATTCTTCTAGAAATCAACTCTCAAGGAAATATTCAAATAGATACTATTAGCTTTCAAATCCCATTTGGTTAAATAATTTCCAGATGACGAAGTCCAGTGTTGGTCTGCTTTTTATTATACAGCATGACTTCAGGTTTGAAATGAATGAGGTTGGTTGGCTGTGTTCAAAATACAGAGAATGTATTACATAGTAACATAGTAGATGACGGCAGAAAAAGACCTGCACGGTCCATCCAGTCTGCCCAACAAGATAACTCATATGTGCTACTTCTTGTGTATACCCTACTTTGATTTGTACCTGTGCTCTTCAGGGGATGTTGCCACTCTTTGTGTTTCTAACAGCTACTTGCAACCTGGCTTGGCCACTGATGGAAACAGGATTCTGGGCTAGATGGACCACTGGTCTGACCCAGTATGGCTATTCTTATGTTCGTCCTTGGAAATTAATTTTCGGAAATATATTAATATGTTGGGATCTGCTTGGGTACATGTGACCTGGACTGGCCACTATTGAAGACAGGATGCTGAGTTTGATGGGCCTTATCTAACTCAAAATGGCTCTTCATATGTTCTATGCCTAGCAGCAGTACACACCACCAAAAGTTACCAAGGAAGATTTGGGTGGGAAATGGTATTTCAAGCGGACGAATCGGAGAAACTTACTGACTTCACGGTAAACCTGGAGGACATAATGGGGCAGTTCAGCAAACTGAAGAGTAGCAAATCTCCTGGACCAGATGGTATTCATCCTAGAGTACTGATAGAACTGAAAAATGAGCTTGCAGAGCTACTGCTAGTGATATGCAACTTATCCTTAAAATAGAGTGTGGTACCGGAAGATTGGAGGGTGGCCAATGTAACGCCGATTTTTTAAAAAGGCTCCAGGGGAGATCCAGGAAATTATAGACCGGTGAGTCTGACGTTAGTGCCGGAGAAAATGGTAGAGGCTATTATTAAAAACAAAATTACAGAGCACATCCGAGGACATGGATTACTGAGACCAAGTCAGCACGGCTTTTGTGTGGGGAAATCTTGCCTGACCAATTTACTTCAATTCTTTGAAGGAGTAAACAAACATGTGGACAGAGGGGAACCGGTTGATATTGTGTATCTGGATTTTCAAAAGGCGTTTGACAAGGTACCTCATGAAAGGCTACAGGGGAAATTGGAGGGTCATGGGATAGGAGGAAATGTCCTATTGTGGATTAAAAACTGGTTGAAGGATAGGAAACAGAGAGTGGGGTTAAATGGGCAGTATTCACAATGGAGAAGGGTAGTTAGTGGGGTTCCTCAGGGGTCTGTGCTAGGACCGCTGCTTTTTAATATATTTATAAATGATTTAGAGATGGGAGTAACTAGTGAGGTAATTAAATTTACTGATGACACAAAGTTATTCAAAGTTGTTAAATCGCGACAGGATTGTGAAAAATTACAAGAGGACCTTACGAGACTGGGCGGCTAAATGGCAGATGACGTTTAATGTGAGCAATTGCAAGGTGATGCATGTGGGAAAAAAGAACCCGAATTATAGCTACGTCATGCAAGGTTCCACGTTAGGAGTTACGGACCAAGAAAGGGATCTGGGTGTCGTCGTCGATAATACACTGAAACCTTCTGCTCAGTGTGCTGCTGCGGCTAGGAAAGCGAATAGAATGTTGGGTATTATTAGGAAAGGTATGGAAAACAGGTGTGAGGATGTTATAATGCCGTTGTATCGCTCCATGGTGCAGCCGCACCTTGAGTATTGTGTTCAATTCTGGTCACCGCATCTCAAGAAAGATATAGTAGAATTGGAAAAGGTGCAGCAAAGGGCGACTAAAATGATAGCGGGGATGGGACGACTTCTCTATGAAGAAAGATTAAGGAGGCTAGGGCTATTCAGCTTGGAGAAGAGACAGCTGAGGGGGGAGACATGATAGAGGTATATAAAATAATGAGTGGAGTGGAACAGGTGGATGTGAAGCGTCTGTTCACGCTTTCCAAAAATACTAGGACTAGGAGGCATGCGATGAAACTACAGTGTAGTAAATTTAAAACAAATCGGAGAAAATTTTTCTTCACCCAACGTATAATTAAACTCTGGAATTTGTTGCCGGAGAAAGTGGTGAAGGCGGTTAGCTTAGCAGAGTTTTAAAAGGGGTTGGACGGTTTCCTAAAGGACAAGTCCATAAACCGCTACTAAATGGACTTGGGAAAAATCCACAATTCCAGGAATAACATGTATAGAATGTTTGTACGTTTGGGAAGCTTGCCAGGTGCCCTTGGCCTGGATTGGCCGCTGTCGTGGACAGGATGCTGGGCTCAATGGACCCTTGGTCTTTTCCCAGTATGGCATTACTTATGTACTTATGTAGAGGGAACATTGATTCCATTGGTTGTTGGTTCTGTTTTTGGTATCTGGATGTCATTTATATCATTGTGAATCCATTAGAAATATCTTGTATTTTGACAAAGAATAGCTTCTAACCTGTAATTGTTCTTCGAAGTAGTTGTTTCTTAGATTTATGCACAACACACCCATCTGTTCTTGGTTGAATAATTATATATTCTGTTCTCTAGATCTATGCTTCCCAGTTTAAAAGGGACAGTTGACATTAATTTATAGCAGTTAGTAGTTAATTGGAATTCAGAGTTGTGGAAATGTTAATTTGAGAAATTCTTCCGGATAGCATAGGACAATTGGTTTAACCCATCAGTTTGAGCGTACATAGGAATATCTTCAGAAAGCAACAATTACAGGACAAATTAACTTCTGATGGAGGTCATTTGTGTCTGTACTGAAGCTCCATCCTCTACTGACAAGAAATGTGAATGTTTGCTAAGGGACAACCCTCAAGACTTTATTGCTACTAATAGTGATTGCTTCTGTAGTGCAGTTAGGCATCTGTAGCCCTTTACAGATACATAAGACAGTCTTTCATAGGGATCTTATAGCTACTCAAGTTTATTAAAAACTAGTAAAAAAAGCCCCGTTTCTGATGCAAATGAAACGGGGCTAGCAAGGTTTTCTTCTGTGTGCATGTGGGAGTGTGTGTGCCTCTGCCCTCTCTCCCCTCCCCCCTTTGAGTCCTTCACTGTTAGAGCCAGAGATTTGATTTTGTGCTCTGCTGTTTTCCTTCACTGACTGTTTGTGTTACAGAGAGGGCGGGGCAGACACTCATGGGGAAACCGGATATCTCTCCCCCTTCACACTTCCGGCTGGAGGCTTCATAGAACTTTGGTGTTGCCTTTTATATAGAGAGATTTACTATCCTGCCCAACAGATGAACCATCTGGGCAGCCTACAGTCTAAAAATATAGGGGTCAGGATAATGCTATTCTGACATGACAAAACAAAGTGGGTTTGGGGGTAGAACTACAATAGGAAATTGGAAGGGGGTGCAACACAAGAGGTCTGCATCCGTGTAACCAGGAATTTGCTTCTGAGGCTCATAGATGAGGGATGTCAAATAGCAAGAAATTAGCAAAAAGCATTCTTAAATAAGTCTTAAGGTTCATTTTAAATGGTCAAAACACACATATGATTATTTGATCAGAGCTGTGAGAGACCATTTTGTTTAAATGTCAGGTATGAATAGTATGTGAAACCATTTATTAAACTGTTGGTGTACAGTAAAAATCTGTTTCATAAAGGGTAATTGAAGTGGGCAAAACATTCTATAATTTTTAGTGCTGAAATTCCACAGCTTTTATATCAGGTTTCTTCATATTATATCTGTGATATTTCCATGAGTATCCTCTTTCTGAAATGTGTATCTCACCTGCAAAGTGATGAGAATATCTGATTGATACTTGCTTCGCCGTTAGTAATGCACACCGGTTATTTCAGAAGAGAAGAGATGTAGCAAGCTTTGGTCTTTAAAAAAATAAATATTGGGGGTTCCAATGTTGTATTTCTTGTAATCTTTTCTTAATGTTTCAATTTCAAGTGTGGACTGCCAAAACTGGTGATAACTGGTGGTGGTCTGCATTTTTACTAATCCTGATATTCTTTTCAAAGTCATTAATTAATGTGTAACAACTGAAGGATCTCGGCATTATTGACTCTGCTTGTTTCTTATTGATGCTTTTGTTTTTACTTTTCTTTTCTCCATTTTCTGGTGCATGGAAGATTGTTGATTGAATTTTCTATTGTATCTTTGTTCTGATTACTTGGTTTTTTTTCTTTATCTGTCTCTGTGATAGCCTTATAGTCGCTCTTCTTCCATGTCTTCCATTGATCTAGTCAGTGCCTCTGATGTACACAGATACAGCGCTCAGGTACTGTATGAATACACAGAATGGGGTTACTTACATTTATGTTATCTGTTTATTCTTAACCAACTCACTTGTTCCTCAGTTGTAAACTTGTGCTGACGAGTTTTTTGTATTTTGGCATTTGATTTGCATGCAGAATTAAAGTTTAGAGTGTGAAACATTTTTTGGAGGAGGGGGAATGGCTTTGTGCACAAAACAGTGCAATGCTGGCGCTTTTTTGTGTATTTTAAAATATGAAGACTCTTTAGTGAAAAAAAAAACTTTGCAAAACAGGCCATCTTTTTACTAAATTGTTGTGCAAGCCCACTTTGTCTATAAGTTTATGTAAATTCATTCAAAGCTCATTAATGTGGAAATGCATAAAAAGGTTTAACAGACTGGTTTTCAGAAAAGATAACTGTATTTAACTAAGGTATAATTCATTTTTTGATGCTATGGTAGGAATGATTAAAGGAGCTACTTACCCCAGTGTCTAAGGTCCTCCCTCTGAACCTCAATTCCCTGGTGGCCCTCCTGCCCTCCCCAGCTGCAATCCAGCTCTAAAAGTACTAAAAAAAAAAAAAAAAAAAAGTGCCTCTCCATCTGCTCCATCACCTTTCCCAAACCCACCTTTGGGCTTGGGGGATCTACCCTAGTCCCCCCTCCCCCAAACTGGTAGTTCCCCCATAAGAGGCATGTAGAATTAAACATGACCCGTGACAGTGCATACCACTAAGAATCAGCCTTCCAAATAAGGGAGCACTCCTTTTTAGTTATATATAATGTAGGCTTACTACTAGGGGTCAGGCACCATCACTTTTCCCAAAGGTGGAAATGAGGCAGAAGCAAGTAGGGATCACCACTGCCCTGTGTGGAGTGTGGGGTAAGTGAGAACATCTGGAGGAGGGTCAAGTAAGTACCTGAGTCTGTGGGCGGGGTTGGCAAAGATGGCATGGCTTGGCAGCGGCACTGTTTAACTTTTAGCCACAGACTGGGGCTCAGGAGTAGAGCATGAGCAGCTGCCTATCTGGGGAATCAAAGTTCCTCCTCCTCCTCCTCCCTTTCCTGAATGATGCTCAACAACCTGTGCAGTTAGCTCTTGCATTGATTCTTGCTATTGCACAAAGCAGAAAACAAGACATAAGAAACTTCTTATGAATGTTTGCTGTGGAATTTAAATGAACCAGAAATTTGTTTAAATTCTGTTGCAAAATCTTTCAGACAGCCACTAACCCACAAATGTTTAATTCGGTCCCTTTGAATACAAGCTTTTCCTCATATATTGTAATAATCCTTTTCTTTATTGAGTTATGGTATCTTCAGAATTGCATGGTCTTATTAAGAATTTCTAAATAAAGCAATATTTTAGCCTAACAGGCTGACTGTCAAGTTGAAATAATACCTGCTCATGTAGAGCACTAAAATATGATTCTGTTTACTCACAAAAGAAAATAATTTTAAATTAGTTATTTTCTCCATAATTTTATTTGGCATTTTTTTTAAAATTAGCAATCAAGCTAAACAGCACAAAAATCAAGCAGTGTAATTAATACTACTTAGTAACCCAAAACACTTATATACATCTGCAACACCATCAAAGCCACCAGGTAAGGGATCATGGATTTGATAGACATCCTTTCTGGGGTACAACCAAAGCGGTTTACATATACAATGAGCCCTAGTGGGCTCACAATCTGTTTGTACCTGGGGCAATGGAGGGTTAAGTGACTTGCCTAGGCTCACAAGGAGCTGCAATGGGAATCAAGCCTAGTTCCCCAGGTTCTCACCCCACTGCACTAACCATAGGTTACGTCTCCACTTCACACTCATGGTAATGAGATCACACTAAGGGGGCCTTTTCAAAAGGTGCACTAGTGTTTTTTTAGTGCGTGCTAAAAATTCACTTGCACTAAACACTAACAGCCAGATGCACTAAAGCCCCCGCAAAAAGCTCTTACCTTAGCGATCCTCGTTGCTGCGAACCGATTCTGAGAAAACCGGGCATGCATGAAGGAAATCGCATGCAAATGAGCTGCTTGCTGTTAGCTCATTTTGATGCGATTTCCTTCTTTGGGGGGGAAGCCAGTCGGTCAACTGAGTATGTGCAGATCAGCCAATCGCTAAGCGCAGCTGATCTTTCATACACGCACAGAAGCTGCATGTATGAAAGCCATATAAAACTTTTCTTTTCTTGAAAACTGCTGAGCAGCATACAGCATTGGGGAACTGTTGTGCTGCAAACAGACGAGGCAGCAAATCACTCCTCCAGTTGCTATGAGAAGTTCCTGCTGCCAGCCAGAGAAGCCAAACGCGCTGTGATTGGCTGCTGGAACACGAGGCGGAACAAACAGGAGAGCTCCGGAGTGGGGGATTTTTGTAGCTGAGCCGTGCAAAACTTTTTTTTTTTTAAACTGCTGTCTTTGAGGGGCAGCAAACTGTTCCATTAGGGGGAGAGAACAGTGGTGATTAAACTGCTTGCTACACAGATGGAACTTCCTGGTGTCCCCCTCCGGCAGTGTTGCCAGGTACTCGGCCCCGAAACCCGCCCAAAAAGTTCACACCCCCACCCCCGCCGTCATCAACCCCGCCCCCGCCGTCATTGGTCCCGCCCAAAACGTCACTAGCCCCACCTAAAACGTCATCTAACCCCGCCCAAAACATCACTAGCCCCGCCCCCAGCGGCCCGAAAAACCGTCCAAAAACCACCGAAAAAAACCCCAAAAACCAGCCCAAAAAAACGCGACCCGCAGCGGGCAAAATTTTCCCGCAGCAGGTCGCGGAAAACCGCCCAATTGGGCGGGAAAACCGCCCACTTGGCATCCTTGCCCTCCAGTAGTGAGTAGGCGGGACATCCCAGGCTGATGCTGTCCTATTGGTTTAGCCCCTGTCTGTGGAGGGGGACATCAAGAAGTTCGGATCCAATCAGTTCACAGCTCTAAAGTGATGTCATCAGGGAAGCCCTGCAGGGAGGAGGAGTTGGGACAGCAGCCAACCAATGAGAATCCATCTTCAGGGAGTTGGGTGTTCTAGGATGTCAGCAGTCCAATAGAAGGAAGCAGCAGGAACAGCTGGGGGTGGAACCAAGCCCGTTTCCCACAGACGCTGTTTCTTTGATGGACCCTTGCATTTGTGGTACTTTTATGCTTTACATTTCGGTACTGCCCGCCTCCCCCCCCCCCCCCCCCCCCCCCCCCAATTTCTTGCCAGTAAAATGTAATTTGAAAAAGAAACATATGGCATGGCTTTCATACACGCAAAGAAGCTGCGTGTAAGCTGGTATATATATTTTTTGTGCTCCATCTTCCCTGCCTTGTTTCTCCCCTTCTCCTACTTGCAATAATGAAGAACCAGCAGGTCTACACCTCCCATTAAAATTTCCATGGTAAAGGTAGGGACTGCTTTTGTGCATGGGGTCGGAAACGGTAGTGCATCGCATTCACATTACAATAGTAATTAGCTCATTATAATAGCTTTGCATTCCGTTTTCGTTAGCTGCTACCGTGACACGAAAATGGCTCGGAGAACCCTTTTGTGCATGTCCCGGTTTACTACTTACACGCTAAAGTGGCTAGAATCAGTTGAAAAACCACGTTGCTGGCTCGTTAAGTTTAGTGCATCTGGCCCTTAGATAGTTTATCCCCACCCCGTCCCTGTGGGTTGTTCCTTTGTCCCCACCCCATCCCCACAGGTTTTGTCTCTGTCCCGTCCCCGCAGGCCCTGTCTTCATCCCCATCCCCGCCCCATCCCTGTGGTCTCTGTCTTCATCTGCAGAAGCCTCGAACACTTACGATTTTGTATTTAAATGTTTTTTTTTTTTTAATATAAAAAGGAACAATATGCTGTGCAACTGTTGTGTATAAATTACAAATAATAATAATAACGAGCAACTAAAATAACCCTTCCAACTCCAACAATAGCTGACTTCTGCTACCCCAAGGAACCCTTATTCAACCTGTTAAAATGTCCAGGGGTACAAAATGCAACCTGTTCTGTATGGCCTAGAGGGGAGAAATATGCCCTATGAAGCACTGTTATGATTTTTTAAATCTGTAGATGAATAAGTCATCAACAATCTCATGATTCAGTCTAACTCTCCTGTCTTCCACAATCCTTCCTCCAACAGAATATTTCTTCTTATAGCATGTGCTGGTAGCAGGAATGTACAGGATTCCCCATGCAAATTTTGCTAGTTGTAGCCAGTATGTTGCTCGTTTTTCCAAAAAATCAAAATATCGTCTTCTGTGCTATCCAAACTGCTGTATCTGTTTATGGCTCTGCCAATTAATATTCCTCAATCATTCTTTACGTCCCTCACTAGAAAAGTCTTCTCATTTATCTGACATAAGAGACCCCCAGAGTAAATCGGAATATCCTCTATCAAGCTAGAAAAGATGGTGGTATGGGGGTTCCTAACTTTACATTATACTATAGGGCAACCCTGCTCCAAACTGTGGCAGTCTGGCAGAAGGGAGTCCCTAAACCTTGGTCATCTGTTGATCAACATTTAGTGGGAGGAGTTCCCCTTCGGGCCACTCCATGGCTCCCTTTGCCGACATTGCGATGAATGTTACCACGAGTGGGAGGTCAGACGGGGGTGGTGCTGGTAGCCTGGGTGCAGTGTAGAACCCACATTTTTCTAATCATTGATACCACTTAAAGACCCCTATCATGTGTTCTCCGGGCTTTCCCCAGGGTACATTTGACCCCACATACCAGAGATGGGCTGCATCCTCCCTCTGTGAGCTGGGTCAGCTCTGGGAAGAGGGGTAATGTACCACATTTGAAGTATTAAAGGATGAATATAGTTTGTTAGGAAGAGACTACTATCATTATATGCAAATAAAAGACTTTATCTATCACAGAACCAAATCAGAGTTAAAGTTGGTGGAAACTAAACTGGAAAGTGCATTGCGATCAGGTGCTTTCAAAGGAGGGATCTCTAAAATATATCAGGCTCTATTACATAGATCTCAACCTCTACTCCCTTATCAAAAAAAGTGGGAATCGATGTTATTGTCTACCTGTGAACCATCACAATGGGCAAAGACATTTAAACATTTAATGAGAAGATCAGTTGCCACTCCATTAGTGGAAATGGTTATGTTATTATATCAGTGGTACTTCACCCCACATAGACTGTCACAAATCTTTAAGACGGGATCAACAGCTTGTTGGCGCCAATGCAGGGGTCCAGGCACTTTTTGGCACATATGGTGGACATGCCCTACTATTCATAGCTTTTGGACTGCTCTTCATTCTCATCTCTAGCAGTGTACCCCAGCCCCCCCCCCTCCCCTCCCCATTACATCAGATACCTGCCTTTTTAATGTGTGGCAGCTGGGAGTCAAGAAGGAACTTCACCAGTTCTTATCTCATGTATATACAGCTGCTTGGATTTTGGTGGCAAAATGCTGGAAACAGACTACAGTAACAACTGTGGCTCAGGTCTTCAACAAAGTGAACTATTGTTGCCTTATGTCTAAGCTCACAGCTAAAAAACGTGGTCACCTTTTACAATTCTCAAAAATATGGACACATTATATGCGATGGCGAGATATTTCTGTATGAAAGATTGTGTTACCACAACAGTTTATTTCTTAATGGGTCACCATGACTGAAATCCTTGCCTTGCTATACGAGTTGAGTTAAGGAGGGGGGGATGGAAACTGTGACACCACCAAAACAACAATTTATTGGATCATTGTGTACGTTCTTGTTTTTGGTAACTTGAATAAATAAACTGTGGAAAAAAATATATATCATCGGCATCACTCAAACATAAATAACAGTCCAGTTCATTAACAGGTTTCAAAGTAGAAATGGTATTGGTGAATCTTGCAGCAAAGTAATAAATTTAATACGAATCAGAGAAAATTTTTCTTCACTCAACGTGTAATTTAACTCTGGAATTTGTTGCCAGAGAATGTGGTAAAGGTGGTTAGCTTAGCGGGGTTTAAAAAGGGTCAACTTAAATGATGCACTGTGCTCTGCAGACACTTGGAACTAGAGAGCTGCACGGCTTCCGTCCCCGCGGGAATCCCGCGGGGACGGAGGCAGTTCCTGCGGGGTTCCCGCGGGGATGGAACCAGTTCTGTGGGCTTCTCGTGGAAGTGTAAGCTGCACCTGCACCAGCCTCTCATCTACCGAATACCAATTTATTTGAGTGCTGTCTCTTCCTCCTCTTCTTCCTTGCTTTAACAGCATAAATGTGGAAAGTCTTCCATTAAGGAGGTGGTAGAGTCACAAATGATGACGGAATTCAAAAAGGCGTGGGATGAACACAGAGGATCTCTAATTAGAAAATGGAAGTTATATAAAAGCTAACCTTAAATGGCTGCATGTGTGTGGATATGTCAAGTGACACTTAGATGGCGACTCTGGCTGTGATGAACTAGAGCTGATACCTGGCAGACTTGTATGGTCTGTGTCTCATACATGGCAATCTGGTGTAGGATGGGCTGGAAAGGGCTTAGACAGCAACTTCAGTGGCTGGAACATAAGGACAGTGCTGGACAGACTTTTACGGTCTGTGTCCCACAAATGAGAACATGAATAGGCTGGAGTGGGCTTCGATGGCAACTCCAGCAGTTGGAACATAAGGATGGGGCCAGATAGACTCCTGTGGTCTTTGTTCCAGAAACACGAAAGACCATAATCAAGTATATAATATCACACTCGTTGATTTAATGATGAATTGATCATGAGTGTGACTATTGGGCAGAGTGGATGGACCGTTCAGGTCTATTTGTTGTCACTTACTATGTTACTGTTAATCCTCTTTGCTCCCAGGCTGGTGCACAGACCTCAGCTCTGACACAGGCACGAGAATCAGATGTCACCTGACCTACTGGCGCGTGCATGTGGCGTGAATGGACTCATTCTCAGCACACACTGCCAGTGAATCAGAGACAAATCTTACATGTGCGCACCAGAGTGTTCCAAGTTCCAACTTCTATTCCTTCCTTGCCTACAGTGCTGTGGCTCAAATCCAGAAAGGGAGCTGACTGGAACTTTCTTTTATGTACTATTAAATTCTTACGGGGATGGGTGGGGATGGGTTAAATTCTTGCGGGGACGGGTGGGGACGGGTTGGAATGGTTTTAATTTTTGCGGGGATGGGTGGGGACGGGTAAGATTCCAGCGGGGATGGGTGGGGACGGGTAAGATTCCAGCAGGGACGGGCGGGGATGGGTAGGATTTCTGTCCCCATGCAACTCTCTACTTGGAACCGTACAAGCACTATGAGGTCCAAGGAAGGCTTACATAAAGCCTGTAGTAATTGCTCTGTGTGTAGCATCATGATTGAGTCAAATGTGTTTATTGATACACATACGGACAAGATTTACCCTTTGTATTCTACAACTAATTGTGCTTCTGATAATGTAATATACATTATAAGCTGTCCGTGTAAATTATATTATGTAGGACAGACATCTCGTCCTAAGACACGATTGATAGAACACAGACACTGTATACAGGCTGAAAAAACACATGAACCCATGGTGTCTCACTGCTTAATGAAACATCATCAATTTTCAGAATTGAGGCGCATCATCGTGAAACAGATAAGAATAACTGAACGGAGGGGCGACATCAGACGATTAGTGAGACAAAAGGAGCAACGATGGATATTTTTGTTGCAAACTGTAATCCCTAAGGGTTTAAATGTGTCCATCGAATGGAAAGCATTTCTTTAATTGCATTGCATAAATGATTGGAGGAGGCGTCTTTGACGTCACACGCTGAGTATATAAGCAGAACGTTTGAAAAAGAAGCAGACCGCCATTTTTGTACCGGTGTGAAATGGAGACCATAAGTTGTCTAAGTTGCTTGGTTGTGTTTAAATTAAGGATTTCCCCTGAAGCAGCTATTTATTGGCGAAACAGGGTTCCCCTGTCGGGACTTTATGGGACTTTGTAGAATTACATAACTGGATTTTGAGACTACAAGAGTCCGTGGAAGAACCATCATCCAAGATAAGTAACAATTTCAGGTTACTTCTAATTGAATACAGCGTCTCAACCTATAGGTGTCTGTAAGGGTATAATGGCAGAGTTATTATAAATTAAATACTGTGGAGTGTTTTTTTGAGACTTATGATTAACTAGTAAAAAAGGCCCGTTTCTGACACAAATGAAACGGGCGCTAGCAAGGTTTTCCTTGGAGTGTGTATGTTTGGGAGAGTATGTGAGAGTGACTGTTTGAGAGTCAGAGTGAAAGTGTGAGTGTGTGAGAGAGAGAGTGAGTCTGGGTGCGAGTGTGTTTGTGAGAGAGTGTGTGTGAGAATGAGAGTGTGTGTATGTGAGACACAGTGTGAGAGAGAGTGTGTGTGTGTGGGCAAGAGAGAGAGTGTGTGTGAGACACAGATTCTCTGTGAGAGTGAGTGTATGACACCAAGCGAGTGTGTGAGTGACTGTGTGGCACATAGAGAGTGAATGTGATACTGTGTGAGACAGACTGTGTGAGAGTGAGAGTCAGAAAGACATTGTATATGAGAGAGAGAGTGTGAGCCGTGCCCTCCCAATCCATGGCCATCTGTCCCCTGCCCCCTCCATTCATCCTTTTCCAGCAATTCCCCTCTGTCCCTGAGCCCTGCCCTCCCAATCCATGGCCATCCATGTTTGTCTGTCACCTGCCCCCTCCATTCATCCCTATCCAGCATTTCCCCTCTCTGCCTGAGGCCTGCCCTGCAATCCATATCCATCCATGGCCATCTGTCCCCTCCATTCATCCCTATGCAGCAATTCCCCTCTCCCTGAGTCCTGCCCTTCCAATCCATGCCCATCCATGCTCCTCTGTCACCTGGCCCCTCCATTTTTCCCTATCCAGCATTTCCCCTCTCTGCCTGAGGCCTGCTCTGCAATCCATATCCATCCATGCCCATCTGTCCCCTCCATTCATCCCTATCCAGCAATTCCCCTCTCCCTGAGTCCTGCCCTTCCAATCCATGGCCATCCATGCTCATCTGTCACCTGGCCCCTCCATTTTTCCCTATCCAGCATTTGCCCTCTCTGCCTGAGGCCTGCTCTGCAATCCATATCCATCCATGCCCATCTGTCCCCTCCATTCATCCCTATCCAGCAATTCCCCTCTCCCTGAGTCCTGCCCTTCCAATCCATACCCATCCATGCTCCTCTGTCACCTGGCCCCTCCATTTTTCCCTATCCAGCATTTCCCCTCTCTGCCTGAGGCCTGCTCTGCAATCCATATCCATCCATGCCCATTTGTCCCCTCCATTCATCCCTATCCAGCAATTCCCTTCTCCCTGAGTCCTGCCCTTCCAATCCATGCCCATCCATGCTCATCTGTCACCTGGCCCCTCCATTTTTCCCTATCCAGCAATTTCCCTCTCTCCCTGAGTCCTGCCCTCCCAATCCATGGCCATCCATGCTCCTCTGTCCCCTGCCCCCTCCATTCATCCATTTCCAGTAATTCCCCTCTCTCCCTGTGCCCTGCCCTCCTAATCCATACCCATCCATGCTCCTCTGTCCCCTGCCGCCTCCATTCATCCTTTTCCAGCAAGTCCCCTCTCGCCCTTCCATGACCCCCCCCCTCGCATCAATGCTACTCTCTCTCCCATGTCCCAGCCTGGCCCGCCCTCTTCTCCCCCCCCCCTTCGCATCCATGCCTCGCATCCATGCCCCCCCCTTCGCATCCATGCCCCCCCACCCCTTCGCATCCATGCATCCCTTTTTTTTTTTTTTTATTCTTTTTAACTTTACCTCCGTGGCGGTTCGTGCAGCGAAGCGTCAGGGAAGGAGGTGGCGCTCCCGACGTCTAGCTTTCCCTTCGCTGTGTTCCGCCTTGTTTTGAAGGCGGAACACAGCGAAGGGAAGGGTAGACGTCGGGAGCGCCGCCTCCTTCCCTGACGCTTCACTTCCGGATTTGTTTGTTTAGACGCGAGGGCGGGGCAGAGACGGCTAGATGGCTTCACACCACGAACGCCACGAACCCTACAGCCAGGGACTCAGGGAGTGACGTCAGATGGCTTCAGAACGTCCTCATTAGAACGTTCACGGTGCGTTTTATTATATTAGATGAGGTGCCCTCATACAAAAGGCGTGTCCTTTAAAAACGAGGTGTTTCTGATATCACTGAGGTCTTTTTTTTTCTCCACTTTTTTTCATTGTTGCCTGCCACATTTACCCACAAACACCTTGATTATATTGTAGAATTGTTGGAGAGTTTTTGATATTATATTCTACATATTCCATGATTAATAGTGATTTCAATTACCCCAATCTTGACTGGATAAATGTTACATCAGGGAGCGGCAGGGAGATAAAATTCCTAGATGTAATAAATGACTGCATCTTGGAGCAACTGATCTAGAGAGGGAAACATTTTAGATTAACTCCTTGGTGGAGTGTAAGGCATAGTACAAGAGGTAATGGTGTTGTGTTGCTGGGAAACAGTGATCATAACATGATCAAGTTTGAGCTACTATCAGGAATGAAGCCACAAAAGAAATCAACTGTGTAGCAGCATTTAATTTTCGAAAGGATGACTATGCTAAAATAAAGAAAATGGTTAAAAAGAAGCTAAAAGGATAGGCTGCAAAGGTTAGAACATTAAATTAGGCATGGACATTATCTAAAAATACTATCTTGGAAGCCCAGACCATATGCATTACAAAGATGGAAAGAAGAGTAAACAGCCAGCATGGTTAAAAGGTGAAGTGAAAAAGGCTATTAAAGCCAAAAGAATGTCCTTCAAAGAATGGAAAAAGGACCCAAATAAAGAAAATAAGAAGTAACATAAGCACTGGCAAATTAGAGGCTAAGCATTGATAAAGAAGGCTAAAAGAAATTAATAGAAACGTGCCTCTGACACACAAACTCACAGTAACAACTTTTTCAGTTACATCAGAAACAGAAAGCCTGTGAGAGAATCCTTGGGACAGTTAGATCATGAAGGAGCAAAGTGGAACTCAGGGAGGACAAGGCCTTAGCAGAGAAACTGAATGATTTCTTTGCTTCGGTCTTTATGGAAGAAGATATAAGAGATCTCTAACTATTCCAGTAATACTTTTCAAGGGTGACGATGTGGAAGAACTGAAAGAAATCTCTGTGAACCTGGAAGACTTACTAAGCCAAATCAACAAATTAAAGAGGAGTAAATCACCTGGACCAGATGGTATGCATCCAGGAGTACTGAAAGAACTCAAACATGAAATTGCTGATCTGCTGTTAATCTGTAACTTGACATTAAAGTCGTCCGTAGTACCTAAAGATTGGAGGATGGCCAATGTGACGCTGATTTTTTTTTTTAAGGGTTCCAGGCTGATCTGGGAAATTAGACTGGTAAACCTGACGTCAGTGCCGCGTAAAATAGTGGAAACTATTATAAAGAATAGAATTACTGAACACATAAATAAATCTGGTTTAATGGAACAGAGTCAGCATGGTTCCAGCCAAGAGAAGTCTTGCCTCACCAGTTTGCTTCATTTCTTTACAGGCGTGAATAAACATGTGGACAAAGGCGAGATGGTTGATGTAGTGTATCTAGATTTTCAGAAAGCTTTTGCAAAGTTCCTCATGAGAGACTCCTGAGAAAATGACATGGGATAAGAGGCAATGTTCTGTTGTGGATTAGGATTGATTATTGGACAGTAAAGAGAGGGTAAGGTTAAATGGCCATTTTTCTCAGTGAAGGGAGTGAATAGTGGAGTGGCACAGGGAGCTGTACTGGAACCGGTTTTATTTAGCATATTTATGAATGATCTGGAAATCGAAACGAGTGAGGTGATGAAATTTGCAGATGACGCACAACTGTTCAAGATTGTTAAAACACATGTGGACAGTGAAAAATTGCAGAAAGACCTTAAAAAAACTGGAAGACTTGGCATCCAAATGGCAGATGAAATTGAATGTGGACTAATGCAAAGTGATGCACATTGGGAAGAATAATCCCTATTCCTTGCCAAACAGGACTATTACACCCAATTGACCAACTCTCTCAGCTCCAACCCCCGTCGTCTCTTCGCCACCCTTAACTCCCTCCTCAAGTGCCCCCCGCTCCCACCCCCCCCCCCCTCGCTCTCTCCTCAATCACTGGCCGATTACTTCCACGACAAGGTGCAAAAGATCAACCTTGAGTTCACTAGCAAGCCATCTCCGCCTCTTCACCCTTCAACCCTCTCCCTCAACCAACCAACCCAGGCCTCTATTCTATTCTTTCCTGACATCACCGAGGAGGCAACTGCTCGCCTTCTTTCCTCCTCAAAATGCACCACCTGTTCCTCTGATCCCATCCCCACCAACTTACTTACCACCATCTCTCATACTGTCACCCCCTCCATCTGTCATATCCTCAACCTCTCTCTCTCCACTGCAACTGTCCCTGACACCTTCAAGCACGCCATAGTCACACCTCTCCTTAAAAAACCATCACTTGACCCTACCTGTCCCTCCAACTATCGCCCCATCTGCCTCCTACCCTTCCTCTCCAAAATACTTGAGCATGCCATTCACAGCCGCTGCCTTGATTTTCTCTCCTCTCATGCCATCCTCGATCCACTTCAATCCGGTTTTCGCCCCCTTCACTCGACAGAAACAGCACTCTCTAAAGTCTGTAATGACCTGTTCCTTGCCAAATCCAGAGGCCACTACTCCATCCTCATCCTCCTTGATCTATCCGCCACTTTTGACAGTGTCAATCATGATTTACTCCTTGCCACACTGTCCTCAATTGGGTTCTGGGGCTCTGTCCTCTCCTGGTTCTCCTCCTATCTCTCCCACCGCACCTTCAGAGTTCACTCTCATGGATCTTCCTCCACCCCCATTCCGCTATCTGTTGGTGTTCCCCAGGGATCTGTCCTTGGACCCCTTCTCTTCTCAATCTACACCTCTTCCCTGGGCTCCCTGATCTCATCTCATGGCTTCCAGTATCATCTCTATGCTGATGACACCCAGCTGTATCTCTCCACACCAGACATCACCGCGGAGACCCAGGCAAAGATATCGGCCTGCTTATCCGACATTGCTGCCTGGATGTCCAACCGCCACCTGAAACTGAACATGTCCAAGACCGAGCTCATCGTCTTTCCACCAAAACCCACTTCTCCTCTTCCTCCACTTTCCATCTCAGTTGATAACACCCTCATCCTCCCCGTCTCATCTGCCTGCAACCTCTGAGTCATCTTCGACTCCTCCCTCTCCTTCTCCACGCATATCCAGCAGATAGCCAAAACCTGTCACTTCTTCCTCTTCAACATCAGCAAAATTCGCCCTTTCCTTTCTGAACACACCACCCGAACCCTCGTCCACGCTCTCATTACCTCTCGCCTTGACTACTGCAACCCACTCCTCACCGGCCTCCCACTTAGCCATCTATCCCCCCTTCAATCTGTCCAGAACTCTGCTGCACGTCTTATATTCCGCCAGAACCGATCTACTCATATCACCCCTCTCCTCAGGTCACTTCACTGGCTTCCAATCAGATACCGCATTCAGTTCAAGCTTCTCCTTCTTACCTACAAATGCACTCAGTCTGCTGCCCCTCACTACCTCTCTACCCTCATCTCCCCTTACGTTCCAGCCCGAAACCTCCATTCACAGGACAAATCCCTCCTCTCGGTACCCTTCTCCACCACCGCCAACTCCAGGCTCCGCTCATTATGCCTCGCCTCACCCTATTCCTGGAATAACCTTCCTGAGCCCTTACGCCAAGCCCCCTCCCTGCCCATCTTCAAGTCTTTGCTCAAAGCCCACCTCTTCAATGCTGCCTTTGGCACCTAACTCTCACCTCTCAGGAAATCCAGACTGCCCCAATTTGACTACCCCTATCGGACTGACTGTTCACTTGTCCTTTAGATTGTAAGCTCTTTGAGCAGGGACTGTCCTCTATGTTAAATTGTACAGCGCTGCGTAACCCTAGTAGCGCTTTAGAAATGTTAAATAGTAGTAGTAGTAGATTCATATTTACGGGTCCACCTTGAGAGTCAGCACCCAAGAAAGATCTAGGTGGTGGTGTGGACAATCCGCAGAAATCTTTGCCCAGTGTGTGGCGGTAGCCAAAAAAGTCAACAGGATGCTATGAGTTACTAGGAATGGGATGGAAAATAAGACCGAGTATACTATAATGCCTCTGTATTGCTCCATAGTGCGACCTCGCCTTCAGTATTGCATTCAGTTCTGGTCACCATATCTCAGAAAAGATATAGCAGAATTAGAAAAAGTTCAAAGAAGAGCAACCAAAATGATAAAGGGGATGGAACTCCTCTCATATGAGAAAAGGCTAAAGAGGTTAGGGCTCTTCAGCTTGGAAAGAGACAGCTGAAGGGGAGATATGATTGAGGTCTACAAAATCCTGAGTAGTGTAGAACAAATAGAAGTGAATTGATTTTTTTTTAATCTTTCAAAAAGTTCAAAGACTAGGGGACACTTCATTGAAATACTTTTAAAACAAATAGGAACTTTTTGCCAGAGGACATAGTTACAGCAGTTAACATATCTGGGTTTAAAAAAAGGTTTAGACAAATTCCTCGAGGAAAAATCCATAGTCTGCTATTGAGACAGACATGGGGAAGCCACTGCTTGCCCTGGAATTGGTAGAATGGAATGTTGTTACTATTGGGGTTTCTTCCAGGTACTTGTGACCTGGATTGGCCACTGTTGGAAGCAGTGTGCTGGACTAAATATTGGTCTGACCCGGTGTGGTTGTTCTTATGTTCTTATGCATAAGTGTTTTGGGTTTGGGGAAAGGTTTGTTTATATGCATACACAGTAGCTCTCAGATTCATGGTGGTTCCCTGTGTGAAGTTACACTCTTAAGTAGCTCCAAAGTTGTATTACTTGTTTTACCTGCTGTGGTGAAGGAACATAAAGGAAGAGTTGTGCTGGCCCCCTCAGTTCTGGCTGCTTCTCCTTTGCCAGGATCAATGGATATCTTGCAGGGAGGGCTCACAGGGTAGTTTAATTGGAGGGAAGGAGTTGTGCCTTCATATTTCTGATAGTACAGTGCAGCATGCTCCTCTAATGGATTCGACACTGACTTGTGTCGCTGGCACTTCAAGGTGACGACATGAACCCTGTGGTTTAGATGGAGAGATCTTAGGAGTCCTGACCCATGCAGAGGGGAGGGGGGTCTGGGCTCAAGGGCTCACGAGCGGGGTTGGAGTACAGCGGACAGATAACAATTTCTATTGAATATTCTTCAGACCATCAGGCATTTTATTTTTATTTTCAACCTTATTTGTAACACGTTTTCATATCAGTATACAATTTATCTTTTTATTTACCAGAGCTCCTTACACGAGATTTCTTTCTGGTAGCAGTTCAATAGACAGTTTTTTCAACAGACCATTGTAAAAGGTACACATACATTTAGCTCCTAGATAAAACATAATTTACCATTACTTTGGTTTACACAAGTTTTGCTATGGTTCATCTCACTGTACTAGCATTTACTAAGAACTGTTTCATATTGTATTATACTATGTATGAGTGTTGATCAAGGTGCAGAGATATTTACGTATATTCTTTTGTCTTAATCACATCTAATTTTCCCTATTAAGCATAAGTAATCTGCTGTTTTAATACATTTAAGATAGTCATCTGAACTTAAGTAGAATTGTTTTTTTTCAAACTTTCCTTAGCTAGGGTACATAACAATAGATTGGGTAGTTTTAAATCTGTAAAACCTAGGTCTTAGAAAGATTTCTTCGATTTATTGTGTTAACTGTTAGGCGACAGGTTCTTATAAACAGATGGTGTTAATATACATTTCTTTAACAGCCATAAAATGCCTGCATTATTATTGTTTATTAAATGTGTTTTTATATGTGCCTATTGATTTATTTAAGAAAAATTTTAAATGTAAGGTGGAATATACCTACATAAGAGAAGACTGTTCTTTTGTACATCACTTATTTTTATTAGTCATTTTCATTTCTAAGAGATACTGTGATTTTAAGTCAGTTTTATAATTGTTTTAATTTAGAACATAAAGACACCTGAGGCAGGCCAGTTGGCCAAAACATGGCCCTGTCGAGTCTCTTTGATTCACATTATTTATATAGACCTATCAATAAATTTGAACTTTTTAAACATTAAGGGGCATAATCGAACGGGGCGCCCAAGTTTTCATGAGGGTGTCCTCGCAGGACGGCCCTGCAAAGGGGCGGGGAAACCTGTATTATTGAAACAAGATGGGTGTCCATCTTTCGTTTCGATAATACGGTCGTGGACACCCAAATCTCAACATTTAGGTCAACCTTAGAGATGCTCGTCCCCGGTTTTCGGCCATAATGGAAACCGAGGACGCCCATCTCAAAAAGACCAAATCCAAGCCCTTTGGTCATGGGAGGAGCCAGAATTCGTAGTGCACTGGTCCCCTGACATGCCAGGACACCAACTGGACACCCTAGGGGGCAATGCAGTGGACTGCACAAATTGCTTCCAGGTGCACAGCTCCCTTACCTTGGGTGCTGAGCCCCCCAAAACCCACTCCCCACAATTGTACACCACTACCGTAGCCCTAAGGGGTGAAGGGGGGCACCTATATGTTGGTACAGTGGGTTTCGGGTGGGTTTTGGAGGGCTCACATTTACCACCACAAGTGTAACAGGTAGGGGGGGCCTGGGTCCGCCTGGCTGAAGTGCACTGCAGCCACTAAAACTGCTCCAGGGACCTGCATACTACTGTCAGGGAGCTGGGTATGACATTTGAGGCTGGCATAGAGGCTGGCAAAAAACATTTTAGTTATTTTTTTTTTCTTTTTTAGGGTGGGAGGGGATTGGTGACCACTGGGGGAGTAAGGGGAGGTCATCCCCGATTCCCTCCGGTGGTCATCTGGTCAGTTCGGGCACCCTTCTTTTTTCCATTATTGGCTGAGGATGCCCATCTCTTAATCATGCCCCAGTCCCGCCTTCGCTACGGTGCTGACACGCCCCTGTGAACTTTGGTCATCCCCGCGATGGGAAGCAGTTGAGGACGCCCAAAATCGGCTTTCAATTATGCCGATTTGGGCGACCCTGAGAGGAGGACACCCATCTCCCGATTTGTGTCAGAAGATGGGCGCCCTTCTCTTTCGAAAATAAGCCTGATTGTCTAAAGACCATTTCTTTGTGTCATCTTCGCTGTGTTCTTTGTGGTCATCACAAACCAATTCCATAGAATTCCTTGCAGAATGGGACAAAAGAAGCAATATCGTACTAGATGAGAGAGCACCCATACATGCCAAAACCTCACATAAACGCAACACAATCCCACGGTTCAACGATGAACTTAAAGAACTAAAAACACAATCCAGAAAACAAGAACGAGCATTAAGAAAAAACAAAAATTAACAAACATTAAATACATGGAAAGAAACACAAAAGAAATACAAACACAAAATAAGACAAACCAAAAGGAAACACTATAAAGAACAAATAGGTACCGATTATAAAGACACGAAGAAACTATACAAATTAGTGGACAATCTACTAGACACCAAAACAGTAACAACATTGAACGCAGACCTCCCACCTGCAGCTGAACTAGCCAAATACTTTGAAGAAAAAATCATCAACCTACGCAAAAACCTGCCTTAAGAAAACACCAACCTTGAAACCCTCATTAACAAACTAGATCCACACCCAGGAGAATCTCCAGCAGACCAAACCTGGACAAATTTCACCTATCTCACCGTTGAAACAGTGGCACAGGCAATTAGAAAGTTCTCCTCCACTCACTGCTTACTAGATACCTGCCCCAACTATATTATGAAAACTCCCCCTGAATGCTTCATTGAAGCTCTCACAGCCCACCTAAATTTCATGTTCCAGGAAGGTCTATTCCCACTAGACAAAGAAAACATTTTACTTGCACCCATTCCAAAAGACACCAAGAAAAAAAAACAACAAAATTACAAACTACAGGCCAGTCGCATCTATACCTTTGGCAACCAAGATGATGGAAGGCATAGTGACCAAACAGCAGAATACATCACCAAATTCTCCATACTGCATGAATCTCAGGCTTCAGACCCCACAATAGAACTGAAATAGTGCTACTCATGCTTCTGGCCAAATTCAAACAGAAAATCGCAACAGGCAAAAACTTCCTCCTACTACAGTTCGACATGTCAAGTGCATTTGAAATGGTCGACCACTATATCCTACTAAGAATACTCAGTAAGATAGGAATTAGAGGAAAAATACTTACATGGATCAAGGGATTCCTGATCACTAGGTCTTACCAAGTCAAATCAAATTCAAAAATCTCACAACCTTGGAAAGCAGAATGTAGAGTACTATAGGGATCACCACTCTCGCCTATACTATTCAACCTAATGATGATCCTATTAGCCAGATCCCTATCCAAACAAGACCTCAACCCAATCTTACATGCGGACAACGTTACAATTTTTATCCCTTTCAAAAATAACCCATCAGAAATCCTCTGAAATCACGAACAGCATGAACACCATGGAATCCTGGGCATCAGCCTTGAAGTTGAAACTCAATAGAGAAAAAACACACTGCTTTATTCTCTCACCCCACCACAATACTGAACATTTCACAACAATGCCTTGGGCTCATCTCTCCCAATCTCAGACAGCCTTAAAATCCTAGGCGTCACCATAGAACCGTGACCTTTCACTCGAAAACCAAGCCAAGGCCACTAGGAAAAAAAGGTTCTACACAATGTGGAAACTCGAACGCATAAAACAATACTTCCCAAAAGATATATTCCGCAGTATGATCCAAACAGTGGTTCTAACCCACGTGGACTACTGCAATAGAATCTACACAGGATGCAAAGATCAAATTTTAAGGAAACTACAAACAGTAGAAAACAGCATCCAGGCTCAGCTACGGAAAAACACGATTCGACAGAGCGAAACCTCTTCTCCAGAATCTATACTGGCTGCCAATCAAGGTTTTGTATAGCCTTCAAGATCTGTTACCTGGCACACAGAATAATCTTTGGCCTAGCACCGAGCTACATGTCCAAACTAATTGACTTACCAACTAGGAATACAAATAAATCAGTGAGATCGTACCTAACCCTTCACTTCCCCAGATGTAAGGGCCTGAAATACAAATCAACATATGACTCCAGCTTCTCCTTTATAATCACCAAGCTATGGAACACATTGCCAAAAGACCTGAAACTCATGGACAATTACCTAAACATCTGAAAAAAACCTAAAGACCCCCTTTTTCAGAAAGTTACAAAATAGACAGCAACAATACAAAACTGTTGTCGCTCAACCTACCTACACACCTACCACACTACCACAACAAAATCATGCTAAGCCCACCAGTCAGTACAAAGCATAATTACAGTCTTTCTAGCTAAATCCCCTACGGTATCTCAATAGTCCCATACAAACTCTTACTTTGGACTATGCAGTCTATAACCAATTGTACTATGCAGTCTGTAACCAGTTACGCCGGAATCTGTAACTATCTCTAAGGAACTATGTAAGCCACATTGAACCCTACCAATAGGTGGGAAAATGTGGGATACAAACGCAATAAATAAATAATATAAATAAATATTAGAGCCGAAAGAGAATCCTTCCAAGAATGGAAAAAGGATCCGAATGAAGAAAATAAGAAACAACATAAGCACTGTCAAGTTAGATGCAAAGCATCAGTGATAAAAGTTAAGAGAATACAAAGAAAACTTGCAACGGAGACAAAAATTATAGTAACACCTTTTTCAGGTACAAAAAGCCTGTGAGGGAATCTGTGGGACCATTAAATCATGAAGGAGTAAAAGGGGCACTCGGAGGACAAGGCCATTGTGGAGAGATTGAATGAATTCTTTGCTTTGGTCTTTACGGTAGAAGCTGTAAGAGGTTTTTACCTATACCAGAAATGGTTTTCAAGGGTGACGTTGCAGAGGGACTGAAAGAAATCTCTGTGAACCTGAAAGATATACTGAGCAAATTGACAAGAGTGATAAATCACCTGGACTAGATGGATACACCCCAGGGTACTGAAAGAACTCAAACATGAAATTGCTGATCTGCTATTAGTGATCTGTAACCTGTCATTAAAATCGTCCATAGTACCTGAAGATTGGAGGGTGGCTAATGTAATGCCAATTTTTTTTAAAGCATTCCAGGGGTGATCCATGAAATTACAGACCAATAAGCATGACTTCAGTACAGGGCAAAATAGTAGAAACAATTATAAAAATAAAATTACAGAACACTTAGAGAAACGTGGTTTAATGGGATAGAGTCAACTTGGGTTCAGCCAAGGGAAGTCTTGCCTCACCAATTTGCTTCATTTATTTGAAGGCATGAATAAGGGTGAGCTGTTTGATATAGTGTATCTAGATTTTTCAGAAAGCTTTTGTTCATCATGAGAGACTCCTGAGAAAATTAAAAAGTCATGGGATAGAAGGCAATGTCTTTCTGTTGATTAGGAATTGGTTATTGGACAGATAATAAAGGGTAGGGTTAAATGGCCATTTTTCTCAATGGAGGGGGTGAATAGTGGAGTTCCACAGGGATCTGTACGGGGACTGGTGGTGTTTAACATATTTATAAATTATCTGGAAATCGTAACAATGAGTGAGATGATTAAATTTGCAGATGAGACAAAGCTATTCAAAGTTGTCAAAACACATGCAGGTTGTGAAAAATTGCATAAAGACCTTAGGAAACTGGAAGACTGGGCATCTAAATGGCAGATTAAATTTAATATGGACATATGCAAAGTGATGCACATTGGAAAGAATAATCAGAATCATAGTTAACCAGAGAAATGGCAAGGACAATCAAGATCAAATATGCATATGTAGTATCGCATCATACCTTATGTTTTGAGTTTTATCTTGTTAGGCAGATTAAATTTAATATGGACATATGCAAAGTGACGCAAATTGGAAAGAATAATCAGAATCATAGTTAACCAGAGAAATGGCAAGAACAATCAAGATCAAATATGCATATGTAGTATCACATCATACCTTATGATTTGAGTTTTATCTTGTTGGGCAGATTGAATGGACATACAGGTCTTTATCTGCTGTCATCTACTGTGTTACTAGAAGTGAATGGGAATGGGTTGCCATCAAAGCGGTTTACATATTATATACTAGTGGCATGGCCATGGGGGCCTGGGCCCCCCAAATTTCCTGTGGGCCCCTGGTTTTGGGTTGGGGACCCCTACCAGCCAAGCTATTTGCTGCAGTAGTGGGTGAGGAGCGGCCGGGGGGGGGCGGTGGCAGGGTGGCAGACCAAAATGTGCCCCCTCACCTTGGACTCTGGCCCCCTCCCACCTCAAGGTCTGGTTACGCCCCTGTTATAGTAACATAGTAGATGATGGCAGAAAAAGACCTGCACGGTCCATCCAGTCTGCCCAACAAGACAAACTCATATGTGCTACTTTTTGTGTATATCTTACCTTGATTTGTAACTGTCATTTTCATGGCACAGACCGTACAAGTCTGCCAAGCACTATCCCCGCCTCCCACCACCGGCTCTGGCACAGATCGTATAAGGCTGCCCAGCACTATTCCCACCACTGGCTCTGGCACAGACCGTATGTCTGGCCAGCACTATCCCCACCTCCCACCACCGGCTCTGGCACAGACCGTATAAGTCTGGCCAGCACTATCCCCACCTCCCACCACCGGCTCTGGCACAGACCGTATAAGTCTGGCCAGCACTATCCCCACCTCCAAATCACCAGCTCCGCCACCCAATCTCGGCTAAGCTCCTGAGGATCCATTTCTTCTGAACAGGATTCCTTTATGTTTATCCCACGCATGTTTGAATTCCGTTACCATTTTCCTCTCCACCATCTCCCGCGGGAGGGCATTCCAAGCATCCACCAGTCTCTCCGTGAAAAAATACTTCCTGACATTTTTTTGAGTCTGCCCCCCTTCAATCTCATTTCATGTCCTCTAGTTCTGCCGCCTTCCCATCTCCGGAAAAGGTTCGTTTGCGGATTAATACCTTTAAAATATTTGAACGTCTGTATCATATCACTACTACTACTACTACTACTTAACATTTCTAGAGCGCTACTAGGGTTACGCAGCGCTGTACAAATCAACAAAGAAGGACGGTTCCTGCTCAGAGGAGCTTACAATGTAAAGGACGAAATGTCAAGTTGATGCAGTCTAGATTTCTTGAGTAGAGGTGTGGTGGTTAGGTGCCGAAGGCGACATTGAAGAGGTGGGCTTTGAGCAATGATTTGAAGATGGGCAGGGAGGGGGCCTGGCGTATGGGCTCAGGGAGTTTGTTCCACGCATGAGGCGAGGCGAGGCAGAAAGGGCAGGGCCTGGAGTTGGCGGTGGTGGAGGAGGGTACTAAAAGGAGGGATTTGTCTTGAGAGCGGAGGTTACGGGTAGGAATGTAAGGGGAGATGAGGGTAGAGAGGTAAGGAGGGGCTGTAGATCGAGTGCATTTGTAGGTTAGTAGGAGAAGCTTGAACTGTATGCGGTACCTGATCGGAAGCCAGTGAAGTGACTTGAGGAGAGGAGTGATATGAGTATATCTGTCCAGGCGGAAGGTAAGACGTGCAGCAGAGTTCTGAATGGACTGAAGGGGGGATAGATGGCTGAGTGGGAGGCCAGTGAGGAGTAGGTTGCAGTAGTCAAGGCGAGAGGTAATGAGAGAGTGGATGAGAGTTCGGGTGGTGTGCTCAGAGAGGAAAGGGCGAATTTTGCTAATGTTATAGAGGAAGAAGCGACAGGTCTTGGCTATCTGCTGGATATGCGCAGAGAAGGAGAGGGAGGAGTCGAAGATGACACCGAGGTTGCGGGCAGATGAGACGGGGACGATGAGGGTGTTATCAACTGAGATAGAGAGTGGAGGGAGAGGAGAAATGGGTTTGGGTGGGAAGACAAGAAGTTCAGTCTTGGCCATGTTCAGTTTCAGGTGGCGGTTGGACATCCAGGCAGCAATGTCGGATAAGCAGGCCGATACTTTGGCCTATGTTTCCGCAGTGATATCACCCCTGTTTCTCCTTTCCTCCAGGGTATACATGTTCAGGTCAGCAAGTCTCTCCTCATACGTCTTGTAACGCAAATCCCATACCATCCTCGTAGCTCTTCTTTGCACCGCTTCAATTCTTTTTACATCCTTAGCAAAATACGGCGTTCAAAACTGAACACAATACTCCAGGTGGGGCCTCACCAACGATTTGTACAGGGGCATTAACACTTCTTTTCTTCTGCTGGTCACTCCCCTCTCTATACAGCCTAGCAACCTTCTACTTACGGCCACTGCCTTGTCACACTGTTTCGTCGCCTTCAGATCCTCAGATACTATCACCCCAAGATCCCTCTCCCCGTCGGTACCTATCAGACTCTCACCACCTAACACATACTTCTCCTGTGGATTTCTATTCCCTAAGTGCATCACTTTGCATTTCTTCGCATTGAATTTTAATTGCCAAGCCTTAGACCAATCTTCTAACTTTTGCAGATCCTTTGTCATGTTTTCTACTCCCTCCCGGGTGTCCACTCTGTTACAAATCTTAGTATCATCCGCAAAAAGGCAAACTTTTCCTTCTAACCCTTCGGCAATGTCACTCACAAATATATTGAACAGAATCGGCCCCATCACCGATCCCTGAGGCACTCCACTGGTCACCTTTCCCTCCGAGAGAATTCCATTCACCACCACCCTCTGGCGTCTGTCCGTCAACCAGTTCCTTATCCAGTTCACCACTTCGGGTCCTATCTTCAGCCCGTCAAGTTTATTTAAGAGCCTCCTGTGGGGAACCGTGTCAAAAGCTTTGCTGAAATCTAGATAGATTACGTCTATAGCACATCCCTGATTTAATTCTCCAGTCACCTAGTCAAAGAATTCAATGAGATTAGTTTGGCACGATTTCTCTTTGGTAAAACCGTGTTGTTTCGGATCTTGCAACTTATTTGCTTCCAGGAAATTCACTATCCTTTCCTTCAGCATCGCTTCCATTACTTTTCCAATAATCGAAGTGAGGCTTACCGGCCTGTAGTTTCCAGCTTCTTCCCTATCACCACCTTTGTGAAGAGGGACCACATCCGCCGTTCTCCAATCTCACGGAACCTCTCCCGTTTCCAATGATTTATTAAACAAACCTTTAAGAGGACCCGCCAGAACCTCTCTGAGCTCTTTTAATATCCTGGGGTGGATCCCGTCCAGTCCCATGGCTTTGTCCACCTTTAGCTTTTCAAGTTGTTTATACACACACTCTTCCGTGAATGGTGCTATATCTACTCCATTTTCATTTGCACTTTTGCCAGTCCATCGCGGTCCTTCTCCAGGATTTGCTTCTGTGAAAACAGAACAAAAGTATCTATTTAGCAAATTTGCTTTTTCTTCATTGCTATCTACATAGCGGTTTGCAGCATCATTCAGTCTCACAATTCCCTTTTTAGACTTCCTCCTTTCACTAATATACCTGAAGAAATTTTTGTCACCCCTCCTTACATTTCTAGCCATTTGTTCTTCCGCTTGTGCGTTTGCCAGACATATCTCTCTCTTGGCTTCTTTCAGTTATATACAGGTACTTATTTTGTACTTTGGGCAAATCGTTTAACACTCCACTGCACCGAGTCACAAGGAGCTGTAGTGGGAATCAAACCTGGTTTACCAGGATCAAAGCCCACTGTACTAACCACTAGGCTACTCTTCCACTACAGTAATACCAGAGAATTAGAAGCTGAATTGCAACACATTAGAGATGTCTGTTTCTAAAAGCTAGCATATCCCAATTAATAAATGCAAAATATAATACTTGTTTGAGCATTTTATTTTTCCATTCGCTTTGGTCCTTTTCACTTTTCTGCTTTCTTCTTGTTTTTTCCCCCTGTATTTGCAGAGTCTCCTGTCCATTTGTCATTTCTTCTCTATGTCCACTATCCATCTTCTCTGTCATCTGTCCAGCATCACTCTTCGTGTCCTTATCTCACCTTTTTCTAGCATTGCTTCTGTGTGCCTCTGTATCACCTTTTTCCTACATTGCCTCTGCAGGTCTCCATCTCGCCCCCCTTTTCCTGCATTGCCCCTCTGACTCCCATTGTCCCAGTGCGCCGTCCCTGTCTTGCATCCTCGCCATCTCTCCCTCCCACCAGTCTAACATATCTCCTTTCCCTCTCTCCTTCTCTCCCCCCCACCCCATTCCCACCTGCCCATGGGTCCAGACATCACTCCAGCAGCATATCTCCCTTCCTCCAAGTACCTCTAACCCTCAACACCTGGAAAGGCGGGCCTGACACCCACAGTAGCCCTGCTCCCCTCAGTAAAAAATTATCTGTCATGTTATTCCTGCTAACACTTATCCCCCCCCCCCCCCCAGTCTTCTAAACTTGCCTTTCTGCCACACCCACATGTAAATAGGAAGCTGCATCAAAGGAGGTGTGACATAGCAGAGAGGAGAACCCCATGGCCAGCTGGAGACAGCCTGTCTGAACCTCTGCTGACCACTGAAGGCAAGTTTAGTGGACAGTGGGGAGGCAGAGATACTGGACCTGCCGATTGGGGGGGGGGGGGGGACTGACCATGACTGATACCGGCTTGGATGATGTCTTTTAAAGTATTTGGGCTGGGCCATGGCAGAAGTAAAAAAAAAAAAAAATTTAAAAACAACTTTTCTATTATCGATTTGAAGGGTCTCCTGACAGGCAAGCCAGCCTGGCCATTGAAGAACCAGCCAGTTGGCAACCCTATTTCCCAACCATAGTAAGTAAACAGCATACACAGTATGCTTTACTTAAAGCATAAAACATTAAAACAAAACTATTTAAACATGCAAATAGATGTACACAGAAAGTAAATAGATGGAATATGCAAAATACAACACAAGGCTTTGTAGGTTATTTTCCCAACAGTATCAGAAACTGATTGAATTAAACAAAATGTTGTCACAAATCAGACAACAGTATAGTACTTAGCAAATTATAGGATTTTCTTAGGCCTATGCATTGCTCCAGCTAGTGGAAGAAACTGGTGGGAAGGAAAATGAAACAGTTCCACCCCTCACCTGTTCTCACCCCCTCCCAGCTAGGGCTGAGATTTGCAAACAGAAGAAAATCCCAGTAGTAGGGAGTAACACATGTCAAAAACTCAGGGCCCAAAATAGTTGCTTCATTAAGTCTCTTGGTGTATGATTCTTCTCATGGAATAAAAAAAAGTCAAGGTTCATTTTGGGTATGCTGAAAACATGACTGCTAGGTGTGTCCCAAGGACTGGGTTAAGAACCCCTACTCTAGATGAGCAACCAGTCCCCAGTGACTGGTTGACCCAGTGGTTGCAGTAAGCTTTAGCCAGTTGCCCCTTTCTTGCTTCTAGAGCTGTAGTTGATGGATCCTTGGCAGAGCCCAGAACCTAGTCCCAGCAGGTTTCTCTGAGGTTTTGCAATAACAATGTCTCCTCTGCTCTTGTGAATTACTTCACAGACTTCTGTTTGTGCTGAGCTGTTTTCCGTAAGATCTCGGCAGCCAATAAACTATTCCTGTTGTTGCTGAGTTCTCTGTCTTGGCTGCTAGGCACACTCCAGACTCCTGTCTCTGAGATTAGCTAAGACACAACAGAACTGCAGAAGGGAAGGGGAAAGTTAACTTTTGTCCTTCCTATAAACTTTTCAAGGCCCAGTATTAAACTTAAGTGAGCTTGGAAAAAAAAAGGGAAGAATCGCCAATTCCTGAGGATGTGAGGAAGTCCTATGCTCTTTGGCCTGCTTGTTTGGGCACAGGGCCGTGCCAATACGGTAAGCGGGGTAAGCATGGCAGGGGGGCGCCATCCTTTGGGGGGGCGCCGCCGCACCATGCTTACCTCGCCCTCCCGCTCCTGCAACAAGAAGATCCCTTTCCTTTTTTTTTTTTCTTTTAATTTATCTCCGTCCGGCAGCATCAGTGAAGGAGGCGGCGCTCCTGACGTGTCTACTGTCTAGCCTTCCCCTTTCTCTCATGTTCCGCCTTCTTCGTCATTTCCTTGACGTCAGAAGAAGGCGGAACATGAGCGAAGGGAAGGCTAGACACATCGGGAGCGCCGCCTCCTTCACTGACGCTGTGCCTGCGCTGCCGGATTGAGGTAAATTTAAAAGAAAAAAAAAAAGGAAAGGGAATGGGATATTGGAGGGGGGGAGAAGAGGGCGGGCAGTTGGGACATGGGAACGGGAGGGCAGGGGAGAGAGGAGCATGCGAGGGCAGGATTCATGGAAGGGAGAGAGGGGAATTGTTGGATAGGGTCAGGGATGAATGGAGGGGGCAAGGCACAGATGGGCATGGATGGATGGGAGGGTAGGGCTCAGGGAGAGAGGGGAATTGCTGGATAGGGATGAATGGATGGGGCAGGGGACAGATGGGCATGGATGGATATGGATTGCAGGCAGGGCTCAGGGAGAGAGGGGAATTGCTGGGTAGGGATGAATGGAGGGGCAGGGGACAGATGGGCATGGATGGATATGGATTGCAGGGCAGGGCTCAGGGAGAGAGGGGAATTGCTGGATAGGGATGAATGGAGGGGGCAGGGGACAGATGGGCATGGATGGATATGGATTGCAGGGCAGGGCTCAGGGAGAGAGGGGAATTGCTGGATAGGGATGAATGGAGGGGGCAGGGGACAGAGGAGCATGGATGGGCATGGATTGGGAAGGCAGGGCTCAGGGAGAGAGGGGAATTGCTGGATAGGGATGAATGGAGGGGGCAGGGGACACGGATGGATATGGATGGCAGGGCTCACGGAGAGAGGAGAAATTGCTGGACATAAAGGGGAGGGAAGAGAGATGAAGGAGATGAAATGAGGGAAAAGGAAGAGAGGAGAAAAACTGCACATGGATGAAGAAAATAGGCAGAAGCTGAGGACCAGAAATGAAGAAGAAAGGAGGAAAGGAAAGAAATGGAAAGGAGGCCCTGGAAACGGAGTTAAGAGGACAGATAGCCACAGAATCAGATACTGGGGCCAGCATGATCAGAAAAAGTCACCAGACAAAGGTAGAAAAAAAATAATTTTATTTTCATTTTGAGGCAGCTTGGACAGAGAAATTATATTAATGTGTTAGTTCTGTTTTTGGTTCAGTCCTGTAAAGTGGTAGAATGCCATCTGGTTTTAATTACTCAAATGTCTAGCTTTTGCTAGACTAGAGGTTAGAAAGGTCAGAGAGAAATGAAACCTTCTTTGTCCCTTTTTGAGTGATGGATTGTTAAGGATTGTTCATAGGTATTATTTACCACATCTGGAGGCCATTCTGAGTAAGGCATACTGGACAGTTTCGCAGGCAGTTTAAAGATTAGACTGAAAGCTGTTTAGAAGGAGATAGAGTAGATTTAAATAATTCTAGATGATTTAGATTTTGTCTTATAAGGAATTCTGATTTCTGCTTATTTAAAATATGTTTTATTCTGTTAATTAATAGGTTCTATTTCTCTATGTAAATATCTTTTCAATTCAGTGTTACATCAGTGTCTGACTTTCAAGTGAGATTTGTCTGCAGTTTAAGAGGTCATCATCTGGTTTGAATTATCCACAGTCCTAGCTAGGTGAAAGAGGTCAGGGAAAGTCAAGTCTTCTCCTTGATTGATTATAGCTAAGTGTAGGACTGGTCTTCTGAAAGTAATAACAAACCATGTCTGTGTGCCATTAAGCAAGACTGGCCCCTTGGCCCCTTAATGAATGCCAGAGTCCAGTTAGCAGTTAGTATGAAGCTATAACTGGGAATCTGAGAATTTAATAATAATAATAAAATGCAGGATATAGGTGCCACATTGTCTAGTTTGAGAGGCCCTAGGTCATAGGTCAGTTTAGGAAATCTCAAACCTATGTAACTGATATTTTTGAGTAAATGTATAGAGATAATTAGTTCAAGACAGGGTAATCAATCTATTCTTTACCATCTGGTGAGAAAGGGGGGCTAGAAGGGTTTAGGACCCTATATAAAGGAGAGCAGAAGCAGCTTACATTAGCTGAGACGAGAAGGAACCAAGACAGGAGAGAGAAGACACAGAGAGCTGAAGGAGAGAGCTAGCGCTGATGTCCTACTTTGTTTGCTGGCAAATAAAGAAGATTTCTTTCTCATTCTGGTGTGTGGTGTTTGACTCCTGAAGTACCACAGATTCTGCTAACAATAGTGGTAATTCCTGCAACAATTTTAGTGTTTGGAATATGTCCACTTTGAGAATTTACATCTGCTATCTTATTTTGCAATGTATAGCAATTTGTTTCTAAGAATATTGCTGACAATTCCTGTCAGTGTGGCAAGTGGTGAGCAGTCATTTTCACCGGGGGGGGGGGGGGGGGGGGGGGGGGGGGCGGGGCGCCAACTGATAGTCTGCAGGGGGGTGCCAGAGACCCTAGGCATGGCCCTGTTTTGGTATAAAGTAATTTGGGATAGACTAGGGAAAGCAGTGGTGGCAACAAAGTTCTTTACTGGACTGGTTAAGTTCTCCTGGTCTCTGACAGTGAGCTATGCATAGTTTGCCAACATCTTTAGAAAAGTTACAGTCAAGTTTTCTCTCTTTCTCTCTCTCTCTCTGCTAAACAGAACATTACCATGCTAGCAGCCAGGAAGATCATGTTGCATGCTTTGTGGGGGCTGATGACTAGTTCTATTAAATAGGGAAAAGGGAAACAAAAAGAAAGCAGCCTAACCATATCCTGCATTTTAGTAGTTGGAGTATGAAATGTGCTTTGCTAGTTTAAGTATTGCCCTACTAATATATAAAATGTAGCATTTATTTTATTTGTACCCTTTCTTTAGTCATTCTGTTTGGCTGCAAATTCGTTTTCTTCAAACCCCAACTTATATTGTACAACCCTCTTTGTATTGAACCTTCATTTTTTTTTCTTAGTGGTTAATGTTGTTAGAACTGCAGAGAGTGAAAGGAATTCAGATCTGTCAGCTTCTTCACTTGCCAGGTGCAATATAGGGATCATTCAGCTCTTGGAACAGCCTATGATGAATCTTTCACTACCTTATACATGTTCTTGTGCAACCAACAGAGAAGAATTTAGATAGAATGTTTATAAGTAAGATGAATGTAACTTTCAGAGGAAATCATTAACACCCTAATTATATAATGCTGCATGCATAATTGCAGGCACAATACAGATACCTGCAGTTACGTGTGTAACTTAATTGGCACTCTCAGCATCGCTGCACTAGTTGTTCTGCAAACTCAGTGCACAAATTTATAGCATGTAACTGCAAGTGGATGTGGACATAAGAGAAGTATGGGTGGGTCCGGGGCGTGCCAGAACCTAAGCACTAAGGTTTATGTATACCGTTAGGTATAGCGCACAACTGTAACATTTAGCCACGGATATTTACATAGCCATTGATACGGTGTAAGTGGCAGCATATAAATACAGACATAGAATTCGCACTTGGTGCACAGCATCCCGGTGCCCTAACTTGGCAACCTGTAGAAAATTACCTCCTAACTTTGCATAAATCCCGTAAGTTTCTCTTTAGAAACTGTTTTGCATTCTGACGTGGGTTATATCATAGTGTTATAGTACGCTCTGGAGCTTCTAGATATATGACTCTAAAGAAAATAACCAGATTTAAGTTGCTGTATTTTAAATAGTTGGTTTGGATTGTACTGTATTACATTGTTTCTTCTCTCCCTTCACTTTTTATGTATCAGTTAACATTTGCCTACTAATTTGTTTATGTAGAAAAAGTTAATTATAGGACAGATATTTATAATTATGTTACTTGTGATCAGGCAGTCCAGATGACTACAGATCATATTTGGTACATTCTGGTAGAATTTGATCATTGAATTTGGAATGCATCTGCTTATAATTGAATAAGAAACTATTTGGTCCTGAATGGCTAGATATAGTAACATAGTAGATGACGGCAGAAAAAGACCTGCATGGTCCATCCAGTCTGCCCAAGATAAACTCATATGTGTATACCTTACCTTGAATTTGTACCTGTCTTTTTCAGGGCACAGACCGTATAAGTCTGCCCAGCAGTATTTCCCGCCTCCCAACCACCAGTCCCGCCTCCCATCACCGGCTCTGGTACAGACCGTATAAGTCTGCCCTCCCCTATCCTAGCCTCCCAACCACCAACCCCTCTTCCCCCCACCTGCTCCGCCACCCCATTTCAGCTAAGCTTCTGAGTATCCATTCCTTCTGCTCAGGATTCCTTTATGCATATCCCACGCATGTTTGAATTCCATTACCGTTTTCATCTCCACCACCTCCCGCGGGAAGGCATTCCAAGCGTCCACCACCCTCTCTGTGAAAAAAATACTTCCTGACATCTTTCCTGAGTCTGCCCCCCTTCAATCTCATTTCATGTCCTCTCGTTCTACCGCCTTCCCATCTCCGGAAAAGATTCGTTTGCGGATTAATACCTTTCAAATATTTGAACGTCTGTATCATATCACCCCTGTTCCTCCTTTCCTCCAGGGTATACGTGTTCAGGTCAGCAAGTCTCTCTTCATACGTCTTGGAACGCAAATCCCATACCATCCTCGTAGCTTTTCTTTGCACCACTTCCATTTTTTAACATCCTTCACAAGGTACAGCCTCCAAAACTGAACACAATACTCTAGGTGGGGCCTCACCAACATCTTATACAGGGGCATTAAACCTCCTTTCTTCTGCTGGTCACTCCTCTCTCTATACAGCCTAGCAATCTTCTAGCTACGGCCACTGCCTTGCCGCACTGTTTCGTCGCCTTCAGGTCCTCAGATACTATCACCCCAAGATCCCTGTCCCCGTCCGTGCCTATCAGACTCTCCCCGCCTAACACATACGTCTCCCTTGGATTTCTACTCCCTAAGTGCATCACTTTGCATTTCTTCGCATTGAATTTTAATTGCCAAACGTTAGACCATTCTTCTAGCTTCTTCAGATCTTTTTTCATGTTTTCCACAGCTCTTACTAAGGGAGTGAAGATAGTCCTGGTGGAGCTACATCAAAGTGAAAGTCCAGCGCTTCTAAAGATTAAAATTGTAGATGGATTGAGGCAAGGGAAAACCAAGGACAAAGCTGGAATACAGAGAAATCAATTATTCTTAGAAAATATCTTAATCTGTGATCCCCAAAATATGTAGGTACAGAATGACAACTTAACAAAACAATAAGAAAATCCAAAAGGGTCAGCATAAATCAAAGTCCCAAAACAGAATCCTTAGACAAGAAGTGATAGCATTAAGGACGTAGCACCCAACAGTGGCTCCCAATCAAAGAACGCATCACTCTCAAATCTGCACCCTGGTTCACAAATGAATACCATCAACTACTACTAACTATCTACTCCTTATCACTGATCCACCTAACACTAACCACCCCACTTGCAGAAAGTAACATCATACCCATACTACACAATCATCACAGACCGATCAGATACACCACACCTCACCAAACTGACAACAACCTAACCAAAGGAAGAACACCAACAAACAGACAACCACAACAGAAGGGAAAGAAAGGTCCTAACAAACTCACACTAACAAAGAAGCAACAACTAACAAAAATCCAAACAACCCCAAACATAGAAGACCCATACCAAAAAATTCAAGTGGGTTACATCAATGCCAGATCAGTACAAACAAAACAACAATAGTAACAGACTGGATCTTGTAGGAGAACCTTGATTTACTTTTCGTCAATGAAACTTGGATCCATGGTTAAAAGGACCCCATAATCTTAGACCTATGCCCTCCAGGATACAAAATCATACACTGGACCAGAAAGGAAAAGAGAGGCGGAGGTATAGCACTAAGAATCCATAACAAAACCCTGTGTGATCACTTGAACTGTGTCTTGTTTTATAGACCACCAGGTAATTGGAACGAAGGCCAGACAAACTTCATGGACTTCATCTCAAACACCTGTGCAACCAACTCCAATATACTAGTATTAGGAGACATTAACCTTCACCTAGAAGACCCAAACTCCACCAATGCACGAGAATGCAAGGAATTCCTCCACTCATGGGATCTCAAATGGCCACAGATGCAAGCAACCCACGTCAAAGGGCACACACTCGACCTCATCTCACAAAGACTATCAACAGACCAGAACCTAATAATAACAAATAATAAATGGACAGAAACACCATGGACCGATCACAACAAGCTAAACCTATCCCTAAAATGGCGGAAAAAGGGTTCATACCATATACAAGAACACACAACATATAGCACAAGAGGTCAAGTAGACCCGAAAACATTCTGGCAACAGATCTACAACAACGAATGGACAACCCAAACGGACTCCATATACTACCTCATAGAATGGGATAATAGATGCAGAAGCATACTAGACGAAATTGCACCCGTACAAACAAGAACCTCACGTAGCCACAACTCAATACCATGGTTCAATGATGAACTGAAAAACTAAAATCACAATCCAGGAAGCTCGAACAAGCATGGAAAAAAACAAAAAATGAACACACACACAACGCATGGAAACAAATACAAAGAAAATACAAATACACAATAAGACAGACCAAAAGGTCATACTATAAAACTAAAATAGGACCAGATTACAAAGACACGAAGAAACTATACCAACTCGTGAACAAACTACAAGACACCACCCCGGTCACTACAACCAATACAGACATCCCATCTGCAGATAAACTTGCCAAATACTTTAACGAAAAAATTGCAAACCTACGTAACACGCTACCTCAGGACAATACCGATATCCAAAACTTCATCAAAGGTTTGTACCCAACCTTTGGAGAATACCCAGCTGATCGAACCTGGTCAAACTTCGCTCTCCTCACCATCGAAACAGTGACCCAGGCGATTAGTAGATTCTCTAACACTCACTGTAAACTGGATATTTGTCCCAACTACCTAATAAAATTCGCCCCTGACCGCTTCATAGCAGACCTCACATCCCACCTAAACTACATGCTTCAACATGGCCTCTTCCCTAAAGAAAATGGCAACATCCTACTCACCCCAATACCAAAAGATTCCAAGAAGAAAACAACGAAATCACTAACTACCGCCCAGTAGCATCTATCCCACTGGTAGTCAAACTGATGGAAAGCATGGTAACCAAACAACTTACTAATTATATATACAAATTTTCAATATTACATGAAGCACAATCAGGATTTCGCCCTCTCCATAGCACTGAAACAGTACTAATCACTCTCCTAGCCAACTTCAAGCAGGAAATAGCAACAGGTAAAAGCATACTTCTCCTCCAATTCGACATGTCCAGGGCATTCGACATAAAACATAGTAACATAGTAGATGACGGCAGAAAAAGACCTATACAGTCCATCCAGTCTGACCAACAAGATAAACTCATATGTTCTACGTTTTTTGTATACCTTGCCTTGATTTATATCTGTCATTGTCAGGGCACAGACCGTATAAGTCTGCCCAGCACTAGCCCTGCCTCCCAACCACCAGCCCCGCCTCCCCCCACCGGCTCTACTACTACTGCTCAACATTTCCAAGGCACTACCAGACTCACGCAGAGCTATACTGCCACCCAATCTCTGCTAAGCTTCTGAGGATTCCTTCCTTCTGCACAGGATTCCTTTATGTTTATCCCACGCATGTTTGAATTCCGTTACCGTTTTCATCTCCACCACCTCCCGCGGGAGGGCATTCCAAGTACCACCACTCTCTCCGTGAAAAAATACTTCCTGACATTTTTCCTGAGTCTGCCCCCCTTCAATCTCCTTTCATGTCCTCTCATTCTACCTCCTTCCCATCTCCGGAAAAGGTTCGTTTGCTGATTTATACCTTTCAAGTATTTGAACGTAAACCATAATATACTACTAAGACTACTAGATTACTTCAGGATTGGTGGAAATATACTTAGTTGGATCAAGGGTTTCCTAACCACTAGAACATATCAAGTGAAATCAAACTCAAACTTATCACCATGGAAAGCAAGCTGCAGAGTACCCCAAGGATCACCACTATCACCGATCCTATTCAACCTAATGATGACCCCACTAGTCAAGTCCTTATCCAACCAAGGCCTAAACCCCTTCATCTATGCAGACGATGTCACAATATACATTTCTTACAAACATGATCTGTCATAAATCACCAACGAAATCAAGCTCAGCTTGAACAACATGGACTCATAGGCAAATGCATTCCAACTAAAACTCAGTATAGAAAAAACTCACTGTCTCATCCTCTCATCCCAATACAATGCGGTCAACCCCACAAATATAAACACCCCAAATTATACCCTCCCTATCTCAGACTGCCTGAAAATCCTCGACATTACAATCGACCATAACCTCACACTAGAGAGCCAAGTAAAATCGACAACAAAGAAAATGTTCCACTCAATGTGGAAACTCAAACACGTGAAACCATTCTTCCCGAGGGAAACATTTCATAACCTGATACAATCAATGGTACTAAGCCATGTAGACTACTGCAATGGAATTTATGCAGGATGCAAAGAACAAATCATAAAGAAACTTCAGACCGCCCAAAGCACTGCAGCCAGGCTTATATATTTGGAAAAACGCGATTTGAAAGTACCAAACCCCTTCGAGAAAAACTACACTGGCTCCCAATCAAAGAACGTATTTTTTCAAAATCTGCACCATGGTTCACAAAATCATCTACGGCGAATCCCCAGGATATATGACAGACCTCATAGACCTACCAACCAGAAACACATCCAGATCATCAGGATCATATGTAAATCTCCACTACCCAAGCTGCAAAGGACTCAAATAAAAATCAACTTATACATCCAGTTTTTCCTACATAAGCACACAACTGTGGAACGCTTTACCAAAAGCCATGAAAACAACGTATGACCACCTAAACTTCCAGAAATCACTAAAAACCAACCTGTTCAAACAGGCATACCCAACCGATCCAACCTAAATGCCTGAACCATGCAACACAACAAAACTAAAGCATGTAGCGGACACAACAAAACTCTTCCGCTCTTCAATTCCCTAATGTGTCTTTTCACATGTACCTCATCCTACCAAAACACAATTTTGTATTTGTTCAAACCAGAGCTGGTGAACGCCTCTCCGGTACTATGTAAGCCACATTGAGCCTGCAAATAGGTGGGAAAATGTGGGGTACAAATGTAACAAATAAATATTTTAGGCTCAGAGGGTATTTTGAACAATGTATACATTTCATCTTTCTAAATACATTTATAGCTACAGGAGCTACCTAATTGTTTAAACAAAAAAAAAAGCCCTATTGCTGAGTTCAGCAGTAATACTGTTATCTTTCATGTAGTTTTATAATTTTGTGTTTTTGTAGGTGGAAGAGATGGTGAAGAATCATATGACCTACTCTCTGCAAGATGTAGGAGGGGATGCCAATTGGCAGTTAGTAGTAGAAGAAGGGGAAATGAAGGTAATTCTGGTATTGTGGCCTGTTTATATTCTTCTTTCTTGCTGTATGTAGCTTCATTATGTTTCTCTCTCTCAAATCCTATGGCCTTCATTGATTACCTGCCCCTGGTTTTCTGTCATACACAAGATGCATGGTAAAGAAAACAAGATGCAGCTCTTCAGAATGTTTTCTGTTTCTGGTCTTTGATGGCTCAGCAGGTGTGGCAGTACAACAAGAAACTAAATGCACTGTCACAAATGTATTCCAGACTGTAGCTGGGAATCTGGAAAGATACTGAACCTGTCTTTTGCATTGACCTAATATTTAGATTGTTCTTCACCAAATGTTTTCTAGTATATATAAGAAAAATCTTACTAACTATAGCTCTGAAGAAGTGATGACAAGATTATAGGGGTTTTTTCCTTGTATTCCTTATTTTAAATTGGAATTACAGTGGAAATAGGAATTTTTTTAACTTTCCTATAGTTCGTTTGTCTTCAATCAATTGTTAATTATAATCCATTTCAAAAACAATCTCACTAGACAACATTGAACCATCTCTTATATCACGATGCCTTTGTTTGCTGGACAGTGCATGAACTTGCCTTTTGCTGTTGTTCAGGTATATCGAAGAGAAGTGGAAGAAAATGGAATAGTTCTGGATCCCTTAAAAGCCACACATTCTGTTAAAGGTGTTACAGGGCACGAAGTCTGCCATTACTTCTGGAATGTTGATGTCCGCAATGATTGGGAAAGTAAGGATTCATTTTTGTCCCAAGCCAGGCTGTTTTTGTATTTCAATGTATCTTTACAATGAAAATTAAAAAAAAAATGTTGAATGCCTTGAAGGGGGGAAGGGAGAATGGTGAAAGTTAGAATATATCAAATTGTTTTTCACAGAGGGAATTTTCCTGAATTGTGCACAGAAGAAAAGTAGCCTGAATACGTTAATGAGCTTGTGCTTGGATTGATGCATATTCTTGTCTTAGGAGGACATATTTATGATTTGCTTTTTGTCATTGTCTGCTACACTGCAAAGGAACACAGTCCAATTTGTTTTATACTGTTACACATTCACTTGAGTGTAGCTTAAATTGTCTTCAAACCTGGGACACATACATTGTCGTAGTTGTTTTGAGAGGCTTGCATGTTTAAGAGTGCACAACAATATTTGGTGTAGAAACAAAGCCCACTATTAATATCAAAATTTAGAAGGTTTCATCAAGTAATAATATTGCTTTGAAATATATTTCTGGTGTTACAGAATCTTATTCCTGTGCAAAAGACTGTGGCTTAGTAAAGCAATCGTTTATAGGTGGGGTAAATGGCGCATTGTCTAACCATGGTCTAGGTTCTAGTGAGTGGAGCTTTCATTTACTGTTGGTGGCATGTCTCCAGGTTTTATTCCAATGTATAATGTAAAGTGCAATGCTGAGAAAAAAAAATTTTGACCCCCCCCCCCCCCCCCCCCCAAAAAAAAAAAAGTAGTAGTCCATATTTCGCACTGTTCACACTCTAAACATGATTAGATCCTATAACCCCACTGGATAGATTAAGTGCATTTGATTTGGTGTTGATTCATAGCGATCCTCTGAATAGTTGCCCTGAACTGTATTCGGTCTTCATTCAGATGGCTAATGATTGGTTGAGTGGCATCCATATTTGCTGTTGTATAGATCTATAGCATTGCTGGTCTTCTTCTTGTTACAAGAAATGATTTACTTGGGGAAAAGAGCTCTAGAGCACTCGCTACTGTTTATAATTTAAGAGCAGGTGCTGTATTTATAAGTTTTAGGATATTAATTTCTCCACCAATCACCAAAGGTGATAATTGCAATAGATTAAATAAATTAAGTATATATAAAAGATACCATATACTCAGAACACAAAGAGACCGTATTTTTAAAATCAAAAAGGTTGATTTAATATACAATTGCACACGAGAGGTAGGTTTTAAAAGATCTTTACAGATAATCTGTGCTTAAGTAAGGTAAAGTAGCGTAGCAGGTCTAGATCAAAAGTTATAACTTACAAAGCAGTCTGTTGCAAAGCATTTTGTGGTCCATTGAAGAGGGCTTTTGGAATGAAAGCCAGTTCTGCTGCAGTGTCAAATATATATATTTTTAAAAGCTGCACAAATATATTGGTGTATATATGTATCTGATCCAACACAACATCATGCTACACATTTAATTCTGATGGTTGGCTTATACCATAACATTCTTATGTTTTGACCTTCAACCTTGCCAAACATGATGCTTTTCTCTAATGACCTTTCTCTTTTATGAAGTATTTGTAGTATGAAAGAGTCTTATTTGAGCTTCCAAGAAAGCTTAGGTTTGATTTCTTCCAATACTGATTGGTTTGTTCTTTTGGCAGTCTCCATTGTGTATGCAGTGTTCTTCTCCAACAACATAATTTGAAAGCATTGATTCTCTTCTTGTCTTGTTGCTTCATTGTCCAACTTTCACATGTGTTTCACATTATTGCAAATACCATGGCTTGAACAAGCTCAATGTTTTATGTCCCACTTTAATAACAAAGAAGTTTTACAAGATAAAAACATTCATAAAAATATAACCGACAACAGGGGCCTTAGACTCCCCAAAGCCTTTCAAGTGGTTTTGAATTATGTGTAGTTGGTTTCGCCTCATAAAGTGTGAGGAAGTGAGTTCCATTTCATGGGACCAAAGCAGGAAATGGCAGCATATCTTATGATATCAAGACAGTGGACGAAAGGGGGTGGGAGGGTTAGTTAAATTATTGGGAGAGGGTGGGAAAGAGGGAATGAGAAGATCAGCCAGATAAGTGGAGGTGCCTGTGAGTAGAGACTTATATATCGTCCCCCAAAATTCTATATATGACACCTTAAGTTGTGCACGCTAATGTGGCTGCATGGCTTAATTGTACACACAACTTAATTAACAAGCAATTAGCGCAGATAATTAGTTCTTAACCAATTAACGGCACTAATTGGCTTTAATTAGAATTTACACACACAACTTTCTAGGTGTATTCTATAACGTGATGCACATAAGTTCTTGTGAAAAGGCGGTGTGGCCATGAGTGGGTTGTGGGCATTTAAAAAAAACTATGCACACTATTATGCAACACACCCAATCTGCACCTAACTTAGGCGCTGGTATTTAGGCCTGGATTTAGGAGGCCTAAATGTGTGCATCTAAATTTTAGTTGCAAGAACGGCATGTGAGTATATTCTATAAACTACATATAACTTTAGGTGTCTCACTGCATGGTTTTTCAGCGCCAATTTTTAAGGCACTATTTATAGAATTTGGCCCTGTGTATAATAAATACCTTGTAGCGAATTCTTGACAATGTTCGGAGCAAATGGAGTATTTTTTTTAGGGTAGGGGTAATATGATCAAATGCCCATACCTATCAATAAATGGGCTGCCGTGTTCTATACAAATTGTATCTTTTGAAGGGAGGTATGGTTTAATCCATAATAAAAGGAATTACAGTAGTCAATACAATTCAAAAGAAATGCAAAAGCAAGTATTTTCAAGTGGTCTTGGGAAAAAGGTTTCACTGAGCACATCCATCAGATAATAGGAGGATTTGGCAACCTGTTACCATAGGTTGGAAGTAAATCAACTGTATAGACTCAAATTATGATGCGCTTTGAAAGGAGAATTAGGATATTGTTGTTTGCTGCTGGATCTCAGAAAGAGGAGAATGGTGAGAGATCCAGGTTGTCTTAGATTTGTAGGGTTGAGTTTCAATCCTTGGAAAATAAGCCAGGATGCATTGGTGTCAAGTGCTAAGTTTAAAGCTGTTGAATCAGGGTTAGCATGGTTGGTTGAGTAAATCTGAACAAAATTATTGATTTTACTAGATATCATAATATGTTTTGTCCTTATGTTAAAGTACAGACTCATATTGAGCCTGTTCTTTGATCTTGATGACCAGATACTTCAAATCATCTTTACTTTCAGCCAGTAATATATGGGCCGATGATCAGAAGCAAACACAGGTGTTAGAGGCTGTTTTATGCCTTACTAGTGCCTGCGTTTGCTACCGCCCCATGATCAGAGCCCCTGAGCGCATGAAACAACTCTTGCGGGCTCTGAACACAACTAGCATGCAAATACATACAAACCAGGGCTCTTAGCACAAGTAGCATGCAAATGCATGCTAAACCTATTCCTCCCCAATGATCAGCGACCAGTGCGCCAAACGTTGGCTCGCTGGCTGCGGCAAACCCTACGCCAGATTGGAGCTGGCGTTAGGGTTTGCAGACCATTGGGGAGGAATGGTGAGCCCTATCCAGCATGCATTTGCATGCTATCAGGGCCCCCCCCCCCCATTCCTCCCCAATGCAGCAGCCTGCAGCCCCCCTGCAGGAGCAGGAACCCCAACCCGATACCCCCCCCCCCCCCAGCAACATGGGGGCTGGAGGTCTGGTAGACCTCCAGTCCCCCGACGCTCCCCCCTGACAGGTTCAGGTGGGTTGGAAATCCTGTGGGTCTAACCCCCCTGGCATCCCCTCACATTAATGGAGCCCTGATGGCCCAGTGGACCGCGAGTCAGTCCCCACCCCTCCCCCCTATTGGTGGTCGTGGCAGCCCTTCCCCACCCCCCTACCTTTATTGGAGGAGGGAGGTGGCCTCCCTCCTCTTCCATCGGTGCCACCTCGGAAATGACAGCGCACAGCCCTGCCCAGTGTATCCTGGGATGCGCTAGGTGTGGCTTCACACTAGGATGCACTGGGCAGCGCTCAGTGCCGCCATTTTCGAGGCAGCGCTGATAGAAGAGGAGGGAGGCCACCTCCCTCCTCCAACGCAGGTAGAAGGTGGGGAAGGGGCCACTAAGACCACCAGGTGGAGGGATGGGAATTGACTCGTGGCCCACTGGGCCACAAGGGCTCAATGTGAGGGGATGCCAGGGGGGGGTTAGGGGAGGTGGAGACACACCGGATCTTCAGCCCCCCTCCGAACCTGTGTCGGGGGGACCGTGGGGGGTTGACTCACAGCACACTAGTCCACCAGGGCTCTATTTCAGGGGACACTGAGGGGGTGAGGAGGGGCTGGAGACCCACTGGATCTCCAGCCCCCCCCCCCCCCCCCCCGAGCTTGTGTTGGGTGTTGGTCGGTGGGACTGGAGGTCTGCAGAACCTTCAGCCCCCCCCCCCCCCCCCCCCCGTGTCACATTGCTCGGGTGGGTGTACTTGTGGTCTGGTGGTCCCATGGACCTCCAGCCCCTGTGTTTGAGAGGGCTGGGCTTTTGACAGCCTAGACCTGTCAAACAAGTGTGGGAGGATATAGACCTGTCAATCAAGTGCGGGAGTATTGTGCCCGAATTCATGCTCAGGCACAATCCTCCCACACTTTTACCCTATGATCAGAGAGAATAGCGTGCATAAATTTGCATGCTATTATCTCTGATCATAGAGGTGGTAAAGCCCCACACTGTTCCAGCTCTATTTTTAGATCACTGTTTGGAGCCAATAGTACCATCAGCATAGCAGAAGTTACATAGTTATCTAGTCTTTCAGCTATTTTCATACCTTAGGTTTCTTCATACAGTCCTGCTTCTGTGATTATTTGTTTTGTGTATAGATTGAACAAATAAGGGAAAAGAATCAGCCTTGTCCTTGATATGTTCTTTTTCTGTAAAGCGCTACAAAAGAATGTGAAGGCTTGGCCCACTGAGCATAAATTAACTTGGTGTGATCACCAGTCAAGATTGTGAGCCCATTAGGGACAGGAAAGTACCTTCAAAAAATAATATATGTAAACCACTTTGATTGTATCTACAGAAAAGGTGGTATATCAAGTATGGAATAAACAAACACGTTTGGTTAATTATTTTCTACGAGGACAAGCAGGCTCAATCATTTTCACAAGTGGGTTGACAATCTGCGTCGGCCTGGGAACTGGCATAATAAATAGCAAAACCCTTGCTAGAGCCTTCTGACGCACGTGCTGTGCCCCACCATGCATGCGCAGAGTGCCTTGCCGCACTCCTCCGTTTCCTTTTCTCCGCTTGAGGAACAGTGTGGCTTCTCCGTCGCTCCTTTTCCGCCCGGGAAAGAGCCTTTTTTTTTGTGCCTCGTTTGCTGCTTTGCGCCTTTTTTTTCTTCATTTCCTTTATTATTTATAAAAAAAAAACCTTACTATTTTAGTCTTTAGCCCGAGTTTAAGTTTTCGTTATTTTTCATCGTGGGCTGCACTTAGGCCTGCTGAGCCGGGTTTTCCCTCTTTTTTGTGCCTTTTTTTTTCTTAGGCACAATCAAGTCTTTTAATTTAGCTGAAACCATTTTCCTTCCACGTCATCAAAGATTCCCAGTGGCTTCAAATGTCCTCGGTGCAACCAGACCATCTCGGGTACTGATACACATTCTTGGTGTATTCAGTGCCTTGGACCCGATCACAGCCCACCAAATTGTGTCCTTTGTCTTCGTATGAAGAAAAGGAAACAGATTTCCCGAGAGGATCAAAGAGAGAAACGTTTTGGAGCTCGGTCTGATCCTTCGACATCTGCATCGGTCGTTGGCATCGACATCGGGAGACAAAGTAGAGATGGCTGCTGCAAAGCACAGAGACAAATTCCTAGTCTGAAAAAAGTTCAGGGTGGTTTCCCTGAGCACCCTTCTTTCCATTATTCAGGAAAATGATTGGTTATGCTGTCTGGACTTAAAGGATGCATATACACACATCCCAATACTTCCAGCTCACAGGAAGAATCTTTGATTTCGGCTGGGAACACATCATTTTCAGTACCACGTATTGTCCTTTTGCCTCATGTCAGCTCCCAGGGTGTTTACCAAATGTCTAGCGGTAGTTGCAGCATCGCTACGCAGACTGGTGAAGAGCACCTCGGAAGAAGGTACTAGAGAGTCTATACGGAGGACTATTCAGGTGCTAGAGCTACTAGGGCTCGTAATAAACTACCCAAGTCCCATCTCCATCCTGTTCAACAATTGGAGTTCATAGGAGCCCTACTCGACACACGGACGGTTCGGGCCTATCTTCTGGAGACACGCGTGTACAGACTTCTGTCCCTCACATCCAAGATTCGGACATCGCAGCAGGTCACAGCTTGGCAGATGTTGAAATTGTTGGGCCACATGGCTTCCACAGTGTATGTTACTCCCATGGCGCGTCCTGACATGAGATCTGCTCAATGGACCCTGGCTTCTTAGTGGTATCAAGCCACGAGAAGTCTGGAGGATATCATCTGAGTGTCCCCCGAGCTTGTGGGCTCTCTTCAGTGGTGGACTATTCAGTCCAATATGACTCTGGTACTACCATTCCAAATTCCCCAGCCACAAAAAGTGCTGACAACAGATGCATCACTCCTGGGGTGGGGGGCTTATATAGATGGGCTTCACACTCAAGGAGCCTGGTCCCTCCAGGAAACAGATCTTCAGATCAATCTCCTGGAGCTCCGAGCAATCTGGAACGATCTAAAGGCCTTCAGAGATTGGCTGTCTAACCAAATTATCTTAGTTCAAACAATCAGGTTGCAATGTATTACACCAACAAGCAGAGGGGCACCAGATCTCGCCCTCTGTGCCTCGAAGCCGTCCAGATGTGGCTCTGGGCATGCAGTCACGGCATGTTTATCCAAGCCACATCTGGCAAGCGTAAACAACAGCCTGGATGACAATCTGAGCAGGATAATGCAACCTCACGAGTGGTCTCTGAACATGAGCATAGCCTGCAAGATATTCCGAGCATGGGGATCTTTTTGCCACTCATCTCAATCATAAGGTCCCTCAGTTCTGTTCCAGGCTTCAGTCCCATGACAGACTAGTGTCAGATGCCTTCCTCCTTCATTGGGGGAAGGTCTTCTGTATGCATATCCTCCCATACCTCTAGTGGGAAAGACTTCGTTGAAACTCAAGCAAGACTATAGAACCATGATTCTGATCGCACCCTACTGGCCCCATCAGATTTAGTTTCCTCTTCTTCTGGAATTGTCATCTGAAGAACCTTGAAGATTGGAATGTTTTCTGACCCTCATCACACAGAATGAGGGGTCGCTTCTCCATCCCAGCCTCCAATCTCTGGCTCTCACGGCCTGGATGTTGAGAGCCTAAAATTCACTTTCTTGGGTCTTTTGGAGGGTGCTTCCAGGAAAGATTCCACTAAGAGGTGTTACACTTTTAAATGGAGGACGTTTGCCATCTGGTGTGACAGGAAGGCCATAGATCCCCTTTCTTGTCCTACACAGGCCCTGCTTGAATACCTTCTACACTTATCAGAGTCTGGTCTTAAAACCAACTACCTAAGGGTTCACCTTAGTGCAATCAGTGCTTATCATCAAGGTGTAGAAGACAAGCCTATTCCTGGACAGCCCCCTGTCAAACCTCCACCAGTGTCATGTGATCTCAACGTCGTTCTCACCCAGCTGATGAAAGCTCATTTTGATCCACTGAATTCCTGCCATCTGAAGTACTTGATGTGGAAGGTCGTTTTCTTGGTGGCTGCTTCAGGCCTTAGTACTTGGATGCACCTTATACTAAGTTTCATCACAACAGAGTAGTCCTACGCACGCACTCTAAGTTCCTGCCGAAGGTGCTGTCAGAGTTCCATCTGAACCAGTCGAATGTCTTGCCAACATTTTTTTCCCTTCCTCATGCCCACCCTGGCGAAAACAGCTTGCACACCTTGGACTGCAAGAGAGCATTGACCTTTTATATTGAGCGGACGAAGCCCTTCAGATAGTCCGCCTAGTTGTTTGTTTCTTTTGATCCCAACAGGAGGTGAGTCGCCATCGGTAAATGCACCATTGGCAGTTGGCTACAGATTGCATTTCCTTTGCTTATTCCCAAGCTGGGCTGACTTTAGAGGGTCATGTCTCGGTTCACAATGTCAGTGCCATGGCCGCATCAGTGGCCCACTTAGTCTGCCTCCATTGAAGAGATTTGCAAGGCTGCGACATGATCTTCAGTCCACAGATTCACATCTCATTACTGCCTTGAGCAGGATACCTGACGGTCTGTTTAGGCAATCAGTGTTGCAGAATCTGTTTGGGGTCTAGAATCTTACTCCACCCCCCTAGGCCAGTTTTATTCTGTTCCAGGATGCACTCTGTTAGCTGTATATAGTTTTAGGTTAATCTACATTTTGTTCTCACCATTGCAAGGCCCAATTGACCAATGTTTGTTGTTTTGGATGAGCCTGGATGCTAGGGATACCCTGCTTGTGAGAATGATTCAGCCTGCTTGTCCTCTGAGAAAGCAAAGATACGTATCTGTAGCAGGTATTCTCCAAGGACAGCAGGCTGATACATTCTCACAATCCTGCCCACCTCCCCTTGGAGTTGTTTTCTATTTATTTTTTCTTATGATGTTGGATTAAACTGAGGAGCTCAGTCACGCGGCGGTCGGGAAGGCACTCTGTGCTTGCACGGTGGGGCGTAGCATGCACATCAGAAGGCTCTAGTAAGTTTTTTTGCTATTTTTTTGTGCCAGTTCCCCAGCCAACGCGGATCGATGACCCACTTGTGAGAATACCTGCTGGCCTCAGAGAACATCTACTACAGGTAAGTATCTTCACTTTCTCGGAAGGATTAAGCCTAATTTAGGTGCTCCTCATACCTTTAGAGCAAAAATATGATCCCTCCTTGTTGATGTCAAAGTGGCTACTGCAGCTTGGTGGTATCCCTTTTATTGTATTATGGTTTCTTTTACCCAGTGGAACACTACTTTGAGGTTTTAAATCAAATTGCTTCCTGTCAAAGACATAACTGATTCCATGGTACACTAAGGGGCTCATTTTCAAAGCACTTAGACTTACAAAGTTCCGTATGTTGCTATGTAGCTTTGTAAGTCTAAGTGCTTTGAAAATATTAAGCCACTGAAAAATCTTAGATGCTTAGAAGGACACATAGGACCAGGTGGAAGTCTCCTCTGAAGACTTAGTAGTTTATGGTCTCTGAGGATGCTGTTAAAGGAGCATTGGGTAGCCTGAACTCTTCAATGTCTGTGCAGGACTACTCTTCTGTAATATTGCAGCAAGCAAAGGATAATAGATCCATCGTTAACATGTATAGTCACTCTTTTTCTGCCCAATTGCCAACAAAGGCTTGAGTCCCCAAAAGGGTCTGTGCTATCTGCCCTTTTATGTAATTTGCACTTGATGCCGGTCTGCCAGGTTTTTCAAAATCTTTAGGTCTGCAATTAGATGAGCTTACATCTTAGAAATAGAAATTTATAGAAGCTTTCCAAGATACGATAGCTTGAAGAGCCATCTTCTTAGGATCGTAATGATACAAAAATCATAACATAGATGGTCCGCAGTTTGGGGATAATTTTGGATTCAGAGGTTTCTATGAAACCAAACATTAAAACAGTTGTTAGGGCTGCTTTTTTTCAGGCTTGAATTGCTTTGTAGGATCAGAGTTAGGTTATCTGTTAAAGGTTTTAGGACAGTTCTACAATGTCTCATTCTGACAAGAATTATATTTATATATTTATATTACATTTGGATCTCCCTTTACAGAGTGAGATCTTTACAATTGGTTCAAGGTGCAGTTGCTCATTTGCTTGTTTCCTGCCTTTCACATATTTCACCCATTCTATTGTCATTGCATTTGGTTGCCTGTAGTTTCAAGTTAAGTTCTCTACTGTTCTATCAAGCACTGTCATGATGTACCTTCTGAAAGCACCTTAAGGCACACAGTCTTATTCCATCTACTCCATTTTGTTTGGACACTACCATTTGCTTTTCGCATAGTGGGTCCAGAAGAGTAGAATAGGTAACCTCTCACTTTGAGACTGGGAAATGATACAGCTACCTTAAAAAAGAGTTTGAAGACTGACTTTTTTTGAACAAGCATTCAGGACCCAACGCTAAACTTTAAGAGCAATACACCAGTATGTTTTTATTTTTTAGGCAAGGTCAAAATATATATGCACATGTACGTCCATTTTGTCTGACTCGTGTAATTATTGTGTGTTTTAAATTGTGGATATTATCCTGGCATGTGAGATCAGAGCAACTGTGTGATAATTTCCACAATCAGTTGGATCTCTCTTTAGTATTGGAATGAACACAGAACCTTTCCAGTCAATCGGTCGTCATGATATCTTCCAAATCTTATGGCAGAGCAAATACAGTTATACCTTTTCACATAAATGAAACAATAGTTTTGCCTGCCTTCTATGCTAAGCCTCATAGCCACACATGCAGGAAAGCTCTACATATTCTGGGCTGTAAATTGTTCTTGTGTACTACACAACTTTTTGCCTGCCTTGATGTCAGCAAACCTGGTACTACAGTATTGGAGTACTCCAGCCAGTTGACTAGTGTCATGTATTCAGTTCTGTTACATTATTGAATAAGAGCCACTGCTGCTGCTGCTGCTTTTAACTTGCCCAGTCCAAAACTGGTTGCTTTACATATCCAAGCTCAGTGAGTTACAGATAGGTACATTAGGTATTTTTCCTGCCCACAAGGGTTTACAGTCTTTCATACCAGAAGCAGTGGAGAATAAAGTGAGTTGCCCAAAGTCATAAAGAATGTTAGTGAAAGAAACTGGATTTCAACCCTGGCTTCTTTTGTTCTCAGTCTGCTGCTTTAACCACAAGCAGTGGTGTGCTGGAGCCGGCTCGCACCGGCTTGCAAGAGCCGTTTGTTAAATTTTCTGGCATCTTGCGAGCCGGTTGTTGGCCAGTGCGAGCCGGCTCGCCTCCGCTCCCCCGCCCCACAAATCCATCTTCCGTCTGCCCTCTGCTCCCCATAGTAGCCCTGCTGGTTTCCTTTCTGCGCTGCCGCCGCCGTCCTGCCTTTAAAAAATTAATTTTCCCTCGAGGCGCGCCAGCGTTGAAGCGAAGGCAGCAGGCTCAGCTCAGTTCCTGCCTTCGTTCCGTTCCTTCGCATCATGGCTCCGCCCTTGCGCAAACAGGAAATACGTCAGGCAAGGGCGGAGCCATGATGTGAAGGAATGGAACGAAGGCAGGAACTGAGCTGAGCCTGCTGCCTTCGCTTCAACGCTGGCCGCCTCGAGGGAAAATACATTTTTTTAAAGGCAGGGCGGCGGCGGCAGCGTAGAAAGGAAACCAGCAGGGCTACTATCGGGGAGCATAGGACAGACGGAAGATGGACGACCAGGGGAGCGGAGAGGGCTGGAAGATGGCGAAGAGGAGGGCAGGGGGGAGACGAGAATTGCTCGGCATGGGTGGGTGGATGCAGGGCAGGGGGGAGAGGAGGGTCGCTGGACATGAGTGGGTGGGTGGATGGAGAGCAGGGCAGGGGGGAGAGGAGGGTCGCTGGACATTGGTGGATGGAGGGGAGAGGAGGGTTGCTGGACATGGGTGGGTGGATGGAGGGCAGGGAAGAGGAGGGTTGCTGGACATTGGTGGATGGAGGGGAGAGGAGGGTTGCTGGACATGGTTGCATGGAGGGGAGAGGAGGGTTGTTGGACATGGGTGCATGGAGGGCAGGGGAGAGGAGGGTTGCTGGACATGGGTGGGTGGATGGAGAGGAGGGCAGGGGGGAGAGGAGGGTTGCTGGACATTGGTGGATGGAGGGGAGAGGAGGGTTGCTGGGCATGGGTGGAGGAGAGGGAAGGGAGAGAGAAGAAATGCTGGACATGGGTGGATGGAGGGCAGGGGAGAGAAGGGTTGCTGGGCATGGGTGGATGGAGGGCAGGGGGGAGAGGAGGGTCGCCGGACATTGGTGGATGGAGGGGAGAGGAGGGTTGCTGGACATGGGTGCATGGAGGGGAGAGGAGGGTTGCTGGACATGGGTGCATGGAGGGGAGAGGAGGGTTGCTGGACATGGGTGCATGGAGGGCAGGGGGGAGAGGAGGGTTGCTGGACATGGGTGCATGGAGGGGAGAGGAGGGTTGCTGGACATGGGTGCATGGAGGGCAGGGGGGAAAGGAGGGTTGCTGGACATGGTGCATGGAGGGCAGGGGGGAGAGGAGGGTCGCTGGACATTGGTGGATGGAGGGGAGAGGAGGGTTGCTGGACATGGGTGCATGGAGGGGAGAGGAGGATTGCTGGACAAGGGTGCATGGAGAGCAGGGGAGAGGAGGGTTGCTGGACATGGGTGGAGGAGAGGGAAGGGAGAGAGAAGAAATGCTGGATATGGGTGGAGGGGAGGGAAGAGTGAGGAATGAGATGAGAAGAGGGAAAAGGAAGAGAGGAGAATAACTGCAAATGGATGGAGAAAAGAGGCAGAAGCTGAGGACCAGAAATGAAGAAGAAAGGAGGAAATAAATAAATGGAAAGGAAGCCCTGGAAACGGAGTTAAGAGGACAGATAGCTGCAGAATCGGATACTTGGGCCAGCATGAGCAGAAAAACAGTCACCAGACAACAAAGGTAGAAAAAAACTCATTTTATTTTCATTATAGTGTTTGGAATATGTTCACCTTGAGAATCAGGTGCTCAACATTAAAAGTTTATATTTATTTACTTATTTATGGCATTTTATCCCACATTAAACATGAATTAGATTGGAACCTGGGATCATTTAATAGTTTTTTCCTGGAGAGAGTAATGCATTGCCCCCCCCCCCCTGGCTATAGCCAGCTCTGCAATTTTGGGGGGGGGCGCAGAGGTGGACGGGGGGGGGGGGCAGAGGTGGACCGGGGAGAGAGCCTGTTGTTAAAAATTTACCAGCACACCACTGACCACAAGGCTACTCCTTCACACAAGTAGATTTATTTGAACATTTAGAGTCATGGCCTTGCTGCATGAATCACTTTCAGCTCTGTTTCATAGATTAATACCCTGACATTTTCCTCTAGTATTTTTATGGTTCCATCAATAACAGTAAACTGTTTAGCTCCTGATGCAGACCCACACAATGATGCCTGTACTACCGTGCATGAGAGTCCCCATATGATTAATTTCAAAGGCAGTACTTGGTTTTCAAAGCAAAATGTTTATTTTTTTTGACTGAAAAGTTCAGGTTTTATTTCATTTGTCCAGAGAACATTATTCCAGAAGTCTTGTAGGTCATCCAGGTACTTTGATAAACTAGAGGCAGGCAGTTGTTTCTTCTTAGCTATCACCATTCCCATTCAGTTTTTTCTTAATGGTTGACACATAAACCCTCACATAAGCGTCCACAAGAGAAGCCTGAAGATCTTTAGATGTTAGTCTAGCATTCTGTGTGGTTTCTTGGATCTAGAGCTACTTTGGTCTTCAACATTTCCATTTGTGGACTTCTGTGGCAGTGTTTGGATGGAGCTGCAAGTTCCAAATGCCTATAAATGGCCATCTTAACATTATCCAGACAGATAACTACTCTTTTTCATAGGCCCGTGGTGGAAAACTACACTCAGATTATTTTGGACCTGTAGATAGGATAGGATGCTATAACTGTTGTACTGAATATCTCTTAATGATATCTAGCTTGTTATCCAATTTCTTAAGCATTGTTTAGTATAGAGCTGTCTGGTTTTGCAGCTTTGTCTATATAACTTATTCTCTTATTTATGATCTAGTAGGGTAATCAGCTAGCTTGTGTCTTCTTGGTCTTCTTACAGACCATAGACAGGCTTGCTTAGCCCTAGTAATGGGCCATAAACTTTAACAAGTGTCTGTTTTCTTCAAACAGGCTCTAAACATAACACAGGGACATTTTCAGTGAAGGACACGTATGAGTGATAAGTATTCGAGGGAAGGAGGTTAAAAAGGGCAAATGATGAATATTTGAGAAAAATACCAAAGAAACAGAATTATGTGAAGGTGACCTTAGAGGTCAGAGTTGAAGAATACCAGATAAGTAAGAGAGAAAATATAAGGCATTAAGTGATTAATTAAGCTTCAGTATTAAAATTAAGCTTCAGTATTCTGCCTAAGCACATCTTGTACTATGTCAGAATCTGATAGCTTCCAAAGGAAACACAGAGAGAGATATTTTATTTTCCTTGTACTGAAATTTGGACTAATATAAATAAGAATTCAATTTTCTGTAACATACATAGTAGATGACGGCAGAAAAAGACCTGCATGGTCCATCCAGTCTGCCCAACAAGATAAACTCATATGTGCTACTTTATCTGTATAACTGACCTTGATATGTATCTGCCATTTTCAGGGCACAGACCTGCCCAGCAGTAGCCCCATCTCCCAACCCATGGCCCCGCCTCCCACCACCGGTGCTGCCACCCAATCTCCGCTAAGCTTCTGAGGATCCATTCCTTCTGAACAGGATTCCCTTATGTTTATCCCATGCATTTTTTAATTCCGTTACCGTTTTCATCTCCACCATCTCCCGCGGGAGGGCATTCCAAGTATCCACCACTCTCTCCGTGAAAAAATACTTCCTGACATTTTTCTTGAGTCTGCCCCCCTTCAATTTCATTTCATGTTCTCTAGTTCTACTGCCTTCCCATCTCCATAAAAGCTTAGTTTGCGGATTAATATCTTTCAAATATTTGAACGTCTGTATCATATCAACCCTGTTTCTCCTTTCCTCCAGGGTATACATGTTCAGGTCAGCAAGTCTCTCCTCATACGTCTTGTAACGTAAATCCCATACCATTTTTGTAGCTTTTCTTTGCACTGCTTCAATTCTTTTTACATCCTTAGCAAGATACGGCCTCCAAAACTGAACACAATACTCCAGGTGGGGCCTCACCAATGACTTGTACAGGGGCATCAACACCTCCTTTCTTCTGCTGGTCACACCTCTCTCTATACAGCCTAGCAGTCTTCTGGCTACGGCCACTGCCTTGTCACACTGTTTCGTCGCCTTCAGATCCTCAGATACTATCACCCCAAGATCCCTCTCCCCGTCCGTTCCTATCAGACTCTCCCTGCCTAACACATACGTCTCCCTAGGATTTCTATTTCCTAAGTGCATCACTTTGCATTTCTTCGCGTTGAATTTTAATTGCCAAACGTTAGATCATTCTTCTAGCTTCCTCAGATCCTTTTTCATGTTTTCCACTCCCTCCCGGGTGTCCACTCTATTACAGATCTTAGTATCATCCGCAAATAGGCAAACTTTACCTTCTAATCCTTCGGCAATGTCACTCACAAATATATTGAACAGAATCGGTCCCAGCACCGATCCTTGAGGCACACCACTACTCACCTTTCCCTCCTCCAAGCGAGTTCCATTCACCACCACCCTCTGGCTTCTGTCTGTCAACCAGTTCCTAATCCAGTTCACCACTTCGGGTCCTATCTTCAGCCCATCCAGTTTATTTAAGAGAACCGTGTCAAATGCTTTGCACTGGGATAAAAGAATTTTTATTGTAACAATTTATTTACTCTAATAAATTTTAGCATTATTATAAAAGAGAAAAACTGAACTTTCCTTTGCCAGAAGGGCTTTTTTTCTGCCTCTTCTGTTCAGCTCCCCACATTTTAGAGGCAAGAAGGGCCCTGTACAGCATCTGATTCTAATTAGGCATTTAATTGGACTACAAACACTAGAGTTTAATTTATTATTCCTACTTTGTACGTTATTATTTATCAAGTTGTTAGCTTGTAATTAGGGTTCACAAATGTTTCTCAGCACTGTATATTACCACAAAGCATCCAAAAGGCAAGAAGAGGAGACCAAGGAAACCATTTACATCACATCATAGGAACTAGCTTTGAGGGATCCGAGCATCCTCAGTATTGAACAAGCTTTTTCATTGTGTCTAGGGAGAGATAATTTGTATTGTGTTAGGTACCAACATTTCAAAATGATTGGAGATGCCCATGTGTGGTATACGTAGCCAGAGTAGCAGGTTGTAGCTTTCTAAAACCCATATTGGCTACTGCTGCTCCCACAGCCCCTTATAAAATTTTAATTTATGTGTGTTAAAAAGGAGCTTTTGCTAAAGGGAAAATTCTTCCCCTTCCCCATGCCCCAAAAAATCAATTCACCTATAGAAAGTTATTTTTAAAGTGCAAACTGAGGGCTTGATATAAAAGTCATATATTAAAATGGTGCTCTAAGCTTCAGTGCATTGCATTCTTATATATGCAGTAAACACTTTTATTCCTGATGCAGCATTAAAAAGTGTGCACTGACAGAAAAAATAGTTCACATGAACTTGGTGATCTGCATCAGGAACTGGCTCACGCACAGATAGGAAAGAAGACATTTAAAAACACAGGGCCAATGAAAAGCCTGGATTTTTCAGCCCAAGCCCCTGGATATCTCCCAGTTTAGCGTAACAGTGTGTCCCAACACACTGCTAGGGGATGGATGCTGCCATTTTACAAAATAGTGGCAGTGAGAAGAGGACACAGCTGAAGGCCTCTCTGGACCTGGTAAAAATTATTGATCCAGGGGAGTCCATCACTGTGGAGGTTGTTTGGTCAAGGACTTCACTGTGTTGGGTGCCTTCTGCCAGGCCCTCTTGCGCCATTAGTCCTCGGAGGTGAAATGTTGAGGTTCACCTTAGAAACCCTGCTGCCTTTTTGTAGGGTCTCTTACTTCAACTATTTTACTGCTCTTTAGTACAGTGGTTTAACTGTGGAGTTTTTCACACTAAAATCTTTACTGCATCAGGAGTTAAGGTTACTTGAGAAAACTAAAATTAAACTACTGGACTAAAGGGGATAGCAAAGTTTATTACATCAGGCCTTTAGAAAATAGTTGTGGCTTCATTATCAGCTGGGTACTGAGTGGCTGATTTTCTTCACAATCAAAATAGTTTACATTTACTAAATGACTTTTTGCAATGGTTTATTTTTGTACTGATGATACCTTAATTTTTCATTTCAGCTACCATTGAAAATTTCCATGTTGTGGAAACTTTGTCTGATAGTGCAATCATTATCCATCAGACACACAAGGTGGGTAGAGAAATTACTGCATGCTCTTTAAACTGGGATATTTTTGAACTGTCTTTCTGTGTAAAACTTTGTTTAAATTGTTTTGCATTCCTAGTTTTCATTTTAAAAACATTACACTGATCTGACTGCATTAATACATTTTTATTGTGCTCTATAAATGTATTCTCTAGGAAACAAAATTACGCTTATTAGGGATATCCAATGTCAGATAATATGACTTAGACTGGTGTTTCCCAAATCTGTCCTGGAGTACCTCCTTGCCAGTCAGGTTTCCAAGATATCCACAATGCATATGCATGAGATTGATTTGCATACACTGCCTTCATTGTATGCAAATCTCTTTAATGCATACTCATTGTAGATATCCTGAAAACCTGACTGGCAAGGGGGATACTCGAGACCAACTTGGGAAACACTGACTTAATAATATTTTGATGGCAAAAGATGGAGCTATAGGATGCTATGCATTGACAAATTATTTTTTGCAACCATTATTTTTCTTTTATTAGACTTTGGGACCCTTTTACTAAGCTGCGTTAAGCAGCTAATTTGGGGTTTATCATGAAGTAGACAATAGCACAGACATGTGCTGTCTCCTGGCCTAAAAAGGCACCTGCTTCGGTATAAATCCTATGTTAGCTGCCTAACATAGAAGTGGTTCACACATGCAGGGGTTTAGCCAGACACCCAATTTTGGGTGGGCCTGGGCCCACGATGGGTGGGCAGAAGAACTCCGCCTTGTCCTACAAGTGATTTGGTCTCTCCCTCTCTTGCCTGCATGCCATATGGTCTCTCAAACATCCCCCCTCCCCGCATACCTTTTAAATAGCAGATTTTCACCGGCAGCGAGCAGCAACTAATACACACTGCTCATGTTGTCTCCACAGCCTGATGCAACTTCCTGTTTCCGCATAAGCGGGAGTACATCAGAGGGAAAGAGGGAAGGCTGTGAGGCCGGTGCAAACAGTATGTATCAGTCGCTGCTCGCTGCAGGCAAAGATCTGTTATTTACAAGGTATGCAGGAGGGACAGTTGTTGGGAGTTTTCGGCTGGTGGGGCTTGGGGATCCCTGCCAGCTACATCATAGGTGTGCTGCTTCTGGATGGGCCTCTTGGCTATGCCACTGTCCACATGAAAGTGAAATGTGTGAATAGAGGTGTGGCCAGCTGTGACAGCTAACGCATAGTACCATGCACTAGCTGGTACAACTGATATTGCAGCTCAAATTACCACCACCTCAAGAAGAGGAAGTAAGTGCAGCTGTGCTACCACCAGTCCAGTATTGTAGATCCCTGTCATTTCTGTGCAGCAGCAGTCCCCAAACACCTCTCCTCCCTTCCAATCCCCCCCCCCCCCCCAACATCCACTCAGCATCTTTCCTGACACCCCCCCCCCCACCACAATATCTAATCTACTCACCTGAGATTCCCCAGCAGACTCTAATCTCCCCCACCTGCAGCCTCTTATTTCCTGCCTGATGAACCCCTCCAGCAGCCTCTCCTCTCCTTCCTGAGGACCTCCCTTCCCCCAGCAGTCTCTCATCTCCTGCCTGAGGACCTCCCTTCCTCCGACAGCCTCTCATCTCCTGCCTGAGGACCTTCCTTCCCCCCCCCCCCCCCCCCCCCCCCCCGGCAGCCTCTCATCTCCTGCCTGAGGAGCTCCCTTCCCCCAGCCGGCAACATCTCATCTCCTCGCCCAAAGCCCTCGTACATCAGATCCCCTGTGTACCCCCTCTTCGCTCTCCTGGGCCTCGGTTGAGATCCAAAATAGCCGACCAGAATCCTAGTGATAGTCTGTGGGGTTTTATTACCTATTTTCTTTGGTGTGATATTTTACAATGTCTAAGAGCAGGGGGAAGCTGCAAGGAGTTCCTCCCTCTCCACCGGCTCCTAATACCTTGCGACAAGCCGCTATAACATCTTATGTGGAACCTCTCCGTTGCTGGGTGTTTCTGCTGCAGGGGAGGGGAAGAGCCCCATCTTGGACAGCAATGTTTCGCTGAGCCCAGGACGACCCTTAACCCTCCCAGTTCCTTTAAGCGCTTCTTAGTCTTGCTTACTGCGAGGAGTGGAGGATGCCAGTAACTCTGGCATCGCGGGGGTGGCTGAGCAGGTAAGCTCTGGAGAAATGGATCCATCTGTGGTGCGAATGGGACTGGGATTCTTAGCACCGCTATCGGGGGGGGGGGGGGGGGGGGGTGAGTATTCCAGAGAACCCAGTGGAGCCAGGAGGAGATCGATCTGGGAGCAGTGTCATCACAGACAGGAGTTCTGCCCGTTGCTTCAGTTGTTACTCTCCCCTGTGAAACTAGTGGTAAAGCCGGATGTAGTAACCATGGACACACTGTCTGTGGATTACCAGTAGTTTGCACCAGGTTTGCTTCTCATTTGTTTCAATCTCTACAACTTCTTCTTTTAAACTGCAGGCTTGGAGACTAAAGTTATTTCCTGCACTGCCGGGGTTGATACGCTGGATAAATCTATTGCCAAGATAAAATCTTCTCTATTGCTTTTAATGTAAAATAAGTCACAAATGCTGAGGAAATTTTAAATTTGAGGTTTGAATTTAAGATTTTTTTTTTTAATCTTCCTCAATCAAGACGGACTCCACTGAGAAATCTTTTTCATAATTTTTTGCAAACTGTGTTAAAATTTCCACCTTTGCAAAAAATATTTTGTGACAGCAGATACCTCATTTATGGGTGAGAAGATGCAAGTGTTCCCAATGTGTCTAGGTGGACTCAGTCTAGAAGGAAGAAGTTTTTGGAATTATCATTCTGCAATTACTTCTTTAGGAGCTTCCTTCCAACTTAGATTTCCTTGTAAATATTTTGTGGTATATCAGAATGTTTGGTATATTTTCTATGAATCAGCTCAGTTGAGATTTTTTCTAGAAGGGAAAGTTGCTACTCTTCCTTGATGCCCAGCTTGTTAGGGTCAGTTTGGGTTTGTTAGGGATTTGAGAAGGTGTGGTTTCTTGTCCTTACTCTTTTTCTTTATTTTCCTTTTTTTTTATCCATGTTCCTATGGATTTACTATCTCTTGGTTCCCCTTCTTAATGTGGACTAAGTTGAAGATATGTTTCCTTTATGGAACGAAATGTTCTATTTATCTTTAATTGTAATATATGTATTATTCTGGATTTCATATCAAAGTGCCTTGTTTGATAGGTTACAAATACTAATAGTCATCTTACATTTACATGATAAAAGAAAGAAAATTATCCTTCTAATAAAGATTTCAAATCACTCTTACATTATGGAACACCAGCAAAAACAAACCAGCCTTCAGTAGCTTCAGGAGTTTCAAACAACTCGGATCAAAATACAGGTTTGTGGGAAGCTTGAGTTACAAAGGGACCCAGAAATATTTTTGCTGTATTACAGTCCCCCTGAGCTCTATAAGCATCCATGAACACTAATTAAACTTGCCTCATTATGAAATTGTTGAGGCCTGGAAATCAGATTCAGTAATGTTTCTTAGGCATATAGAGAATATGTGTCTCAGTAAACTGAGTTCCTTATGGAAAGGACGTCTAAAACACACTGGCTTTGTGTGCAGCCAAGAGTACGAAGATTCACTGCTTAGTGCCCCCAGGGAGGGAATCAAAAACATAAGAACATAAGTGTTGCCATACTGGGACAGACCAAAGGTCTGTCAAGTCCAGTATCCAACAGAGACCAATTCAGGTCACAAGTACCTGGCAAGATCCCAGAACAGGAAAACAGATTTTCTGCTACTTACCTAGAAATAAGCAGTGGATTTTCCCTAAGTCCATCTTAATAATGACTTAGGGACTTTTCTTTTAGGTAGTTATCCAAGCCTTTTTTTTTTTTTTTAATCGTGCTAACCTAACTGCTTTTACCACATTTTCTGGCAACGAATTCGAGTTTAATTACACTTGAGTGAAGAAACAATTTCTCTAGTTTGTTTTAAATGTACTACTTAGTAGCTTCATTGCATTCCCAATTGTCCTAGTATTTTTGGAAAGAGTAAACCAGCAATTTACCTCTATCCATTCCACTCCACTCAGTATTTTATAGGCCTTTATTATATCTCCACTCAGCTGTCTCTTCTCCAAACTGAAGAGCCCTAGCCGCTTTAGCCTTTGCTCATAGGGAAGTCGTCCCATCTCCTTTATCATTTTCATCACCCTTCTCTGTGCCTTTTCTAATTCTGCTATATCTTTTCTGATGCTTTGACCAGAATTGCACACGGTATTCGAGGTGTGGTTGCACCATGGAGCAATACAAAAGCATTATAATCTCATTTTTGTTTTCCATTCCTTTCCTAATAATACCTAACATTCTATTTGCTTTCTTAGCCACCACTGCACACTGATTTGAGGGTTTCAGTGCATCATCAACAGTGACAACTAGATCCTTTTTCTGAGCCATGATTCCTAATGTGGAACCTTCTATCACGTAGCTATAGTTTGGATTCCTCTTTCCTACATGCATCACTTTGCACTTGCTCACATTAAATGTCATTTGCCATTGGGATGTCCAGTCTCGTCAAGTCGTCTTGCAGTTTTTCACAATCCTCTTGCAATTTAACAACGTCTTCAAATTTAATTATCATTTATAAATGTTAAAAACCCACTCTTCTCCTTTGATAATACTGACTATTTAACTCTACTCTGTTTTATATCTTTCAACCAGTTTTTTTTTTTAATCAAACAACTGTATTTTATTTTTTATGATACAATTATAATTCTTGGGAGGAAGCATTTTCATAATTTCAATCATCTTTTTCACATGCAAGCATACATTTTTAAACCATGATCCAAAATGTGGGATCTACCTGAGCTTTTATATGTTTAGCTTTCCAGTTGTCTTTCTTTTTATACAATGAACCGTACCACAGCTTAGCTTTCACCCACAAAGCACCAATTTGGTCATCGCAAACGGAATGAGATCACTCAGAATTTCATTTACATATTCAAAGTTTATCTTCTGGATCTTCTTCCAAGTGAGGATTATTTGCTTGAGAAGAAAGAAAGGCCTCCCAGGTAGCAAGGCACTCCTCATAGTAGTTGATATTTATCTCAGCCATATTAGTAAAGGCTGATTTAAATCACTTCGCATATTCTGTTTCCATCTGTCCCAGTCAGATTTCAGAGCATTATTAGCACATTCTACTTTATCTTCAAGCATTCCGATTGCTTCATGAAGTGATTCTTGATCCATTTTTTTACTGGACAAAGCTTCAACTTTGACATCAAGATCTGCTTGAATTTGGTCCCTCCGCTTCAGAACGCTCATTAACATCTCGCTGTACAAAATGTATTCCTGTACAACCGGCATCAAATTTTCCGTCAATCCTGCCATCAGCTGAACTATGGCTTTGCAGCACTTATCAGTACAGCTAGCGATACCTTTTAGTGAGCCTGCCAAATCTTCTTCTGAGGCTGACCACAACGTATGGATTGATCCATATTCCTTCATTTCTTCAAAATATTCCTTTTCTTCTTTGTAAATTTTATGTGTGATTTTATCAAGTGTATTTATTTTTTGACTGAATGTTTCAACATATTCACTTATTGCCACAAACTCCTCAGGGCGGTTTTTGACTCCTCTTACTGATGATGCTACAGCTCTCACAGTTTGTCCCATCCTACTGAGCAAGCTTGGACCTTGCTTCTTGTGAGTTGTCAATTCCCAGGCTTGAGCAGTAAGAAAAACTTTGAAGTCTTCATTAAAAGAGAGGGTTGGATGATCTGCGATTCTGTTTAAAAATGTATGCAATGCCTTCCTACGAGTTTCAATGAAATCATCATTAAATCGTTCTACCATTCCTTTCATTATAAACTTTTCTGGCAGAGGAGGAAGGATTAAGGTAGGATGAGCGTCCTGAAGTCTGCTGTTTAACCAAATGAAATCTTGGTAGCGTCGTCGAACTTCATATTCACTTGAGTCAAATTCACCACGTGATGTTTTTGTAGCAACTCTGTAAGTAATGAATGTCTCAATGGCAGTGAAGTGGCTTTCAGGATCATCCACAGTGATAAAGAGGTCCTTTACATCAGGCTCTTCCTCAAACTTCTTCTGATTTATCATAGATGAAGGAGATACCACCATTGTAGAACTGAATGAGTTTGCATCCGTTAACGTGGTGTCCTTGCTGAACAGCTCCAGATCATCGTCTTCATCGAGTGCCGAACGAGGGACCCCTGCAGCGGCTTCCATCGCTCGGGCCCCGGGTGGCTCTTTTAACCAGTTTTTAATCCACAGTAGGACATTACCTCCTATCCCATGACTTTCTAATTTAATCAGGAGTCTTTCATGAGGTACTTTGTCAAATGCTTTTGAAAACCCAGATACACAATATCGGCCGGCTCACCATTATCCTTGGAATCATTTTTTCTAATAGTTTTACCAGAGTACTAAGCTTATAGCCCACATAGCTTCTTACTATCTCTACATGAGTATGCACTTGTGGAATATTATGTGCAATGTTGTGGAGTTTACATATATTTGCAATATGAAATCCACAGCCTGAGGAATGTGTAGACTCGCATAGCTGTAAGCCTCAGACCTCAAGGCAGAAATGTAGGAGAGGCTGGGGGATGTACCGTGCTGTGAAGAGAAGGTGCAAGAGGCTGCAAATCATAGCATGCAGCACTTGGACACACTTAATACCCTTTCCAGGCCCACTCCTGGCTTGACCTCTTCCAGGAGGTATTTTAGCAGGAGGCAGCAAAGATCTTACTACTCTTAAGGTATAAGTATCCTCCATCCTCCCATTTTTCCAGACACCTCAGGACCCTCGCTTTCATCCAAGACTACAGAGGGCCCAAAAGTCCCCATCCAGCTTCCCAGTCAAAACCAGGGCAAGCTTTTCACAGGCTTTAGTAAAGCATAACCTCAATCTCCATAACCATCCAAAACAACCTTGTGGTAGAAGAGAGACTGATTTTTTTAAGGTGGCCCCTTAAAACCTCAGACCGGTGGGTTCTAAAAATTGTACGGGTAGGTTACTGTTTGTAATTGGAACCTATTCCTCCAGGTTGTCCACTGAGAGTATCAAGATTAAGTTCTCAACATCAGGAGTTGCTTAACAAGGAACTGTTCCCTCTTAAAGGCCAGTGTGGTCAAATCCGCTCCACTATGGGAAAGAGATAGGATTTTATTCCAAGTACTTCCTGCTCACAGTGAAAATGGGATGAGGGCCTAAGGGCATAGGCGTAGACTGGGGGGGGCGAGGGGGGCAATGCCCCCCCAAACGACGATGACGTGGACTGGCGCTAGAAGTGAAAAAAAAAAAACAAGCAGGCACGCGCTCATCTCCGTCCGCTTCGCTGCTTCCCTGCCCTCTCTGTCTGCGTCCCGCCCGAAAGGAAATGACATCAGAGGAAGGCGGGACGCAGACAGAGAGGGCAGGGAAGCAGCGAAGCGGACGGAGACGAGCGTGTCTATCTACCCCCTCTCTTCCTACCCTCCGGCGCAGGCAGCACCAATCTTCTCTAAGTCTTTCTTGTTCCTGGCAGCGGTAGCGACATACACGCTGCCTTCAGCTCTGCCCCGAAGCCTTCTCTTCAAGTTCCTGTTCCCGCATAGGTGGGAACAGGAACTTGAAGAGAAGGCTTCCGGGGCAGACCGAAGGCAGCGTATACGTCGCTACCGCTGCCAGGAACACAGAAAGGCTGAAGAAGACTGCTGCCTGCACCGGAGGAAGAGAGGGGGTAAACGGAGTCACGATCCTGGACCTCGCGGGGGGGGGGGGGGGGCAGCAGAGGGAAGATGAATGGGACTGGGAGGGTGGAGAGCAGAGGGAAGGAGTAAGAGATGGATGGGACTGGGAGGGGTGGGTGGGGAGCAGAGGGAAGGACCAGGAATTGGATTGGACTGGACTGGGAAAGGAGGTCAGAGGGAAGGAGCAGGAGATGGATGGGACTGGGAGGGGTGGGAAGCAGAGGGAAGGAGCAAGAGATGGATGGGACTGCGAGGGGTGGGGAGCAGAGGGAAGGAGCAACAGATGGATGGGACTGGGAGGGGTGGGGAGCAGAAGGAAGGAGAAAGAGATGGATGGGACTGCGAGGGGTGGGGAGCAGAGGGAAGGAGCAGGAGATGGATGGGACTGGGAGGGTGGGAAGCAGAGGGAAGGAGCAGGAGATGGATGGGACTGGGAGGGGTGGGGAGCAGAGGGAAGGAGCAGGAGATGAATGGGACTGGGAGGGGTGGGAAGCAGAGGGAAGGAGCAAGAGATGGATGGGACTGCGAGGGGGTGGGGAGCAGAGGGAAGGAGCAACAGATGGATGGAACTGGGGGGGGGTGGGGAGCAGAAGGAAGGAGCAAGAGATGGATGGGACTGCGAGGGGTGGGGAGCAGAGGGAAGGAGCAGGAGATGGATGGGACTGGGAGGGTGGGAAGCAGAGGGAAGGAGCAGGAGATGGATGGGACTGGGAGGGTGGGAAGCAGTGGGAAGGAGCAGGAGATGGATGGGACTGGGAGGGTGGGAAGCAGTGGGAAGGAGCAGGAGATGGATGGGACTGGGAGGGTGGGAAGCAGTGGGAAGGAGCAAGAGATGGATGGGACTGGGAGGGGTGGGTGGGGAGCAGAGGGAAGGAGCAGGAGATGGATGGGACTGGGAGGGGTGGGGAGCAGAGGGAAGCCTACTGGAAAGAAGACACTGCATAAAACAGAAGACACTGGGACCAAAGCGAATAGAAAAACTAAATGATCAACAAAGGTAAAAAAGTATTTTATTCAGAATATATTAATTGAAATATGTCAGCTTTTTGAAATGTGCATCTGTGATATTTTGCCTGTAAATTTCAATTCCTTCCTCCATATTAGCATATTCATTTGCATATGTATATATGCAAATGAATATGCTAATATGCTCCGCCCCATCCTTTGCCCCCCCCAAATGAAACAGTCAAACCACGCCTATGCCTAAGGGCCCTGAAAAAGTCCCTGGCCGCACTAAAATTCAGGATGGTTTCTTTGGGCACCCTCATAACAGTGATGCAAGAAGGAGATTGGTTATGCTCTCTGGACTAAAAGGATGAGATTTGTAGTAAGAAACACCATGTTCAGTATCACTTACTGCCATTTGGCTTCACATCACCAAGAATTTTCACAAATGCCTAGCAGTCGTTGCTAACAATTTCAAAAAACTTTGTTGAAAGAGAAACAAATGAGAATTCAGTATAGGCTGTAATCCACAGCCAAGCTTAATCTCATTAAGTAAAGCCAAACGATTCGGCTTGCTTAAAAAGCTCTATACATCATTAGTACTCTTTAATTATTCCCTTCCCCATATTTTATTTATTTTTTATATCAAACAGTGATTGTAAAAAGGTCCACAAGGAATCTAATAAACAAAATAACACAAAGTCCATTGGCTGAAAAATAAAGTTCTCAAAGTATCAGTCTTCAGATTTCCAAAATAAGCAGCACCAGTATTTCCAAAAAACAGTAAGGAGCGAACTTATCTCAATATTTGATGCATGATATTTTGTCAGTATTTCACTAACTGCTCAAGACGTCCAACAGAGATCCCCGTTTCAGAAATCCTTTGTCAGGGACGCCAGTGCTACATTAACACCGAGGAGGAGGATTTGGGGGGGACACCGGTGCCGGAAAGAATATTTGAAGCGGGGGAGTCGGAGAAACTAAACAAATTCTCTGTAACCTTGGAGGATGTAATGGGTCAGTTCAGCAAGCTGAAGAGTAGTAAATCACCGGGACCTGATGGTATTCATCCCAGAGTATTAATAGAACTAAAAAATGAACTTGCGGAGCTACTGTTAGAAATATGCAATCTGTCCCTAAAATCGAGTGTAGTACCGGAAGACTGGAGGGTAGCCAATGTTACTCCGATTTTTAAGAAGGGTTCCAGAGGAGATCCGGGAAATTATAGACCGGTGAGTCTGACGTCGGTGCCGGGCAAGATGGTGGAGGCTATTATTAAGAATAAAATTGCAGAGCATATACAAAAACATGGACTGATGAGACAAAGTCAGCACGGATTTAGTGAAGGGAAGTCTTGCCTCACCAATCTAATGCATTTTTTTGAGGGGGTAAGCAAACATGTGGACAATGGGGAGCCGGTTGATATTGTATATCTGGATTTTCAGAAGACGTTTGACAAAGTGCCGCACGAAAGACTCCTGAAGAAATTGCAGAGTCATGGAATCGGAGGTAGGGTATTATTATGGATTAAGAACTGGTTGAAAGATAGGAAGCAGAGAGTAGGATTGCGTGGCCAGTATTCTCAGTGGAGGAGGGTAGTTAGTGGGGTCCCGCAGGGGTCTGTGCTGGGTCCGTTGCTTTTTAATGTATTTATAAATGACCTAGAGATGGGAATAACTAGTGAGGTAATTAAATTCGCCGATGACACAAAATTATTCAGGGTCGTCAAGTCGCAGGAGGAATGTGAACGATTACAGGAGGACCTTGCGAGACTGGGAGAATGGGCGTGCAAGTGGCAGATGAAGTTCAATGTTGACAAGTGCAAAGTGATGCATGTGGGTAAGAGGAACCCGAATTATAGCTACGTCTTGCAAGGTTCCGCGTTAGGAGTTACGGATCAAGAAAGGGATCTGGGTGTCGTCGTCGATGATACGCTGAAACCTTCTGCTCAGTGTGCTGCTGCGGCTAGGAAAGCGAATAGAATGTTGGGTGTTATTAGGAAGGGTATGGAGTCCAGGTGTGCGGATGTTATAATGCCGTTGTATCGCTCCATGGTGCGACCGCACCTGGAGTATTGTGTTCAGTACTGGTCTCCGTATCTCAAAAAAGATATAGTAGAATTGGAAAAGGTACAGCGAAGGGCGACGAAAATGATAGTGGGGATGGGACGACTTTCCTATGAAGAGAGGCTGAGAAGGCTAGGGCTTTTCAGCTTGGAGAAGAGACGGCTGAGGGGAGATATGATAGAAGTGTATAAAATAATGAGTGGAATGGATCGGGTGGATGTGAAGCGACTGTTCACGCTATCCAAAAATACTAGGACTAGAGGGCATGAGTTGAATCTACAGTGTGGTAAATTTAAAACGAATCGGAGAAATTTTTCTTCACCCAACGTGTAATTAGACTCTGGAATTCGTTGCCGGAGAACGTGGTACGGGCGGTTAGCTTGACGGAGTTTAAAAAGGGGTTAGATAGATTCCTAAAGGACAAGTCCATAGACCGCTATTAAATGGACTTGGAAAAATTCCGCATTTTTAGGTATAACTTGTCTGGAATGTTTTTACGTTTGGGGAGCGTGCCAGGTGCCCTTGACCTGGATTGGCCACTGTCGGTGACAGGATGCTGGGCTAGATGGACCTTTGGTCTTTCCCAGTATGGCACTACTTATGTACTTATGTAACAATGGAGCTTCCATAATAGTGTGCACAGCGTGACAGGGTCATCCAAGCTCACACATTGCTGGTCATTGCATAAGCAGTGAGGTTTGATATCAGCATATCCGAGGACAAGCAGACCGTCTTATTCTCACAACTGGGTGATGTCATCCAAGGAAGCCCAGTGCAGACACTGACTAGCGAGATCAAGAACTTTCTAGCAGTGTCCCACCATGTATGTGCTGGTGCCTTGACACTTGAACACAGGTCCCTTAGTCTTCATTTTTTCGCAGAACAGGGAGGTTGAGTCGTGGTTCTTCTCACAGTGCTTTCTAATAGTGCCTTCCCATGTGAGTTTTTCAGTCCATTCAGATAATTTTTTTTCAAACTTTTTTCTTCAACTTCTCTTTAATTTCTTTTATTTTTTGTGTATTGCTAGGCCATTTTTAGGCCAGAGCCCTGACCCCAGTTTGACTGCTGCCCCTTTTTCCAGTTCAAACTTGAGCAGTTTAAATTTGCCATGATCCTTTTCTTCATGTCCAAGAAGACCCCGAGTGGCTTCAAAAGATGTGCCCAATGTAATCGGGTAATTTCCATGATGGTTCCGCACAACTGGTACATTGGGTGCCTTGGACCTGACCATGAGTCTCGATTTCAGCATCCACTACTAGTGCAGTGGCATCGAGGAAGTCTCCACCTCTCTCGACATCAGGCGCTGAGAGTATGCCCCAGGATCGGTCAGCATCGGACCCGACACTGAGACTACGTACAGGTTCAATGTCATCCTTGTCTGCACCAAAGGGCCACGATGCTGCGCATCGGGGAAAGCCCAAAAACTATAAGCATCAGTCCTCGAGTGCTTAGATATCTGGGCATCAGCATCACCATCACCAGTACCTGAGAAGTGCTGGCACCAAGAGGAGCATACCCCCTCCTTGATAGAGGTGCTGGTGTACAAGTTTCCTAGCAGCCAGGTCCGACAAGACACCTTAGGCTGCCTCTCTTCTGACTTCCCCTCCTTTACCTTTCTTTGATGAACAGTTCTGAGCCATGCTCAGGGAGGAGCTGGCACAGATGCTGCAGTTGCAAACTGTTGAAGTATCAAGGGCACTTGCACCAACTGCAGATCAAACCCAGGTTCTTTCTGAGGCTCCTTCCATGCTGGTGCAGAGATCCTTGATGCTGACGCCTCAAAGGGGGTCAGCGACAACCTTGGCACATACTTGTACCTCTCTCGACGTCAGGGGAGGAAGCTTCCCTGGAATCAGAGAAAAGAGCTGTACCTCGGCACTCTTCAGGGTGTGCACACTCATGGCTGCATGTCTATGATCTAGAACCAGCAATTCAGGAGAGGTTGGAGGATGTTCCTTGCCTGGGTGTCATCTTGTTTGGAGATAAGGTAGAGGTCAATGACCTGATAAAGAAAAATACGGATACATCCAAACTGTTTCGGCACCCTCCAACTGCATCTTCTTCCTCACAGAGTGTTTGAGTGGGCCTAGGCAACAAACCTGCTACTCTCAAAGGTGTAGGTTACTGCCGCCTTCCCACTCTGCCCAGCAGCCCCAAGCCCAGTGTTATCAGTCTCACCAACACCGTCCCAGAATCCCCAGCCAGGGTGCCCCAGTCAAAGCAAGGGACGAGCACTTGACTGGATCCAAGAGAGCAAGCTTCACTCAAATTAACTGTCCTGAGTGGCCTACCAGTAGGGGGAGGCTGAATTTTTTACATGACAAGGTGGCCCCTTGTAACTTCTGCACAGTGGGTTCTTCAAATAGTCCGTCTTGGTTATGCCCTGCATTGACAACAAAGACCACCAAATTGCCCACTGAGAGCATCATCACTCGGCTCTTAGCACAAGCAGGTACTTGTGGAGAAAATCTATGCCCTTCTACAAGCAATGTGGTTGAGCCCATTTCACCAGGGGAAGAAAGGAAAGGATTCTATTCCACCAACTTCCTTGTGTCCAAGAAAACAGGAAGATTTCTACCCATTCTAGACCTCAGAGGCCTGAACAAATTCTGGTCAAAGAAATGTTCAAGATGATTCCCTCAGCCCCCTTCTCCCCATGATTCAGGAAAAGGATTGGCTACGCTCAGTCACAGAAAGTATCTCATTTCAAATGGTGAAACACCATTACCAGTATCGCGTTCTGCTATTTGGCCTTGCGTCGGCTCCCAGGGTCTTCACCAAATGTCTACCAGTAATAGTGGCATATATAAATAGCCTGGGAGATGAACATGTACATCGCCTTGAGTGAATTCCTTCATAAAGGCGATAAATATATCCTAATAAATAAATTAAATAATGGGACAGAGTCAACATGGATTCAGCCAAGGAATATCTTGCCTTACCAATTTGCTTCATTATCTAGGTTTTCAGAAAGCATTTGACAAAATCCCTCATGAGAGACTTGAGAACATTAAAAACCCATGGAATAGGAGACAGTGTTCTATTGTGGATGATGAATTGATTGATGGATAGAAAACAAAGGGTAGGGTTAAATGGCCAATTCTCTCAGTGGAGGAGGGTGAGTGCTGCAGGGATCTGTACTGGAACTGGCACTATATAATGTATTTATTAATGATCTGGAAATGGGAACGAGTGAGATGATTAAATTTGCAGACAACACAAAACAAAGTTGTTAAAATGCATGCGGATTGTGAAAAATTGCAGGAAGACCTTTGGAAACCGGAAGACTGAGCATCCAAATAACAGATGAGATTTAATGTGAACAAGTGCAAAGTGATGCACATTGGGAAGAATAATCCAAATCATAGTTATTTGATGCTAACTTGTACCTTAGAAGTCAGCACCTAAGAAAAAGATCATCGTAGACAATACACTGAAATCTTCTGCTCAGTGTGTAGCGGTGGCCAAAAAAAGCAAACAAAATGCTAGGAATTATTAGGAAAGAGAAAATAAGACAAAAGAATATTGTAATGCCTCTATATTGCTCCATGGAATGACCACACCTTGAGTATTGTGTTCAACTCTGGTCGTTGTATCTTAAAAAAAAAAAAAAAGATATAGCAGAAGTAGAAAAGGTTCAGAAAAGGGTGACTAAATTGATTAAAAGGGTGGAACTCCTCTCATATGAGGAAAGGCATAAGAGGTTAGGATTTTTCAGCTTTGAAAAGAGACAGCCTGAGGGAGAATATGATAGTGGTCTACAAAATACTAAGTGGTGTGGAATGGGTAAACATAAATTGATTTTTTACTCTTTCCAAAAATATAAATAGGAGGAAATATTTTTTCACTCAACAAATAGTTAACCTCTGGAAATTGTTGCCAGAGGATGTGGTATCAGCAGTTAGTGTATCTGGGTTTTAAAAGTTTTGGACGAGCTCCTGGAGGAAAAGTCCATAGTTTGCTATTGAGGTAGATATGGGGATAGCCACTGCTTGTCTCTAGGATCACTAGCATGAATGTTTCTACTATTGGGGATTCTGTCAGTTACTTGTGACCTAAATTGGCCCACTATTGGAAGCAGGATATTGGGCTAATGGACCATTGGTCTGACCCAGTATGGCCATTCTTATGTTCTTATGAGTGTATGTGTTCCCTATCTGGACGATTAGCTGGTCAAGAGCACATCACAGGAGGGTGCATCAGTGTGCCTAACTATTTAGGTGATGGAGTTACTAGGGTTCATCATAAACTACCACAAGTCCCACCTGCTATCAGTACCATGATTAGAATACATTGGAGCCCTGCTAGATACATTGCAGGCTTGGGTTTTTCTTCCACAAGCGAGAGCAGAGATTTTATCAGCACTTGCCTCACAAGTCCAAAGCAGCAAGCAGGTCACAGCTTGCCAAATGTTATGGCCCACATTGCCTCAACAGTGCACGTCACACCCATGACACATCTCCAGTTGAGAGAATCCCAGTAGACCCTAGCTTCCCAGTGGTCTCAAGAGGCCATAAACCTAGCAGATGTCATCCAGATTCTCCAGAGTTGATTCATGCCCCTCTCTAGTGGACGATTTGGACTAGTTTGACTGTGGGACTACCATTCCAAATTCCACCTCCTCAGAGGTTGCTAACAGATGCATCCAACCTAGGATGGGGAGTTCATGTAAATGGGCTTTACATCCATGGGACTTGGTCTGCACAGGAAACAGATCTACATATCCATCAATCTTGAGCTCAGGACCATTTGGCATGCTCTAAAGACTTTCAGAGACACTGCAAAACCAAATTATTCTTATCCAAACAGACAACCAGGTTGCAATGTGTTATGTAGGTAAAGGAATCCTACCCCTCATTAGGAAGCAGTGGGGATGTGGCAATGGACCCTCCTTCATGGGATGGAACTCCGAACCGTATACCTCCCAGCAAAGGACCACTGCCTGGTGGACAGACTGAGCAGGGTTTTGCAACAGCACGAATGGTCTCTCAATATGGGCATAGCCTGCAAGATCTTCCAAGAGTGGGGCACCTCCTTGATGGATCTCTTTGCCACTCATCTCAACAAGGTCCCCCAGGTCTGCTCTAGGATCAGATCGCATGGCAGACTAGCATCAGATGCCTGTCTGCTACATGGAGGGGAGGGTCTTCTGTATGTGTATTCTCCGATACCTCTCATAGAGAAGACTTTGTTGAAATTCAAACAAGACCAGGGAGCTATGATTCTAATCGCATTACTGACCGAGGCAGATCTGGTTCCTTTTTCTGGAGTTATCTTCCACAGATCCATGGAGATTGGACTGTTTTCCGACACTCAGAACGAGATTGACACAGGGACAAAATCTGGCCCCGCAAGCTTTGGCCCCGTCCCCGTGAGCTCTGTCGGATCCCATCTGCACAAGCCTCGATCTGATTTTATATTTAAATCATTTTATTAAAGTATAAAAAGGAACAATATTCTGTACAACTGAAATCACAAACAATACAGAACAAGAGTCAACAAAATCCCTGTCTCCCCTCACAAATATCCCCTCCTCTATCAGGAAAACTGAACAAGCCAAATTACTACAGCATTCTGTACATTTCAAGTACATAGAAAATTCATGCTAACAGAATACCTCGGTCACACACACATAGAACACAAATGCCAAATACATAATAGCTGACCAAAAATGATAAACTTATATTAATCTAAAACCACAAGAAGCCACACCACAGAAATAGAAAGATATGCATTTCCTCCTATTTGGTGCAAAATATAAAGATCATACATGTCAGAGATGGTGTTAGGGAGTGCAACTAGGACATCTGCCCCCTGGCCAGAGAGAGCCCTAAGCCTATCCGTATCCCCTCCACCTATGTCCAGCTTCACTTCTTTGTGTCCCTGTGGCCTTCCCCCCCCCCCCCCAAATCCAGCATTCTTTCTGCATTCCTATTCTGCCCAATGTCTAGCATCTTCCCTCTGTGTCCCCTCCCTTCTCTTCCTCCCCTGCAGATCCAACGTTTCTCTCCCTTCCCTCCAGCCCTACCCCCCCCCCATGGGTCCAGCGCCTCTCTCCCCCTTCCCTCCCCCCAGCCCTCCCTCCCCCCAATGGTCCAGCACCTTTCTCCCTTCTCTCCAGCTCCCCCTTCGGATCCAGCAGCCCCCTACCTTTCCGTGGGTCCACTCTAGCAACCCCTCTCCCATATTTCCAGTGCCCCCTCTCTTTGGATCCCTATAACCAGTTCCTCCAAGTGACACAATGATTACAATTAATAGCAAATTACTACTCTACCTATGAAGTTATTCTGTTATACTTCCTCTGTGTGTACATCCATATGCTGCAAAAGCCAACATGTTTGAAAATATAAGTGGGATCAAATAAAAATGGATACCTACTATTTCTGGTCCCTAGCACTCATACCTGGAGGTTGAGATGGATTCACTCAACTTGCCTGACAGCGTCTCAAGTCCTCTTGGCTTCAAGAAGAGCTTCTACTAAGGAAAGGGGATGTGATTTGACAAGGAGCTGCAGTGAGAATTGAACCCATTTCCCCTGGTTCTCAGGCTGCTACACTAACCAATAGGCTACTCCTCCACTCCACTGGCTGCTGCACTAACCATTAGGCAGCTATTCCACTCCACTGCTTAGAAGATCATATGGTTTAAATTAGTTTGCTGTCCAGTGTGAGGGCGAGGCCCTAGATCCATTTTCTTGACCTACACAAAAGCTGTTTGAATACCTCTATTCAGGGTTGTCAAGTTGCAGGAGGAGTGTGAAAGATTACAGGAGGACCTCGCGAGACTGGGGGATTGGGCGTGCAAGTGGCAGATGAAGTTCAATATTGACAAGTGCAAAGTGATGCATGTGGGTAAGAGGAACCCGAATTACAGCTATGTCATGCAAGGTTCCGCGTTAGGAGTTATGGACCTAGAAAGGGATCTGGGAGTAATCGTTGATAAGACGTTAAAAACATCTGCCCAGTGTGCTGCAGCGGCTAAGAAAGCGCACAGAATGTTGAGTATTATTAGGAAAGGGATGGAAAACAAACACAAGGATGTTATAATGCCGTTGTATCGCTCCATGGTGCGACCGCGCCGCAAGTATTGTGTCCAATTCTAGTTGCCGCATCTCAAAAGATATAAAGGAATTAGAAAAGGTACAGAGAAGGGCGACGAAAATGATAAAGGGAATGGAACAACTTCCCTATGAGGAAAGGCTGAGAAGGTTAGGGCTGTTCAGCTTGGAGAAAAGGCGGCTGAGGGGTGATATGATAGAAGTCTACAAGATAATGAGCGGAGTAGAGCGGACAGATGTGAAGCGATTGTTTACACTTTCAAACAACAAGAAAACCAGGGGACACAAGATGAAGGTAGAATATGGTAGATTTAAAACAAATAGGAGAAAGTTTTTCTTTACTGAGCGTGTAGTTAGACTCTGGAACTGATTGCCGGAGAATGTAGTGACAGCAGCTGGCCTTTACGGAATTTAAAGGGGGTTTGGACAGATTCCTGAGGAAAAAGTCCATTGAACATTAATTGTTTTTTTTTGGGGGGGGGGGGAGGTTGCCGGGTTTTTGAGGCCTCGATTGGCCGCTGTCGGGGACGGGATGCTGGGCTTGATGGACCCTTGGTCTTTCCCAGTATGGCGGTGCTTATGTGCTTAAGTTAGGTCTCAGGATCAACTTTTTTAGGATTTACCTTAGTGCAGTTGGCACTTATCACCAAGCAGAAGGTAAGCCTATATATGTACAGCCTTTATGTGGGGCTTACTTATGTTGATGCCTCCCATCATGCCTCCTGTAGTATCATGGGACCTCAACATTATATTAATTCAGCTGATGAAAGATCCTTATGAGCCACTACGTACCTGCCATCTGATATAACAGTCCTTGGCAGGTCCTGTTTTTGGTGGCTGTCTCTTTAACCCACAGAGTGGTTAGCTCCCTGCCCAAGTAGCTGATCCAACTTACTCAAAGTTTTACAACAATAGAGTGGTCCTGTACACACAAACAAAGTTTCTTCCTAAGGTAATAGTGAAATTCTATATTTACCAGACAATTGTTCTATCAAGATTCTTTCCAAGATCTCATGCCCACAAAGGTACAACAAGGACACTCCACACTTTGGACTGCAAAAGAGCATTGGCCTTCTATGTGACTTGGACTAAAGCCAATAGAAATTCCACCCAACTTTTTGTTTCTTTTGACCCAAACAGGATAGGGGCTGCCATTAGCAAACACACTTTCTAATTGGCAAGCATACTGCATTTTCTTCACTCATTCCTTCACTCATGCCCAGGCTGGGCTGCCTCTAAACAAGAGTCATGTCACAGCACTTGAGTTCAGCCTCCATAGAGAAAATTTGCAAAACTGCAACATAGTCTTCAGTCCATGCATTCACATCCCATTACTGTTTGGAACAAGACTCCTGACATGACAGTCAGTTTGACCAGACAGTCCTTCAGAATCTTTTTGGGGTCTAACTCCACCCTCCTAGGTCCATTTATTTTCATGTTCCAGACTGTTTTCCGAAAACAAAAAAATTGCAAGTTCTTGTCTGTTATCCCTTGCTTGTTGCAGGGTCTTCTGCATATGTCCCCTTTTTTGTTGAAGGCAGACTGTAGCTAGGGAGCCCCTTATGTAAAGGTATTATATCCTGCTCCATGTTCTTCAAAAATAGCCATATCAATAGCCTTACATATTCTCCCTCATCTCCCGTTGGAATTGAATTATAACAATTCAACTGAAGGCGGTAGAACGAGAGGACATGAAATGAGATTGAAGGGGGGCAGACTCAAAAAAGATGTCAGGAAGTATTTTTTCACAGAGAGGGTGGTGGATGCTTGGAATGCCCTCCCGAGGGAGGTGGTGGAGATGAAAACGGTAACGGAATTCAAACATGCATGGGATATGCATAAAGGAATCCCTGTGCAGTAGGAATGGATCCTCAGAAGCTTAGCCAAAATTGGGTGCCGGAGCAGGTGGGGGAAGAGAGGTTGGTGGTTGGAAGGCGAGGATAGTGGAGGGCAGACTTATACGGTCTGTGCCAGAGCCGGTGATGGGAGGCGGGACTGGTGGTTGGGAGGCGGGAAATACTGCTGGATAGACTTGTACGGTCTGTGCCCTGAAAAAGGCAGGTACAAATCAAGGTAAGGTATACACATATGAGTTTATCTTGTTGGGCAGACTGGATGGACCATGCAGGTCTTTTTCTGCCGTCATGTTACTATGTAACTGGCTAGGTCCCATGCAACAACGGCAGGTGGGAAGGCGCGTGCGTATGCCCAGTGCAATGTTTTAAAAAGTTGTAAAAAAGCTGGAGAGCATTCCCATGCCATCTCCATCAGATGATGTAACCACGTGCCAAAGCTATTTATCCTGCTGTCCTCACAGAGCACCTGCTACAGGTAAGTAACAGCTGGATGAGACATCCCTCACTGAAAGAATGATTCATTTTTTTCTAAATAAATGTAACTTCAGGATCTCTCCTGTATGTTTGGGAGGGGAAAGAGGAGGAGGAGGAAATTTGAGATTGGGAAAAGTCTGTTCTCCGATGACCAGCAAGATAGCAAGTCTTCACAGATAGTATCATCAGACAGAGCCTGTTCAGAAAACCTTCTTTGGCATAGAATACATCTTCAAGCTTTCAAGAAGGGCTATCATACATGCATACAATTTCCTGCTTGTTGCAGTTGCACGGTATCCCCTCAAACTTGTTTTTCCATAGAGCTGAACAGACTTTTCCTCTTTGCAACCTACTGTAGTAAACTTTTTAATTTTGATACTTCCTGCAGTTTTGTAGGCCTCTTAAAATTAATCTTTTTAGCTTTCCTGGTTAGGTTTTCAGTTCATGTTGCAGTTTTCTTTTTTGTGCATCCACCCATTCTATCTCCCTTTTGTACTTAGGGCATCCTGATCAGGCCTACTTTAAAAATTGAGTAATTTTTATTTTGTTGTTGGTTTTTTTCATTCCCAGAAAAAAAAAAAAACTCCTAATGACTTTAAGAAATGTGTGTGGCATGGCAAAAAACATACCTTGAGCTAGTTGTTCTCAACCCAGTCCTTGGGGGACACCTAGCCAGTCATGTTTTCATGATTCCCACAATGAATATGCATGAGAACGTTTGTGTGCACTTCCTCCATTGTACTCATGTTATGTTCATTGTAGGTATCCTGAAAACCTGACTGGCTAGGCGTGTCCTGAGGAGTGGGTTGAGAACTCCTGCCTTAAGGAGATACACACAGTTGGTGCTTGCAGTGCCTTAGTCCCAATCAGGAACCTCTTCAACGTCATTTGTATTCTCAGATAAGACAAGGGATTTAGAACAATGTGAAAAGATCATTGGTACGTCAAAGTACCATACATCAATATATGCATCAAAAATGTCAGTCCCAAAGGGTTCAGGAGCTGCACCGAATGCATCTTTCATCATCGATTCTAAGTGTTAGAATCCACTGAAACCAGACGTGTAAGTTCCCCCTGAAATAGCGAAAGGATTCTGCTTTATCTTTGATGCAAAGGGCTCACAATGTTGGGTGGAAGCCAAGAAGCATTGATATCAGTAGTAGCTAGGGAGTTGTATCACATCATACCATTTGCTGTGAGTTTATCTTGTTGGGCAGACTGGATATACTGTGCAAATCACGTCATTTACTATGTTATGTTTGCTACGTCGTATCCCTTTGGAGCAAGGCATTTAGAGAATGGGATCTATTGTCAAATCCTCTGGGTGACCCCACATAAAGGACCAGTCAACATCCTTGAAACCAGTGGGGTTCTGACAGCTTTTGTGGACCCTACAGTAGGCCACCAGTACTCTCCTAGTGACCTCATCTAATAGGGCCCCTGAGTCCTTTGCATTGGCAGCCTGTGAGAAGGAGTTCAAGCAGATCCTTGCTGAATGCAGTGGCTTAGCTTTGATGGTATCAGTGTGGATACACAGAGTCTTTCAGCCAATCCTTGAGACTCGTGCAGTACCTGGAGGAAATTTAACACCAAGACCAACCTCAGAGTTGATATTTGCTACAGCAGTGTCAATTTCTAGAAAGCTTCTCTGAGATGCAGGAAAGCTTGTGTCTGGATGCCCTTGATCAAGGTATGCTTTCACTTAAGGTATTGAGGCCTAGCCAGGCCAGACCTTTACCTCCTCCTTGGAAGTTCTTGTTTGGGTCTGATTCAGAGCACTTGGTATTTTGATTACAGGCTTAGAGTTCTCTAAAAAGGTGGTTTCTGCTGGCTTACTGTCAAATTCAGCTTCTCCCCATGAAAGAGATAGTTGCATCCTGAGCAACTCCTCTTTATTCCATTTAAGTTAGATATGGAGAAGGAACACAGGGCAGAAACATTAAATATCCCCAATTACTCAACCACCCAAGGAAGCAGTGATGGTGCCTTAAGGCTATACTGATGAGAATGTGGGAGATCCCCTCTCTCTATTCATTCAGTGAACAAGATTGTAAAGACTATGTATAGTGTCTAAAAGGACACAAAATAAAACAAAAACAAGAAAAGCAGAAGTGGCTCCCTAACAACAGTCAACATAGCAACTAGAAAAAGAAGGGGGCAGACCAGTGTGCTTCTCCCCTCTCCAGTCGGTTCAAAACTCTGCTGCCCGTCTCATCTTCCGCCAGGGTCGCTTTACTCATACTACCCCTCTCCTCAAGACCCTTCATTGGCTCCCTATCCGTTTTCGCATCCTGTTCAACTTCTTCTACTAACCTATAAATGTACTCACTCCGCTGCTCCCCAGTATCTCTCCACACTCGTCCTTCCCTACACCCCTTCCCGTGCACTCCGCTCCATGGATAAATCCTTCTTATCTGTTCCCTTCTCCACTACTGCCAACTCCAGACTTCGCGCCTTCTGTCTCGCTGCACCCTACGCCTGGAATAAACTTCCTGAGCCCCTACGTCTTGCCCCATCCTTGGCCACCTTTAAATCTAGACTGAAAGCCCACCTCTTTAACATTGCTTTTGACTCGTAACCACTTGTAACCACTCGCCTCCACCTACCCTCCTCTCTTCCTTCCCGTTCACATTAATTGATTTGATTTGCTTACTTTATTTATTTTTTGTCTATTAGATTGTAAGCTCTTTGAGCAGGGACTGTCTTTCTTCTATGTTTGTGCAGCGCTGCGTACGCCTTGTAGCGCTATAGAAATGCTAAATAGTAGTAGTAGTAGTTTATTGAAGAAAAGCAATAAAAATGACTCTGTGCAGTCCTGCATTTCGGCACCATATTCACCTGCTTCAGGAGTCAAATTATTTAAGCCACAGATGACAAAATGCAAATGTTAGGGTAATAAACTCCAATAATACTGCATCTGAAGTACTGACAAAGTGCCAAGCAGAAAAGCATGTCAAATAGGCTGAGGATGCATGTGTTTCCCTGTCTGGATAGTTGGCTGGTCAAAAACACATTGGGCTCCTTCCAGTAAAGATCCATGGGCATGACCATTTGGGTGCTGGCGTCACTAGAGTTTATCAGAAAGTACCTAAAATCCCACGTGAGCCAGTCACTTCAATTGGAATTCACAGCTCGGGCAAAGGCCTTTCTCCTACAGGAGAAGATTATCACCTTGATGTTGTGCAGAAGATGAAAATGAATCAGCAAATATCAACCAGGGGCATGTTGAGGTTATTAGGCCAGGTGGCTTCCACAGAACAGGACCATCTACCTTGCAACGGAGGGCAATGTTCTGACAAACAAAATCAAGTATTCCAATAATACGAAGTGGTATCAAGAGTGGCTTAGATGATCATTCACGAATGGAGCATACCCACTGTAGATTTCTTTGCCACTCTTTAGAACAGAAAAAAAATACCTCAATTCTGCTGTAGATCAAGGTCAGATGGCAAACTGTGGAAAGGGAAAGTTGTCTGTATATATGTCCTGCAATTCTTTTAGAGAGGACTCTCCTAAAACCCAGATGGGATTGGTGAAATGTGATATTCATAGGCCATTATTGACCAAGGCGGGTATGGTTCCTTTTTCTGAAACTTTCCATAATCAGACCCATCAAACAAGGATATTCCCCAAATCTAATTATGCAAGTTCAGTGAATGCTTTTATAGCTCAACATCAGGGGCCCTTGTCCTCACAGCCTGGAGTTTGATAAAATGACTTTAGCTACTCTGAACCTGCTTGATAGCGTGTCAGGCATCCACTTTGCTTCCAGGAAGGACTCCTTAAGTCAGTCATATGGTTTCAGATGGAAAAGGTTTGACATCTGGTATGACAGAAAATCCTTAGATCTTTCTCATGCCTCTCACAAAAATTGCTTAAGTACCTTCTACATCTTCCTGAGTCAGATTTGAAAACTTGTTCCATTAAAGTTCACATTAGTGAGGTTGATACTTATCACAGTGTAGAAAGTGAATTCATCTCTGTACAGCTTTTAGTTTACTTTATCTGGAGCTTCCTTCTGTTAAAGGCTCTAGTCCTATTGAAGCCTCTTGTCAAGCCACCCACTCTGTTTTGGGATCAAAGTTGTTCTAACCCAACTGACAAGTTTCCTTTTGAGCCTCTGGACTCTTGAGATCTAAAGTATCTGACCTGAAAGGTCTTATTTTTGGTGATGGTAACGTCAGTATGCAAAGTTACTGAGTTCCAGGCTGTAGTGACTGATCTACCCTACACAAAATTTCCCAACAATCTGAAGTTCATTCCTAAGATGGTGTCAGATTTCTACCTTAGTCAATCGTCCTTTCAACATTTTTCTCTCAGCCACATACCCACTAAGTTGAGCTTGTCTATCATAATTTGGATTGCACGTAAGCCTTAGCTTTCTGTTATGGTTGGTAGATGGTTCTTCATATGATTAAGATAAGTCCTTTGTTTTAAGGCTTCTTATGATAAAATGTATAAAAAGTTTTCAAATCTATATAAAGTTTTCTAATATTAAAAGTAATAAAAGTCTATACAGACCAGTGAGGAGGCAAGGCGAGTCAAGGGTGTTTTGCCCTTGTGAAACGAGTCGCCACTGAGGTCTGTGACTACGATTCATTATCAAGAAATTCACCTTGTCTCTACAGCGTGAATGTTTTGAGACATTGGGTGGTTATGTATGTTGATGTTTATTACCCCCATCTATTGAACTTTGTGAAAGCTGGCTTATTAATTAGATTCATTTTCCTAGACAAATCCAAGTTATTTTTCTATAGTAGATGTTCTCCTTAGGTGACAGGATACAAGTCCTCACGTGTGGGTAGATATGTGAGGATTTTGTACCCACCTTAGGAGCTGTCTTCTATGTAAGCTTTGTTAAACACTAAGGAGATCCTGCATGACAGTAACAAATGGAAAACTGCGCACACACACTGTAGTTCTTTTTAAAAGCTTGTGAGTATTCTAAACTGAAGAGACTTCTCTGTGAGGACTCTTAAATGACATCACTATTTGTGAGAACTTGAGTTCCGCTGTACTTGGTGAAAACCTGCGTGTAGGTAAGTTACTTGATTTTACTAATTGTGGTTTCTGCACCTGTGATCTAATAATGCTTTGAAAAAAATAAAATAACATAAAATCCCAAATAATCTATTCTGTTTTTATAGTTTGACTATTTCTTCTTTCTGTAGAGAGTATGGCCTGCATCTCAACGGGATGTGTTGTACCTATCTGCCATTCGAATGATACCGGCTTTTACTGAAAATGACCCTGATACTTGGATTGTCTGTAACTTTTCTGTAGATCATGACAGTGCTCCTGTAAGTAGTGGATGCTGCGATGGTAGCTTTTTCTGTTTTTCTTCCTCTTTGGCTTTTGTTACTAATCCCTAGTCCTAGTGTGAGGTGTTGTGTGCTGTGCTTTAAGTTGAGCATCACATATGAGATTTTAAAATGTTTCAAAATCTACAATTGAGTGTGAAGTAGTTTACAGCCAGTAAAGTTAGGTATCTTATTTGTTAACTAGCAGCAATGTTCAGCAGGCACAAGCATGACTCTGAAAACAATGAGAGATTATAAATTTTGTTGTTGCATTAAAAAATTGTTGTTTGATTCTGGCACCAGTCTTCAAGATTCTGTTAGCCAGTATGATTCAGTCTTTGGAATTCATCATCTACACCAGAGATTGTAGATCTCTATCATATCTCTCCCCAGCCATCTCTTCTGCAAACTGAAGAGCCCTAACCTCTTTAACCTTTGCTCATGTGAGAATCATTCCATCCCCTTAATCGTTTTGGTTGCTCTCCTATGTACCTTTTCAATTCTGCTATATCTTCTTGATGCAGTGACCAGAAGTGTACACAGTAGCACTATGGAGCAATATAGAGGCATTGTGATCTCTATTCCTTTCTTAGTAATTAATATTCTGTTTTCTTTTGGCTACTGCCACACACTGAGCTGAAGATTTCAACATAGAAAATGATGGCAGATAAGATCACATGGCCTATCCATTCTGTCCATCCATACCATCATTGACAGCATATTGTCCACAATGACACCTCAATCGTTTTCCTGGGTAGTGATTCCTAATATGGAATCTAGTGTGTGTAGCTATAATTTAGGTTAAATTTCATATTAAATTTCATCTTTCATTTTGGATGTCCATTCTTTGTCTCCCAAGGTGGTCCTGCAATTCCTCAGTCCACAAGCAATTTAACAACTTAGAATTTAACAGCTTTGAATAATTTTGTGTCACCTGCAAAATTGATCACTTTACTCGTTCCCATTTTCATATTATTTATAAATACAGTAGAATCCCCAGTTAACAGACCTTTAGTTATCCGACACTGCGGATTACCGATAGCTGGGTAATCAGGTTCCCCCACCCACCCACCCAAACAGCGGCCGCCTCCATCCCAGGATGGGCCCTCCCCCAGGGTCTATCTTTACAAGCCCTGGTGGTCCATCAGTATGTTCATGGGAGGGACAATCCACACTGTCTTGTGGCCATGTAGTCACTGCCTTCCATATGGCTGCCATGAACTCAGAAGCTGAAAGGAGATAGACCCAGCAAAAACCTGAGTAAATACTTCTTCACAAAAAGGGTGGTGAATTCGTGGAGCAGCCTCTCGGTGAAGGTGGTGGACACAGACTATATCTGAATTCAAGGAAGCTTGGGATAAGTACATAGGATCTCTAAGGGAGAGGAAGGAATAGTAGATGGCATGGATGGACAGACTAGATAGGCCATATGGTTTTATTTGCTTTCATTTTTCTATGTTTCTATGTTGTTCTCGGTGAACTTGGAAAATGTAATAGGTTAAAATGATAAAGTAGCACATCACTGAGTCAAATGATATACATCCCAGAGTACTGAAAGAACTCAAAAATGAAACTGCAAATCTATTAGTTATCTATAACTAATTGTGAAAATTGTCTATGATACTGAAGATTTGGAGGGTGACCAATGTAACAGCAATTTTTTAAAATGTTTCCGGAACCTGGGGGAGTATCCAAGATGGTTGAACAGAAACAGCACAATACTGCACTCCTGCCTTTTCTTTTATATTTTGGGTTTCCTCATTAGTGGGCTGAAAACACACAGCAAACTTGTTGTGTAATTCTTGCAGTTGGCTGCTGAACTTTGAGTGGATAGATATTCATGTCACCAGGGCCGTCGAGAGGGGGGGGGCTGGGTCCTTCTCCTGCTCCCAGGCTGCCGGCGCTGCAGTCCCTGGTCTCACCTGCTCGACCTTGGCTCCGTCGATAGCCCCCCTTCATCTGCCACCGTGATTGGGCCCCCTGCATGCAAATTGGCAGCACCTCACCTCCGTGTGAAGGTGGCAGATCGCCTCCCTTCGGGCCTTCCATCACGGCAGGGAGGGCCCGAAGGGAGGCGATCTGCCACCTTCACACAGAGATGAGGCGCTGCCAATTTGAATGCAGGGGGCCCAGTCACGGTGGCGGACGGAGGGGGGCTATCGACGGAGCCGAGGGCAGGCAGGTGAGACCGGGGACTGCAGCGCCGGCGGCCTGGGAGCAGGAGAGGGAGGCGACATTGGTAGGGATTTGGGGGGGGGGGGCGGGCCTGGCACAGTCTCTCGGCGGCCCTGCATGTCACCTGATCCACAGCAATGCCTTTATCTCTAGCAAATTTGCTTGGGGCACAGGGTGTGGAATGAATTTTCATTATGTTTCAAGGTTATTTAAAATTTGTTACCCCGCCATATCGGGAAAACCATCTGAGTGGTTTACAATATGCTAAATTGAAGAGATAATTAAACAAAATAAAAAGAAAGAACTCAGGAACAGAAAAAGATTTGTTACGGGCAGCCTGGAAGCAGGGTGCGTCCTTCCACCTCCTGCCCATGGATGCAGTAAAAGCGTTACGGTAGATTGGGCCTTTATGTTTTAAACATGTGCCAAAGACTGATCGGACACAACACACCTTATCAAAATGACAACAACTCAAACAACAGATCATTACCAACACGCAGACAACCACAACAGAAGGGAAATAAGACCTACCAAAATAAAGGAACGACAGCTAAAAAGAAATCCACACAACACCAAACACGAACCCCTACCAAATTATCCAAATAGGATACGTGAACGCCAGATCAGCTGTTAATAAAACAACAATTATAACAGACTGGATCACAGAAGACAATCTCGACCTACTAATCATTAGCGAAACCTGGATCCACAACCAAAAGGACCCCATAATTCTGGAACTCTGCCCCCCAGGCTACAAAATTACTCACTGGACAAGGAAAGAAAAAAAAAGGAGGAGGCCTAGCACTAATCTACAGATCTCACTTCACTGTAACAACTACAGCCGAGTCTATAACACCAAAACTTGAAATCGCCTCAGTCAGAATTAACCATACTAACCTGCTTGATAACCTAAACGTTGTCTTGTTTTATAGACCACCAGGAAAATGGCAAGAATGCCAATCACATTTCGTGGATTTTATATCAAATATTTGTGTTTCTAATCCCAGACTATTTATTATCGGGGACATAAATATACATCTAGAAGACCCTAATGCTACCAATGCACGTGAATGCAAAGACTTCCTCCAACTATGGGACCTTAATTGGTCTAGTATGCAAGCCACGCATGTCAAAGGACACACAATTGACCTCTTCACACACAAACTATCCCCAGACCTAAACTTTATAATAAAAGACACAAAATGGATAGACATACCATGGTCAGATCACTATAAACTAAACTTCACCCTACAGTGGCGGAAAAAAGATACACACCTCAAGCAGGAATGCACAACCTACACCACCAGAGGCCAAATTGACCCTGTGAAATTGTCAACAGATTACAATAATGAATGGACAACACAAACCGACTCCAAACATTATTTAATAAATTGGGACAACAGGAACACACAAGACAAAATTGCACCATTGCAAATAAGATCCACACGAAGACAAATCTCAATACCTTGGTTCAACGAAGAACTGAAACCACTACTACTACTACTTAACATTTCTAGAGCGCTACTAGGGTTACGCAGCGTTGTACAAAATAAAGAAGGACGGTCCCTGCTCAAATGAGCTTACAATCTAAAGAACTAAAAACACAAGTTAGGAGATTAGAACGAGCATGGAAAAAAATGAAAGATGAATTCACACTTAATGCATGGAAACAAATGCAAAAAAAATACAAATAATAAGACAAATCAAAAGAACATACTACAAAACCAAAATAGGACCAGACTATAAAGATACACATAAACTCTACCACCTCGTGGATAAACTACTAGATACCACACCGGTTACCACAACCAGCACAGTCACCCCATCAGCAGACAACCTTGCCAAATACTTTAATGAGAAAATTATAAAACTATGATCCACGCTAACACTCAATACCACTAATCATGAAAAATTCATGGACTGCCTGGACCCCACTCCTGGCGAATACCCAGAAGATCAAACCTGGACAAACTTCGATCTTCTAACCAAAGAAACCATCACTCAAGCAATCAACAAATTCGCCAAATCCCACTGCAAACTGGACATATGTCCCAACAACTTAATAAGGTCCGCCCCCCCCCCCAATGCTTAACAGACCTTCCATCACATATTAACTACGTGCTAGAGTGGACTTTTCCCCAAGGACAAAGGAAATATATACTCACCCCTATACCCAAGGCCTAAAGAAACAATTAAACAACACAACCAACTATCGACCAGTAGCATCCATTCCCCTGGCAGTCAAACTAATGGAAAGTATGGTGACCAAACAACTCACCGATTACCTAAACAAATTCGCGATACTACATGAATCACAGTCAGGATTTTGATCCAACCACAGCACAGAAAAAGTGCTAACCACCCTCCTAACCAAATTCAAACAAATAATTGCAACTGGAAATAATGTGCTTCTCCTACAATTTGACATGTCCAGTGCGTTCGACATGGTTAACCACCAAATTCTCTCGTACATCCTAGATTATTTCGGGATTGGAGGAAACGTACTTAGATGGTTTAAAGGCTTCCTAACCGCAATAACATATCAAGTGATATCAAATTCAAGAACGTCATCACAATGGAAATCTGAATGCGGAGTACCACAAGGATCACCACTCTCACCAACCCTTTTCAACTTAATGATGACACCTTTAGCCAAATCGCTATCCAACCATGGACTCAACCTGTATCTACACAGATGATGTCACGATTTACATCCCGTTCAAACACAATATAACCGAAATCACAAATAAAATTAATCACAGCCTCCAAATAATGAATTCATGGGCGGATGCATTCCAACTAAAGCTAAATGCAGAAAAGACACAATGTCTCATTCTCTCTTCACAATATAACACAAACAAACCCAACACCATAAACACCCCAGACTACACCCTTCCTATCTCAGATAGTCTGAAAGTTCTTGGAGTTACAATTGACCGAAACCTCACACTCGAAAGCCATGCAAAAAATACAGTAAAGAAAATGTTCCACGCAATGTGGAAACTCAAAAGAATCAAACCTTTCTTCCCTAGGGCTATTTTCTGCTCCCTGGTACAATCAATGGTGCTGAGCCACCTAGATTACTGTAATGCCATTTATGCCGGATGCAAAGAACAAATCATTAAAAAGCTTCAAACTGCCCAAAATACAGCAGCAAGACTCATCTTTGGGAAAACTAAATACGAAAGCGCCAAACCTCTAAGAGAAAAACTACACTGGCTCCCACTAAAAGAACGAATTGCGTTCAAAGTCTGCACCCTGGTTCACAAAATCGTTCACGGGGAAGCCCCGATCTATATGTCAGACCTCATAGACCTACCTATGAGGAACACAAAAAGAACAGCACGCACATTCCTGAACCTCCACTACCCCAGCTGTAAAGGACTTAAATATAAATCCACATATGCTTCCAGTTTCTCCTACATATGCAAGAAACTATGGAACGCACTACTGAAGACATTAAGAACAACGCACAACCTAACAATCTTCCGTAAGCTACTGAAAACTGACCTATTCAAGAAGGCATACCTAAACGACCCATCCTAAATACGAAACAACTGACTACAACAACTAGACAAAACCGAACTCTCTCCACTCAACTAGTTAACCTCATTGCTATTAACGAAAGCACGCTATATGGACTACCACTTTATTTCCCCATGCTGGAAATGAGCTCTTTATAGTTGATTATCCAACCTATGTTTTAAATCACTCTATCATTCAGGAACCTATACGTTATACCATAATGTACTCAACTTTACCATGTATGTAAGTGCCTTAATGTAATACCATCTGTAATCCTCAACCCCGTAATGGCGAGCGCCATTACGGCATAGTGTAAGCCACATTGAGCCTGCAAATTGGTGGGAAAAGTGGGATACAAATGCTACAAATAATAATAACATTGGAGAAGATAGACTTTGGGCCCATCTTCTTAAGCTGGATGAGGCTTAGAAAGTTTTACTCATAGGCAGTATATTAAACTTTTATTAAACTTGAAAACTTTGAGGCCTGTGTATAGGAATCCAAAGCCATTCCTAAAAGTAAATAGAGGGTATTCAGAGTTTTTCAATCTAGAGAGAATGAGACAAGAATGTCCACACTCTCCCTTTTTTGCACTGTCTATTGAATTATTGATTGCAGAGATGTGAACATTGGGAGCATAGAGATTGGTGGTACTAACCACAGAATAATTCTTTCTAGATATCATGTTTGCAGTTAGGAAATGAATGAATACAGGAGATTGGCATGTTTTAAAGTAAATATGAACACATCTGAAATATTTAAAATACAGCTCACGGATAAGGAGGTAGGTCAGATTAGAAGTAACTACCTTCTGGTAGGTTAAAACAAGTACTACTACTACTTAACATTTCTAGAGCGCTACTAGGGTTACGCAGCGCTGTACAATTTAACAAAGAGAGACAGTCCCTGCTCAAAGAGCTTACAATCTAATAGACAAGTGAACGGTCGGTCCGATAGGGGCAGTCAAATTGGGGCAGTCTGGATTCACTGAACGGTAAGGGTTAGGTGCCGAACGCAGCATTGAAGAGGTGGGCTTTAAGCAAAGACTTGAAGTCGGGCAGGGAGGGGGCTTGGCGTAAGGGTTCAGGAAGGTTGTTCCAAGCATAGGGTGAGGCGAGGCAGAATGAGCGGAGCCTGGAGTTGGCGGTGGTGGAGAAGGGTACTGAGAGGAGGGATTTATCCTGTGAACGGAGGTTACGGGCGGGAACGTAAGGGGAGATGAGGGTAGAAAGATAGTGAGGGGCAGCAGACTGAGTGCATTTGTAGGTAAGAAGGAGAAGCTTGAATTGAATGCGGTATCTGATCGGAAGCCAGTGAAGTGACCTGAGGAGAGGGGTGATATGAGCCTGCAAAAAGGTGGGATAATGTGGGGTACAAATGCAATAAATAAATAAATAAATAAATATCGGTTCTGGCGGAATATGAGACTTGCAGCAGAGTTCTGAACAGACTGAAGGGGGGATAGATGGCTAAGTGGGAGGCCGGTGAGGAGTAAGTTGCAGTAGTCCAGGTGAGAGGTAATGAGAGCGTGGACGAGAGTTCGGGTGGTGTGTTCAGAGAGGAAAGGGCGAATTTTGCTGATGTTAAAGAGGAAGAAGCGACAGGTCTTGGCTATCTGCTGGATATGCGCAGAGAAGGAGAGAGAGGAGTCAAAGATGATTATGTACTTAGGGATCCAGATTTCAGCAAATCACTCTAAGCTAAACCTGATTAAATATCGATAAGAGACCTAGATCGTTGGAAGTCTGTTTATCATGGTTAGGTAAAATTGTGATCAGAAGACTAGTATAGTCACAGGACACATCCAAAGACAAGAGGGAGATATATACAGGTTTACTCATAAGGTATCAGGAGACCTTATGAATAAACCTTGTGTATGACAGCATTTGTTTCCCTTGTGCCTTTGGATGTGTCCTGTTGACTCCACTACTCTTCTGATTACCTTTCTACATTTCTACAAATCAGCAGAACCGAAAGCAGCCCAAAACAAGTCAGAAACAACACAGTTTATACCTAATAGTTCATCCACCGTTAGGATTCACCTTTGGGTTTTAAAAGCAAAACCATGTGCATGTAAGGACTGGATAAACAAATTAAAACAAAGTTTTAAGCAAATGTCCTTAATATGTAATGCTTGGTAGAATAATGAAACAGTGATGGAATATTCACATAGTAAACAGCCTGAGCCATCAGATTTATTTTTCATGCAACATAATTAACTTTGTATGAACTCGGCAGCTAATAGTAAGCTGAACTGGACAATGTTGGTACATTTTGAGTGACTGGACTTCTGCATGAAGGTAGCTCTGCTCTCATTATTCAATATCTGCCTTTAAATAGTAGTAATAAAAATATGAAGTGCATTTTTATAATATACTACTGCAATCCACAGAACAAAAGGAGCAAGTTCCCACATGCCATCTTAATCACAGGAAAGAAATGTTAAATGCTCCCAGGTTTCAACCTAATTCTTGTTTGATGTGGTATATAAATGTCATAAATAAGTAAATAAATAGAAACGTTAAATGTTGAGCACCTGATTCTCATAATATGTTTGTTTTAGTGGCCCTTGACCAGGAGAAAAAATTCTGCACGAATATGACACGTTCTAGTGTCCCTATAACCAGTCCCTCCAACTAACACACTGATTACGATTTATAACAAATTACTGTTATACCTATGAAAAGTTATTCTATTATACTTCCTCTGTGTACATCTGTATGCTGCACAAGCTGGCATGTTTGAAAATATAAGTCAGATTAAATAAAAATGCCACCAACAATAAAAAAAAAATGTCAAACGTGGATGCAGCAGCTCATAGGTTTCTTTGCTTTGTTTTGAGTGTATTGAGATGACAGCTGTGCTGGGAAGGGGAAACAGAGGCTAACCTAATTTGCTTCAATTTTGGTCTTCATCCTGTCTCCTGTTTTCATCCATCCTCCTTGCTGAGGACTATTGAGAAGAATAGGCTTCTGGTTATTAAATGCTACAAAGAATCCCTATATTACAAAATTTTATTAGATACAAAATATTATTTACATGCAAGTAAATGATCAGCCCAGTGCTCCAGTTGAACTTCACGATGCTGCTTTGTGCTAGGTTCCAGGGATATTGAGTAGTATAGGGTTACAGGAACAACGATGTAAATTTTTGTTAGAGGCTGACTGAATTTTGGTTTTAGTTAAGGTGCTGAAGCCAACCCCAAATCCTTTTTTCTGCCCAGTTTTGGTCAAAGGATTATTTTAATTTTTGGACATTTTTTCAGTTTTTTGTGAAAATGGTTGTGTTCTCAGTGGAAGCTGAAAATTTGTACTTCTCCCTGCCCCCCCCCCCCCCCCCCCAAAAAAAAAAAAACCAGGAGCTGTCAAGTTTCAAGTTTATTCAGAAATTTTCTATCCTGCCCATCAGAGCTCTGTCTGAGCAGCTTACAGCCCAATAGAGGGTAAGAAAATAGAGAAGGGTATAAAGCAAACAGAAAAAAGAAAAGTCAGAAAGGGGTGAAACTATAATATCCATAGGAAAGTGAGGGGGGGGGGGGGGAACACACAGGGGCAAGTAATTCAGTCCAGTCTTGCCTCAGCACACTTCACTGTAAAAAATCAATTATAGGCATTGGCAAGCAAGTAGACCCATTTTAAATTGCTGTAAGGATGATGTAGATCTAAAGTGTGGGAACTTATTCCACAACTCCGGGACCTTGAACAGAGAAAATTGCACAGTTGGTGGTGTCATAAACAATTTTATGAACCCCTCCTTCCAGATCCCCTAAATGCCCCCACACTACCACCCATAGGCCTCCTTGGGTCTATCGTATAATCCCTAGTGGTCTAGGGGTATAGTTGGGGCAGGAGCGATACACAGTTACTCCTGCTCGTTCCAGCTCTGCTCTCAAAGTGGCTGCCAAGACTGGTCTATCACTTCTGCCCTGACTATGCCACTAGACCACCAGGGGATTGTAAGGTAGTCCTGGGAAAGAGGGGACTATTTTTTTTAACTCAATTGCAAAATATGCAGTTACGATCTTGCACAATAATTTATATGGTAAAGTGCTTCAACTAAATGCTTTTGATACAGAATTTTTGCAGGAATTTAAGTCTGTAAATTTGGGATAAGCTCCTTAGAAGTTAGCTTCTCTGTGGAGTTAAGACATCAGCTGTCACTCTGAGTGTGATGCAAAGTCAGCCACTCTAAAAACACTGTGGCTTTTAGTTTTTTCAGTAGCTGTGGTCCATGTGTGGAGGCTACTTTGCTTGGAGGTAAAATATGGTCTTTCATTATTTAAATTGTATCCTGGCTTGGATACTGTGGGTTTAGCAGAGGGGTGCAGACTGCAAGCTCTGACAATCCCCAGTGGCCCTCACTGGTTCACATTCACATAACCAAACTTGAGTTTTCAGCTGAAACCAGGTAATGAGTTTCATCTGCAGTTTTGGTTTTGGCCGAAAGCATTCAGACAGTTTCAGTGGCAGTTTTGATTTTGTCCAAAACTGAAAAAAGCAATTTGGTTTACCTTTAATTTTTGTTGGAGGCTTATACATCTCCACAAAGCATGCAAAAAATGGGTATGGCACTGGAAGGGAAATGTCTAAACTGTGGGGAGGGTAGAGGCTACTTTGGTTATTTGTTTTGGAGTTGTCAATTCATTCAAGATTTTTTTGGGGGGAAGATGGCCTGTTTTTTTTTTTTTAACAAAAATTTTAATTATCATTTACCAAAGGCGAAACTCCATTTTGATGATGATTCAGTACGAGATCAGGACAAAAACGTTATCTAATGAAGGTGTGGCAATTGGCCATGAAAACAATCTTACAAAATTGGAGAAAGGAGGAACCTCCCAATTTGACCCCTTGGAAGAATTTGCTGTATTCTCAGATGGTAATGGAGTGAATTAAGACACAAAGCTGCAATCCCTAATGTTAGAGGAAGTTTCAGCAAGTAGGGGAACTGATCTGGAACATTATTTCAAACAGAGACCATAGTTGGTCATTAAACTGCTATATAAATGGTCACTGAGCAGGAATGGGGGTGAAAGAGGGATGGAGGAAGGGTAGATTGTCAAAAATTAAGATTGGTAGTGTGACATTTGAGAAGGTTGGCTACAGATGCACCCAGCGAGGAGGCAAAGAACAAACATAGCTCCCACTTGAGAAGCACAAATATATGCATTCTTTATATCAAGGGAGGGAAGATTAAGGGGAGAAAAATGCTGCAATTCAATAAAAGGCAGGTAGACCTCGATTAATGGCATTTGAATTCAGTACTATGGTTGTCGTAGTGTTTAACGTGCTTTGTTTTGAAGATTGCCCTGCTGCAACAGTTATGATGAATAAAACATATTGAAAAAAATTAGGGGGAAAGCATTGGGACTACTAATCAGTATTTGGTTGACTTATGCATGGCATGTAATTATTTATGCTTAAGCATTTGTTGGCATGCTTGGATTGTAATTTATTTAATTTAAAGCTAATAAAGATACACATGAAGAAAAATCAATAAACTATTAGACCTAGGGGTACATAAGCATGGAAACATCAAATTTTATGGGAGCCTACAAGGTATGTGTAACCTGTTTTAGCCGCTGTTGGAAACAGGATACTGAGTTTGGATTTTAGGTCTGACCCATTTTGGTAGTTCTTATGTTCTGTGCCACCACTAATCATACAGGCTTTTCTCCAGGGTGCATATTGAATATAGAACTAAGCATTTTATTTAGAAAAATTAGGGAGTTAAAACTGGAAACAAGCCCTTTTGATTTGAATTTCACTAATAGCTACTACAAAAGCTCAAGTAACATAGTAGATGATGGGTCCATCCAGTCTGCCCAACAAGACAACTCATATGTGCTACTTTTTGTGTATACCCTACTTTGATTTGTACCTGTGCTCTTCAGGGCACAGACCATATAAGTCTGCCCAGCACTATCCCCGCCTCCCAACCACCAGCCCCACCTCCCACCACCGGCTCTGACACAGACCGTATAAGTCTGCCCAGCACTATCCCTGCCTCCCACCACAGGCTCTGGCACAGACCATATAAGTCTGCCCAGCACTATCCCCGCCTCCCAACCACCAGCCCCGCCTCCCGATCTCGACTAAGCTCCTGAGGATTCATTCCTTCTGCACAGGATTCCTTTATGCTTATCCCACGCATGTTTGAATTCCGTTACCATTTTCATTTTCACCACCTCCCGCGGGAGGGCATTCCAAGCATCCACTACTCTCTCCATGAAAAAATACTTCCTGACATTTTTCTTGAGTCTGCCCCCCTTCAATCTCATTTCATGTCCTCTCGTTCTACCGCCTTCGCATCTCCTGAAAAGGTTCGTTTGCGGATTAATACCTTTCAAATATTTGAACGTCTGTATCATATCACACCTGTTTCTCCTTTCCTCCAGAGTATACATGTTTAGTTCAGCAAGTCTCTCTTCATACGTCTTGTAACGCAAATCCCATACCATTCTCATAGCTTTTCTTTGCACCGCTTCAATTCTTTTTAAATCCTTAGCAAGATACGGCCTCCAAAACTGAACACAATACTCCAGGTGGGGCCTCACCAACGACTTATACAGGGGCATCAACACCCCTTTTCTTCTGCTGGTCACACCTCTCTCTATACAACCTAACAACCTTCTAGCTATGGCCACCGCCTTGTCACACTGTTTCGTCGCCTTCAAATCCTCAGATACTATCACCCCAAGATCGCTCTCCCCGTCTGTACCTATCAGACTCTCCCCGCCTAACACATACGTCTCCCGTGGATTTCTATTCCCTAAGTGCATCACTTTGCATTTCTTCGCATTGAATTTTAATTGCCAAACCTTAGACCATTCTTCTAGCTTCCTCAGATCCTTTTTCATGTTTTCCACTCCCTCCCGGGTGTCCACTCTGTTACAGATCTTAGTATCATCCGCAAATAGGCAAACTTTACCTCCTAACTCTTCGGCAATGTCACTCACAAATATATTGAACAGAATCGGCCCCAGCACCGATCTGAGGCACTCCACTAGTCACCTTTCCCTCCTCCGAGCGAATTCCATTCACCACCACCCTCTGGCGTCTGTCCGTCAACCAGTTCCTAATCCAGTTCACCACTTCGGGTCCTATCTTCAGCCCATCCAGTTTATTTAAGAGCCTCCTGTGGGGAACCATGTCAAAAGCTTTGCTGAAATCTAAGTAGATTACGTCCATAGCTCGTCCCTGATTCAATTCTCCTTTCACCCAATCAAAGAACTCAATGAGATTCGTTTGGCACGATTTCCCTTTGGTAAAACTATGTTGTCTCGGATCTTGCAACTTATTTGCTTCCAGGAAATTCACTATCCTTTCCTTCAGCATCGCTTCCATTACTTTTCCAATAACCGAAGTGAGGCTTACCGGCCTGTAGTTTCCAGCTTCTTCCCTATCACCACTTTTGTGAAAAGGGACCACATCCGCCGTTCTCCAATCCCTCGGAACCTCTCCCGTCTGCAAGGATATATTAAACAAATCTTTAAGAGGACCCGCCAAAACCTCTCTGAGCTCTCTCAATATCCTGGGGTGGATCCCGTCCGGTCCCATGGCTTTGTCCACCTTTAGCTCTTCAAGTTGTTGATACACACTCTCTTCCGTGAACGGTGCTCTATCCACTTCATTCTCGTTTGTACTTTTTGCAGTCCATCGCGGTCCTTCTCCAGGATTTTCTTCTGTGAAAACAGAACAAAAGTAAATGTTAGCAAATTATGGCAACAGCTGTGACAAGAATAAGAGGTTGATAGGCAAGCCAATTGATGAGGCATTAAAAGGAAATTCATATATGGCTTCAGAATTCCATCATTTAGAGAAGAGAATGTGCCAAATTACGGATTCAGAAGCAAACATTGAAGGATGCAGACAGTATCTAGGTGGTATTTGACAAAGGTAGAGAAAGAAGGATGCAGAGGTCTCCAAATCAAGTCAGACCATCATTGCCCAGAGGACAAGCAAGCAGACAGAGCTATACTTATATGAGTGATCAAGACCTGGGAAATAGGTACCACACGCTCATCTGAACAGTAAACTTGTGACTTAGGTACAATCACTAAATCAGGTTTGTCCATCACACCACTAAGGCAAGCATTAAATAAATACATTGGTAAGATAAAAGAAAGTATGGAGAAAATACATCATTAATAAAGGTCATTTTTAAAAATGTGGCGAAAGGGTTCGTTCCTGGTAGCTCAAAAGATCTGCCGCTGGACTTGCTGGTTGGAATACTGTTGTGGGATGGCAAATCAGAGAGAGCTATGTGTTAGTAGTGGAGCATCTATTTGGCAGCTCTAAATAAGGTAGGGGAAGAACACTGGAAAAACTGCTAGTCAAAATTTCTCTCCATTTTTTTCTCTCCTTCCTTCCCCGACTGAGCAGCAGGAGACAGGAATAGGCTGCATTTCTTCCCTTCTTTTTCCCCAGTGAAGGGCTGATATAATAAGCTGCACACTATACTTTAGCTCAATAGTCAACTCTCTTCTTATTCCCAATGTAGTAAGGTTTAGTGCAAAAAAATAAAAAGTAGAGTGGAAGAATAGCCTAATAGTGCAGTGGGTTGAGAACCGGGGGGGGGGGGACTGGGCTCAACTTCCACTGCAGCTCCATGTGAGACTGGGCAAGTCACTTAACCCTCCATTGTCCCAGGTACAAAAAAATTACTTTGTGAGCCCACTAGGGACAGAAAGCGTACCTTTTATATAATATATAAACCACTTTGGTTGTGCCACAGAAAGGCAGTATATTAAAAAAAAGTTAAACTATCACACTAAAGGACAATACAGTGGTGTTGTAAAAAGCTGAATCTGTAATTGCTAATGATATAAAAATAATTCACCAAATTTTGGCAGTTTTTTATTTTTTTTATAGCACTGAATCTTTACTCCAGCCCAGAAGTAAAGGGTGATACAAACTAAGTGTGGCATTTCACCTCAATTGACCCTGTTTGTCCTGAGCCCCCCACCCCCAGTGTTCCAAGTGGGAGAAAGATGCATATTTCTCCCCCCACCCCTACCCCATATGCACCTTTTTTTAATTGACAGTTCAACTCCCACTACTAGTGTTGGTATTCAGTAAGATACAGGTGGGACAGAGAGGACGCTGCTGGATGGCTTCCCGGGACTTGGTGTGTTGCTCCATAGGGTTTGTGGAGTTGTAGCACTGGAGGCTTTCTGGTTGATGGCATCCAGTACTGGGTTCCTAGGCTCGGGATGCTGAGGCCACAGGTCAGAGTTTAGTGGGCTTTTTTTTGTCTCCTTTCCTGTTTGTGCATGAGCCAGTCCCCACTCATGCACTGACAGGAAAGGAGGCAAACATGTCCGATGCAGCAAACCATGGTAGGTTATCACGGTGGTGTGTGCTGTTTCCCCTGTTGCATATTTTGAATGCTGTAGGAATTTGCATGCCATCAGTCTACTGCATCAGATGTAACTGTTTCAGTGCATATTTATTTTATTTATTAGGATTTATTTACCATCTTTTTGAAGAAGTTCATGTCATCCTCGTAGATGTAGAACTGAGTATTCATGGACCAAATCAGCCCGGCTAGTGGCTTGAGGTAGATATTAACAAGAATAGGTGACATATTAATCCTTGTACTATCTCGCAGATCAGTGGCCATGGTAGCAATGGAGTTCTGCCAAACAATATGGCTGTGGCCTATCTAATAGGTACAGTCTGAACTAGGCAAGTACTGTGCCACTGATACCTGTTTCTGCCAGTCATGATAGTATGATATTATGGTCCACAGTGTTAAAAGCAGCTAAGAAATCGCTAACATCAAGGCAAATCTGTCTTGGTTCCGTGAGGATCATCTCCATGCCAAAACTTGGATACTTGGAATGCCCTCCCGCAGGAGGTGGTGGAGATGAAACCGGTAACAGAATTCAAAAATGTGTGGGATAAACATAAAGGAATCCTGTTCAGAAGCAATGGATCCACAGAAGCTTAGCGGAGATTGGGTGGCAGAGCCGTTGGTGGGAGGCGGGGCTAGTGCTGGGTAGACTTCTATGGTCCTTGCCCTGAAAATGGCAGATACAAATCAAAACATTGTAAAAAAGAAACCTGCAATATTGCGTAAATTCATTCTATCTGAACGCTAAGTGACTCACTTCTTGTTACTGAGGGGTATGACATGCCAGTTAAAAAAAATTTTAAATTTTTAAGTAGTGCTCAGAAACAGGTATTTGAGTTGAGCTATGAGCAGCTGTTTAGTCATAACACCATCAATCCATCACATCCATCACAGCACTACCCTACCTTCCTGCCAATATATCTGTTGGTAATTTACCAACAGATATATTGGCAGGAAGGTAGGGTAGTGCTGTGATGGTGTTATGACTAAACAGCTGCTCATAGCTCAACTCAAATACCTGTTTCTGAGCACTATTTAAAAATTAAAAAAATTTTAACTGGCATGTCATACCCCTCAGTAACAAGAAGTGAGTCACTTAGCATTCAGATAGAATGAATTTACGCAATATAGCAGGTTTCTTTTTTACAATGTATTGAAGGACACCCTAAGAAACCATCCACATATAAATCCCCAGATTACCTAGAGATACAAATCAAAGTCAGGTATACAAACAAAGCAGCACATATGAGTTTATCTTGTTGAGCAGACTGGATGGACCGTACAGGTCTTTCTGTGCCGTCATCTATTATGTTACTAAAACGGGGCTGAATCCAGATTGGCATGGATCTAGCTAGTTTCTCTCTTCTAGCCAGTCATTGAACTGAACGTAAACAGTTTTGTAAGTTTTCCGAGAAATGGGATATTAGATACTGGCTGGTAATTTTCGAGCTTCTCCTGGTCAAGGGTGTTCTTTAGCAGAGAATCCACCACTGCCCTTTTTAATGCTGTTGGTAGTTGCCCATTAGAAAGAGGAGTTGACAATTTTTATGGCCCCCTTCTACTGCTTGCCTGCTGCTCTGTCTTTGATGAGTGTGGATCGAGGGATCATGAGTTGGTCGTAGGACTGTCAGGATTTTGTCAAGGCCCTCCTCTGTTATTGGGTTAAGAGTCCTATATGTCTGTATGAGGAGAAGGCAAGTTGTATGATCCTGGTTAACTGGCAGGATACTAGATGAGACTGCCTGTAAAGCTTGATGGAGAATTGTATTTAAAACAATTTTATTAAATGTTTAATATGTAACAATGATCACATACAATAAACTGTACAATAACAAGAACAAAAATCCTATTTCCCGCCCCTAACTCCCCCAGCCCCCAACCCTCCTACTCAACACCCCAGGAACAAAAGTCTGATAGAGACTTTTAATTTTGTTGGTAACGTATACAGCAAAATCATTGCAGTTCAGTTTTCACTGGGCATACTGGTTCTATTGGGGGTTGCAGTAGGCTGTTTGTTAATGTATACATAAATGTGAAAAATCACACTACAAATAGTTCTCCCCAATTAAACTACAAAAATTATGAGAATATTGTACCCTAAACTAATCCTTCTGCTTCTCTTTATGATTCCTTAATGTGTCTGCACGCATGTACTTTATTCGACCACAAACTTGAATGTATTTGTTTCTTTACCGGTGTTGGCGAATGCCTCACGGTATTATATAAGCCACATTGAACCTGTAAAAAGGTGGGAAAATGTGGGATACAAATCCAACAAATACAAATTTAACATTTTTCTTTCAAATCTCTGTTACAAATACACATAAATGTACATAAAAACAAAACACAGTCTATAATATTCACAAACCACCCCAGAAAATCAGCATCAGAAATAAGTTCCAAACAATGTCTCAGAATGAAATAGTAATACTCATCTGCTAACACAGAATGTCACAATTAATGAACATATGAGGAACATCCATAAGATGAAATATAGCATTTCCTCTACTCCAGAAAAAGGTTTTCCTCTGATTTTGAAAAAACTCTTATTATACTGTGGTAGGGTCTTCCTGGTGATCCCCTTATGTTTACAAGAAAACTCCATATAGATCAAATAAAGATGAACCTACATATAGCATCAGTACACACAAAAACAGGCAGTTTTGGTCTTCTGTCCAGCCAAAAATCAGCTTTGCAGCCCAGTACTCCAATGGTTTAGAAATTATTTAAGAACAGCTTGACACAGTTCTGAGTTTTGCCAGATGGCATTTTTAGGAGCTGTCAGCCTACACAAAAAAGGATCACCATATTAACTCACCCCATTAAAATCCAAAACAATAACCATCTATAACAAAATACAATATATGCTGCTAATAACAATAAATACCATAAGTCCATTCAAATAATCTTAATATTGGCGGGGCATGATAGTACTGCCACCTGGAGCTGACTCTTCGTACTGATAGAAAAACAGCGGACACATGCATAGTCTACACCAATTAGATTTGTTATCATTAAATTAACAGATATCAATCACTATACTTCACATTCAACCTCCTTATTCCAGTGGCATAGCCAGACAGCCAATTTTGGGTGGTCCTGAGCCTAAAGTGGGTGGGCACAAAATTATCTGTGCCCCGCCATACCTCCACCTCAAAATATAAATAGCTAATGAGGATCCTCAAAGCTGAAGACTTTCTCCGAAGGCAGCCAGAACTCCCTTTTACCAAGCTTGGCAGGCAGCAGCAATGTCCCTAAGTCACTAATGCCAGCACCACATGCGAGCTTAGTAGTCGGTGGCTCAAGGATGCTGTCACTGACTGGAGAGTTTGGTAGAAGGGAATTCTGGCTGCCTTTGGAGGAGGTTCTCAGCTGGGGATGCTTGGGGTTCCCCACCAGTTATAAAGCAAGGGTCAGGGCCAGTGTTAGACATGCTATGGCCCAGGTCAGAAAATAAAGGAGGGCACTTTCTCTGATCCCCTCTCCTCCCTGCCTCCCCTCCAATTTCCCCACCTGCCAATACTAATCACACCGACAGACCTTCACCAAATACAGACCAAGGGATCACAAGTTAGAAATTAAAATATTTACACAAAAATTGAGAACCCCAAGAAGTTAAACTTAACATATACTACAACACTGGAGAAATAACAACAGAAATGCATTTCCTTTCTATTGACCACAATTGCACATTTCCGAAAGCTAATATATTCTATTGAAAACATTCAAAATAAAATGCTTTCTTCTACCTTTGTTGTCTGGGTGTTTTATTTTTCCATTATGTTGGTTCCAATTTCCTGTCATCTACTAATTCTCCTTCAAGCGGCTGCTGTACATTTGTCTTCTCTCTGCTGTCTATTCCCTCACTACACCTACCTCTGATATAATGATAATTCCTTTTTAGTTCTGTCCTCTCATTTTTTTTCTTTTCCACCTCTGTCAGCTCAAATTTCACCCTCTTTCTCATCCTTCTCCTCCTTTTTACTTTTCAGCTACCTATCAGATTTCTATCTTCTTTCACCCACTAGCTCTCTCATTCCCCATCTCACTCCTTCCCCAGGCTTCCATTCCCTTCCATCTTTAATCTATTCTCCATGACCATATTTCTACCCTCTGTAATCACTATCCTCTCATCCATTTTCTTGCCACCCTTCTCCTCCCCTTCCTGGCCTCTCCCACATGGTTCCACCATTCCCAGCGCCTTCCTCTGTCCACCTTTCTAGCCCAACATCTGCTTTCTCTTTCTTCCATCCCCACCTTTGTAGCCTGATATATCCTGTCCGTTCTCTCTTCTCTCCTGTCCCCCCATGGTCCAGCATATCTCCTTCTCACTTCCCTTAATCCCATTGTCTGGCATCTCTCCATCATTTTCATCTGCTCCTGGATCCATCTTCTTCTCCCCTCTCTCCACCTGTGCATCTCTTCCTGCCTCTCATGCAGTCCCATGTCCTACATCTCTCTATCCTCCTCCCTTGTACCCCAGAGCCAACTTCTCTCTTCCCCTCCCTCCCATGCAGCATTCATGCTCTTCCTCCGCCATGTCCAACATTTCTTCCTCGCTCCCACTGTCCACCATTTCTTCCTCGCTCCCACTGTCCACCATTTCCCTCTCCCCCCCTCCTTTGTGCCCCAGGTCCAACATTTCTCTCATCCACCCCCCCCCCCCCCCCCAATGCAGCATCTATCCCTTCCTCTGGCATGTCCAACGTTTCTCCCTATTTCCCCATGCACATCTCCCTCTTTTTCACCCCTATGCACAACATTTCTATTTCTCACACCCCTCTCAGTCCATCCAACACATTTCTCCCGTCCCTCTTATGCCCCCCCCCCCCCGGGTCCAGCACTTTTGTCCCTTCCCTGGTTTGGTGCCCCTCCCGGTCCAGCACTTTTCTCCCTTCCCTGCCTCCAGTCCCTGGTCTGGCACCTCTGTACTTTTTTTTCTCCCTGCTTCTGCAACTTACAGCATTGGAACTATCCGGGCCGGCAGCGATTCACACACGCAGGCTCGCGCTGTAGTTCCGGCATTCCCTGGCTTTGCTAACGTGACATCCTGTCCTAAATAGGAAGTTGCGTCAGTGAGGGCATGACGCAGCGTCAGTGAGGGCGTGACGCGGCAGAGCGAACGCCGGAGCCGGCCTGTATGTATCACCAATCTTGTAAGTTGGAAGCACGATGGTAGAGAAATAGGGAGGAAAAAAAGATTAGTGCCGGATCTGTGAGACGGGGTGGGAGTGGAGGGAAGGGATCATGGGTGGGCCTTGAGCCTAAGTGGGTGGGCCTGGGCCCAGGCCCACCCGTGGCTACGCCCCTGCCTTATTCAAACCTACAGGATGCACTGTTTGCCAGAAATAAATCATTCTCTGCTCTAATTTTAAATAAAGTTTTGACATTTTACCACTTCGATGTAATTGAACTTGTCAACACTATAAAATGCAAATTCTCCACAGAATGTTGAAATGCTACCAAATGAGCAGCTAACAGAGCTTCACTTTTCTGCACACAGATATTGCCTATATGTTCCCCTATCCTGATTTTAATTTTGAGGTGTCTGCCTAATATACCACAAATGGCAAGGACAAGTAATTGCATGCACCACGCCTGCTGAATTACAATCATACTGTCCCCTTACTACTACTATTTAGCATTTCTATAGCGCTACAAGGCGTACGCAGCGCTGCACAAACATAGAAGAAAGACAGTCCCTGCTACATTTGTATCCCACCTATTTCCCACCTATTTATGTGGCTTACATTATATAACAATGGCATTACCATCAATAGAGTAAGAGGTTCAGCATATTGTTACAATTAATGTACAAGAATAACAGGTAGGTAGGGTAAATAAAATGACAATACATAACATACAAGTGAGAGTAGGAAAAAATGTAATGAGATTAAAGACCCTATCAGTGTTTAAAGCATATTTACAATATACACGTCGATTGCATTCACATCGACCATTGCTGCCTGAGTTAAGGCTTGGCAGTACTTTGTCATGTGTTTTCCTACAGTTTAGCCTATCTTCAGTCAGGCAAGATTTATTCCATCTTTCCAGTTTCTGTCCTTCATTTATGGGCCAAAGTTCTGGAGATAATGGTGAGCATTTGTGAGTAGGGCATAAGACCTTTTTTAGCAGTGTAGCTTTCTATAGGGCCTTAGCAAAGTGTATATTCCAAATGTCAACCTGCTCTGACACTAGGAGTTATCTTTCCATACAAATATGTGGATAGTCCAAGGTCTCTAGGAAATTCTCAGCGGTCAGCTATTTTTCTAGTCTCTGATCTCCTTCCGAACTCTGGGAGGCGCCATCTACTTAAATTGGTCACTTAAAGGAAATTTGATTAGGTAATGGTCTATCCATGATAAAGGTATTCTTTTAATACTGCTATCATGGTGTTCTGGGATGTCAACCCCCTTGTTGAACCCCAGGTTTAATATGGGACCCTTTTTCTGGGTTGGAGAATTGATCACCTGTGTGAATCCTAGTGCTGTCATTGTGTCCAAGAAGAAAGCTGTCATGGTATTTGGGGTTGCAGTATCTGGTTTAAAATGCCCCATGATCACCAGCCTAGAGAAACTCAAGGTCAGTTCTGTAATCGGATCAAGGAGTTCTTAAAGAGATGATCGGTAAACCATGAGCAGCTAGATTGGTTTCTCCTCCTCTAGTTGGATTAAAAGGGATTCTGATTCAGTTAGAAGGGATTTGGTGATTCTGCGCAGTTTGTGTCCCCTAGTCATGACTGCAACCCCTCCACTCCATCTTCCTGGTTTTGGTTATTGCAGACTGTTGAAACCTGTTGGTCATAGTTTAGACAATCAAACTAGGGATTTACCATCTATCCAAGCTCCAGTTATTCCTAAAATGTCTAGATGTTCATAGCTGATATCATGAATCACTGATAATTTCTTAGTAACTGATCTGGCATTCACCAAGCCTTTGGATCCAAAGGGTGGTCTGGGGGTACTGGGGTTAGCTTAGGTATGGCAGTAAAGTGATTGTTTGAATACTGTAAAGCAGATGTTTCACCTCTTGCACTTTTGTCTTCTCTTTGGTTGATGAGGATTATAGGTTCCATTTCCACATATCACTATGATCTCAGAGGTCTGCTGATCATCTGGCCCAAAGCACATTCTTGGTGTTGGATGCTCCTTAAGCAAATTTCACTGTGCTCTGAAGCTCAGTTCACCTTTCTAACACTGCTTGTTTTACCATCCCCTGAAACAGGCTACACACTGCAGTGTCTGCTGTCCCTTCCCCTTCCTGTTACCTTTTTATTTTTAATTATTGTAAACTACTTTGTTATTTGTAGCTAAAAGGTTTAATAAACATTTTGATTGCTGTGAAAATATTGAACAATATCTATACTGATACGTATGAGTATCATATTTATTTGTTATGTGTTCATATATTTTTTTATTTTGACCCCTGATGCAGGCGGTTTCCCCAAAACACAGACCGTGTCGGATCTGACTAATTGACACTCCCACCCTTGAAGGCGCTTTGTGCTTTTGTTTTTGATCCATTTTATAAAAAAAATTGTTAAACTTATTTCATAATGTCTCATTTATTTAGGCCTGGTAAAAGCATTGTTTTTCATCCTATGGTCAACCTGGTGATTCAATAGAATCTGGTTTCTATACCCAGGGCAAGTTGGCTGAGTTTGTGAGGGAGTCAGGATCCTTGTGCAACTGTGACACTTAATGGCCATATTTAGGGTCTGTAATTACAGGGTGCCAGAAAGCACGCTTGTGTGGCCATTAGCTAAGGACCATCACAGCAAAGTGAGTTGAGAGGAAATGTAAAATGGGAGCAGTCCATAGGTAGCTAGCTGTGAATGAAAATGTAATGTTGCCGAAAGGAATAGAGGGAAGCTATTGGTGTGTTTGTGAACTTTTATAGTGTCTGTTATCAGAGGACTCTGTAGTGTTACATATGTTTTTTCTGGCCACTAGGTAAATCAGTTTTTTAGTCTGACTGTAACATCAATAGGGAAAACTGCAGGCGAGTAAAATCTAACATATTATTCTGCCAACACAAGCCCAACAGATGGATCTCCACTCCCAAATTTCAACCTATGATTGTCTCTCCAAAGTGATCTTTCAGTAACAGTGAGAAAAGAAAAATGAGCAGTAAGCCAGGGTGGGTGCAATAAAAGGTCTGGCCCTAACCTGTCCTTTACACAGTTCTCCTGTGTAAAGGAGGGAAATCTGTGTAAAGGCCAAGCCACAATTGTGCTTGTGAATAGGCACATGCCAGCTCAAAGGCCATAAGCTGAGGGGGGGGGGGGGGCGTTATTGACACTGAAAGATTTACCCAGGAAAACTGCTTCAGTTTGCAGCTTAAGATTAGAGGGTCAGGCCCCATTATGCTTTGCCCAGGAGCAGGTAGGTGAGGGGAGAGCTAAAAAGAATGGAGTGGACTGAGAATGTAGCTCTGACACAGTATACATGGGAGAAGAACCTGGAAAGAGGTAAGGAAGAGGACAATGGTAAAGAAAACAGTTATGGAGGGAGTGGGGAAAGAAGACCCAGAAAGGGTAGACCTTTCTCCCCCAACTCCCTGATGGGTGCCCCCTTGTTTTTGAATATACCAAAAGGGAGGGGGAGGGGCCTGGCCCTCACAGCCATTTTAACTTGAGGGCAAGGAATTTGAAATGCCAGTTGTCAGTACTCAAATTATTTTAAAAAATATTAAATTCTTATGTAATCAAAATCCAGCTCTGGGATTTTTGCATTAGGAGTGCTTTTCAAATATGTCTCTTTGATTTCAGAATCTCTTTGATTTCAGAAAATTAGGATACAGATATAGAAATTGATGAGTTCATTATCTTCATGGTTTGTTCATTCATTTAGTAAACCCTATGTTGTATTTGATTTATGTGGTAGGTGAGCAATCGATGTGTTCGTGCCAAAATCAACATTGCTATGATCTGTCAAACATTAGTTAGTCCGCCAGAAGGTAACCGGGAAATAAGCAGAGACAATATCCAGTGCAAGATCACATATGTAGCAAATGGTATGTATTCAACTTTTTCCAATACCTGCTTTCCATTTTATCTCTGTTTTTGTATGGTCATTCTCGCTGCTGTTCAAAATTAGGAGGAGAGCAAAAAAATGCATAGGAATATAGCCAAATGTCTCTTGAGCCCACCTGAATAACAACTTATTTTTCTCCGAGGACAAGCAGGCTGCTTGTTCTCACTGATGGGTGACGTCCACGGCAGCCCCTTGAATCGGAGATCTTCACTAGCAAAAGCTTTTGCTAGCCCTCGCTTGCGCACGCATACTGCGACTGTCTTACCGCGCTCATGTTCGTCAGTCTTCTTTTTTCCGTGGCTCAGGACGGCTGTTGTTTTGGTCGTCTGTGCCCTGAGGAGACCCTCGTGCCTTTCGTTGCGTTCTTCCATTCGGAAGTCTTGCGTTTTTCTTCTCCGTCATGTTGTTTGAGTTTTGTTTAAAAAAAATTGTTTTAAACCCTTATTTTCGAGTTTTTCCCCGTTAAGTTTCCTTTCGCTTTCGAAAGCGGCCCTTTTGGCCGCCCGTACGGGTTTTTCCCTATTTTTTGGTGCCCATTGTCATCATCGCGAATTTTGACTTTGCTGGCATGATTTTTCCGCCCATGTCATCGAAGCCTCCCAGCGGCTTCAAAAAGTGCACCCAGTGCAGCTGGGTTATCTCGCTCACTGATAGGCACGTTTCGTGCCTTCAGTGTCTGGGGGCTGGGCATCGTCCTCAGGCCGGCAATCTCTGTCTTCTGTTGAAGAAGAAGAAGAGAACTCAGGTAGCGAGATTGGCCCAGTGGAACTGTTTGTTCAGGGCCTTGCCCGGTATATCGACGTCTACAGTATCGAGGTCATCGGCCGGTGCATCGACGTCTGCGGTACCGAGGTCATCAACCGGTGCTTCAACGTCTACGGTACCGGGATCATCGTTGGTACTGATGTCGTCGGAGGGTGCCTCTTCTTCCGGAGTGCAGGTGAGGGCTGTCCATTCCCCTGCTGGTGGCGGTGAGCCCTTGAGTAGGTCTCCGCCTACCTCGAGGGCTCCTGCGGTACAGCCCCCCCCCCCCCCCCCCGGGATCAACCTTCTAAGGACCCGGCCCCGAGAGAGTCATTTGGATTCGACGTCCTCCTCTTCGGTACCGGGAGGTTCCGGTGACATGCTTCGTGTGAACTCAAAGAAGCATCGGCACCAGTCACCTTCCAGACGTAGTACCGAGAGCTCTGGGTCACCGAGGGAATCGGCACCCTCTAAGCATCAACGCCAGGAGGACCGCTCACCCTCCATCCAGGAGGTGTCGATGCGCTCTACCCTGGACAGCCCGGTACCGCGTCCCGGACAGATTCTGAACTCGTCGTCTTTGCCTGACTCCCTGCCTTCCTCGACAGCCGCTCTGAACGAGAGCCTCCGGGCCATTCTTCTAGGGATCCTGGAGGAGCTGTTGCGCCCTTCTCCGGTACCGGGGTGCTTGCACCGCCGGTGCCGTTGAGTGAGGCGACGGATGGCCCCTTGCCCGTGGTGAGGTCTCCAATACCGGTACCGCTTGCAGTACCTGCATCGGCTGCCTCCCAGGCGACTCCCTGACGACTCCCCGACGACATCGATGGAGGGAGCTTCATCGCCTCCGGTACGGGAGTCCTCTTCTCGACGTTCTCACCGTGCCTATGTTTCCACGGAGTCGAGGCAGGCACGGCTTCGGACCGAGGTTCATGAACTCGTGTCTGATACCGATGGTGAGGCCTCATGGGATGCAGAGGAAGACATCAGATATTTCTCTGACGAGGAGTCTGATGGTCTTCCTTCTGACCCCACTCCCTCTCCTGAAAGAGAGCTTTCTCCTCCCGAGAGCCTATCTTTCGCGGCCTTTGTCCGGGAAATGTCTACGGCCATTCCCTTCCCTGTGGTTACGGAGGATAAACCAAGGGCCAAAATGTTTGAGCTTTTGGATTATCCTTCGCCACCTAAGGAATCGTCCACAGTACCCATGCATCATGTCTTCAAGAAGACGTTGCTGGCAAACTGGGTGAAGCCGCTAACTAATCCCCACGTTCCCAAGAAGATCGAGTCCCAGTATCGGATCCATGGGGATCCAGAGTTGATGTGGACTCAGTTGCCGCACGACTCTGGAGTGGTGGATCTGGCCCTTAAGAAGGTCATGAGTTCTAGGGAGTATGCTTTGGCGCCCCCGGGCAGAGACTCTAAAACCTTGGATTCTTTTGGGAGGAAGGCCTACCATTCTTCAATGCTCATCTCCAAAATCCAATCCTACCAGCTCTACACGAGCATTCATATGTGGAATAATGTGCGGCAGTTGGCAGACTTGGTGGATAACCTCCCTTCTGAGCAAGCCAAGCCTTTTCAGCAGGTGGTCAGGCAGCTGAAGGCGTGTCGTAAATTCCTGGCCAGGGGTGTTTACGATACTTTTGATGTCGCGTCCAGGGCCGCTGCTCAAGGTGTGGTGATGCACAGACTCTCATGGCTGCGTGCCTCCGACCTGGAGAATAGACTTCAGCAGCGGATTGCGGATTCTCCTTGCCAGGGGGATAATATTTTTGGAGAAAAGGTCGAACAGGTGGTAGAGCAGCTCCACCAGCGGGACACCGCTTTCGACAGATTCTCCTACCGGACGCCTTCAGCTTCTACCTCAACTGGTAGACGTTTTTATGGATGAAGGAGGACTGTTCCCTATTCGAGTAAGCGTAGGTACAATCCTCCCTCTCGCCAGCCTGCTGCCCAAGCAAAACCCCAGCGCGCTCGTTCCCGTTAACAGCGTGCGACCCAGCAGGCCCCTGTGGCTCCCCAGCAAAAGCCAGGGACGGGCTTTTGACTGGCTCCAGCAGAGCATAGCCGAAATCAAAGTGTCCGTGCCGGACGATCTACCGGTCGGGGGGAGGTTAAACTTTTTTCACCAAAGGTGGCCTCTCGTAACCTCCGACCAGTGGGCTCTTCAAATAGTCCGGTTAGGATACTCCCTCAATTTGATCAAAAAGCCTCCAAATTGCCCACCGTGAGCTCAATCCTTCAGCTTCCAGCACAAGCAGGTACTTGCAGAGGAACTCTCCGCCCTTCTCAGCGCCAATGCAGTCGAGCCCGTGCCACCGGGGCAAGAAGGGCTAGGATTCTATTCCAGGTACTTCCTTGTGGAAAAGAAAACAGGGGGGATGCGTCCCATCCTAGACCTAAGGGCCCTGAACAAATATCTGGTCCGAGAAAAGTTCAGGATGCTTTCCCTGGGCACCCTTCTTCCCATGATTCAGGCGAACGATTGGCTATGCTCTCTGGACTTAAAGGATGCTTACACTCGCATCCCGATACTGCCAGCTCACAGACAGTATCTTCGATTCCGCTTGGGAACACGGCATTTTCAGTACTGTGTGCTACCCTTTGGTCTCGCCTCCGCGCCCAGGGTATTTACCAAATGCCTGGCTGTTGTAGCAGCATCTCTACGCAGACTGGGAGTGCACGTGTTCCCTTATCTCGACGATTGGCTGGTGAAGAACACCTCCGAGGCAGGAGCTCTAAAGTCCATGCGGATGACTATTTAACTCCTGGAGCTGCTAGGATTTGTGATAAATTATCCACAGTCCCACCTTCTTCCAGTTCAGAAACTCGAATTCATAGGAGCTCTGCTGAACTCTCAGACGGCTCGTGCCTACCTTCCGGAAGCGAGGGCCGACAATCTTCTCTCTCTCGTTTCCTGGGTACGGGTGTCTCAGCAGATCACAGCTCAGCAGATTTTGAGGTTGCTCAGCCATATGGCCTCCACAGTGCATGTGACTCCCATGGCTCGCCTTCACATGAGATCAGCTCAATGGACCCTAGCTTCCCAGTGGTACCAGGCTGCTGGGGACCTAGAGGATGTAGTCCGGCTGTCCACCAGTTTTCTTCAATCCTTGCATTGGTGGACAATTCGATTTAATCTGACTCTGGGACGTCCCTTCCAAATTCCTCAGCCACAAAAAGTGCTGACCACGGATGCGTCTCTCCTGGGATGGGGAGCTCATGTCGATGGGCTTCACACCCAAGGGGGTTGGTCCCTCTAGGAACAAGATCTACAGATCAATCTCCTGGAGTTGCGTGCGGTCTGGAACACTCTAAAGGCTTTCAAAGATCGGCTGTCCAATCAAATTATTCAAATCCAGACAGACAATCAGGTTGCCATGTATTACATCAACAAGCAGGGGGGCACCGGATCTCGCCCTCTGTGTCAGGAGGCCGTCAGAATGTGGCTTTGGGCTTGCCGGTATGGCATGTTTCTTCAGGCCACATATCTGGCAGGTGTAAACAACAGTCTGGCCGACAGGTTGAGCAGGATTATGCAACCTCACGAGTGGTCGCTCAATTCCAGAGTAGGACGACAGATCTTCCAAGCGTGGGGCACCCCCTTGGTGGATCTTTTTGCTACTCGGGCCAATCACAAAGTCCCTCAGTTCTGTTCCAGACTTCAGGCCCACAGCAGATTAGCGTTGGATGCTTTTCTTCTGCATTGGGAAGAGGGCCTCCTGTATGCTTATCCTCCCATACCTTTTGTGGGGAAGACTTTGTTGAAACTCAAGCAAGATCGAGGCACCATGATTCTGATCGCTCCCTTTTGGCCGCGTCAGATCTGGTTCCCTCTCCTTCTGGAGTTGTCCTTCGAAGAACCGTGGAGATTGGAGTGTTTTCCGACCCTCATTACTCAGAACGAGGGGGCGCTTCTGCATCCCAACCTCCGGTCCCTGACTCTCACGGCCTAGATGTTGAGAGCGTAGATTTTGCCTCCTTGTGTCTCTCCAAGGGTGTCTCCCGTATCTTGCTTGCTTCCAAGAAAGATTCCACTAAGAGGAGTTACTTCTTTTATGGAGGAGGTTTGCCGTCTGGTGTGACAGCAAGGCCCTAGATCCTCGCTGGTGTCCTACACAGACCCTGCTTGAATACCTTCTACACTTGTCGGAGTCTGGTCTTAAAACCAACTCTGTAAGGGTTCATCATGGTGCTATTAGTGCATACCATTATCGTGTGGAAGGTAAGCCGATTTCTGGACAGCCTTTAGTTGTTCGCTTCATGAGAGGTTTGCTTTTGTCAAAGGCCCCATCAAACCTCCTACAGTGTCATGGGATCTCAATGTCGTTCTCACCCAGCTGATGAAACCTCCTTTTGAGCCTCTGAATTCCTGCTATCTGAAGTACTTGACCTGGAAGGTCATTTTCTTGGTGGCAGTTACTTCAGCTCGCAGAGTCAGTGAGCTTCAAGCCTTGGCAGCTCATGCTCCTTATACCAAATTTCATCATAACAGAGTAGTCCTCCGCACTCACCCTACGTTCTTGCTGAAGGTGGTGTCGGAGTTCCATCTGAACCAGTCAATTGTCTTGCCAACATTCTTTCCCGTCCGCATACCCGCCTTGCTGAACGTCAACTGCACACATTGGACTGCAAGCGAGCATTGGCCTTCTATCTGGAGCGGACACAGCCCCACAGACAGTCCACCCAAATGTTTGTTTCTTTTGATCCCAACAGAAGGGGAGTGGCTGTCGGGAAACGCACCATCTCAAATTGGCTAGCAGATTGCATCTCCTTCGCTTACGCCCAAACTGGGCTGACTCTTGAGGGTCATGTCACGGCTCATAGTGTCAGAGCCATGGCAGCATCGGTGACCCATTTGAAGTCAGCCACTATCGAAGAGATTTGCAAGGCTGCGACGTAGTCATCTGTCCACACATTCACATCGCATTACTGCCTTCAGGAGGATACCTGACGCGTCAGTCGGTTCGGGCAGTCAGTGCTTCAGAATCTGTTCGGGGTTTAGAATCCAACTCCACCCCCCTAGACCCATTTTTATTCTGTTCCAGGCTGCACTCTCAGTTAGTTGGTTTAGTTTAGATCAATCTCAGTTATGTCCTCACCGTTGCGAGGCCCAATTGACCAATGTTTATTGTATTGAGTGAACCTGGGGGCTAGGGATACCCCATCAGCGAGAACAAGCAGCCTGCTTGTCCTCGGAGAAAGCGAAAGCTACATACCTGTAGAAGGTATTCTCCGAGGACAGCAGGCTGATTGTTCTCACCAACCCGCCGACCTCCCCTTTGGAGTTGTGTCTTCCCTTGTCTTTGTCTTTGCTATGTACTGGACTGACAAACACGAGCGCGTTCAGGCGGGAAGACGGTCACGCATGCATAGTATGCGTGCGCGCGCGCGCGGGCTAGCAAACACTCTTGCTAGTGAAGATCTCTGATTCAAGGGGCTGCCGTGGATGTCACCCATCAGTGAGAACAATCAGCCTGCTGTCCTTGGAGAACACCTTCTACAGGTATGTAGCTTTTGCTTTATGTAAACTCCCTGTTCTTGTGCCAGCTTTATTGGCCAAGAAATAGGCAATGGAAAATAAATCGGAGACCTACCTGTATGAAATAAGATTACCTAAAAATAAACCAAATGAATATTTTATCAAAAGGATGACTTCACAATCAGAATTCCTAAAGGGAAAGCAGAACCTTTGTAAATAGCTATTATGAATCAAAATATTTTTTCTTTTTCCACCTTGGGTCCCATTTACTGAGCTACGCCATGTAGATGCCTGTAATAATCCTATGGACATCTACACGGTTACTGCGTGCTAATTTTTAGCACACACTAAAAACGCTAGCACACCTTAGTAAGCATGGCCTCTTATATGTTTAATAAACATTAAGGCACGATCCCATTTTCTATAGTACTCCATTCACAAAGAATTTATACAGGCAAATGGTTTAATCATTTTATAACCTTAGTATAATAATTTTGTTGCCAAAGAGGTATCACTTTTAAGTAAAATAATATGTCTGTAAAAATGTTTCTATTACTATACCACATTAAATAAGTGCAAAATTCTGTTTTATCTATTACTTTCCTAAAACTAATCAAACTGGTTAAACAGATTGCTGCTAGCTAAATAGCTGAACACTCAGAAACTCAAAGAAAGAATTGAAGTTCATCTCCAAAGTCTTTCAGAAAGTTTAAAGAAGATATTTATGTGCCCTCCTGACACCAGCTATGTTTCATTTTCTTGTTTGCATTGAGGGATTTTTTTCCTCTTATATTGCCAAACTTTAAATACATTTCCTAAAAGAACAATCACATAAATGTATCTTAAAATGCAATTTATGAAAAGCAGTAGCACTACCTCTACTTTATAAAGTAATGCTGAAAGAAATATTAGCCTGCTTCTCAAAATCTTTTATGGTGAGTATGTAGTGTTTGTTTTTTGGATCAGTAGATATTTGTGTTATATGTGCTAACTTGAAGCTTTTATCTCATTTTCTATTTGTATAGTCAACCCTGGGGGTTGGGCACCAGCCTCAGTATTAAGAGCCGTGGCAAAAAGAGAGTATCCCAAATTCCTTAAGCGTTTTACATCATATGTCCAAGAGAAGACGTCTGGAAAATCTATTCTTTTCTAGCATTGTCAGGTATGTCAATCTTACAAAACTTCGTCATTGAGAGTTTTTTTGTTAAGGATTCTGCTAACTGGATCATTTAGAGTACAGTACCATCTGGCTCAGCAAGACCCCAGTAGTCATGCTAGGCAGTATTCTTGATGCCACTTTCCAGGTTATCTTCTACTGATTCTTCCTCTATGTATATGTTGGTGGGTTGTTGTTTCCTGCAGTGCAGCTGAAGACTATCTGCATAGATCTTGTAATGCCAATTTGTCTGGCAGAGGAGGACTATGTTATAGCTTGAAAATGTCTGAGGTCTGACCACAGCTACTTTTATCCTTTGATTTTCTACAATAATGAGAATACAAGAAGACCATGGGCTCAACCTTTGGGCCTTACGTAGTAGATGAGGTGGGTAGACTGAGTTATGAGCTTTCTGTTCTCAAAGAAAAGACCACCTGGGATACAGGAAGGAGCCATATGTCCAATTATATACATGTTTTTGTTTGCAGAGCTGTTTTTTATAATTCCCTCATACAGAATAAATCAGAAAGCAATAAAGGAGGTTATCTCTGTCTAGATTATATAGAACTGGTAAATGTCATTACTCCCAGTCCAGTATGCCTGCTCTGCAAAGAGGGCAGGTTCTAGAGAGTGAGGAGACACCCTTGGATGTCAGAGCAGAATGGTGAATAGGAGAGAATGAGACACAAGAGCTAAGAGAGGGAAGACATAATTTAGGTTCATCTATTTTGACTTGGCTCAATGAGCATTTCAAGATAAATTATGATTTTCAAAAAAAAATCTTCAGGTTCAAAGGCCCTCCATGATGGAGAGGAAGACAGTAGGACTCTTAGTTTATGTTCTCCACAGTTCTTGGCAACCTGGGCCCCATCAAAAGAGGAATCTGTAGCATCTTCAAAGGCGCTTCCCTCCAGCTCAGGAGAGGATGAAAGTAGAAAGCCTCTAATTCATAAATTAGAGATAGGACTATTAACTGGGAAGGTGGATAAGTCTTGGATTTAGAAGCAAAAGGTTATGAAAAGGAAAGGAGAGTAGGTGTCGTTTTGGGATGGCCTTCCAAATTCAAAATGTCTGTAAGTTCATTCAAATATCAATGGATCATTCCAAAATGTTTCCAAACTAATCTAGCAGTGGCACTTAGCTTTGATATGGTGCTGTCCACTTTACACTACCAGAACACACAGTTGTTCCCATAGAAGCCACATTGGGAATAGGAATTGAGAATAAAAATGAGAATATAGTGCCTCAGGTAGATAAGAACCACAAGTATTACCACAATAAATGAATCTGTAGTTTAAAATTCTTTATTAAAATACTCAACATGGCCATATTTGGCCCTCAGGGTGCATTGGGGTAATAACATCACAAGCTAAAATCAAACATAAAACATTAATGAGACTCAAAATCAAACAATATACTTAAATTCATAAAACATTAATAAATGATTCATCGTCATAATGTTTGCATTTCAACAGCATAGAAATCAGTGTGTAAATTGGAGTATTCACTTTGATTTTTTTTAAGCTGATTGGCTCACCAACTGTTGACTTCCCTGATTTTGTTTTTGCTTGATTGAACCCAAGTTTGAGTATGTTAACAGTATCAAATTTAATTTAAATTATTTATGTGTGTGAGAGAAAGAGAGAATGAGAATGAATTTTGGGTTTTTTTGATTTGTGTACATGTATATTTGTTATTTCTATAGCATAATGCAGATTTATTTAGTATACACGTATTAGAAAGTAAGTGATACAAGCAAAGGGGTATCTATTGGTCTTTTGATTTTTGCTCTGTTGCAATCAACTTTAATATAAATATGTGAATATCAGTTTGTTGTATTAACTTATTTTGATTTTTTTTTTAGAATTCTGACTGTATATATGAATTTGTGCCTTTAATGTTATGTAATGGAATAATAATAATAATATATATATTTATATGTGTGTGTATACATATATACAAGTGCACTCTGGTTAAGTGCACAGCCTCAGGACAGAAGTTTAACTTGCATATAACCAGAGTGTGCACATAACCAAAGTGACCCTTTCTAAACTATCTGTTATCACACATTTTACTAAGTATATAGCGTAGCACCATCAATAGGACAGTAGTGGGGGAATCTAATATAATAATTTGTACTATCAATGTTCCATGGCTGGCTGGCTATCTGGGTTCATAACATCCTGACATCAGCAAGCCTCTAGCATTCCCTTCCCGCTCACTGTCCCTCCCTTGCATAAAGATGAAATGATGTCAGAGGGCGGAACAGTGAGAGGGAAGTGAACGCTGGAGGCGAGCTGACGTCAGGATGTTACGAACACAAGCAAGACAAGTGAAGGCAACGGAACACTGGACATGGAGGGCAGGGGAGAGGAGAATAAACATAGATGGGTGGAGAGGAGAGAATCGCGGGACACGGATGGGAGGGCAGGGCAGAGGAGAATCGCCGGACATGGAGGGGATGGGAGGGGAGAATTGCGGGACAGGGAAGGGAGGGCAGAGCAGAGGATAATTGCTGGACATGACATGGAGGGGAGGCCAGGGCAGAGGAGAATCAATGGACATGGGATGGGAGGAGAGGAGAGAATTGCGGGACAAGGATGGGAAGGCAGGGTAGAGGAGAATTGCTGGACATGGAGGGGATGGGAGGAGAGGAGAGAATCACGGGACACTGAGGAGAGGGCAGGGTAGAGGACAATTGCTGGACATGGAGGGGAGGCCAGAATCGCGGGACACGGAGGGGAGGGCAGGGCAGAGGAGAATCGCTGGATATGGAGGGGAGGGCAGGGCAGAGGAGAATCACTGGACATGGAGGGGACGCCAGAATCGCGGGACACCAAGAGGAGGGCAGTGGAGAGGAGAATCTCTGGACATGGAGGGGAGGGCAGGGCAGAGGGGAATCGCTGGACGTGGAGGGGAGGCAAGAATCGCGGGAAACAGAGGGGGCGGCAGGGCAGAGGAGGATCGCTGGAAATGGAGGGGAGGCCAGAATCACAGGATACCGAGGGGACGGCAGGGCACAGGAAAATCGCTTCACATGGAGGGGAGGTCAAAATCGCGGGATACTGAAGGGATGGGAGGTGAGGGAAGAATCGCTGGACATGCAGGGCAGGGCAGGGGAGAGAGGAGAAATCGCTTCGACGAGAGCCTTAAAAACATAATCACCATTACAAGATAGCCTTGTTAGCGCCCGTTTCATTTTTTTGAGAAACGGTCTTTTTTACTAGTTCTATATATGGCACCGAATGTTAGGCACTACTTCACTGAAAATTCAACATGGAAAGCATTCTAACAGAGGTGCCAAATTGGGGCAGAAAAGGCAGATCTGTTCAAAAACACACTTAAGCACCCATTTATAGAACAGCGCCTAAATGTTTCCACGTGGGTCTGCAAAGGGGGGCGTGGTCATGAAGGGGGCATTTCTATAAAATGCATGCAGTGTGGACCGTCCAACATTGGCATGGCATAGTCAAATACACCCAAACCCACTGTGAATCTTGTACATGCACACTGCGAAATCACTGTGCTCTTGTGAATGTGAAATCACTTATGTTTAATATGAAGGTGAGAGGAAAAACCTCATACTACTGTGGCTTGACTCGGTTAACTCAACCGGACAAATTACTTATCAGAAAAATGTTCAAAGCACACAGTTAAAAAGTAATCATTGGTAAAAAAAAAAAAAAAAAAACTCTCAATGTTAAACCTTCTAATTAGTGTGTGAAACAAAGAAAAACACTTCTGTGCTGCTCTGTTTCTGCTGGCAAGTCAGTCTCTCATGCAGTGAGGTCCCGACAGACCCGTTTCGCATAGGCTTTTTCAAGAGCCTTCACTGTGAATAAACCTGGAACAGCAAAAACAGCACGTCTGATGCGAGGGTAGATAGAAACAACAACCCCCCCCCCCCCCCCCCACACACACACACACACATCTTGCAGAACACTTCAGGTGAGTATGCAATTTTGAAAACTCCTGTACCTTGAGAGCTGTGTTCTTATCGCGAGGCAGCCAGATTGGTGGGTTGTTTAAAGAACACTGTGACATTATGATGTTCCATAGGGACGTTCTGACTCGAGATTGGCAGTCTTCAGGCAGGCGCAGCTTTAAATTGGATAAGTGCCATTTTGCAGTTCTACAGGTAAGTATCTTCGCTTTACGCGCTATTCTGTAAAGGGCGCCAATCCCAGAACTCCCTTTATAGAATACCGTTCATTATGGCAACACTAGTAAAAAAAGGCCCGTTTCTGACACAAATGAAACGGGCGCTAGCAAGGTTTTCCTCGAAGTGTGTATGTTTGCGAGAGTGTGTGTGAGAGTGACTGTGTGAGAGAGAGAGAGAGAGAGAGAGTGAATCTGTGAGTGTGTGTGTGTGTGTGACAGACAGAGTGAGACTGGTTGCGAGAGTGTGTGTGAGAGAGAGTGTGTGTACCTGGGGCCCCTCCCTCCCACCGAGTTCCAGTGTCCCCCCCGTCCTCTCTCCGAGTTCCAGGGTTGTCCCCCCGTTTTTGTTTTTTAGTTTAAATAGAAGAGAGTATTCCTAGTCTGAGCTGCTGCTCAGTGTGTGACTGCAGTCGGCAAGCATGCTTGAACTCTGCCAGTACTGGAAACATACCTTGGCATTCCGGCTCTGCCTGCAGAACCTGCTGCTGCACTTTGCTCTCTCACCCTCTCCCCTCCATCCTCATCATCAGCAGGCCCAGCTCATTAGCTTGGCCCGGGGCCAGACTCTCCGTTTAACCAATCAGCAAACAGGAGCAGCTGCGGCTGCTTTACGGCTCCCACAGTGGGATGCTAGCAGAGTGAGTCTTACACTGTCACTGATACTCTGAGTTCGGGGCTGTTGCTGGTCTGAGAAACAGATCTCTCTAGGGCTCTGCATTCCATGCAGCAGGTAAGCCTTGACGTCTCTCTGTAACCCCTTCGATCTCATGTCAAAGTTTTGTTCTGGTCGTGTAGCTGACGTAACCGCCACAAAATCTGCGAAAAATTAGCTTGTGGGGAAATGGCTCAGAGCTTCTCAGCGACATGTGACCAGAGTCCCGGAACTTTTAGGAGAGAGAATGAAGGGGGGAAGCATGTCATTTTGGTGTAGTAGGCATCGTACTGTTTCCTGATATTTAGTAGTGGCGATTCCTTCAGAGCAGCACAGTTGAAATCGCTTCCCAGATTTTGATTTAGAGTAGATTGATAACTGCTAATGCGCTTCCCCCGATGAAAGGATGAGGCAGGGTTCTCTGTAATACCTGAGATTTAGATGCCACAGGCAGTCCTCCCTCTCCTCTCCCACTCCCCTGTAAGTCACCACTTTGTGGAAGGATGACCGTGATTGTGGCGGGGCCATATGTGGAGGGGTGGTTGGATTGTAGCTGGGACGTTTGTAGTCTGTGCTCACTGTGGGTTTTGTCAGTTGAAGCCATCTCTCTCTGGCCATGTGTCCGCCCTCGACGTCATAACGTTTGACGTGAGGGCGGGGCTAGGAGACATGGGCTGAGAGATGGCTTCGGTTGGGCACGTCCTCTGCATTTTTTTTTTGTTAGGCTGTCTGCATCGATTCGTTGGAAGGGGAGGAGTAGGGAAACACGCAGAGCGTGTTTCCCTCCCCGTTCGTTCATTTACGTTGTTTTGTAATTGTTCCGCCCTCAACGTCATCACGTGTGACACGAGGGCGGGGCATGGAGACATGGTGAGTGTTGAGGCTTCACCACCATGAAGTTAAGAACCGGTGTCTGAGTTGCTGCAGTGACGTCAGTGTCTTCAGAACGTTGAGGGTGAGTTTTATTATAGTAGATTTACTGGATCCAACTCAGCTAATTACACATAAATGTAGTCAAGTCATTGAAGTTCCATTTAATAATTAATAGAACAGTAATGGCAGCGACACACCAATGAAAGAACAGCAGTTGGGCTGGGCAGTTGAATGAACTGACTGCACATAAACGAGGTGCCAGTCAAATACAGTCATTTCTCCGAGGACAAGCAGGCTGCTTGTTCTCACTGATGGGTGACGTCCACGGCAGCCCCTCCAATCGGAACTTCACTAGCACAGGCCTTTGCTAGTCCTCGCGCGCACCGCGCATGCGCGGCCGTCTTCCCGCCCGAACCGGCTCGTGTTCATCAGTCTTCTTTAGTCCGCGCTCGGTACGGTCGTGTTTGCGCCGTTCGCGCCCCTTAAGTTGACCCTCACGCGTCTTTTGACTTTTCGCTTTTGAAAAAAAAAAAAAAAAGGGATTTCTGAGAAGGGCCTTTCGGTCTTTTTCCCTTTCCCGTATTTCTAGTTTTTGGCCCCATTAAGTTTTCTTTCGTTTTCGGGGTAGGCCCTTTTGAGGCCTCGGGTCGAGTTTTTTTCTCCCCCTCTTTTTGGTGCCTTACCGCAATTACGAGTTTTGATTTCGCCGGCGTGATTTTTCCGCCCATGTCATCGAAGTCTCCCAGCAGCTTCAAGAAGTGCACCCAGTGCACCCGGGTAATCTCGCTCACTGATAGGCACGCGTCGTGTCTTCAGTGTCTGGGGGCTGGGCACCGCCCGCAGGCCTGTAGTCTTTGCGCCCTTTTACAGAAAAAGACTCAGGTAGCGAGATTGGCCCAGTGGAACGTTTCGTTCTTGGGCTGTTTGTCTGCATCGGCACCGGGAGTCAACAACGTCAAGACCTCCGCCCTCGGCCGCGACTGTATCGATTGCATCAAGGCATCGACCCTCTGCATCGTCGGGGCCGAGACATCGGAAGGCTGCGTCGGCGTCGGTGGTACCGGGACCTCCACTAGTGCTGATGTCGGACGGTGGTGCTTTGACTGGAGTGCAGGTGAGGGCTGTCCATTCCCCTGCTGGTGGCGGTGAGCCTTCGGGTGGGTCTCCCCCTACCCTGAGGGCTCCTGCGGTACAGCCCCCCCGAGACCGACCTTATTCGGCCTCGGCCCCGAGGAAGCGACGGCTGGATTCTACGTCCTCCTCGTCGGTACTGGGAAGCTCCGGTGACATGCTTCGTTTGAAAAAGTCAAAGAAGCATCAACACCGGTCTCCTTCCCGCGTCGGTACCGAGAGCTCTGGGTCTCCGAGGGAGTCGGCACCCAGTAGGCATCGGCACCGGGAGGACCGCTCACCCTCTGTTCAGGAGGTGTCGATGCGCTCCACCTTGGACAGCCCGGAACAGCCTCCACGCCCGGAACAGACTCTGACTTTGACTCCTGCATCGGCTTCCGTGTCTTTCTCCACAGCCGCCCTGCATGAGAGTCTCCGGGCCATTCTCCCAGAGATCCTGGGAGAGCTGTTGCGCCCTTCCCCTCCGGTACCGGGGGTGCTTGCGCCTCCGGTACCGTCGAGTGAGGCGCCGGCTGGCCCCTTGCCCGGGGTGAGGTCTCCGACATCGCTGCCGCTTGCGGTACCGACTGCGGTCGCCTCCCAGGAAGGCTCCCGGTTGGCGGAGGGAGCTTCGCCGGTGCGGGCGAGGGAGTCTACCTCTCGACGCTCCCACCGTGGCCGTGTTTCCACGGAGTCGAGCCGGGCACGGCTTCAGACACAGGTTCATGAACTTGTGTCTGATACCGATGGTGAGGCCTCGTGGGAGGAGGAGGAGGACATCAGATATTTCTCTGACGAGGAGTCTGATGGCCTTCCTTCTGATCCCACTCCCTCCCCTGAAAGGCAGCTTTCTCCTCCCGAGAGTCTGTCTTTTGCGGCCTTTGTCCGGGAGATGTCTACGGCCATCCCCTTCCTGGTGGTTGTGGAGGATGAGTCCAGGGCTGAAATGTTTGAGCTCCTGGACTATCCTTCTCCACCTAAGGAAGCGTCCACAGTACCCATGCATCATGTCCTCAAAAAGACATTGCTGGCGAACTGGACCAAGCCTCTAAGTAATCCCCACATTCCCAAGAAGATCAAGTCCCAGTACCGGATCCATGGGGACCCAGAGCTGATGCGCACTCAGTTGCCTCACGACTCTGGAGTTGTGGATTTGGCCCTAAAGAAGGCTAAGAGTTCTAGGGAGCATGCTTCGGCGCCCCCGGGCAAGGACTCTAGAACCTTAGACTCCTTTGGGAGGAAGGCCTACCATTCTTCTATGCTCGTGGCCAAAATTCAGTCTTACCAGCTCTACACGAGCATACACATGCGGAACAATGTGCGGCAGTTGGCGGGCTTGGTGGACAAGCTCCCTCCTGAGCAAGCCAAGCCATTTCAGGAGGTGGTCAGGCAGCTGAAGGTGTGCAGAAAATTCCTGGCCAGAGGGGTGTATGACACCTTTGATGTTGCGTCCAGGGCCGCTGCTCAAGGTGTGGTGATGCGCAGACTCTCATGGCTGCGTGCCTCCGACCTGGAGAATAGGATCCAGCAGCGGATTGCGGACTCGCCTTGCCGTGCGGATAATATTTTTGGAGAGAAGGTCGAACAGGTGGTAGAGCAGCTCCACCAGCGGGATACCGCTTTCGACAAGTTCTCCCGCCGGCAGCCTTCAGCTTCTACCTCCACGGGTAGACGTTTTTATGGGGGAAGGAAGACTGTTCCCTACTCTTCTGGTAAGCGTAGGTACAATCCTCCTTCTCGACAGCCTGCGGCCCAGGCTAAGCCCCAGCGCGCTCGCTCTCGTCAGCAGCGTGCACCTCAGCAAGGCCCCTCGGCTCCCCAGCAAAAGCAAGGAACGAGCTTTTGACTGGCTCCAGCAGAGCATAGCCGACATCAACGTGTCAGTGCTGGGCGATCTGCCGGTAGGAGGGAGGTTGAAAGTTTTTCACCAAAGGTGGCCTCTCATAACCTCCGATCAGTGGGTTCTTCAAATAGTCCGGCAAGGATACACCCTCAATTTGGCCTCCAAACCTCCAAATTGTCCACCGGGAGCTCAGTCTTACAGCTTCCAGCACAAGCAGGTACTTGCAGAGGAACTCTCCGCCCTTCTCAGCGCCAATGCGGTCGAGCCCGTGCCATCCGGGCAAGAAGGGCTGGGATTCTATTCCAGGTACTTCCTTGTGGAAAAGAAAACAGGGGGGATGCGTCCCATCCTAGACCTAAGGGCCCTGAACAAATATCTGGTCAAGGAAAAGTTCAGGATGCTTTCCCTGGGCACCCTTCTCCCCATGATTCAGGAAAACGATTGGCTATGCTCTCTGGACTTGAAGGACGCTTACACGCACGTCCCGATACTGCCAGCTCACAGACAGTATCTGCGATTTCAGCTGGGCACACGTCACTTCCAGTACTGTGTGCTACCGTTTGGGCTCGCCTCTGCGCCCAGAGTGTTCACGAAGTGCTTGGCTGTAGTAGCAGCGGCGCTTCACAGGCTGGGGGTGCACGTGTTCCCATATCTCGACGCTTGGCTGGTGAAGAACACATCCGAGGCAGGAGCTCTGCAGTCCATGCAGATGACTATTCGCCTCCTGGAGCTACTGGGGTTTGTGATAAACTACCCAAAGTCCCATCTTCTCCCAGTACAGAGACTCGAATTCATAGGAGATCTGCTGGATTCTCGGACGGCTCGGGCCTATCTCCCAGAGACGAGAGCCAACAACTTGTTGTCCCTCGTCTCGCGGGTGCGAGCGTCCCAGCAGATCTCAGCTCGGCAGATGTTGAGATTGTTGGGCCACATGGCCTCCACAGTTCATGTGACTCCCATGGCCCGCCTTCACATGCGATCTGCTCAATGGACCCTAGCTTCCCAGTGGTTTCAGGCTGCTGGGGATCTAGAAGACGTGATCCACCTGTCCACGAGTTTTCTCAAATCCCTGTATTGGTGGACGATTTGGTCCAATTTGACTCTGGGACACCCTTTCCAAATTCCTCAGCCACAAAAAGTGCTGACTACGGATGCGTCTCTCCTGGGGTGCGGAGCTCATGTCGATGGGCTTCACACCCAGAGAAGCTGGTCCCTCCAGAAACGCAATCTGCAGATCAATCTCCTGGAGTTACGAGCGGTCTGGAACGCTCTGAAGGCTTTCAGAGATCGGCTGTTCCACCAAATTATCCAAATTCAGACAGACAACCAGGTTGCCATGTATTACATCAACAAGCAGGGGGGCACCGGATCTCGCCCCCTGTGTCAGGAAACCGTCAGCATGTGGCTGTGGGCTCGCCGTTACGGCATGTTGCTCCAAGCCACATACAGTGGGGGAAATAAGTATTTGATCCCTTGCTGATTTTGTAAGTTTGCCCACTGACAAAGACATGAGCAGCCCATAATTGAAGGGTAGGTTATTGGTAACAGTGAGAGATAGCACATCACAAATTAAATCCGGAAAATCACATTGTGGAAAGTATATGAATTTATTTGCATTCTGCAGAGGGAAATAAGTATTTAATCCCTCTGGCAAACAAGACCTAATACTTGGTGGCAAAACCCTTGTTGGCAAGCACAGCGGTCAGACGTCTTCTGTAGTTGATGATGAGGTTTGCACACATGTCAGGAGGAATTTTGGTCCACTCCTCTTTGCAGATCATCTCTAAATCATTAAGAGTTCTGGGCTGTCGCTTGGCAACTCGCAGCTTCAGCTCCCTCCATAAGTTTTCAATGGGATTAAGGTCTGGTGACTGGCTAGGCCACTCCATGACCCTAATGTGCTTCTTCCTGAGCCACTCCTTTGTTGCCTTGGCTGTATGTTTTGGGTCATTGTCGTGCTGGAAGACCCAGCCACGACCCATTTTTAAGGCCCTGGCGGAGGGAAGGAGGTTGTCACTCAGAATTGTACGGTACATGGCCCCATCCATTCTCCCATTGATGCGGTGAAGTAGTCCTGTGCCCTTAGCAGAGAAACACCCCCAAAACATAACATTTCCACCTCCATGCTTGACAGTGGGGACGGTGTTCTTTGGGTCATAGGCAGCATTTCTCTTCCTCCAAACACGGCGAGTTGAGTTCATGCCAAAGAGCTCAATTTTTGTCTCATCTGACCACAGCACCTTCTCCCAATCACTCTCGGCATCATCCAGGTGTTCACTGGCAAACTTCAGACGGGCCGTCACATGTGCCTTCCGGAGCAGGGGGACCTTGCGGGCACTGCAGGATTGCAATCCGTTATGTCGTAATGTGTTACCAATGGTTTTCGTGGTGACAGTGGTCCCAGCTGCCTTGAGATCATTGACAAGTTCCCCCCTTGTAGTTGTAGGCTGATTTCTAACCTTCCTCATGATCAAGGATACCCCACGAGGTGAGATTTTGCGTGGAGCCCCAGATCTTTGTCGATTGACAGTCATTTTGTACTTCTTCCATTTTCTTACTATGGCACCAACAGTTGTCTCCTTCTCGCCCAGCGTCTTACTGATAGTTTTGTAGCCCATTCCAGCCTTGTGCAGGTGTATGATCTTGTCCCTGACATCCTTAGACAGCTCCTTGCTCTTGGCCATTTTGTAGAGGTTAGAGTCTGACTGATTCACTGAGTCTGTGGACAGGTGTCTTTCATACAGGTGACCATTGCCGACAGCTGTCTGTCATGCAGGTAACGAGTTGATTTGGAGCATCTACCTGGTCTGTAGGGGCCAGATCTCTTACTGGTTGGTGGGGGATCAAATACTTATTTCCCTCTGCAGAATGCAAATAAATTCATATACTTTCCACAATGTGATTTTCCGGATTTAATTTGTGATGTGCTATCTCTCACTGTTACCAATAACCTACCCTTCAATTATGGGCTGCTCATGTCTTTGTCAGTGGGCAAACTTACAAAATCAGCAAGGGATCAAATACTTATTTCCCCCACTGTACCTGGCAGACGTAAACAACAGTCTGGCCGACAGGTTGAGCAGGATTATGCAACCTCACGAGTGGTCGCTCAACTCCAGAGTAGTGTGCCGGATCTTCCAGGTGTGGGACACCCCCTTGGTAGATCTCTTTGCATCTCGAGCCAACCACAAAGTCCCTCAGTTCTGTTCCAGGCTTCAGGCCCACGGCAGACTGGCATCGGATGCCTTCCTCCTGGACTGGGGGGAGGGTCTGCTGTATGCTTATCCTCCCATACCTCTGGTGGGGAAGACTTTGTTGAAACTCAAGCAAGACCGAGGCACCATGATTCTGATTGCTCCTTTTTGGCCGCGTCAGATCTGGTTCCCTCTCCTTCTGGAGTTGTCCTCCGAAGAACCGTGGAGATTGGAGTGTTTTCCGACCCTCATCACACAGGACGAAGGGGCGCTTCTGCATCCCAACCTCCAGTCTCTGGCTCTCACGGCCTGGATGTTGAGAGCGTAGACTTTGCCTCTTTGGGTCTGTAGGAGGGTGTCTCCCGTGTCTTGCTTGCTTCCAGAAAAGATTCCACTAAGAGGAGTTACTTCTTTTTATGGAGTAGGTTTGCCGTCTGGTGTGACAGCAAGGCCTTAGATCCTCGCTCCTGTCCTACACAGACACTGCTTGAATACCTTCTGCACTTGTCTGAGTCTGGTCTCAAGACCAACTCTGTAAGGGTTCACCTTAGCGCAATCAGTGCATACCATTATCGTGTGGAAGGTAAGCCGATCTCAGGACAGCCTTTAGTTGTTCGCTTCATGAGAGGTTTGCTTTTGTCAAAGCCCCCCGTCAAACCTCCTACAGTGTCATGGGATCTCAATGTCGTTCTCACCCAGCTGATGAAACCTCCTTTTGAGCCACTGAACTCCTGCCATCTGAAGTACTTGACCTGAAAGGTCATTTTCTTGGTGGCAGTTACTTCAGCTCGTAGAGTCAGTGAGCTTCAGGCCCTGGTAGCCCAGGCCCCTTACACCAGATTTTATCATAATAGAGTAGTCCTCCGCACTCACCCTAAGTTCTTGCCGAAGGTAGTGTCGGAGTTCCATCTGAACCAGTCAATTGTCTTGCCAACATTCTTTCCCCGTCCGCATTCCTGCCCTGCTGAACGTCAGCTGCACACATTGGACTGCAAAAGAGCATTGGCCTTCTATCTGGAGCGGACACAGCCCAACAGACAGTCCGCCCAATTGTTTGTTTCTTTTGATCCCAACAGGAGGGGAGTGGCTGTGGGGAAACGCACCATTTCAAATTGGCTAGCAGATTGCATTTCCTTCACTTACGCCCAGGCTGGGCTGGCTCTTGAGGGTCATGTCACGGCTCATAGTGTTAGAGCCATGGCAGCGTCACTGGCCCACTTGAAGTCAGCCACTATTGAAGAGATTTGCAAGGCTGCGACGTGGTCATCTGTCCACACATTCACATCTCATTACTGCCTGCAGCAGGATACCCGACGCGACAGTCGGTTCGGGCAGTCAGTGCTTCAGAATCTGTTCGGGGTTTAGAATCCAACTCCACCCCCCTAGGCCCATGTTTATTCTGTTCCAGGCTACACTCTCAGTTAGTTGGATAAGTTGTTAGGTCAATCTCAGTTATGTCCTCGCCGTTGCGAGGCCCAATTGACCATGTTTGTTGTTTTGAGTGAGCCTGGGGGCTAGGGATACCCCATCAGTGAGAACAAGCAGCCTGCTTGTCCTCGGAGAAAGCGAATGCTACATACCTGTAGAAGGTATTCTCCGAGGACAGCAGGCTGGTTGTTCTCACATACCCGCCCGCCTCCCCTTTGGAGTTGTGTCTTCCCTTGTCTTTGTCTTGCTACATACGGGACTGACGAACACGAGCCGGTTCGGGCGGGAAGACGGCCGCGCATGCGCGGTGCGCATGGTTGCGCAAGGGCTAGCAAAGGCCTTTGCTAGTGAAGTTTCCGATTGGAGGGGACTGCCGTGGACGTCACCCATCAGTGAGAACAATCAGCCTGCTGTCCTTTGAGAATACCTTCTACAGGTATGTAGCATTCGCTTAACAGTAATCTGGTATCTTCTGGTTTTTTTTTTTGTTTTTTTTAATGGTGAAAATCACCGAGCAGTCACACTAAAAACAATCTGTACCTTCGCCATGTTTAAAGATGGCAGTGTCCCAAATAAGTGAAACTTTTTTTTGGCTATAATCTTGATTTGTTTGGACCAAATAGCTGCCCCAATTACCGTAACTAATGGTCTGATTATCTGGAATCTACTGTATATACCAGGCAAAGGTCCCAGTAATATTCGAGGTCCAGTTGGGGGGGGGGGGTGATTATTTAGGCTTTTTGGACTGTAATGACTAATTTAGATCAAGTGGTGGCAAAAACCTCAGAAGATTTGCCTGCTTTAGTTACTAAGGGAAAAAGGGGCAGCGTCTCAAATGCAGTATATACAAATCCCAAAGTATGGGAAATAAGATTTTAGATCTTGAGGATGTGATGGAAGAGGCTGATTTGGATTTAGTGGTGTTCACAGAGAACCATGGCTAGGATATTGTTATACCTGACTATAATCTGTTTGGGAAAGACAGGGTAAGAAGAAAGAGGAGAAGTGGCATTATATGTTAAAGAAAATATTAAAGCCACACCTACAGGGTAAGGAAAAGGCACTGTGGGTCAGTCTGGAAAGAGGAAACGGCAAATGTATTTACATTGGTGTTATATACAGGCCTCCTTCACAGACAAAAAAAAGTGGACAGATTTAATTGAAGACATTCAAAATATAGCTATAAAGGGGAAGTACTACTAATACTACTACTTGACATAGGTGCTTACTAATGGGGAGAGTGTTTCTGATGTTATAGTAGGTGATCATCTGGCATCCAGTGATCACTAGATGGTGTGGTTTAATATTTATATAGGTGTGGAGAGGGTTCATTTAAAAGTGAAGGTTCTAGACTTCAAAAAAAACTAACTTTATTCAGATGGGGGACTACCTCAAGGAATTGCTGTCTGGATGGGAACATCTGAAAGAAGTAGGAAAGCAGTGGGTAAAAGTGAAAGGACCACTAAAAGATGCTGAAATCAGCTATATGGAAAGTGATGGAAAAAAACAAAGCAAATGTCCTAAACAAATGCTCTCTTTGGTGTTCTTGGAGGAAAATCCTGCAGAAGGGACCCGTGGTTAGCTGCTGAGGGTATATCTGGGAATGGAGAAGATATTGCACCGTTCATGGAAGAAAGTGTTTTATAAACAACTTGAAAATCTGAAAGTGGACAAAGGTATGGGGCCACATGGGATACATCTCAAAATACTGAGGGAGCTCAGATAAAGCCTGGTGAGACCCTTACGGATTTATTTAATAAATCTTTAGAGATGGGAGAGGTTCTGCGGAATTGGTGATGAACAGATGTGGTCCCTCTTCACAAAAACAGTGACAGGGAAGAAGTGGGAAACTACAGGCCAGTAATCCTCATGTCAGTGGTAGGAAAAATAATGGTGTCGTTGCTGAAGAAAATGATAGTTAACTTTCTAGAATCCAAGGGGCGTGTCAAGATGGCGACACGCAGTTGAACGAGGATAGAGCCCTTCTTGTATCGACGCCGACTAAAGAAATTTTTCCTACGATGCCTCATACAAAAAGAAAGGGAACGGTCCGAGGAGAAGCTTCGACAACCCGGACCTCTTCCCCTTGTCAGGCGTCGATTGAAAGGTACACCTCGCGAATTTCTACCCAGGACGCCGTGAGGGGTCCGGCTCTCCTCAAGGCAGGGGAAAACCTTGAGGACTTGGACCTGGATGTTACTCTCTCACCTCCGGCGCTTCATCCGCCGCTCCCTCCCGACAGCCGCCAGAACCAGAGAGGATTACCCGAAACCGGAGTGTTTGCTGGGACTACCTCGATCGAAGGTACTGGAAAGGTGGTATGTGCAGGTGAGCTGGAACCTTTGAGCTCCGGCGTTGAATTGAAGCCATTGAAAGCAGCTTCGGGAACGGTGTCGTTGGAGAGCATTGGGATTGTTCTCCAACAGTTGGCAGCTACTGTAGAGAAATCCACAAAGGAAATTTCTACACTTGTGAGTACCATGAACACTTTTTCTGAATCTCTGGCGAATATTAGAACAGATTTCTCCACACAAACTAAAGAGATTAAACAAGATGTTAAAAAACTACAAGATTTATCCTCAGAAATGATTAAAGATAAACTTATAATTAAAAGAAGGATTGAACAAATTGAAAACCATAATCGGAGACTTAATTTGCATATCTTAAATTTCCCAAGAGAGATAGGAATATCACCACTGGAAGTCTTTAAAAAATACTTGACTGAAGTTTTGAGATATTCCCCTGAAACTTTACCTCCGGTAAATAAAGTTTACTACATTCAAAACAAAAATTCCTCAGGAAAAGAAATCTTGGAAGGAAATTTGAATATATCTGAACTGTTGGAAGTTTCTTTATCTGAACAGTCTGAAAGAATGACATTATTTGTTCAATTAGTTTTTCAACAGGACATTGAAGCGTTAAAAATATATACTTTCGAAAGATGAATGAATTGTTTTATGGTAAAACAGTAAGAATATATCAAGATGTGACAAAGCAGACACAAGAACTTAGGAAATTGTTTCTGAGTATGAGAAAGGAAACTTTAGATATGGGTGTTTCGTACTATCTGAATTACCCTAGTAAGTGTGTTTTGAAATATCAAGGAATAAAATACATATTTTTTCAGCCAGAGCAATTAAGAGTGTTTCTGGATTCAAGGAAACTATCTGCGGAAGCTAACAACTGATTAGAAGTATTTGTAATAGGTGAGAAAATGCGTGTTAAGCTTTTTCCTAAATTATACCTGTTTTGATTTCCCCATTTTTTTTGTTTCATGCCCCCCTCTTACTTGTCTACTTGTGATTTAAAGAAGACATACAATATATGATTACAAAAGTTTTCTTTGGATATTTTATCCTAATGTTTATTTTGGGTCTGTTTTTTCTGTAACAAGTTTTTCTTGTGATGTAAAATTTTGAAATTATAAATAAAGAATTAAAAAAACTTTCTAGAATCCAAAGGGTTACAGGCTCCAAAGCAACTTGGTTTTATCAAAGGAAAATCTTGCCAAATTAATCTGATTTCTTTGACTGGATAAAGGACATGCACTAGATGTAATCTACTTGGATTTCAGCAATGCCTTTGATACAGATCCTCACAGAAGACTCATAAATAAGCTGAGAGGGCTGAACTTGGGACCCAAAGTGGTCAACTGGTTGACCAACAAGCAACAGAGGGTGGTGATAAATGGAATTCACTTAGAGGAAAGGAAGGTGAGTAGTGGAGTGTCACAGGATCAGTACTGGGGCTTATTCTGTTTAATATTTTTGTGAGAGACATTGCTGAAGGGTTAGAAGGAAACGTTTGCCTTTTTGTGGATAACACGACAATTGCACAGAGTGGATACCCTGGAAAGAGTAGAAGCCATGAGAAGTGAGCTCGAAAAATTAGAAGAATGGTCAAAGGTGTGGCAGTTAAAATTTATTGCAAAGAAGTGCAGAAATCCAAAGGAGATGTACCAGATAGGAGGTGAGAGATTGATAAGCATAGCTCAGGAGAGGGACCTTGAGGTGATGGTGTCTGCGGATCTCAAGGTGACGAAACAAAGTGTCAAGGCGGTGGTCACAGCCAGAAGGATGATGGGCTGCATAGACAGGAGTTTAACGAGCAGAAGAAAGGTGATTTGATGCCCTTGTACAAGTTGGTGAGGCCCCACTTGGAGTATTTTGTTCGGTTTTGGAGGCCATGTCTTGCTAAAGATGTAAAAAGACTTGAAGCAGATCAGAGAAAAGCAATGAAAATGGTAAGAAGTTTACGTCACAAGATGTACGAGGAGAGACTTGATGACCTGAAAATATATACCCTGAACGAAAGGAGAGGTTTTAATCTACAAGCTAACCTTTTACAGAGATGGGAAGGTGGTAGAACTAGAGGACATGAATTTAGGTTGCAAGGGGGCAGACTCAGGAATAACCTCAGGATTTACTTTTTCACAGAGAGGGTGGTAGATACCTGGAATTCCCTCCTGCGGAGGTGATAGAAATGAAAATGATAATGTAATTCCATAATGTGTGGGATAGCCACAAATGAATCCTGTATGGAAAGAATGGAACCAAACAAACTTAGTGGTGCTTAGATGGCAACTCCAGCAATTGGGAAGCAAGGCCAGTACCAGGCATGCTTTTTGTCGTCTCTTCCTTGATTGTGGCTGGGCAGATTTGGATGGGCTCGAGTGGGGCTTCAATGACAGCTTTAGTAGTGGGCAGACTTCTACGGTCTGTGCCCTGATTGTGGCAAGTACATATCAAGATCAAGTGTGCATATATAGTATCACATCATACCTTATGCTATGAATTTATCTTGTTGAGCAGACTGGATGAACCGTACAGGTCTTTATCTGCCATCATCTACTATGTTGCTATGTTACTGTGTAAGCATTTCCTTAGATTACTCGAGTCTAACCCCTTTTATCTTCATCTTATGCCCCCTCATTCCAGGGCTTCCTTTTAGTTGAGAGCCCTGCCTCCTATGCATATATGCCATGAAAGGATTTTTATGATACGAACTCTTGTTTGTTTGTTTGTATAGTCTTTGTCTCAAAACAACCTGGGTGAAACATGGCCATGTTGGGCTTTGTTTTTTAATCCAATCAAGTGTTGTAAATGCTATCTTATTTTTCTGCCTAGGATAGATTAAGGCAGTGTCCTTGAACTCTGGAAAAGCAAATTTGAGGAAGACACAGTTAACAGAGCAGTTTAGGATCTATGAGTCAAACCAACACAACATCTAGAAATGTTTAAATTCAGAAATGCTGAGCTTTGAGTCTTGCAGTGCTTCAAATCACATGTGTTCTCCCAAAGTCTGCTTTTCAGAAATTGCCAGCTTCTCAAGAAGCAGCCCCTCCCTTAAATATACAGTCTTTACTAAGCACCAGGTACAATAGGAACCAAATTACATTAACCATTAGTCAACACAGCAGTATGAAAAATTCTACACAGATCTTTAGTTAAAGCACCTCTATTGAACAAATTAAATCCGGAAAATCACATTGTGGAAAGTATATGAATTTATTTGCATTCTGCAGAGGGAAATAAGTATTTAATCCCTCTGGCAAACAAGACCTAATACTTGGTGGCAAAACCCTTGTTGGCAAGCACAGCGGTCAGACGTCTTCTGTAGTTGATGATGAGGTTTGCACACATGTCAGGAGGAATTTTGGTCCACTCCTCTTTGCAGATCATCTCTAAATCATTAAGAGTTCTGGGCTGTCGCTTGGCAACTCGCAGCTTCAGCTCCCTCCATAAGTTTTCAATGGGATTAAGGTCTGGTGACTGGCTAGGCCACTCCATGACCCTAATGTGCTTCTTCCTGAGCCACTCCTTTGTTGCCTTGGCTGTATGTTTTGGGTCATTGTCGTGCTGGAAGACCCAGCCACGACCCATTTTTAAGGCACTGGCGGAGGGAAGGAGGTTGTCACTCAGAATTGTACGGTACATGGCCCCATCCATTCTCCCATTGATGCGGTGAAGTAGTCCTGTGCCCTTAGCAGAGAAACACCCCCAAAACATAACATTTCCACCTCCATGCTTGACAGTGGGGACGGTGTTCTTTGGGTCATAGGCAGCATTTCTCTTCCTCCAAACACGGCGAGTTGAGTTCATGCCAAAGAGCTCAATTTTTGTCTCATCTGACCACAGCACCTTCTCCCAATCACTCTCGGCATCATCCAGGTGTTCACTGGCAAACTTCAGACGGGCCGTCACATGTGCCTTCCGGAGCAGGGGGACCTTGCGGGCACTGCAGGATTGCAATCCGTTATGTCGTAATGTGTTACCAATGGTTTTCGTGGTGACAGTGGTCCCAGCTGCCTTGAGATCATTGACAAGTTCCCCCCTTGTAGTTGTAGGCTGATTTCTAACCTTCCTCATGATCAAGGATACCCCACGAGGTGAGATTTTGCGTGGAGCCCCAGATCTTTGTCGATTGACAGTCATTTTGTACTTCTTCCATTTTCTTACTATGGCACCAACAGTTGTCTCCTTCTCGCCCAGCGTCTTACTGATGGTTTTGTAGCCCATTCCAGCCTTGTGCAGGTGTATGATCTTGTCCCTGACATCCTTAGACAGCTCCTTGCTCTTGGCCATTTTGTAGAGGTTAGAGTCTGACTGATTCACTGAGTCTGTGGACAGGTGTCTTTCATACAGGTGACCATTGCCGACAGCTGTCTGTCATGCAGGTAACGAGTTGATTTGGAGCATCTACCTGGTCTGTAGGGGCCAGATCTCTTACTGGTTGGTGGGGGATCAAATACTTATTTCCCTCTGCAGAATGCAAATAAATTCATATACTTTCCACAATGTGATTTTCCGGATTTAATTTGTGATGTGCTATCTCTCACTGTTACCAATAACCTACCCTTCAATTATGGACTGCTCATGTCTTTGTCAGTGGGCAAACTTACAAAATCAGCAAGGGATCAAATACTTATTTCCACCACTGTAGGCAAGTTCACAAAGGCAGATTCAAACTAAATCAATCAGATAAGAAGGATGGCCCAAGTATACTGTCTTAAAAGCCATCCTAAATTTACAATAAGACTCGGAGTTTGTTCTACAAGAACTGTACTGTTAGTCAAAGCATGAGTGATAGACACAATTCAGACAGATATACATATAGGTGGGGACAACCATCAGCTGCTACTGGGATGAACACAAAGCTTGGAACATAAAGAATAAAGGAGCTAACGAGAAATGGCTGGAAGCCAATATGAAATGATCAGTGAGTCAAGGCAAGCACCTTAAATGGAATCTGATGTACCACTGGAAGCCAATGCTCTTTTGATCAAAGCAATGATGCCCTATCATATTTCTTTGCCTTATAAAGGAGCTTAATAGAAGCATTTTGTACAGCTGCAATCTATGTAATTGTGCTTGGGGTAAACCAAAGTAAAGGAAATTGCAGCAGTCTATACATGATAGCACCAGAGAGTGAAGTAAAAGGTAAACAGCCTTTTAATCAATTAAAGAACACACAGATCTTAACTGCCATAGTGTTCTGCCCCCATTGGCATGGATTTAAATATGTAATTCCCTTCAATTCCACTGGTATAATTGATAAATGAATGAACCAATACACACAAACCAGGGATTTTTAGAACTTACTTGACACCCCCCCCCCCCCCCAAAAAAAACAAACAAACATAGAGTTCAGATGGAGAGCTACATAAGTTCTACTGTGAACTTTAAAAAATTGTATGTGAAAGGGAGAAATTCTCAGAGGTAAGATAAGACTTACCCAAGCGGTGCATCACAATTTGAAGGCGATCCCTAGAGGGTGGATGGGTTTCTCTATCATTGAAAGTCTCTCAAATGTTCAACAGAACAATAGTGAGCAACACCAGTGCTCCCAGTGCCAATCAAGAAACTAACACAACAATAAATATGTAAATAAAGTTCTCCGAGGACAAGCAGGCTGCTTGTTCTCACTAATGGGTGATGTCCACGGCAGCCCCTCCAATCGGACCACTTTCTAGCAAAGTCCTTTGCTAGTCCTCGCTCGCCGATGCGCACCGCGCATGCGCGGCCGTCTTCCCGCCCGAAACCGGCTTGTGCCGGCCAGTCTTCTTTTGTCCGCGCTCGGTACGGTCGTGTTTCGCCGTTCGCGCCCCAAAGTTGCCCTCGCGCGTCGTTTATCGACTCTTTCTTCAAAAAAAAAAAAAAAAAAAGGTGTCGGAGGGAGACCTTTATGGTCTTTTGCCTTCCCTTACTTCCAGTTTTGCCCCGGTAAGTTTTCTTTCGTCGTCGGGGTAGGCCTCATTTAGGCCTCGGTCGAAGTTTTTCTTCCCCCTATTTTTGCGGTGCCATTTTCGCCATTTCGAGTTTTGATCTCGCCGGCGCGATTTTTCCGCCCGTGACATCGAAGTCTTCCAGCGGCTTCAAGAAGTGCACCCAGTGCGCCCGGGTAATCTCGCTCACTGACAGGCACGCGTCGTGTCTTCAGTGTCTGGGGGCTGGGCACCGCCCGCAAGCCTGTAGTCTGTGTTCCCTTTTACAAAAGCGGACTCAGGTAGCGAGATTGGCCCAGTGGAACATTTTGTTCTCGGGCTCTTCGTCGGCATAGGCACTGGGAGTATCGACTGCATCGACGTCATCGGCGCCTGGACCTTCATCTTCGCCCCCGAGTGCATCGAGGCATCGGCCCTCTGCATCGGGGCGTCATCGGAAGGCTGCGTCGGTGGTATCGAGACCTCCTCGTTTGCTGATGTCATCGGACGGTGGTGCTTCGTCTGGAGTGCAGGTGAGGGCTGTCCATTCCCCTGCTGGTGGCGGTGAGCCTTCGGGTGGGTCTCCCCCCACCCTGAGGGCTCCTGCGGTACAGCCCCCCCCCCCCCCCCCCCCGAGACCGACCTCCTTCGGCCTCGGCCCCGAGGAAGAGACGGCTGGATTCTACGTCCTCCTCGTCGGTGCCGGGAAGCTCCGGTAACATGCTTCGTTCCAAGAAGTCGAAGAAGCATCGTCACCGGTCTCCTTCCCGTGTCGGCACCGAGAGCTCTGGGTCGCTGAGGGAGTCGGCACCCAGTAGGCATCGGCACCGAGAGGACCACTCACCCTCTGTTCAAGAGGTGTCGATGCACTCCCCTTTGGACAGCCCGGAACAGCCTCCACGCCCGGAACAGACTCTGACATCGACGCCTGCATCGATTTCCATGCCTTTTTCTGCAGCCGCTCTGAACGAGAGCCTCCGGGCCGTTCTCCCAGAGATCCTGGGAGAGCTGTTGCGCCCTACCCCTCCGGTACCGGGGGTGCTTGCGCCACCGGTACTGTCGAGTGAGGCGCCGGCTTGCCCATTGCCAGGGGTGAGGTCTCCGGCATCGGTACCGCGTGCGGTACCGGCTGCGGTCGCCTCCCAGGAGGGCTCCCCGACTACATCGGCGGAGGGAGCTTCGCCGGTGCGGGCGAGGGAGTCTACCTCTCGACGCTCCCACCGTGGCCGTGGTTCCACGGAGTCGAGCCGGGCACGGTTGCAGACACAGGTCCGTGAACTTGTGTCTGACACCGAGGGTGAGGCCTCGTGGGAAGAAGAGGAAGACATCAGATATTTCTCTGACGAGGAGTCTGAGGGTCTTCCTTCTGATCCCACTCCCTCTCCTGAAAGGCAGCTTTCTCCTCCCGAAAGTCTGTCTTTCGCTTCCTTTGTCCGGGAGATGTCTACGGCCATCCCCTTCCCGGTGGTTGTGGAGGACGAGCCCAGGGCTGAAATGTTTGAGCTCCTGGACTATCCTTCTCCACCTAAGGAAGCGTCCACAGTACCCATGCATCATGTCCTCAAAAAGACATTGCTGGTGAACTGGACCAAGCCTCTAACTAATCCCCACATCCCCAAGAAGATCGAATCCCAGTACCGGATCCATGGGGACCCAGATCTGATGCGCACCCAGTTGCCTCATGACTCTGGAGTTGTGGATTTGGCCCTAAAGAAGGCCAAGAGTTCTAGGGAGCATGCTTCGGCGCCCCCGGGCAAGGACTCTAGAACCTTGGACTCCTTTGGGAGGAAGGCCTACCATTCTTCTATGCTCGTGACCAAAATCCAGTCGTACCAGCTCTACACGAGCATACACATGCGGAACAATGTGCGGCAGTTGGCGGGCTTGGTGGATAAGCTCCCCCCTGAGCAAGCCAAGCCATTTCAGGAGGTGATCAGGCAGCTGAAGGCGTGCAGAAAATTTCTGGCCAGAGGGGTGTATGACACCTTTGATGTTGCGTCCAGGGCCGCTGCTCAAGGTGTGGTGATGCGCAGACTCTCCTGGCTGCGTGCCTCCGACCTGGAGAATAGAATCCAGCAGCGGATTGCGGACTCGCCTTCCCGTGCGGATAATATTTTTGGAGAGAAAGTCGAACAGGTGGTAGAGCAGCTCCACCAGCGGGACACCGCATTCGACAAGTTCTCCCGCCGGCAGCCTTCAGCCTCTACCTCTACAGGTAGAAGATTTTTGGGGGGAAGGAAGACTGTTCCCTACTCTTCTGGCAAGCGTAGGTACAATCCTCCTTCTCGACAGCCTGCGGCCCAGGCTAAGCCCCAGCGCGCTCGCTCTCGTCAGCAGCGTGCGCCTCAGCAAGGCCCCTCGGCTCCCCAGCAAAAGCAAGGGACGAGCTTTTGACTGGCTCCAGCAGAGCATAGCCGACATCCAAGTGTCAGTGCCGGGCGACCTGCCTGTCGGAGGGAGGTTGAAAGCTTTTCACCAAAGGTGGCCTCTCATAACCTTCGACTAGTGGGTTCTCCAAATAGTCCGGCAAGGATACACCCTCAATTTGGCCTCAAAACCTCCAAATTGTCCTCCGGGAGCTCACAGCTTCCAGCACAAGCAGGTACTTGCAGAGGAACTCTCCGCCCTTCTCAGCGCCAATGCGGTCGAGCCCGTGCCATCCGGGCAAGAAGGGCTGGGATTCTATTCCAGGTACTTCCTTGTGGAAAAGAAAACGGGGGATGCGTCCCATCCTAGACCTAAGGGCCCTGAACAAATATCTGGTCAAAGAAAAGTTCAGGATGCTTTCCCTGGGCACCCTTCTCCCCAACATTCAGAAAAACGATTGGCTATGCTCTCTGGACTTGAAGGACGCTTACACGCACATCCCGATACTGCCAGCTCACAGACAGTATCTGCGATTTCAGCTGGGCACACGTCACTTCCAGTACTGTGTGCTACCCTTTGGGCTCGCCTCTGCGCCCAGAGTGTTCACCAAGTGCTTGGCTGTAGTAGCAGCGGCACTTCGCAGACTGGGGGTACACGTGTTCCCATATCTCGACGATTGGATGGTGAAGAACACATCCGAGGCAGGAGCCCTGCAGTCCATGCAGATGACTATTCGCCTCCTGGAGCTACTGGGGTTTGTGATAAATTACCCAAAGTCCCATCTTCTCCCAGTGCAGAAACTCGAATTCATAGGAGCTCTGCTGGATTCTCGGTCGGCTCGCGCCTATCTCCCAGAGACGAGGGCCAACAACTTGTTGTCCCTCGTCTCGCGGGTGCGAGCGTCCCAGCAGATCACAGCTCGGCAGATGTTGAGATTGCTGGGCTACATGGCCTCCACAGTTCATGTGACTCCCATGGCCCGCCTTCACATGAGATCTGCCCAATGGACCCTAGCTTCCCAGTGGTTTCAGGCTGCTGGGGATCTAGAAGACGTGATCCACCTGTCCACGAGTTTTCTCGAATCCCTGTATTGGTGGACGATTTGGTCCAATTTGACTCTGGGACGTCCTTTCCAAATTCCTCAGCCACAAAAAGTGCTGACTACGGATGCGTCTCTCCGGGGATGGGGAGCTCATGTCGATGGGCTTCACACCCAAGGAAGCTGGTCCCTCCAGGAACGCGATCTGCAGATCAATCTTCTGGAGTTGCGAGCGATCTGGAACGCTCTGAAGGCTTTCAGAGATCGGCTGTCCCACCGAATTATCCAAATTCAGACAGACAACCAGGTTGCCATGTACTATGTCAACAAGCAGAGGGGCACCGGATCTCGCCCCCTGTGTCAGGAAGCCGTCAGCATGTGGCTCTGGGCTCGCCGTCACGGCATGGTGCTCCAAGCCACATATCTGGCAGGCGTAAACAACAGTCTGGCCGACAGGTTGAGCAGGATTATGCAACCTCACGAGTGGTCGCTCAATTCCCGTGTAGTGCGACAGATCTTCCAGGTGTGGGGCACCCCCTTGGTAGATCTCTTCACATCTCGAGCCAACCACAAAGTCCCTCAGTTTTGTTCCAGGCTTCAGGCCCCCGGCGGACTGGGGGGAGGGTCTGCTGTATGCTTATCCTCCCATACCTCTGGTGGGGAAGACTTTGTTGAAACTCAAGCAAGACCGAGGCACCATGATTCTGATTGCTCCTTTTTGGCCGCGTCAGATCTGGTTCCCTCTTCTTCTGGAGTTGTCCTCCGAAGAACCGTGGAGATTGGAGTGTTTTCCGACCCTCATCACAGAGGACGAAGGGGCGCTTCTGCATCCCAACCTCCGGTCCCTGGCTCTCACGGCCTGGATGTTGAGAGCGTAGACTTTGCATCTTTGGATCTGTCAGAGGGTGTCTCCCGCATCTTGCTTGCTTCCAGGAAAGATTCCACTAAGAGGAGTTACTTCTTTCTGTGGAGGAGGTTTGCCGTCTGGTGTGACAGCAAGGCCCTAGATCCTCGCTCTTGTCCTACACAGACCCTGCTTGAATACCTTCTGCACTTGTCTGAGTCTGGTCTCAAGACCAACTCTGTAAGGGTTCACCTTAGTGCAATCAGTGCATACCATTACTGTGTGGAAGGTAAGCCGATCTCAGGACAGCCTTTAGTTGTTCGCTTCATGAGAGGTTTGCTTTTGTCAAAGCCCCCTGTCAAACCTCCTACAGTGTCATGGGATCTCAATGTCGTTCTCACCCAGCTGATGAAACCTCCTTTTGAGCCACTGAATTCCTGCCATCTGAAGTACTTGACCTGAAAGGTCATTTTCTTGGTGGCAGTTACTTCAGCTCGTAGAGTCAGTGAGCTTCAGGCCCTGGTAGCCCAGGCCCCTTACACCAAATTTCATCATAACAGAGTAGTCCTCCGTACTCACCCTAAGTTCTTGCCGAAGGTTGTGTCGGAGTTCCATCTGAACCAGTCAATTGTCTTGCCAACATTCTTTCCCCGTCCTCATTCCTGCCCTGCTGAACGTCAGCTGCACATATTGGACTGCAAGAGAGCATTGGCCTTCTATCTGGAGCGGACACAGCCCAACAGACAGTCCGCCCAATTGTTTGTTTCTTTTGATCCCAACAGGAGGGGAGTGGCTGTAGGAAAACGCACCATATCCAATTGGCTAGCAGATTGCATTTCCTTCACTTACGCCCAGGCTGGGCTGGCTCTTGAGGGTCATGTCACGGCTCATAATGTTAGAGCCATGGCAGCGTCGGTAGCCCACTTGAAGTCAGCCTCCATTGAAGAGATTTGCAAAGCTGCGACGTGGTCATCTGTCCACACATTGACATCTCATTACTGCCTGCAGCAGGATACCCGACGCGACAGTCGGTTCGGGCAGTCAGTGCTTCAGAATCTGTTCTGGGTTTAGAATCCAACTCCACCCCCCTAGGCCCATGTTTGTTCTGTTCCAGGCTGCACTCTCAGTTAGTTGGTAAATTTTTTTAGGTCAATCTCAGTTATGTCCTCGCCGTTGCGAGGCCCAATTGACCATGGTTGTTGTTTTGAGTGAGCCTGGGGGCTAGGGATACCCCATCAGTGAGAACAAGCAGCCTGCTTGTCCTCGGAGAAAGCGAATGCTACATACCTGTAGAAGGTATTCTCCGAGGACAGCAGGCTGATTGTTCTCACAAACCCGCCCGCCTCTCCTTTGGAGTTGTGTCTTCCCTTCTCTTTGTCTTGCTACATATGAGACTGGCCAGCAGGAGCCAGTTTCGGGCGGGAAGACGGCCGCGCATGCGCAGTGCGCATCGGCGCGCGAGGTCTAGCAAAGGACTTTGCTAGAAAGTGTTCCGATTGGAGGGGCTGCCGTGGACGTCACCCATCAGTGAGAACAATCAGCCTGCTGTCCTCGGAGAATACCTTCTACAGGTATGTAGCATTTGCTTTACTTCATGAATAAACTAAAGCTCTCCAACTGTATTCTAATATCTAAAAAAGATTAACTCTTGCTAACGTACCTACACTCACATAAAACATTCATCCCCATAACATGTTTTTTTCATATTTCATCTCATATTTTTTCATGTACTCATTTCATATTATTCATACTCTAGCATGGTAATAATATATTGGCATTAATTGCATTAGTATTACCTAAAATCAACACAGTATTTAAGTATTCAAATACAGTGCAATCCGCTTAAGTGCAAGGGTCTGGGACCAAAGAAATACATGCAGTTAACCGGAGCGTGCACTTAACCATTGTGACACAAAGAAGCTTGACATCTGATAAACATGTACAGTACTGTTTATTGTACGTACAGTATACAGTCTCCGTTAACTGACGTTAGGCTTACTTGAAGTAATCAGTCATAGTCCTCTGTACACTCTTGTGTCTGTGAGTTCCATAGACTATGTCTGCCAGACGGTAAAAACTGTCATAGCATTGACATCCAGTGGCCTCCAGATAGGCCCGCACGGTGTTGAGATTCTCCAGCGCTCTTGCAAAAGTGACATGAGGTTGTTGAATTTTGTCAGCATGTGCCTCGCTGCTCATTTCATCATTTGTTTCATCATCAGCCGTTGCCTGCTTGTAGGCAGGCGCATATCTCGACATCAGTGCTGTTGTCAGCTGTTTGTAGATCGTAATCAACAGCTACTTAGTGATGAAACGCCTCTTCAGTAACACTAGCTGGGATGTCAATAGCCTGTTCATCTGACTCGTTTGCAACAGCTGCATCTGTTTCGTCCCTCTCCACAACCCTAACAAAGCTTGCCCGCTTGTAGCAGTTCACAGTGGTTGCCTGTTTAACATGATTCCAGGCTTCTTTCTGCATATGTAGGGAATCCAACAGTGATAGATTACGAGCCATTTCAACAGCACGTTTATCTTTGCCAGTCTGGTCATCCATAACGCTCATCAGACGATGTAGCACTAGAGCCCAATAATGTTGTTTGAAATTGGCTATTATGCCCTGATCCATAGGTTGGATCAGAGAGGTAGTGTTTGGTGGCAGGAATACCACCTTGACGTTAGACAGCCTGACATCATCACTGTGTACAGCACAATTATCACAAAGCATAAAAATCTGACGCTTTTGTGCCCGCATTCTAGTGTCTAACTTCTTTAGCCACTGCTTCCAAATTTCCCCAGTCATCCATGAATTTGCATTAGCCTCATATGACACAGGAAGCTTAACATTCTTGAAGCAACGGGGCTGTTTGCTCTTTCCAATGATGAGTGGTTCCAACTTCTCACTCCCATCCATATTGCAGCAAAGGAGCATCGTCAGTCGGTCCTTCGACGTTTTACCTCCTATAGTTTCGGCTTGTTTGAATGCAAGTGTTCCATCAGGAATCGCTCGCCAGTAGAGACCGTTTTCATCAGCATTGAAAATGTGACGAGGTGCAAACTCGTTCAAGATGGTAGGAAGAACTGAAATAACCCAATTTTCAGCACCGAAGTCATCAGCGTCTTGTTTTTCACCATGCTGTTTCTTAATTTTGTGGTGTTCCTTTCCTTCCATCTTTCCAACCATCCAACAGTGACTTTGAATTCAGTTAGTCCAAGACTTTCACATAGCTGATTAGCTTTCTGCATAAACAATGGACCACTGACAGGAAACTGTCTGCTCCTGACTTGAGAAAACCACCAAAGAAGAGCATCTTCTACCTCCTCAGCTTTTCCCGCCCATTTTCATTTCTGTTGTGGATTTGTATTGTTTTGCCAGTCTTCCAGAAGCTGGTCTTTCTGCTTCAAGATACGTGAAATTTGACTGGGATTGACACCATATTCTTTAGCAATAGATGCTTGACTTTGTTTTCTAGTTTTTTAAGAACTTCTATTCGTTCAGCCACTTTTAGTCTTACAGTTGCTTGGCGGCGGCGACGACGACAACCCCGCTTATTCTGCCTGTGGCAGTTAAAGGGGCAGTAAATTTGAAATCTAGTTGGTTGTCACGAGCCAATCGGCTTCCATATTCCGTGCCTGCGCTTATGCGGAGTCTTTCCTGCAGAGGAGCGGTCTTAAACCATGCATATAAGCGAATCTTGCACTTATCAGTGGTGTGCTAAACCGAAGTTTGTCCCCATAAAAATTGATGGCGCCAAAAACGGGACCGAAGTACGGCTTGCAGTTAAACAGAGCATGCGCTTATCCGACGTGCACTTAAATGGAGTGCACTGTATTCACATGCATTCCAACTAATCTCTAGAAAAAGTTGTACTACAATATGTTACCATGCTATATAATGCCTTACAATACCAATATGCTTTTTCTTCTCTTGTTGGACCCAAAAATGCAGTTGAAATATATTAACTTATATACGTCTTGAAAGCAATAGAGTACCATCTTGCCCATGACCATTAACCAACATGCAGATCTTTTTGTATATCCATGAGCATTTCACTAAACCATATACAAATAACATGAGAGCACAAAAACTTTTCAATGAGAGTATTGTGAGAAAAGAGGCGCATTTATCTTAATGCTGCTGGGTGTGTGCACTATACCCAGCAGCTGTTACTTCTCCAGGTGTAGTAAAATTTCTACGCCGCTGTGTCTTTCTATGTCCAACAATTTTTCACTGCTGCGTCCGACGCTGCAAAGTTTCAAGACGACCTTCATCAGGGACCCGGAACACAACCTCCACTGTCTACAAACAAAATCACGGAGAAGTGACAAGTAGCAAAAGATGGAATATTAGTAAGCATCAGCATATCATAGGTTCATGATTCAGCAGTGGCGTTCCTAGGGGGGCTGACACCGGGGCGGATCGCCGATGAACCCCCCCTGGATGCACGCCATTGGGGGGGGGGGGGCCACGCGCCTGCGGGCTCTTCGTTTTCATGCTCCCTCTGCCCCTGAACAGGAAGTAATAATACCGCATTTTCAGAGCTTTTTTCTGCTTGGTTTTTTTTTCTTATTTTTTCTTGTTTTTCTGGTTTTTTCCCATTATTTTAAAAAAGAAAAGTTTCCTTTACCATTCTTCGGCTTTAGGCCCGCGTTTAAGTTTTCTTTGTTTTTAATCGCGGGCCCCCATTTAGGCCTGCTTGGTCGGAGTTACCCTTTTTTTCGTGCCTTTCTCTCTTTTTTAGGTACAATTGCAACTTGATTTTGCCGGAGCCATCTTCCCTTCCATGTCATCGAAGATTCCCAGTGGCTTCAAACGTTGTTCCCTGTGCAACCGAACCATCTCTGGTACTGATACACATTCTGGTATATTCAGTTCCTGGGCCTGACCGTAGCCCAGCAAATTGTGTCCTTTGTCTTCGTATGAAGAAAAGGACATGAATTTCCCGAGAAGCTCAACGAGAAAAAAACTTTCTCTGAGGACAAGCAGGCTGCTTGTTCTCACATGTGGGTCAACGTCCACGTCGGCCCAGGAATCGGCATTTTGCAAGCAAATATAAAAAAAGTTTTGTCAGAGTCTTCTGGCGTGTGTGCAGTGCACACTGCGCATGCACAGAGATTTGTAAGGCTGCGACATGGTCTTCAGTCCACACATTCACATCTCACTACTGCCTTGAGCAGGATACCTGATGTGACAGTCGGTTTGGGCAGTCAGTGTTGCAGAATCTGTTTGGGGTCTAGAATCCAGCTCCACCCTCCTAGGCCCATTTTTATTCTGTTCCAGTATGCACCTTCATCTAGTTGTGTTTTGTTTCAGGTCAATCTGCGTTATGTCCTCACCGTTGTGAGGCCCAGTTGACCATTGTTTTGTTGTGTTCGGTGAGCCTGGATGCTAGGGATTCCCCACTTGTGAGAATTGGAAGCCTGCTTGTCCTCGGAGAAAGTGAAGATACTTACCTGTAGCAGGTATTCTCCAAGGACAGTAAGGTTCACATTCTCACAATCCTGCTCACCTCCCCTTGGAATTGTTTCTTCCTACTTCATTACATATTTATGCTATTGGATTAAACAGACGAGATGCGGAGGCGCTGCGAGTGGGAAGGCACTCCGCACATGCACGGTGGAGCGCGTCACTTGCCCATAAGGCTCTGTAAAAATTTTTTCTTTGCTGTCTATATATCGATATCCCGGGTGACACAGATCGTCGACCCACATGTGAGAATGTGAAGCCTTCTGTCCTCAGAGAATACCTGCTATAGGTAAGTATCTTCGCTATATATATATATATATACTAGTAAATAAGGCCCGTTTCTGACACAAATGAAACGGGCGCTAGCAAGGTTTTCCTTGGAGTGTGTATGTTTGACAGAGTGTGTGTGAGAGTGACTGCGTGAGAGAGAGTGAATGTGCGAGTGTGTGTGTGACAGAGAGAGTGTGTGTGTGAGAATGAGAGTGTGTGCGAGTGCGTATGTGAGACACAGTGACTGTGAGAGAGAGAGTGTTTCACACAGATACACTGTGTGTGTGTGAGAGAGTATGTGTGCAATACATAGACTCTCTGTGATACTGAGAGTGTGTGAGAGTGACTGTGTGACACATAGAGAGTGAATGTGAGACAGTGTGAGTGACTGTGTGGGAGTGAGAGAGAGACACTGACTGTGAGAGAGAGTGTTTGTGAGAGAGAGAGAGTGTGTGTGTGACAGAGATACCTCCCCTCCCCCCCTCTGGTCTCAGGATCCCCTCCCCTGTGGTCTCAAGATACCCTCCCCCACTCTCAGGTCTGAGGCCCCCCTTCCCCTCCCCCCTTGCGTTCCCCTCCCCTGTGGTCTCAGGACCCCCTGCCTCTCCCCCCCCTCTGCGTGGTTGGCAGCACCATGCGAGTGTGTGTGTGTGAGAGAGAGTGAGACTGAGGGCCAGATGCACTAAACTTAACGAGCCATTAACGAGCAAGTAGTAAACCCTGGCATGCACTAAAGACTTTTTTCTGACGACGGTAGCAGCTAATGAAAATGAATGCAGATGAGCAAACTGTGCAGAAACCTATTGTAATGAGATGCACTAAACTTTTCCGATTGCCTTAACGGTGGAAAATGCCGGAAAATCTAATGAGAGGTCTTACTTCTCGTTGGGGCTGCGCTGGATTGAAAAACTGCTATAAAAGTAACAACACCACCAAAAATTTGCTCCGCTTCAAAAAAGCCTTCCATTTTGGCCGTTTTTAAATCAGCTGATATTGGAGAGTGCAGTTAAAAGCGTCCATCACAAAAATAGCCTTCCATTTTGGCCATTATTCACACCCAAATAATAAAAACGTTCTTTTTGGCCGTGCTTCACTCAGCTGAGAGACCTGGAAGTCTCTGAGCCAATCACAGCGCATTTAGCCATATAAAAGATAATTCAAAAGTTTCCTGACTTATCGAGGGAAACTCAAAAAAGAAGGAAAGAGTTTTTGCAATTAAAATCAAGATTACTTCATTTCGGTGGAACCTTCTTTCTAATGTTTCCCTGTAGATGTGTCATTTCTTTAAATTCCTTGAATTATATATTTTTGAACCGGGGAAAATTGTCAGAATTTATTTCGAGCAAAGAGTAGAATAAGAATACCTGATTGTTCAACTATGTATCGGTTGTGCCTACCGTGGGATCCTTCCGTTTCTTATTATTAATTCTATGTTAAATTTTCTTTGTTCTTGAACCAAATTGTGGTCTAAATTTAGAAATAATTCTTATTTTATTTTAAATGTATCATATTTCAGAATTGCCATATGTTATTGCATGATTATAAAATGAAAATTCATAAATAAATAAAAAATTTTAAAAAGATATAGTGGACTTAGAAAGGTACAGAGAAGGGTGACAAAAATGATAAAGGGGATGGGATGACTTCCCTATGAGAAAAGGCTAAAGCAGCTAGGGCTCTTCAGCTTGGAGAAAAGACAGTTGAGGGGAGATATGATAGAGGTCTATAAAATGAGTAGAGTAGAACGGGTAGACGTGAATCGCTTGTTTTACTGTTTCCAAAAGTAGTAAATTTAAAACAAATCAGAGAAAATATTTCTTCATTCAACATGTAATTAAACTCTGGAATTCGTTGCCAGAGAATGTAGTAAAAGCAGTTAACTTAGTTTGGTTTAAAAAAGGTTTGGATGGCTTCCTAAAGGAAAAGTCCATAGACCACTATTAAAATGGACTTGGGAAAGATCCACTGCTTATTTCTAGAATAAGCAGCATAAAATGTATTGTACTGTTTTAGGGATCTTGCCAGGTACTTGTGACCTGGATTGGCCACTGTTGGAAAACAGGATGCAGAGCTTGATGGACCTTCGGTCTGTCCCAGTATGGCGATACTTATGTATGCCACTCTCTACAGTGGTGGATGGTGTCTCAGAATCTCACCATGGTCTTATGTTCCAACCCCTTCCACATCACAAGCTCCTCACTGCAGATGCCTCCATGACAGGTTGGGGAGCACACATAGAAGGTCTCCACATACAAGGTTCTTGGTCCCCATTAGAAAAGATATCATATCACTCTTCTAGAATTATGAGCAATATGGAACGCTCTCAAAACCTTCCAGGATCGTATCATCGGTCAGGCTGCACTTGTTCTCACAGTCAACCAAGTAGCGATGTATTACCTGAAGAAACAAAAGGAATAGGTTCTTACTATCTGTCGCCACAGCTTCTGAAACATCTTGGGTCCCTCAGCACCTTGAAGTTTGTTGAATATGCCACAGTGGAGGACACCAGCAATATATCTCTTTGCTTCCTCTAAGAACAACATGCTTTCCCGCTGTTGTGTATGCTCCCAATTGTACAGCCCTCGACTGTATATGCTCAATTGTACAGCCGCAGATGCCTTCTTGCTTCTCTGAGGAACAGACCTTCTATAAGCTTTTCCCCCACTGCCTCTTGTATGGAAAACTGTACTCAAACTGCGATACACAGAACGAAGGGTTACTCCTTCATCCAGACCTTCGCTTTCTAGCCCTGACAGCTTGGTTCCTGATAACGTAGATTAACATTCCTTAAACCTTCCTGATGCAGTCTGTAGGAAACCACCTATACAAAAATGTTACCTTTTAAAGTGGAAAAGATTTTCTCTCTGATGTGCAACTAGAGCATTCTATCCTACTGCAAGCTCTTTTGCCTAACCTTATGGAGTACCTCCTCCACTAACTCAGAGTACATTTGAGTACTATCAGTGCTTTTCATACTAAAGTTGATAATAAGCCATTTTCAGTTCATCCCTTAATAGTTAAATTCATGAAAGGTTTGTTACATATCAAATCTCCTATCAAACTGCCTCCAGTGGTGTGGGATCAGAATGGTCATGATAACAGCCATCATGAAACCTCCATTTGAACTGCTTTGTTCCTGTTCTTTAAAATTCCTCACATATAAGGTAGTGTTCTTAATAGCTCTTCTGCTAGAAGATTTAGCAAACTTCAAGCCATTGTGGCAGACCACCTTACACCAGGTTCTCCCACGACAGGGTGTCCTCCAAACCCACCCCAAATTCCTTCATTGTACTACATGTCGTCTTCCCTAAGCCACACTGTAATCCTAGAGAAACAGCCTTCATAGCTTGGATTGCAAGTGTTCTCGTCCATGCTATCTAGAACTTACAAAACCTCATAGGAAGTCCTCCCAGATTTTGTCCTTTGACCCTAATAGGTTGGTGATTCCATCACCAACTATAAACTTGGCTGGATGACTATATCTTCTTCACATATACTGAGGGCTGGGCTTGACCCTTCATGGCCGCAGTCTAAGAGCCATGGTAGATTAGGTAGCCCATCTTTACGCCTCCATTGAAGACATTTGCAAGACTGCTATGTGGTCTTTTAGCCACACCTTCATTGCTCACTACTATCTGGATCAGCATTCCAAGCAGGATAGCCAGTTTGGACAAGCAGCCCTGTAGAATTTTTTTACTACTTAAAAATCGACTCCACCCTCCAGCCCTTTTTTTTCCAGCAGGCTCACTATTGCCTTGGTTGCAGAAACTGATTTATTGTGAGCCTGGTAGTGAATCCCACATGTGAGAATATTATGCCTGTTTGTCCTCGGAGAAAGCTAAGTTACTCACCTGCAGCAGGTATTCTCTGAGGACAGCCGGCATATATTCTTACATCCCTCCCATCTCCCTTTGGAGTTGCCTTAGCTTTACTATTATACCTGCCCTCGAGTGTCAGGCAGGAAGGTACCCGAGGATATGCAGTGGGGGCATTGCCTTAAAGTGATAGTGTACTTGGCAGTATCTGCACCAGGCTCCATGGATGATGTCACCCGCAAGCCTGCTGTCCTCGGAGAACACCTGCTTACAGGTGAGTAACTTACCTTTATTGTAGGAGAGTATTTTATAAGGTATGTAGGTGCCTATGTTGTCTTCATAAAGTAGGCACCTTTTGAAATTTGTGTTAGTGCCCTGTTAGAAACCTGTCCCTTCTACCACTTCCCCTCCAATGTCATACATTGATTCTGAAATATGTCTGCAACTGCTAGATACTACTGGAGGTTTTTCAGTCCTTTTTAGTGGTTATGTTTTAGTATACAAGCCAGTTAGAATCTTTGTCAATCGAAGGAGCAAGAAAGTGCTGTATTATGTATGATGGTACAGAGCAAACCTATTTATCCTTTAATGCCTTTCCTCTTCTCAGTATTTAAAACTGATCTTCTGTGTCCCTTCCATGCTTTTTACAGTGACAGAAAGCAAGACTGTGTGAACATTCCATTTTGGAAAAATAAACCAGAGAGCAAGCTCCAGCTGGAACATAGGATCTACAGCCTTTCCTATGGCACAGGCCCCAGGCCTTGGGTCCAGAATGAATAAATACAACCGGGCTGAACACCCAACACTAGATGTCTTTTTCTAGCTTTCCTTGCTGAATCAGTGTGCAATTATAAATACCTGTATTGAAAACTGTACAGTACATTGCTGTATTTTTATTTGCTTGCTGTAGCAGAAGGGAGAAGATATACAACTTTGAATCACAAACTGTGGGTTAATGCTTTAATTTTATAAGATTTACAGATTGGTTATTTACTGTAGACCTGCAAAAATACTGCTCCAAATGGGTTCCCTCTGTGAAAGCACAAAACCTGCAAGTTAATCTAGGAGTTGTGCTGCTCATTTGCAAAATATACAAGGGAGGAGTGTGTTTTTTCTCACAAGTCTACAGTACATATTTTGGAGGGGATTTGTTTATATATATATTTTTTTGCTTTGTATAATCATTGGTTTCCTTTCTTTTCCTGTTGCTGGTTTCTAAAATGGATCATTTGTTTTGTAAAACATCTCTTTAAGTAATAACCAAGGACAGTTTCACTTTAGACTTTGCCTTTATCTCTTTGCTGCACTCCTATGAAGACCTATGGTTCTGATGGAGGGAAAGTGTGAAAAGCTTTATTTTCCCACCAGAAATCTTCATATTTCTATTGCATTTTTAGTTGTGTTCCAGTCCATAAACCAGAAATTTCAAGATACATTGTGTGTGAGCTGGTAAGAGAAGGCCTGAAAGTGGAAACTAAAGTTTGTATACACTGTGAGTGAGGGCTGCCTTCTGACACATTTATCAGGATAAACACGCTCAACTGTAATATTTGTCTTCACACAACAAAATTCCCAGTCTATAAGTCAATCATACATTGCTAGTTTACTACCCAGTTTGATTTGCCCATATAATAAAGCCATACTAGGGAGGGTACAGAGGAAAATTGGAGTCAAGTATCTTATGAAGATCTTTCTTAGAGGCATACAGCTCTGAAACGTTCTCTTGTTGCTGTGATGAAATCTGCCCTCCTGTGCATTTTGATAAGCAGCTTGAGGGAGCAGAGATGAATAGTCACTTGATTAGCAAACACTTGTGTAGGTTATTACTGGAAGAGGTTAAAAGTTGCTTCTTTGACTTTTTTATACCTGGCCAGTACACTAGGGCAAATATAGCTTTCAGAAATAAACTCTGATGCCTGACACAAATACAAAGACCAAAATGTGATGACTGGACTAAATGTGTATCAGCAGTCCAATCCTTGACTGTGACTTGTTTCCTAGCAAGTATATTCTGTTATCAGTGAGGCATACATACTAGCCTAAAATGTTTACACACATGCAGATTTCATGTCTTTATATATTTACTTGATTTGCTTTTTTTTTTTTAAATGATGTGCATGAAATATGCCTTATTGCAGAAAATTTGTTTTTGATTTGAATATCTGGAAAAGTGCCTAGAGTAAAGCTAGTATGGCAAATACAATGAGAAAATAATTGTTTACTATATCACTAGTGAACATTTTACATATAGTTTTATTTTCTTTCACTCAAATGTTTTTGGTCTTTTACAATCATCTAAACAAATGATAGTCCATTCCCCATAGCCGCTGCTGGAAAACTTAAAGAAATTGCTGACAAACCAGGAGATGAATGTTTTACTCTTTGCCATTTTGGTAACTATCATGAACACAGACAAATAATTTGTTTCTTAATTGAATTGGATAATTTTACAAAGGGCATGGGAAGTTTACAAAGAAGTATATAAATCTTAGTTGCATTTGCACTAAATGTGATGTACTTTTGCAATTCTGTAAATAAAATTATTACACTAAACAAAATTATTTGTACAATTGTTTCTCTTTTAGATTAAAGCAATGAACTAGTTCTGCCATAAACAGAATTACAAGATTTCAAGAAATCCTTGCCACATATAGGAAAGGATTTCTAGTATTGGGATATAGATGGCGTTTTCATGATTGTTTCAGAACCTGAGTCTGTCCTTAACAAGTATGATTATGGTAGTTAGTATCAGGTAACTATGGATTATTCTACCCAATGTGCATCACTTTGAATTTGTCCACATTAAAGTTCATCTGCCGTTTGGATGGCCAGTCTTTCAATTTCCAACAATCTTGAATAGTTTTGTGTCATCTGCAAATTTAATCACCTTCCATGTTCCAATTTCCAGATTATTTATAAATATGTTAAATAGCACCAGTCCCAGAACAAATCCCTGCGGCACTCCACTATTCACCCTCCTCCATTGAGAGAAATAGCCATTTAATCCTACCCTCTGTTTTCTGTTCAATACCCAATTCCTAATCCACAACAGAACATTGCCTCATATCCCATGATTTTTTAATTTTCTCAAGAGTCTCTCACGAGGAACTTTGTCAAAATCTTTCTGAAAATCTAGATACACTACATAAATTCTCACCTTTAAAATGAGAAGAATGGTTACAAAAAACTTGAGGAACATTATGTGTAGGTGCTATTCAAAAATACCATCCTGGAAACCCAAACCCAGATATATTCCATGTATTAAAGGAGGAAGGAAAGCCAAACGACAGCCAACATGGTTAAAAAGTAGGGTAAAGGAAGCTATAAGAGCTAAAGAAAATCAGAAATGAAAGAAGGATGTGACTGAGAATAACAGGAAACAGTATAAGGAATGGAAAGTCAAATGCAAAGTGCTGATAAGGAGGCAAAGATTTTTGTAAAATGATTGCTTTGGAGGCAATTACATAAGTAATGCCACACTGGGAAAAGACCAAGGGTCCATCGAGCCCAGCATCCTGCCCACGACAGCGGCCAATCCAGGCCAAGGGCACCTGGCAAGCTTCCTAAACGTACAAACATTCTATACATGTTGTTCCTGGAATTGTGGATTTTTCACAAATCCATTTAGTAGTGGTTTATGGACTTGACCTTTAGGAAACCGTCTAACCCCTTTTTAAACTCTGCCAACCTAACCGCCTTCACCACGTTCTCCAGCAACGAATTCCAGAGTTTAATTATGCGTTGGGTAAAGAAACATTTTCTCTGATTTGTTTTAAGTTTACTACACTAGTTTCATCACATGCCCCCTAGTCCTAGTATTTTTGGAAACCGTGAATAGACGCTTCACATTCACCTGTTCCACTCCACACATCTAATATAATAAAACGCACCGTGAACGTTCTAATGAGGACAACGTTCTGAAGCCATCTGACGTCACTCCCTGAGTCCCTGGCTGTAGGGTTCGTGGCGTTCGTGGTGTGAAGCCACCCAGCCGTCTCTGCCCCGCCCTTGCGTCTAAACAAACAAATCCGGAAGCGAAGCGTCAGGGAAGGAGGCGGCGCTCCCGACATCTAGCCTTCCCTTCGCTGTGTTCCGCCTTCAAAAAAAGGCGGAACACAGCGAAGGGAAAGCTAGACATCGGGAGCGCCGCCTCCTTCCCTGACGCTTCACTGCCGGAAACGCCACAGAGGTAAAGTTAAAAAGAATAAAAAAAACACAAAAGGGATGCATGGATGCGAAGGGGGGGGGAGAAGAGGGCGGGCCAGGCTGGGACATGGGAGAGAGAGGAGCATGGATGCGAGGGGGGGCCATGGAAGGGAGAGAGGGGACTTGCTGGAAAAGGATGAATGGAGGCAGCAGGGGACAGAGGAGCATGGATTGGGAGGGCAGGGCTCAGGGAAAGAGGGAAATTGCTGAAAAGGGATGAATGGAGGGGGCAAGGGACAGAGGAGCATGGATGGGCATGGATTGGGAGGGCAGGACTCAGGGAGAGAGGGAAATTGCTGGATAGGGATGAATAGAGGGGACAGATGGGCATGAATGGATATGGATTGCAGGGCAGGCCTCAGGCAGAGAGGGCAATTGCTGGATAGGGATGAATGGAGGGGCCAGGTGACAGAGGAGCATGGATGGGCATGGATTGGAAGGGCAGGATTAGGGAGAGGGGACTTGCTGGATAGGGATGAATGGAGGGGACAGATGGGCATGGATGGATATGGATTGCAGGGCAGGCCTCAGGCAGAGAGGGGAAATGCTGGATAGGGATGAATGGAGGGGGCAGTGCCCATGGAGAGAGGGGAATTGCTGGAAATGGATGAATGGAGGGGGCAGGGGACAGAGGAGCATGGATGGCCATGGATTGGGAGGGCAGGACTCAGGGAGAGAGGGAAATTGCTGGATAGGGATGAATAGAGGGGACAGATGGGCATGGATGGATATGGATTGCAGGGCAGGCCTAAGGGAGAGAGGGCAATTGCTGGATAGTGATGAATGGAGGGGCCAGGTGACAGAGGAGCATGGATGGGCATGGATTGGAAGGGCAGGACTCATGGAGAGGGGAATTGCTGGATAGGGATGAATGGAGGGGACAGATGGCATGGATGATATGGATTGCAGGGCAGGCCTCAGGCAGAGAGGGGAAATGCAGGATAGGGATGAATGGAGGGGGCAGGTGACAGAGAAACATGGATGGCCATGGATTGGGAGGGCAGGGCACAGGGAAAGAGGGAAATTGCTGAAAAGGGATGAATGGAGGGGGCAAGGGACAGAGGAGCATGGATGGGCATGGATTGGGAGGGCAGGACTCAGGGAGAGAGGGAAATTGCTGGATAGGGATGAATAGAGGGGACAGATGGGCATGGATGGATATGGATTGCAGGGCAGGCCTCAGGCAGAGAGGGGAAATGCTGGAGAGGGATGAATGGAGGGGGCAGTGCCCATGGAGAGAGGGGAATTGCTGGAAATGGATAAATGGAGGGGGCAGGGGACAGAGGAGTATGAATGGGCATGGATTGGGAGGGCAGGACTCAGGGAGAGAGGGAAATTGCTGGATAGGGATGAATAGAGGGGACAGATGGGCATGGATGGATATGGATTGCAGGGCAGGCCTAAGGGAGAGAGGGCAATTGCTGGATAGTGGATGAATGGAGGGGCCAGGTGACAGAGAGCATGGATGGGCATGGATTGGAAGGGCAGGGCTCAGGGAGAGACTCACTCTCTCTCTCACACACTCACACTTTCACTCTGACTCTCAAACAGTCACTCTCACATACACTCTCCCAAACATACACACTCCGAGGAAAACCTTGCTAGCGCCCGTTTCATTTGTGTCAGAAACGGGCCTTTTTTACTAGTTATTTTATATACCTCTATCATGTCTCCCCTCAGCCATCTCTTCTCCAAGCTGAAAAGACCTAGCCTCCTTAGTCTTTCTTCATAGGGAAGTCGTCCCATCCCCCTTCGCTGCACCTTTTCCAATTCTACTATATCTTTCTTGAGATGCGGCAACCAGAATTGAACACAATACTTAAGGTGCGGTCGCACCATGGAGCAATACAACGGCATTATAACATCACACCTGTTTTCCATACCTTTCCTAATAATACCCAACATTCTATTCACCTTCCTAGCCGCAGCAGCACACTGAGCAGAAGGTTTCAGTGTATTATCAAGGACGACACCCAGATCCCTTTCTTGGTCCGTAACTCCTAACGTGGAACCTTGCATGACGTAGCTATAATTTGGGTTCTTTTTTCCCACATGCATCACCTTGCAATTGCTCACGTTAAACGTCATCTGCCATTTATCCGCCCAGTCTCCCAGTCTCGTAAGGTCCTTCTGTAATTTTTCACAATTCTGTCGCGAGTTAACAACTTTGAATAACTTTGTGTCATCAGTAAATTTAATTACCGTGCTAGTTACTCCCATCTCTAAATCATTTATAAATATATTAAAAAGCAGCGGTCCTAGCACAGACCCCTGAGGATCCCCACTAACTACTCTCCATTGTGAATACTGCCCTTTTAACCCCACTCTCTGTTTCCTATCCTTCAACCAGTTTTTAATCCACAATAGGACATTTCCTCCTATCCCATGGACCCTCCAATTTCCTCTGTAGCCTTTCATGAGGTACCTTGTCAAACGCCTTTTGAAAATCCAGATACACAATATCAACCTGCTCCCCTTTGTCCACATGTTTGTTTACTCCTTCAAAGAATTGAAGTAAATTGGTCAGGCAAGATTTCCCCACACAAAAGCTGTATAGTAAAAACTTTTTTAGGTATATTAGAAGCAAGCAGCTGGTAAATGAATCAGTTGGACTGTTAGATAACCGAGAGGGAAAAGGGGCATTCAGGGAAGACAAAGCCACAGCGGAGAGATTATTTCTTCAGTCTTTACCAAGGAAGATAGTAGCATAGTGACATGGAAGGGCATTTTCGATATGACGTCTAAGTCCAACTTTGGACGTTTTGCAAAAAAACATCCAAAATCTGAATAGGAAAGGTCATTTTCAAGAAAGAAAAAGTCTCTTTTTTTTTTTTTTTTCAAAAATATTGTTTTGAACAAGGTTTTGTGATTTGGACGTTTTGTATTTTGGCCGATTAAAAAAAAAAATATCCAAATGAAAAACGCACAAAATCAAGCCATTGGGATGTAGGAGGAATCAGCATTTTTAGCAGACTGGTCCCCCAGACATCCCAGAAAAGCAATAGGGCACCCCAGGGGGCACTGCAGTGGACTTCATAAAATGCTACCAGGTACACATCTCACCATTGCTCTCTTATCTTGTCTCCTGAGCCCCACAAAACCCACTACCCCCAACTGTATACCACTACCATAGCCCTTACAGGTGAAGGGGGCACCTATATGTTGTTACAGTGGGTTTCTGGTGAGTTTTGTAGGGCTCATAGTTTCCACCAGAGGTGCAACAGGTAGGTGGAGATATCAGCCTGGGTCCACCTGTCTACAGCGCACTGCACCCACCACTAGACTACTCCAGTGACCTGCATGCTATTCTAATGGGCCTGTGTATAACATCTGAGGCTGGCATAGAGGCTGGCAAGTAATGTTTTAAATCACATTTTTTGAGGGTGGGAGGGGGTTAGTGACCAATGGTCATCTGGTCATTTAAGGCACCTTTTTGTGCCTTATTCATTATAAAACCTGGTCTAACTCAAAGCATCTTAGTTTTAGGCCTGGTCGGTTTTGTTTTGTTCCATTATGGCTGAAAAATGTCCAAGTGTTAGGAACGCCCATATCCCGCCTTTAACATGCCCCCATGTGAGTTGAACGGACTTCTGATGGACTTCATAGAAAAACATCTAAAAATTGGTTTTGAAAATACCTATTTGAACATTATTGTGTGAGAAAAACATCCAAATGCAGATTTATTCCATTTTCAGGACGTTTTTCTCTTTTGAAAATGAGCTCCGTAGTAACTTAATGAATGACAGCAGACAAAGACCTGTATGGCCCCTCTAGTCTGCCCAACAAGATAAACTCATTATATATGGCATGTAATACTTTATATTTATACCTGTTTGATTTGTCCTTGCCATTTTCAGGGCACATACTGTAGAAGTCTGCCCATCACTGTTCTTGTACTAAAATTTCTGAAGTTAACGTCAAAGTCCCTTAAAATTTACGCTCCAACCCATCCATATCCCGTCACGATCAGGGCACAGATTGTGGAAGTCTGCACAGCACTGGTTTTACTTCCCAATTACGGATGTTTCCACCCAATCTCTGCTAAGATTCCATGGATCCATTCCTTCTTAACAGGATTCCTTTGTGTCTATCCCATGCATGTTTGAATTCCATTACCATTTTCATCTCTTCCACCTCCCACAGGAGGGCATTCCATGTATCCACTACCCTCTCTGTGGAAAAAAATACTTCCTGACATTACTCCTGAGTCTACCCCCTTCAACCTCAATTCATGTCCTCTAGTTCTACCGTTTTCCTGTTTCCAGAAAAGGTTTGTTTCCAGATTAATACCTTTCAAATATTTGAACATCTGTATCATGTCACCCCTGTTTCTCCTTTCCTCTAAGGTATATGTGTTCAGGTCAGCAAGTCTCTCATCTTACGGTTTGCAACGCAAATCCCATACCAGTTTTGTAGCTTTCTTTGCACCACTTCCAGTCTTTTTACATCTTTAGCAAGATACGGCCTCCAAAACTGAACACAATACTCCAAGTGGAGCCTCACCAATGATTTGTAGAGGGGCATCAATACCTCCTTCTGCTGGTTAGACCCCTCTCTATGCAGCCTAGCATCCTTCTGGCCATGGCCACCACCTTGTCGCATTGTTTCTTTACCTTCAGATCTTTGGACACCATCACCCCAAGGTCTCTCTCCTGAGTTGAGATTACTAACCTCTCCCCTCCTATCCAGTATCTCTCTTTTGGGTTTCTGCACCCCAATTGCATCACTCTGCACTTCTTGGCATTAAATTTTAACTTTTCACTATTAAATATATAGGGTAACAATATGTCCGGTTTCCTCAACTAATTACACCAATCTTTACAGAAAACAAAAATCATAAAGAATTTTTTTTTATAAATGTTTTGTAATACTATCATTGATCTATTGTTAATATTATAATAGTGCTCAGATAAGTGCTTTATACCAAACATGGTTCAGGATCCATCTCCTCCATAACGCACTCCTCCACCATCATCGCACTGAGTCCATCCTGCCTGCGTGAAATCATTGAATCTTAAGAAGTGATAATCATACAAGTGTGAACTTCATTTATCTGCAAAGATGGCACTCCTCGGATGGAATATTCTTTTAATCAGTGCTAATGTAGAGAAGGATCCCGCTCTTATGTATATCCACTGTGTCGATAACCCCCAAAAAAATCTATAAATGCTTCAAACTTCCACCACACTGTTGGTAATCTTAGTTTTATACTTCATTCTCATTTTCTATTGTCTGTTCTCTTTCATTCTGTTTTCATTCTTCTCTGTTTCACCCAGCTGGGCATCCTCTGCAGAACTTAACTAGAACAAAACACCAAACTGCAAGCTTATGTGTGACAATATACATCAGAACCTCCCTTATTATATTATGTCATGTAAATGCTAGCTGCACTTTAGATTGTGCCAAAAATATAACTAATATCAAAAACATTTATAAACCAAATCAAAATCTCAGTAACGGCTACCTTTGATGAGCTTGTCTCTCCTTTCTCTAGCGCCCTGGGAAGATGCCAGTGCATGCGCATCTACGGTTAAACAGATCACTCCCCTATTGAAGACCCAGGAAATTTAAATCAACGCCTGCCATTCAATTTCTTTATTCAGACCCCTAGGGGTCACTGTTTTCCAATTGAAAATGAGCTGCTGCTGTTTTTTTTTTTTTTTTTTTTTAAGTACTGCTGTTAGGCGGGGAGAGTCTGATAGGTACGGGCGGAGAGAGGGATCTTGGGGTGATAGTATCTGAGGATTTGAAGGCGACGAAACAGTGTGACAAGGCAGTGGCAGTAGCTAGAAGGTTGCTAGGCTGTATAAAGAGAGGTGTGACCAGCAGAAGAAAGGGGGTGTTGATGCCCCTGTATAAGTTGTTGGTGAGGCCCCACCTGGAGTATTGTGTTCAGTTTTGGAGGCCGTATCTTGTTAAGGATGTAAAAAGAATTGAAGCGGTGCAAGAAAAGCTACGAGAATGGTATGGGATTTGCGTTACAAGACGTATGAGGAGAGACTTGCTGAACTAAACATGTATACTCTGGAGGAAAGGAGAAACAGGGGTGATATGATACAGACGTTCAAATATTTGAAAGGTATTAATCCGCAAACGAATCTTTTCCGGAGATGGGAAGGTGGTAGAACGAGAGGACATGAAATGAGATTGAAGGGGGGCAGACTCAAGAAAAATGTCAGGAAGTATTTTTTCACGGAGAGAGTAGTGGATGCTTGGAATGCCCTCCCGTGGGAGGTGGTGGAAATGAAAACAGTAACGGAATTCAAACATGCGTGGGATAAGCATAAAGGAATCATGTGCCGAAGGAATGGATCCTCAGGAGCTTAGTCAAGATCGGGAGGCGGGGCTGGGGGTTGGGAGGCGGGGATAGGGCTGGGCAGACTTATACGGTCTGTGCCAGAGCTGGTGGTGGGAAGCGGACTGGTGGTTGGGAGGCGGGGATAGTGCTGGACAGACTTGTACGGTCTGTGCCAGAGCTGGGGTTGGGAGGCAGGGCTGGGGAGGTGAGGATAGTGCTGGGCAGACTTATACGGTCTGTGCCTGTGCCAGAGCCGGTGGTTGGGAGGTGGGGCTGGTGGTTGGGAGGCGGGGATAGTGCGGGGCAGACTTATACGGTCTGTGCCCTGAAGAGCACAGGTACAAATCAAAGTAGGGTATACACAAAAAGCAGCAAATATGAGTTATCTTGTTGGGCAGACTGGATGGACCATGCAGGTCTTTTTCTGCCGTCATCTACTATGTTACTATTTTACCTCCTCTCTTCAACTTGATATGAAACAGCACTACAAAGAGCAAATCTTTTTCAACATGCTGGTGCTGATCCCAGTGACTGACTAAGAGGGACTTCAGCTTTATGATTGTGCAAATTGCTCAAATGCTCTTCAATCTATCTTTTATTCTGTGCCTGGTGTGCCCTATGTACCATTTATCACAAGGGCATCTGATGCCATAAACCACTTGAGATATGTTGCAATCAGTATCTTAATATAAAATCTGTCACCTGTGCCTGGGTTAATCACTTCTTGTGTGACCCATGCATATGCATAATAACCACAACTGCCACATCTAGCATGCCCTTTCCCTAAGCTCTCCATGGCTGTCATTCCCTCCTTTGCCAACATTTCCCCTAAGTTCTTCCCTCTAGTGAAAGCAAATCATAGATTGGTAGCCAATCCATGTAGTGATAACAAAGGCTAATGTTTATAAATGATATGTCTAATTTGCGAAGACTGTAAAGAATAAGGCAACACACAAGACAATACGTCTTTCCTCCCTTTGTCACTGAGAAGCCATTGGTGATGTACATTCACTGCTTGTTTGTATGTTGTTTTTACTAGCTTCCTGGGGTAAACCCTTTGGAAAAAAAACATTTTGGATGTCTTGGGCATGGAATTCAAAATTGTCTTTTTTTCCCCCCACATAATTTGTTAATTCTAAAAAACTGACCTACTGGCATGCCCTGTTTTAAACTCACAGGATGGAAACTATGATAATGCAACAGAGTGTTTGTATCCCTGGGCTTCCTGAAGAGACCAGTGTTAAATTTACCTGCATGAATAGAAATATTGATGTCCAAATCGTGACGTCAAACTGAATGTTGACTCCACTTAAGGGACAATTGGCCTGCAATCAGAAATGACTGGTAGGTCCTCACTATTATCCAACAAGGCTACAAGCTCAACTTTGCCCAGCAGCCTCCAAGCGCTGTACTGCCCCATGTCGTCACCAAACCGCACTACCAAAGTCCTCTCCTCACAGAGGAATTCTACAACTTGCTAGACAATGGTGTAATGGTGGAGGTACCTCCAGCAGGGAAAAGTAGAGGCTGGCCAAAGGATAATCCAACCCAGCTTAAGTAGAAGGACCTGACACGGTCTGTGTTTCAGCAGTACTACCTGCCTACCTCACAGGGAGATGATCAGAAGCAAACGCCGGCGTTAGAGGCTGTTAGTGCCATACTAGCGCCGCCGTTTGCTACTGCCCCATGATCAGAGTCCCTGACCACGTGAAACAACGCACTCGAGGGCTCTGAACGCAACTAGCATGCAAAACAGGGCTAAACATATTCATCCCCAATGATCAGCGACCAGTGCGCCAAAGATTGGGTTGCTGGCTGTGGCAAACCCTACGCCAGCTCCAAGCTGGCGTTAGGGTTTGCAGACCATTGGGGAGGAATGGTGAGCATGCTAGCAGGCCCCCATTCCCCCAAACAAAGCAAACCTGAAGACCCCCCAGCGACGGGGCCGGAGGTCCAGCGGACCTATGGTGCCCCCCCCCCCAGGGTCAGGGAGGGCTGGAGATTCAGTGGGTCAACATTTCCAAAACAAAAGTCCCTGGTGGCCCAATGGGCGACCAACAACCCCCCCCCCCCCCAAGTGACAGGGGGGCTGGAGATCCGCTGGACCTCCAATCCCCCCCGACACAGTTCAGGGAGGGCTGGAGAGCCGGTGCATCTCCAGTCCCCCTTAGCCCCCCCCCCCAGCATGGGCAAGGGTCCCTGGTGGTCCAGTGTCAATCCGCCCCCTACCACCCCTACCCCCCTACCTTGGGTTGGAGGAGGAAGGTAGCCTGCCTCCCTCCTCTTCCTTCGATGCTGCGAAATGGAGGCGCCCAGCCCTGCCCAGTGTATTCTGGGATGTGCTGGGCAGGGCTTCACGCCATATAAGGGACTGAAGCCGCAGCAAACTGATATCAGGTAAGAGGTAGCCCATCCACATGCATCAAAAGCATAACACCTCTAGGGGTCAAACCCTGGTGTAACGAGCCACCAGAGAGACCTGGCAAGAGGCAAGCCGGGCACACTTCACAAGAGACTCCCTCCCAATCTGATCCATCTTGGATCACTACTACTACTACTACTACTTAACATTTCTAGAGCGCTACTAGGGTTACGCAGCGCTGTACAAATTAACAAATAAGGGCAGTCCCTGCTCAGAAGAGCTTACAATCTAAAGGACGAAATGTCAAGTTGGGGTAGTTAAGATTTCCTAAGAAGAGGTGTAGTGATTAGGTGCCGAAGGCGACATTGAAGAGGTGGGCTTTGAGCAATGATTTGAAGATGGGTAGGGAGGGGGCCCGGTGTATGGGCTCAGGGAGTTTGTTCCAAGCATGGGGTGAAGCGAGGCAGAAAGGGCGAAGCCTAGAGTTGGCGGTGGTGGAGAAGGGTACTGAAAGGAGGGATTTGTCTAGAGAGCGGAGGTTACGGGTGGGGACATAAGGGGAGATGAGAGTAGAGAGGTAAGGAGGGACTGCAGTTCGAGTGCATTTGTAGGTGAGTAGGAGAAGCTGAACTGTATGCGGTATCTGATCGGAAGCCAGTGAAGTGACTTGAGGAGAGGGGTGATATGAGTATATCGGTTGAGGCGGAAGATAAGACGTGCGGCCGAGTTCTGGATGGACTGAAGGGGGGATAGATGGCTGAGTGGGAGGCCAGTGAGGAGTAGGTTGCAGTAGTCAAGGCGAGAGGTCATGAGAGAGTGGATGAGAGTTTGGGTGGTGTGCTCAGAGAGGAAAAGGTGAATTTTGCTAATGTTATAGAGGAAGAAGCGACAAGTCTTGGCTATCTGCTGGATATGTGCAGAGAAGGAGAGGGAGGAGTCGAAGATGACACCGAGGTTGCGGGCAGATGAGACAGGGACGATGATGGTGTTATCAACTGAGATAGAGAGTGGAGGGAGAGGAGAAGTGGGTTTGGGTGGGAAGACAATAAGTTCGGTCTTGGCCATGTTCAGTTTCAGGTGGCGGTTGGACATCCAGGCAGCAATGTCGGATAAGCAGGCCAGTACTTTGGCCTGGGTTTCCGCAGTGATTTCTGGTGTGGAGAGATAAAGCTGGGTGTCGTCAGCATAAAGATGATAGTGGAACCATGAGAAGAGATTAGGGAGCCTAAGGAAGAGGTGTAGATTGAAAAAAGAAGGGGCCCAAGGACAGATCCCTGGGGAACTCCAACAGAGAGCGGGATAGGGGAGGAGGATGAGCCATGAGAGTGTACTCTGAAGGTACGATGGGAGAGATAAGAGGAGAACCAGGAGAGGACAGAGCCCTGGAACCCAAAGGAGGACAGTGTGTCAAGAAGTAGGTTGTGATTGACAGTGTCAAAAGCGGCGGATAGGTCAAGGAGGATGTGGATTGAATAGTGACCTTTAGATTTGGCGAGGAACAGGTCATTGCAGACTAGATAGTGCTGTTTCTGTCGAGTGTAGGGGGCGAAAGCCGGATTGAAGCGGATCGAGGATGGCATGAGAGGAGGGAAATGGGGCGGTAGTTGGAGGGACAGGTAGGGTCAAGTGATGGTTTTTTGAGGTGTGACCACGGCATGCTTGAAGGTGTCTGGGACAGTTGAAGTGGAGAGAGAGAGGTTGAGGATATGACAGATGGTGGGGGTGATAGTAGGAGTGATGGTGTTAAGTAAGTTGGTGGGGATGGGGTCTGAGGAACAGGTGGTGGATTTCGAGGAGGAGAGGAGATGGGCGGTTTCCTCTTCGGTGATAGCAGGAAAAGAGGAGAAGGAGGCCTGGGTAGGTTGGTTGAGAGAGTGGGTTATAGGATGAAGAGGAGAAGAAGGTTTAGTGGTGAATTCAAGGTTGATCTTCTGGACCTTGTCACAGAAGTAGTCGGCCAGAGATTGCGGAGAGAGTGAGGGGGGATGGGAGCGGAGGGCACTTTGAGAAGGGAGTTGAGAGTGGCGAAGAGACGACGAGGGTTAGAGCTGAGGGAATTAGTCAATTGGGTGTAATAGTCCTGTTTAGCAAGGAATAGGGAGGATTGGAAGGAGGATAGCATGAATTAGAAGTGAATGAAGTCAGTGTGGGCGCGAGATTTCCTCCAGAGGCGTTCAGCCGAACGGGTGCAGGAGCGAAGGTATCGGGTGCAAGGGGTCAGCCAGGGCTGGGGATTGGTACGCCTTGTGGGACGGGAGATGGATGGTGCAAGGGTGTCAAGAGCAGAGGAGAGAGTGGCATTGTAAGTGGAGACAGCTTTGTCAACAGATTTGGAGGACAAGATGGAAGGGAGGCGATCAGAGATACAAGAGGATAAGGTGGGGGGTCAACAGCCTGGAGATTTCTGGACGTAGTAGTTAGTGTGGGGCGAGATTGAGGGGGAGGGTGCTGAAGTGTGAATGTGATTAGGTGATGGTCAGAGAGAGGAAGAGCTGAAACGCAGAAATTGGAGGGAGAGCAAGTGGAAGAGAGGACGAGATCAAGACAGTGGCCAGATTTATGAGTAGGGGTGGTGGGGCTCAGTTGGAGGTTGAAGGAGGAGGTAAGAGTGAGGAACTGAGAAACATATGAGTCGGATGGGTTATCAGTGTGAATGTTGAAGTCACCAAGAATGAGGGATGGGGATGAGGGCTCGAGAAAAATGGTGAGCCAGGCATCGAAGTCGGTAAGGAAGGAATGGAGGGATTTATCAGGGGGGCGGTAAATGACTGCAACTCTGAGTGGCAGTGGGTGGAATAGACGGATGGAGTGAACTTCAAAGGATGAAAAGCAGTGAGACTGAGGTAGGGGGAGAGGTTGAAAACTGCAGGAGGGCGAAAGTAGTAGCCCGACGCTGCCACCGCGGCCAGCTGGGTGAGGCAAATGGGAGAAAAGATAGCCTCCGTGGCATAGGGCTGTGATTGAGGCAGAGTTGTCAGGGGTGAGCCAGGTTTCAGTTAGGGCAAGCAGTTGAAGGGAATGGGAGATGAAGAGATCGTGGGTAAAGGGAAGTTTGTTGCAGATCGAGTGGGCGTTCCACAGGGCGCACGAGAAGGGGAGGGAGGAGGGGGATAGAGATGAGATTGGAGCTATCGCGGGAACGTTTGCATAGATGAGATGAGGGTGAGGACAGGTGTGGGGGACCTGGGTTGGGATTGATGTCTCCCGTGGATAGCAGGAGAAGGAGCAAGAGAGTGCGGAGAAGGGTGGGAGAGGAAGGGCGACGAAGACGGGATGCGCTTAGGAAGAAAGGGGAAGGGTTCATGGCAGGAAGGAGGTGTTGAAAGTTGAGAGCTAGGAAGGAGGAGGAAGACAGTAGGGATGGTGAGGTGGTGGGGGACAGGGGTAGGTAGGGTATTGCAGTAGCGAGGAGGACGGAAGAGGACAGGGATGGGTAGTGAAATCGTGTGGTAGATGGCGGTTGGAGGGGGAAAAGATTGGGGAGGGACAGGGCAAGGAATAGGATGTGGATGGGGGCCATGAGTAGTGACTGAGGTGTTCACAGGGCAGGTAGGTGGGCTGGGAGACAGGCAGGGGGTGAGGGTGATCAGTCGGGGAGGGGAGTGATGAGCTGGTAGGAAGATGGGCTGGGAGGCGGGCTGGCAGGTGGTAGTCTGTCAGGTGAGTGGCTAGTAGGCAGGTTGAGTGGCAGGAGCAGGTGGATTGGGTATCAGGCGGGCAGGAGCAGGTGAGTGCGGTGGAGAGCACGGCAGTAGTGCTGGAACAAGCTGGAATGGTTTGAAGCAGGAGCTGGCGGACTACACAAGTTGAAGCAGACAGACTGGAACAGTCTAGAACAATCTAGAATAAGCTGATGCAGACGGGCTGGAACAGGCTGAATCAGGCAGTCTGGAGCAAGCTGGCTGGAGCAGGAGGTCTGGAGTAAGCAGGGAGGCTGGATCAGGCGGACTGGAACAAGCTGGAGCAGGATGACTGGAGCAAGCAGGGAGAAGCTGAAACAGGCGGGCTGGAACAAGCTGGATCACGCGGGCTGTAACAGGTAGGAGCAGATGGACTGGAGCAAGCAGGGAGAGCAGGATCGGGCGGACTGGAACAAGCTGGAGGAAGCTGGATCAGGCGGACTGGAGCAAGCACATAATAAATACTTGCAATGAGTCCTCACCCTTGAGTCCCTCAAAGCCCGTTGTTCCTGTAATTTGAGGCACCAGCTCTCCAATCCAAAAGGGCCGCACATTGCCTGAGACTAATACTGCCTGCCTACAAACACTCACAGCCCCACTACTACCAGGTCTGGTCGACATATGAGTGAGCCAAAGATTAATGTCTTGCATCCCCGAACCCATTTGGAGATTCTCCATTTTGTCTCAGAATGCTTCATCATAGTTGAGCCAGGCCCAATCACCGAAATGCTGGCATGCATTCAAATCCGAATCCCCATAGGCCAACAAGAGACCATACTGTGAGGGATCACTGTGACCCCACATACTAGCCATCCTAAAAAATGACCGCACCCAGTTAATAGCATTGCGCAAGACCTTCTTAACCTTATCTGCTTCCTCCTCCTTACCCCGCCCTTTTGCCCTCTTCTATGTAGTGTCTCTTCCTAATTTTCCTCAAGGCTCAAGGGACATGCTCCCATAGCTCTGAGAGAGCAACTAAAGCAGATAACCCTCAGTCCTTGACCTCCCCTCTCCCCCCCCCCCCCCCCAAGATGCCCCTTGTGTTTTGTTAGCAGAACCAGGAACAACACTGGAAGAAGAAGAGGTAGAAAACATGGAAGAGGAATTGGAAGTCGAGGTTGAGGAAGAGCTGCTCCTGCCTCCCCTCCTCCTCCTCTTCTTCCTATCACAAGAACATAGTAACGTAGTACATGATGGCAGATAAAGACCTATATGGTCCATCCAGTCTGCCCAACAAGATAAACTCATTACATATGGTGTGTAATACATGCATACCTGGTTTTAATTTGTCCTTGCCATTTTCAGGGCATGGACCATAGAAGTCTGCCCAGCACTGTCCATGTTCTAAAATTTCTGAAATTAACACTGAAGCCCCTGAAAAGCTCCACTCCAGCCCATCCAAATCTATTCAGCCACTATCGGGGCACAGACCTTGTTCAACTTCTGAAGTTGAATCTGTCCAGCCATGATCTGAGTTCCTGCATCCCCCTGACGCATTAACTTCTGGCTGCCCCTGTTCCCACCAGGCCGAGGATGTATTCCATCTTTTTTACCCTTCTCCCTCCTGCTGCCAAGCCATTCTTACCCCGTTTCCCCCCAACGGAAGTTGTCACTTAAACGGCAAGGGCCAACAAGATCTCAGTTTTTGATTTATGGGCGGGGAGCACTAGAGAACCCACTTGAGGAGAGGGCATGGTACTCACACATTCTGGGTTGAAGTCATCAAAAGAGTTAGTGCAGCGGGCTTTGATCCTGGCAACATGAGTTCAATTCCCACTGCAGCTTCTTGTGACCTTGGGCAAGTCAAGTGCACAAGGAGCATTATTGGATATGACGTCTAAGTCTGAATTTGGACGTTTTTGTAAAACGTCCAAAATCAAAACAGGAAAGGAGGTCATTTTTCTACCAAAAAAAAAAGTCTGATCTTTTCCTTTTGAAAATGCTGTTTGGAAAAACGTTTTGTGTTTGGACATTTTATTTTTTGGTCCATTTTCAAACAAAAAAATGTCCGAATGCAAAATGGACAAAATACACAAGAAAATCCACAATAGAGTGAAACCATTCACATGTTCTAAGTGTGGTAAAAGCTTTGGTTGTAATGTAAATCTCAAAGTGCATCAAAGAGTCAGCACAGGAGAGGGAGCACCAATATGTGGGTACAGTGGGATTCTGGTGGGTTTTTGAGGGCTCACAGTTCCCTCCACAAGTGTAACAAGTAGGGGGAGGTAGAAGCCTGGGTTCACCTGTCTGCAGTGCACTGCACCACTACTAGACCACTCCGGGAACCTGCATGCTATTCTAATGGACCCGAGGCTGGCAAATAATATTTTTAATCAAATTTTTTGGGGTGGGAGGGGTATAGTGACCACTGGGGGAGTAAGGAGAGGTGATCCTGGATTCCCTTCAGTGGTCATCTGGTTATTTGGAGCACCTTTTGTGTGGAGTGGAAGAGTAGCCTAGTGGTTAGTGCGGTGGACTTTGATCCTGGGGAAGTGGGTTCAATTCCCACTGCAACTATTCATTATAAAAACTAGTCTAGCTCAAAACATCTAAGTTTTAGTCCTGGACATTTTTGTTTTCTTCCATTATGGATGAAAAACATTTAAGTTCTAGGAACGCCCAAGTTCCACCCTGAACATGCCCCTATGAGATTTGGACACACTTCAGATGGACTTCAGAGAAAAACGTCTAAAAATAGGTTTTGAAATACTGATTTGGACGTTTTTGTGAGAAAACGTCCAAATGCAGACATGTCACTTTTGGACATTTTCTCTTTTTAAAATGAGTCTGATAATGATGTGGCAGCAATTTTGCATTAATCTATGCCTCATCTCATAGAACACCACTATTTTGCATCCCATGAGGATTTAGACAGTGATGACTGGAAACATATTCCATTTATGAGGGCTATAGAAATGCTTATATGCACCATCTACACAATACATTTTTATTTATTTTTTGCTGATCTAGTGTGACAAAGATGAAGCTTTGTGAAATTGTTAAGGTGACAGAATTGAAGCTATTTCATATAAACCTCTGAACGAGGTCAGATGGATTATCTAGGCATTTTGCTATGAGTGCTTTAGTCAAGAACTATAGTTGATGAAAACAATGATCCAATACATAAATACAGCTTTGACAAATTACATAAAGCAGAATATTGTGTAGCTTTGGTTATCATCAATGATGTACATAGGGGCTCATTTACAAAGCACTTAGTTCTGTAGATTACCATGGGGCTCATTTTTGAAAGAGAAACATGACTAAAAAGTGGCATAAAGCAGCATTTGGATGTTTTTCTCAAAAATGTCCAAATCAGTATTTTTGAAACCTATTTTCAGATGTTTTTCTATGCTGTTCTTCTGTAGTGCATTCAAATCTCAAGGGGGCATGTTGGGGGCATGTTAAGGGTGATATTTTGGCGTTCCTAAGGCTTGGACATTCTTCAGCTATAATGGAACAAAACTGTCCAGGACTAAACCTGAGATGTTTTGAGCTAGACCTGTTTTTATAACAAATAAGGCAAAAAAAAGGTGCCCTAAAAGACCAGATTACCACTGGTGACCCCCCAATACCCCCTTCAGTGGTCACTGACCCCCTCCCACCCCCAACAATGTGAATAAAAATATGACTTACCAGCCTCAGATATTAAAGTCAGGTCTATTAGAGCAGCATGCTGGTCTCTGGAGTAGTGTAGTGGTCAGTGCAGTGCACAATGGAGTGGGCGACTCAGGTCCCTATGTCCCTCTACCTGTCACACTTGTGGTGGTAACTGTGACCCTTCCCAAAGTCACCAAAACCCTACTGTACACACATATAGGTTCCCCCTTCACCCATAAGGGCTATTGTAGTGGTGTACAGTGGGGGGTAGTTGGTTTTGGATGAATTTTGGAGGGCTCAGGGGACAAGATAAGGGAGCAAAAGTGAAATGTGTACCTGGGACATTTTTATGAAGTGCACAGAAGTGCCCTCTGGGGTGCCCTATTGCTCTCCTGGGATGTCTGGGGAACCAGTCTACTAAAAATGCTGGCTCCTCCTACATCTCAATGACCTGAATCTCTATGTTTTGCACTTATTCGTTTGTTTGTTTTTTTAATGGACCAAAAAACAAAACGTCCAAAGCACAAAACCTTGTTCGAAACAGTATTTTCGGAAAAAAGATAGATGTTTTTCTTTTTCAAAAATTACCTTCTTTCCTATTCAGAGTTTGAACATTTTGTACAAAATGTTCAAAGTTGGACTTAGATGTCATATCGAAAATGCCCTCCACGTAGCTTTATAAGTCTAAGTGCTTTGAAAATATGCCTCCATGTAACTTTGTAAGTGTAAGTGCTTTGAAAATATGCCTTTATGTGCTCTAGCTGAACTTTGCAAAACTCTTCAGTTACTCGACAACTGTGGAAGCATTCCAGGTTTTAGATGCAAAAGTCAGGAAGGTAAAGATGCCCGTTCCTCTTATTCCTCTGTCTTTCTTTAACTCTTACCTTTCTCCCCAAGTTATCCAGGATCTCTCTCTCTTTTCCCCTGCCATACAGCACCTCCTCTCCCCCCCCCCCCCCCCCCCGACCATGGAGCATCTCTGTCTATCTCTCTCCACCTGTCATGCAGCATCTCCTCTCTCTGTCACTCCACCTGCCATGCAGCATCTCCTCTCTTTCTCTGTCTCCCCCTGCTATACCTCTCTCTATATCCCCCCTGCCATGCAGCCTCTCTCTTCCCTCCCCCACCATGGAGCATCTCTGTCTTTCTATCTCTCTCCACCTGCTTGCAGCATCTCCTCTCTGTCACTATCACTACCTCCCATGCAGCATCTCCCTCTCTCTCTCTTTTTTCCCCTTCCATGCCTCTCTCTTTATCCGTCCCTCCCTGCCATGCAGTCTCTCTCTCTTTCCTCCCCCACCATGGAGCATCTGTCTTTCTATCTCTCTCCATGCAGCATCTCCTCTCTTCTCTCTCTCTCTCTCTCTGCCAAACAGCATCGTCTCTCTCTCCCCCTGCCATGCTGCATCTCCTTTGTTTTTCTCTCTCATGCAGCATTTCCTCTGTCCTCCCTGCCATGCAGCATTTCTTCTCTCATACTGTCTCCCCTACCAACCAACTTCACCCTCTCTGTCTCTATAGCCCATCCAGCATCACCCCATCTCTCTCTCTCTCTCCTCCCTTCCCCATCCACCATCACCCTGTCTCTCCCCGTCCACCATTGCCCCGTCTCTCCCCATGCACCATTGTCCCGTCTCTCTCCCCATCCAACGTTGCTCCGTCTCTCTTTCCCCTTCTCATAAGAACATAAGAATAGCCATACTGGGTCAGACCAATGGTCCATCTAACCCAGTATCCTGCTTCCAGCAGTGGCCAATCCAGGTCACAAGTACCTGGCAGAAATCCAATAAGTAGCAACATTCCATGCTACCATCCCAGGGCAAGCAGTGGCATCCATCCTATTTACCCTTTTGCTGCCTTCCTGGGTCAGCTTTGGCATCAGTAAAAGCAGTAGAAAAGACATGAGGACCATTTCCCTGAGCATATTGTTGTTAGTTTTGCTTGTTGTCCCTCTCTGACACAAAACCCCTGCATTGTAGAGGACAGACCGGCAGAGCTAGTTGCGGCGTGTGCAGGGAAATGGTCCCAGGTGTTTTTTTTCTGCTGCTTTTACCAGTGCCACTGCCATAGCAGACCTGTGAAGACAACGGTCACAGTTGGGCTTAGCCTTCCTAAGCTTCTTATATGGAGCACCTATGTAACTGACTGGCTGTTTTTTTCTGAGAGCTTTTTGGTCTCTAATTAAGCCTAAGCCTAAGCCTAAGCCTTAGCCTTAGCCTTAGAGACCAGATCCTAAATGGACTGAGTAATGTGCTACCCAAGATAGAATATTTGGCCAAGGTGTGCCCAGGATTGCATAAGTGTTAGGGCAGTTGTTCAAATGGCTTTCTATCAGTTAGCAAAGGGCATGGGAGCCTTCATCACTCCCCTTTAGATACTGAGATGGAGAGGCTGGTCGATCTGTGTATTTCTTCCAGCATGGTGACAAGGATTCCTCCCTATCCACTAATGCAGTGAGTCAGGATATCCATAATGAATATTCAAGAGAGAGATTTGCATGCAGTGGAGGCAGTGCATGCAAATCTCTCTCATAAATACTCATTGTGGCTATCTTAAAAACCTGACTGGCTGGGGTGCCTCCAGGACCAGGTTTGAAAATCATTGCAGTAGTGCTCCAGAAACACCTTAAGAAAGACCATCATCCACTACAACTACAGTGTTGCTGAGAATCCAAGAACATCTCAGCTGCCCCCCCCCCCCCCATTGAAAAGGATCTGCACCTGAGTTTGAGTCCCTGAGTCTCATAGCAGCCAATATCTGTACTATAAGTGGACATTTTACTGAATTGCACTGTTCTGCTACCCACAGTAGTAGATCTTTACTCAAGGAGATAAATGAGTCTGGACTTTTTCTGATATTAGAGGGGGGAGCAAAGTACTTCAGAGCTACTGTAAATATTTATTGTTGTCACTTGTTGCTTTTGAATTTTGCTACTGCCTCTGACATATTTTATTGTGACTGCCAAATAAAGTGATTTTAGCAAACAGTTGATTCAGAACAACAGCTTTGGACTCACCTGGCTTACTGTGAGAGTGGGTAAAAGGAAAGAGTGTGAAAAGCTGCTTATCAGCATCTTGGAGGATTCTGATTCTGAGCCCTGGTCCCAACAATTAAATTTTGTTTATCCACAATATAAGTACATACTAGGTGACTGCCTAGGTGTAATACTGTCCCCAAGATACAATTATATTACAGTTTTGATGTCACCTCAGTAATGCCAATGCATAATCTCTCCACTGGGCTTGACAGCTGAGTTGTATAATGAGGAGCTAGGCTAGGGGATGGTATGATTGGGGGATGAATGTGTGTATGAGCTTTGATTGAAGGGGGGTTAGTTCATGGGGGAGTCTTTCTCTGGGTATGTGTGAGATGGGGTTGGGGATTTGGGGGGGCTGGTTGGGTGGGAAGGTTGTTTTGGGGGTTGGAAGTTGTACTTCAGGGCTACTTACATGGATGTCTGCGAGTATGGTGTGTGTTGCTAATGGTCTATGGCTGTAGTATTCCTAGGTCGGTTGGCACCTGGGGCAGATCGCTGCTGTGCACCCCCCCCCCCCCCGGCTTATCATCTCCACCCCCCCCCCCATCTTACCTTCTGGGAATGCTGGAAGTAGTCGGGTGGCTGTCAGCTCAACTGGTTTTCTGCCCCAGAACAGGAAGTAATGTCAGAGGGAGCAGGGAACCGACAGAGCCGACAGCCGCACGGCTTCTCCTTGCACCCCCCTGCAGCGTGCACCCAGGACAGACTGCCCCCACCGCCCCGCCCTTAGTATGCCACTGGTCTGTGGTATGGGGGAGGGGGAGAACCTGGTGGAGGCTGGGCACTGAGAGACCCTGGGAAATCTGTTTTTTTTTATTATTGCCATTGTGCAGTGGGAACCGGGTTTATTCTTGGAATGTGGCGGGTATTAATTCGCCCATTAAGAGAACAAAGATCTTACAGGAGCTAAAGAAAAAGCATGTTTTATAACCTGTCTTCAGGACCCCACCTAAACGATGAGGAACACCAAAAATTGAAGCGTAGCTGGGTGGGGGCAGTACATTATTCATCTGGTACTACCCATAGTGCAGGATAGTATTCTTGATCAGTAAATTAATACCATTTCAGATTCATAAGGTGCTGGTGGGATGGGGGGGTAGATATATGTTGGTCCATTTGACCGTTCAGAGCTCAGAGCTGGTCATTCTGAATGTTTATGCCCCTAATGTTTTCACTCTCTCCTTCTTTTAGACACTGATTAAAGTTGTAACGCCATATCTATATTTGCCTCTTCTAGTTCGGGGGATTTTAATATTGCAATGGATCCTTCTTTAGATAAAAAGGGTGGAAGGGGGGGGGCAGTAGAGAGGGGAGGGGATTAGGGGGAGTTTGTTAGTTGGGGAACAAAAAGGAAAAATTTGATATTATTATTTTTCTTAGCCATTTATCGTAATATCCTGCTGGTTACGGTGTTACACGTTGTACACTTTTATGTCAATAAAAAGATTTATTTAAAAAAAAAAAGGGTGGAAGGGGCCATGTTGACCTTAGACCCAGTCGGGGCCTTCAATATTTTTGTAAAGACCTAGATTTGGTGGATCCCTGGTGGATTTTTCATCCTTTAGACAAAGAGTCTACCCATATTGCTAGGGCACATTTGGTCATGTCTCACATTGATTATATGTTTGTGACATCCACTCATTTCCATAGGGTTACTGAGGCAAATATAGATCTCCCTATGCTCCCAGACCATTCCCTTTTCCAAGTTGATCTTCAAGGTGTATTGGATGAGTGGGTCCCAGACTTGTGGCGTTTTCCATCATATTTGTACTGGGATTCTTCCTTTAGATCTTATCTTGTCCAGAAGTGGCAACATTATTAGGCACATAATGAGCGCCATGCTTCAGACCCCATATTATTTTAGGAAACAGCGAAGGCTGTTGGGGAAATCATTGCCTATGTGGCTGCTAGGAGATGGAAACAGGCCAAAGAACTGTTGTATTTGGAACGTCAGGTTGACCGATGTAAGAGGGAGTAGATTATGTGTCCTACGACGGCTAAAGACAATATACAAGCAGCTAGGGTGGCCCTCAGTTTTCTAGTTCATTACCAGATCATTAAGTCCCTTGTGTATTATAAGCACGAGCTATATCAACATGGGAATCAGGATGGGAGGTTGCTAGCTCACTTAGTCCATCCCTGGGAGGGTCCCCGTTTTTTTAATAAAAGTATTTATCATCAGGGTAAATTTGAGTCTAATAAGGACTAGCTGATACTTTTGTTTTCCCAATATCTTGCTTGCTTCTATCAGCAATCCTCTGTCCCACTTGAAGCAGTTCAGGCATATGTCTCTACTATGGCTTTGCCTACGATTGACCCACAGGTAGTTGGGCGTTTGCATGAGCCGATTTCGGCTTTGGAGATCCTTCAGGCTATAAGACAGGCCCCATTGACTAAGACTCCAGGCCCCAATGAACGAAGTGCCGAATTTTATAAGCTTCTCCAGAATCATGTTTCATTACCACTGGAGACATATCTTGGATGAGTTTGTGATGTCGCTGCTTTTCCAGTTCATGCAAATCACTCAATAATAGTGGTATTGCCTAAGCCTGGTTGCGACTCCTCTCAGCTGGACTCATATAGACCTATCTCTTCGCTCAGTTTTGAGGTGAAGCTGATGGCTAAGATCCTAGCAACTCAGATGTCAGGCCTGCTGCCAGATCTTATCCATCAGCATCAGGTGGGCTTTGTACAATCCCAACAAGTGGTTCGGCATCTTCTAAAGAAGTAATATCTATTGTTCAAATATGCAAGCTGGAATGACTGTTTGGAACAGTGTGGCCTAGAAGATGCTGAGTTTTTTTGTTCCATATTCCTATTTATTTATTTATTAGGATTTATTTACCGCCTTTTTGAAGGAATTCAGTCAAGGCGGTGTACAGTAAGAATAGATCAAACATGAGCAGGAGGCAATTAGAGCAAATTATGGCATGCTATACTACTTGCAATGACAACACAATATGTACTAGAACATTATAATTGGTAGTGAAGGGTAAGGCAAAGTTGTAACATATAGATGAGTAAGAAAGTAGGAAGAATTAGAAAGTAAGGTGATTGATTTGAAGAAAGTTGCACGTGAGGTCATAGAGATGGTTAAATATTATCTCAGCTAGGGTAGGAGTGGATAAACATGTCTCGCTGCAGTATGTGCAGCCCGAGTCAATCCTTGTGTGTGTGTATGAGTGAGGCTAACAAGTTAGTTACTTCTTCCGTTAAAGGCTTGGTTGAAGAGCCAAGCTTTCACCTGCTTCCTGAAGTAGAGGTAGTCTTCTGTTGAGTGGAGCCGTTCAGGCAATGCATTCCAGAGTGTGGGGGCTACTCCAGAGAAGGCTCGCTTGCGGGTATTACATCGTGTAATGTCTTTTGGAGAGGGTGTAGTTAGTGAAAGTCCTTGGGAGGACCTTAGTGTCCTTGGTGGTGTGTGGAGGATCATTCCAATCCTTCTGATACTCGGGACCATTTTCTTTCAGGGCCTTGAAAATCAGACATAGAGTTTTAAATTTAGCCCTGTATTGTACTGGTAGCCAATGAAGTTTTTGCAAAAATGGTGTGATGTGGTCACGTCGCTTGCAACCTTCTATGCAGGGCCATGCCTAGGGTCTCTGGTGCCCCCCTGCAGACTATCAGTTGGCTCCCCCCCCCCCCCCCCCCCGGTGTGGCACAAGATGGCAAGGCTTACAAGCCTTTCTTGCGAAATACTTGATCGCAAATAATTTTTTATGATTTTTAACCGTGAAAATGATCGCTTACCACTTGCCACACTGACAGGAATTGTCAGCAATATTCTTAGAAAACAAATTGCTATACATTGCAAAATAAGATAGCAGATGTAAATTCTCAACGTGGACATATTCCAAACACTAAAATGAAAATAACATGATTTTTTTCTACCTTTGTTGGCTAGTGACTCTGTTTTTCTATCCATATTGGTCCGAGTCTCTGATTCTGCTGCTCTCTATCTGTTCTCTTAACTCCGTTTCCAGGGCTTCCTTTCCATTTATTTCTTTACTTTCCTCCTTTCTTCTTCATTTCTTGCCCTACATCCATAAGTAAATGCTGTGTCCTCCTCTGTGAAATTGACTGGAGGAGGTATAACATGGATCCAGCTTTTGCCTATTTTCTCCATGTGCAGTTTTTCTCCTCTCTTCCCTTTCCCTCATCTCCATCCATGTGCATCTTTTTTTTTCTTTCCTCATCTCCATCCATGTCCAGCACTTCTCCTCTCTCATCCCCTCCATCCATGTTCAGCATTTCTCCTCTCTCGTCCCTCCCCTTTATCCATATAAAGCAATAATTCTCTCTCTCCTCTCCTCCATCCAAGACCAGCATTTCTCCTCTCTCCCCGCCAACTCCTCCATCCATCCATGTCCAGAGAATCTCTCTTCCCTGCCCTCCCCTCCCATCCATGTCCAGCGATTCTCCTCTCTCCCCTGAACCACATAAAAGCCAGAAACTGTGCAATCTCTGCAGCACTGTTTCAGGCTTGGGCAGGCCCAAGTGGGCCTTACAGTCATTCCCTTCTGTCATTCTCCATATCTCTCTCACTCAGACTAAGCAGTATATCATCTTTAACTACCCATAGGGTGAGCAGATGCCTTTCTGCCAGGTCATAAAGAACAGAAGCCAGCGCTGGATTCTTTTTTAAGTTATTTCTCAAAGGCACTTTCTGCACAGACATAAAAAGGTTAATAAATAAAACCCAAAAAACAAAATCCATAACCTAAAAACAAACACAAAAAAGCACTGACTCTAAAGTTTAGCAATTTCATTAAAGCAAAATGTATTTTCACATATCACAAACTCTCCTATCCAAGCAGAATGTTTTATATTTATTTATTTATTGCATTTATATCCCACATTTTTCCACCTCTTTGCAGGCTCAATGTGGCTTACAATACATCATGAATGGTGAAGATATATAAGAAATAAACATTTAGTAATTACACACAAAACATTTAGTAATTACACACAAAAAAGCAATCAGATTTTCACTTACCAGCTCTTCACAGCTAAACTTCCTCTTTGAACCTACTGTTTGAACCATCAGCCAATGGAATAGCTTTTAGCTGTAGATATCTCAGGTTACCTGATCAGATAATTATGCACACATCATTGCAGTCATGCTCTCCTCTCAGTGTACATGCTCAAAAAAAAAACAACTTTGAACCACTTACAGATTTTAACAATTACACTATTTATTTTTTATTTCTCCCCAGTCTCACTTGCACGCCTTTCTCCAAACCTGTTCTCTTTAATTTGAATGTTGTTCACTTCAAGCTCACCCCGAATGAGAAGTTGTTCCTACACCAAAGACATATGTAGCACTGGTTGTATTCTTTTAAACAACTTCAGCAGAGGTGTCTGCCTCAGTTAGCACTGCTAGGCTGCCTTCACTTTCTGACGTGGAGAGGGAAGGGCAGGGGAGAGAGGAGAATCACAACTTCAGGTAAAAGATTTTGCAAGTGAACGGAGCGGCGCCCTCCAGAGGTCAGTGCCCCCCTGCGGTGCTTACCCCACCTACCGTGTTGGCACGGCCCTACTTCTATGAGTCTTGCTGCTGCATTCTGAATGAACTGGAGCTGATGCAGGCCCTTTGTAGTCAGATCATTGTATAGTGCATTGTCCAGTCTTGATGTTACCATGGCATGCACAACTGGGATAAGATTTACCTTCTCGATGTAAGGAGAGAGGCTGTTGGCACGGCCCTACTTCTATGAGTCTTGCTGCTGCATTCTGAATCAACTGGAGCTGGTGCAGGCCCTTTGTAGTCAGACCATTGTATAGTGCATTGCAGTAATCCAATCTTGATGTTACTATGGCATGCACAACTGGGATAAGATTTACCTTTTCGATGTAAGGAGAGAGGCAGCGTAGCTGTCACAAATAGTAGAAGCAGCTCTTAAAGATTGCTTGGATTTAGGGAATCAGAGTAAGTGTTGAATCTAACTGTATTCCAAGGTTCCTGATATTGTTGACTCCTGAGGCAGGTGCCTGGGAGCCGAAATGCAGATCTGCGTCAAGTCTGATTCTAAAGTGTGAGACAATTAAAAAAAAAAATTTCTTTGTCTACCCTTGTACTTAGGTACAACTGCCACATATAGAGGGCATTTTCAAAGAAACGTCTAAGTCAGACTTTGGACGTTTTACAAAGACATCCAAATTTGGAGACGGGGAGAAAGTCATTTTCAAAAAAAGATGGACGTCCATCTTTCATTTCGAAAATACCAAGGATGTTTGGATGTCGTATTTGGACGTCCTTTTTTTTTTGTCCATTTTTGAACAAAACACGTCCAAATGCAACACATTTACAACAGAAGAGAAATGGTTTAATGGTTAGTGCAGCAGGCTTTGATCCTGGCAACATGGGTTCAACTTCCACTGATGCTCCTTGAGACTTTGGGCAAGTCAAATACAGAAAGGGCATTTTTGGATATGACATGTAAGTCTGAATTTGGATGTTTTTTGTAAAACGTCCAAAATCAGAACAAGAAAGGTCATTTTCTACACAAAAAAAGCCTATCTTTTCCTTTTGAAAGTACTGTTTGGAAAAATGTTTTGTGATTTGGGGGAGTAAGGGGAGGTGATCCCCGAGTCCCTCCAGTGGTCATCTGGTTATTTGGGGCACTTCTTGAGTGGAGTAAAGGAGTAGCCTAGTGGTTAGTGCAGCAGACTTTGATCCTGGGGAAGTGGGTTCAATTCTCACTGCAGCTAGTTGTTATAAAAACAGGTCTAGCTCAAAACATTAAGCTTTAGTATTGGATGTCTTTGTTTTGTTCCATTATTGCTGAAAGACGTCCATGTCTTAGGAACACCCAGGTCCCGCTTTGAGCATGCCCCCTTGAAATTTGGACATCCTTCTGACGGACTTCAGAGAAAGACGTCCAAAAAGAGGTTTTGATAATACTGATTTGGACGTTTCTGTGAGATAAACGTCCAAATGCTGATTTATGTCACTTTTTGGATGTCTATCTCTTTTGAAAATAAGCCTGTTAGTCATGTGCATTTGTGCCTACCATAAAATAATGAGTGGAGTGGAACGGTGTTTTTCCAAAAATACTAGGAGAAAATGTTTCTTCATTCAACGAGTAATTAAACTCTGGAATTAGTTGCTAGAGAATGCAGTAAAAACAGTTAGCTTAGCGGGGTTTTAAAAAAGTTTGGATGGCTTCCTAAAGGAAAAGTCCATAGACCTTGGGGAAAATCCACTGCCTATTTCTAGGATAAGCAGCATAAAATATACTTTTTTGGGATCTTGCCAGGTACTTGTGTCCTGGATTGGCCACTGTTGGAAACAGAATGCTGGGCTTGATGGACCTTCAGTCTGTCCCAGTATGGCATGGTACTTATAGACTTGGCAATGAGGCTGCGCCAAAATGTGGGCATATAAATGCCAACTTATGCTTGTATTCTATAACAGCAATTAAGTACAATGTTACTGTTATAGAATTTGTGCTTAGCACACACACTTTCCCCCAAATTCTATAAACGGTGACTAAAGTTGCACACACAAATCTGCATGCGTTGCATAACAAGCTAATCAGCGCCAATAATATGGTCACCAACAAGCAATTATCAGCACTAATTGGCACTAGTTGGGATTTACACACACAACTTTCTAAGCATGTTCTGTAAAGTGGTGCACGTAAACAGGGGCAGCACAAGGCAAGATGCCACCTGAGGCAGGGCTAAGATGCCGCCCCCCCCCCCCCCCCCCCCCCCCCGGGGCCAAATTAAAATTCTTTCTTCATGTTTGAAAAGTCACCGGTGGCAGCGATTCTATTACACTGCCCTGCCACCAGCGCTGGCCTCTTCTGTACTGTGGCCGCCTTTGACAAAACAGGAAGTTACATGAGGCGGCCACAGTAAAGTGAAGAGGTGGGTGCCAGCGGCAAGGTAGCATATCAGAATTGCTGCCACTGCCTGCTTTTGGAACATAAAAAAAGAAGGTAAATCTCGGGGAACAGGGTGGAGGAAGGAAGGGGGAGATGCTGCTCCCCTAAGAGTGAATCCTGAGGCTCCCGACACAGGTGGCCTAATGGTAAGGCTGCCCCTAGGCATAAATTTTAATGTGTGCCTTGGATCACAAAAGGGGCATGGCCATGGGAGGAGCATGGGCGGGTCATGAGCATTCCTGAAAATTACTTGCACTGTTACAGCATATGCCCAATCTGTGCCTAAATAAGACATGGGCATTTACAACAGGTTTTAGCTAATGTAAATGACTGCACCTAAACTTCAGTCTCAGGATGGCCGCTATGTCTGGTTTATAGAATTGTGCTAAGCGTGGTTTTATTAGCACCAATTTTTTTGGCACCTTATATAGAATCTGACCCTTTGCACCTAATTATAGGTGACAAAGAATTACCCCCTTAATGTTCTCATCTCACCTTTCAAATACAAAAAGCCTGCCACGCCACTGGTGCAATGAATATGGACTTTTCTGCTTATAGTTCCTTTAATATAGATGCTTTCATTCGTGTATAGGAGTGAAGTGGGGAGCAGTCCCAGGGAGTAGTAAATCAAGTGATTTTGTGGCTGTGGTGGCAGTGTTGGAGGCAGGGCCGGTCTTAGACCGAGGCGGCCGCATAGGGCCCCGCGCGGCGCGCCTCAGTCAGCCTTGACCTAGTTCCGCCCGGGGATCGCCGCCGCTCGTCCGAACTGCCCGCCCTCTTCTCTCCCCCACGATCGATCATCGATCCCTTTCCTTTTTTGCTTTTAAATTTACCTCCAGTCCTGCAGCGTCAGTGAAAGCGCTCCCAGCCAGTAAAAGCGCTTCTCTTCGCTGTGCCCCGCCTTCTTCTGACGTCATGAAACTGGAGAAAGGATAGGGACAGGGGGCTACAGATGGTAGACAGAACACATAAGGACACAGGAGGATGGTGGACACGGTGAGAGAAAAAATATCAAACGGAAAGAAGACACTGCATAAAACAGAAGACACTGGGACCAAAGCGAATAGAAAAACTAAATGATCAGACAACAAAGGTAGAAAAAAAGTATTTTATTCAGAATTTATTAATTGGAATATGTCAGCTTTTAGAAATGTGCATCTGTGATATTTTGCATGTAAGTTTCAATTTTTCTAGTATTTCTGCATGCTGAGTCTAACTTCTTGAGGTAACTTTCCATTCAGTATTTTGCCTTCATATTTGTTGTGTCATGTGTTTTTCATGTGTGATCAAGGTACAGTATCCTGCTAGCGTGTAGTATTTGCAGCCCTTTTTTTTTTTCACAAGGTAGTGTATTGGTGTTATAGAGCCTGGTGTAATTACAGTTCTGCCTTTCCATGCATAAGGTTGTAGCTCGTCCTGTCCTTGGAATTAGTGCTGTTATGGTTTGGTAAGGTTCTGACTGTGTTTTTGCACAAGTTTGTGTATAGTGTTTTGCAGTGGAGAGATTGTGTGTCCGCACCTCTGACCCCCCGGGGTTATGAGAATTTGAACTACTAATTGTGGACTTGAACTGAATAATTTCTTGGGAGGGGGGGTTTCATGATAGCATTGTGCTTATTATTTCAATCAGTTTTTCTGTACAAGTTTAGCTTCATTTGTCTTTATTTGAAATTTCATAAATAAAAAATTTTCTAAAAATTGAATAATCTTATCAATGGGCGGGGGCGGGGCTAGGATAGGGGCGGGGCTAGGATGGGGCCCCACCAAATTGGTCTGCATAGGTCCCCGCACTTGCTAAGACCGGCCCTGGTTGGAGGGCAGCCAGAAAGCTGAACATAGAGCATTAGAGGCCATCCTGTATTTCTGAAAGCTGTATTGAAAAGAAACTCTTCTAGCAGTCAAACAATGCAGAGGGGAATTTCTGGTACTGTAATAATGCAAACTCAGACCAAGGGGAATCCTGCAGTCATGTGAAAAGCACTGGAAATTCCATGTCATCAGCATTTGAGCTTGTCAGTGGAGCCAAAACCTAGAGGGGAAACTACAGAGCTAGCACATGACCCTGACACTTCAATTACTCAAGTATACAAGGATGTTTTATGAATGCATTCTGTTCTTTCGCAGTGCAGCCAGCTGGAGAGCCAGACTGAGGCTTGGAACACTCACTGGTTAAATAGTGAATAACATTAAAAAAAAAACACAGGAGACTGTTGAGGTTGGGAAGAAACAGAGGGCTGCGAGCAAGTAAATAATAGTGTCGACACCTGTGGGTACAGGTGGGGATGGAATGTATTTTAGCAGGTACAGCTGGGAATAGGTTACGTTCCATTGGGGATGGGTGAAATTTCTGTCCCCGTGCAACTCTGTATTTCGCACAAGCTAAATTGTAGAGATGAATCAGTACAGTTTTGTGAAAGTTTGCCTTCCTTAAGTTGCCAAATGAAAAAAGACAAGAAGTGGGGAGTTCATAGCACTTGCTTCTTTATTATTATTATTAGCATTTGTATAGCGCTACCAGACGCACGCAGCGCTGAACACCTGATACAAAGAGACAGTCCCTGCTCAAAAGAGCTTACAATCTAAATAAATTTCCTTTAATACGAAAAGCTGCTGGTGTGTCTAAAACATAATGGTCCCAAGATCCTCCTATTGTCTCTCCCAGTATAGTGGTCATGTATCTCTGGATCCGTCTCCAAAAGGCTCTAACCTTTGGGCATCCCCAAAATGCATGGTATAGTGTGTGTGGTGTCATAGGGAGGGGAGGAGGGGGGAAGGGGGAGGGGATAAAACAGTAAAAAGGTTGATGACTAAATGTAGCAAATTGTTTTCATTTTTCCTTGTTTTAATACCGAGCTTGAATATCAAGAGATGTAAAGTATTTATGTTTTTGAGATGTCATCAATAAAAATGTTGAAACATAAATAAATTTCCTTGTTTCTTAGCCAAGTAGAGAAAATTAAACACATAAAACTGGCATACCTAATCTACTAGGAATACACTCATCTTTCTTATGCTAGTTTATCAAATTAGAGCTGATATTTTAGTGTGGTCATCATGTTAATCCACTTGAAAGATGATAAATAGAAATAAAATAAGCCTTTGAAAGCTTGTCAAAATTGCATGGTTAATCCTATTAAAAAAGGCTGTGGTGGCAGTGTTGGAGGGCAGCCAGAATGCTGAACATAGAGCATTAGAGGCCATCCCGTATTTCTGAAAGCTGTATTGAAAAGAAACTCTTCTAGCAGTCAAACAATGCAGAGGGGAATTTCTGGTACTGTAATAATGCAAACTCAGACCAAGGGGAATCCTGCAGTCATGTGAAAAGCACTGGAAATTCCATGTCATCAGCATTTGAGCTTGTCAGTGGAGCCAAAACCTAAAGGGGAAACTCAGGAGCTTAGCCTAGAATGGGTGGCAGAGCCGGTGGTTGGGAGGCGGGGCTAGTACTGGGAAGACTTATACGGTCTGTGCCAGGGCTGGTGGGTAGGAGGTGGGGATAGTGCTGGGCAGACTTATACGGTCTGTGCCAGAGCCAGTGGTGGGAGGCCGGGCTGGTGGTTGGGAGGCGGGGATAGTACTTGGCGGACTTATACGGTCTGTGCCCTGAAAAAGACAGGTACAAATCAAGGTAAGGTATTCACAAAAACTAGCACATATGAGTTTATCTTGTTGGGCAGACTGGATGGACCGTGCAGGTCTTTTTCTGCCGTCATCTACTATGTTACTATGTTACTATTAAAAAGTCATGCTCTTATTTTCTTTTCTTTTTGTTTTACTTTGTTTTATTTCTTTTTTTTAGCTGATATTGTGCAATTGGCATCCTCAGTCACTGACAGAAGAGCTGCTGTTCTGCAAGCAGTCATTTTTATGCGTACCATAACACTGGCTCTTAACCATGTCCTCAGAAATTCCCTGCCAGTTGGGTTTTCAAGATATCCAAAACTGATATACAGTACATGAGACACACTTGAACACACTGCAAGTACCTCTTGCATATTTGAGGTGGCTATTTATTTATTTAATTTATATCCCACATTATCCCAATAGACCAGGTTCAATGCGGCTAACAACTTATTGTGATTAATAGTACAAAAAGTGATGCAGGATAGTATACATTATGCATCAATAACAAAGTAAATGAGGATTGAGTATTACAATATGCAATATGGAAATGAATGCTAGACACAAAAAGGTACCAATTTATGGTCATTCATGTATAATAACAATTAGAATGGAACTGAGAAATTGAATAATTGTACAATTAGGGGTTTAAATTAATTATGATCATCTGTGAGAAATTGCTTAAACAGAGAGGTTTTAAGGTATTTCTGGAATAACAAATAATAAGGTTCCAATCTGATGAATGTTGTGAGGGAATTCACAGAGGTAAGGGAATCCTGACATGTAGATTGACTTGTAGATCACATTTTAATCTACAAATAAAGAAATCATTTTTGTAAAATCTCTGCCTCATTGTCCAGTTTGTATAAAGCAATACAACATCTGGACAGAAAGACTATCTGAATGCAGTAACTGTTTTGCACTTATCTTCAGTAAAGAGAAATGGAGCTATGGGGCTGATATGGATTACCTTGCCTCTGGGAAAGGAGGAGGCAATGTGGGAACAAGAACACGTGGTATAATTATGATTTCACACTCCGGAATTTATAACAACCAATTTACGTTCCCTTACGGACCCAAATCCAAAATCTAGCTATACTAGCAAGCAATGAAACAAACCTCAATGGTTGAAAAAATAAAGGCTGTTTATTTATGAGTAACTAGTGAAAATCCAAGTGGCTACAAATGATATACATTTATATAAGAATGCAAGGAAACTCAGGAAACTGAAAGACAAGTATGGGAATGGGACATGGGAAAAGGACAGAGTAAATGCACATTAAACCCTAGGGTAGGCCTTTAATCCGGGCCCCTTTAGCAATAGCATATAGCTTTATACAACCTGAATGTAGATGGTGCACCAGATGTCCTGCATAGACAGAAGATCCCCAGATGAGTCTCGGCAGAACAATGTAAAGTGAATGGCATCCCTGAATGATGGCAGACTCAGTCAAATGGAAAAAAGACATCTTTTATACAGTTCTGATGGAGGCAGAAGTTCTTGGAGCTGGCAAGCTGTTCCCTATATTCTGTATCATCTGACCCAGAGAATTATTGCAAAGTCAAGCAGCATCAGCAAACTGCAACTCTGGGATCTTGGCTCCAGATGGTATATGTCACATAAATCCTAATCTCGCTTTAATTGACATATTGTTGCACTAGCTCTGAACTGGCTATCACAACAGTATTGTTTGTTTCAGATGTTATGATTTGAAGAATCACAATATTGTCCCATTTAAGTCATTCTGGAAGTCAACTTAACCACGAGTCATTGTTTCAATAAACAATATGAGGATGTTGTCACAGCTGCCCAGATATGGAATCAGCCAGGTTGGCAGGGGCCTTCCTGCAGAACTTGGCAAAATCTTGCCAAGTGATGCTGATCTGGCTCCAAGTCTGTAGTCTATAGTGCAATCTTCCAAAGATGTTTCCATTAGCCAGACTCTGAATTTAAGTGCCATATATTGTAATATTATAGTGTAGTGCTATGTAGGTGGTGTTATCCCTACAGAGCACTCCATATCTTGAGCAGTTGTTTGAAGGGACCAGGGCTGTTAAGGGAATTCCATTTCCCCCCCCCCCCCCCAAAAAACAGAGAGAACCTGCTCTCTTGGGTATGAGTGTGTGTGCTTTGAGTAAAGAAGGGAGAGGACTGGGAAGAAATAAATGTTCTGTGGGGGTCCTGTGCTGTGACTCCATCAAAGGACCACCCTGCAACTTGGACACCACCTTACATTAAGTTTTCTTATATTCCACTTTATAATTCATACAATAAATAACATAAAACCTATGACCTGATATTCAAAAGGAATGTTGCATTGGCTGCCAGATGGCCAGTGCATAACTCCTCTATCCATAGATTTTTAAGACGGTATACATAGTATCGGGATGTTTAAATCACTAAGGAGCCCTTTAACTATGCTGCATTAGGCACTAATGTGCACCTACTACTGTATGCCTACTGTAGCTAAAATGGTGTACTGCGGGAAACACTTAGGTGTCCTGTGGTTACTGACTAATTAGCACACACTAACCATGCACTACAAAATAGAGGAGGTGTGTTAGTGGGCAAAGAGTTGCCATTTCTGCTCTTATCAGCACAGTTACATTACCATGCACTGCTTAGTGCAGGAATACCATGTAAGCCCTTATTGCCAACAAAATGGGTAGCTGTAAGCAGTGGTGTGCTGGAGCCGGCTCACACCGGCTCGCAAGAGCCGGTTGTTAAATTTATTGGCATCTTGTGAGTCGGTTGTTTACCAAGTGTGAGCCGGCTCGCTTGCCTCTCCTCCCTCAACCCCGCGAGCTGCAGACTCCCCTGCTCCGCAGGTCATGCATCATCTCCTGTCTGCCCTCAGCTCCCCGATAGCCCTCGTTTCCTTCCTGCAGCCGCCCTGCCTTTAAATATTGTATTTTTCCTCGAGTCACAGCGCTGGCATTGAAAGCAGCAGGCTCGGCTCGGCTCCAGCCTTCCCTCGCATGGTTCCGCCCTCTTCTGATGTATTTCCTGTGAACCATGTGAGAGAAGGCTGAAGCCGAGCCTGCTGCTTTCAGTGCTGGCACCGCGACTCGAGGAAAAATACAATATTTAAAGGCAGGGCGGCGGCAGGAAGGAAATGAGGGCTATCGGGGAGCTGAGGGCAGACAGGAGATGATGGACAACCTGGAGAGTGGGGGATCGGGAATGGGGGGGGGGGCTGGAAGAAGGCAGGAAATGTCTGGTGTTGAGTAGGGGAGGGGCTAGAAGGGAGATGGTTGACATGGGCTGCTGGGGGGGGCTGGAAGGAGATGGTTAACATGGGTGGATGGAGGGGAGGGCAGGGGAGAGGAGAGTTGCTGGACATGGGTGGATGGAGGGGAGGGCGGGGGGAGAGGAGGGTTGCTGGACATGGGTGGATGGAGGGGAGGGGAGGGCAGGGGGAAGAGGAGGGTTGCTGGACATGGGTGGATGGATGGAGGGGAGGGCAGGGGGAAGAGGAGGGTTGCTGGACATGGGTGGATGAATGGAGGGGAGGGCAGGGGAGAGGAGGGTTGCTGGACATGGATGGAGGAGAGGGAAGGGAGAGAGAAGAAATGCTGGACATGGATGGAGGGGAGGGAAGAGTGAGGAAGGAGATGAGATGAGCAAAAAGGAAGAGAGGAGAAAAACTGCACATGGATGAAGAAAATAGGCAGAAGCTGGATCCTCTGGACAGTCAAGTCTGAGGTGGACCAGAAATGAAGAAGAAAGGAGGAAAGGAAATAAATAAATAAATGGAAAGGAAGCCCTGGCAACGGAGTTAAGAGAACAGATAGCAGCAGAATCGGATACTGGGCCAGCATGATCAGAAAAACAAAGTCACCAGACAACAAAGGTAGAAAAAAAAATATTTTTATTTTCATTATAGTGTTTGGAATATGTCCACTTTGAGAATCAGGTGTTCATCATTAAAAGTTTATATTTATTTACTTATTTATGGCATTTTATTCCACTTTAAACAGATTGGAACCTGGGATCATTTAATTTTTTTTCCTGAAGTAATGCATTGCCCCCCTCCCCCCAGGCTCACTCCCCGGCTATAGCCAGCTCTGCAATTTGGGAGGGGGACGCAGAGGTGGACCGGGGAGAGAGCCTGTTGTTAAACATTTACCAGCACACCACTGGCTGTAAGTGTTTATGTGGTAAAATATTTTAATGGCCACACACTAATGGCAACATTAGAGCAAGGCCATTAATACAAAAAGGCCATTTTTGCAGCTGTGATAAAATTGGCCTTAGCACGTGGGAAAAACCCATGTATGGGCATGCTAAGACCACTTTTTTTGACAAAATGTATTGAAATTTTCACATGTGAATATACAAAATAGAACAGAAACAAGATGCTACCAAATAATACAAGCATAATAAACTGCTGACTGTGTATATAAGAGTATCCTGTAGAAAAAGTCATATTAGAGGTTATAAGGCTACATCTGCACAAAAAGAGTCAAATAAAGTCCATGTTTTCTTGACTGAAGACATATGGAGTTTAAGGGCCGTGGCTGCTTCATATTTCCTTATAATACATAGATAACTCTACCATTCAGGAAAATTAAGTTTTGAGTTATCTTTCCAGTTACAAATAATAGGTGAGTAGCCAAAGAGATCGTTATTCTGAACAATTTTGTACGTGAGTCTGGAATTAAAAGTCTGGATTGAACAAGCGAAAGATCACAGTTTTATATGTGATGGGTGTATCTTCAAATAATTTGAAGATTTTAATCCAGTTCCATACATATTCCTGATAAGCAAAAGCATTTTTTCAGTAAAATAGTACGTAAGGTAAAGAGCCTATTTCTGCAAAGCAAGACCTACATTTATTCAGATTATCCTAAGGCCACTTTTTGTCTATGTCATCTCTGTGATACTTTGTACCATACTTTGTAAGCCGCACTGAACCTGCTATCGAGCGGGAAAGAGCGGGGTATAAATGCCACAAATACATAAATAAATGACCCAATGTTCTCCGTATCATTGTGGGCTGGGTTGGGGAAGGAGCAAAGAAAGCACCACAAGTTATCTTTTTTAGTGGCTATAGTCAACCACTAAGAGGATAACGTATTCATTTAGTTTAAGCCAGCTGATAGTGGCATTGAATATACAGACTAGCTGGTTCAAAACTTAGAGGCCATTTTACAAAAGTGTGCTAGAATTTGCAGGTCATGCGTTAATTCTACCATTAGCGCGCAGTAAGTGCGGAGTGTTAGGAGGTGGTAAGTGGTCCCATGTTGCCGCTCGCTAACTGGCTAATGCAAAGTTAAGTATAACGTGCTAGCTGCTAATGCTCCCATGTCCACTCTCTGCCCATACCATGCCCCCTTGGAGAAAAATTAAGAAAAATAACACAGTTTAATGCGCTGGAGCAGCCAAACTACTACAAAATGATTTAACACGTATGTGTGGTAGCCTTAATCTGGTGATCCTAACAGCTGAAAATCCAGTCCCTAATTAGCACTTTTTATTAAAATAGCATTGAGTGCTAAATTCAGTGCTCAACTTTGGGCGTGAGGACTTAAACCGGCCGAAACCTAGTGTAAATCTGATGTGCAAATTGGATGCAAATTCCTGCTCTTCTGTAACAGTACGTGCAACTTTTTAAATGCCCCTGACCTGTCTATGCCATTCCCATAGCCACACCCCCTTTTCGAGTTGCACACAATCCAATTGAGGCACACACTGGTACGGAATAGCAGGTAACAAGATCAGCACCCAAATCACAATGCCAATCAAGTGCTTGTTAACTCCAATAATTAAATCATTGGAGCCCATTATTTTGGATGCCAATCTGGAATCTGTGCCTAAATATGGGTGACCTTTATAGAATCTAGGGAAAAAATCATGTAAGAAAAGCTTGTGTGGCTAGGCTCTAATTTTACCTGGGGGGGGGGGGGGGGGGGGAGAGGGGAGTTCCATAACTTTGGGTCTAAGAAATAGAAGGTTGAATGACGAGTGCTTTCCAATCGGCACACAATGTATTTGGAAAGGTTTGAAGTAGCTCATAAAGTTTCTGAGCAGGCTTATAGGGACATAGGGAGGATATACCTGAATAAAATATTTTATGGATCATGGTAAGAATCTTAGGGGTCCTTTTACAAAGATGCGCTGAAAATGGCTTGCGGTAAAGTAGGCGCATATTTGGATGTGCTCCAATCCATTTTTAGCACGTCTGTAAAAAAGGTCTTTTTTTTGTTGCCGAAAATAGACTTGCGGCAAAATCAAAATTGCTGCGCGTCCATTTTGGGTCTGAGACTTTACTGCCAGCTATTGGCCTAGCGGTAAAGAATCCAGGTGGTAATGACCTACGCATGTCATATGCCACTTGGCGCACGTCCGTTACGCGTGCCAGAAAATATTTTGAAGACGCGGGTAGCAGACGTGCACCAAAATTGAAATTACCGCAAGGGCCATGTGGTAACCGGGTGGTAACTCCAATTTGGCGCGTGTTCAGAGCGTGTAGGCGCCTACGCGGCATAGTAAAAGGGCCCCTTATATTGACAACAAAATTTTACTAGAAGTCAATGACGGTGAATAAGCAGAGGGGAAACATGATCACGTTTATGTGTTTAATTGTAATCTGAAGTAGCTTTGCCAAAGCGGTGTTGCAATAGTCAAGTCTTGGAAAGAACAAGTACACATAAAATTGTGCATTGGGATGAGATGTTTAGTAGAGAACGTACTGAACAAAACTAGTGTAAGACAACAAAACACTGTTTGTTTATCACAGAAACATGAGTTTCAAAGTATAAATACCTTGATAGTTCTTGAAAGGTGGTATAACAAATTCTAACAATAAATAAATAATGAGTCATACGACCAATGGGTCACTGGTTAAATGGGTCAGCTTGCACAATCCATTGCTTGCTTTGCTTTGAATAAATCAATCATATGACAGATTTCTCCCACATGGGGATATGCTCACAAAAAACCTGGCAGGTAAACAAATTTCACCCTCTAAAATGAGAAAGATGGTAAATTGGAGAGGGGGCAGACCCAGAACCTTGACAAACTACAGACAGACAGCAGTTTTAAAGGTGAAAACAAAACAATTTATTAATGGTGCAGGTAAAGGGTATCCTCTTTCTTTCAGAGGTGGGGAGAAATAAAACACAAAAACAAATTTTCGACACAAGAGTTCTCCCTGTGGCCTGCTCTTGCAGGGCCACAGCATGTACTAAAAGGCATGCCTCAAAAGGCAGCACAAACAGCTTGTCTCTGGCCTAGGGTCCCAGAGTTAAAGTTCTGTCTCAGCACAATTGGGCCAGACTTGGCCCTGAGTTCCAAAGCTACAGTTTCAGGGTTCCAAGATGAGCCTAGCCTATCTGAGTCTGAGTGGAGCTTCTGTAGCTTACACATATACAGTAGAGGCATATGCTGGAGGGCTTCTCTTCTTTCCTCTGGGCCTCTCTGACTGAGCTGGGATAATGACTTTTATCCCACCTAGACCACGCCCTCCCTGCTCTGCAGTTGCTGAGTCATCCTCTTCCTGCTGTGTGTAGTATGTTCTTTAAGACTGTGAGGGAGTGCTGTAAAGGGGGAACGGTAACAGATGGGTATTGGCAAATTTGTCAGGATACGGAATGATCATAATTATGCATAATCAACAGTATCTTGGAAAGGTACTTTTTCAACAGATTAACTTGTTCTTGTGGCATCAAAGCAGCCAGGTAAAAAAAAAAATGTCCAACATGAAGATATTTAAGGCATGTGCATTACTGATGTTGCAACCTTCTTTGAACCTTTTCTAATTCCACTAAATCTTTTTTTAGATACAGTGACCAGAACTGAACGCAATACTCAAAGGTGAGGTCACACCATGGAGCAATACAGAGGCACTATAGTATTCCTGGTCTTATTTACCGTCCGTTTCCTAATCATTCCTAGCATACTGTTTGCTTATTTGGCTGCCTCTGCACACTGGGCAGAAGATTTCAGCATATTGTCTACAATGACACCTAGATCTTTCTCTTGGGTGCAGACCTCCAAGGTGGACCCTGGCATTAAGTAACTATGATTCAAATTTCTTCCCAATGTGCATCACTTTATATTTGTCCACATTAAATTTCATCTGCTCTTTGGATGCCCAGTCTTCCAATTTCCTAAGATCTTCCTGCAATTTTTCACAGTCCACACATGCTTTAACAACTTTGAATAGTTTTGTGTTATCTGCAAATTTAATAGCCTCACAGGCAGTGGCGTACCAAGGGGGGGGGGGGGGGGGGCGGGGGGGGCGGTCCGCCCCAGGTGCCAGTGGGTGGGGGGTGCTCCGCTCCCACCGCCTCCTTTAAACAAAAATCGGCGAAGCAGCGTCGCAGGCAGCGCCTCACCTGCCCTGCTTGTGAAAAAAATCAAATCTCCTTCTCCTCGTCTTGACTTCTTGACGTCGACTCGGGCCTTCCAATCAATCACTATGTCCCGGCGCCCGCCCTCGCGGAAGTTACCTTAGAGGAGGGCGGGACATAGTGATTGATTGGAAGGCCCAAGTCAACGTCAAGACGAGGAGAAGGAGATTTGATTTTTACAAGCAGGGCAGACGAGGCGCTGCCTGCGATGCTGCTTCGCCGATTCAGACAGTAGTGAGAATGGGACTGAGGTGGGGAAGGAGAGGGGCGAAAGGGGTGGGGGTGTTCAGAGGGGAAAAGGGGAGGGGAGAAGGGGACTGGGGTGGGGGTCTCAGACAGGGGAGGGGAGGGGAGAAGGGGACTGGAGTGGGGATCTCAGACGGGAGAAGGGAAGGGAGGGGGGAAGGGGGCTGGGGCGGGGGTGGTTCAGAGGGGAAAAGGGAGGGGAGAAGGGGACTGGGGTGGGGGTCTCAGACAGGGGAGGGGAGAAGGGGACTGGGGTGGGGGTCTCAGACGGGAGAAGGGGAGGGGAGAAGGGGACTGGGGTGGGTGTTCAGATAGGAGATGGGGAGGGGAGAAGGGGACTGGGGTGGGGGTCTCAGACAGGGGAGGGGAGAAGGGGACTGGAGTGGGGATCTCAGATGGGAGAAGGAAGGGGAGGGGAGAAGGGAACTGGGGTGGGGGTGTTCAGAGGGGAAAAGGGGAGGGGAGAAGGGGACTGGAACTGGGGGCTGAAAAAAGGGGGCAGTTAGAGAGGGGACAGATCCTAGATGGAAGGGGGAGCGAGAGGGAGGGCAGACCCTGGATGGATGGGAGAGTTAGGGCAAATGGTGGATTGAAGGGGCAGAGAGAAAGGGCAGACAGTGGAGTGGATGGAAGGGAAAGGGCAGACAGTGAATGGAAGGGGCAGAGATAGAGGGCAGATGTGGATGGAAGGGGCAGGGTGAGAGGGCAGACATTGGATGGAGGGGACAGCAGAGAGGGCTGACACTGGATGGCAGAGAACGAAGACAGATGCTGGATGGAAGGAAGATGGTGAAAAGAAGATGAGGAAAGCAGAAACCAGAGACAACAAACTGTAAATAAAATATATATTTTTGTTTTTTGCTTTAGGATAAAGTAGTATTGTAGCTGTGTTAATAAATGTTTATAATAGAACATGTAAACAAGGTAATCTTTTTATTGGACTAATTTTAATACATTTTGACTAACTTTCGGAGAACAAAACCCCCTTCCTCAGGTCAGGATAGGATACTGTAACAGCACTATACTGTACTGACCCGAGGACGGAGGTTTTGGCCTCTGAAAGCTAAATGTATTAGTCCAATAAAATGGTATTATTTTACTTTCTATATTTGTTTTATTTCTATTTGTTAATTTGTAAAGTGGTGATTGGTACTTGTTAGTTTTTTTCAAATTTACATCTGCTGTCTTTATATTTTGCATAGTAATAGGGGACAGTTTCTGTGGTGTTGCATTGTATGCAGAGTCTGGCATTGGGGTTCAGTTTAATTTTTGTCTAAATAGAAAGTTTATGATTACTTATCCTATAGTGGATTAGGGTGTATCTGTGTTGTGAAAAAGACATGGCTTTCAGTGGCATTGACTGTGCAGGATCTACGATCTGTACTATTCTGTCTGGTTTAGTTTTACAATAGGTGAATTGATGTTCTAGTGCTCACTGTAGTGTTTAAGATGCTTTCCTTTTCCTTGTGTGACTCGTAGAAATGACTGCTTATGGTGTGGTAGAATTGCTCTAAAGGTCATGAGTGTTTTGTATTCTCGGCATGCCTAGTACTGGATTTTTTTTTTGGGGGGGGGGGGTTAAAAATGACCGGCCCTGGGTGTCAACTACCCTAGGTACGCCACTGCTCACAGGTCATACTGATTTCCAGATCCATTCTCTATTTCAGTAGATGGCACCCTCATCCTCCCTGTCTCATCTGCTCGCAACCTAGGAGTCATCTTTGATTCCTCCCTCTCCTTTTCCGCTAACAGCCAGCAGACGGCCAAAACCTGTCGCTTCTTTATCTACAACATTAGCAAAATTCGCCCCTTCCTCTCTGAATACGTTACCAGAACCCTTATCCAAACCCTTGTCACCTCTCGCTTGGATTATTGCAATTTGCTTCTCACTGGTCTTCCGCTCAGCCATCTCTCTCCTGTCCAGTCTGTCCAAATTTCTGCGGCACGACTTATTTTCTGCCAAAATCGTTTTACCCACATTAGCCCACTCAAGTCACTTCACTGGCTCCCTGTCCGCTTCCGCGTACAGTTCAAACTTCTCTTACTGACCTTTAAATGAATCCATTCTGCAGCCCCCCATTACCTATCCTCTCTCATCACTCCCTACATTCCTCCCCGTAAACTCCACTCGCTGGACAAATCTCTCTTGTCGTCCCCTTTCTCCTCCACTGCTAATTCCAGGCTTCGTTCCTTTCCCTCGCGGCACCTTATGCCTGGAATGGACTTCCTGAGCCTGTACACCCAGCTCCATCTCTACCTGTTTTCAAATCTATGCTGAAAACCCACCTTTTCAGCACTGCTTTTGGCTCCTAACCACTACTCAATTCCTCTATCCTTGTTCCTTCTCACCCAGTACTTTCCTCGCCCTTAATTGTCTTGTCTGTCTGTATTTTTAGATTGTAAGCTCTATCGAACAGGGACTGTCTTTCTGTGTCAGGTGTTCAGCGCTGCGTGCGTCTGGTAGCGCTATACAAATGTTAATAATAATAATAATTTATAAACATGTTAAAGAGCACCAATCCCAGTACAGATCCCTGTAGCACTCCACTATTTACCCTTCTCCATTGAGAGCAATGGCCATTTAACCTACCCTCTGTTTTCTGTCCAATAATCAATTCCTAATCAACAAAATAACATTGCCTCCTATCCCATGACTCTTTAATTTTCTCAGGAGTCTCTCATGAGGAACTTTGTCAAAAGCTTTTTGAAAATCTAGATAAGTACATAAGTAATGCCATACTGGGAAAAGACCAAGGGTCCATCGAGCCCAGCATCTTGTCCACGACAGCGGCCAATCCAGGCCAAGGGCACCTGGCAAGCTTCCCAAATGTACAAACATTCTATACATGTTATTCCTGGAATTTTGGATTTTTCCAAGTCCGTTTAGTAGCGGTTTATGGACTTGTCCTTTAGGAAATCGTCCAACCCCTTTTAAAACTCTGCTAAGCTAACCGCCTTCACCACATTTTCCGGCAATGAATTCCAGAGTTTAATTACACGTTGGGTGAAGAAAAATTTTCTCTGATTTGTTTTAAATTTACTACACTGTAGTTTAATCGCATGCCCTCTAGTCCTAGTATTTTTGGAAAGCATGAACAGACGCTTCACATCCACCTGTTCCACTCCACTCATTATTTTATATACCTCTATCATGTCTTCCCTCAGCCGTCTCTTCTCCAAGCTGAATAGCCCTAGCCTCCTTAGTCTTTCTTCATAGGGAAGTTGTCCCATCCCCGCTATCATTTTAGTCGCCCTTCGCTGCACCTTTTCCAATTCTACTATATCTTTCTTGAGATGCGGCGACCAGAATTGAACACAATACTCAAGGTGCGGTCGCACCATGGAGCGATACAACGGCATTATAACATCCTCACACCTGATTTCCATACCTTTCCTAATAATACCCAACATTCTATTCGCTTTCCTAGCCGCAGCAGCACACTGAGCAGAAGGTTTCAGTGTGCTATCGACGACGACACCCAGATCCCTTTCTTGGTCCGTAACTCCTAACGTGGAACCTTGCATGACGTAGCTATAACTCGGGTTCTTTTTTCCCCAAATGCATCACCTTGCACTTGCTCACATTAAACATCATCTGCCATTTAGCCGCCCAGTCTCCCAGTCTCGTAAGGTCCTCTTGTAATTTTTCACAATCCTGTCGCGAGTTAACGACTTTGAATAACTTTGTGTCATCAGCAAATTTAATTACCTCGCTAGTTACTCCCATCTCTAAATCATTTATAAATATATTAAAAAGCAGCGGTCCTAGCACAGACCCCTGAGGAACCCCACTAACTACCCTTCTCCATTGTGAATACTGCCCATTTAACCCCACTCTCTGTTTCCTATCCTTTAACCAGTTTTTAATCCACAATAGGACATTTCCTCCTATCCCATGACCCTCCAATTTCCTCTGTAGCCTTTCATGAGATACCTTGTCAAACGCCTTTTGAAAATCCAGATACACAATATCAACCGGCTCCCCTTTGTCCACATGTTTGTTTACTCCTTCAAAGAATTGAAGTAAATTGGTCAGGCAAGATTTCCCCACACAAAAGCCGTGCTGACTCGGTCTCAGTAATCCATGTCCTCGGATGTGCTCTGTAATTTTGTTTTTAATAATAGCCTCTACCATTTTCCCCGGCACCAACGTCAGACTCACCGGTCTATAATTTCCCGGATCTCCCCTGGAGCCTTTTTAAAAAATGGGCGTTACATTGGCCACCCTCCAATTTTCCGGTACCACGCTCGATTTTAAGGATAAGTTGCATATCACTAGCAGTAGCTCCGCAAGCTCATTTTTCAGTCCTATCAGTACTCTAGGGTGAATACCATTCGGTCCAGGAGATTTGCTACTCTTCAGTTTGCCGAACTGCCCCATTACATCCTCCAGGTTTACCGTGAAGTCAGTAAGTTTCTCCGACTCGTCCGCTTGAAATACCATTTCCGACACCGGTATCCCACCCAAATCTTCCTCGGTGAAGACTGAAGCAAAGAATTCATTCAGGCTCTCCGCTACGTCTTTGTCTTCCTTGATTGCCCCTTTTACCCCTCGGTCATCCAGCGGCCCAACCGATTCTTTTGCCGGCTTCCTGCTTTTAATATACCTCTAATGCTATCTTTTTTTCGTAATCCCTCTTGGCCTTCTTTATCTGCGCCTTGCATTTGCTTTGACACTTCTTATGCTGCTTCTTGTTATTTTCAGACGGTTCCTTCTTCCATTTTCTGAAGGCGTTTCTTTTAGCCCTAATAGCTTCCTTCACCTCACTTTTCAACCAGGCCGGCTGTCTTTTGGAGTTCCGTCTTTCTTTTCTAATTCGCGGAATATGTATGGCCTGGGCCTCCAGGATGGTATTTTTGAACAGCGTCCACGCCTGTTGTACAGTTTTTACTCTCTCAGTTGCCCCCCTAAGTTTTTTTTTTACCGTTCTTCTCATTTTATCATAGTCTCCTTTTTTAAAGTTAAACGCTAACGTATTTGACTTTCTGTGTACAGTTACTTCAAGGTCGATATCAAAACTGATCATATTATGGTCACTGTTATCAAGCGGCCCCAGTACCATAACGTCCCTCACCAGATCATGCGCTCCACTAAGGACCAAGTCTAGAATTTTTCCTTCTCTCGTCGGCTCCTGCACCAGTTGCTCCATAAAGCTGTCCTTGATTTCATCAAGGAATTGTATCTCTGTAGCGTGTCCCGATGTTACATTTACCCAGTCTATATTTGGATAATTGAAGTCACCCATTATTATCACATTGCCCATTTTGTTCGCGTCTCTGATTTCTTTTATCATTTCTGTGTCTACCTGCTCATCCTGGCGAGGCGGACGGTAGTACACTCCTATCACCGTTTTTTTTCCCTTTTATACATGGAATTTCAACCCACAATGATTCAAAGGTGTGATTTGTGTCCTGCTGAATTTGTAATCTATCTGAGTCAAGGCTCTCGTTAATATACAATGCACCAGTCCGGTCCATCCTATCACTACGATATACTTTGTACCCCGGTATGACAGTGTCCCACTGGTTATCCTCCTTCCACCAGGTCTCAGTAATGCCTATTATATCCAATTTTTCATTTAGTGCAATATATTCCAACTCTCCCATCTTATTTCTTAGACTCCTAGCATTTGCATATAGACATTTCAGAGTATGTTTGTTGTTCTTATTTGCATGATGCTTAGTACCTGACACTATTGATTTGACATCTTTTGTCTGATCTTTAGTTGTATTTAAGGGCACCTGGTCTACCACGGTCTGTTGTGCAACCTCACTATCCAGAAACCCTATCTTCCCTGTTTGTGAGGTATCTTTGCAAGATACCTTTTCCCGAACCATTCGCTTTTGAGCGACTGTCAGCCTTCCCCCCATTTCTAGCTTAAAAGCTGCTCTATCTCCTTTTTAAATGCCGACGCCAGCAGCCTGGTCCCACCCTGGTTAAGGTGGAGCCCATCCTTTCGGAATAGGCTCCCCCTTCCCCAGAATGTTGCCCAGTTCCTAACAAATCTAAAACCCTCCTCCCTGCACCATCGTCTCATCCACGCATTGAGACTCTGGAGCTCTGCCTGTCTCTTGGGCCTTGCACGTGGAACAGGTAGCATTTCAGAAAATGCTACACTACACTATATCAACCAGCTCACCTTTATCTACCTGTTTATTCACACCTTCAAAGAAATGAAGCAAATTGGTGCAGTAGGACTTCCCTTGGCTGAATCCATGCTGACTCTGTCCCATTAAACCATGTTTATCTATGTGTTCTGTAATTTTATTCTTTACAATAGTTTCCACTATTTTGCCAGGCACTGATATCAGGATTGGCAGTCTGTAATTTCCTGGATCATGCCTGGAACCCTTTTGGAAATTGGCATTACATTGGCCACCCTCCAATTATTAAGGTACTATGGACGATTTTAACAACAGTTTACAGATTATGAACAGCAAATCAGCAATTTCATGTTTGAGTTCTTTCAGTACCCTTGTATGCATGCCATCTGGTCCAGGTGATTTACTACTCTTTAATTTGTTGATTTGGCTCAGTACGTCTTCCAGGTTCACCGAGATTTCTTTCAGTTCCTCTGCATCATCACCCATGCTGGCTGTCATTTTCCCTTCGTTCCACTTTTGTAAATACATAGAATGCATCTGGTCTGGGCTTCCAAAATGGTATTTTTAAGCAATGTTCATGCCTGATTTAGGGGGTCTTTTACTAAGCTGCAGTAGCGTTTTTAGGTTGTGGTAGAAATCAGCTGGCGGTAAACACCAAGCTATCCCTTAATGTTCTAATCCTTGCAGTCATTTCTTTTAGCTTCTTTTTAACCATTTTCCTAATTTTATTATAGTTGCTCTTTCGAAAATTAAATGCTGCTACCGTAGATTTTCCTTTGTGGCTTCACTCCAGATAGTAACTCAAACTTGATCATGTTATGATCACTGTTTCCCAGCGGACTGAACACCACTACCTCTTGTACTATGCTCTGCATTCCACTAAGGACTAGATTTAAAATGGCTCCACCTCTTGTCGGTTCCTGAACCAATTTCTCCAAGAAGCAGGTTATCAATAGAAATCAAACAAAATAAAACATGGAAAAGAAAATAAGATGATACCTTTTTTATTGGACATAACTTAATACATTTCTTGATTAGCTTTCGAAGGTTGCCCTTCTTCCTCTCCGATCTGAGGAAGAAGGGCAACCTTCGAAAGCTAATCAAGAAATGTATTAAGTTATGTCCAATAAAAAAGGTATCATCTTATTTTCTTTTCCATGTTTTATTTTGTTTGATTTCTATTGATAACCTTAAGAGTGGACTAACACGGCTACCACACTCCTCTATCTAAGAAGCAGTAATTTATTACATCTAGGAATTTTATCTCCCTGGCACTACCTGATGTAACATTTATTCAGTCTATATTTGGGTAAATGAAATCACCCATTACTATACTGTTGCCCATTTTACCCTCTTTCCTAATTTCTGTAAACATTTCTTCATCTGTTTGTTTTGTCCCTTCACACATGGAATTTCTATCCATAGTAATTCCACGCTGCCGTTTCATGTAGAATGTTTTTTTTTTTGTTTGACTGAATTCCCTCTTTAACATATAGCACAACCTCCCCTCCAATTTTATCCCCTCTATCATTGTGATGTAATTTGTATTCTGATAACACAGTATCCCATTGATATCTTATTCATTTAAAGTTGTGCAGTAACCTTGTGGCTGAAAATAGAGCTCACTTAAATCAAAAATCAAGTGGAGTATGGAAAAATGAAATCGCAAGAATACATACAAAAATAATCTTCACCAAATAAAAATGTCCTAAACAGTGTTTGAAATACACCAATGCTAGTCCCACCATACACAGATCTTATCACAAACTTATTCTTTAGATCCTGAAATTTTATGGAAGGAAAAAGGCCTCACAGAGTTCATAGACCAAGTAGATCTACAGCTAACCAGATCACAGCGATCTTCTCTTTATCATTGGCCAGAAAAAACCTTCCAATTACTTCATTATTCATACAATTTTTTAAAGTAATTTTTTACTGCAATAGTATTTGCTTTATCATTTATTATGTGTTCCTAAAGAACAAAACGGGACTACATTGATGTGCCAAGGTAGTATTGGCTGGGACTGGATCTTTTCGGGGATGAGAGTCCGGAGGTGGATGGCTTCTCACACTCGGGATCCTCCACTGTAAAAACCGTACAACATGTCAAAGACAGCAGTTTTTCACCCCTCCCCCCCCCCACACACACACTGGTGCTACTACTTACTTCCATCGCCAGCGCAACGCTTTCTCATGTCTTCCAAGGGGAGAAAGCACAGAAGGAAAGATAGTGACAGTGAACAAATGTGTACATAGTTTGCTGTTTTTGTTGTGTTCCACTGTTCTAATTTTGCATGATTAATCCAGTTACCTGTTACAATTGGGGGGGGGGGGGTTGGGGGGGGTTCCACTGCTGTAAAGATTTTGCACAACAATAAACATTGTTTGGTTTATTGGGTCTGTGGGTCTTTCCATGAAACGATGGAAAAGTGTGCTGTATTAGCAAGGGAATTCTCTACTATGTAACGACTGCCAAGCTTTTTCAAAGATCACTCTCTTATGCAACAGGTACCAGAATTACACAGTGTCCACTTTAAACAAACTGTTCTGTCCTCTCATGCATGTTGAACTTTATTACACCCCCTTCCCTCCCCCCTCCCTTGATACTACTACTCACCTCCACCACCTCCCTCTCCAGGATGACGCTTTCTCACATCTGCCAAAGGGAGAAAAGCACAGAAGGCAGAGATAGTAAGAGTGAACATACAATGGTTACCTGTTACTGTTTTCTGATTTTTGGGTGCTCCACTGTTCTAATTTTGCATCCCAGTAAACATTATTTGGTTTATTGGGTCTGTTTATATTTTAGAATTTAAACTAACTGTACTGTCCTCTCATGCACAATGAACTTGTATCACATAGCTCCAATGCTGGATGTAGGCAGCTTTTCTTCTGGCCACACCCAAGCAAAGATGTCAACACCATAAGTTGACTAGCACGAAAGCTGTCCTGTCCAGCATTGTACATTTTTCCAGACTACCTTTGGATATGGTTTTGTCACGAAAACATGGTGTATGCTACTTCACCAACTGGCAATTAAAAGGAAAGGAAGCAAAAGGTACATGAAAATCACCCCGGATTATAGAATGGGGATCTGCCAACCAAAACAAGTTCTCAGCTCCCACATACAAATAGAAAGGTGCAATGAGTATGTCCATAATGACTTAATTCTACATACAGCATTGGGAAACTGGCTCACAGATGTCTACTACCCTTTTAACGTTTTGACCCAGAGCTTTCATCTGTATTGCATGCCATAAAATTCAGACTTCCTTGTTAGCCAGACTCCCATATGTCAGCCGATCCCACATGACATGTCCACTCCCTGCACCAGAGAGATGGTGAACACATTCCAGGACAGAGTCTATTCTATTCTATGGCAATACTTACATGTAAATCTTCTCTCTGACATCTTCAGAAGCGATTGCTGGGCGAAGCGGACCACGCACGTGCCGTGCCTTTATGCATGAGCGGGCCTACAAACAGTAGGCGTGTCCTCCCCTCATTCACCGCCAATGAAAAGCTTGTTGTACCTCATGCATCCGCTCTCCCCCCCCCAGTCAGTTGGCACATGCCTTTTTGTGCACAGGGCATAGTTGTAAAACAAGGAAGGGGAATAAAGCTTGAGAAGGAATGATGCCAGAAAGTTCTCCCAGTCGTTCTTCTTCTCTGATGACATTTTTGGGGAAGGATATATGATTTGGGGTAACTTGCTAGCATGATATATTTACAGCAAGCAATATAGACCTCCCCAGCCAAAACTATGACTTTCACCATCTAGAGAATGACACGGGGACGGGGATGGGGATAGGGACAAAGCTTGTTGGGACGGGGTGGGGACAGATACCATGGGATGGGGCGGGGATGGGGACAGAGAACACCGGGAACAGGGACAAACATTTTGTCCCTGTGTCATTTTCTACTTTGAAACCTGTTAATGAACTGGACTGTTATGCAGACAATGATATTTTGTTTTTTTGGAAAAACAAGCAAACATGCTGGCCACAGCTAGCAATATTTGCATAGGGGATCCTGTACATCTTCCAGGAAGACATCTATTGCGGGAAGAATTGTGGAATGATAAGTAGTAGTAGTAAGACAGGAGCGCTAGACTGAATCCCAAGGTTGTTGATGACTTCTTATTCATCCACAGATTAAAAAATCATAACAGTGCTTCATAGGGCATACAGAACGGGATTGTACTTTGTACCTCTGGACATTTTAACAGGGTGGATTAGGATTCCTTGGGGTAGTAGAAATTAGCTATTGTTGGGGTTGGAAGGGTAGAGGGTGGTGGTGAGGAAGGTTATTATAGCTGCTCGTGGTAATTATTGTTTTTTGTTTATAATCTATACATAACAGTTGCACAGCATATTGTTCCGATTTAAATATAAAATCATAATTCTTCGAAGCTTCTGCAGATAAGGACAAAGCCCATGGGGACGGGGTGGGGATGGGGACAAAGTTTCTCTATCACTGCCTGCTTCACAGCACAATCTCCATAGTATATGTATGACAAACCTTCACCATTTTCCCCACAGACTGCTGGAGCTCCTTTGTTGTTGAATATTGTTCTGTGAAAGGGGATGTCTCTGGGCACAATACCACCACCATCCCTGGCCCCCAGAGAGGCAGCAAACATGACAAGAACATCAAAGAATGTGGAAAAAACCCCCAATTTATTTATATAAATGTGACAAGAACATTATTGAAATAAGGAAACCAAAAATGTATAAATATAAACACAACAAGAACATGATGGAATTGAGGAAACAAAAAATGTATTTATATAAACCTCTACTACTACTACTTATCATTTCTATAGTGCTACAAGGCATATGCAGCGCTGTACACCACACATGAAAAAGACAGTCCCTGCTCAAAGAGCTCACAATCTAAATAGGACAAACATACAGACAACTAAGAGGTAAGGTAATTAAAGAAAGGTGGGGATAAAGGGACAGGGCAAGTGAGTAGTGGTTAGGAGTCAAAAGCAACATTAAGGAGGTGGGCTTTTAGTCTGGATTTGAAAATGGCCAAAGATGGGGCTAGACGTACAGGCTCTGGAAGTCTATTCCAGGCGTGAGGTGCAGCGAGATAAAAGGAACGGAGCCTGGAATTAGCAGTAGAGGAGAAGGGGACAGACAAGAGAGATTTATCCACAGAACGGAGTACCCAAGGGGGGGGGGCATAGGGAGAGACAAGAGTGGAGAGGTACTGGGGAGCGGTAGAGTGAATGCACTTATATGTCTGTAAGAGAAGTTTGAATTGAATGCGGAAACGGATAGGGAGCCAGTGAAGTGACTTGAAGAGAGGGCTAATGTGAGCATAGCCACTCTGGCGGAAAATGAGTTGCACAGCAGAGTTTTGGACTGATTGAAGAGGAGAGCAATGGCTAAGTGGGAGACCGGTGAGAAGCAGGTTGCAATAGTCTAGGCGAGAGGTGATAAGAGTGTGGATAAGGGTTCTGACAGAGTGTTCAGAGAGGAAGGGACGGATTTTGCTGATGTTATAGAGAAAGAAACGACAGGTTTTGGCAATCTGCTCCACTCAGCTGGAAGGCCTTTTGTGAAAGCCAAACGCTCATGCTTACATGCACAAGATTAAAAACACACGGGTATAGCAGGAACCAACAACCGCCTATACTATACAGGTCGGCTATGAATCCTGAAAAAAAGAAAGAAGGCAATGCTAAATAAAAATGCACACCCCTTTAGATTACACACACACACATATATAAAAAAAAAAACCCCACCCCTCAGATTACAGTACATCTTTTGGGAGTTGAGCATGATTACCACCAACCTCTAAAGTTCAAAAACAGCACAAGAAGGCAAGGGGACCGCCAATGGGAGCAAGGACAGGCACCTGAGAAAACAAAAAAAGCATTACTTTTAAGCCCCCCCACACAAACGATGAGGCTACTCAAATACATATGTGCATTCACTTACCTCAAACTGGTCTGTGATGCGACAAAAAAGCCAGAAGGAAAGCACTACAAGTGCAGTCAAATGAGGTACAAAGCCAGTGCAAGAAAGACTAGGGCCACCTATAGAACAACAGGGCAGCAAGCTATCTTTTTATGGCATTTTCAGACAGCATGTTTTGTCGTCCTTTACGACAGGGTGCATTTTATGACACACTGACGAGCTGTCCTATGCAAGGATGCTCGCTATGGTGCGCCCCACCTATGCACATGTGCGTTGTTACTGGCTTCTTTTTAGTGCATCAGATTAGTGTGCATGCGCCCTGACTGTTTAGCATATTTTATCACGCTCTTTAGAGGGGGTTAGCGCTACTATAACGCTGCTTATATCTGTATATATTAACTCTGATCATGACTGCGCTATTCCATGCTACTACGGCGGTGGAACGGCAGTATTTTGAGAGCGCTATCCTGAATGGCGCCGGGTTTTGATTATCAGCCCATAAGTTGCCCATAGGAACATATAGGCAACTCTAGCATTTAGCGCATGCTAAAAACGTTAGTGCGGCTTAGTAAACAGGGTCCCAAGTGTGTCTTGGAAAATCAAGTGGCTTGATCAGTGCTATCAACGTTTTTTATAGTTGAGTTTAGTTTGTGAATTCTGTCTATTTTTGGACGTTAGAATATTGATAACAAAATTATATTAATTAGATCAAAATGAAAATAATAATAATTTTACAAAGAAGGAAAAAAGACCACAACAGTCCAGATAATGGTATCTGTCATATCTCATGTCACCAAAATGTTATGAGACTCCATTTTTTTATTGATCTTAAGAAAACCTCCTTCATATTTTTAGTTATACTTGTGCACAGAAAATCTCAAAAATGCACAAAGCAAACTAGTATCAACTTAACCAAAAAGCAAGCACTTAGCTTTAAAGATAAAGTCCCAATGGGGATCTCTGATTCACTAACTCAAGCTTCATCAGGGGAACTAAGGAACCCTTTTACAAAGCAGCGGTAGGGCTGTGCGAGTAGCGAGCGCCAAATCGGCAGTACTGTCGGGGTAGCGTGGGTGCCCAGCGGTAATTCTGAACTTGACACGTGCTGGTTCCTGTGGTAGATAATAGTTTTCTATTTTATTCCGCGGGGTTGTTTCTGGTGCTAATCGGCAGCGCCCCCACATTGGCGCACGCTGCATGATTACTGCATGAGTAGCATGTGAGCCCTTACAGCTAGGTCAATGGCTGGCGATAAGGGCTCAGGTAATAAACAGCCATGCCCTACCTTTCATTTGAGGTCACTGCCATTTACTGCCCCATTGAAAAATGCCTTTTCCCCAGCTGTGGTAAAAAATGGCCCAGCACGCTCCAAAAACACTACCGCAGGTCACTTTTTACAGTAGCTTAGTAACAGGAACCCTAAGTGCCAATGCTTGTGATTCAACAAACAAGCAGACTCATATTATTCAAGTCTTGATGCAGATATTAAGAAAAGGCACTATATGGAATCAAAACACCCAGGTTCTCCCATATGCCTCCATTTTTTTATACCAGCATCAAGACTTGAATAATATGTTGAATTGCGAGCATGGCACTTAGTTCCCCTGATGAAGCTTGATTTAGTGAAACAGAGATCCCCCTCAGGACTTTATCTTTAAAGCTAAGTGCTTGCTGTTTAGTCAAGTTGATAATATTTGTATTTTGCATTTTTTAGATTTTCTGTGTATGTACGTGTATAACTAAAAATATGAAGGAGGTTTTTAAAGACCAATAAAAATGGAGTCTCATAAGATTTTGGTGGCATGAGATATGACAGATACCATTATCTGGACTTGAGGGTTTTTTTTTCCTCCTTTGTAAGATTAATATTGATACAATTATATTAATTATACTTTAGCTTTAGCTATTCTGTTTCATTACAGTTCTTTCTCACTGAAGTTTCCCAGTTTTCTGATTTGAGTATTTTTGGACCTTTACATTTTTGGGTTGGTTCTACATGTTCTGATCACATCTCTTTTCGCTTACTGTAATGGCCCATACGTGGACCCCTCTCAGTGGTTCATAAACAGGCTCCAGGTGCTGTAAAACGCTGCTGTTCAGGTAGCATTCACTCTACGAAATTCACACTGCTGATGCCATTTTGACCATGTTTATATTGGCTACTTGTTCAACAGCAACTATAGTTTAAGATTCTTTGATTGGTCTTCCTGGATCTTAGGGCAAACAGTCATCAGTATCTGGCTCATAGGCTTGCTTGGTAAGAGCCAGGTTGACCTTAATGTTCCAGCCAATTTGGCTGGTGATCCCTATGAGTGAAGCAGGCAAAGATTAGGGTGGAAATATTTTCCATAGTGTCACTGCTGCTCTGGAATGAGCTTCCCATTGATATTCATTTGGAGCTGAACTACTTGCATTCTGGCAAGATGGTAATAGAATGGCATTTTCCTTAGACATGGAGCCTCTGTGGTTAATTATCTGTGTTTAGCTTAGTTTTAGTTACCGCACAGTCTGTACTTTCTATGTATCTGAATTCAAGAAAGTTTGAGACAACAACATAGGATCTCTAAGTGAGAGGAAGGAATAGGCCAAATGGTCTCTCTCTGCTGTCATTTTCTCTGTTTCTATTTTGTTCTTTTTTGTTTGTTTTTTAAATTTATGTAAGCTGCCTTGATCAGGTTGTTGTCGGCTTCAAAAGGCAGTTTCTAATTTTATTAAATAAGTTTAGAAAGAAAGAACCAAAAAAGAAGGCAATGAAACTTCCAAAAAATGAAAGTAACTAACCCTGCTGTGCCTTCTACCAGCTGTCTGTTAATGCTGTTCACAATACAATCTTTAACTGGGAAAATGTCCTCAAAATGAAGCAGATTTCAGGGGTCCTTTTACTAAGCCGCGTAAGCATCTACATGTGCCCAACACATGCCAAAATGGAGTTACCGCTCGACTATCGCGTGGCTTTTGCGGTAATTTCATTTTTGGCACACATCCAATATGCGCATCTGAAAAATGTTTTTATTTTCGGACTCGCACCAAGTGGCATTTGACACGCGTAGTTCATTAACACCCAGATTCTTTACTGCTAGGTCTATGGCTGGCGGTAAGGTCTCAGACCCAAAATGGACGTGTGGCAATTTTGATTTAGCCGCACATCCATTTTTGGCAAAAAAAAGGCGTTTTTTACAGGCGCGCTGAAAAATGAATTGGCGCACGCCCCAAACCCGCACCTACACTACTGCAAGCCATTTTTCAGCACGCCTTTGTAAAAGGACTCCTCAATTTGTAACAGGCTGGTTGCAGTTCTAAAAGTGTCCATAGGGATGTCTGTGATCTCCTACTCTTCCTTCCTTCCTTTTAACAATGCTAGGTTCCCTTTGGACTGCTGCCAGGTTCCCTTAGTATCATTCTTGCACTTATTTCTACAAATGCATGAATATCTTCTCTTTGGTTCCTTTCCTCCTCTGGACACTTTTGTACTCGTGGATCAGATCAGATCAGATTCACAGTGCTTTCTTTTCTCCTTTTCACTCAGTAGGCTACTACCTCTGTATAGACACCTGATACACACTTTTCACCACTCCTGTCACAATCTTTGTTCACGCATGGAATTCCATTCAGGGTCTTCCTTCCGCATGAAAGGCAAAACCAGTGTGAAGCGTGAGAGGGTTGTTCCTTCAGAGTGGGATACTCTTCACTGCACTACTGAATCTCTCAGGAAAAGCAATATATAGTGAAATGCCAGAAGAATCACCACAGTGAGTTATTCTATGACCTGCTAGACCTGCTGCTGGAGTTCAGAGACAGGAGGCCTTCTTCCTCCCTCTCCTGCTACCTTTTCAGCCTAAGAAATAAGAGACTGCCTATTTTCTTTTCCTAGATACAAGCACTCTAATCAAAAAATCATAAGACCTGGTTGACCAACTCCCCATGGCCACTCCAAGAGAAGAGTGTCATAGAAAATGGATCAGTCTACTCACTATATTGACATCCACAGTATGTCCTCTTCTGGGAAAATGGAGCATAGATCTTACTGAGAGTCCATAGGTTCATTTACATATATTATGCTCAACACTTTCCCACAATACAGGGAGAAACTCAGTATATTTATCATTGGTCTAGGGAATTATGAGAGGAGAGAGGAATGAACAAGAGGGAAACTGGATTATGGCAAGTTTGCTATATGGGTCTCTGATACTGATCCTGAGCTCAAGAATGGTTACTGAACCTGAGCTCAAGACTGTAGGGTGGGGGTACAGAAACAGGGGGTAAAGTAAAGAGGGCTCGTAGGTATCTGCTACTAGCACCAGGCTCAGACTTACTGAGGGAAGGAAGAGAAGTTGAAGAGATGTGAGCAAGGGATGCTGTTCAAACATACCATCCCGGAAGCCCAGGCCAAATATATTCTGTGTATTAAAAAAGGAGGAAGGAAGAAATTCTCTGCTCAGTGTGATGTGGCAGCTAAGAAAGCAAATGGAATGTTAGGTATTATTAGACAAGGAATTGAAAACAAAAAAGTGAGGACGTTATATGCCTTTGTATCAGTCCATGGTGCGTCCGCACCTCGAATACTGTATTCAATTCTGGTTGCCGCATCTCAAAAAAGATATAGTGGAATTAGAAAAGGTACACAGAAGGGAGACAAAAATGATAAAGGGGATGGGATGACTTTCCTATGAGGAAAGGCTGAAGTAGCTAGGGCTCTTCAGCTTGGAGGAGAGACGGCTGAGGGGAGATATGATAGAGCTCTATAAAATAATGAGTGGCGTGGAACGGGTAGATGTGAAGCGTGTGGTTTACACTTTCCAAAAATACTAGGACTAGGGGGCATGCGATGAAGCTACAAAGTAGTAAATTTAATACGAATCAGAGAAAATGTTTCTTCACTCAACGTGTAATCAAACTCTGGAATTGGTTGCCAGACAATGTGGTAAAGGCAGTTAGCTTAGCAGGATTTAAAAAGGGTCTGGACAGACTAAAGGTCCATCGAGCCCAGTATCCTGATTCAAACAGTGGTCAATCCAGGTCACAAATACCTGGCAAGATCCCAGAAAAGATCAATACATTTTATGATGCTTATCCCAGAAATAAGCAGTGGATTTTCCCCAAGTCAATTTATTAATGGTCTATGGACTTTTCCTTTAGGAAGCTGTCCAAAGTCCATAGACCATTAATAAATTGACTTGGGGAAAATCCACTGCTTATTTCTGGGATAAGCATCATAAAATGTATTGATCTTTTCTGGGATCTTGCCAGGTATTTGTGACCTGGATTGACCACTGTTTGAATCAGGATACTGGGCTCGATGGACCTTTAGTCTGTCCCAGTGTGGCAATACTTATGTACATATGATAAGCAGCATAACATGTATTGAGTTTTCTGGGATCTTGCCAGGTATTTGTGACCTGGATTGACCACTGTTGGAAACAGGATGCTGGACTTAATGGACCTTTGGTCTGTGTCTGTCCCAGTGTGGCAACACTTATGTATTTAGCAGAAGTGATACAACCATTAGGCAAGACTAGGTGGCTGCTTAGGATTCCAGCTTCTCAAGGGGAGCAGCAGCAATCAAAGCAAAACAATATGTCCATATATTCACAAACTCATCATTTTCAAACCACCCCTTCTCGGTATATGACTTTTGAAATTGATTGACGTATTACACACACACACATATATATATATATATATAAGTATTACACACACACACACGTGTGTAATAAGTCAATTCCAAAAGTCATATACCTAGAAGGGTGGGTGTGTGTGTAATAAGCCAATTTGTTTATATATAGAGAGAGAGTTTCAAGGCAGGATGCACATTGAACTTGGAGACAGATGGTTCAGAAAGGTGTTTTCCCGTAGACTTGATGGATTGGCAGGGCTATCAAGACCCTCAGGGGCATTAATAAAGTTATAAATAGGGTTGAAATCCTGCTTGTTCTCAGAATACTCCAGTCAGAGATAGAAAGGGATTTTGTAAGCGTTTGCAAGAACTTTGGGTTAAGAATTGACAGACTGCTTATCTGGTGTAGAGCCTTGTGGGATAGCTTTATCTGGCACTGGAGCATCTTGAGCAATTGTTCCTGGCTCCAGCAAGCTGAGAAAGGTCATGGCCTTGAATTTCAGAAGGCTGCTGTGGGGTTTTACAATGGAGATTCCTAGCCATTCATGGGAACCCTGCAGACATTGTGAAGAACGAAGATGATCTGAAGGGACTGGTGTGTGTACCTGCTAGCTTCAAAAAGTGTCACTCAGCAGCAGGGCCATAAGTAGCACTTTCCCTGTTGGGCTCCATTCTTCAGCTGTTTTCTCTGTGATCTCTTAGATAATTGGGTGTGCATTCTACTAGCTGCGATTCAATTTTTGTATTTCTTCTGTTGTCAAACAACTGCTTCTTTACCCTGCGTCAGTTTTGATCAGTACAACCCTTTCTAAGTGAACAGGATTCAAGTCACTGTTACATCACATCTGGATTCCTGCAATGTGTTTGCTGGATTACCTCAGTACTTGGTGAAATGTCTACCTGTTCAAAACATGGCCACTGGGATCTTATGTCAAGCTCTATCAGATCACATTTCCCCTTTCTTAGAACATTACCATTGGCTACCAATAAGCTATTAAAGTGCTCATACTTACTCAGCTACAATGGAGTGCTCTTAAATAAGGTGTCATCTTCTTTACTAGTTCCATACAGGCCTTTTCAAGATTTACACTCACCTCAAGGAACTTCCTGTCCCTCCAAACACTACCATAAGCACATCTCGACTCCACACACCACTCAGATTTTTTTCCCTTTCTAGCTTCCTATTTATGGAATTGTCTGTCCTGAAATTAAAAAATTGCTCCTAATTTGTTTTTTTAAATATGGCCTATAAACTTGAGAATGCTACCCTTTGGGCTTTGAGACTCTGGATGGCACCTGTATTTACTGTTTGTTAACTAATGTTTTGTTGAATACTTTCATACCTGATTAATGGAATTCCTGTGTTTTATGAGTCTTTGTTGTTGAATTTGATTTTTGTATTTCTTTGTTTTAGTTTTATTTTGTAAACTGCTTTGATGGCTCTGTATAAAGGCGGAACAGTAAACACAATAAAATCATAACGATATATAGTTGTGTGTAAGCCAAGACTGCTCATGAGAAATATGTTCAAGCAAAATCCACAAATGAGCATATTGTTATATTCTACCCTTGTCTTTGTTACCTCTTGACAAAATCACCAGTGGAAATAAATAGAGAAAAGTTTTTCATCATTTAATGAAATTGAAAATATGTTCAGTACCAAACCAAAGCCATATTCAAGAACGAAATGCAACCTGTATAAGATAATGTCAGTTACGTTCACCAGTATAAACATTCACTGCTCAGTTATGACCTTTCATAAAATACAATCATGGTTAAAAAAAAGTTATAAATATATAAATACAGTAGCTTAATGTCCTATTTATGAAAGGTAACTTGCTTTCTGGATAATACTGGCAGAACACATGTTCTGGATGGGTCCATGACATGGCAAACTGAATATGTATTTTTAGTGTGATACGTACCATATAGAAAGCTCAAGTTTTGACAAATTTGAGAATAACTCCAGTGTACATTTAATACTAAAAGGAAAAAAGTGAACACTTAATGGTGGGCCCTACCCCCTGACGTTCTTAACCCATTAGTGCCCAATGTTACCATATGAATTGACCAAAGCCTCAGTACAGCACAGTTATTTGTACATAGTCTATTATCCATGAAGGACTGCAAATTGCCCCTGCTTATTACTGTTTTCTTAATGACCTTCTGCATGCTAGAATAAAAAGATGGACAGGGACATGCACACCAAAATCAACATTAATTGCCATAAGCTTTCTTCTGCAGTCACCCAGGGGTATTTTTGATCATTTTATCTTGCGTCCTCATTCACTCAGCCTAATTATTACAGAAAGAGTCCATGGCAGAGAGCCATATACCAGATTATTTCAGAATCTTGTAATCATGGGCCCTAAATCCAGCCATGAGGAGTAGTCGTTGCCAGGATGACTGAGACACCTTCCCTCTTCTCCCTCAGGGGATGCGAATGCTACCTCTAGAGCATCTCCAGCCCTGGCTAATACAGTACACCAAGGACCAGGGCTCAGAATCAAATACAGAGCTACTCCATAGCATACAAAGACGAGCCTGCTTAAAGGGATTTTTGCTCTTCTCCCTTTTGTTTTGTTATTAAACAAAGACTTTGTGCTACACTGTGTCTGTCAAACCTTAAGAGGAAAGATGAAAAACAACAACAACAAAGTACAGTTTTTGTGGCTGCCTCTTCATCTCCCCACCCAAAGTACCTAATATTTGTATAAATGAGTTGACTGTACCTTAGAAAAATCTGAGGAATATTAATCTGTGAATCTTATATTAAAAATTATGGCTTTTTAACATTTAAATTTGTTTAAAATAAAGAAAGAAAAAAAAAAAAGGAATGGTCAACAAGAATCCAGACAGAGAAATTAACTTAAAACATGTCTGGTCACCCTATTACATTAGGGAAGTATGACCTTGAAAGCAAATGCATTATATATTATAATAAACCGTACATAAAAGTTCATATGTAGCTGCTATAACCTTCCCATGATGTACTTACAGCAGTAGGGCAACTTTTCTACTGTAGTACATCAAGGAGAAATGTCTCCAATAATTTCTACATTTTTCATTGAGGTTTGCTACTGCATTTAAAATATTTGTGCCACCTTACTACAGACCACTGAACATTCCTAAAGAACTTCATTAACAGTACTGGAAAAAAAATCCTAGTGTGAACTAAACATATGCCGTATTGGACACATCCTGTCATTTAATAGCAATGTCTCTGTGTTCTTAGCTGGACTTCTATTAATCTTATTAATATCCAAGCGTAATTTTTAGATGATGCATGATACTAGTTTACGTACTGCTTAGATGAATTTAGTCATTCTGATATCTAGGTCTTTCACACTACATGCAAGGGAAAAGTGATAGAGACTGCTAAGAAAATGTTTTAATACGGATATTACATATTGTCCACAGTGCTCATAAGCCCTGACAATTAAATAAATCCAATCTCTGAAATTGCTCATAAGATGGAATGGGTCAACACTTCCTCAGCTTTAAGTGGTCTTAAATACAGTAAAAAGTTGAGTGTATATTCCAGATTCACACATTTTGTTGTTCCTACTTCTCACAAATTTACATGTGTCCTATACCCAAGCTCAACTTCCTGTAAGCTCCATTTGTGGGCAGCTGCTTATGCTCCCTAATTAAAAGGGGGTCCAGGGTAGGACAAAATGTCCCAGCCTAAATGGCCATGGGCCTTCAAGAAAAGTCCGCATTTACATATTTTACATATATACACATCTTTTCAAAAGAAACATTGGATATCTACCCATAAAGTTTCATGACCACAGTTGAAGCTTTCAAACATATCTACTACTTTAGGAATTACCCAGCAGCACTACAGTAAGAGAACGGGAAAGAACACAGATACATAGGACAGCTCCTTCCTTACCATCTCAATTGAGTGTTCGCAAAAACATGAAGGTTGACCCTTAGCCCTTCACCTGCTGCTGAGACATCAAGGTCTGCATGCCTAGTAGAACCTGAATTCAGAGCTGTATATGGGCCGCTGCTTCTCCTTGGCAGAAGGCAACCACTTGACTTAAATATTAAGGCCTTAAATATTAAGCCCTTCTCTCAACCCTAGCTTAACACACTTATCTAAATCTATTTTAAAAATATGGATGAAACAGAGTTAGAAATTCCAAAGTACTGTATGTTAACCAACTGAAGCTAAATCAAAGTTCTGCTTTACATTTATATATATAAAAAAAAGTATAACTCTTTCATCTCAGAAATAGCTGAAATACAGAGTTCTTAAGCTGCACTGTGCTGATTCCTTTACCAAGTATTTGAAATTATCAGCACTGTCTTATTCCAAACCATCCATTCCTTAATCTCCATAACCTGCTCAAAAGGTTGTTAGGAGAAGCTGTGATCATTGGCCAGGTTTCTCTTTTCACTACAATATTTTCCACTCAAGTATTGTCCTTCCAAAAGTTCACAGGTAGTTTTATATTTCCCCCATTTTGACCTTGGTATATTTCTACAATTCAGCCAAGTTCATGCTGCCTTCTTGGTGCAGGTACCCTGCAAGTCTTGCAGGTTGCTTTTAGACCTAGGTAAAGAAAAGAAGATAGTAAGATGCAGCTAGGTTTCAAATTCATCATCCATGTTTTGTATACTACGAACTGGGTGCTCTGTTACCATGTAAGTATACATATATATAGTACAACCCATTACAAATTTTGGAAAAACTTCTTATCCTAGCATCACTAACTCTCTTTCTGATGTGAGAATTAAGACTAAGACTGACATCAAAGAAGATCAAAACTTCTTTCAGGATATTTTTCTAAAGCTCTGTAAAGGGAGAAGCATAATGAATGGGAAACCCTGCTGAATGGATAAGTTTATTCTTGTAGTCCCATTCTCAAAAAGGTCAGCTCTGTGATTATTAAGCATAAGTAAATGAGAGCATCTACTGGTTACATTTCATTACAAACCAAGTAGGATTTTTAAAAAATGTACCGATTATGATCCATGTGGCTTTTCACTAGATGCCCAGCCGCTAGTGCAGCCATTAGAGAAAGCTCTCCCGCAAGCACTGTTGCACAAACAATTTGTGCAAGTAGACGTGCATTGTCTCCAGGATTTTTGCTGCTTGCTCCTTGGACCTCTAGCATCTATAAAAAAAAAACAGAAAGTTTGAAAATTGCACCGGTTGTAGCACAACAACATGTTCTAACTTCAGTCTTTGCACCAATTTTCAAAAAGAAAGTTTGCAAGAACTTTCCACTTCGAAAAAAAGTGCCAGGACATGGTACTTGCACCTGCATCTTTTTGCAGATGGAATTTTACTTGAAAAGTTACGTGCCTAGACTTGAAAATTCAAGTTACCCATACACCTTTCCTTCAAATTAACACCCCTTAGGGCACTGACTCAAAGTCACTGAAAATTTTAGCCATACTAAAGGTGGGCAATTGTCAGACAGGTGAATTTTTTTTACCCACCTAAACTGATTTTGATTTTATGTAATTACTTGCCTTTCCAAATTTGAGTTTAAGGTAAGTTATAATTCAAGGGACTAGTATTTGCCTAGGCCATTAGCTCTTTTGCCACATGAACATATACAGTATAGGTTTTATTTCTTCTAGGACTAAGGATTTATTCAGAGACTGGAAAATAGCAGAACTCTTGGATTGCTTAAATTATTACTCTGCCTATTCCTTAGGAATAGAACCAAGGAAGCAAACTGTTTATATTTTGTTTTTCTATCATCGCATTTATTTACTATGGCGACATCAAGTTTTATCCTTCAAATTCACTTTTACTGTGCATGTTATATTTACATTTTCTATGTATTGTTGTGCTAGTTCCACTTTTCTGGGGACAAATAACCCCAAGACCAAAATTTATTCCAGATGTTCCTTAGCTGCATTACAAATGCACAAAATTTAGGTCAACAAACTGAAGAGAAAAAGGTCTAGTTCTTAATTTTAGCTATTAAATTAGAACCACTGGGGCAATGTCCATTTTTTTCTCTTATACCTCAAGGTTTCCATGAACTCCAGGCCTTTCTCCCAAGGTGCCAAAGGAAAAGCTGGAACAACTACACTGTCAAACCATGAAGCACTGTACAACCACTAATGCCATATTTCCTCTCTGTTTCAGAAAAATTAAGGGTCAGGAAAGTTCCATACCTGTAAACAAGCCTGCTGAGGAGACAAGTTAGTTCCTCCACCAACAGTGCCATTTCTATAGAGGGCATAGTACATGTGATATACAGATCTTCCTTTAGGGGACCCGCTGGTCCATTAGTGTGATGCAGTTAGAGCTCGCCACATTTTGTGCTGCATCCTATTATTATACAAAGAAAAGACAGAAGTCACATTTGCAAACCAAATGTTCAGCTAACGCGGTACAATGAGATTTGGGGAAATCTATGGCTTACCTGTCCACATGCAATGTAGATGGCAGTAACAATATTAGCTGCATGTGCATTATAACCACCAATACTGCCTGCCATAGCAGATCCCACCAGGTTCTTGTTTATATTAAGTTCAACCAAGGCTTCTGTAGATGTTTCAGTAACTGGGAACATAAATGAATTTTGAGTCATTACTCGCATCAGTACACCAGAAAGAGATATTCGACCTTAGTCATTTATCAACTGCCCAGTACACAAACCGTAATGATTGCCTATTAATGGTCTGACTGCACATCACATGAGTTCAATGGAAAAATCAATTTACACTGGCACCATGACATGACCAGTGATCTTCGATGAGAGTGAACTTCAGGAAGGAGGAGACAGAGAAAGTGAAAGTACAGAGAAGAGATGTTAGCAGGGTCTTATCTTCTGGCACCACACAAGTTTGAGCTGCTCAGTCCCCAATCTTCCACACTGCTCAGTCTAATGAGATAAGTGACGGAGTTCAGGAAACAAATGGCTCAAACTTAGAAAGCTGAATGGTGCAGGGGAGAAAACAGAACTAATGATATGGATGTAGTGCCAATCATAAGGCTCAAGGGGGGGGGGGGGGGGGGGGGGGGGGGGAAAGAGACTCACGAGGCCACGATTAGCCCACCCTAGGCTCTTCACAGAACACTGCCTTAGGTGAAGTGGTACATGAATCAGTAAAGCGAGTCATGGGAATGAAAAATGTATCAATACCAGTAAGGTACTATTAATTATATGTGCTGAGTGTCTGTTCTGAATGGTGTTGGATATAAATAGGATGGGCAGACGGGCACAGAGGAGTCTATGATTTTAGGGCATGGAGAACACATCCTTTATCCATCTACAGCTGTTTTGGAACAAAAAACTGTGCATTTTGCGATATGCTGGATGCAAAATTCTATGATGGAAAATCACCCATTTCTTGACGATAAAGGGTCATATCCAGGTTTAGGGACCAGATCTCTGAATACAGGTAGCAGCTGAATTTGTGCAATATTTAGTTTTGGTCTCTTGGTAAGTATAAGGGAAAGGGAAAGGGAAAGGGAATGGGACTTGATATATCACCTTTCTTTGCGTTTTTGCAACTATATTCAAAACGGTTCCATAGTATATACAGGTACTTAATTGTACTGGGGCAATTGAGGGTTAAGTGATTTGCCCAGAGTCACAAGGAGCTGCAGTGGAAATTGAACCCAATTCCCCAGGATCAAAGTCCGTTGCACTAACCACTTGGCTATTCCTCCACTCCTGAAGGATCATATTTAGAAAAATCACCAGGCTCTAGATTTTGACTGCTTCCTAGCATAATTCATAGGAGCCGGAACTGCTGTGTTCACTGGTGACCTGGTTGTCTGTGCACATGAGGAAGCACCTTCCTTTGGATTCATTTTCTGAATGACTGGAGAGCACAGAAGGCAGAGCTCAAGTTTATTTACTTGTTCTTATATCCCACATTATCCGAAAACTATTTTCAGCTCAATGTGGCTTACAAGTTGACTGAATGTGGAGGAACTTCTTGTGGGTCAGTGAATACTGGGTGGATGGGCTCCTCAACCTGCAATGTACACGTCTGTGGTCATGACAATGATATACTAAGGCTGCTAGAAGGTGCACCCCTGCTGAAAAAGTTTCCATGCATTTACCCCACTGTAGGTAGCAATAAATAATTGCATTTACAGTGATCAGAAGCAATACTGGCTGCTATGGCTGCCCCAGTGGAACTACCACTGTAGCTGTCTTATGTGTACCTTTGTAAGGGGACAATATTGACTATTGCTACCATATGCCCTAAGAGACTGAAGATAGTGTGAGCAGACACTGCACACAGTTGTAGGAGATTCCTTAACCCGATGCTCTGAGCTTGCAGATGCATGCTTAAGTAAGGTGGCCCTTGCTTTTTTTTTTTTTTTTTGGGGGGGGGGGGGGGGGGGGAAGAGAAGGGTGTTCAAGCAAGTTCCTACGGATTCTTGAACGAGCATGAATGAATGATTTTGCATGTTGAAGAAGTCTGAACCTGTGATGTTCCATGATCCTAAGGGAGTGAAGGTCATCTTGGTTATTTGTGTGCTGATGTTAACCAAGTACTGATATAGGGGAAATAAAAAAAGAATTCCTTCTTGTTTAGGTGTGCTACCGCAACAGTTATTTTGTTTAAAACTCTTGAAGCAGATAAGATTCCAGAAAGAGGGTACTGGTACTGCAGTCTGTTCTACATGGTGAATCACTGGGGCCTCCAGTAATGGGGATAAATAGAGGTATGGGTGTTGGTGGCTAAGGAATTTTTTTTCATTTTCCATATCTCAGAACCTCTACATATCCTGCAAAAGATGATGGCAGGTTGCTAGCAGGAGTGCTGAAGGAAGTTGAGTGAAATTATTCTGTATCCCCCTGGAGAATAGTTGTAGGACTCATGTGTCTGGAATGAGTGAGTTTGTGCAATGTCTCCATCAAAAAAAAAAAAAAGGATAGCCTTGGATAGCTTAATAGCAGATATCCCCTTTAAATTTCATAGATGAGGTGCTTTGATGAATATATTGAGACCCACTACATGCACATCTCTCAAACATATTCACGGAGGCATCCTGAAATACTGGCTGGCTAGATGTGCCTCCAGTAGAATGTTGAGACGTACCAACAGTATTCCTTCTGAAATCCGGTGTGCTTTCAGAGACCTGGTTCAAATAAGTGGACAGGCCAGAAAACCTTTGGGAGGGAAAAATCTCATGAAATCCTGAATTCCTGTGTAGTTTTGGAAAAGTATAACTAGTGGCAGGATATATGTGTTTAGTTATATCTCACCCATCACAGATATGTGCAATTACAAAATTTTCTTAATTTTCTTAACATACATATGTTATGATAAGAAAATTATAACATTTTGTAATTGCACATAGCTGTGATTGGCGAGATACATCTTAAGAAAATTTTACAGCTATATTGGAATAGCTTTACCCAGCATTTTTTGGGGATATTGTGTTTAGTTAGGGGGTGGGGTTTGCAGATGAAAACAGGTCCAAGGCCCCCTCTATGAAAAGTTTGCATAAAAAGGCACCTTGTAACACGCTATAGGTTCTGAACAGAGACAAAATGAATGTTTCAGAAATGGTCCTATTCATTCCTCTATAAGTGTAATGATATCTATACACCACCTTCCAAGAATCTATTTATAATCTGCACACAAGCACATTGTATTATATAGTAGGAGCAGCAGTGCAGTGTAAGACATTCTCAGAGAGATGGTTGAATCTCCTTTATTAGAGAACTGTAGACAAATATCTGTTGGGGATTGTTTTGAGTCTTGAGGCACTGTCACCTGGAGCAAGGTCTATCTCTCCTTGTGCAGGATTCAATAGAGACATTGACTTCTCACTCCATAACAGATCAAAGGCCCTATATCTGATAAAGTGTCCACTGTCTCCTCACTGCTGGCTCTATCTCTCCCCTCCCCCCCATTCATTGAGTTGTATTAACATATGCAGACAGCCTAAAACCTAGATGAGTCTGTTCTATTTAAATCCAGTGTAACATGCTTATATTTCTTCACTAACCTATAAGGACTCTCTACAGCTTGTCAAAGACACATCTTTTGGAAATATTGGATCAACCTTAAAATTTCAGAGAAAGCGCAGGTATGTCTGGTGACGTTGGACGTCACAGCTCTTTATACAAACATACCGCAGATAGAGGCGATACAACTAATAGATAGTTTGTTGGAGAATTTGTCCTCTGTCAGCCTCTAAAATTCAGTTGTTAGGCAGGATGGCGAGATTGGTGATATATCACAACTATTTCAAGTTTCAGGACACATTTTACTTACAAATAAAAGGAGTAGCAATGGGGGCTACTGTAGCCCCTACCATTGCGTGTTTATACATGGATCAATTGGAAAAGAAAGGTTATTACACATCTCAATACTTTGGAGGGGTAGTTAAATGGCTACGGTATATTGATGATATACTATTGATATGGCAAGGGCACTGAATTGGAATTAAAAAATGTTTTTGCAAGAATAAATTAAATTAGTGATCATATTAAGTTTGTGCATTATATATGAAGTCAATTTTTTAGATATCAACATTTGTTGGGATAACAATAGATTTCACAACCCGACTATATCGTTAAAAACACTGACCGAAATAGTATGCTTCATTACCGTAGCCATCACCCAAAAGCATTAAAAGACAGTATCCCTACGAGTATGTAGAGCATGTAGCTCTAGGGAAGAATTCTGCACTCAGGCAGAACAGATGATCAGCAGGTTTCGGGTTCGAGGCTATCCCCACAAAGTTTTGAAAAATGCTGCTAAGCGAGTATTTATCATCCTGAATGGGAACGGAAGGTGAATAGGGTTAATGAATGTAAACCTTTAACGTGTGTTTTACCTTTCACCAGAGCATCTAATGATAGTATAAACATCATTCGTCGATATTGGCCCATGTTAAATATTCATCCTGCATTTAAGGTCACACCCCGGTTTGCTTTTCTAGGGGTATGAATCTAGGTGAACAATTGGCGAAGAAAGAGGTAACCGTGATAGTTCAATGGGAAATAGTGGGCCACCATAGATTGCAATCAATGTACACTATTGTCAGTATGCTATGGAAGTTACTCAAATTCAAATTCCTCATTCTGAGAAATATATTATCTTTATGAAAACACAAATTGCAATACTATAAATTGTTATATATGGGGTGATTTGCCCTTGTGGTTTGTGGTATATTGGCTGGACTTCTTGGAGGATTAAATTGCGTATTTCACAGCATTTAAGTAACATACATACAGCTCGTTTGGAAGCTCCTATTGTAGCCCACTGGTTGGAAATGCAACACAATTTAGAGGAATTTCGATTTGTTGTCCTTGATTGTGTTAAGTTAGAGGGTGGTGGTAACATGCCTCAGGCACTACTTAGGAAGGAGCACATTATATATTTCAATGGAACACGGTAGCTCCAGCTGGACTCAATAAAGAGATTGAGTGGTTAAACCTCTAGAGTATTTAACCTCTGTGTTAGCTGGTACCATCTATGCGTTTGGGAGAGCAGTTCTAGCTCACCACCGCATTGCTGGCCCACCACCTGGATGAGCCAGTAAGTGTATTTATGATAACATGTTAATGTTTAATTTTGAGAGTTTTTAACAATGATACATATTAAGTAGAATTATAGTTAATCCACTGTTATTGTGTTTAGAATTCAAGACCCCTGATGACCTTTTATAGCGAAACATGAGCATGTTGGGTCCTGGTCATATGGTGGAATACTATAAGAACAGGAGAGATTGAAACTCTAATACAAATGTAATAACATTTTCAAAAAATATATATATCTGGAGCACATGATACTGCTAATAGTGAAAATGGACAGTTTTGGATGTTGCTGATTGACATCATCAATGGTTGCTCAAGATTTATCACTAACGTTACAACGGTTTGTTGAAAAAAAGGACAGAACTATTTTATAGTTGGTGATTCAATGAGTCTGATTTGAAGCAAGACTGAATCTTGTGGGAGACTCTGGAGCAGTGGATTAACACATGACTAAGAGCTATGACCACACACTGATGTAAAAGATTGCCAGATATATGTTATTTGAATGTGTACTGAAAGAGTATTGTGGAGAATTGTTTGTTTTAAATGTATTGGTGTATGGATTGGTTAATAACTATGGGTTAAGGGAATGGATTTTATTTTAGGATAATTGTATTGATCTATTAATAAAGAAATTTATTTAAAAAATGTTAAACAGTACTAGTGAGTAATTTATAAAAAAAAAGATAAGTCACCTGCAACTTGATTGACGATTCCTATTTCATCATTGATCTGCTTGTCAGCCTTAAGACTGTAAGGGGTCCTTTTACCAAGATGCGGGAAAAATAGCCCTGAGCTAGCAGCGGGGGGCTGTTTTTCCTGGGTGCCAGGACCTTTTTTACCGCAGCGGGTAAAAAAAAAGCCCCAGCATACATATCCACGTGGTAAGAGAACTCTTACTGTATGGCCATGCATCAAGGAGTCCTTATCGCCAACCCTAACCAGTGGTAACCAATTACCTCCGGGTTATCGTCTTGCAAGCCATTTCCTGGGGTTTTCTTCCCCCCCCCCCCCCCCCAGGAAATGGTGCGTGCTCAGGGCGGGACTACTGCCACCTGCTGCATCGGGTTGGCGGTAGCCCCGGAAAAGCAAGTGGTTAAGCCTGTGTTAGGCTTACCTCCGCTCTGTAAAAGGGCCTCTAAGCTCCTTGGGAGGTCAAGAGTTCAGAGTGCAATCCAACCATTCCCAAACTTTGCCAGCGATATTCTATTCTACCTAACTGGCCAGTCTGCATACTGTTTTAGAGCCACTTACTTCTTTAACCACCTTGGCTGGAATGGTGGCTTCACAGACGACAGACTTTCCCCTTCCCTCTATCCAGTTGAGGGCAGCAACTTTTTTGTCTGTGCAGTAGTTGCCGCTAACAGCTAGCACTTGAAGCTCTGGGAACTCTTCCTGCAGCCTTGAAAGTGCATGTTCTGTGCCCTGTTACAGGGAGGAAGGTGAAGAAAATATGTCTAATATGTTGGATCCATGTTCTGCAACCTTACTGAAAGCCTTGCCGAACCACATTCTGGGATGGTTGCTTCTTTTAGTGAATCAATCATTCATTGCAGAATGGGGTTTTTACAAAGCACAGGGAAAAGATTATTCTATCTTCATTATTAAAGAATGTTGCTTCAGATAGTAAGGATAGTTGTAATTATTATCAGGTGCAAATTTACCTACTATGACAAAATTACAGAGGCAATAGTTGCTGACCAATTACAGGAATATTTAGATGTCTATCTATTGTTAGATCCAATGCAGTCTGGGTTTATATCTCAATTTAGTAAAGAAACAGTTCTGGCAGCTTTGTTGACTGAAATTAGATTGTTGTTAGATAAAAGGGACCCAAATATTTCTTATGGAATTGAATTTATCCACTGTGCCTGATTTGGTTCATTATGAGTGTTTGCTGGATAAGCTAGGGCAGGGGTAGGCAACTCCAGTCCTCGAGAGCTGCAAGCTGGTCAGGTTTTCAGGATATCCACAATGAATATGCAGGAGATAGATTTGCAAGCACTGCCTCCTTGGTATGCAAATCTATCTCCTGCATATTCATTGTGGATATCCTGAAAACCTGACCTGCCTGAGGCTCTTGAGGATCGGAGTTGCCTACCCCTGAGCTAGGGGACTTAAGTCTCTGGAAGGGTTCAGTCCCGTTTCTTAAAAAACAGTTGTTCAGGTTAATTGGCAAGGAAAAGAATAAAAGGAATGGGGTAATTCAGGGATCTCCTCCTTCTCCCATGTTATTTAAAATTTACCTTAGTGGTCTGGGGAGACTATTTCAGTCCTTAAAAATCCAGTATTTTTCATATACTGCTGGTTTTGTTCTTTTGTTTCCTATGCATTTTGATTTGTCTGCACTTTATACTGTAATGAACAATGTTTTTCATTCTATTTACATTTGGATGTATATGAATCATCATAAGATTAATCCTGCCAAAACAAATATTCTATGGGTGGGGAGTTCAACTGATAAATAAATCAAAATTGTCAGGGGTTGAAGTTTTGTTGAAATCAAATATTAAAAACCTTTAGGAGTTCATTCTTGACTCCAGGTTATCAATGGATTTGTGTATTAGTTGTGTGGTTCAGAAATGTTTCTTTAAACTACAGTTGCTAAGGAGAACAATATTTCATGGAATATCAGTTTAAATGGATTGTTCAATCTCTGTTCTTACATTAGATTATTGTAATGTGGTTTTTATGGGTCTTTCACAAAAACTACACAGACTACAAGCAGTTCAAAATGCTGCAGCAAACTTGTTCTAGGTGGTAGATTTGATCATGTGACACTTATTTGATTCAGTTACATTGGTTGCCCTTAAGGGCTAGAATTGAGTTTAAAATCTTAGTTTTTGTTTTTATAATTCTTTATGGTCTTGTTACGTAACAGATTTTGTGATAATTTATACCCCCTCAGGATGTCTCCGTTCAGTGACAGAAATCCTAAGTTCTTTGTACACTGAAAACCACAAGAACGAACACTAGTTGGTAAAGGAACTGAGCTCTTGAATCTTCCTCCATCTTTTATTCTGAATATTAAAAGCTGTAATGATTTTTCAGTGTAGTTTAAAAACTTGTTGTTTTTTTTAGTAAATATTTGATCGGTCTATTAAACAGAACCAAGTGTGTAGTGGTTTTCAAATGAGGCTATAACTTTTTGGTTTGTAATAATATTTTTATGATCTGTACAATTTTGTATTTTGTATGAATATGCTTGTAATCTGCTCAGCACTGTGTGGATTATAAGCATAAATAAATGTGTCAAATTAAATTAATATCAGAAAACGTATGCCTGCTTGTTCTTACTGGTCTGCAGACTGAGTACTGAGTTACAGCTCTTTGCCAGCCTTCAGTACTATGATTAAGCTTAAACAAGGAAAACCAGGTGCCCTGCAGGCAAAAAAACAGTAAGCCCCAGCCTTATCTTCTAGAAACAAAATCAGAATAATAAAACCAATCACTCCAAATCAGTCAATTGTTCAATTTTCTCTCTTAAGTTTAAACATACACTTAATTTGTAAGTAATGCAGCAGTTATTTTATGCTTTGAATTGCTCACATTGTAGTTTCACCTGCCCTGTGTTTTAATTAATTTACTGCGTGATTCTCTCTTGTAAGAGATCTCTATAACCACTTTTTGTTTCCTGCCTCACAAGAGGCGATACTAAGAATCACAGCATATAAAAGATAAAGAGACTGATTACAGTGATCAGAGTTTCAAATTCTGCTTTTGCCACTTGAATACACACCCTAGGCAAATCATGATCCCCTGCTGCTTCAGACATCCACTTAGACTTAAGCTCTTTGGGGTAGTGATTCATTGCACCTGGAATGTATTGTAAGCCTTTTAAGTTAGGACCAGGTTAAAAACGTTAATTTGTGAAGAACAATCTCGTTTACCTTTGATATCATGTTCATTCCCATGGCATCCCCAGTCTGGGATTGGAAACGGATATATAGGTTGCGACCAGCTAACTGACCTGAAGTCTCCCAAGACGAGCAAAATCTGCAAGGCAGAAAAAAGAATGTTGCATTCTACGTGTTTCTTCTTCTGCTCTTCATTTACCATAAATGAAGACTGTTTTCTACATACTATATTTCTCGCTCCCCATCCAACATGGCTTGCTAGAAATATGTGCTAATCAAGTTCCTTTTATTGCCAGAGGAGTCTTAGCATTAGCAGATGAATATATGCCAGCTTGTTGGAGGCCCTGAAGTCACAAGGAAATGCTCAAATTTTTTTTTTTAAGATAGATATAGCTGAATTTATGGATGGAGACAGTCTCCTTTTAAAACTGAGATTATGGTGCTGGCTGGCTAAAACGTGGACAAAAATCTCTAGTCACTCAATCTCATCTTCTCTGGACAGTACCGAGACTAGTAGTCTGATGGTAGTGGTGTGCTACAAGAGCTAAGATGGTTGACTGGCTAAGCACAGATTCTCTGGTGAGGTGGCATGCTGGTGAACGAAGCTGAGAAAGTGGCATGCTGGTGAGCGAAGCTGAGAAAGTGTTCAGTAAGTCAAGCTAAAAGCAACAGCTAATTAACGTATCCTAATAAAGGCTCCCTTCTATTGCAGTAAATGGCAGTATGCAGGAAAGTGGTGGCAGGACAAGGATAAAGGCTAAGTTTAGTGGAAAAAAAAAAGTCAGTTTAAGATTATGCTTTTTGTTCTGATAAATACCTAGTAAATAGTATTAATCGGCAAATCCTATCTATTGAAAAATCTCTTTAAAAAGAAGTTAACGCATAACTAAGCAACAATACCTATATTAGCAGATTACTATGCTCATATTTCTCTCACAAGTACATTTGACAATAGCTTCTTAGAAATCTATTCAGTTCTTTAGGACAGTATCATAAATAAGCTACGACATTTCACTGAAGACCAAGCTAAGTCACCACCTTCAAATGTATGATAGAAACAGGAAAAAAAAAGCAGCAATAAAAATATGTCTGTGCCTTGCTAATGAAACACCCACCTGCTGGTGCTATCGAATGCCTCTTTAATGACTTTGAAACCCTCTGAGCTTCCAGCCACACCTTCCTTCTGCAGCATGACAAGCAGTGGGCAACCTCACAACAGGACCACGAGTCATTCCGTCTGCTAGGACACGGCTCCTTGCTCCTCCAACCAAGCTAAGGTGAAACAAAGACACCTTTTAGTAAATGGAAAATAAATACTTTCAGATGTAATTTCTACCAGGTTCATTTTTCAAAACTGCGCTGTCTTGCTCTGGGTTTCTCAGCTGGCTCTCATTAAGCATTCACTTGCTATCTGTTTATTTCTCTGCTCTTTTGCATAGGCCATTTACTGCAGAAATCTCATGTGTAAGGCATTAAACTCCAGGGTGACTTTGCAGGGCACCTGTTTTGCTACCCAAGCAGCGGCTGCAGCCTCTCTTCCCATAGCTGAGTACTATCAGCATAAAACACCCAAGAGGGCAACAAAAGATGTAGACATCCAGTAAGTAAATAAGAATTCAAATACAGCTGGTGCTTAAAAACTGGTATTCAGCTAATACTTGAGAGTTTAAATTTCTTTAACTAGCAAATATATGTAAGCCTCCAAATCACCAGCTAGGCCTGATTTGTGTGCTCCATGTTTGGTGCGCATTTAAAGTCACCACATATTAGCATGCTGAGCAAATGAAAAGCAACAGAGCAACATACACAACACACTGTATTCAAGAGGTAAATTTATAAAGGGTTTTTGCATATATGCCTGTATACACACATAGAGGCCTCTTATAAAATTACCTCATACATAAAGTATGGCAAGTACTTGTATGTCATTTTCAAGTAGCTGTGCTCAGAGGAGGAATCTGGGCAGAGTTGCATTCTATGCATGTATTTTATAAAATATATTTTCTCTTGTTCCCAATAAGTGACCTCAGTCTAGGTACTATTTCTGCAGGATTTGTGCTTGTATTATAAAGACATATAGGCCCCTATGTGTCTATAAAAAAAGGCGACTTACAAAAGTATCCTCCATATGCTCACCGATCTCTATGCAGAACTTTTAAAAAAGGCAGCCAGACCAAATTTATAGACATAAAAGTACTTACAAATATTGCCCTGCACACCCCGGTTTGTGCTAGCACTAGACAGCCTTCGTTGTTGCCAGGGGCAATGGAATTCCTTGTTATCCCAAGAGAAGCGGCCCAGCTACACCAACCTGAATGGGCATATAGCCAATCACATTCTCACAACATGCTCCCATCACCTAAGAAGGCCAAATAACAATTAGACAGTACAGACAAGGTCTTATATCAGAGCGACTGCAGGAACACACTGCCTGCAAACGTTCTAAAATGCCCCAATACCCAGCAGCACTTATCCAGACTGGAGCTGCTCCTATTAAATGCTGCTCACTGGGGGCATACCAGGATTTTCATCTGCATTATCCAGATAATGCCACTGAAGATCTTTGACCACCCTAGCACTATCTGGGTGTGGAGACGGAAGTTATCTGGGTACCACCAACATTCAGCGTCAGTACTTGGAATCTATCTAAACAAGTTAGGACAACCAAAATTGCTGTCCTATCTTGTCCGCATAGTTACCTGGATACTGAATCTAAATACTGGCGGTACCCAGTTAAGGCAGGCCAGTTTATTGCCTGGACATTCAGCAATGGTATATGGGTACAACACCACAATTGGTGTTTTAAAACAATGCTGACTGTACAGTACAAATCAGAGAAAAATTAACCAACCAATTTTCTCTAGTAAAATGAATAAATTAGACAGTGGAACACACAAGCATACTATTACTCTAGAAATGGTGCTGGGAGAATAAAGCATCAAACAGCCAACCACTAATAACTCACCATCGAGTAGTTGTAATGCTTGTAAGGCAGTTGCTGAAGAGCTGTAGGCTGAGCCAGTTTTTTGGCTAACATCTGTCTCCGAATGGACACACCACGTTCAGGAGCTTCCATTGTACTTTCCAATTTATAAGCGAGGATGTGTTTAGCATTCACTAAACTAACAACCTCTGCATCACTGAGGAACCTGGCACCCATCTGGCAAAGCAGAGAGAACTATGTGATTTCATCTCACTGGTTTATGCTGGACCATTCCTTCTTAGATGTTCAACACTGATTCTTTTTGCAATGTACTTCTCTAATTTCATATGGCTATCAAAATTCCAATGCTTTCACACTATCTACTACATGAAGCGCATCTTAAATGAATTTCACAGGGTAACCGTGAAAGCCATTTATGTGACCGAAAGAGAGATTTACCCAAGCTTCTTCAACATACCTACAAATATGTGCTCTGTGGAATAAGGTGCATATTTTTAGCTACCTTTAAAGGCAGCAATCCCAGGGATGTCTTTAAATTGGGGAAGAACATAGCTCATTTTCAGCTTTACATATACATTTCATGAAAAGTCATCCACATAAAGCAAGTGCAAGTGTCTGTGGATACAAAATACCTACAGCAAGTTTCAAAGTGAAAATACATGTGTACTTTCAGTTTGTAAGCAAGTTGTAATGTCTGCAATGGGGGTAGTTTCAACATTGCTTCCTTGAATCTTATGTTTACATTTTAAAAATCTATACCTGAAGCATTGAAACCTCCCCACCCCAACACTGTAGACCAATCTCATACATAATCATTTTGCCGGCAAGGAGGCGCACAAGTCCCTGCCCTGTAACACTCATGATATGAATGCAGAGAAAATTTAGTCCCTATTTTACATGATGCATAGCTTCAGCAGCCCTCTTTATTTATTTATTGGGGGAGGGGGGGAGGTTTCAGAAAAGCATTTGTATTTTGTAATACTTTTTTTTTTTTTTTTTTAAACTAAAACTACCATTCAATGCAGTCATGTTTCTCTCAAGTACATTAAGGGCTAGATTCTATAGGGTGGCTAAATAACACTTATGCCTGGGAGTTGTGCTTAACTAGGTGTGGATATTGGTACCAAATATACGTGCCTAAATTAGGTGCATACTCCCATTATTCTATAACGTACATAAATGCTATAAATGCCCCCGTTCTGCCATGACCCTCCTATTTCTATGTACCTTTTTTTTATTCATGCCTAAATTTATGCACACAAGTTCCAATTAACCTAATTAGTACCAATAACTGCTTGTTAAAAAGCTAATTGGAGCTAATTAGCTCACTCTTCAATTAAACTGCATGCACAAATTGGGTGCCTACCCAAATTAGTGCATGCAATTTTTGATGACTTTTACAAAATTAGGGGAAAATATCCCTTTAATAATGAACCAAACTGCAGACTTTGATGCTGAGAAATTCCTAGATTTATCGACTCAAATCAGGTTCCTCATAGTTCCTGCAGTGTGATCACAGAAACACCATCTTGTTTTGGGTGGTAAAGGGAGGGGGTAGATATTTAAAGGCACTTTAGAAAAGAATGACTTGGAACACCAGAGACACATCTTCTGCGACGCTGATCTGCACTCTGCCGATTTCCCTACTGCACCCTCAAAGTATGCTACAATAGAACAGAGAAGCAAAGATACTTACCTATAGCAGGTATTCTCCAAGGACAGCAGGCCTTATATTCTCACATGTGGGTAAAGCGATTCACGTTGCCCAGTCGATTCGCATTGCCCAATCCGGAGCTTGTGACCTTTTACAGAGCTCTTTGGTGAGCGAGTTGGGCTCCACCACGCATGTGCGAGTGCCTTCCTGCATACCACAAGACCACCAGTGACGCTGCGACTACAGCAAGACACTTGGTGAAACCCGGCGAGCCAACGCAAGGCCAAAAGGCAACATGTGGTACTGGAAGTGACGTGACCCCAGGAAGAAAATCGAAGATACCTCCTGTGACCTGGATGTGAGTAACCATTAAGTCTATATCCAATCATTTTTTCTGAATCATGGGGAGAAGGGTCCTAGGGAAATCATCCTGAAACTTTCCTTTGACCAGGAATTTGTTCAGAGGCCTTTAGATCTAGGATGAGAAGCATCCCCCTTAGATCTAGGACGAGACACGTCCCCCGTGTCTTCGTTCTGCACAAGTACCTGGAATAGTACTTCCCTTCCTCCCCTGGTGGAATGGGCTCCATTGGCCCTTAGAAGGGCAGAGAATTCTTCTGCGGTATCGTTTATGCTGAGAGCCAAAGGAATTTGCTCTCGGAGGGCAAATCTGGCAGTGTCTTTCACCAATACAGGGCATATCTGAGAAGGGACTATTTGTAGGACCCAATTGGTTGGAGGTTACAAGGCGCCACCTTCTTGGGGGAAAAAAAAAAACAACAACTTCAGCTTCCCCTGACTGGCAAGTCGTCTGGGATGGTCACTTTTACAGCAGCTATGCTCTGCTGGAGCCAGTAAAGGCTTGCCCCATGCTTTGACTGGGGGGAGCTGTCTGGGTATTAGTGCACACTGTTGATGAGAACGAGCTTGCTGGGGGTGAGCCTGCTGGAACTGGCGAGAAGTGGTGTACCTACGACTCTGTGAGTAAGTACTCCAAATTGCTGAAAAAAACCCTCCTAGATAAGGAGGGAGTCACAGAAGGCGCCTCGTGGGAGAGAATATCGATGGTATCAGTGTGCTTCTTGATGAGTTCAGTGACCTATTACACCTTCTCTTCAAAAAAGATTATCCCCCTGGAACGTAGCATCCGCCAAACTCTGTTGGAAAGGCCGAGTCCAAGTCAGATATGTAGCCATTAGAGTCTGCGCATCGCTATACTCTGAGCACAGATTCTAAACGATATTATCAAAAGTGTCATAGACAAAAGTGTCTTCCCTGCCAAGAACCTACAACATGACTTCTGCTGTTGACCAGCTGGCGAACAGATTCGACCTGCTCCAGTGGGAGAATCTGCCAAATTAGACATATTACGCATCAAGGACCCACAAGTACAGGCTCGTGTACAGCAGAAACGGGAGATAAGCATAGAAGCCTGATACATCTTCTGTACAAAAGAATCCAGGGGTTCCAACTTCTCTGCCGGGGACGCCGAAGCATAGTCCCTAGAAACTCATGGTCCATTGAGTGTGGATTCCACCACTAGGGAATGGTCAGGCAACTGAGGCCTATCAAACCTAGGGGAAGACTGAATCTGGTACATAGTGTCAATCTTCTTGGAAAGGATAGGGACCGATACAGAGGATTCCCAGTTCTTCACTTGAATGTCCTGTAAGATCTCATGAAATAGGACCATCACAGCCTCTCTAGGAGGAGACTTGTAGTCCAGGACCTCTAATATCTTAGCCCTGGGCTCTCCTCCATTTCCAAAGGAATTGGAATAGCATTTGCCATTTCCTTAATAAAAGATGGGAAAGGCTCTCAGATGACTTTCTCCTTTCCTGTGGAGGGGAGGGATCAGATGGGATGCCATAAGACTCCTCCAAGAAGTACTGTGGATCCTCCTCCGACTCCCATAAGCAGTCCTCATCAGTGATAGCTAGGAACTCCTCATGGGAGAGCCGAGACAGAGCCAATCTCAACGAAGAGGAACCATGTCCCCGAGAGGGGCATTGAAGTGTCTGCTCCAGCCTCAACTAAGCAAAGCTTCCTCCACAGACTTCGAGAGGGTGCCAACACGGGTGGCAACTGACGCAGAGAGAGCAATCAGCGCTGAAGACACCACCGCAGGCTGATGGCTATGTGGGACAGCAGCAAGAGGCATGGCAGGCGCAAGCACCACAGATGCTGAGGCACTTTGTTGTATAAACCCCACCAAAAGCTCAAGAAGCAAGGTCCAGAGGCACTCATCGAGGGCCAACATCAGGAAACGTTGGGGCGTCTGTGCAGAAGCAGGCTGAACTTGTGTGTTGGGGGGGGGGGGGGGTCGAAGCAGGTGTCTGGTCCTGGCTGCCTGGAGAACACTCATTGGCATCTCCTATATGAAGGGGAGCCAGCGCAGGTGCTTCTCAGGTGCCAGGGAGTCATAAGTACATAAGTATTGCCATACTGGGACAGACCAAAGGTCCATCAAGTCCAGCATCCTGTTTCCAACAGTGGCCAATCCAGGTCATAAATACCTAGCAAGATCCCCCAAAAAAGTACAAAACATGTTATGCTGCTTGTCCCAGAAATATTTTCCCCAAGTCCAATTTAATAATGGTCTATGGACTTTTCCTTTGGGAAGCCGTCCAAACCTTTTTTAAAGCTCTGCTAAGCTAACCGCCTTTCCCACATTTGCTGGCAACAAATTCCAGAGTTGAATTACACGTTAACTGAAGAAACGTTTTCTCCGATTTGTTTTAAATTTACTACTTTGTAGCTTCATCGCATTCCCCCCTAGTCCTAGTATTTTTGGAAAGCGTAAACAGACGCTTCATGTCCACCCGTTTCACTCCACTCATTATTTTATAGACCTCTACCACATCTCCCCTCAGTTGTCTTTTCTCCAAGCTGAAGAGCCCCAGCCGCTTTAGCCTTTCCTCATAGGGAAGTCGTCCCATCTCCTTTATCATTTTCATCACCCTTCTCTGCACCTTTTCTAATTCCACTATATCTTTTTTGAGATGCGGTGACCAGAATTGAACACAATATTCGAGGTGCGGTTACACCATGGAGCGATACAAAGGTCCTCGGTGCCCTGGATCTCCTGGCACCATGCGTCGAGGGCAATCAATGCCGATGCTTCTTCTGATGCTTGGCATCAACAAGGATGACACCGAGTCCTCACGTCACCTCAGGGTTGGGGGTCTGACGCCGATCAGTCCCAGGGGGCCTGCATAGCAGCCGGTGTCAAGGCAGGTGGAGACCCACTAGATGCACGGTCACTCTCTGTTTTGCAGCCATATGGAGTGACACCCCCAAATGCAACATACGTTGAGGTTTTGGACCTGGCTACAAAAAGTTTCTCTTTGAGCCTCTTTGGCTCTGTTCTCTCCTCCATACGAAGACACGGAAGACAGAAGGTGTGTTCAGGCCCCAACACTGGAGACACTAAGAAAGGGTTTCTTGGCCAGAGATGGTCCTATTGCACCAGGTACAGAGTTTAAAGCCATTGGGCACCTTCAATGACATGGAAGGAAAAACAACTGTAGCTAAATCAAGAGACTCGATGGTGCAGAAAAAAGGGGCAAAGCACCAGAGAAAAATAAAGGGAAGAACCCGACCGAAGCTCAGGCCTAAATGCAGCCTACCGAGTGCGGTAAAATAAAGGAAACCTATAAAAGGGAGAAAATAAACTAAAAATGTAAGACGAATACCCCAAACAAAGTACAAAATAAAACTAAAAGAGAAACTGAGAAGGCACAAAAAGTTGCTCTTGTAGAAAACCGCACTGGTAGCTGTGAGGAACAAAGAGAAAAATGTGCAGACTCCTCACCACGGAAAAAAAGAACTGGTGGTCCCACACTCTCGCAACAGACAGTGCGACTCATGCGCGGTGGGGTGCAATTCATGTTCCAAAAGTATCTATGTAAAAGCTTGTCACAAGTTCTAGACCAGGCAGTGCAAATTGCATTACCCACATGTGAGAATCATAGGCCTGCTTGTCCTTGGAGAAGGCAACACAAAACCTAACCTCAGTGAGCAAAGCAGGCTAAGCTCGCAGGTGGTTTGGACAATCCACGATATGGCATCTCCTCCCCCTCTTCCCTTCAAGGCTAAAGGATAACTCTGCAGACTAGAAAGGCCAGATGGTCTTTCTGCTGTCGCATCTTATTACTGTACGTCAGGGGGTGGTCAACCATGGCGCTTGAGTGCCACACCATAGTTGGGTTTTCAAGATTTCCACAATGAATATGCATGACATTATTTGATTACAATGGAAGCTGTACATGGAAATCAGATCTCATACATATTCGCTGTGGAAATCTTGAAAATCCAACTGAGTTGTGGTTCTCAAAGGCCATGGTTGCCCAGCTCTGCTATCTATTCTAGAAAGGAATAGGACCACTGCAAAGTGTGCAGCACTGCAACATTTGCTTTAAATGCTACTACTATTGATGCCACTGCTTTTTTTCTTTAAAGAAAAAAAATGTGAGTAGCTGTAAAGTAAACCTAGCAGCTTTTTTTTTTTTACCTCTGGGTTCCTAAGAACGTGGAGACATTTCTCGATGGTACGTGGCTCATCAGGTAGCTCAGTTTCATCCTCATGCTCATTAGTATCCACCGAAGAACAATCACCCACTACAAACTTGGCCTTTGGGTGTTCCTTTACTGGCAATGGTCTTATGACTTCTACAGGAGAAAAGTGGTATTTAGCTGAGGATATTTGATCAGTTTGACATCACATTGTTTTGAATCTATCAAAGAGAGTTAGACATTACCACTCTGCCCCTTGCAATCCTCTTCTATTTGTGACAGTTTTCTTGACAGGCTTCATGAGCAGCAATTGTCTCTTGCAACCGCTGTCAGATATCTTTCTCTGGTTTGCCACTGGCGATATCATGGGGTTCTTAATGAGAGTGTAGACTCGGTCTCTGTCTGTTCAAAAAAGATGTACTTGATGGCAAGTAGAAGGGCTAAAACCTAGGGTGATCATTTGCTCTACATCCATGCTGACCATTCTAGAAAAAAAAAAACAAAATACATATGTTAAAATAGCTTCCTTGTTTTAAATGGTGATGTGAACCTTCAGCAAAATCAACTGCAGAACTACACTCTGCACTTTAGCATACTCTTTACATAAGATGTTCTGTTATACTCTTTACATAAAGATGTTCTGTTATACTCTTCTCAACTTGAAGAAACTAATACGGGAATGTGTTTCAGTAAGCAAATCTGCATTTTATTTTTATTACATTTGTACCCCGCACTTTCCCACTCATGGCAGGCTCAATGCGGCTTACATATTGTATACAGGTACTTATTTGCACCTGGGGCAATGGAGGGTTAAGTGACTTGCCCAGAGTCACAAGGAGCTGCCTGTGCCTGAAGTGGGAATCGAACTCAGTTCCTCAGGACCAAAGTCCACCACCCTAACCACTAGGCCACTCCTCCACTCCTTTTGGTATTCAATGTATCAGTACAATACTTAGAATAGAAACAGCTCCAAACTGCATGATGAACAAGCGCCCTTTTGTGCTGACAAACACAGACTATGCCTTTGATCAAATAAAATGCAATCCTAAGAATGAAAAGGATGGCTACATAGCAGTGGCGTAGCCAGAAAACCAATTTTGGGTGGGCCTGAGCCCAAAGTGGGTGGCACAAAAGTTTCTCTGCCTCGCCCTACCTTCACCTCAAAATATAAATACTTTAGCTAATGAGGATCCTCAAACTCTGTCAGTTGAAGACTTCCTCTGAAAGTGGCCAGAACTTCCCTTTACCAAGCTTGGCAGGCAGCAGCAACATCCCTAAGCGACCAAAGCTGGCACCCCTTGCATCCTTAGTTGTCAGTAACTCAAAGATGCTGTCGCCAACTGCAGAGCTTGGTAGAAGGGAGCTCTGACTGCCTTTGGAGGATGGATGCTTGGGGAGCCCCATCAGCTATAAAGCAAGGGTAAGGGCCAGTGTTAGACATGCTCTGGCCCAGGTCAGAAAATAAAGGAGGGCACTCTCTCAAATCCCCTCTCTTCCCTGCCTCCCTTCCGATTTATGTACCTGCCATTACTATCACACTGACAGACCCTCACCAAAAACAGAACAAGGGATCACAAGTTAGAAATAAAAATATTTACACAAAAATTGAATTGAGAACCCCAAGAAGTTAAACTTAACATGTACTACAACCCTGAAGAAATAAAAACAAAAATGCATTCCTTTGTACTGAACACAATGCAAAGACATTTGCTATGCACTTTTCACAAAGCTAACATATTCCATTTAAACATTCAAAATAAAATGCTTTTTTCTGCCTTTGATGTCTGGACATTTTATTTTTCCATTATGTTGCTTCTAATTTCCTGGCGTCTACTAATTCTCCTTCAAGTGACTGCTGTGCATTTGTCTTTTCTCCTCTCTACTGTCTATTCCCTCACTACATCTACCTCTGACATACTGATCATTCCTTTTTAGCTGCTTCCTCTTTTTTTTTTTTATTTTCTGCCTTTCTGTCAACTCAAATTTTACTCTCTTTCTCGCCTTTCTCCTTCTTTTTACTTTACAGCTGCCTATCAGATCGTCATCTTCTTCTCTCACCCACTACCTCTCCCATTACCCAACTCACTCCTTCTTCAGCCATTCCATTTCATCTTTAATCTACTCCCCATTACTATATTTCTATCTTCTGTAATCACTATCCTCTCATCCATTTTCTTGCCACCCTCTTCCTCCTCCCCCCTCCAGCATCTCCCACATGGTTCCACCATTCCCAGCATCTTCCTCCATCCACCCTTCTAGCTCCCTGTCCCTTCTCTCCTCCCCATGGTCCAGCATTTCTCCCTCTCTCTTCCCTCACTCCCATTGTCTGGCATCTCTCCATCATTCTCATTTGCTCCTGGATCCAATATCTCCCTCTCTCCTATGAATCTCCCCTGCCTCTCATCCAACCCCATGTCCTACATCTCCCCCTCTCTCCCATTGTCCACATCCTTCTTTCCCCCTCCCTTGTACCCCAGATCCAATATCTGTCTTCCCCCTCCTTCCCATGCAGCATTCTCTTCCTTCCTCCACCATGTCCAACATTTCTGACTCTCTCCCACTGTTCAACATCTCTGTCTCCCCCTCCCTTGTGCCCCAGGTCCAATATCTCTTTCTCCTCCTCCCATACAGCATCTCTCCCTTCTTCCCATCCACTGTCATGCCCAACATTTCTCCCTCTCTTCTCCGTGCACCATTTCTCCCTCCCCTCCACCCCCATATACAAGATTTCTCCCTTTCTTGCCCCCCTCTACCCCTTTGTCTCTCTCTCTCTTCCTTCCCTCCACCCTCATGCACCATCTCTCCCTCCTCTTCACCTGTGTGCAACATTTCTCCCTGTGTTCTCCCTCCCCCTCCATGCAACATTTCTCCTTTTCCATCAACCCCATATCTCTTGTCCCTATCCCCCTCTCCCTCCAGGCAGCATTTCTCCCTCTCCTCCCACTATACAAAATTTCTCCCTCTGCTACGCTGCCTGCCCGGTACCTTGGCTGAGTGAGCACCAAATGTAGCCATGCGCACCTCTCCCCAGGCTCCGCTTCGCCGCATGATCGTCGCTCCCTGCACTCTTCCTCTCGCCCGCCACGCTGCACGTAGCACCGCCATTCACACAGGCAGCCGTGCTCCCCCCCGCCGCGTCCATCCGGTCCTCTGATGCACTTCCTGTTAAGACCGGATAGACGCGGCAGGGGAGAACGCAGCCGCCTGCATGAATGGCAGCACCGCGCGACAGGCGAGAAGAAGAATGCAGAGCGATGCAGCGAAGCGGAGCCTGGGGAGAAGCAGCGAGCGAAGGATGTGAATGGGCACCTGGGCAGGCCTGGAGGGAAAGTGGGTGGGCCTGGGCCCATCCAGGCCCACCTGTGGCTACGCCCCTGCTACATAGCACTTTTCTTAGAAATACCAAGTACACTGCAGACAGCCTGGTGGCAGACTGTAGCAGTTCAAAAAGATTCCAGGTCAGTGACCTAGCAGAAAAATTACCAGATGCGTTTATGCACTAACCTACCTAGAGAGATAAAACTGCCAAAAGGGCACACGAGGTTCGATTCTTTTTGGTGTATTTTCATCCAGTGCCATCGTCACTTTCAGACCTTCTGCCGTACTGTTTTGAGGAGATGGTTCTGTTATCCAACGACTATGAGCATGAACAAGGACCAAACCTAAGGACTTCAGAAAGCAAAACGGGATAAATTCTACATCAGTCTTACAGCATTGAGGCTAACCAGAATTACAACTTAAGTCAGATCTGAAGAACTCATGCACCTTTTGAGGCACAATTTAAATTCCTATTATCTTACACTCAAAATTTCAATTTGTTGTTCTCTGAGGTTCTAACAATGTGCCATACTATAAGTAAATGTGCCTTATACTACTCTAAAAAAAATCCGCAATCAAGCGGAGAACTTGAACGCCCCACGGGAAAACACAGATATAGGTAAAAAGTGGGATGTTTGACCACGGAAATACAAATTCTGGAGACAATATCATAAAAACTTCTTTATTGAAGAAAAGACTTGACACAACTGTTGTGTTTCGGCCTACAGGCCTGCATCAGGAGTCTGAAATGCCTGAAACACGATTTGGTCCATGTAACGAACCAAACGTAAAGTGATTGGCTATATTACAAAAGTGGTCTTGAAAAAGACCTTTCGTGGTAAGCTTGTCCGTAGGTCACTAGGAGCGCAGCATGGAATGTCTCCAGGATTTGTATTTCCGTGGTCAAACATCCCACTTTTTACTTATATCCTTATACTACTCTATACATAAACGTGTCCAAAAGTCAATAAGCCATCACACTTTGTTAGATCAGTTTAGGACAGCTGAAAAATTAGGAATTTATAAATTCAAATTTTCTTGGCCAAATTGAAATGAATGTGAATATTTGTCAATGGTCCCCATCTTGTTCCCTTTTCCTGCAAACTTTTCTTTCCAGCTTGAATAGTCCCTCGATCAAAATCTAGCAGCAGAACCACTGACTTGGACCGAAGATGATCTAATACTAAATTGCCACCATAGTGATTTTCTTGTTGTTAGTGTGGCCAATTTGCTGCATCCATTTGCAGACTAAACAGAGGAAAGGATACAGTACTACAGGAATGTTCTGCAGGAGCTCATTCTTCTGCAAGCTTTTCATAGACCATAACAGATACATTTAACGTAGAAAAGAAACCCTCCTACTTCCTTGGATTGGTTTACTACCTGCTTGCTCTGTTTGATTTTATAAAGACGAGACGCTGCTCCGATGTTTTTTGCTTGACTTTGTTTCAAGGATTATTTAAGGCTACAGTTTAAAAAGAGACACACATAGTCCCTTTACAATTGGATAGAATTAAAAATCAACACACGGTGAGAAGACTCCTGACGCAGGCCTGTATGGCCGAAACACAGCTGTGTCGAGTCCCTTTCTCCCTGCTATCCTTTGGCTAATAAAGTGCTTTAATTTTTTATAAACAAATGTCGTCTTTTTCATACTTCTTTACTTTTTTATGTATTTGTATTTTTAAATACAAATTTGATACTTTGTTTTTAATTTTTGATTATTTTTGCTTTTGTTAGTCATCTTCGCTGTTTTGCTTTTTTAATCCTGCTTAAAACATGGTTGTCGGCAGGACATAAGCATGGTCTTTCAGAATCAAGGTCTTTAAGTGGCCCCCAAGGGCGTTTTTGCCTTAGTATACGACTTTGGCAGACAGGCTCCTGAAGAAGCCAGCATTGGCAAAATGGATAGCTCTGTAGAGCCTAGTGAGCCATGATGTTAAGTGTCTAAAAAAAAAATACATAAAACTGAAAATTTACAAAAAAGATGACTTTTGAAAATGAAAAGTAAAACAGTTGCAATAGATGTATGAGATTTCAATAGTTAACTTTTTTTCCCCCCAGATCGATGATTGTGGATGTATTGCAAGGCTTTAATACGCCTAATATTTGGCTACGAAGCCACTGAGGTCTTTTCCCTCCAAGAAAAAAATAGTGGTGAAAAAATTGTGATTTAGTTTAAAACATACCATAATCATTTTGACCCTTTGTGTCACAGGGTTTGGTTTGTTGTCTTCTTCTTCCAGAACACGAGCAAAATGGCTAAGCTGCCAAATGGGACGCCCCTCACGACTTTCCCGGGAAAGCTGTGTAATAGTTAAAAGTACAGATTACTATTTTAGTACTGCAAATGTACAACAAATATGATATAATTAAACAAGTATAGCTCATTAACAGGATGAACCCACTGGTCATTTTCTACTAGGTAATACATTGCTATACTTGATTCAAGAAACGACTGGCCTGGTAGCTCCTAACACAAGAGATCAAATATGGTGATTTGATCTTTCAAGTTTTATTCCACAGAAAAGTGGGTACAACTGTGGTGATGTGGTGAGACTTCAGGAAGAAAAGTGTCATATTACAAGCCAATCTTATCAAAGGACTCAAGAGATAATGAGGTTGGTCAAAGTGTGCCTACTTTACACAGATTTGCCAAAATTTTGTACATCTTGATTTCCAGTATTCATATTCCATCTTTACAATACTGGATTGAATAAAATGGATTACACTCCTCAGTGAGCAAAATACAGAAAATGGCTAACTTTAAAAATGTTCAAGATGGCTGAAAGAGTAAACTTTTGTAAGTTATGTCATCACCAACTTCTCTGTTCATGAATGGAAAGTGCAGTTTCTTCTTACCTCCAATACCAAGGATACGCAGGCTGGGAAGAAGGTCATGAAGACAAAATAATTGGCCAACACAGACATGCAGCCGAAACAGCACATGATTTCAAGCTGCCGTACTCCTACACAAAGGAGAAAATGAAGTTGAGAGTCAGGATTTGCAGCAAGATAGCAACATTGACAAAACGCCAATTATTTAAATCTACAAATAAATCCAACACATTTCAGTATTTGATTATGCCAGTGGCTGTCTGAATATTATTGCTCACCTGACATTGTACCAACACCAATCACAAGGCATTCAACTAACGCATCGAGTGTGAATGTGGGTCCTAGGATTGCCATACCACGTGCAATATTATCTCTTACTTCATCCTAGAAGAAAGATTACCTGTCAATAAGGGAATAGACATACTGCACAACAAAACCATGTGTTTGCTTTGTGACAGACAGGTAGGTAGCTGTGCCAACTAAAATGAACTGTAATACTAAACTCTTCCCTGCCTTCTCACTTTATGAAATACTTTTGAGCGTAATTCTATGGGGTTGTGAGTACTTTAAGCAGTAAAGTACATGCCCACTTTGAGGTATTTTAGTCATGTATGCATGGATATGACCATATAACAGTTTTCACATATGTATAAGACAGAGTAGTGGAAAAGTACATGCCATTAACACAGTGCATACACTGTCAGTGGGCATGCATAGGGGTAGAGTTTGGGTGAAACACACACGTATGCCTGTACATTATAAAGTACTACAATTTATGTGCAAACTTGACAAATAATCAGTATAGACATTTACACCAATTCTAGAGCTGGTGTAATGTTTCTACCACTTATAAGGTAAAATTATGTATAATCATACCTGATAATTTTCTTTCCATTAATCATAGCTGATCAATCCATAGACTGGTGGGTTGTGTCCATCTACCAGCAGGTGGAGATAGAGAGCAAACTTTTGCCTCCTATATGTGGTCATGTGCTGCCGGAAACTCCTCAGTATGTCAGATATCAAAGCTCCATCTGCAGGACTCAGCACTTAGAGAATTACACCCACAAAGGGACACTCTGCCCAGCTCACCACCGCCGAAACGGGGGAGGGGAATTAACCCAGCTCATCCCCACACAAGTGGGGGAGGGGAATTAACCCATGCTCATCCCCACACAAGTGGGGGAGGGGAATCCGTCCAGCTCATCCCCGTGGAGCGGGGGGAGGGACACCACACCCGCCGATGCGGGGGGATCTGGCTTATCCTGCAACCGCAACCGCGGGAGGAGCTGACTGACCCTAGCACCGCCGAAGCGGGAGGGGTACAAACTGCCCTACAACCGCACGAAGCGGGAGGGAGTGCCGGCAGAATTATGTCTCAATCCAGCCCCGTAAAACGGAGGGGAGAGGAATGCAGCAGCTCACTGTAACACAAACTCGTCTCAACTCTTGAAGAATCCAAGTGAAAAAACTTGAACCCGAAGTCTTCCTGAAGTAACTGAAGACTAAACTTGAACCTGAAATGCAACCAGAATAGAAACCATACAGATATCTGGGCGGGGGCTATGGATTGATCAGCTATGATTAATGGAAAGAAAATTATCAGGTATGATTATACATAATTTTACCTTCCATATCATCAAGCTGATCAATCCATAGACTGGTGGGATGTACCGAAGCAGTACTCACCCAGGGCGGGACATAGAAATCCCTGAACTCAACACTGAAGCTCCACACCGGGCCTCCGCCCGTGCCGCCACAGTCAAGCGGTAATGCTTGGAGAATGTATGGGCCGATGCCCAAGTTGCCGCCTTGCATATCTCTTCCAAGGAGACGGACCCGGCCTCTGCCATCGAGGCTGCCTGAGCTCTAGTGGAGTGAGCCTTCAGCTGGATAGGCGGCACCTTCCCCGCGGTCACATAAGCCGCGGCAATGACTTCCTTGACCCATCTTGCCACTGGAGGCTTAGCAGCCTGCAGACCCTTACGAGGACAAACAGATGATCCGATTTCCGGAAATCATTGGTCACTTCCAAGTATCTGATGATGACTCGTCTCACATCCAGATATTTAAGAGCAGAGTACTCCTCTGGGTAGTCCTCCCTACGAAAGGAAGGGAGACAGAGCTGCTGATTCACATGGAAGCGAGAAACAATCTTGGGCAGGAAGGAAGGCACTGTGCGAATAGTCACTCCTGCCTCAGTGAACTGCAGAAAAGACTCTCGACATGAGAGTGCCTGGAGCTCGGAAACTCTTCTGGCTGAAGGATAGCCACCAAAAGACTGCTTTCAACGTCAGGTCTTTCAGAGATGCCCTCAACAAGGGTTCAAAAGGCGGCTTCTGTAATGCTCTGAGCACCAGGTTAAAATTCCACGCAGGCACCATTGAGTGCAGAGGAGGGCGCAGGTGCTTAACTCCCTTGAGAAAACGCACCACATCTGGCTACGAAGCCAGGGAAGCACCCTTCAGGCGGTCCCTGAAGCAAGCCAGGGCCGCTACCTGGACTTAAAGGGAAACTGAGCGACAGGCCTTTCTCCAGACCTTCTTGCAGGAATGCCAACACTGAAGAAATTGGAGCAGTGAATGAAGAAAATGAGCCCGCTTCGCCACGCTGCAAAGGTACGCCAAACCCTGGCGTAAGCAGTAAAAGTAGAGCGCTTCCTCGCTCTCAGCATAGTGGCGATGACCTTGTCTGAGAAGTCCTTCTTCCTCAGACGCTGCCGCTCAATAGCCAGGCCGTAAGCCCAAAGGGGGAGGGATCCTCCATCACCACGGGACCCTGATGTAACAGACCCTGCTCCACTGGCAGCCCCACCAGGATTATCCAGCCCGGATGCTTTGCCAATCGGTCTAGCACCCTGCCCAACATGGGCCAGGGCGGGAACACATAGAGAAGCTCTTGTGTTGGCCACTGTTAGAGGAGAGCATCGACTCCCAGAAATCGAGGGTCCCGTCCTCTGCTGAAAAAACGCGGCACTTGGCAACTGGCCGATGACGCCAACAGATCTAGGCTCGGCTGGCCCCAGTGCTTCGTGATATCCAAGAACGCCTGAGCTGATAACTGCCACTCTCCGGGAACCAAGGTATGGCGACTGAGAAAGTCCGCCTTGACATTCATGACTCCGGCAATGTGGGCTGCTGACAGCTGCTCCAGGCTCGCTACCGCCCACTGGCATAGAATCACGGCTGCCTTGGCTAGAGGGGCGCTCTTGGTACCTCCCTGGCGGTTGACATAGAACACAGCCGTGGCATTGTCCAACAGGACCCGTACTGGCTTCAACGCCAGTACCGGGATGAACTCCAAAAACGCCAACCGAATGGCTCTGAGTTCCAGGAGGTTGATAGACCACTTTGCCTCTGCAGGAGACCAGAGCCCCTGCGCTGTCCTTCCCAAGAAGAGGCTCCCCAGCCCGACAAAGAGGCGTCCGTCGTGACGACAATCCACTCCGGGGTCACCAGAGGCATTCCTGCAGACAACTTGTCTGTCTGCGTCCACCAGCTCAGCGCCTTGCGCACTGCTGGGTCCAAGGGAAGGCGCACAGCATAATCCTCCGACATCGGAGTCCAGCGCAGCAGCAGAGATTGTCGAAGTGGTCTCATATGAGCCCTGGCCCAGGGCACTACATCCATCGTGGCCGACATAGAGCCCAACAGCTGCACATAGTCCCAAGTCCGAATAGGAGAGGCTACTAGGAACTAGTCCACCTGAGCCTGAAGCTTGACAATCCAATTGTCTGGCAGGAACACTCTGCCCACTTGGGTGTCGAATCGAACTCCCAGATGCTCCAGGGACTGAGTCGGGCGCAGCTGGCTTTTCTCCCAGTTGATGATCCACCTCAGGGAGCTCGAAAGAGCAACCACCCGGTTCACAGCTTTGCCGCACTCTGCATAAGAGGGGCTTGGATCAACCAGTCGTCCAGATAAGAATGGACTTGAACTCCTTCCTTCCACAGGAAGGCCGCGATGACCACCATTACTTTGGAGAAGGTCCGCGGAGCAGTAGCCAACCCGAACGGGAGGGCTCTGAACTGGAAGTGTCGACCAGTACTGCAAAACGCAAAAAGCGTTGATGAGGAGGCCAGATGGGAATATGCAAGTACGCATCCTTGAAGTCCAAGGATGCCAGGAACTCTCCTGCCTTCACTGCCGCTATAACAGAGCGGAGGGTCTCCATGCGAAAGTGCCGAACTTTCAAGGCCCAATGGACCCCTTGAGGTCGAGGATAGGCCGTACAGAACCTCCTTTCTTTGGAATCACAAAGAAAAAGGAGTAACGTCCCTTGCCAGGCTGATTCTCTGGCACCGGAACGACCGCCCCCAGGCGGAACAGATTGTCCAAGGTCTGCTGCACTGCCACAGCTTTGACCGGAGACTTGCAGGGAGAGAGTACAAACCCGTCTTTTAAGGGTCGGCAGAACTCTAGCTTGTAGCCGTCTCTGATGACTTCCAGCACTCAAGCGTCTGAAGTTATTGTGGTCCACTCGCCCATAAACGAGGACAGCTGTCCTCCAATCTGCACTGAGGCGTGGATCAAGGCCCCGTCATTGGGTACGAGACCCTGGGGGAGGACCGGAGGGAGCACCTCCGGGACGGCGGTCTCTGCGAAAGGAATGCTGCTTGGGGGAGAAGTTCCTCTTGAAGGAAGAGAGGGCAGAGGAGCCCGACCTGCCCGGGCGGTACCGACGGGCTTCCTGAGCCCGTCCTCTGGAGGTACCAGGGCGAGTACTAGCCCGAGCCCTGACCTCTGGTAACTTCTTGCCCTTAGACGTGCCGAGATCGGTCACGATTTTGTCCAGCTCGACCCCAAAGAGCAGCTTGCCTTTAAAAGGCAATCTAGCCAGGCGGGATTTAGAGGCATGGTCAGCAGACCAATGTTTCAGCCAAAGCCACCGCCGCGCAGAGATTGTCTGAGCCATGCCTTTAGCTGAGGCTCTCAAGACATCATACAGCAAGTCTGCCAAATAGGCTAAGCCCGATTCCAGGGCCGGCCAAACAGCCTTCAAGGAATGATCCGAGGGGGAAGCCCGCTGCACCATAGTCAGGCACGGCCTGGCCACATAGGAGCCGCAAACTGAGGCCTGCAAACTTAAAGCAGCCGCCTCAAAGGACGACCTTAAGGCCGCCTCCAATCCTCTGTCTTGGGCGTCCTATAGGGCCGTGCCACCTTCCACTGGTAACGCCGTTTTCTTAGTCACCGCAGTGATTAAAGAATCCACGGTAGGCCACAGAAAGGCCTCACGTTCACCTTCAGGCAAAGGATAGCGGCGGGACATAGCCCTAGCCACTTTAAGGCTCGCTTCCGGGACATCCCATTGAGCCGAAATTAAGGTGTGCATGGCATCATGCATGTGGAAGGTTCTAGGCGGGCGCTTCGTCCCCAGCATAATGGCAGAGCCAACAGGGGCTGAGGGAGAGACGTCCTCCGGAGAGGAAATCTTCAAAATGCCCATGGCCTGCACTAACAGGTTGGGCAAAACCTCTGAGCTAAAGAGCCGCTGCAGAGGGGTCATCCGCTCCATCCGAGCGGGGATCGTCTCCTCCAAGGAATCCGCAAAGGACCGTTGGGAGACCTCAGACACGCTGCCCTCATCTACATCAGAGGAGACAATTCCTCCAAGGCCTGGGAATCAACCCTGAGGGCGTTTACCTCTGGGAACCTCAACCTCTTTACCAGACGAGGGAGCAGGGCAGCGTTGTGCATGAGGAAGGCCTGATGCAGCAGCAAAAACAAACACGGGGGAGAAACCCCTCAGACTGTGCACTTCCGCAGCCTGGGCAACAGCCCTAGACGCACCCTCAACCGGCGCTCGCAAGAGCGGGGAGAGACATGCTGCGCATCCAAAATGGCGTCCCGGCGCGACACTCCGCGAAGGAGCCGCGCGGGAAGAACGGCGCTTAACTTTAGCCGCTTTTGTGCCGTCGCCCAAATTAAGGGCGTTCATGGCATTAATGTCTCCAACCTCAAGGGCGGCCCACGAAGAAGCCGTCCGAGCCGCGTGGCCGGCCAAGATGGCGGAGGCGAGGAGCGGGGGATGGGCGTTTATGGCGGGAAAAACCGCCACGCCGGAGAAAGGACCGGGACATTCATCGGTCACGAAACTGTCACCCAACAAGGGTGAATCAGGCTGTAAGACCCCCGCATCCCCTCTAGAAGCGCTCAAGCGATCCGGGGAGCGACCCTTTGCGCCCTCGCCCTCCGACGCCATATGCCACGAGGAGAAGAATCGGGGAACCCCCTGCCCGCTATAAAAAGGTAAAAATTACCTGCTGTCCGCTCCGAGCTGTAACGAACTGGTGTCCCAGTGAGTAGCTGCAATGAACGTTTAAATAAACGTCGAAATAAACGCCTTTAAGGACGTTTAAAATTTTTTTTTTTTTTTTTTAAACGGAGCCAGCGGGAGGGGGGAGAAAAGGAGGGACCTGGCACCACCAGGTTTGCACTTGCTCAAAAGAGCCCTCAACCCAGGCACTCAACAAAACCTAAAATTAGGCTTGGAGGCCTAGCCAGAGCTGCTGCTGTGTGTGACCACCACCTGCTGAGATAGAGAACATACTGAGGAGTTTCCGGCAGCACATGACCACATATAGGGAGGCAAAAGTTTGCTCTCTATCTCCACCTGCTGGTAGATGGACACAACCCACCAGTCTATGGATTGATCAGCTTGATGATATGGAAAGGGTAATTTTATCAGGGGGCACCTATGTTGAGGCTAATAAAGCACCATTATTAGAACAAACATTTTTACACAGTCATTTGAATGAATGGTCATATGTGATGGTCCAATGAGGATCCAGGGACAAGACTAAAAAAACTTCACTGAAAGTACTGGGAGGAGCTGAGATATTCCTGCCTACCGGATGCAAGTCAGTACTGGTGGATGCACGAGACAAGATCCCTTAAACAAAAATAAAGGGCATTCTCTCATTCTGTGCCAATGAAATAAAATTATTTCTTGAGTAAGAACCAAGGTCTTTCAATAATGGCTTGGGGAATCAGTTAACCTATTCAAAATTGTCTCCACAATAAAACTATTTTGTGTCTCTACATTTGACATCCCACTTGCTTACAAAATACAATTTTGTCCTGTATTTCATTGCTATATTGCACCATTAGTTTATATTGGGAAAATGTAGGGTATAAATGAGATAATAAATAAATAAATATTCTGTTTGAGTATCTGGATTTTCAAAAGGCGTTTGACAAAGTACCTCATCATGAAAGGCTCCAGAAGAAATTGGAGAGTCATGGGATAGGAGGTAGTGTCTAATTGTGGATTAAAAACTGGTTAAAGGATAGAAAACAGAGTAGGGCTAAATGGTCAGTATTCTCAATGGAGAAGGGTAGATAGTGGGGTTTCTCAGGAGTCTGTACTGGGACGCTGCTTTTAAACATATTTATAAATGATCTAGAGATGGGAGTAACTAGTGAGGTAATTAAATTTGCTGACGACACAAAGTTATTAAAAATGGTTAATTGTGAGAAGAATGTAAAAAATTACAAGAGGACCTTATGAGACTGGTCGTCTAAATGGCAGACGACGTTTAATGTGAGAAAAAAGTGCAAAGTGATGCATGTGGGAAAGAGGAACCCGAAGTATAGCTACGTAATGCTCAGTGTGCTGTGGTGGCTAAGAATGCAAATAGAATGTTAGGTATTATTAGGAAAGGAATGGAAGACAAAAGTGAGGACGTTATAATGCCTTTATATTGGTCCATGGTGCGACTGAACCTCAAATATTATGTTCAATTCTGGTCGCCGCATCTCAAAAAAGATATAGTGGAATTAGAAAAGGTACAGAGAAGGGCAATGAAAATGATAAAAGGAGATGGGACTTCCCTATGAGGAAAGGCTGAAGCATCTAGGGCTCTTCAGTTTGGAGAAGAGATGGTTGAGGGGAGATATGATAGAGGTCTACAAAATAATGAGTGGAGTGGAACAGGTAGACGTAAATAGTTTGTTTACTCTTTCCAAAAATACTAGGACTAGGGGGCATGTGATGAAGCTACATAGTAAATTTAATATGAATCAGAGAAAATGTTTCTTCACTCAACTTGTAATTAAACTCTGGATATCACTGCCAGAGAATGTGGTAAAGGCGGTTAGCTTAGCAGGGTTTAAAAAGCATCTGGACAGCTTCCTAAAGGAAAAGTCCATAGACCATAATTAAATTGACCTGGGGAAAATCCACTGCTTATTTCTGGGATAAGCAGCATAAAATGTATTTAGTTTTCTGGGATCTTGCCAGGTATTTGTGACCTGGATTGGCCACTGTTGGAAACAGGATGCTGGGCTTCATGGACCTTTGGTCTGTCCCAGTGTGGCAATACTTATGTACTTATTCTCTTGTAAGCCACTTCAGGTCAAACTCCAGTTTGATGGACAAGGTATAAAAGAATAACAACTAAACAGGAATAAACATTTAAGTGTCTACAGATAAATACATATACCCATTTTATCTGTATACTGTGTGTCTGGGTATATGCTATTATATATACGCAAATATACTTTTTTTTTTGTTTGTTTTATATGGAGGAATCCTCTACACTACAACACATTCCAGCAAAGGTAATGGGCAAAAACTTCATATGAAACACTGACCTGTGAATTGGAACTGAGAGCAAATTTGGCTAATGCACTGGCTTTGGAGAGATCAATCAGCAGCAAGAAAAAGGGCAAAGCTTCACTGAAAAAGTAAGATGCAAAGAACAACTGGTCAGAGAAACCAAAAGAAACTGGCTACTTATCAAAATCGCACATGTAAGAAGAAATGAAATATCATGAAGTTATAAAAAAATGATCAGAATCATTGAGACACTAAGGGGCTCATTTTCAAAGACTTACAAAGTTCCATAGGTTACTACATAACTTTCTATGTGCTCTGAAAATAAGCCTCTATATCATTTATAAAAACTGTATTCATATATTCAGTGGCATTATGGCATTATTTTACAAGCCTTATTTGTGATTTACACAGGTAAAACCCAAGTTTAGACAGCCGGTATTTACATCTATAAATCTGTAATACACAGACTGCAAACCGACATGGATTTTGGGTGGAACCAAATCTACACATTTATCTACAGCTACTCCCTGGCACTGTTTGTTTATCTCCCCCTGCAAACAAACTAAAAGATTGTTCCTTATTAACCACAGAGAGGCTGCATTTACATGTGTATGTAGGTTTATAAAAAATGCCCCCCTCAAAAAAAATTATTTCATGTTACACATGTTAAAAAGTTGCGGACTTTCCACCTTTGTAATTGTGGAATACATACCTTCACATACACATGGATTCCTACATGTATTTTAGAAAAGTCTCTATGTTGGCAAATTGTTTTCTAAAATACTATTAGAACTGTATACATCCTAACTTGGATTATCAATTCTGATTTCTACATTCTATCAGAAAGGGGTCATCATGTTTAAGTAGCACTGCTGAATGTACATTTTTGCAGCAGTCACTACCACTTAAGTTAGGCCTGTTATTTCACTGGCCTAACTGCAACAGATATCTGTTTAGCACCTGAATTTTGCAGCTAAACAGATAAGTGCTACTGCCTCCCTCAGCACACCCCTACCCTTTCCCACATAAAGGGCAATTCTAAAACCAGGTGCCCACACTTACATGGGCATTGATGTACTTAAGCAAATAGTACCTGCACGACACCTAAGAGCTATTATGCAAATACTCACTTAACTTTGTCCCTGTATACACTCCCCCTTTCAAATATGTGCCAAGCATAGATGGGATATATAGTCATGACTCCCACTTACGTACCTAAGTTACACCCATCTCGGCTGCATTTAGACGCTCACACTTACATCAAATTTACAGCTGGCATGCGTGAGCGCCTAAATTTTAATCAGATAGTGGGTTATGCTGTATTCTATAATGGAATCTAGGTACCTAGGTCCCACTATATGATTAGTCTTGGAACGCCTAAATGGAGGCATCCAGTTATAGAATTGCCCATAGAAGTTGTGTGTGACCACCAGAAATTTCAAGGGGGTAGGGGGAACTTATGTAGTCAGTGTCGGCACTGACAGCATTAAATCTCTGAATATAGTGTGTTAATTTTAATTTAAATCTTCTTTTATTAATCAAACAGGTACAACATTTTGGTTCAAAACAACCAGGTAGAACTTGAAACAATTTCCAATATAACAATGCACCTTATAGTTTCAGCAAAGTTTTATACACAACAGTTCCTCTTTTTCCTCCCCTCCCTCCCCCCCCAAAATCCGCCACCCCCCCCCCCCCAAAGGAAAAAAAAAAAACCCCAACTTTTATAAATATATATATATATTCCTTGACATCCTTCATAATCTATTTAACACAAAACTGCGTGCCCTCGGAGATAGCGATTGGATATAACCGTCCCATATCTCCAGGAATTTCTTTCTTCTCTTTGGGGAGGACCCCACCACCCTACGCTCCTGCAGCAGCAACTCATACAACTTGTTTCTCCAATGCCAGTAGTCTGGTGGTTCAGCCTGCATCCAATTATTCATAATAAGCTTCTTCGCAATTATACTGGCCTTTCGGACAAACTGCTGGGCCCCCTTGTGTGTCAATTTCAGGCTTTCATAATTGTCTAGCAATATCGCCAGGGGAGAAAACTGTAATAGTGTGTTAATTTTAAATAAAGGGCTCTCCCCTCTTCAAACAGAGAAGCGTTCTATTTCCACAAAAACATTATTATATATGTGGTAAAGATAAATGTTACTTTAATTGGAAACCATGTAGCAGTCTAAAGGGTCTGAAATAATAAGCTACTTGGGTGCCCCTAAATTCCACCTTACTGGTATGCAATACTTTTTTTGCCTCGTAATTCCCTTTTGCTTCTTTGGGCTTTCTGCTCCTTGGAATCAGCCTCACTTAGGCTATGATGGTACCATGGGCTTTTTTGGTACCTATTTGTGGGTCCTCTAAAAATCACAGTTGTAGCAACAGTCCTTGGCCAGGTGTTGCAACTTGAGCTAACTGATCCCTTCATCTGGCCACTAGATACTGCTGCTGAAGAATGACAGCAGACACATCTGCTCTCAGAGGATCCACGTTGCTTTCATAGCATCAAGTCAGTTTGGGTACTGATGTGGATATTCCGGTTTGGACTGCTGGTATGCAGTAGGCTCATGTAAATGTATGTTTATTCTACTGTGGATTAGAAATTTTATGTTGATCACATGCACCCTTACTTTAATTCATGCAGTGTTTGATTTTCTTGGTTGGATTAAATTCTGTTTTGTGGAGTCTCAGATTCTCCTGATGAAGGCTGTCTAGCTAAAACAGAGCCTGTGTTGAGTTTTTCTGTCTAGGACTTGTATCTACATGTTCTTTACCCACCTAAAGGAACTTTTTTTTTTTTTTTACAACATTTGGTCATCTTAACATTTGTCATTTTCCACTCTTGGTTTGGTTTGCTTGCATTTTCATGTGAATGTTTTCTGGTTTTCTCGTTTCTAGTTTACATAGCATCTCCCATCCCTGTCAGTCTGGAGAGCACAGTCCTGACTTGCAAACTGAACCCAAGTCCTCTGCGTAGCAGAAACCCTGCTATAAGTGAAATACAGTAAGGAGGGTTTCTAATCAACAACTAACAGAACGGTGGATATGTTTCTGCTAGGATGATTCTCAGACTCATAAATTTAGTTTCCAAAAGAACAAAATACGTAAAATAATCATGTGGGACCTCTGGTTACAGACACTTGAGAAAAATGTGTAATATTTAGTGTGGATATCCTGAAGCCAGATGTTGTGTATGAGTGATTCTTGAAAACCAAAGCTGGGAAATTAAACTGGTTTTCCATTTAGCCTCTGCTGAAATTTAAAATACACGAGTAGCTACATCCATTTTGAACCGTTTGTTCATTTCTTCATAATCAGACTCCTGGCAGTGTAGATTACTTACTTCAGGCCTGTCAGCTCTTTATCTAAGAAATGAATCACCACAGTGCTGAATACAAAACTTGAGAAGATTGTGAAAAGGCCAGCGATTCCTGTAAGAGAGAAAGAAGCAGTTAAAAAAAAAAAGATATTTATATGAAAACATACAGCCAAGCAAGAAAGGGTCTGAACAAAAACATCAGTCATAAGAACTGAGTTATATTAAATTAATGCATTAGAATATTTAAAAAAGAAAACAAAAAAACATGTATTTGAGCAAATACAATCCAAGAAGAATATCTAAATTTACATTTGCAGACAAGAGACAACATACTACACTCTGGAAATAAGAGAAACTACAATACCTAAAATGTATTTTGACCCAAGCTGCCTTAGATTCTGGAACTGGAAGTAGATGTAAAAGATTGCTATGCACCTTGTGATGGTCAATATTATGATGTCGCTGCTTAACACATCCTGTAAGACAGAGAAGGTTTGTTTTTCTTAGGAATACCAGAACATAAGAACTGCTACATTGGGCCAAAGGCCCATAAAGCCCAATATCCCGCTTTCAACAGTGGCCAACTCAGGTCACAAGTGCCCTGAAAGGAACCCAAGAGTAGGCAGATTCCACACTACTTACTCCAGGGAATAGCAGGGGCTTCCCCCAAGCCTACTCGGTTAATACTGCTTATGGACATTTCCTTCAGAAGCTGGTCCAAATCTTTAAACTCTGCTACAATAATTATGTGAATCCTGGTTACTGCATCTCAAATCTTTAAGAACATTAAATAGCTTTATTGCTGGCTTTAATTCAATAAAGACATTGGACATAGCAACATGCTCACTCTCTCCATTTTAAAGGAATCAATCCTGCTAAAGACTAAATAGTTTAAAGGATCATGCCTACCCTGTGCTCACCAACTCTTTTTTTGAAAAATACTTCTGATTACCTACACAAATAAAAACAATGCAAAGCAAAAGAAAAGTAGGAGTCTGTCATCACCTTCCTTCCCTACATATTTATGTGCTCTAAGTCATATGTCAAGGGATAATCTCATCGAAAGTGGGCGTCTCTCTTACTCATTCACATAAACATACAAATAAACCAGTGTTTCCTCAACCTGGTATGCCATTGGATCTGAAAAGGTGTACCTTCAAGCACCTGGTGCTAAAGGTAAAATTATGTACCATACCTGATAATTTTCTTTCCATTAATCATAGCTGATGACTTCCAGCACTCAAGCGTCCGAAGTTACCCTGGTCCACTCGCCCAGAAATGAGGATAGGCGTCCTCCAATCTGCTCTGGGCCATGGACCAGCGCCCCGTCATTGGGTACGAGACCCTGGGGGAGGCACCTCCGGGACGGCGGTCTCTGCGAAAGGAATGCTGCTTGGGGGAGAAATTCCTTTTGATGGAAGAAGGGGCCGAGGAGCTCGACTTGCCCGGGCAATACCGACGGGCTTCCTGAAACCGTCCTTTGGAGGAAACGGGGCGGGCACCATTGGCCCGAGCCCTGACCTCCGGTAACCTCTTGCCCTTAGACGTGCTGAGATCGGTCACAATCTTGTCCAGCTCGACCCCAAAGAGCAGCTTGCCTTTAAAAGGCAACTTAGCCAGGCGAGACTTAGAGGCGTGGTCAGCAGACCAATGCTTCAGCCAAAGCCACCGCCGTGCAGAGACTGTCTGAGCCATACCTTTAGCCGAGGCTCTCAAGACATCATACAGCCAGCCTGCCAAGTAGGCCAAGCCCGATTCCAGGGCTGGCCAATCAGCCCTCAAGGAAGGATCCAAGGGGGAAGCCCGCTGCACAAGCGTCCGGCACGCCCTGGCCACATAGGAGCCACAAATTGAGGCCTGTAAACTTAAAGCAGCCGCCTCGAAGGACGACTTTAAAGCCGCCTCCAAACTCCTGTCTTGGGTGTCCTTTAGGGCCGTGCCACCTTCCATCGGCAATGCCGTTTTCTTAGTCACCGCAGTGATTAAAGAATCTACGGTAGGCCCAAGAAAGGCCTCCCGTTCACCTTCAGGCAGAGGATAGAGGCGGGACATAGCCCTAGCCACTTTAAGGCTCACTTCTGGGAAATCCCATGAGCCGAAATCAAGATGTGCAATCATGCACGTGGAAGGTTCTAGGCGGGCGCTTAGTCCCCCGCATAATGGCAGAGCCAACAGAGGCTGAGGGAGTGACATCCTCCGGAGAGGAACTCTTCAAAATGCTCATGGCCTGCACTAACAGGTTGGGCAAATCCTCTGAGCGAAAGATCCGTACTGCAGAGGGTTCATCCGCTCCATCCGAGCGGGAATCCGTCTCCTCCAAGGAATCCCCAAAGGACCGTTGGGAGAACTCAGATACGCTGCCCTCATCTACATCAGAGGAGACCGAGTCCTCTAGGGCCTGGAAGTCCACCCGAGGGCGTTTGCTTCCGGAGGCCTCAGCCCCTTGATCAGAGGGGGGAGCCGGGGCAGCGTTTTTCATAAGAAAAGCCTGATGCAGCAGCAAAAAGAACTCAGGGGAGAAACCCCCTAGACTGTGCACTTCTGTCGCCTGGGCCACGGCCCTAGACGCACCCTCAACCGGCGCTCGCAAGGGCGGGGGAGAAACATGCTGCGCATCCAAAATGGCGTCCGGCGCGAAACTCCAAGAAGGAGCCGCGTGGGAAGAACGGCGCTTAACTTTTGCCGCTTTCTTGCCGTTGCCCGAATCAAGGGCGACCATAGCATTAACGTCTCCCAGCTCGAGGGCGGCCCAAGAAGAAGTTGTCCGAACAGAGTGGCCGGCCAACATGGAGTGGGCAAGCAGCGGGGGATGGGCGCTTATGGCCGGAAAAACCGCCGCACTGGAGGAAGAACCGGGACACTGACCGGACTCCAAACTGATGCCCAACAAAGGTGATTCAGGCTTTGAAAACCCCCCGCATCCCCGCTAGACGCACACACGCGGTCCGGGGAGCGAATCTTCGCGCCCTTGCCCTCTGACGCCATAAGCCACGTGGAGACCGAACGGGGAACCCCCTGCCCGCTATAAAAGGTAAAATTACCTGCTTCTCGCTCCGAGCTGTAACGAACTGGTGTCCCAGTGAGCAGCTGCAATAAACGCTGATATAAATGTTGAAGTAAACGCCCTTAAAGGACGTCCAAAAAATTTTTTTTTTTTTTTTTAACGGAGCCCGCGGGAGGGGGGAGAAAAGGAGGGACCTGGCACCACCAGGTTTGCACTTGCTCAAGAAGAGCCCTCAACCCCAGGTACTCAACAAAACCTAAGAATTAGGCTTGGAGACCTAGCCAGAGCTGCTGCTGTGTGTGACCACCACCTGCTGAGATAGAGAACATACTGAGGAGTTTCCGGCAGCACATGACCACATATAGGGAGGCAAAAGGATTGCTCTCTATCTCCACCTGCTGGTAGATGGACACAACCCACCAGTCTATGGATTGATCAGCATGATGATATGGAAGTCCAGACCAGCACCTAGGCTCACCTCTCAGTACCCTGTATCAACAAGATACACCAGAAATGGCTCTCTAATGTGCAGAAGCTTTCTGAATATGTGTACAGTCACCAAAGAATGAGGCCCCCCAGGGTGTGAGATTTAATGGGCAGATTACAGGATACAGATGGCTGCACTCTACTTTATTCAGCATATGCTCTGCACACAGCAATATCTCCTCCATTCCCCCCCCCCCCCCCCCCCACACACACACACTAGAGTGGCCTCCTTTGAATAACAGCCTCTGTCAATCTCAGGCTGAGACAATTACGGAGAGCATGCACAGAGCACTGGTCGTGACCGAGTGCTGGGAGCAGCAGCAGTGCAGAACTTTGACAGCCACAGATAATCAACCAAGGCATTTGTTTTCACCCACATATAGGAAATATATGGTCTAGTAGTGGGAAGTCTGTACATAGTGAGGATCTGAGAAGGAATAGAGAGGAAAAACCCAAGTGCGACAAGGAACCAAAAATAAGGACAAAACAGGCAATAAGATACACATGGATGATTTGCAAGGTGAGGAGCCAGGGCACATGAGTGATGCTCACAGGATAAGAGCCTAGAGCAGAAAGAACAAAGCAGAGAGCAGCATGAAGAATGAAGAGATGAGACTTCTCTACGCACAACAGAAAAAAAAACTGTGGCTGATACCCAGGAAAGAATTACCCAGTGCCAGAGGAACAATGGAGCTGGAAAGGGAAATTCATGGGTACATGACTGGAGGGAGAAAATAGCAACAGTTGTCTGTCCACTGTGCAGTCCCCCTCTATAAAACTAGATCTTAAAGCTGGTGGTGTGGGGAAGCATCCAGAAGTTTTTGATGTGACAGCCATGTCAGTTTCAGAAATCCCTGGAATACTGCTCCACTGTTAAGGGGGTCCAGTGGGGCCCAGCCCTCATCTTTGTTTTAAGTCTGGAAGACACACTGGTGGTTTTTTGTTTTGTTTTTAAGTTAAATAGTCCTCTTTCTGTCCACAAAATAACATTTTTGTTAACTTAAGTATGATTTCAGCTTGAAGAAATGGAGAGACACTCTAGTTGTGATAGATCTAGCACATAGAGATGTCTAAAACGTGATGGGGTTACTTAGCAGAACTAGAACCTTATAAATCTTGGAGTCACTTCGTTCTTCTGTGTACCTGAGGCACAGACTGTAAGCCTTCTGATAAGGAATATCTATTATACTTGAATGCGGCTCACCTTCAGCTACAAATAATGAGGAAGCGAATGCTACATACCTGTAGAAGGTATTCTCCGAGGACAGCAGGCTGATAGTTCTCACAAATGGGTGACGTCCACGGCAGCCCCTCCGATCGGAGATCTTCCTAGCAACAGCGTTTGCTAGTCCTCGCGCGCGCCCGCGGTGCGCGCATGCGCGGCCGTCTTCCCGCCCGAAATCGCTCGTGTTCGCTAGTCCCTTACCAAGCAAAAACAAGACAAGGGAAGACACAACTCCAAAGGGGAGGCGGGCGGGTAGGTGAGAACAATCAGCCTGCTGTCCTCGGAGAATACCTTCTACAGGTATGTAGCATTCGCTTTCTCCGAGGACAAGCAGGCTGCTTGTTCTCACAAATGGGGTATCCCTAGCCCCCAGGCTCACTCAAAACAACAAACGTGGTCAACTGGGCCTCGCAACGGCGAGGACATAACTGAGATTGACCTAAACTTTTCCAACTAACTGAGAGTGCAGCCTGGAACAGAATAAAAATGGGCCTAGGGGGGTGGAGTTGGATTCTAAACCCCCAAACAGATTCTGCAGCACCGACTGCCCGAACCGACTGTCGCGTCGGGAATCCTGCGGAAGGCAGTAGTGAGATGTGAATGTGTGGACAGATGACCACGTTGCAGCCTTGCAAATCTCTTCAATAGTGGCTGACTTCAAGTGGGCCACTGACGCCGCCATGGCTCGAACACTATGAGCTGTGACATGACCCTCAAGAGTCAGCCCAGCCTGGGCGTAAGTGAAGGAAATGCAATCTGCTAGCCAATTGGATATGGTGCGTTTCCCCACAGCCACTCCCCTCCTGTTGGGATCAAAAGAAACAAAAAGTTGGGCGGACTGTCTGTGTGGGCTTGTCCGCTCCAGATAGAAGGCCAATGCTCGCTTGCAGTCCAATGTGTGCAGTTGACGTTCAGCAGGGCGGGTATGAGGACGGGGAAAGAAAGTTGGCAAGACAATTGACTGGTTCAGATGGAACTCAGACACCACCTTCGGCAAGAACTTAGGGTGAGTGCGGAGGACTACCCTGTTATGATGAAATTTGGTATAAGGAGCATGAGCCACCAAGGCTTGAAGCTCACTGACCCTGCGAGCTGAAGTAACTGCCACCAAGAAAATGACCTTCCAGGTCAAGTACTTCAGATGACAGGAATCCAGTGGCTCAAAACGAGGTTTCATCAGCTGGGTGAGAACGACATTGAGATCCCATGACACTGTAGGAGGTTTGAGTGGGGGCTTTGACAAAAGCAAACCTCTCATGAAGCGAACTACTAAAGGCTGTCCAGAGATCGGCTTACCTTCCACATGGTAATGGTATGCACTAATCGCACTAAGATGAACCCTTACAGAGTTGGTTTTAAGACCAGACTCAGATAAATGTAGAAGGTATTCAAGCAGGGTCTGTGTAGGACAAGAGCGAGGATCTAGGGCCTTGCCATCACACCACACAGCAAAGCGTTGCCAGAGGAAGAAGTAACTCCTCTTGGTAGAATCCTTCCTGGAAGCAAGCAAGACACGGGAGACACCCTCTGACAGACCCAAGGAGGCGAAGTCTACGCTCTCAACATCCAGGCCGTGAGGGCCAGAGACCGGAGGTTGGGATGGAGAAGCGCCCCCTCGTTCTGCGTGATGAGGGTTGGAAAGCAGTCTAATCTCCACGGTTCTTCGGAAGACAATTCCAGAAGAAGAGGGAACCAGATCTGACGAGGCCAAAAGGAGCAATCAAAATCATGGTTCCCCTGTCTTGCTTGAGTTTCAGGAAAGTCCTCCCTATCAGAGGAATGGGAGGATACGCGTACAGGAGGCCTTCCCCCCAAAACAGAAGGAAAGCATCCAACGCCAGTCTGCCGTGGGCCTGCAGCCTGGAACAGAACTGAGGGACCTTGTGATTGGTCTGAGTGGCAAAGAGGTCCACCAAGGGGGAGCCCCACACTTGGAAGATCTCGCGAACCACTCTGGCATTGAGCGACCACTCGTGCGGTTGCATGATCCTGCTCAATCTGTCGGCCAGACTGTTGTTTATGCCTGCCAGATACGTGGCCTGGAGCCACATGCCGAACTGGCGTGCCCAATGCCACATGCGGACGGCTTCCTGACACAGGGGGCGAGATCCAGTGCCCCCCTGCTTGTTGATGTAATACATCGCAACCTGGTTGTCTGTCTGAATTTGGATAATTTGATGGGACAGCCGATCCCTGAAAGCCTTCAGAGCGTTCCAGACCGCTCGCAACTCCAGGAGGTTGATCTGTAGACCTTGTTCCTGGACGGACCAACTCCCCTGAATGTGGAGCCCATCGACATGCGCTCCCCACCCCAGGAGTGACGCGTCCGTGGTCAGCACCTTTTGTGGCTGAGGAATCTGGAAGGGACGTCCCAGGGTCAAATTGGATCGAATTGTCCACCAATGGAGGGAGAGGAGAAACCTCATGGACAAGCGGACCACGTCCTCTAAGCCCCCAGCAGCCTGGCACCACTGGGAGGCTAGGGTCCATTGAGCTGATCTCATAAAAAGGCGGGCCATGGGAGTCACGTGAACCGTGGAGGCCATGTGGCCGAGCAATCTCAACATCTGCCGAGCTGTGATCTGCTGAGACACCCGCACCGAGGAGACAAGGGCCAGCAGATTGTCGGCCCTGGTCTCTGGAAGGTAGGCACGGGCCGTCTGAGAATCCAGCAGATCTCCTATGAATTCGAGTTTCTGAACTGGAAGAAGATGGGACTTTGGATAATTTATCACAAACCCTAGCAGCTCCAGGAGTCGAATAGTCACCTGCATGGACTGCTGAGCTCCTGCCTCGGAGGTGTTCTTTACCAGCCAATCGTCGAGGTACGGGAACACATGCACTCCCAGCCTGTGTAGAGAAGCCGCTACTACAGCCAGGCATTTGGTGAACACTCTGGGCGCGGAGGCGAGCCCAAAGGGTAGCACACAGTACTGAAAATGCCGTGTTCCCAGACGAAATCGAAGATACTGCCTGTGAGCTGGCAGAATCAGGATGTGCGTATAGGCATCCTTTAAGTCCAGAGAGCATAGCCAATCATCCTGTTGAATCATGGGAAGAAGGGTGCCCAGAGAAAGCATCCTGAACTTTTCTCGGACCAGATATTTGTTCAGGGCCCTTAGGTCTAGGATGGGACGCATCCCCCCTGTTTTCTTTTCCACAAGGAAGTACCTGGAATAGAATCCCAGCCCTTCTTGCCCCGGTGGCACGGGCTCGACCGCATTGGCGCTGAGAAGGGCGGAGAGTTCCTCTGCAAGTACCTGCCTGTGCTGGAAGCTGAAGGACTGAGCTCCCGGTGGGCAATTTGGAGGTTTGGAGGCCAAATTGAGAGAGTATCCTAGCCGGACTATTTGGAGAACCCACTGATCGGAGGTTACAAGAGCAGGCTGGCGAGAAGGAGGATTGTACCTACGCTTGCCAGAAGAATAGGGGACCGTCCTCCTTCCCCCGTAAAAACGTCTACCCGAAGAGGTAGATGCTGAAGGCGGCCGGCGGGAGAACTTGTCAAAAGTGGTATCCCGCTGGTGGAGCTGTTCAACCACCTGTTCGACCTTGTCCTCAAAAACACTGTTCCCCCCCCCCCCCCCCCCCGGCAAGGGGCATCCGCAATCCGCTGCTGGATTCGATTTTCCAGGTCGGAGGCTCGCAGCCATGAGAGCCTGCGCATCACCACACCCTGAGCAGCGGCCCTGGATGCAACATCAAAACAGTCAAAGACCCCCCTGGCCAGGAATTTCCTACACGCCTTCAGCTGCCTGACCACCTGCTGAAAGGGCTTGGCCTACTCAGAAGGGAGCTTGTCCACCAAGTCCGCCAACTGCCGCACATTGTTCCGCATGTGTATGCTCGTGTAGAGCTGGTAGGACTGGATTTTGGCAATGAGCATTGCAGAATGGTAGGCCTTCCTCCCAAAGGAGTCCAAGGTTCTAGAGTCTTTGCCCGGGGGCGCCGAAGCATACTCTCTAGAACTCTTGGCCTTCTTGAGGGCCAGATCCACCACACCAGAGTCGTGTGGCAACTGAGTCTGCATCAACTCCGGGTCCCCATGGATCCGATATCGAGATTCGATCTTCTTGGGGATGTGGGGCGTAGTTAAGGGTTTCGCCCAGTTCGCCAGCAACGTCTTTTTGAAGACATGATGCATGGGTACTGTGGACGACTCCTTAGGTGGCGAAGGATAGTCCAAGAGCTCCAGCATCTCAGCTCTCGGCTCATCCTCCGTGACCACAGGAAAGGGAATTGCCGTAGACATTTCCCAGACAAAGGCCGTGAAAGAGAGACTCTCTGGAGGAGAAAGCTGTCTTTCAGGCGAGGGAGTAGGATCAGAAGGAAGACCGTCAGACTCCTCATCAGAGAAATATCTGACGTCTTTCTCTGCTTCCCACGAGGCCTCCTCATCAGTGTCGGACACCAGCTGGTGGACTTCGGTCCAAAGCTGCGCCTGCCTCGACTCCGTGGGAACATGGCCACGGTGGGAGCGTCGAGAAGAGGACTCCCATAGCGGAGATGATGGAGCTCCCTCCATTGACGTCGTCGGGGAGCCCTCCTGGGAGGCGGCCGGCACCGGCACCGCAAAGCGGTACCGGGGCGGGCGTCCTCAGAGCAGATGAGGGCCCAGCCGTCGCCTCACTTGACGGCACCGGCGGCGCAAGCACCCCTGGTACCGGAGGAGAAGGGCGAAACAGCTCCTCCAGGATCCCCGGAAGGACGGCCCTGAGGCTCTCGTTCAGAGAGGCTGTGGAGAAAGGCGGTGGGGCCGGTATCGACGACGAGCTGCGAATCTGTTCCGGGGATGGAGGCAGTACCGGGCTGTCCACAGGGGAACGCATCGACACCTCCTGAATGGAGGGTGAGCGGTCCTCCCGATGTCGACGCTTGGGTGCCGGCGGTACCGGCGACCCAGAGCTCTCGTACCCAACGATTGGAGGGTGACCGATGCCGGTGCTTCTTTGCTTTAGCACGACGCACGGCCTCTGCACCCCCCGGTACCGAAGAGGAAGACGTCGAATCCAAACGTTTCCTCGGGTCCTCACCTGCACTCCAGACATCGAAGCACCCTCCGACGACATCCTCACGAGGAACAATCCCAACCTCGCAGCTGCACCAGACGATGACTTCGATACCGAAGGCCTCGATGTCGATGCTGGGACCGATGAACGCGGTACCGAAGTCGATGATGGGCGCGGTACCGAAGGCTCCGATACCGAGGACCGCGGAACGGAGGATGTCGACGCGCCGGATGAAGTCCCGAACAAACTGTTCCACTGGGCTAATCTCGCCGCCTGAGTTCTCCTCTTCAAAAGAAGACAGAGATTACAGGCCTGGGGACGGTGCCCAACCCCCAGACACTGAAGGCAAGAAGCGTGCCTATCAGTGAGAGAGATTATCGGGCCGCACTGGGTGCACGGTTTGAAGCCGCTGAATGGCTTCGATGCCATGGGCGGAAAAATCACACCGGCAAAATTGAAATCCGCAATGGTGAAAAAAAGGGCACCAAAAACTCACCAAAAAGCGAACGGGCACTCGACCACGAAAGAAAACTTACGGGCCAACACTAGAAATAAAGGTAAATTTAAAAAAGAAAAAAGACTGTGAATCGCGAGGGATCTCCTAGGGGCGCGGAGCGACCGAAAAAAACAGCCTTCCCGAGCTGCGGAAAAAAGGAGACTAGCGAACACGAGCAATTTCGGGTGGGAAGACGGCCTCGCGCGCGAGGACTAGCAAACACTGTTGCTAGGAAGATCTCCGATCGGAGGGGCTGCCGTGGACGTCACCCATTTGTGAGAACAAGCAGCCTGCTTGTCCTCGGAGAATGTGAGCTACATCTAAATAAAAGAACAAATCCACAGAAGGAGAACAAGCTAATATGCTCACGTATTCCCACTTTATTAGAGAGCAAAATCTGATAGTTTCACCATATGTCAGAAGACAGAGACCAGGGGGTTGTGGTCCAACAGCAGAAAAAGGAAGCATGAACCCCAGCGAAGAGAGAAAATATAGATGACATGGAAAACTACCTAGAAGATGTATAAAAAGGGGAAATGGAGAGGTATGAAGGTTGGGTGATTTTGTGGAAAGGTTTGTGCCAATTTGTGTGTGCACTGGATACGAGACTGTGGCGAACTGCAGAACTGGAGACAGGTAAAAAAAATAAGACTTGATAAAAAGGAAAAATATGGGTAAGCAGCTTGAGTTCCATCTTCCCTCGGTAACTATTCTCCATGGACAGTAGGATTCAGGTCCTCACAAGCAGGTGGAAACTAGGAAGGTAAAATTATGCCTTACCTGCTGATAATTTTCTTTCCTTTAGTAGCAGCAGATGAATCCAAGAACTGGTGGGTTGTGTCCATCTACCAGCAGATGGAGATAGAGATTACAAAGCTGAAGGCAGTGGTAACAGACGGCCAGCTCCTCCTTCACCTCAGTACATGTCTCATCACCAAGCAGAATCAGACAAGAAACCAGGAAGCCTTCCTCACCAGCCATATAAACCAGAAACTTGTCAGTCTCACTTAAGAGAAACCACATCTGCGATGGAGTCCTCTTCAGTGGTTTCTGTTCTCTTTCCTCTTCTCCTTTTTTTTTTTGGAAACTAAAGACCAGAATAAGAACAGATAGGCAAAACAAGTGCGGCTGACAAAGGGCGGGATCCTGGATTCATCTGCTGCTATTAAAGGAAAGAAAATTATCAGCAGCTAAGGCATAATTTTACCTTCTTTAGCGTATGCAGATGAATCCAAGAACTGGTGGGATGTACCAAAGCAATCCCTAAGTAGGGTGGGAAGTCGTCGCTCCCTGAGACAGAACCGCTGCTGCAAAGGAAGCATCTGAATAGTAAAAGCACACTCATTCCGCCCAAGAAGTATGATAGTAAACTTGTGAAACAAACCTGGAATGCCACCGGTGGGACGTAACCTTTCCAAAAAAAACACAAAGTATCTACAATCCAACGAGAAAAAAAAAATCAGATTACACAGAGGCTGCTGTCCCACGGCAAGAACCAGTGACAAAGACAAAAGAAGATCTGAACGCTGAAAAACATGCAACATCTGCAAATACCGGGCAGCCCTCTGAACATCTGTGTACTCCGTGTGAAAATCCCCCTCCTGAAAGGAGGGAAGAAAGAGAGGTTAAAAAAGAAAAGCCAAACCACAGGCGGAAAAGAAAGAAGGAGCCGAAAGCAAGGTCACTCCAGACTCAGCAAATTGCAGAAAAAAAACAGCTCAGAATGGCTGCGCTAAAAATTCAGATACTCTGCATGCCAAAGAATTGGCGACCAAGAACACTGCTTGTAAGTTCCTAAGCAAAGCATTCTGCAAAGAAACAAAAAGGAGTCCGAAGCAATGCTCGGTAGACAAGGAGCCCCAAGCTAGACTCGGAGAATACGAATGAGGTTTCAAGGAGAAGAAGGTCGCAGCGGTGGAGGAGCAAAGCACTCTGCAAGAAATGCACCACCTCCGAGTGCATGGCCAGGCCCTTCTGCAACCCATCCTACAGAAAGAACTCAATTGCTGAAGAACAGACGCCCACAATGAAGACCAAGCGTGGGCCACAACCAGCCTAAAAAAAAAAATCCTCAACACCTGAGAATACGCAGTTGCAGTGGACCACATACAAGATCGCAACAGAATAGTAACTATAGCGTCCAAAGAACTCTGTTCCTCAGAGTCGGCCTCTCAAAACACTAGGCCGCAAGAACAAAGCAAGAGGGATCAGCCACTCAGGAGCGGACCCAGAAGAGCCTGGAGTCAAGCAGATCCAAAACGAAGGCACCACCAGGAACTTCACTATATCCACATACCAAGGGCACCGTGTTAATCCAGAGCTACCAGAATGACTCGACTCAGGCGGACAGTGATCTGAAAAGAACTCGGCCGCAGAGGCCATGGAGGAAACACTATTGAAGAATGTCCTCCAGTCAAGGATGCAATAGAACAATCAGCCCTGCCGAATCACCCTCTCTCCAATGACAGAAGAAAGAAGGAATCTGGGTGTCCAGCCGGGATGCCATCAGATCTACTTACGGAGTTCTATACCTGAGGCCATGTTGGAGAAGCACTGGTGCAGAATAACCATTCTTCCGAGACCAGAAGAGGGCAGAAAAGAGAACTCACCGTAGGAAAAGCCCACAAAGTGGGCAGCGTAGAAACAGAACACGAGGTCCTCTGCCCACTCCATGGGGGCGACACACCCCGATGGCCACAGTCTGACTCCACTCTGTCAAAGAAGCAGCCACCGCCTCATCTTCTCTGATGGTAGAAGCACCGCCTAGCCCGCAACGTGTCCTGAAGTGCTAGAAGACGAACAGCACCAAAAGCAGGTACAGGCGGGGGAGATGGCACAAGCACCGCCTGGCCTGCAATGTGTCCTGAAAGGCTAGAAGACGAACAGCACCAAAAGCAGATCCAGGTGGGAGATCAGCTACACCGTCCCCTGTGCCATCCACCACCCCAGAGACGGAAGGAGGAGGCAAAGGGCTTTCCAGTCAGAGAGACTCGCATACGTGACCACCACCATCCACTGCGGAGTCGCCAAAGCATCCCTTCCACAGGGAGGAATTACGAAGCCACCAGTTCATGCGCAGGCGTACCGAGAACAGCCGTGGAAGACACTGCTGACACTCCTGGAACACAGGAGACCACCTGTTGAGAAGCAAGAGCTGTAGATGTTGTCTATGAGCACCACCCACAGCACTACCTCCAAAGTGTCCACCACAGAGCCCAAGACATGAATGCATAGCCAGGCCCGAGGACTCAGCGCCCTGAGCAGACTGGGCACCAAAGTCTGAACCTAGATCCTCCAGTCCTTGGTCAAGAAAAAAAATCTTACCAGAGCTGTCTGGGATGGGACGAGGTTGGCTCATTTGAAGGGTGACCACCCAGCTCAAGGATTCCGAGAAGACCCGGGAAGAAAAACTCTCGGATCTCGTCTAGAGTGAAGTGCACTCTGATGCTGTCCTTGTGGAGAATGCTGCAAAACTCCCAAACCTAGGAAAAGGTGAATGGCGCCATAGCCATGCCAACAGGGAAAGCCTGGAACTGAACATGAGATGAGGGCTCAGAACGGCCAAACAGAGAAACCGCAGATGAGGGGTCCAAAGAGGAAAGAAAAGAAATGCTTCCTAAGAGAGAAGTGCAGGGAAAATTGAAGTGCAGGCTAAATTGAAGTAGCTCTGAATATAGCTAGCTGTCCAATATAAAGAAAAAGTGCAATAAAAGCCTTAGAGACACTGCAACAAACAGCTAACTAGAGGTGCCACAGATACAGTGGAAGCTGGAGCTGGAATGCAATAATTTGATCAGTGTCAGAGAGCAAAACTAGAAGAGCAGAGCTGCTGTGGGAAACCACCTCAGCTAACCTTTGGCAATGTACCATAGTGTAAACTGTCCCAGCTATGGAAAGAACTGCTTGTCAAGGCAAACAATATGAGAGAGGGAAGTAAAATATGCCCCAAAGAAAAGGAGCAGAGGACCACAGCTTCTAACATGATGCACAAACCAGCCTTAAACCTGTGACCTTCAGGCTGAAAGCCAACCATCTTCCAGAAAAATAAAACTATTTTGCTGAAGCTACTGCACCCTGGAGCAAATGCCTCCATGACAGTACTGAGGAGCACTGGCCCCAGAAAACCACAATATGTAACATTTCACCACAGAAAGTGGAACCAAAGGCAATAAGCCTAGAAACTCCCATTTGTAAAGGAGCAAAAGGTGCAGAAAAAAAACAACAAAACCTACTGCAATTCCCAGGCAGTCTCCCATCCAAGTAGAAACCAGCCAGGCCCAACCCTGCTGAGCTTCCAAGATCAGAGATCAGGCACACCACCATGTACTGCCAGCATAAAAAGAGTTTCACAAAGGAAGGAGGGAAACTTCCAAGCTGTTCAAGCAACTGCCCTCAGAGAAAAACCAAGGGGACAGAAAAGTCTGTAAATAAAAACACTAAATAGGCCCTTTCAGAGGCCCAACATATAAGGACTCCTGCTCTGATACTGTTCACTGTTTCCCACACCAGGAACAGCCTTAGCCAACGCAGGAACTATAAGAAAATCTTAACTCACCACAGCCAGTCAGGCCTACTCGAGCCTGCTGCCATCAATACACCCACTTAGGCAAACATGGCTTTCCAGCTCAGGTGATTCTTGCTGCCTTTGTGCAGAAAGGGACTGACTGCCCTGAAAAGACCCCCTCTGAATAGAGGAAGACAGGGGAGAAATGGACCCTACTGCTGAGCTGGAGAGAAAACATCCCCCCTTCGGGGCAGGGTCCATCTGAAGAGACTAAGACAGAGAACAAGCCAGAAAACTGCAAAGGCTGAACTAAAAAGGAACTGTTAGCTCCCCTACCAGACTTCTGCAACATAGAGGCATACAGAGCAGCAGAATGAGCTCGGGGGGTGGGGGGTGTCAGAAATCCCCTGCCCCAAGAAGCCCCCAGTGGCTGACGTGCATCCCAAAAATAACAAGGCACATCGCAGCACCATCAGATTCCTTCTGGAAAAAACTTAGCCTTCTAGAACCCATCTGCCCGAGATGGGCATAAAAACTCCCCCAATCACAAAAAAGGGCTACTGAGGCCAAGCTGTCTTAAGAAGAAAGGTTCAAATTAAGGGTCCCAGAGCACAGGAGATCCTGCTCAGATTCAGAAGATATAGAAACAGCTTAACGTAGTTCTGTTCTTCCCTTGGATCCCCTTGCATAGTGGGGACAGTTTGAAAAGAATTTGTGCCACTGCCCCAGCTATATGCAAACAGTTTCTGACTCAACAGTGATTTTGGTAAAGGAAACCAAAGGCTGGAGAAAATAAAGGGAAATCCCCTGTACCAGCAGTCTCTAATGGAACACACGGTCCTTTAGGAGAAGCCGCCCCCCCCCCCCCCCCAGCCACATCGAGGCTACAGGGCAGGAAAGGATGAGCTGACATCAGGAGAAAAGAGAGGGCCACAACAGCAAAAAGGCGCGCATTCCGCCATACTAGCGCAGGAAAAGGCTGCTCGGGGAAGGGGAACTTCAGCACTTCCCTCCCTAGCGTTCAAACACACCACCACACAGAGTCCTGCTGCAGAGAACTGCCAGCGCAGCGGGAACAGCTTTCAAACGTCAGCGTCGCCCACATTAAAGCACAGTACTGGTGAGGAAGGCTAGAGCTCTAAAGACCCATAGGCAAGGGGGGAAAGGGTGAAGCAGGGACCCAGAAGACTGAGTATGCCCCCAAAGTCGGCACCACCAGCCAGACACCCCTAAACTCAACTGGCCCACAGGACTCAGGAGTATCCCCAACAGACAAATCCAGGAGCTGCTGAAGCGCCGTCCACCACCTGCTGGAGATACAGATGTACTGAGGTGAAGGAGGAGCTGGTCGTCTGGTATCACTGCCTTCAGCTTTGTAATCTCTATCTCCACCTGCTAGTAGCTGGACACAACCCACCAGTTCTTGGATTCATCAGCTGCATACGCTAAGGAAAGGCAGATTTCTATCAATGCCTTTTGTTTTCCCCCCCTTTTTTGGTTGAAAATAACCTGTAGCATATGAGGACTTACAATCCTACTTGTTTTTAGTTAAAACCAAGTACTTATATGTAATATATGTTCTCCATGAAATGCAGGATTCAAACCCTCATGCACCTTACCACCTCAACTAGAACTGTATTCTAATAAGACTAGGGGACACTCGATTTAGTTACATGGAAATACTTTTAAAACAAATAGGAGGAAATTTTTTTTACTCAATAGTTAAGCTCTGGAACTTGTTGGAGGATGTGCTAACAGTAGTTAGCGTATCTGGGTTTATAAAAGGTTTGGACAAGTTCCTAGGGGAAAAGTCCATAGTCTGTTATTGAGATAAACATGAGGAAGCCACCACTTGCCTTGGAATTGGTAGCATGGAACCTTGTTACTATTGGGTTTCTGCCAGGTACTTGTGACCTGGACTGGTCCCTGTTGGAAACAAGATACTGGGCTAGATTTACCATTGGTCTAACCCAGTTTGGCTATTCTTATATAAAAGTACTGCACACGTTTGGCTGATCTAGAGAATAGCTTTGCTTTTTCTCTTTACCCCCCATCAGGTCACACATCCCTTGTTTTACATTTCATAAAGAAATACCTTTATTTATAGATCACCAGTCCAAAATCCTAGGTGGATATAGCCAAACATATGAAATAGTGATCTAAATCATCTCCTTATATTTTTAGTTATTTTTAGTTGTCAACTGTTGACAAAAAACATGATAGAACTGATAAAACAGTTTTCCAAATGTGCAATGAACTTTGATGCACATGGTTTCCAATACTGTTTGAAGGATTTCTTCTTTTCCCTTCTCATGTGACTATACAGGGTGCGTTTTCTATGGTTTATTTTAAGGCGGCTTTGAAAGTAATATAGGGCTTCTCATTTGTTTTGCTATGTGAACCATCTTGATTGGCTGTTTGTCAAGGAGAGGGTATACATACAACTTTTAAATAAATAAAATGTCACCACTTAACATTGATGGAACACTAATAAAAAGCAGATTCGACAAATGCCAGAGCAAATTCAGCTTCTTACCTCTTCAAACTTTGGACACTGATAGTTCCACCCGCAGATTCGGTCATTTCCCGTAAACATGTTCATTGACATCATGCAAATGGTGAGCGTTACTGTGCCCACAATGACTTCCCATGGGTGCGAGGCAACAAAAAGCCCATGCAGGCGGAAGAGTCGAGACAGCATTTTCCAATCTTGCTTTCTAAACCTAGGGGAAACCCACAGGTTAGGAGACTTTCTTTTTTTAAAGAGATAATGAGACCCACAGGTCTCGTTTACAGAACGTATTTGTATCACAATCTCCCACTAATTAAAAGACAATGGTAGTAGAAAAGGATCAAATGGTCCAACCAATCAGCCTATTGGAATCTTACTACCATGCATTCACAAGTCATATTTTATCTGTGGTCCAGTCCCCCCGCACTGAAATTCTGGGCGTATCAATTAGGTGCCCGGAAGGTGGCAATAGGAGCCTACTCTATAAAAGAAAGTAGACTACTTTCTTTTATAGAACATTAATGTATCTAAATATTGCTCACCCTTTTGAGGTTCCTTCCCTTCAGTTTCGTTTGATATCTCATCTAGAAACATCTTATGTTTAACTCATTTTTATTAAGTTTCCAACACCAACAGTACATGACTTAGTATGAACAATTCACCGAGAAATGCCTTCACTAGAAACATCTTATTTGGATGACCTCTAAAAGATGCAAACATGGTTACCAACATGTATAAGCTTGAACGCTTAATTCAGAGAGGACCCAGGCATAACAAATTTTATTCATGTATGCCTACAAAGATCACTGAAGGCATTAATAACTTGGCAGGATTGTGCCTAAACAGTGATTCTCACCCATCCACAATGAACATGTAGGAGATAAACTTGCATGCACTCCCCACTCCTACAGTTCTAATCAAATCAATCTCATGCATATTCATTGTGGGAATCCTGAAAACCTAACTCCTGGGTAAGCCCTGAGGACTGGTATGAGAACCACTAAACACTTTCATGTGTGCAGATGACAGCCCCATGACAACCAGATCCTGTATAGTGCAAGGCCGAAAAGCGACATCCGAGCAATGTGGCTCCTAAAACCGTAAGTTCAACAAAAACTGTTTATTGAAAGGAGGAAAAAGGATCACGGCAACCCTGCACAAACACTACATTTAAAACTTAGGGCCCTGTTTACTAAGGCGCACTATTGTTTTAGTGTGGGCTAATGCTAGAGACACCATATATTCCTATGGGTGTCTCTAGCGTTAGTGCGCGCTAATGTTTAGCATGCGCTAAAAATATTAGTGAGCCTAAAGCGTGGCTTAGTAAACAGGGTCCTTAGTTTTTACTGCAAAGGTTCCAGGGTTCCAGTTGTCAATGATTGATACTTATAAAATGCCCTCTTCAGTGTTTTTCCTTATTTTAGTATTTTTAAAATAAACATTTACTAAAGATATAGCTTCCATTTAATGCAAAAAATCTCAATAGAGCAGTTCATGCAGCCATAGCTCAAATACAAAAACAAGTACTAAGCTTTTCAAACAAACCCAATCCTCCTACTGTACCCATTTCACCAGCAGAGAACTGGCTTCATCAGAGTTATTGAACTCAGGGGTTGAACATAAGTACATACGTAAGTATTGCCACACTGGGATGGACCAAAGGTCCATCAAGTCCAGTATCCTGTTTCAACAGTGGCCAATCCAGGTCACAAATACCTGGCAAGATCCCAGAAAAGAGCTCAATACATTTTATGATGCTTATCCCAGAAATAAGCAGTGGATTTTCCCCAAGTCAATTTAATAATGGTCTATGGACTTTTCCTTTAGGAAGCCACCCAGACCCTTTTTAAATCCCGCTAAGCTAACCGCCTTTACCACATTCTCTGGCAATGAATTCCAGAGTTTAATTACACGTTGAGTGAAGAAAAAGTTTCTCCGATTCGTATTAAATTTACCTCTTTGTAGCTTATCACATGCCCCCTAGTCCTAGTATTTTTGGAAAGAATTTTAGCACAGGCCCCATTTTATGCATTGAGACCTAGGGGCCCTTTTACTAAGCTGCATAGGCACCTACGTGCGCCCAATGTGTGTCAAATTGGAGTTACCACCCGGCTACCGCATGGCCCCTTGCAGTTAATTTTTGACACATGGCTGTTATGCGCGCCGGAAAATAATTTTTATATTCTGGTGCAGTGCAGAAACCGGGCAGTAATCGTCATTCTACGTGTGTAGACGATTACCGCACGGTTAACACGTGAGACCTTACCACTAAGTCCACGGTTGGCAGTAAAGTCTCAGACTCAAAACGGATGTGCACCAATTTTAATTTTGCCGCAAGGAGTGGCCTAGTGGTTAGGGTGGTGGACTTTGGTCCTGAGGAACTGAGTTCGATTCCCACTTCAGGCAGAGGCAGCTCCTTGTGACTCTGGGCAAGTCACTTAACCGTCCATTGCCCCATGTAAGCCGCATTGAGCCTGCCATGAGTGGGAAAGCGCGGGGTACAAATGTAACAAAAAAAAAAAAAAGAGTGAACATACGATTCACGTCTACCTGTTCCACTCCACTCATTATTTTATAGACCTCTATCATATCTCCCCTTAACCATCTCTTCTCCAAGCTGAAGAGCCCTAGGTGCTTCAGCCTTTCCTCATACGGAAGTCGTCCCATCCCCTTTATCAATTTCGTTGCTATTTTCTGTACCTTTTCTAATTCCACTATATATTTTTTGACATGCAGCGACCAGAATTGAACACAATATTCAAGGTGCGGTCGCACCATGGACCAATACAAAGGCATAACATCCTCACTTTGTTTTCCATTCCTTACTTAATAATATCTAACATTACATTTGCTTTCTTAGCTGACGCAGCACACTGAGCAGAACATTTCAACGTTATCATCAACAACAACGCAGAGATCCCTTTCTTGGTCGGTGACTCCTAACGTGGAACCTTGCATTATGTAGCTACTAGTAAAAAAGGCCCATTTCTGTGAGCAATGAAATGGGCGCTAGCAAGGTTTTCCTGAGGCAGTGTGTGAGGTGTTTGGAGGGCAGCGTCGGGAGGGCACAGGACGGCAGCGTCGGGAGGGTGCAGGTGGGTAGTATTTTTGTGGAGGGCGGCCGGCAGCTTCGGGGTCCCAGCGGATCAGGTGTTCGGACGGCACTCCTCCCCCTGCGTAGCGGTGTTTGTCGGTGTGCGTCGGTGGGGGGGGGGGGGGGTAGAAGCCCTGCGTAGGTCGCTGTTTCTGGCTGTGCGTCGGGGGGGGGGGGAGCATCGGAGGGCGTTGGAACTGCCGATTGGCTGTCATAGCCCTGCCCTCCACGTCATCACGTTGTGACGCGAGGGCGGGGCAGACACTCATGGGATCTTGCAACTACAAATTTACATTTAGAATGGAGTGTGGATTATGTGTGGATGGGGAGTGGCTGAGGGCGGGTCTATGAGTGAGAGTGAGAGTGAGTGGTGATGACAGCCTAGAAGACTACAGGGCTTCAGTGTTTCCCTGCCACACAGTGAGGTTCAGTACGTTGGAGGTGAGAATTATTTATATAGATAGTTCGGGTTCCTCTTTCCCACATGCATCACTTTGCACTTGCTCACATTAAATTACGTCATCTGCCATTTAGAAGCCCAGTCTCCCAGTCTCTTGTAATTTTTCACAATCCTCTTGCGATTTAATAACTTTGTGGTGTCAGAAAATGTAATTACTTCACTAGTTACTCCCATCTCTAAATCATTTATAAATATGTTAAAAAGCAGCGGTCCCAGCACAGACCCCTGAGGAACTCCACTATCTACCCTTCTCCATTAAGAATACTGACCATTTAACCCTACTCTGTTTTCTATCCTTTAACCAGTTTTTTTTTTTTTTTAATATCATTTTTATTGACGACCAAAATATACAAGTGACAATAGATGAAGAAAAAACATTGCATTACAAGTGTGTTCCAATAAACTGATGTACATCAACATAGTCCAACTGGCCATCTATAATTTTACTTTTCATAGTATACCCATCTAACCTCCCCCCATCCCACCTCCCACCCGCCCTCCTCCCAGCGAGCTTACCCATTCAAGATTCTACTACGAGCCATGGGGGTCAGGGTATCCCAAAACAGTAACCAACATTGTAACAGACGATCTCCCTTTGGGGATGCTAAGTCATTTATTTCCCTACGTTCTAAGGCACCTAGGGAAATCATAAGGGATCGCCATCGTGGTACCGAAGGTGGTTCCGATGAGATCCAATTCAATAGAATCGTTTTCTTTCCCATAGCAGTCGCCCTGCGTAAGAATGGTAACATGCCCTTTCTTCGGTTCCCTCTCACCTTATATTTATCAAACAAGAGAGTAGGTAAGGGGCACCACTGCAACCCCCAGACAGTCGAGACAAATGCACAAAGCTGTGTCCAGAAGGCACGGACCGGAGGGCACAACCAGAACATGTGTCCCAAATGCGCCCCAGCTCCCGCACACTTAGGGCAGTCGTCCAAAGGTCTCAGGGCAGCTCTGAACGCTCTATGTGGTGAAATATATATTCTCATATTAAATTTATATTGAGATTCCTGTAGTGTCGCATCTTTAAAAGTCTTATATCCAATTGCCAAATTAGCCTGTACCATCACGCCAGTAATAGGACAGCCCAACTCTCTAGTCCAGGCCCCAGCGATCTGGTCATATGGTATCTCCGGGCAAAGCTCTTTGAGTTTGAAATGGTAAAATTTAAGAGGAACCGAAAGCTGCGCCTCCAAATCTAGCAAGTCTGTAATTTGTCTCCGTCTCTGTGAGGTCAGCGAAGTTCGGGGGAGGGAGGCAATGTAATGACTCAGTTGTAAGTAGGAAAGGGCAGCCTGCGCAGGAAGTCCAACATTCTCACACAAGTCTGTGAAGGACTTACATTTGCCTTCTTTTGTTAATACTTGAAACAGGAATATTGTCCCCCCCTCCCTCCATGTCTGAAAAGTCTCAGTATCCGTGCCCACTGGAAAATCCGCATTGCCACCAATCGGTAGAAAGGGGGAAGAGTGGCACTCAAACCCTCCAGTTTTGCCCAGCCATCGCCATGTACGTCTCAGTGGCGCAAAAAGAGGGGCGTATCCTTTGGCAGTAGGTGCTTTGCCCGTTGGTGCATGCAACCAATAGCTAAAGTGATACTTGCTCACCAGTTTAGTTTCAGGAATAGGAAAAGAAAAATAGGATGTGCCCCTAAACCAATCTGTAAGGTGTCTCATGCAGCCCGCCACTGACATACGTTGAATACTGTGTACACCTAACCCTCCCTTATGTCTTGGAAGATACGTCTGTTTTAATGTAGCCCTGGGCCTTTTCCCGTTCCATAGATATCTAGCTAAGAGCCTATGTAGTTTCCGCTCATCTTTGTGTAAGAAGAAGAGAGACAGTACCTGGACCACGTATAACCATTTAGGAACCAAGACCATATTGTACAACGCTACGCACCCCCACAAAGACAGGGGAAGGCGCTGCCACATTTCTAAGGTATGCTGTGTCTCTTTCCACAAGGGGGCCAAGTTGATTTTGTAAAGTTGCGTAAGTGATGCTGGCAATTTAATCCCCAAGTAAACCAGGTGATCAGTGGTCCACTTCAACGGGAACCTTCCCCCCCAGCGTTCCCGCACTGAGAGGGGTACCGGCAGCGCCTCAGATTTCTGTGAGTTGAGTTGGAACCCCGAGTAGTATCCAAACTCTGCTATGTGGTCTAAAGCTATTTTCAGCGATGTCTGAGGATGTGTCAACACTAGGAGAATGTCGTCCGCATAAGCCAATACTTTAACATGAAGCTGTGGCAGCTGAACTCCCCCCACTTCTGGATCTTTTATGATGTTGCGCAACAGGGGCTCCAAATAAATCAAAAACAGGAGTGGGGATAGGGGACAACCCTGTCTTGTGCCCCGTCTTACCAAAAAACGTGGAGTACACACTCCATTCACTAGGACTCTGGCCCCAGGATCAGTATATAATGTATCTATGGCATGTAAATACCACCCTGACAACCCTATGTATTTAAGTGTCTGGAAGAGGTAGTCCCAATTTACTTGGTCAAATGCTTTAGTAGCGTCCAGGCCTGCCAACAATAATGGGTGACCCGTAGCTTCAGCGTGCGCCACCGCCATCAAGGCCCTACGGACGTTTAGACCTGGGTGCCTCCCCCGCACAAACCCCACCTGGTGGTCTCCCACTAAGGCCGGAAGATGCATGGCCAGCCTATCAGCAAGGACTTTAGCTAGAATTTTTACATCTACATTGAGAAGGGATATTGGCCGGTAAGACCCTGGCAAGTCAGTTGGCTTACCCGGCTTCGGGATAAGAACAATTAAAGCGTCATTCGAGTCCCTGGGCAGCCTCCCCACTGCCACCGCCGTCTCAAGGTGAAGCGTCAGGGGGACACTCAGTTGGGTCGACAGTAATTTATAATATTCTGTAGAGAACCCATCCAGGCCCGGAGATTTTCCCAAAGATAAACCCTTGATCGTTTGTTGAATCTCCCGGGCCTGGAGGGGAGCATTCAACTGATCTCTAACTGCGGGGGGCAGCACCGGGAGGCCTGCATCTCTCAAATAATCATCTAATTGTGGTCCCCCCTGCTGCGCTTCCGGTTGGTACACTCGGGAAAAATAATCTCGAAATATGGTCAATATATCTTTAGGGCAAGATTTACGGGAGCCATCAGGTGCTAACACTGTAGAGATGAATGTCTTCTCTGACCAAGCCTTTGCGACTTTAGCTAGCAATTTCCCAGGTCTGTTACCCAATTTGAAATAGTGATATTTACGACTAAAAGCTTGCTTCTTAGCACGTTCGTGGAGTAGTGAGTCTAGAGCCACTTGTGCCGCAATCACACTATCGTAATTTGTCTGGGTTCTACAGCGTATGTGTGCACGTTTGGCTTGTTGGTATTTTCGCTCTAGTAAAAGTATACCTTGGGAGATCTTTTTATGTCTTGCACTTAAGTAACTAATAATTTCCCCTCTCATGACTGCTTTAGAGGTTTCCCAGAATAATGTCGGATTATCTTTATGGGCTACATTATCAGATTCAAACAAGTTCCATTTTTGTACTAGAAAATTGCCAAAGTCTCTATCCCCAGCTAAGTAGGATGGAAACCTCCAGGACTTAAATCTGTCCACATTGTGTCCCAGTGCTATGTCGGCCCAAACTGGAGTGTGATCTGAGATCGCCATAGGTGCCATGTCCGTATTAATTACCCGAGAAAAAAGCGATGTGGAAACCAAAAGGTAGTCTATACGGGACCAGGTTTTATGGGCCTTCGACAGGTGAGTATAATCCCGCCTCTGTGGGAATAGTAACCTCCAGGGGTCCACTAGGTCCATTAATTTGCAAAGATAAGGCAATCCTTTGCTGCGGGGTAGTGCACTCCATGCCCCAACCGTCGAGCGGTCAAGGTCCGGATCAAGCACCTGGTTAAAATCTCCCGCTACAATCCAAGGGGCCGTATCATATTTAAGACCTAGATTTATCAGAGTCTGGAAAAAGTCTGCGTCATAACCATTTGGCCCATAGACAGCACATAGGTAGTATTCCTGTCCCATAATGTTAAGATGGAGCAGGACATATCTTCCCTTTGGGTCTTGTCCTATTAATTTAGAAGTACATGGGAGCTCTCTCCTAATCAGTATGGCCACTCCTCCCCGCCTAGCTCCGGAAGAGGAGTAATAACACTCCCCCACCCATTGTTGGCGCAGCTTTCGGTGTTCCTCATCTGAGAGTTTAGTCTCTTGTAGGCAGACTATGGAAGCCTTTAGGCGCTTCAGGTGTGCTAAAATTTTGGATCTCTTAATTGGAGAAGTAATCCCAGCCACATTCCAGGTCACTAATCTTAAAGGTTCAGTCAGGATAATCCCCCAAAATTACCAAATTAACATATAACAAAGCGAACATAATGCCCCGGTTGCCCAGCCCCAACCAAAGGCACCTTATATCAAACAACACAGAGATATACCATGTTTGACCTAAACCCACAGCTCGTCTTTGTTCCCCATCATCATTCTGCTCGCCCCTACTTCTATTCCCTCCCACCCCACCCCTCTTTATCGCCCCCCCTGCCCTCCCCCCGTCTGCCCCCCACTAACCGTCTGGCCTATCTTACCCACTTCACTCCGTTCCAGTGAGTACAGAAGGCAGAGGTCTAGATGCCATAGGAACCCCGCCCTTCTTTCAATTTAAGAATGTTACATAGATAGTGTCTCACATATCCCAGAAAACCGCAAAGCTCACAGTACAGGATAGGTGGTTATCTTCCTCGTCCGGCCCATTCCTGAACTGTTCTGCCATGTGTCTCCGGTCTGCCATCTTGTTCACCATTCAACTCAGTCTCACTCTTTTGTCACAATCAATTGTCATCTTTAACAATCCAACAGAAACTTTCTGGAACTCAATCAAATTAGGAATCCAACCGGTAACCGCCAACCACGTACACCATCCACATACTGCATGGTCAAACCATCTAATGAATAGATTAGGGATTCCCCCAGGATCAGGTCTGATGATGATTTAACCACTCCGCTACAGCTTCTGGTGTAGTATAAGCTGTCCAGGTTCCGTTCTCCAGGATTTTCAGCGTTGCTGGATATTGCAGAGTGAATTTAAACTTTTTTTCCACCAGGCAGGTGCAAACCGTGGAAAAAGCTCGTCGTTGCGCTGCCAAGGCCGCAGAGTAATCCTGAAAGATACGAATTAAAGTCCCATCAAACTTTGTAGTTTCCCTGCAGTTTTTATACTGTCGCAATATTGCCGCTTTTTGAGCATAACAGTGAAATTTTGCTATCACCACTCTGGGCCTCGATTCTCTTGTTGGTCTAGGTCCTACGCGATGTGCCCGTTCAATTCGGATCGCTCGGCCTTCACCCGCCTCTGGGAAGTGCGCCTGCAGCCATGTCTCCAATGTACGTTTTAAATCCTTATCTGCCAAAGATTCTGCAAACCCCACAAATCTAAGATTATCGCGGCGCGAGCGATTTTCCAAATCTTCTACTCGCTGCACGTTCTCCTGGACCAGGCGTTGTAGTCTTTCTAGCTCCCCCGAGTTATTTTGTTGACCATCTTCTACCTCCGCAACCCGAGCCTCCAGCTCCCCGGCCCGACGTGAGAGTTCCGTTGTGAGCGCCGACAGACCTGTTATCTGGGCAGAGAGTTGATCGAATTGGGGGGCCAGTGCACCCACCACTGCTTCTGTAAGTTCTGGCAGCGTGAAATCAGAGGCCGGGCGGGAGGGTGAATTCGCCGGCGAGGCGGCCGCCATCTTGGATTCGCCAAGTCTCGGTTTCTCTTCTTTTTTCTTAGTGTTTCTTCCGGTTTGCGCCATCGCCAATCTTGTTAAATATTTGTCCATACACTGGGGGAGCGAATGTGCCCTAGATTATCAATCTTCTGGGGTCGGAGACACCTTTAAAGTTCAGTTTTCGGGCAAGGTTCCCAGCAGCAGAAAGTTCCACGTCCTTCCTAGCTCACAGCATCACGTGACCTCCTTTAACCAGTTTTTAATCCACAATAGGACACTACCTCCTATCCCAGGACTCTCTGTAATGAATATGAAAACACAAAAATATATTAAAATACTACTTAAGCTTATTCCTGTAAACAGACATACTTAAAACTTATTTACTTTTAGTGTCACTTGATACAGCTTTGCGGCAGGCTGCTACATTTACAATGGCGCGACTAACTAAAACGCAAGTGTTTTTAAATCTTCAAACTTTTAGTCTGATTCCTCTATTAACTATATCAAAGTATCAATTGTATACAGACCTATTTTAAATATAGGATATATATAAAGTTTTTTTTTACCTTAAAGTAAGAACTACTGAATAAGTTCTTGTCACCGCAGCAATTCAAAATTCCAGTTCATGCTCAATAAAATTTCAAAAAGATGAGGATGTTGGACTTGGGCTATCACAGTGGGGGAGGGTCCAACTGACTGTTTTTAAATTTTATTTTATAGAGCATGTGCTGGCATTTTGTGTTTACAGCGCTGCGGGGAAAAGAAATTATTCGCTTCTTATTTCAAGGTAGATAAACTTGATAAGTTTCCTATATTTAAAATAGATCTAAATACAATTGGTCTGTTAATGAATTTTGGGGAACTTTAATATAGTTAATAGAAAGACATATCTGACTAGGAGCCCTGTTTTACTAAGCCGCACTATAGGCTCATTTGCGTTTTTAGCATGCACTAACGCTAGACATACCCATATGGGTATCTCTAGTGTTTAACGTGCGCTAAAAACACTAGCGCACCTTAGTAAACAGGGCTCTAAAAGTTTGAAGATTTAAAATGAGCTGGCATTTTAGTCGTGCCATTTTCAATGTAGCAGCCTGCCACAAAGCTGTATCAATAGGACACTAAAAGTAAGTGAGTTTTAAGTAGGTCTTTTTATTGGGATAAGCTTGGGTAGTATTAATATATTTGTGTTTCATATTCATTGTAGACATTGTGTGCTGATGTACAACCCCGAGTTAACCCTGATGAAGCCAGTTCTCTGCTGATGAAACAGGTCCCGTAGGAGGATCGGGTTTGTTTGAAAAGCTAAGTATTTGCTTTGTACTTGAGCTATGGCTGCATGAACTGCTCTGCTGAGATTTTCTGCAATAAATGGAAGCTACACCTTTAGTAAATGTTTATTAAAAATGAAATGGTTAAAAAAAAGATTAAAATATTTAAAAACACTGAAGGGTTTTTTTTTTTTTTTCCCAAGGATCTATGATTGACAACTGGATCCCTTAGTTATAAATGCAGTGTTTGTGCAAGGTTGCTTAGATCCTTTTCCCTTCTTTCAACAACCAACAATTATTGTTGAGCTTAAGTGGAGATTTCTTCCTTTTTGTGGTTGTATACCTTTGATCTCATAAGAGTATAAGAATGGCTATATAGGGTCAGACCAATGGTCCATCTAGCCCTGTATCCGGTTTCCAACAGTGGCCAATCCAGGTCACAAGTACCTGGCAGAAACCTAAATGGTAGAAACATTCCATGCTACCAATCCCAGGGCAAGCAGTAACTTCCCCATGTCCATCTCAATAGCAGTCTATGGAACTTTCCTCCCGAACTTGTCCAAACCTTTTTAAAATCTAGATATGCTAACTGCTGTTACCACATCTTCCACCAAAGAGGAACAGGGCTTAACTATTCACTGAGTGAAAAAATTATTTCCTTCTATTTATATTAAAAGTATTTCCATGTAACTTCACTGAGTGTCCCCTACTCTTTGTACTTTTTGAAACAGAAAAAAAAAAACAAAGCCAAAATAGATTCACTTCCACTCGTTCTATACCTCTCAGGATTTTGTAGACCGCAATCATATCATCTCCCTTTAGCTGTCTTTTAAAAAAAAAATGTATTAATTGAAAAATATATCACACAATAGAAACAATACTTGCTACAGAAAAACGGATAAGCATTTGTTAAGAAAACAATTAAAAGGAATATAATAATTTTCTCTCTTAGACCACCAACAGTAGGGAGAGAAACCTACAATATACAGGGAGTAATAAAGGAATCAAAATTATTGAGGAATAAAGCGTAATACGTTTCCTCAAGACATTACAATATCATCAAACTAAATATTTAGAGATTTTCTTAAGGTCTAAAAAAGCTCTTAATTGAGCTGGAATGAAAAAGGTATACTTGACCCCTAGATATTGCACTAAGCACTTGCAGGGATAGGCTAATAAAAAAAGTAGCTCCCACATCATTTGCCTCCACACGCATCGCTAGAAATTCTCTCTCTCCCGAGTTACCTTAGTCACATCAGGAAATAAACACAATTTTTTACCACAGAAAGTCATTCTAGAGCTGCGTTTTTCAACCAGTGTGCCGTGGCACATTGGTGAGCTGTGGCTAGTCCACAGGTGTGCTGTGGAGTGGGTCATTTATTAGTAGGGCCAGCTTAATTTCTGCTGGAACAAGTGTACCTTTTCAAAGTTTCCTCGTCTCTAGCGGTTGGTACCAGCAAGCAGCGATTCATACAGCCTGCTCGTGCCAACCCCAGAGTTTTTATTATTATTTGTTACATTTGTATCCCACATTTTCCAACCTATTTGCAGGCTCAATGTGGCTTACATAGTACCGTAAGGCGTATGCCAAGACCAGTATAGAAACAATTACGAGGTGAAAATGTGATCGAATAAAGGTGTAACTTCCTGCTTCCACATGGGCAGGAATCAGGAAGTTACATCAGAAAAGGCTCTGGAGTTGGCACGAGCAGGCTGTATGAACTCACTGCTCGCTGGTACCGATCGCTAGAGACAAGCAAACTTTGAAAAAGTACATGGTGGGAGGGGGTCGAGAGACAAGGGAAGATACTTGGTTGCTGACTGGAGAGGGAACAGAACAAAGAGATGCTGGACTATTTCTGCAGGTGGGTGGTGAAGAAGGTAAAATGCTGGGCCATTTGTGTGTGTGTGTGTGTGGGGGGGGGGGGGTGCCTTGATAATTTTAGCACCATGTAAGTGTGCCGTGAAATGAAAAAGGTTGAAAATCTCTGTTCTACATTTACGAAATTACAGCTTCATTACGGAGTTCAGAACTTGCTTGAAAACAAATGAGACTAACAAAGTAGCTCTTAGAACATCAGTAACTCTTCCAAAACTGAAAATAAATCTCTTAAAGCATTTTCTTCTTGATCTAATATTGTTGAGCCGATACAGATGCCATTGCATCCCTTGAAGCATTAATCAGATAGTAAATCTTTGTTAAACGGAGCCATAGCATTTGAAGGAAACAAAGTATTTTTTGAAGTCTTCAATGAGATCCAGACCAAATGCCTTGGGAAAATTAAGTACTCATAGATTTAATCTGCAATTATAGTTTTCAAGCTATTTGAATTTACGTTGTATCAAAGTTTTCATTAACTACTGTAGAAACAGTAGCTTTCAATTCTTTAACCTCTGTTTGGGTCTGTTGGGGAAAAAAAAAGCATACCATCCTGCTTAACCTTCCCAACAGATTTTGATAAGTCCACCTTACCCACCAAGCCAAAAATCTCATCAGATGCTTTACTGATCGTCAAATCCAGTTTCTTCAGAACCTCCCAGATTACCTCCAAAGTCACCGCCACAGGTTCAAGAGAACAAGCTGCAGACCCTGTTGTCTCAACTTCAACAGCTAACTCCTCAGTGTCCCTGATCCCCGTACCTTCCACTTCTGGTTCATGTGTGGACAGGGCGCAAACAGCTGCCAGACACAGTGGAGCAACGGATGACAGAGGGGACAGAGAAACATCTTGTAACAAGAATATGGACGCTCCCTCCCCCAAACATTCAGCAGGGCCCTCTTGGCAGTGCCTGAGATTGTTTGGAGACAAACTGTTCAAGCGTTTGTTGAGGTGGAGAGGAGGCTCAGGCTGCCACGGGAAGAGCCTTCAAAGCCCTCTTTCGCTTGGTATGAGGCATAATCGTAGAGGAAAATCTTCAATGAAGAACCAAGAAATGCTGGACAGGTATGCTCCAAACTAGCGTGTCACCATCTTGGCCACTCCCCCTCCCTTCAGCCATCTCTCTTCCAAGTTGAAGAGCCCTAACCTCTTTAACCTTTCCTCATATAAGAGGAGTTCCAACCTCATTATCATTTAGGTTGCTCTTCTTTGCACCTTTTCTAGTTCCGCTATATCTTTTTTTTAAATGCGGTGATCAGAACTGAACGCAATAGGCGAGGTCACACCTTGGGGTGCTACTGAGGCATTATAGTAGTCTTGGTCTTATTTACCATCTCTTTCCAAATAATTCCTAGCATCCTGTTGGTTTTTTGGCCACTGCAGCACACAGGGCAGAAGATTTCAGTGTATTACCTACAACAACATCTAGATCTTTTTCTTGGGTGCTGACCCACAAGTTGGACCCTAGCATCAGGTAAATTATATGATTTGGATTGTTCTTCCCAATCACTTTGCATTTGTCCACATTGAATGTCATCTGTCATTCGAATGCCCAGTCTCCCAATATCTTCCTGCAATTTTACACAGTCTGCATGTGTTTTAACAACTTTGAATACTTTGGTTCTGTGACTTGCAGTGTTCATAAACCTGTCCCAAGAGACCTCTAGTCAGCTGAATTTTCAGGCTATCTGTAGTTAATATACATGAGAAATTTGGGCCTGCAGCTCTTTCATGGGTTTTTAAGATAGCTGCAGTGAATATACAACTGGCTGGGGGTCCACTAGGACAAATCTGGAAACCATTGCTCAAGTAGAGGTTTTCAATCCTGACCTTCAGACACACCACGCCTGTCAGATATTCAGGATGTCCACAATGAGTATGCATAAGACAGATAAATCAATTTGAAGGGTTTTTTTTTCACCATGGAAGCAGTACATGCAAATTTATCTCCTGAATACACACTGTGGACATCCTAAAAACCTGACTGGCTGGGTGTGTCCGAGGACTAGGTTGAGAACCCCTGCTCTATTTATTTATTTTATAGCATTTATACCCCGTTCTTTCCCGCTCAATAGCAAGTTCAGTGCGGCTTACAAGTTGTGTTATAAAGTATCACAGCGGTTACACAAGTATGGTACAAAGTTTCACATAGATGACACAAAGTATGGTACAAAGTATCAAGAGATGTTCAGTTATAAAGAGTAGAACAATATGAAGAGATGTGAGGGAGAGGATTGGAGTGTAGGTAGTGTTGATGGTGAGGAATTAAGTTTGAGAATTAAGTTGGGTTGTTTGGGTAAGCTTGTTTGAAGGGGTAAGTTTTCAGCAGCTTTCGGAAGGGTAGGTGTTCATTGGTTGTTCTGATGAAATAAAGAGAAAGGAAGCACACTTTATGGCCCCTGGCTTACCACAATCCAATAAAAAAAAACAATTTTGATTTCTAATACTATGGTGGTGGCAACAGGGACCAAAGCTTTTAATGGTTATGGTTACAGTTCCTCCAACGCAAACCCATGGTCCAGCTTGTTTTTCAGTCACCTCAATGACTACCACTCATACACAAGATAATTCCCAGAATGCACAATGTCTACCAGTAATTTCAAAATATAAAGCCAAAGAAACCTTCAAAATGATTAATCTGCTCTTGATTATTGTTTGCCACTGTTCAATGGTAAAATTATGTATAATCATACCTGATAATTTTCTTTCCATTAATCATAGCTGATCAATCCATAGACTGGTGGGTTGTGTCCATCTACCAGCAGGTGGAGATAGAGAGCAAACTTTTGCCTCCCTATATGTGGTCATGTGCTGCCGGAAACTCCTCAGTATGTCGATATCAAAGCTCCATCCGCAGGACTCAGCACTTAGAGAATTACACCCACGAAGGGACACTCTGCCCAGCTCACCACCGCCGAAACGGGGGAGGGGAATTAACCCAGCTCATCCCCACACAAGTGGGGGAGGGGAATCCGTCCAGCTCATCCCCGCGGAGCGGGGGAGGGACACCACACCCGCCGATGCGGGGGGATCTGGCTTATCCTGCAACCGCAACCGCGGGAGGAGCTGACTGACCCTAACACCGCCGAAGCGGGAGGGGTACAAAGCTGCCCTACAGCCGCACGAAGCGGGAGGGAGTGCCGGCAGAATTTTAAGTCTCAATCCAGCCCCGTAAAACGGAGGGGAGAGGAATGCAGCAGCTCACTGTAACACAAACTCGTCTTAACTCTTGAAGAATCCAAGTGAAAAAACTTGAACACGAAGTCTTTCTGAAGTAACTGAAGACTAAACTTGAACCTGAAATGCAATCAGAATAAAAACAGTACAGATATCTGGGAGGGGCTATGGATTGATCAGCTATGATTAATGGAAAGAAAATTATCAGGTATGATTATACATAATTTTACCTTCCATATCATCAAGCTGATCAATCCATAGACTGGTGGGATGTACCGAAGCAGTACTCACCCAGGGCGGGACATTGAAATCCCTGACCTCAACACTGAAGCTCCAAACCGGGCCTCCGCCCGTGCAGCCACAGTCAAACGGTAATGCTTGGAGAATGTATGAGCCGAAGCCCAAGTTGCCGCCTTGCATATCTCTTCCAAGGAGACGGATCTGGCCTCTGCCATCGAGGCCGCCTGAGCTCTCGTGGAGTGAGCCTTCAGCTGGATAGGCGGCACCTTCCCCGCGGCCACATAAGCCGCTGCAATGGCTTCCTTGACCCATCTTGCCACTGTAGGCTTAGCAGCCTGCAGACCCTTACGAGGACCTGCAAACAGGACAAACAGATGATCCGATTTCCGGAAATCATTGGTCACTTCCAAGTATCTGATGATGACTCGTCTCACATCCAGATATTTAAGAGCAGAGTACTCCTCTGGGTAGTCCTCCCTACGAAAGGAAGGGAGACAGAGCTGCTGATTCACATGGAAGCGAGAAACAATCTTGGGCAGGAAGGAAGGCACTGTGCGAATAGTCAGTCACTCCTGCCTCAGTGAACTGCAGAAAGGGCTCTCGACATGAGAGCGCCTGGAGCTCGGAAACTCTTCTGGCTGAAGTGATAGCCACCAAAAAGACTGCTTTCAACGTCAGGTCTTTCAGAGATGCCCTCGACAAGGGTTCAAAAGGCGGCTTCTGCAATGCTCTTAGTACCAGGTTGAGATTCCACGCAGGCACCACTGAGTGCAGAGGAGGGCGCAGGTGATTAACTCCCTTGAGAAAGCGCACCACATCTGGCTGCGAAGCCAGGGAAGCACCCTTCAGGCGGCCCCTGAAGCAAGCCAGAGCCGCTACCTGGACTTTAAGGGAACTGAGCGACAGGCCTTTCTCCAGACCTTCTTGCAGGAACGCCAACACTGAAGAAATTGGAGCAGTGAAGGGAGAAAGTGAGCCTGCTTCACACCACGCTGCAAAGATACGCCAAACCCTGGCGTAAGCAGTAGAAGTAGAGCGCTTCCTCGCTCTCAGCATAGTGGCGATGACCTTGTCTGAGAAGCCCTTCTTCCTCAGACGCTGCCGCTCAATAGCCAGGCCGTAAGACCAAAGGGGGAGGGATCCTCCATCACCACGGGACCCTGATGTAACAGGCCCTGCTCCACTGGCAGCCGCAGAGGATCGTCGACTGAGAGCCTGATCAAGTCCGCATACCAGGGACGCCTGGGCCAATCCGGACCCACCAGGATTACCCTGCCGGGATGCTTTGCCACCCGGTCTAGCACCCTGCCCAACATGGGCCAGGGCGGGAACACATAGAGAAGCTCTTGTGTCGGCCACTGTTGGAGAAGAGCATCTACTCCCAGGGATCGAGGGTCCCGTCCTCTGCTGAAAAAGCGCGGCACTTGGCAATTGGCCGATGACGCCATCAGATCTAGGCTCGGCTGGCCCCAGCGCTTCGTGATGTCCAAGAACGCCTGAGCAGATAGCTGCCACTCTCCGGGCTCCAAGGTATGGCGACTGAGAAAGTCCGCCTTGACATTCATGACTCCGGCAATGTGGGCCGCTGAAAGCTGCTCCAGGTTCACTTCCGCCCACTGGCAAAGATTCATAGCCTCCTTGGCTAGAGGGGCGCTCTTGGTACCTCCCTGGCGGTTGACATAGGCCACAGCCGTGGCATTGTCCGACAGGACCCGTACAGGCTTCAACACCAGTACCGGGATGAACTCCAAAAGCGCCAACCGAATGGCTCTGAGTTCCAGGAGGTTGATAGACCACTTTGCCTCTGCAGGAGACCAGAGCCCCTGCGCTGTCCTTCCCAAGCAGTGGGCTCCCCAGCCCGACAACGAGGCGTCCGTCGTGACGACAATCCACTCTGGGGTCACCAGAGGCATTCCCGCAGACAACTTGTCTGTCTGCATCCACCAGCTCAGCGCCTTGCGCACTGCTGGGTCCAAGGGAAGGCGCACAGCATAATCTTCCGACATCGGAGTCCAGCGCTGCAGCAAAGAGTGTTGAAGCGGTCTCATATGAGCCCTGGCCCAGGGCACAACTTCCATCGTGGCCGTCATAGAGCCCAACAGCTGCACATAGTCCCAAGCACGAAGGAGAGAGGCTACTAGGAACTGGTCCACCTGAGCCTGAAGTTTGACAATCCGATTGTCTGGCAGGAACACTCTGCCCACTTGGGTGTCGAATCGAACTCCCAGGTACTCCAGGGACTGAGTCGGGCGCAGCTGGCTCTTCTCCCAGTTGATGATCCATCCCAGGGAGCTCAAAAGAGCAACTACTCGGTCCACAGCTTTGCCGCACTCTGCATAAGAGGGGGCTCGGATCAACCAGTCGTCCAGATAAGGATGGACTTGTACCCCTTCCTTTCGTAGGAAGGCCGCGATGACCACCATTACATTGGAAAAGGTCCGCGGAGCAGTAGCCAACCCGAAAGGGAGGGCTCTGAACTGGAAGTGTCGTCCCAGGACTGCAAAACGCAGAAAGCGTTGATGAGGAGGCCAGATGGGAATATGCAGGTACGCTTCCTTGATGTCCAAGGATGCCAGGAACTCTCCTGCCTTCACTGCCGCTATAACAGAGCGGAGAGTCTCCATGCGAAAGTGCCGCACTTTCAAGGCCCGATTGACCCCTTTGAGGTCGAGGATAGGCCGGACAGAACCTCCTTTCTTTGGTACCACAAAGTAAATGGAGTAACGTCCCTTGCCAAGCTGACTTTCTGGCACCGGAACGACCACGCCCAGGCGGATCAGATTGTCCAAGGTCTGCTGCACTGCCACAGCTTTGACCGGAGACTTGCAGGGAGAGAGCACAAACCCGTCTTTTACGGGTCGGCAGAACTCTAGTTTGTAGCCGTCTCTGATGACTTCCAGCACCCACGCGTCTGAAGTTATTGTGGTCCACTCGCCCAGAAACGAGGACAGCCGTCCTCCAATCTGCACTGGGGCGTGGACCAAGACCCCGTCATTGGGTATGAGACCCTGGGGGAGGACCGGAGGGAGCACCTCCGGGACGGCGGTCTCTGCGAAAGGAATGCTGCTTGGGGGAGAAATTCCTCTTGAAGGAAGAGGGGGCAGAGGAACCCGACTTGCCCGGGCGGTACCGACGGGCTTCCTGCAACCGTCCTCTGGAGGTACCGGGACGAGTACTAGCCCGAGCCCTGACCTCTGGTAATTTCTTGCCCTTAGACGTGCCGAGATCGGTCACGATTTTGTCCAGCTCGACCCCAAAGAGCAGCTTGCCTTTAAAAGGCAACCTAGCCAGGCGGGATTTAGAGGCGTGGTCAGCAGACCAATGTTTCAGCCAAAGCCACCGCCGCGCAGAGATTGTCTGAGCCATGCCTTTCGCTGAGGCCCTCAAGACATCATACAGCAAGTCTGCCAAATAGGCTAAGCCCGATTCCAGGGCCGGCCAATCAGCCCTCAAGGAATGATCCGAGGGGGAAGCCCGCTGCACCATAGTCAGGCACGCCCTGGCCACATAGGAGCCGCAAACTGAGGCCTGCAAACTTAAAGCAGCCGCCTCAAAGGACGACCTTAAGGCCGCCTCCAATCTTCTGTCTTGGGCGTCCTTTAGGGCCGTGCCACCTTCCACCGGCAACGCCGTTTTCTTAGTCACCGCAGTGATTAAAGAATCCACGGTAGGCCAGATAGGCCTCACGTTCACTCACAGCCAAAGGATAGAGGCGGGCCATAGCCCTAGCCACTTTAAGGCTCGCTTCTGGGACATCCCATTGAGCCGCAATTAAGGTGTGCATGGCATCATGCACGTGGAAGGTTCTAGGCGGGCGCTTCGTCCCCAGCATAATGGCAGAGCCAACTGGGGCTGAGGGAGAGACGTCCTCCGGAGAGGAAATCTTCAAAGTGTCCATGGCCTGTAACAACAGGTTGGGCAAATCCTCTGGGCTAAAAAGCCGCGCTGCAGAGGGGTCATCCGCTCCATCCGAGCGGGGATCCGTCTCCTCCAAGGAATCCGCAAAGGACCGTTGGGAGACCTCAGACACGCTGCCCTCATCTACATCGGAGGAGACAAATTCCTCCAAGGCCTGGGAATCAACCCGAGGGCGTTTACCTCTGGGAACCTCAACCTCTTTACCAGACGAGGGAGCAGGGGCAGCGTTGTGCTTGAGGAAGGCCTGATGCAGCAGCAAAACAAACTCGGGAGAGAAACCCCCCAGACTGTGCACTTCCGCAGTCTGGGCAACAGCCCTAGACGCACCCTCAACCGGCGCTCGCAATAGCGGGGGAGAGACATGCTGCGCATCCAAAATGGCGTCCGGCGCGAAACTCCGCGAAGGAGCCGCGCGGGAAGAACGGCTCTTAACTTTAGCCGCTTCTGTGCCGTCGCCCAAATTAAGGGCGTTCATGGCATTAATGTCTCCAACCTCAAGGGCGGCCCAAGAAGAAGCCGTCCGAGCCGCGTGGCCGGCCAAGATGGCGGAGGCGAGGAGCGGGGGATGGGCGTTTATGGCGGGAAAAACCGCCACGCCGGAGGAAGGACCGGGACATTCATCGGTCACGAAACTGTCACCCAACAAGGGCGAATCAGGCTTGAAGACCCCCGCATCCCCTCTAGAAGCGCTCAAGCGACCCGGGGAGCGACCCTTTGCGCCCTCGCCCTCCGACGCCATATGCCACGAGGAGAAGAATCGGGGAACCCCCTGCCCGCTATAAAAAGGTAAAAATTACCTGCTGTCCGCTCTGAGTTGTAACGACCTGGTGTCCCAGTGAGTAGCTGCAATAGACGCTTAAATAAACGTCGAAATAAACGCCTTTAAGGACGTTCAAATTTTTTTTTTTTTTTTTTTTTGACGGAGCCAGCGGGAGGGGGGAGAAAAGGAGGGACCTGGCACCACCAGGTTTGCACTTGCTCAAAAGAGCCCTCAACCCCAGGCACTCAACAAAACCTAAAAATTAGGCTTGGAGGCCTAGCCAGAGCTGCTGCTGTGTGTGACCACCACCTGCTGAGATAGAGAACATACTGAGGAGTTTCCGGCAGCACATGACCACATATAGGGAGGCAAAAGTTTGCTCTCTATCTCCACCTGCTGGTAGATGGACACAACCCACCAGTCTATGGATTGATCAGCTTGATGATATGGAAGCTGCAATTACACAATATGTTTGACACAGCTTGAGTACTTAAAAAATATTAAGTTTCAATGATCACACACTGCAGTCAATCCAACGTACGAAACGTTAAACATAAGGACTATTTCTTTGTTTCTATCCCCCTCTGCGCTCCTCCTTGATCCTGCTGCCATGCCAGTCTCACTGCAACACCAGCACTTCTTGGACAAGACAGCAGTGTTTATCAATTTGTTCAGAAGAAGACATGACTCGAGTGTCAGTTCTACTTAGCAAGGACTCTCTCATCTACTATAATAAAACGCACCTCCAACGTTCTGAAGCTGACTCCGTGGCTTCAGGGTTCGTAAGTTTGTAAGGGTGTCACATCTCTCTGCCCCGCCCTCGCGTCAAAACGTGATGACATCGAGGGCGGGTAAGAAGGCAGGAGGACTGAGGGAACGAACGAACTCGCCTCGTCCAATATTCTGAAGCTGACTCCGTGGATGGCCAGGGCTTTCAATAACGCTGCCGCTTCAACTGGTTGGCTGGGGGGGGGGGGGGGGGGGGCAGGGGACAGAGGAGAATCGCAGGGTGGCTGGAGGGGGGGCAGGGGACACAGGAGAATCACTGGGTGGCTGGAGGGGGGGCAGGGCAGAGAGCACAATAGCTGGGTGGCTGAAGAGGGGGGCAGGGGATACAGGAGAATCACTGGGTGGCTGGAGGGGGGGCAGGGGACAGAGGACAATCACACACACTCTCTCTCTCACACAGACACACTCGCACCCAGTCTCTCTCACTCTGTCACACACACACACACTCGCACGGTGCTGCCAACCACGCGGGGGGGGGGGGGGGGGGGGGAGAGGCAGGGGGTCCTGAGACCAGAGGGGGTGGAAGAGGGTGTCCTGAGATCACAGAGGGAGGGGGGAGGTATCTCTGTCACACACACACACTCTCTCACACAGTGTCTTTCTCTCTCTCACTCTCATACAGTCTCTCACACTATGTCTCAGACTATCACATTCACTCTGTGTGTCACAGTCACTCTCACAGAGAGTCTGTGTATCGCACACATACTCTCTCACACACTCTCTCTCTCTCCCCCACAGTGTATCTGTCTGAAACAAACTCTCTCTCACAGTCACTGTGTCTCACATATGCACACACACACACACACTCGCACCAAGACACACTATCTCTCTCTCACACACACACACACTCGCACATTCACTCTCTCTCTCTGACACAGTCACTCTCACACACACACTCTCAAACATACACACTCCAAGGAAAACCTTGTGTCAAAAAGGGGCCTTATTTACTAGTATGTATATATACAACACATATCCAGCAGCGCTACAGAAACTATAGGAGCGAGCTAAATGTGCAGCACAGTACATGGAGCAGCCATTGTGGCTGGGATTAAATGAGGTAAATGGCTAGAAAGTCGGGAGCCAGACTTACTACTCTGTATGAGGTACTCCGATTTCCACAGCAAACTCCTGTACAAGAGCCCTGTAGCTTCACTTTCAGATTCATTTTCTATAGCTTCCTCTCTTAAAATTTTAGCGGAATACTTTTTCCTAAGCAAGTGGCGATGGGAAATCACTAAAACAGTGCATCCCAAACATTTAACCACTATTACTCCATTTTAACAGTCTTTTAAAAACAACCCTCACCTGAACCTAGGAGATGGTGATCAAAATGGAAAACCTTCACCCCCCCCCCATCCACTTCCTCCTGCCCCATGTTGACAGCAGGGGCAACAGCAGTGATGCCAACAGAAACAGCAGCCAGTACAAGGCCTTGTGTACCACTCAGACCCCTGCACTCTCCATGGTAATAGTCACAGAGGAAGGCCTGAATTTAGGCACAGAAAACAGAGGTAACTACCTAATGCCACATTTTGAAGGCATAACCCTATGCCACTTGGTTTAAGATCTGTGGAGGAGTAACCTAGTGGTTAGTGCAGTAGACTTTGATCCTGGGGAACTGGGTTTGAGTCCCACTGCAGCTCCTTGTGACTCTGGGCAACTCCCTTAACCCTCCATTGCCCCAGGTACAAATAAGTACCTGTATATATGTAAACCACTTTGAATGTAGTTGCAAAAACCACAGAAAGGCAGTAAAAGTCCCATTTCCCTTATTCTCTGGTCCTGTCTACGGGTGCCAAAACCTTAAATCCAGCCCTTTTCAGAGGGAAAGAGAGGGGCCTGTTCTGTGACCCTATTTTAAGAACATACTACATATAAACTCACACATGTTATAAAGGAAAAATACTAGTTCTTTAAACAAATGAGGTGTTCTTAACAAATTTTATTTATTTTAGATTTTCCATAAAAATCTATCTGGGCAACTTTTATTGGGCCGGTCTATAAATCCTTTATTAACTATAAACAAACTCTGCCAAATGTTTTGTAAGCCTTGTTCCAGTTATCTTTACAGTTTGTTTTGTTTGCCTCAAATTTAATGAAATGCGAGTAGAGGAATCCTACTACCTTTGTCTGGTTTACTCATAGAGAATACTCTGGTTGCATGAAGGTGCAAGAATCAAATCTTCCAATTGTTGCTGATCATAGAACCATTCCAGGGTTGGTATTGTAGCAAAAATAAATTCTGACACTTTAGAAGTTTACAGTTATACCCCCCCCCCCCATACACACACACAATGCATAACATAAACAGAAATTGCACTTAGACTTACAAAGTTACTAAGAGGTGTATTTTCAAAGCACTTAAGTCTAAGTGCGTTGAAAATACACCTCCACGTGTTTTACCCAGCTCTTAATACGCCACACATTTTCTCGTTGGGTCAAACCTCTGCCATCAGGATACCTATGAAACTGCTATCAGACATTCTCAAGGCATACACAAGCTATCAATTTTTTTTTTTTTTTTGGGGGGGGGGGGGGGGGTGTATTTTGTGTTTTATCAAATTTTTTTTACTCACAATATTCAATTGCCTACTAGTACTAGAAGAAAATCAGAGCACTGGCTCCAGAGGAGCTTAAAACTGCTCAATTTTGTTAGTCTATATGTTCCAGATCCTTAATGCTGCACTATACTGACAAATGGTAAAATTATGTATCATACCTGATAATTTTCTTTCCATTAATCATAGCTGATCAATCCATAGACTGGTGGGTTGTGTCCATCTACCAGCAGGTGGAGATAGAGAGCAAACCTTTTGCCTCCCTATATGTGGTCATGTGCTGCCGGAAACTCCTCAGTATGTCGATATCAAAGCTCCATCCGCAGGACTCAGCACTTAGAGAATTACACCCACAAAGGGACACTCTGCCCAGCTCACCACCGCCGAAACGGGGGAGGGGAATTAACCCAGCTCATCCCCACACAAGTGGGGGAGGGGAATCCGTCCAGCTCATCCCCGCGGAGCGGGGGAGGGACACCACCCCGCCGATGCGGGGGTATCTGGCTTATCCTGCAACCGCAACCGCGGGAGGAGCTGACTGGCCCTAACACCGCCAAAGCGGGAGGGGTACAAAGCTGCCCTACAGCTGCACGAAGCGGGAGGGAGCGCCGGCAGAATTTAGGTCTCAATCCAGCCCCGTAAAACGGAGAGGAGAGGAATGCAGCAGCTCACTGTAACACAAAATCGTCTCAACTCCTGAAGAATCCAATTGAAAAAACTTGAACACGAAGTCCTCCTGAACAGGAACTGAAGACTAAACTTGAACCTGAAATGCAACCAGAATAAAAACAGTACAGATATCTGGGAGGGGCTATGGACTGATCAGCTATGATTAATGGAAAGAAAATTATCAGGTATGATACATAATTTTACCTTCCATATCATCATGCTGATCAATCCATAGACTGGTGGGATGTACCGAAGCAGTACTCACCCAGGGCGGGACATAGAAATCCCTGACCGCAACACTGAAGCTCCAAACCGGGCCTCCACCCGAGCAGCCACAGTCAAGCGGTAATGCCTGGAGAAGGTATGAGCTGATGCCCAAGTTGCCGCCTTGCAAATCTCTTCCAAGGAGACGGACCCGGCCCCCGCCATCGAGGCCGCCTGAGCTCTAGTGGAGTGAGCCTTCAGCCGGATAGGCGGCACCTTCCCCGTGGCCACATAAGCCGCTGCAATGGCTTCCTTGACCCATCTTGCCACTGTAGGCTTAGCAGCCTGCAGACCCTTACGAGGACCTGCAAACAGGACAAACAGATGATCCGACTTCCGGAAATCATTGGTCACTTCCAAGTATCTGATGATGACTCGTCTCACATCTAGATATTTGAGAGCAGAGTATTCCTCTGGGTAGTCCTCCCTACGAAAGGAAGGGAGACAGAGCTGCTGATTCACATGGAAGCGAGAAACAATCTTGGGCAGGAAGGAAGGCACTGTGCGAATAGACACTCCTGCCTCAGTGAACTGCAGAAAGGGCTCTCGACATGATAGCGCCTGGAGCTCGGAAACTCTTCTGGCTGAAGTGATAGCCACCAAAAAGACTGCTTTCAACGTCAGGTCTTTCAGAGATGCCCTCGACAAGGGTTCAAAAGGCGGCTTCTGCAAGGCTCTTAGCACTAGATTGAGATTCCACGCAGGTACCACCGAGTGCAGAGGAGGGTGCAGGTGATTAACTCCCTTGAGAAAGCGCACCACATCTGGCTGCGAAGCCAGGGAAGCACCCTTCAGGCGGCCCCTGAAGCAAGCCAGAGCCGCTACCTGGACTTTAAGGGAACTGAGCGACAGGCCTTTCTCCAGACCTTCTTGCAGGAACGCCAACACTGAAGAAATTGGAGCAGTGAAGGGAGAAAGGGAGCCTGCCTCACACCACGATGCAAAGGTACGCCAAACCCTGGCGTAAGCAGTAGAAGTAGAGCGCTTCCTCGCTCTCAGCATAGTGGCGATGACCTTGTCTGAGAAGCCTTTCTTCCTCAGACGCTGCCGCTCAATAGCCAGGCCGTAAGACCAAAGGGGGAGGGATCCTCCATCACCACGGGACCCTGATGCAACAGGCCCTGTTCCGCTGGCAGTCGCAGAGGTCCGTCCACTGAGAGCCTGATCAAGTCCGCATACCAGGGACGTCTGGGCCAGTCAATAGCCAGGCCGTAAGACCAAAGGGGGAGGGATCCTCCATCACCACGGGACCCTGATGCAACAGGCCCTGCTCCGCTGGCAGTCGCAGAGGCCTTACAGAACCTCCTTTCTTTGGTACCACAAAGTAAATGGAGTAACGTCCCTTGCCAAGCTGATCTTCTGGCACCGGAACGACCGCACCCAGGCAGATCAGATTGTCCAAAGTCTGCTGCACTGCCACAGCTTTGACCGGAGACTTGCAGGGAGAGTGTACAAACCCATCTCTTAAGGGTCGGCAGAACTCTAGCTTGTAGCCGTCTCTGATGACTTCCAGCACCCAAGCGTCTGAAGTTACCCTGGTCCACTCGCCCAGAAACGAGGACAGGCGTCCTCCAATCTGCACTGGGCCATGGACCAGGGCCCCGTCATTGGGTACGAGACCCTGGGGGAGGACCGGAGGAAGCTTCCTGAAACCGTCCTTTGGAGTTACCGGGGTGAGCACTGGCCCGAGCCCTGACCTCTGGGAACCTCTTGCCCTTAGACGTGCCGAGATCGGTCACAATTTTGTCCAGCTCGACCCCAAAAAGCTGCTTGTCTTTAAAAGGCAACTTAGCCAGGCGAGACTTAGAGGCATGGTTCGCAGACCAATGCTTCAGCCAAAGCCACCGCCGTGCAAAGACTGTCTGAGCCATACCTTTAGCTGAGGCTCTCAAGACATCATACAGCAAGTCTGCCAAATAAGCCAAGCCCAATTCCAGGGCTGGCCAATCAGCCCTCAAGGAAGGATCCGAGGGGGAAGCCCGCTGCACAATCGTCAGGCACGCCCTGGCCACATAGGAGCCGCAAACTGAGGCCTGCAAACTTAAAGCAGCCGCCTCGAAGGACGACCTTAAGGCCGCCTCCAATCTTCTATCTTGGGCGTCCTTTAGGGCCATGCCACCTTCCACCGGCAACGCCGTTTTCTTAGTCACCGCAGTGATTAAAGAATCCACGGTAGGCCAAAGAAAGGCCTCCCGTTCACCTTCAGGCAGAGGATAGAGGCGGGACATAGCCCTAGCCACTTTGAGGCTCGCTTCTGGGACATCCCATTGAGCCGAAATCAAGGTGCGCATGGCCTCATGCACGTGGAAGGTTCTAGGCGGGCGCTTCGTCCCCAGCATAATGGCGGAGCCAACAGAGGCTGAGGGAGAGATGTCCTCCGGAGAGGAAATCTTCAAAATGCTCATGGCCTGCACTAACAGGTTGGGCAAATCCTCTGAGCGAAAGATCCGCGCTACAGAGGGGTCATCCACTCCATCCGAGCGGGAATCCATCTCCTCCAAGGAATCCCCAAAGGACCGTTGGGAGAACTCAGATACGCTGCCCTCATCTACATCAGAGGAGACAGAGTCCTCTAGGGCCTGGAAATCCACCCGAGGGCGTTTGCTTCCGGAGGCCTCAACCCCTTTATCAGACAGGGGGGCAGGGGCAGCATTTTGCATAAGAAAAGCCTGATGCAGCAGCAAAATGAACTCAGGGGAGAATCCCCCCGAACAGTGCACTTCTGCAGCTTGGGCCACGGCCCTAGCTGCACCCTCAACCGGCGCTCGCAAGAGTTGGGGAGAAACGTGCTGCTCATCCAAAATGGCGTCCGGCGCAAAACTCCGAGAAGGAGCCGCGCGGGAAGAACGGCGCTTAACTTTGGCCGCTTTCTTACCGTTGCCCGAATCAAGGGCGACCATAGTATTAACGTCTCCCAGCTCGAGGGCGGCCCAAGAAGAAGCCGTCCGAGCAGAGTGGCCGGCCAACATGGAGAGGGCAAGCAGCGGGGGATGGGCGCTTATGGCGGGAAAAACCGCCGCACCGGAGGAAGAACCGGGACGCTGACCGGCCTTCAAACTGATGCTTAACAAAGGCGATTCAGGTTTTGAAATCCCCGCATCCCCGCTAGACGCACCCACGTGGTCCGGGGAGCGAATCCTCGCGCCCTCGCCCTCTGACGCCATAAGCCACGTGGAGACCGAACGGGGAACCCCCTGCCCGCTATAAAAAGGTAAAATTACCTGCTTCTCGCTCCGAGCTGTAACGAACTGGTGTCCCAGTGAGCAGCTGCAATAAACGTTGAAATAAACATTGAAGTAAACGCCCTTAAAGACGTCCAAAATTTTTTTTTTTTTTTTTTAACGGAGCCAGCGGGAGGGGGGAGAAAAGGAGGGACCTGGCACCACCAGGTTTGCACTTGCTCAAGAAGAGCCCTCAACCCCAGGTACTCAACAAAACCTAAAAATTAGGCATGGAGACCTAGCCAGAGCTGCTGCTGTGTGTGACCACCACCTGCTGAGATAGAGAACATACTGGGGAGTTTCCGGCAGCACCAGGGTTGCCAGGTGGAAATTTTTTTTCCAGCCCAATCCAGCCCAAAAAACAGCCCAAAAACCGCCCAAACACAAACCCCGCCCCTGACACCCCCACCCCCGCGTCATCACCCCCGCCCCCGCCGTCATCAACCCCGCCCCCGCCGTCACCGGCCCCACCTCCCCGTCATCGGCCCCGCCCAAAACGTCACTAACCCCGCCCAAAAACCCCGCCCCCCGCAGCCGAAAAAGGCAAAAAGCTGCCCAAAAAACTGCCCTGAAGCCCAAAAAGCAGCCCAAAAAACCGCAACCCGCCGCGGGCAAAAATTTCCCGCGGCGGGTCGCGGAAAACCGCCCAATTGGGCGGTAAAACCGCCCACCTGGCAACACTGGGCAGCACATGACCACATATAGGGAGGCAAAAGGATTGCTCTCTATCTCCACCTGCTGGTAGATGGACACAACCCACCAGTCTATGGATTGATCAGCATGATGATATGGAAACAGCAGTTACCGACTATATGAATACATGGAACAATTTGCAATTAACACCAAAACAATGGAACAAGATACCTAAACTAGGAGTAGCAAGACAACATACATAACACAGGTTAATATGCTCTACAGCAAACTATTTAATTCTCTGTAAGCCACGTTGCGCCTGCATGAGTGGGTAAATGTGGGATATAAGTAACAAATAAATAAATAGATAGATAGATATTTGCAATTACCTCTAGCACCAAAACAATGGAACAAGATACCTGAAACAGGAAATAGCAAGAGAGCATACATAAATCACAGATTAATATGCTCTATGTCAGCGGGTGTCCTAAATATTGTAACTCCTTTCAAAAGTATATTTAAATAACCTGTAAAGGTACTGTGTGAAACACATATCTGTGACACATAAAAAGGAACTATAAAGTAAATGCTACTGAACCTGGATTTAGTATTCAACTTACATTACCGACTTAAAACAAACTCTTGGGTCAGGAGGTGCATTTCAGGTAGCATCACCTTTGATTTTTGAAATGAATTATTCCCAATTACGTTTTTTTAAAGAGACAATAAACAGTCTATAATACAAATCCATTAGACTTTACCCTAATACATCAATTTAAAAAGTGAACATTAAAAATCGAAGTAACCATGTACACATTTTTGTTGCTCGGTTTCCTAATAGTAAGTGCTCTCTCCATCATATTCTGCCTTTTACAGCATCGAACACAGGAAGTTATCACAAGATAATGCAAAAGACATCGGAGTCTTATTCAAACAGTCTCATAATCCTCCCGATTCACTACAAATTCTGCCGATTCTACAAGTCACTAGAGAGTAATTCGGATATTTATTGTAAAAAAAATCTAGGGAGACAACCACAGAATCTTTTTACATTTATCATCTTCAAGGGAGGATAAGCTCGGAGAAAAGGCTAGATAAAAAAAAATATATATATATACATAGCAAATGAAGACCCTGTGTACCGTGCACGTTCACATTTTTCATATGCTTACTGTGTGGCCATTTTCATCACATAATCGCCCACGGAGAGTACAACTAGGTACAGATCATTCAGGGCCACGTAGATGGAAGAAAACGAGCAAACACTAGTGACTCGTCTCTTTATAATCGAACCCAAGAAGAACAGACTGACCTGATGCGGCCTGGTATCAACAGATCAGCAGCACTCGTCAGCTTCACTAGGACCCCGCCACGGGACACTGTGCAAGTGGTCAGTCACCACCCGCCCGTAGGTGTACACTACAGAGCAGGGGAGGGCCGGGCGCACGCCAAGGGGCGGGGACGGGCGGCGACAGTACGGCCCTGGCCTGGTCCGATGCCAGGGCCAATCCAGGACGCCCGTTGTCGCCGACGTCACGGAGGTTTCCCCGGCAACCGGCCAGAGTGCTTCACTTTTCGAGAGGAAATCGGAAGGGAAACGCGTGATCTCGCCATGGCCGACGAACCAATGGCGGCGCTGTGGTTCTGTGTCTTCTGCCGCGCCATTGGTGCTGCTGGGCGAGGCGAGACCCAGCAGAGACGAAGCACTAAGGACGTCGCTTGAAGTACACAAATACACAGAGTTTAGATCGTAGATTCTTTGCCTGTGCCGTTTTAAAATCCTCACTGAAAACTAAATGTACATAGGAAAATTGCAACACAAAACCACATAGCCTACGATCTGTGTTCACACACACACACACACAAAAAGAGGTAATCTGAATAAGCGTGAAACAGAAACAATACTTGAAATACTGTTGTACTTTCATTACAACTATTATACACACTGCGTTCTCGGTTCCTTTTATTTTAATCACGTTCATATTACTTCAGCAACATTTGTAAACGTCATATCCTTAAACATTTCCGATGAATTGCGCCTGGTGTCCCCATTCAGCTGGGATGCAATAGCTCCTTTGCCCTTCAGAAAATATTTGGAAAGCGAAAGTAAAAGGGGCCAGCAAGTAGCACGATAGCGCATAGCTGTATTTAAAAGGGTTCCATGAAGGAAAAAAAACACCCCAACAACAACAACAACCAAAAACCTGCTGAATTACATATAGTATGTTTCCCCCCGCTACAGTACTGAATTTACGAACATCCACTAGGGTACACTACCCAGCTTCATATCCCCCCAAGATTGTATTCAATAATAAGGGAAATATGTGGAATCATTGGTTCAGTGTACATGCAACCTTCTACATATGTACCAACTCCCCCATTTTCTGTACCTCCTTCCTCCACAAAAAAAAAAAAAAAATCATTCACATAAAAAAGCGCCTTCACTCATCGCCGAACTTGCCTCCACACAAATTTTAGTGCACCTAGATCTACGCCTTAGCTCAAAGAACTAAAATCACACACATAAGCCTCTGTTTTGTAACTGAACTGAGGCTAAAACGAATTAATTTCATATTCACTTACTTAGTACATATTATGAGCAATAACCCTTTTGTCTGCATCCCTTATTTTGAATTGAACTACCGGGCATGGCGAGTGCACAGATTCTGGCGGCCTTGAAAAATACAAATCCAAACATCAACTTAGAATGGTATTTGTTTTGTTGCTCTCACCCAACACCACTAGTAAAGACCATATCTGTTACTTTTTTAGTACTGGTCACCTAGAGAGGGGTGTGTGTGTGTGTGTGTGTGTCTGGAGTACTTTAATAAGTGGCTTGTAAAAGCCTTTCATAAAATTACCCCCCTAAATCAGTATTCTTCATTGCATGGCCTGAAGTAACAAATAATAAGAGGGCAAAGTTTGTCCCTGTCCCCGTGAACTCTGTCTGATCCCATCTGCATAAGCCTTGAACAGTATAAGAAAGAAACAATATTCTCTACAGCTGTTGTTTTATAAATCACAAACAATACAGAACAAGGAGTTTGGAGTTATGGACCAAGAAAGGGATCTGGGTGTCGTCATTGATAATACGCTGAAACCTTCTGCTCAGTGTGCTGCTGCGGCTAGAAAAGCGAATAGAATGTTGGGTATTATTAGGAAAGGTATGGAAAACAGGTGTGAGGATGTTATAATGCCGTTGTATTGCTCCATGGTGCGACTGCACCTTGAGTATTGTGTTCAATTCTGGTCGCCGGATCTCAAGAAAGATATAGTAGAATTGGAAAAGGTGCAGCGAAGGGGGATGGGACAACTTCCCTATGAAGAAAGACTAAGGAGGCTAGGGCTTTTCAGCTTGGAGAAGAGACGGCTGAGGGGAGACATGATAGAAGTATATAAAATAATGAGTGGAGTGGAACAGGTGGATGTGAAGCGTCTGTTCACGCTTTCCAAAAATACTAGGACTAGGGGGCATGCGATGAAACTACAGTGTAGTAAATTTAAAAGAGAGGTGTGGTAGCCGTGTTAGTCCACTCTTAAAGGTTATCAATAGAAATCAAACAAAATAAAACATGGAAAAGAAAATAAGATGATACCTTTTTTATTGGACATAACTTAATACATTTCTTGATTAGCTTTCGAAGGTTGCCCTTCTTCGTCAGATCGGAAATAAGCAAATGTGTTAGCAGATAGTATATATAAGAGAAACATCAAAGCATTACTTTGACAGTCTGACAGAGTGGGAGGGGGTATGCATGGGGACATCAAAGCATTTCACTGATATTCTAACAGGATGGGTGTTGGTAGGTGAGAGGAGGGTAATAAAGAAATAAACAGAGAAATACAGCTTTATGGTTTATAATGGGTTAGAAAACCCAGATCCTTATTAAGTCCTGTTTGTTGGGTGTCAAAATATTCAAATCAAAAGATTCAATCTGCACAGACATCACATGAAAATAGCCGGTGCCAGTCAAGCCCCCACCCCTGTGGGCCAACACTTTACAAGACCAGAACACTGCACCACCAGTGATTTCACAGTAAGAATACTGAAAGGTAATTTAAAAACAATACAGGAACCTAAGACCTTTGAAATAAGAACGATTGAATATTCTGTCAGTACTCTGGGATGAATACCATCCATTTCAGATTTGCTACTCTTCAATTTGTAAAATTGCATAATTACATCCTCCAGGTTTATAGAGATTTCATTGAGTTCTGACTCATCTGCTTTGAATACCATTTCTGGCACCGGTATCTTTCCCAAATCTTCCTTGGTGAAGACCGAAGCAAAGAATTCATTTAATCTCTTCACTATGGCTATGTCTTCCGAGTGCCCCTTTTACCCCTCGGTCATCTGGTGGTCCAACCGATTCTTTTGTCGGCTTCTTGCTTTTAATATACTTAAAAAAAAACTTTATGTCTTTTTGTGTCCAACACAATCTTTTTTTCAAAGTCCCTCTTTGCGTTCCTTATCAGCGCTTTTCATTTGATTTGCCACTCCTTATGCTTTTTCATCATATCTGACAAATTGTGTGTCCCCTGAAGCCAGTGATCTTTTGGGTCTCAACATATGTGGTGTTTTTTTAAATAAAATGTTTTACTGATGTCTTGAAGAACATTGTCTATCCTTACTTCCTTTCTGCTGAAAGGTGACTATGTGCCTTAGGGGGAGGGGGTACAGCAAACTGAGAGTGTGCTATGGGGATTGGGGAGAGGGGTGGCAGAGAAAATAAAATGTGCCATGGGGGTTGGCAGGGGACAAAGAAAGCTGATATTGTGCCATGAGAGTGTGTGGTGGACAGTAAGCTGAGTGTACCACTTGTGTAAGGGGGGGGTGAGGGAACAAGCTTGATTGTGAGCCATGAGGGACTGTATAGGAGAGATACAATGATAGTTGGGGAGGGGAGGAGAAAGAATGATAGGTGGGTATGTGTGCCTGAGGGAGAAGACTTTGGGAACAGACAGATTTAGGGGCCATGTTGTGAGTAAGAGGGAGCAAGAACTGCATTTGGAGTGAGAAGGGGAACTGGGCTAGAGCCTGAGGAGGGAAATAGCAGGAAGGGATTTCAAGCCTTATGATGGGGGAAGTCTGTACAAAAACACTCCAAATAAATGATGCAGAAATGTCCAGAATCTATTTATTTTTGCACAAGATTCCCCAGGATTACAAATATGTTCAAACATTTATTCTGTATTACAAAACATTAAAATCTCATATCCACCATTACATAATTATAGTGCTGATCATATACACATTCCCATTTACAAATGTGTATTAAAGACACAACCCTGTAACAATGGAACATTGGGTCATGTTGCCTGTCAGCGGTGCATTTACTGTTCATATGCTTTACAAGTTATAGAGATTTATGTACTTCATTCTACGGGTCAGATTTATAGATTGCATGCTTACACCTATTGTAACACAGCTCGGTGCATGTATGGAACCTGTTGCCCTTGTAAGTTGTGGTATATAGGGCAGACCACTTGTAAAATTAAAGTTTGCACTGCAAATCATTTAAGTGTTTGCAGTGACTGCCCCCCCACCCTGGTTTCCCACTGCAAAGAGGTGGAACATTCAGCGGATCAATTAAAGTTTGTGGTCTTATATCAGTTGAGCGGGACCCGGGGTGGCAATGTTACTACTACTACTACTACTATTTAGCATTTCTATAGCGCTACAAGGCATACGCAGCGCTGCACAAACATAGAAGAAAGACAGTCCCTGCTCAAAGAGCTTACAATCTAATAGACAAAAAATAAATAAAGTAAGCAAATCAAATCAATTAATGTGGACGGGAAGGAAGAGAGGAGGGTAGGTGGAGGCGAGTGGTTACGAGTCAAAAGCAATGTTAAAGAGGTGGGCTTTCAGTCTAGATTTAAAGGTGGCCAAGGATGGGGCAAGACGTAGGGGCTCAGGAAGTTTATTCCAGGCGTAGGGTGCAGCGAGACAGAAGGCGCGAAGTCTGGAGTTGGCAGTAGTGGAGAAGGGAACAGATAAGAAGAATTTATCCATGGAGCGGAGTGCACGGGAAGGGGTGTAGGCCTGGAACAGAACAAAAAAAAAAGTGTCTAGGGGGCTGCAGTTGGATTCTAAACCCTGAACAGATTCTGCAGCACCGACTGCCCAAACTGACTGTCGCGCCGGGTGTCCTGCTCAAGGCAGTAGTGTGACGTGAATGTGTGGACTGAAGACCACATTGCAGCCTTGCAATGTTCCATTGTTACTTTCTAGAAAGGAACAATTATTTTTTTCATGGAACACGGTGTCACCATATGGGCTAAACAAAGAAGTGAATTGATAGAGCGTGTAGGAGGAGTGACGCTAGGGGTTTCTTAATGACAATCATGCGCATGTGTGGGCGTCTTTTGGCGGACCCGCCATGCAGCATGTTGGCTTGGAGTGAGTTTGTTTCTGCCCATTCACTAACACAAGTGTTGTAAAGTATTTGCTGATATTTATTTATGTAATATTGTAATGTTGTATGGATATATATTCGGGGGGGGGGGGGGGTGCATGTTATAGTGACTGCTATTTTACTTTTAGATGTCTGATCCCTGATGATGCGTAGTGAAGCAAAACATGGAGACTGTGTTGGATTCGTTACTCATGTGAAACGGGCTCTACCAATCTTGCGATGTGCATTTCAGTTGTAAGATCGACAGCGTGACTTTGGACTGCATCTGGAACCTTGGAAGTATTTTGATGTGTTTGATTGATACATTCAGTTCATGCAGAGGTGGATGTATGGCTGGACATCATATTGTTATGCCAACTGTGGAACACTATGTGGACAGTTGATGTCACATTCTGATATTTGTGAAGCGATTTAATGGACATCACTGTATGATGAGAGTTGCATATATTTCTGAGTGGGAGGGTGTACATGTCACATGCTGTTTAATGGCTTGTGTCTTGAATACAAATTTGTAAATGGGAATGTGTATATGGACAGCACTATAATGATGTAATGGTGGGTATGAGATTTTAATGTTTTGTAATACAGAAGAAATGTTTGAAGATGATTTATAGTTGTGAGAATATAATACAGTTATTGTAAGTTACAATTATATTGGAATTTTGATACCCCTATATTTTGTGTGTACAGGGTTAATATATAGGATTGAAAAATGGAGGGGGGGGGGGAGAAGCCTGCTTAAAGGGTCTGGAAGTGAGACAGGATAGTGAAAGTTGACTGCTGGGGATTGGGACTAGCTGGGATAGAGTTGGAGGGGAGTTGAAAGAAAAAACATGTGGAATAGTAGACTTTATGTTACTTGTACAAATTTCTTAGAATGCACCTGAGCAGCCAGGCTGAAAGAGAATCTTTCAGGCCAGTTGTGCATTGGAGGTCTTACCCACCTCCTAAACCAAGAGTGACAGTGGCTTCAGAATGGCATGGGGATGGAGACCTGCCGTAATCTGCGGTGACATTTTTTTTATCGCAGGTGTGGAAACTGAACTTTTTACCTCCATGCAGGACAGGTAAAACCCTTGCACCAACAGTGAACCCCCCCTCCCCGCAATTACCCAGGTCTGGAATCTCCTCCCTCCATCCTTACTTCCCTTCATCCCCGTTGCGAGGAGATTCCTCATAGACCTGTTCCGGGGCCTTCCCTCCTCTGCTGACTCCCGCCTTCTGATGTAACAGAGATGGAGGGAGGGAGGCTAGAACTGAATGACGGGCAGCACTGAATGGAGTGGGGAAGGGATGGAGCTGAAGGGAACAGAGGTAGCGCTGGAGGGAAGGGAAAGAAGGGAGGGTGAGATGCTGCATGTGGATGTTATATGAACATGGGAGGTAATGCTAGACATGGGGGCATAGGAACACAGAGAAGTGATGGCGGGACACAGGGGAAGGGACAGAGTGGTGATGATGAATGCGGGAAGATGGTCACAGAAGAGATGCTGGTTAGGGAAGTATAGGGGACACATAGAAGATATATGCTGAACTTGGAGAAAGATAGGTACACAAAGATGGATGGAGAGCATGAAGAAAGCAGAAATATCAAATGGGAAGGAGACCCTGGCAAGGAAGATGAGACGAGAGAAGGAAACAGAAACCAGAGCCTGGGACCAACATGATTTGAAAAATAAAATGACCAAAGGTCAAAAGGTAGAATTTTTTTTATTTTCTATTTTGTGATTAGAATATGTCAGATGTTAATTGTGTATACTGCCAGAACTGGTGTAAGACGTGGCTAGGGCCCAGGGGAGAAATTTAGGAGGACACCTCAAAGCCCACTACTAGCTTCTTCAGCTTTCAGCAGGTTTGGGGCTCCCTCTGGCCAGGGGGCAGTTGTCCTAGTTGCACTCCCCTAACACCATCCCTGGCATGTGTGATCTTTATATTTTGCCCAATAGAAGGGGAAATTCATCTCCTTCCATGTTTTTGGTGTGGCTTCTTGAGGTTTTGGTTTAATATATGTTTATCATTTTTGGTCAGCTATTATGTATTTGGCATTTGCATTCTCTGTGTGTGACTGAGGTATTCTATTAGTATACATTTTCTATGCAGTATTCTGTAGTAATTTGGCCTCTTCAGTTTTCTCAGTAGTGGAGGGGATATTTGTGAGGGGGAGGAGTGACTTTCTTTTTTAAATCCTTGTTCTGTATTGGTTGTGATTTATATTTCAAAGGTTTTATTGACGAACAGCAGAGCAAACAAAACTGACATTTCTCATAATAACATTGGCATTGGTTTCACATCGTACCCATCAGTAAGCTTTTTCCGCTGCATCATCAAACATTTATATTTTCTCCCTCCCACCCCCCTTCCCTTAACATTCCATCAAGCATTGACCATTTTTATTTTCCAGGCATTGTTACAATGTAACATCTCTTAAGTATACATAGAGAGCCACTTTGCCCCACGGAGTGACGATACACCACAATAAGCCCAACCTGTTATTTATATACCATCCTATACTCTAACCATACTTCAACTTTACAATGTAAGACGACTAACAGATGGCTGGGTATGCATTTATTATTACAACAATTTCAACATTCCACTCTGTTGTAGATTGCTGTCTCTCCGTGGAGGCTCTCTTCCCACTTAGTTAATCAGATACCCTTTCCATTCAAGCCTCTGCACCAACACCTCCCAGCCCCACTATACCTTTAAGACCTGTACATTTTATTGCTGTGTTTAACCAGTGGGATTGTGGTGCCCGCATAACTTTACCATATGGTCTCCTACTCGAGGTAAGTCATTCCTACAATCCTGGATCTTCCAATTTCTAGCCTCTGGTCTATATATCTAATCCCTTACTAAATGAATAGCCTACCACCCGTCCCTCCCTCTCCCCCCCCCCCCCCACCCGCCATTCCCAAATGCTCCAGGAGTCTGTTAGAGCTTAACTCCATTTAGCTTCACCTGTCTTTAATTCTCTAATTTCTTCCAAGCAGTCAACTCCCCAGACAATGTCGATGTCTGAACTCTAAATACTTAGAAATTAAATAGAAGGCTTCTCCCTCTGGGGGTTAAGGTGTCCCACAAGGGCTCCCACCTAGAACTTCCGGCCCGGTATGCTATCTAGGTCTCTAATTCCACACCTGTCCACTTGCATCTGCTTTATAAGCTGCGATCTCCATATCTGATGTGGTGGTTCTTCCCTCTGTCTCCAGTACTGTAAGATGGACGTGAGTCCAAAATAGACTGCTATTCTAATGAAGGCCTTGAATCCTTCCGGAGGGGCTCTTGAGTATGTGAATACATTAAATAGTATCAGTGGCTCTCGGTTGACAGTGCAGCTCCACATTTTCTCTATCCCGCCTAATATCTTGTACCAAAAGCGTTCCACATATCTGCAATGCCAAAACATATGTCCTAAGGTGGCTGATTTTCCTAGACATTTTGGACAATTGCCACTCTCTGCGAACCCTGCCAAATATGCTCTATGTGGAGATATATGTCCGTAGTAACCACCTGTATAACCTCTCTCTCTGCGGTATAGAAAGCCTCCACTTATATAGTGATTTTAGAAACGTTTCACAGGTATCCACAGAGATATCACACCTAAGATCTCTGGACCACTCTAAAGCTAAATTAGCTGTATCTGGTTCCACCGTCATGTCTTTTAATTGCTGGTGGTGGAATCTCAGTGGCACCGGCAACTGAGCCCCCACAGTATAGTCTTCCGAGATAACCTCCACGACATCCTCTGTTAAATCTGTCCACTCTAGTGAGGCTATATAATGTTTTAACTGATAGTATGCAAAACAGTGATTGGATGGAATCTTATATTTCTTTTGCAACTCTGGGTAGGAGTATATTTTACCTTCTTCATTCGTTACGTGCACTATTCCCTTCTCCGCCCATTGATCAAATACGCTTTTCCCCTGGCCTGCCGGAAAGTTCGGGTTATTACGGATGGATAGCCAAGGGGACACTCTGGCCAAAAAGAAATGGCACCTGCATAGCCATCTCCATGTTTCCCTTAAGGCTCATAGTACTGGATGTATTTTGTATGCGTCTTTAGGTAGAGCCCCTCCTGTGTGCAATAAATAACTAAAATGTATTCCTAGAAATCTAGAGGTCTCTAATTCTGTCAGGGAAAACTCTGAGGACCCCCTGTACCAGTCATTGATGTGCCTCATGGAGCAGGCAATCGTCATAAATTTGATGTTCAACAAGCCCATGCCTCCTCCCTCCCGGGGCGATGCAATCAACCGATATGTGATTCTTGGCTTCTTCCCTCGCCATAGATATGTTTGTATCAACCGCCGTAGCCTCTCCTCATCTTTGCGTTTCAGGAACAAAGGCAGTTGTTGAAACACATATAGCCACCGTGGTGCAATCACCATGTTAAATAGTGCTATTTTCCCCCACAGTGTGAGGGGTAATTCTCTCCATATGGCCAATTTACCTCTGGTCATATCCAGCAGTGGGTCAATATTATCCCGGTACAGGGAGCCAGCCCCCAGTTCTGGAGAGGTATACCCCCAAATATTTCATTTTGGAATCTACCCACTTTATGGGACCCCCCCCCCCCCCCCTCCAATGCGTCCGTGTATCATCATCAACTGGTAATGCCCCTGATTTATCGTAAATCCCGATAGTCGGCCATATTCTTCTATGATCTTCAGGGCCACCGGAAGGGACCCTTGGGGCTCTGTGAGAAGCAGAAGAATATCGTCTGCATAGGCTAAGGCTCGTATCTCGCACTCTTCCATCCGTACCCCCTTGATCTCTGCTGCCGAATTCAGTAATCTCAGCAAAGGCTCTAGCGCCACATCAAACAACAGAGGAGAAAGGGGGCAACCCTGTCTTGTTCCCCGCTCTATCTGAAAGCTCTGCGATATTCCGCTATTGGCTGTTACGTACGCGGACATGTTTGTATATAAGGCTTTGATGGCCTGCTGCGTCTCACTGGGGAAACCCACCCACTCTATTATTTCAAAAAGGAAGCTCCACCCCACTCTATCAAAGGCCTTAGCGGCATCTAGACTCACCACTAGACCAGGAATATGCTGATAGCGGCTGTGCGCCATTGCCAACAAAGCTCTGCGCACGTGGAGCACAGAGTGCCTCCCTGGGATAAACCCCACCTGTGCCGGGTCAATAATTTTTGGCAGGCACCTCGCTAAACGTTTTGCCAATATTTTCGCTAGCAGTTTGATATCTACATTGATTAAAGATATAGGTCTATATGACTCTGGCTCATCCGCTGCCTTCCCAGGTTTCAATAGCAGTGAGATACTTGCAGTGTTTTCATACTGAGGAACTTGTCCCTTTTGAATGATAGCCTGGTGGTAAGCGAAGAGTGGGCATATCAAGGCTGCCTGCATTAGCTTGTAAAATTCCCCTGTGTACCCATCCACACCCGGTGCCGAGAATGGTTTTAAGCTTTTTATCGCTTCTTGTAGCTCCCAGGGCTGGATGGGCGCCTCCAGAAGGGAGACCTCCTCTGGTCCTAATCGTGGCATATCTGCCCGTTGTAGGAATTCTCTTATCTCCATCCCTTCCCCAAGTGGTTCTGAAGTATATAATTCTTGGAAGTGTTCCTGTAACAACTGTATTATCTTATCTGGAGCGTTTGTGATGTTCCCCTGTTTGTCCTTTAGGGTCGGGATTGTCCTATTCCCCCTTTTGCTCTGTATTAGTCTTGACAGAAGTCCCCCCACTCTGTTCCCAAATCTATAGAACCTATATTTTTGGTAGATTTGGTTCCTTTGCGTTTGTTCATGTAGGAGTGAGTTTACTGCTGCCTGAACTGCTAAATATGCCTCTTTATTGGCTTCTGTTGCTTGTGCCGCATAGCAGCGTTTGGCTTTTTGCATCTGTTTTTCTAACGTTACAAGGTTAAGAGTATTTTTCTTCCGCCTAGCTGACATATAGGCTTTTATGTCACCCCTTAATACTGCCTTCCCCATGCACCAAAATAACTGCGGGTTAGACATATGATCTTTATTATACGATACAAATTCTTCCCATTTTGCAATTAGGAACGCTTGAAAGGACTTGTCTTTTGCCAGATGACTTGGAAATCTCCAGCGTCTGGCCTTTAAATATTCTTGGGGGGGCCCCCAAATCATCCCACATCGGGGCATGATCCGAGATTATTATTTCTGTTATTTGTGCCTCCTTTACATTGGGGAAGAGATCTGTTGTCATGAAAACATAGTCTAACCTACTCCAAGTGCCATGTGCCCGGGATCTACAGTGGGGGAAATAAGTATTTGATCCCTTGCTGATTTTGTAAGTTTGCCCACTGACAAAGACATGAGCAGCCCATAATTGAAGGGTAGGTTATTGGTAACAGTGAGAGATAGCACATCACAAATTAAATCCGGAAAATCACATTGTGGAAAGTATATGAATTTATTTGCATTCTGCAGAGGGAAATAAGTATTTGATCCCCCACCAATCAGTAAGAGATCTGGCCCCTACAGACCAGGTAGATGCTCCAAATCAACTCGTTACCTGCATGACAGACAGCTGTCAGCAATGGTCACCTGTATGAAAGACACCTGTCCACAGACTCAGTGAATCAGTCAGACTCTAACCTCTACAAAATGGCCAAGAGCAAGGAGCTGTCTAAGGATGTCAGGGACAAGATCATACACCTGCACAAGGCTGGAATGGGCTACAAAACCATCAGTAAGACGCTGGGCGAGAAGGAGACAACTGTTGGTGCCATAGTAAGAAAATGGAAGAAGTACAAAATGACTGTCAATCGACAAAGATCTGGGGCTCCACGCAAAATCTCACCTCGTGGGGTATCCTTGATCATGAGGAAGGTTAGAAATCAGCCTACAACTACAAGGGGGGAACTTGTCAATGATCTCAAGGCAGCTGGGACCACTGTCACCACGAAAACCATTGGTAACACATTACGACATAACGGATTGCAATCCTGCAGTGCCCGCAAGGTCCCCCTGCTCCGGAAGGCACATGTGACAGCCCGTCTGAAGTTTGCCAGTGAACACCTGGATGATGCCGAGAGTGATTGGGAGAAGGTGCTGTGGTCAGATGAGACAAAAATTGAGCTCTTTGGCATGAACTCAACTCGCCGTGTTTGGAGGAAGAGAAATGCTGCCTATGACCCAAAGAACACCGTCCTCACTGTCAAGCATGGAGGTGGAAATGTTATGTTTTGGGGGTGTTTCTCTGCTAAGGGCACAGGACTACTTCACCGCATCAATGGGAGAATGGATGGGGCCATGTACCGTACAATTCTGAGTGACAACCTCCTTCCCTCCGCCAGGGCCTTAAAAATGGGTTGTGGCTGGGTCTTCCAGCACGACAATGACCCAAAACATACAGCCAAGGCAACAAAGGAGTGGCTCAGGAAGAAGCACATTAGGGTCATGGAGTGGCCTAGCCAGTCACCAGACCTTAATCCCATTGAAAACTTATGGAGGGAGCTGAAGCTGCGAGTTGCCAAGCGACAGCCCAGAACTCTTAATGATTTAGAGATGATCTGCAAAGAGGAGTGGACCAAAATTCCTCCTGACATGTGTGCAAACCTCATCATCAACTACAGAAGACGTCTGACCGCTGTGCTTGCCAACAAGGGTTTTGCCACCAAGTATTAGGTCTTGTTTGCCAGAGGGATTAAATACTTATTTCCCTCTGCAGAATGCAAATAAATTCATATACTTTCCACAATGTGATTTTCCGGATTTAATTTGTGATGTGCTATCTCTCACTGTTACCAATAACCTACCCTTCAATTATGGGCTGCTCATGTCTTTGTCAGTGGGCAAACTTACAAAATCAGCAAGGGATCAAATACTTATTTCCCCCACTGTATGTGTGTAATCTCTTGTCTCGGGGTGAAGAACCCTCCAGACATCTACCGCAGAGAGAGAGTCTCTAAATTCTTTCAGTATCTTGCTCTCCCCCTGGCTCCCCCCTTCTCTCCTCTAACCCTTGTACAATCTGTTTTGGGTTCCAGCAGGCTGTTCATATCTCCTACAATAATCAGTGGCTTCCCCTGATAAGGGAGTATATGTTTTACCAGCTCCGGGAAGAAGGAGCGCTCTGCTGGGATGGGGGCATAAACATTTAATATATATAATTCCCTGCCCTGCAACCACAGCTTAACCAATAAATATCGCCCCTTAGTGTCTTGTATGACCTTTTCAGCAGAATAAGCTAGATTCTTGTGCAGGCAAATCGCCACTCCTCCTCTATGGCCATCAGAAGAGGCATAGAGGGTTTGCCCCACCCATCCCCGGGTTAGCGTCTCATGTTCCTGGTCTGTTAACCTGGTTTCTTGTAGACATGCAGTATCCGCATGTATGCGCTTTAAGTGAGTTAGAATCTTTTTCCTCTTGATCGGGGAGGTTATACCTCCCACGTTCCAGGTAGTTATTCTACAGTGTGCAGTTCAGTGAGACGCTATGACTTCTCAATTGCCTTTGCTGTTTTGGAGGCCCTGGGTCCCAGCCCTTCCCCTGGCTCTCCTTCTTAGTTCCCCTCTGGTACCCTTGAAGCTTAGGGTTCACCTTTGAATCAATTTTGTTAGACTGCTTTGTAATCTCTTTATTACTGCCTGCTTCTAAATGGCATGACTCCTGTTGTTGTTCTTGTTTTATGGCACTGTTATCTTGTACTCCCCTTCCCTTGTTCCTCCTATGTCCCTCCCTCCCCCTCTCATCTCCCCCTCCCTTGCCCTCCTTCCCCTTCCCTTTCGTGTTAACTTCCACCGTCAGGCCATAGTCCTGACCGCGTTGAACCTACTCTTTGTGTGTGTCCCACCTCTCCTTGATAGTTCACTCCATATTCTAATCCCATGTCCCTCCGATGGACCCGGTCTGTGTAACTTTACAAACTTAGTGTAGAACTCTGAACTGATTTAAACCATCCCAATACAATATAAACAATGGTACATTTCAACGTAAACCTTTTATTCTTACCCGTCGCTTTCACCCACTGGTGAGGCGACAATCGGTTGCGATTGGCGTCCTCTACCTTATTTCAAGCAACCCAGCACTCAGGTGTCAGTCCTCTGGTACCTTTAACTCATTGTCTATAAACCGTTGTGCTTCCTGTGCTGTTTTAAAAGTCCGCCATTGTTGTCCGTGTTGGATCTTCAAGACTGCGGGATACAACAGCATGAATCTGGTTTTCTTCTGTACCAGTGATGCACACAGGGGGTTTAAATCGGCGCCTTTGATCTTGGACTCCTGCTGAATAGTCTTGAAAGATCTTTACCGAGGAGCCATCATAGGCTAATGATTCTCGCTTCGTACGGTATCCCCGTAGAATTTCTTCTTTATGGAGGTAGTTGAAAATTTTTATAATAACAATCCTCAGCCGCAGCTGACCTTGTGTTCGCCTGCCCAACCTGTGGGCACGTTCTATACATAGCGTTCCATAGCTGTCTGATAAGGCCAGCTCTTTTCTCAGCCAGTTCCTAGGGATTGTTCTGGAATGTTTTACGGTATTCCCACGAGCCTCAAATTACACCTTCTTGCGCTGTTTTCCATATCCTCCATTTTGTCTTGTTGTGCCTTCAGTTGTTCCCGCAATCGGGACAGTTCTTTCTCGTTCTGCGACCTCTCATCTTCCACAGTCGACATCCGTTGTTCCACTTCTCCCAGTCTCTTTTCAGTGTCAACCCTGGAAGTTTCTAAGTTTTTAAATTGGCTTGCCAGCAGGTCCAATCTCGGGTTTAAGGCTGCGCAGACGGCCATCGTAATTTGCGCTAGCTGTTTTTCGCTGAACTCCCCGGATTCTTCCTGCTTTCCTTCCGGCATCTTTACGCCTGGTTTATGGGGAGAGATTTTTCCTTTGTCAAATTTTGTTCCTCTGCGGGTTGTTCCTGTTGGCATGGGCCGCAAGAAAGGCTCCATAGGTTGCACAAGCCTTGCCCTTAATCTGTCCCCACACCCAGCCCACTGGCGCCGAGAATATGTTCCACTTTGATTCCTTTGTTTGAGCAGTTTATATTTCGCTGCGGCCTTCCTGCGCCGTTTAGCGCTCACTATTTAGCTCTTCTGCCTCAGGAGCCACCTCGACTGCTTACAGGAGGGATTTTGCTGCGCTGCAGGGTAAAGACTTTAAGCCCAAACTTGCTTTACTTAGTGCACCTTATTGTTGTGCCGTGCTGCCCGTTCAACGTTAGCCATATCTGGGGCTCCCCTCTTCTAGGCCCTCTGGGCGGCCATCCACTTGACTTCGCGCCTTCTCCTGTCTAAGGTATGATCCTCTAATGGCCGTCCGCTAATCTTCGGGTGCGCCCCTATACAGGACCCCTGCCTGCGGGCCACAACACACAGGGAGAGGCGCGGGAAAGTATACGGCTCATCTGTCTCTCAGGCTAACTCCCGTTCAGGTGCCCCCTTCAGTTGCTCGTCACTCACGGTGCTATTGGCTCTCGAGGTTTCGCCGTCGCTCAATGCTCCTCCGCCATCTTGGGATCCGGCATTTATGTTATGGTTCTTTTTGCCGTCGGCATTTGGGCTGCTGGTGTTTATCGACTGCCTTTCCCGCGGGATCCGGAGACTGGGCGCCGCTGTCTTTTTAGTTTTATTGTAGGTTTTCGGCCATTTCAGCAGGGCTGTGGCTCTGGCTTGACAGAGCTCACTGACCAGCAGCCATCTTGCTGCCCGGCTCCACCGGAAGTCCTTGGTTGTGATTTATAAAATGACAGTTGTACAGAATATTGTTTCTTGTAACACTTTAATAAAATGATTTAAATATAAAATCCTAACTGTATGAGGAGGATGGGATCAAAACAGAACTTGTGGGGAAGGAGTCAGAGCTCGTGGGGACGGGGTGCGGACAAGCTTCGTCTCCATGTCATTCTCTAATGTGGAGTCAGATTTGCAGGGGTGGCTAAACAGACAAAAAGTCCAAACCAAAAGTAAATTCACCTTGTGACAACTCTGTTACAAATATAGGGATGAATTATTAAAGGGTATTTTCCATTTTGTGACTGAGAGGGGTGGGAAGTCCCTCTCAGTTTACAATATGGGCTAACACATTTTCAATGTGTACTCTGAGACAACAAACAGAACTAAAATAGTCTTGGCTCATTCATCTGGATTTTCCCACATTGAAAGGGATAAAGAAATGCTAAAACAGTATATATTACTCACATAGTCACTTTCGAAACAGCTTTCAGAACTACTTTCATCTGGAGGGAGAAGTCATTGAACTAGTAGTAGGAATCATTAGCGCCATCTGCTGGAAATAAGTAGATCCTTCTTATTTTATTACCTTCATTGTCAAATAAGTAAGATTTTACCCCTCCTTTTATAAAGCTGCACTACAATACTGACACAGCCCATTCACTTTGAATGGGCTGTGTCGCCTTTACCATACCGGCAGCCATTAGTGCTTTAGGTGTCACTGCAGTCTGGTGCTCATCTCGCAGACTGGAGAGCGAGCATACAACAGCGTTACCAAGTGTGTGGTTTTCCAACTAACCCCCCCTCCGCCCCTTTACAAAGCCACACCAGTGGCTGTCGTGCAGCAATGCTGACAAAGTCCATTCATTTTGAATGGGTGTTGTCGGCATTACCACACCGGCAGCCACTATCATGGCTTGATAAAAGGGTGCCTAAATTAGCTTCTCTCTTTTTTTTTTACCTAGTCGCTGTTATTGACAATAGGTATATATAACATTCCCCTCTCCTACTTGGTCCCACATTCAGTTCTCAAGATTACCAGAAAATGAGGGGGAGCACATCCAGCTCTAATCTGTACTCCAAAAGGCCACCATTATAGCCTGAAGCACAACGCTTCCGCATTTACAGTTGTGAAAAAAGGAACGAGGTTCATGCTGTTGAGGGGCGGTGTGGCTGACTGCCCTTGCTCTAAAAGTGACATGGTTCAACAGGACTGAAGAATACGGACTGGAAAAAGGTGGGAGATGGTGATCTAAAACGCAACCTTCGCCTGCTTTCTTTTTCCTGCTGGTGCAAGCTGGTCATACAGCTGTATCTGGTTTCGTGTCCCAGATTCCTGAGGTTCTGCTTTGCTATCTTACCTCCTGCTTTTACAAATCTGTGCTATCAGCTGACAGTGCAGTAATACTAACACAGCCCATTCACTTCCCTCAAGCCACCCTCCCCTGGAGTAACCCCTCTCTCTTCCCTCCAGCCCCCCTCCCAATGGGTCAAGCATCCTTTCCTTCCTGGAGGCCAGTTGTGACCCCACTGACCCTGTTAGTGGATCCTCTGACACCAACAACCCTCAGTCTTGCTACTGGCACTACATCCATATTATTAGCTGTTCTGTTTTCTACCTCCAGCATTCAACTCTCTGTAAGTTTGAGCCATATGTTCCCGGAACTCCTTCACTATTCTCATAAGACTGATAGCTGTGTGGGAGATTGGGCATACAGCAGCTCAAACTAGCTGAGTCACATGGAACAAGAAAAAAGCCTAGCTGGTCCAGAGATAGTAACATAGTAAATGACGGCAGATAAAGACCTGAACGGTCCATCCAGTCTGCCCAACAAGATAAACTCAGATAACACTGCAAAGAAGGCTGCTGAGCAAATATTATTCCTGGAGGAATTCTGTGCCAACTGCACAATGCAGAATTTGCACAGAATTCCCCACCTCTGTAGAACCCACAGAATTCTGCACAAGTGCAGCAACTGACATCAGCTGCTTTGCTCACTTTTTCTTCAGATTGTGCATTAAGAGGAGGAAGCATTTCCTCCTCCTGTGCTGGTTTAGACTTGACTGTTCAAGTGAACCCGGAGGACCTCCATACAGCCCTGCAGTTCAAATAAACAGCTGGATCTAGGCCAGCACTGGGGGAGGAAACAGCCCAATATGCAGCTCCTCTTCTTCCACGATCTTTATGGGAAAGGGGGGAGAACAGCAGCTGATGCTGATGGCCAGTATGCCATGGGAATAAGAGGGGGCAATGCAAGGTAAAGTAAGTGTGCAGTGGGGATGGGGGACAGAGAAAGGTGACCTCCCTTGGTGCTCTGATCTCTTCCCACGGTTTTCAGTATCACCTTTACGCTGATGACTCCCAGATCTACCTCTCCACACCAGAAATCCAGTCCAAGGTATCTGCCTGCCTCTCTGACATTGCTGCCTGGATGTCTCACCGCCACCTGAATCTCAATATGTCCAAAACTGAGCTCCTTATCTTCCCACCTAAACCAACCTATCCCCTTCCCCCATTCTCTATTTCTGTTGACAACACGCTCATTCTTCCTGTCTCATCTGCTTGTAACCTTGGGGTCATCTTCGACTCCTCCCTCTCCTTCTCTGCACATATTCAACAGACTGCTAAAACCTGTCATTTCTTCCTTTATAATATCGCCAAAATTCACCCTTTCCTTTCTGAACATGCTATCAGAACCCTCATCCACACTCTCATCACCTCTCGCTTAGATTACTGCAACTTGCTTCTCACAGGTCTTCCACTCAGCCACCTCTCTCCTCTTCAATCTGTTCAAAATTCTGCTGCACGACTAATATTTTGCCAAAGTCGTTATGCCCATATCAGCCCTCTCCTGAAGTCACTTCACTGGCTCCCTATCTGTTTCCGTCAGTGCATTTTTCTAGCAAAAAAGGTGCCGGTACTCAAATGCCAGGCCGTTCTTCAAGGGTGGGGTGATCACTGAGGGACCCATCCCACAATAGCCAGGCCCCCTGCAACCAGTCACAGAATGCATGACAAGGCAGAATTTGTGTGTAGAGCCTGAGGTCTTTCATCAAAACATGGGGACCATGGGTCAATTTTAGCAGACAATGGAAAAGGTGCCGGTACTCAGTATCCCCGAGTACCCCCTCAAAAAAAGCCCTGGTTTCCGTATAAAATTCAAGCTCCTCTTATTGACTTATAAGTGCATTCACTCTGCAGCCCCTCACTACCTCTCCACCCTCATCTCTCCCTACACTCCTTCCCAGGAACTCCGTTCACTAGGCAAATCTCTAATTGCACCCTTCTCCTCCATTGCTAACTCCAGACTCCGTTCCTTTTGTCTCGCCGCACCTTATGCCTGGAATGGGCTTCCTGAGCCGTTACGTCTAGCTCCATCCCTAACCGCCTTCAAATCTGGGCTAAAGGCCTACCTGTTTGATGCTGCTTTTGACTCCTAACTTGTCACTTGCTCATAACCTTTATCTTGTCTTCCTTTCTTCAATAGTCCCTTCCCTATGTGTCCTTCTGTCTGTCCTACCCTTATCGGTCCTGTCTGTCTGTCCTGATTTAGATTGTAAGCTCTTTTGAGCAGGGACTGTCTTTTCTTCATGTTCAATTGTAAAGCGCTGCGTACGACTGGTAGCGCTATAGAAATGATTTATAGTAGTAGTAGTAGTAGACTATGTGCCATATGAATTGGGAGGGTGCAAAGCAATTTGAGTGTACCACGTTGCTGGGGGGGGGGGGGGAGTGTAATGTGAAGGTGTGCCATGTTCGGGGGGGGGGGGGGTGGAGTACAGAGCATGTGAGTGTGCCATGGGATTGAGGGGGGAGTACAGAGGTGTGTTCGTCATGTGGATTGGGGACCACAAGCAGAAAGGAAGTAGGGACGGATAATGTTCTTCCACATATCAGTAAAACATTTTATTAAAAAAAGCATCACATGTTGAGACCCAAAAGACTGCCTGCCTCAGGGATCACACGACCTGTCAGATGTGATGAGACTGGTAATGGGATGAGTGTAGCTGTGCTCAATAAAATGAACAGAGTCCTAAAATGTGGGAGAAATAAAAGTGCTTTAGGACTCTACTGTGATTGAGCACGGCTACACTCGTTGTGCCATTACCAGTCTCTACTGTTCTTATGCACCATCGCTTCAATGAGATTTTGTCATCAAATCTGAGATTGTGTTGTGGAAAAAAAATTCTACCTTAGAATTTAGTAAGTATGACCACTTTCTGAATGTGTATTACTTCACTGTTTAACTAAAAAGAACAGAGTGATCAGTGACCTAGGGACCTTTAGATATGGAAAAACATTTAAGTCATTTGTATCTTACTTGGGAGCAATTTATGACTCCAATATATTATGGATAATCTGATGGTCAAGAGGTGAAGGGGAGTATTACAGAGACGATAAACCTCAGTACACTAACCTATGCTCCTGTAATAATGAATCGTTTTATGTATTAATTTGATCCTTTTGTGTTCAAGATGCCAAATTCCCTATTTAAGGAACTGGCCTCTGTCCAGAATTTAGAACATACCTTGTCTGCCATTAAGACTTGTATATTCTCATATATCAATATGGCAATAAACAATTGTTAAATTGAGCACAAGGTTAGTGTTTTTTTTTTTTAAATTTACAGTTCTACGGTGTGACCCCTGAGGCAGGCGGTCTCTTGGATCTCAACATATGTGGTGTTTTTTCAATAAAAAGAAAATAGTTTACTGATGTCTGGAAGAACATTGCTTATCCTTACTTCCTTTGTGGTTTCCTACATAAGGATTTCTCTTCTGGTTCCTTTCTTCGTTGATTTGGGGGTCGAAGCAAGGTGTCGTGTGCCTTGTCGGGAGGGGGCACAAACAAACAGAGTGTGTTATGGGGATTGGGGTGGCAGATAAAAGAAAATGTGCCATGGAGTTGGCAGGAGGCAAAGAAAGCCGATATTGTGCCGTGGGGGTGTAGGGGTGGGTGGGTGAGAGCAAGCTGGGAGTGTACCACTGGATTAAGGGGTGAGGGATCAAGCTTGAGGGTAAGCGATGGGGGACGGCAGGGGAGAGATACAGTGATAGTTGGGGAGGATAAAGAATTGGCAGACAGAATTAGGGGTCTTGTTGGGAGTAAGAGGTAGAGAGCTGCAGTTGGACTGAGAAGAGGAACTGAGGAGGGAAATAGGATAGCAGGAGGGAATTTCAAGCTTTATGATGGGAGAATTCTGTACAGAAACACTCCATATAAACTATGCAGAAATGTGCAGAATCTATTTATTTTTGCATAGTATTCCCCAGGATTAAAATATAGGATTGAAAAACAGGGGGGGGGGGGGGGGGGGGGGAGAGAAGCCTGCTTAAAGGGATTGGAAGTGAGACAGGATAGTGATGGTTGATTGCAGGGGATTGGGTCTAGCTGGGAAAGAGTTGGAGGGGAGTTGAAAGAGAAACTGTGTGGAGTAGTAGACTTTATTATAGTTGCACAAATTTCTTAGACTGCACCTGAGAAGCCAGGCTGAAAGAGAAACCTTCAGGACAGTTGTGCATTGGAGGCCTCCCCCACACCCTAAACCGATCTTGGTTCTCACATAGATTTTTTCCTAACATGGTCCCATTTAGAAAAATAATGAAGATCACTGCCCTAAAAGGATTCATCATAAAACAACACAAATTACTAGAAGTACTGACAGTTAGATCTTTGAAGAGAGCCAGATACAAGCTAGTGTGGTGTAGAGAATGGCACGGGCACGAGGACCTGCTGTGATCCGTGGTAAAAATTTTGTTTTACCACAGTTGCGGGAGCAAACTTTTTACCACCCCACGGAGAAGTCAGAGGAGGGAAGGCTCCGGAACAGGCCTATGGAAGATCTGGCCCCACGCAGGGAAAGGGAGCAGTGCTGGACCCGTGTGAGAGAAGGGGGCAGTGCTGGATTCACACGGGGGAAGGGGGGCAGTGCTGGACCCACATGGGAGCTCCAAGGCCCCCAGCTCCAGGGCTTGTTGATCCTGCACAGTCAATGCCAACTGAAAGCCATGTCTTTTTCACAAACACAGATACACCCTAATCCACTATAGAATAAGTAATCATAAACTTTCTATTTAGACAAAAAATAAAATGAAACCCCAAGATGCCAGACTCTGCATACAATGCAACACCACAGAAACAGAAAATGTCCTCTAGTACTGTGCAAAATATAAAGACAGCAGATGTAAATTTGAAAAAAACTAACAAATACCAATCACCACTTTACAAATTAACAAATAGAAATAAAACAAATATAGAAAATAAAATACCATTTTATTGAACTAATACATTTAGCTTTCAAAGGCCAAAACATCCTTCCTCAGGTCAATACAGTATAGTACTGTTACAGTATCCTATCCTGACCTGAGGAAGGGGGTTTTGTTCTCCGAAAGTTAGCCAAAATGTATTAAAATTAGTCCAATAAAAAGATTACCTTGTTTATATGTTCTATTATAAACATTTATTAACACATCTACAATACTACTTTATCCTAAAGCAAAAAAATTTAAATATATATTTTATTTACAGTTTGTTGTCTCTGGTTTCTGCTTTCCTCATCTTCTTTTCATTGTCTTCCTTCCATCCAGCATCTGTCTTCGGTCTCTCTCTGCCATCCAGTGTCTGCCCTCTCTGCTGTCCCCTCCATCCAATGTCTGCCCTCTCTTCCTGCCTCTTCCATCCACATCTGCCCTCTATCTCTGCCCCTTCCATCCACCATCTGCCCCTGTCTGCCGTCTCTCTCTCCCCCATCCATTCACTGTCTGCCCTTTCTCTCTGCCCCTTCAATCCACCATTTGCCCTCTCCTCTCCCATCCATCCAGGGTTTGCCCCTCCCTCTTGCTCCCCCATCCAGGATCTGCCCCTCTCTCCGCCCCTTTTTTCAGCCCCCAATTCCAGCCCCACTATCCCACCAGTCCCCCTTTTCAGCCCCCAGTCCCCAGTTTCAGCCCCTGCCCCTTTTCAGCCTCCAGTCCCAGTACTAGCCCCCTTATCCCACCTAACTTCCTTTTCAGCCCCCAGTTCCAGCCCCCTTCATCCACATGCCTTGTATTAGGGCCCCCCTTTTCAGAACCATTCTCCCACCTGACCCATGCATGCCCCATTTTCCCATATTGCCCCTTCTCAGACCCAGTCCCCTTCTCCCATCCAAGAACCCCAGTCTCCTCCCCACCCGTCCCCTTCTCCCATCCGAGAACCCCCTCCCCAGTCTCTCCCATCCAAGAACCCCAGTCCCCTCCCCACCCGTCCCCTTCAAGCATCCAAGAACCCCCTCCCCATCCCCTTCTCCCATCCTTGAACCCCCTCCCCACCTCAGTCCCCTTCTCCCATTCAAGAACCCCACCTGTCCCCTTCTCCCATCCAAGAACCCCCTCCCCAGTCTCTCCCATCCAAGAACCCCAGTCCCGTACCCACCCGTCCCCTTCAACTATCCAAGAACCCCCTCCCCACCCCCTTCTGCTTCTCCCATCCATGAACCCCCTCCCCACCTCAGTCTCCTTCCCATTTGAGAACCCCCTCCCCACCCTCCCCCCACCTGAGAGCCCCACACCCTTCTCCCTTCTGAGTCCCTCCCCACCTACCAGCTCCATTTTCCTGCCGCCCAGGCCCACCACCCTCACTGCCTTTAAAAAAAAAACAATTTGAAGCGCTGGAGTAACAGGCAGCAGCGCCTCGCGTCTGCCCTGCTACTAAAAATCTCTTTGACGACATCGTTGGGCCTTCCCACATTGAGTCCCGCCCGCCCTCGCGGTAATTGGAAGTTACCTCAGAGGCGGGCGGGACTCAATGTGGGAAGGCCCAATGACGTCGTCGAAGAGATTTTTAGTAGCCGGGCAGATGCAAGGCGCTGCTGCCTGTTACTCCAGCTCTTCAAATTGTTTTTTTTAAGGCAGGATAGGGCGAGCAGCGCCGGGAGCGGACTCGGAGCACCCCACCACCACCACCCGCCGACATCTGGGGCGGACCGCCCCCACCACGTCGCCGTTGCGCATTGTTGAACTTGTGAGGGAGAGTGGAGCTCGGGCGGTCGGGGCGGGGTGACCTGAGGCACGCCGCACGGGGCCCCCCTGAGCGCGAGGCCCTATGCGGCCGCCTTGCCTTAAGACCGGCCCTGCAGAGATAGAAGATGAGAATAGTGAGCATTGAGAAAAAATAATCATCAAATGGGCAGGAGACACTGGCAAGTAAGTTGAGAAGACAGAAGGAAACACAACTAGAGCGAGGGACCAACATGATTTGAAAAATAAAGTGATCAGACAACAAAAGGTGGAAAAAATTTATTTTCTATTTTGTGATTAGAATATGTCAGATGTAACTTGTGTATGCTGCCAGAGCTGATGTTAGACATGGCTAGTGCCCAGGACAGAAATTTGGAAGGGCACCTCAAAGCCCAATACCAGGCCATGCTTTCTTCAGCTTTCAGCAGGCTTTTCTCTCTTTCTCTGGCCAGGGGCAGTTGTCTTAGTTGAACTCCCCTAACACCATCCCTGACATGTGTGATCTTTATATTATGCCTATTATATGAGGACATCCATCTCCTTCTATGTCTTTGGTTTAGCTTGGGGTTTTGGTTTAATATATGTTTTTCATTTTTGGTCAGCTATTATGTATTTGGCATTTGTGTGACTGAGGTATTCTACTAGCATGAATTTTCTATGCAATATTCTGTATTAATTTGGCCTGTTCAGTTTTCTCACTATTGGTGGGAATATTTGTGAGGAGGGAGGGGAGAGGGTTTTTTTTTTAATCCTTGTTCTGTATTGGTTGTGATTTATAAAATGACAGTTGTACTGAATATTGTTTCTTTTTATACTTCAAAATCCTAACTGTTCAAGGCGTCTGCTGATGGGATGAAACAAAGCTTGGGGGCAGGGGCGGGGACAAACCTTGTTGCCGCATCAATCTCTAATGTGGAATCAGCTTTGCAGGGGTGGCTAAACAGACAAAAAGTCCAAACCAAAAGTAAACTCAACTTGTGACAACTTTGTTACAAATATAGGAATGGATTATTAAAGGGTGTTTTTCATTTCATGACTTATACAGGTGGGAAGCCCCTCTCAGTTTGGTTTTACAATATGGGCTAAAACCAGAGGCGTAGCCAGGTTTTGATCTCAGGGGGAGCAGACTTTTATAAAATAGGCGCTGGTTGGTATCTGCTAGACAGCAGTGTCTGTGGTGTTGCTCAGGGGCTGTAGCAGGCATTGATTAATACATGCTGTTTCTGTTGCGTCCTGGCTACAAGGAAACAGTAAGTTACATCAGGAGGCAGGACACAAAAGAGGTCTCTGGACTGTCTGGCAGAGCAGGCAACCTGTCTTCTTATATACAAAGTAAAAATATTCAAATCATGACCATCACCTCAGGAATAGCACACACATCCTTCCACTGCTAGACACCTTGTTTAAATCAAATGGGCTTTTGTTTGTGTTGTGACTGTACAGGATGTGAAGAACACTAGTCTTGAGAATTTTTATTTTGCATGACAAAGGTGGCCCTTGCTCCACAGCCTACTTTCAAATAGGGTGAGACGCTTTGTGAAATAACACAAACCCCTGCAAAAAGACACCCAAAATATATACTGAAAACTTACCACTCCATAACAGCCCTAGCCTACGTATGAAAAGACGGTGCTATAAATATTACAGTGGAAGCTAGAGAAGTGTTTCCCTAGGTGGTCCTGGAGTACCCCCTTGCCATTCAGGTTTTCAGGCAATCCACAATGAATGTGCATGAAAAAGATTTGCATGTAATGGAGGCAGTATATGCAAATCAATGTCATGCATATTTATTGTGGATAGCCTGAAAACCTGACTGGTAAGGGGGTACTCCAGGACTGCCCTAGAACACAAAACTTACCATACCATAACAGCCCTAACCCACCTATGAAAATATAAATTACACTGGGCTCTGGAGAACCAACATACCTACTATTGGGAAACTGGAACAAGCAGCACTGTTCCATGCTAGCAGAATCCTTCACCTCAGTCACACATGCAGAACATGGGCAGACCCTCATCTATATAACATAAGAGTAGCCATACTGGATCAGAGCAATGGTCCATCTAGCCCAGTATCCTGTTTCCAACAGTGGCCAACCCAGGTCACAAGCACCTGGCAGATACACAAATTGCGACAACATTCCATGCTACCAATCTAATACAGAATAGGGAGCAACAATAACAAAAATTGAAATAGAGACCCCCTCCTCTCTGCCCAAGGAAGCCAGACTCTATAAAACAGTGCAATACTGGTAAAAAAAAAAAAGAAAAAAAAGAAATGCATTTTCTCCTGTACTTTGCAAAATAAAAATAGAAAAAATGTACCTTTTACAAAGCAGGTACATCTCAGTCCTTACAAAGTATTAAATAAAAATAATTTTCTTCTACGTTTGTTGTCTGGGAATTTGGCTGGTCCCAGTCTTTTTTCCATGTTCCATAAGTCAGCCTTACAAATTCTTTTCCAGATTGGCCTTTCCATTTCTTCTCTTGCCTCTTGTCTTCTTCCTTTTCTTCTCTTCATCTGTTGGCACTGATCTTTTGTTTTATGTCCCCACTATTAAATAGCTGTGCATAGAGCTGCCAAGTGATCCAGCTCCAGAAGGAAGATTTTTCAATCAGTCCTAGTGTGAACTCACATCCCAAATTCATGTGGGATTTGCAGTACCTGATTCTACCCATCAAAATCTGTGCTGCAGTACATCCAAAATGACTTAAGAAAATGCACTCGGACCCCTGCAGGGTTGCTAATTTGAAGACATCAGAGATATGCATTTTTAAATACAATCATATTCCTAATATCAAATTCAAAATAAAATACCTTTTTCTACTGTTGTTTGAACAATTTATTTTTTTCATTTGCTTTGGTTCCACGGTCTCTTTTCTGTTTTTCTCTGTTTCTTCTGCCTTTACAGGGTCTATTGCCCATCTGACATTTCTTGTCTCCAAGTGCACCATCTTTCTTTCCTCTGCACCACTATCTGTTCTGTCCAGTATCTCCCTTCTGTGTCCCTTGTCCCTATCCTACTCCCAAGTTCAGCATCTCCCCTTTTCAGCACAAGCCTACCTGGTCTCATCTCCCCCTTTTCTAGTATCTGCCCTCCTGGTGTCCCCATCTCTCCCTTTTTCTAACATTGCCCTGTGTCCCCATCTTCCCCCTTTTTCCAGCATTACCTCTTTCTCCCCATCTCACCCCTTTTTCACCATTTGACCATATTCCCATTCCCCCTTCCAGTGGTGCCCCTCTATGTTCCTATCTCCTCCTCCTCTTTCCAGTAGTGCCCGCTCTGTGTACCTATCTCCTTACCCCCTTTCCAGTAGTGCCCCTATCCCCCTCCTTTTCTTATTTTTCCAGCACTTCCTCTTTGCATTCCAATGTCCCTACCCTCTCCCTGTCCAGTATTGACTCTGTGCCCTTCTCCCTCCCTGTCCCGCATTTACTATATCTTTCGCTCTCCCCATGTTAACCTTCTTCCTTGTCTCATTCAGCGCTCCCCATCCTCCTTGGGGCCACATATCTCCCTGGCCTGCTCCCATGGCCCATCCTCTGACAGCTCCAATGAGGTTTAATAGACAGGAGACCAAAGGGCTCATTTTCAAAGCACTTAGACTTACAAAGTTCCATAGGTTACTGTGTAACTTTGTAAGTCTAAGTGCTTTGAAAATACGCCTGCGACATCAAAATGTTGAAACCAGTTAGGTCAGTCTCAGTTTCCCTTTCCGCGCACAGCTGTCATCGCCCTACTCTCAACACAAAGCAAGCAAACCTATGAGCTGTTGCCACATTCATACAAAGTTAATTATGTTCAGTGGAAAATAAATCTGTTGGCTCAGTCTGTCTGCTCTGTGAATATTCCATCATTGTTTCATTATTGCTACCACGTATTACATATGGGCATTTGCTTTAAACAGTGATTGTTTTAATTTGTCTATCCAGACCTTACATACATGTGGTTTGCTTTTTAAACCCAAAGGTGAATCCTAAGGGTGGTTGAACAATTAGGTATAAATTGTGTTGTTTCTGACTTTATTTGTTTTGGACTGCTTTCGGACCTGCTGATCTGCTGTCTGGAATTTTGGAAGATGGAAATAAGGAAATAAAAATTAAATTTTGGATGTTCGCTGTAGAAGTTGTTTATTTTTGCAATGTGATGGATGCCTTTTCTGGTGTGTGCATGTGATAATCTTTGAATAACTGTCTTTACTTATGGCTATGATTTCTGAACATGTGGTATCATTAAAGGACAAACTTTTAAATACCCAGTTGGGTATATATGCTAATCTCAACTTTGTTAAAATTTTCAGACATATTCAACTATTTGTTCCTATGATATAACTGAATACTATATTTCTGTCTCATCATATTTTCAAAATGTAAGCCACATTGAATCTTACTTTGCTTGGGATAATGTGTGATATAAATGTAAATGTAAAAAAAAAAAAATCCTTTATCCTCCACCTTTCAAGACACTGCCTATCCTGCTGGATAGTGATGGCACAAGGAAAGCAAGTTTGGTCCAGTGAAGACTAACTCAAAATAACCTGTTCCTTAGATGGGCCCTAGTATTACCATATAAAAAACGCGACCATACCATGCCTCTGTGGCTATGTTCCACTAATGTTAAATGATTAACTGGATTTCTTGAAAGGATTATATAAACGTAGGATGAATGACTAGGGACACAAACACACATTTATTTATTCATTCAGTATCACAATTCGTCATGCACAGCCACAAAACAACTTTTTAGGGTGGATAGTGTTCCTTTTCTAATCGACCAGATAGAGATAAGAGTTCTCAGTTTTGGCACAGTATAAGTCATCACATGCACAAAATATTAGAAATCCAAATGGACTACATTAGGGGCTTATTATAGTCCATTTGTTTAAACAAAAGAGATCTGCATTAAACAAAATATTTATTTTTATTTTGACTTATAAAACCACTTGCCCCTGAAACATGTTGAAAACAGAATAACCCATTTGTGTATCTAAAAGAAACTTCTACAAAATAGATGAAGATGTGATTCCATGTGCCCCAGTGAAAGAAGAGTTTAATTCTACTTCCATTTAATGTCAATGTATTCTATCACCTTTATAACACCAGGTTTCCCAAGGCAGATCACAACAGTTAAGATGAACCCATCAGGAAACAGGATATCCTCACTGTAATTGCGGTTTCTACCGAGTACAATAATTTTTGAAGCTGTTTTAGTGATATTCAATTGTTATTTCTTTTCTCCTCCAGCTTTTAAGGCACTGTCTATCCAACTGAAACAGCTTTAGACTTGTTACAGATGGACCAACAATAAAAAAAAATGACAAGGTGGATGCAGCAGCTCATAAGTTTGTTTCGAGTGAATGGCAATGACGGCTGCACGGGGGAGTGGAAATAGATTAACCAAACTGGCTTCCTTGCTTACAATGGACTAGATAGGCTCACTTCCACTCCTATTAAGCCTCCTTGGGCAGCGCTTCCCCACCTCCCGAGTCTTACAACTTTTGCCTCTCCTCAGTCGCACCCCGCCTACTGTAATGTAACTTCCTGTTTTCCGCAGAGGTGGGACACGCCTGAGGGAGAGGCCCAGACACTGGGAGAAGGCTGACTATGTCAATCGCCGGTGCCAGAGGGAGAATGCTTCAGGGCTTTAAAAATGACCACAGGGATGGGAGAGAACGGGCAGAAGAGACAGGAGTAGATGCAAGAATCGCATGGGAGGGGGGAGGAGGGAGGCAGAGAAAGATATTGGCATATGGAGCTTAGGTGCTATTTTTTCTAAAAATCTGTTTGAGGGAGCGACTGCTCCCCCTGTGCCCCAACTAGCTACGCCACTGGCTAACACATTTGTCAATGTGCACTCTCAGACAACAAACAGAAATAAAACGAAGATACATACCTGTAGCAGGTATTCTCCGAGGACAGCAGGCTGGATATCATCACGCATGGGTCGTCGTCCACGACGGCCCAGGAGACCGGAACTAATCAAAAAACTTTAGAAAGTTCTAGAGCGGCACAGCGCACACAGGGACAACGCACCGCGCATGGGAGAGTGACTTCCCGCCTGTGATGCCTGCACGCTTCCCTCAGTTATATAACAAGCAAAACAAGAAGAAGAAGAACAACTCCAAAGGGGAGGAGGGTGGGTTGTGATGATATCCAGCCTGTTGTCCTCGGAGAATACCTGCTACAGGTATGTATCTTCATTTTCTCCGAGGACAAGCTGGCTGGATATCATCACGCATGGGGTATCCCTAGCATCAAGGCTCACTCAAAAAAATGAACATAGGTCAATTGGGCCTCGCAATGGCGAGGACATAACTGAGATTGACCTGAAAATAAACACAACTAAGTGAGAGTGCAGCCTGGAACAGAACATAAATGGGCCTAGGAGGGTGGAGTTGGATTCTAAACCCCGAACAGATTCTGTAACACCGACTGCCCAAACCAACTGTTGCGTCGGGTATCCTGCTGAAGGCAGTAGTGAGATGTGAATGTGTGGACTGATGACCACGTTGCAGCCTTGCAAATCTCTTCAATGGAGGCTGACTTCAAGTGGGCCACTGAAGCCATCGCTCTAACATTATGAGCCATGACATAGCCCTCTAAAGTCAGCCCAGCTTGGGCATAAGTGAAGGAAATGCAATCTGCTAGCCAATTAGAAATGGTGCGTTTTCCGATGGCAACTCCCATCCTATTGAGATTAAAAGAAACAAACAGCTGGGCAGACTGTCGATAGGGCTTCGTCCGCTCCACGTAAAAGGCCAATGCTCTCTTACAGTCCAAGGTGTGCAACTTGTCCTCACCAGGGCGGGTGTGTGGACGGGGAAAAAATGTTGGCAAGACAATTGACTGGTTCAGATGGAACTCAGACACCACCTTCAGCAGGATGAGTGCGGAGGACTACTCTGTTATGATGAAATTTAATATAAAGAGCATGGACTACCAGGGCTTGGAGCTCACTGACTCTAAGCGCTGAAGTAACAGCCACCAAGAAAATGACCCTCCAGGTCAAGTACTTCAGATGGCAGGAATTCAGTGGCTCAAAAGGAGCTTCATCAACTGGGTGAGAACGACGTTGAGATCCCATGACACAGGTGGAGGTTTGACAGGGGGCTTTGACAAAAGCAAACCTCTCATGAAGCGAACAACTAAAGGCTGTCCAGAGATAGGCTGACCTTCTACACATTGATGGTAAGCACTAATTGCACTAAAATGAACCCTTACTGAGTTGGTCTTTAGACCAGACTCTGACAAGTGTAGAAGGTATTCAAGCAGGGCCTGTGTAGGACAAGAAAAAGGATCTAAGGCCTTGCTGTCACACCAGACGGCAAACCTCCTCCATTTAAAAGAATAACACTTTTTTGTGGAATCTTTCCTGGAAGCAAGCAAGACTTGGGAGACACCCTCTGACAGACCTAAAGAGGCAACTTCTAAGTTCTCAACATCCAGGCCGTGAGAGCCAGAGACTGGAGGTTGAGATGTAGAAGTGACCCTTCGTTCTGAGTGATGAGGGTTGGAAAACAGTCCAATCTCCACGATTCTTCGGAGGACAAGTCCAGAAGAAAAGGAACCAGATCTGACGGGGCCAGAAAGGTGCTATCAGAATCATGGTTCCGCGGTCTTGCCTGAGTTTCAGCAGAGTTTTCCCTACTAGAGGTATGGGAGGATACGCATACAGAAGACCTGTCCCCCAATGGAGAAGAAAGGCATCTGACGCTAGTCTGTCATGGGCCTGAAGCCTGGAACAGAACTGAGGGACCTTGTGATTGGTCTGAGTGGAAAAAAGATCTACCGAGGGGGTGCTCCATGCTCGGAAGATCTTGCGGACAACGTCCATGTTCAGAGACCACTTGTGAGGTTGCATGATCCTGCTCAACCTGTCGGCCAGACTGTTTATGCCTGCCAGATATGTGGCTTGAAGAAACATGCCATGGCGGTGAGCCCAAAGCCACATGCTGACGGCTTCCTGACACAGAGGGCGAGATCCGGTGCCCCCCTGCTTGTTGGTGTAATACATTGCAACCTGATTGTCTGTCTGAATTAGGATAATTTGATTGGACAGCCGGTCCCTGAAAGCCTTTAGAGCATTCCAGATCGCCCGTAATTCCAGGAGGTTGATCTGAAGACCTGTTTCCTGAAAGGACCAAGCTCCTTGAGTGCGAAGCCCATTTACATGAGCTCCCCAGCCGAGGAGGGATGCATCCGTCGTCAGCACTTTTTGTGGCTGAGGAATTTGGAATGGATGTCCCAAGGTCAGATTGGAGCGAATGGTCCACTATAGAAGGGAATTGCAAAATTTGGTGGAAAGATGGGTGACATCCTCTAGATCTCCTGTAGCCTGACACCACTGAGAAGCTAGGGTCCACTGAGCTGATCTCAGATGTAGACATGCCATGGGAGTCACATGTACTGTGGCCCAAAAGTCTCAACATCTGCCGAGCTGTGATCTGTTGAGATGTTCGAGCTGAGGACACTAAGGCCAGAAGATTGTCTGCCCTTGCCTGGGGTAGATAAGCTGCGTGTTCAACAGAGCTCCTATGAATTCCAACTTCTGTACTGGAACAAGATGGGATAATTTATATCAAACCCCAGCAGCTCCAGCAGTCGAATAGTCACTTGCATGGATCTTAGAACTCCTGCCTCTGAAGTGTTCTTCACCAGCCAATCGTCGAGATAAGGGAACACATGCACTCCCAGTCTGCGTAGCGATGCTGCGACAACTGCCAAGCACTTTGTAAAGACCCTGGGCGCAGATGCTAGATCAAAGGGTAGTACGCAGTACTGAAAGTGCTGATTTCCCAATCGGAATCGAAGGTACTTCCTGTGAGCTGGAAGCACTGAGATGTGAGTATAGGCGTCCTTTAAGTCCAGAGAGCATAGCCAATCGTTTTCCTGAATCATGGGAAGAAGGGTGCCCAGGGAAATCATTCTGAACTTTTCTTGGACAAGGAATTTGTTCAGAGCCCTTAGGTCTAGGATGGGACGCATCCCCCCTGTTTTCTTTTGTACAAGGAAGTACCTGGAATAGAATCCCAGCCCTTCTTGCCTGGGAGGCATGGGTTCGACCGCATTGGCCTATAGAAGGGCGGAGAGTTCCTCTGCAAGTACCTGCTTGTGCTGGGAGCTGAAGGATTGAGCTCCCGGTGGACAATTTGGAGGCTTGGATGCCAGATTGAGAGTGTATCCTAACTGAACTATTTAAAGAACCCACCTGTCGGAGGTTATGAGAGGCCACCTTTGGTGAAAAAATATTAACCTCCCCCCAACAGGCAGATCGTCCGGCACGGCTACTTTTACTGCGGCTATGCTGCTCTGGAGCCAGTCAAAAACCCATCTTTTGCTTTTGCTGGGGAGCCAGAAGGGCCTTAGGTGCACGTCGCTGAGAGCAAGCCTGCTGGAAGCGAGCTTAAACAGGTTGTTGAGAGGTAGGAATGTACCTACGCCTATTATAGGAATAGGTAGCACTCCTCCTCCCTCCCAAAAACCTCCTAGTGGAGGAGGTAGCAGTAGAAGGCGTCCGGCGGGAGAGAGAATACATCGCATCATGATGCTTCTTGAGGGTATCGACCATATCCTCAACCTTCTCTCCAAAAAGATTATCCCCCTGGCAAGGAACATCCGCCATTTGCTGCTGGGTCTTCTAATCCAGGTCAGAGACACACAGCCATGAGAGTCTGCACATCACTATACCTTGAGCAGCTACTCGGGATGCGGCATCAAAAGTGTTGTAAGCTCCCCTGGCCAGGAATTTGCGACACGCCTTCTGCTGCCTGACCACCTGGTGAAAAGGTTCAGCAAGCTCCGGAGGGAGAGCTTCAACTAAACTGGACAGTTGCCTCACCGAGTTCCGTAAGTGAATGCTCGTGTACAGCGGGGTATGTTTGGATCTTGGCGGCGAGCATTCTGGCCTGATACGTACACCTCCCAAAAGAATCCAAGGTCCTAGACTCTCTGCCTGGGGGCACCGAGGCATAGTCTCTAGTACTCTTGGCTCTTCTGAGAGCAGAGTCCACCACCATGGAATCATGAGGAAGTTGGGCCTTCACCATCACAGGCTCTTCATGGACTCTGTACTGGGACTCAGACTTCTTGTTGACAACTGAATTAGAAAGAGGGCAAGACCAATTCCGCAACATCACTTCCCTGAGTGTATTGTGCAGGGGGGCTGTTGCAACCTATACAGGCGAAGGATAATCCAGGACTTCGAGCATCTCAGCCCTGGGCTCATCCACAGCCTCCATAGGGAATGGAATGTCCTTAGTCATTTCCCTTACAAAGGATGAAAAAGTAAGACTCTCAGGCGGAGACTGTCTAACTTCAATGGGTGGAGTAGGATCAGAAGGAAGCCCACAGGAGTCTTCCTCCGAAAAATACCCGGGGTCTTCCTCTTCTCCCCATGAGCGCTCCTCTTCGGTATCGGATATAAACTCCTTAAGAGCAGCCCGAACTCGTGCCTGTCTCGACGTCGAGGATCGACGTCCTTGTGGGCGATGTCGAGAAGTCGACCCCTGCCTGGACTCTGGCGAAGCTTCCTCCACCGATGTCGGGGGGGAGTCAACCCGGGTGGTAGCCGGCTCCGGTAACGCAAGCAGTACCGAGGGCGGGGACCTCTGCACAGGTGATGGCCCAGATGTCATCTCAGCAGTCGGTACGGGAGGCGCAAGCACCCCCGACACCGAGGCAGACCGACGAAGCAATCCTTCCAGAAGCTCTGGAAGAAGGGCCTGGAGACGCTTATCGAGAGCTGCCATCGGAAAAGACTGTGGGGCCAATACAGGAGTCGGTGCCAGAATCTGAGGAGGTTCGAGAGCCAGTACCAGGCTGACGGACGACTGACGCATCGGCACCTCCTGAATGGTGAGCAGTCCTCCCGGCGCCGATGCTTCTCGGGTGCCGACTCCCTCGGCTCCCCGGAGCTCTCGGTACGCGCATGGAAGGAGATCGATGACGGTGCTTCTTAGCCTTCGCTCGACGCCCGTCATCGACCCTCCTCGGTACCGAGGAGGAAGGGGAATCCTCACACCTCCTTGGAGCCGGGGGGGGGGGGGGGGCTGCATAGCAGTAGGCCTCGAGATGGGTGGAGACCCGCTCGATGCCTCGCTGCTCCCAGCTCGCAATGGTCTCTCGGCAGCCATTACCTGGACTGTCGTTGCTGCTTCCCTCGACATCGACGCCGCCGACCTCGGTACCGATGTCGATGCCAATGTCGAAGGACCAGACAGATCGGCAAAAAGTCTCTCGCGCTGAGCCTCTCGAGCCACCTGGGTCCTTTTTTTCATTAACTTACACAGCTTACAGGCAGCTGGAAGATGAACGGGCCCAAGACACTGGAGGCACCACACTTGGGGGGTCGGTACCCGAGATGGTCCGGTTGCAGCGAGTACAGCGTTTGAAGCCTCTGGGAGTCTTCGATGACATGGGCGGGAAAATAACGTCCGCAAAAATCAAATGGCTCGATTGTGCCAATAAAAAGGGCACAAAAAAGACGCGGCCGAGCAGCCTAAGGGCGGCCGCAACGAAAAAGGAAAGGAAGGTTCAAAAAATGAGAAAAACTAAAAGAAACCTTTTTTTTTTTTTTAAATTTTATCTAAGAAACTAAATACAAAGAGAAAAGGGCGCGATAAACACAAAAATCAGCGGTTCTCCTGAGCCAAAAAACACAAGGGAGAAGCGACAAGCACAACTCTCTCGGATCGCGGAAAAAGAAGAACTGAGGGAAGCGCGCGGGCGTCACCAGCGGGAAGTCACTCGCGCATGCGCGGTGCATTGTCCCCGTGCGCGCCGCTCTAGAACTTTCTAAAGTTTTTTTATTAGTTCTGGTCTCCTGGGCCATGCGTGATGATATTCAGCCTCCTTGTCCTTGGAGAAAATAGGCTTGGCTCATTCATCTGGATTTTCCCCACATTGAAAGGGATAAAGAAATGCTAAAATAGTATATATTACTCACACACAGTCACTTCCAAAACAGCTTTCAGAACTAACTACATCAAGCTGGATGGAGACTGTCATTGAACTACTAGTAGGAATCATTAGCGCCATCTGCTGGAATAAAGTTGATCCTTATTTCTTTGAGACTTACATTGTCAAATAGGCAAGATTTTACCCCTCCTTTTATAAAGCTGCACTACAATACCAACACAGCCCATTCACTTTGAATGGACTGTGTCAGCTTTACCATACCAGCAGCCACTAGTGCGGCTTTGTAAAAGTGGGAGTGGGGAGTTTAGTGAATTTTACATAATCATTAAGTTTTCATGATATGTATAATGTTATCTTCCTCTAACTTTTACCTATTTTCAATGTCTCCTTCTAAGTTATGAATCTATCCATTCTGATTACTTCAAGTGTACCTGCACTCTGGCGCTCATCTTGAAGACTGAAAAGACAGCGAGTGTACAACGTGTTACCAAGTGTGTGGTTTTCCAATTAACCTTCCCCTTTTACAAAACCACGCTAGCAGCTGTCATGCGGTAATGCCAACAAAGCCCATTCACTTTGAATGGGCTTTGTCGGCATTACTGCACCAGAATCCACTAATGCAGTTTGATAAAAGGGTGCCTAAATTAGCTTTTTTTTTTTTAACCTAGCTGCTGTTATTGACAATAAGTTTAGATTACTTTCCCCTCTGCTACTTGGTCCTGTATTCAATTCCAATTCCCAAGATGATCAGAAAACGAGGAGGAGCGCCCCAACTCTACTCTGTACCCAACAAGGCCACCATCATAGCCTGATGCGCAAAACTGCCACTTCTGCTCCCGCATTTACAGCAAAGTGATTCGACAGGATTGAAGAATACGTACTGGAAAAAGGTGGGAGACGGTGATCTAAAACGCAACCTTTGCCTGCTTTCTCCTCCGTGCTGGTGTAAGCTGGTCAAACAGCTGTCTCTGGTTTTATGTCCTAGATTCCCGAGGTCCTGCTTTGTTATCTTACCCCCTGCTTTTACAAATCCACGCTAGCAGCTGGCAGTGCAGTAATGCAGACATTGCCTATTCATTTTGAATGGACTATGCCAGCATTACCGAATGGCTTTGTAAAAGGGGACCTTAGTGTGTGGAAGGTAAAGGTTGTCAATTAGAGAATGATACGGGGACAAAGTTTGTTCCCCGTCCCCACAAATTCAACCTCCACCAAAATACAAGAGGAGTGACCCTATCATATATTTTTTTAATCATTTTTATTGAGTTTTCATAAAAACTAAAACCAATACAACATAGAATATATGAAAAAAGAGAGAAAAGCCAAATGCATTACACAAAGGTAAATATGAAAACTTAAGTATAAATATAAAAGGTCTAATCTCTAGAAGATGCTGTTTTTATGTAATGGTCAAAAGGAGCCCAATGCTTTTTAAAAGTAGATAATTGACGAAATTTAAAAGCTGCAGATTCATAATTTCCAATAGTACAGAGATGACTCCACCATTCATGAAAATTCAAATGTGGATTATTCTTCCAATGAAATATTATAAGATGAGTGGCAAGAGCCATCATTATATTAAAACTAGTAAGAAATGCCCGTTTCTGGCAAAAATGAAACGGGCGCTAGCAGGGTAATCCCCCCCCCCCGTCCTCCCTCCCTCCCGAGTTGCAGACACCCCTCCGTGCCTCCGTTCCGAGTTGCACACCTCTCCTCTTCGTCCCTTCGTCCCTCAGTGACGTGGTTGCGAGGGCCGCCCCGCCCTCAATGTCATCGCGTTTTGACGCGAGGGCCGCCCCGCCCTCAACATCATTGTGTTTTGACGCGAGGGCGGAGCTACAGTGACTGGAGCCTGCAGGCCAAACCGGATATCTCGGGCGCCTCAAGTTTCCGGCTTGAGGCTTCAAAGTGCCTTTTATATATTTAGATGTTTTTTGATATTGATCTTCTAGTGTGAGTTTAGGGGTTGAAGAACGGAGTATTATCACATCATATGTCAAACCAACAGGTGAGGAGAAGGGAATGATTGCACTTATTCTTTTCCATATTAGATTCCAGAAGGTGTACACATAAGGACAGTCAAAGAGGAGATGCTTTAGATGACCAATAGGAGCAGAACAAGACCAACATTTTTAAGGAGATGTTGATCTGGTTAATTTAGACAGTTTGGAAAGAGTACAGTAAGCTCTGTGAAGAACAAAAAATGATGATTTGAGTTATACCTGCAGAAAAAGTGGGTCTACTGGATTTAGACCAAAAGGTTAACCAACCAATATCTTCATAATAGTAACAGTTCCAATTCCCATTTATGTTGGAGCTCAAGACAGGGGTTTAAGAAGGAGTCATGCATACATTTGTATATTTTCAATGCCTTCTTGTTACCCATTCGGATAGTACAGCAGAAGGTAATTAGATTAGATGTGTCATTCTGATCACCCATGTTTTGCAATAAATTTAGATAGATATTAGAAAGATTAAGCCATGAATCAGCTTCAAGTACAGGCAAATTATACAGTAGACAAGCAGATTCAGCAGAAGTCATATCATCACATACAGTAATTTGAGATAATGACCATATACCTTTTTCCTGCCAAAGCGGCCAGTTTAGAGCTGAATTATTTAGTCTATTGGACAAATTAAACCAAATACTAACATTATTTTTCTCATAGTGCTGATAAGGTTCGCAGTAGCTTTAATTAAGCACATACCAGTAGGATATGAGAATGTATCCATTGAAGGAAGGAGATGAAGAGGAAAAGGAGAAATTAACGCCCATGTTTACTAAGGTGCACTATGGGCGCGTTAGCGTTTTTAATGCACGTAAATGGTTTAGGCGCGTTAGCGTTTAACGTGCCTTAAATTTAAAGGTTTGTTAGAAACGCTAATGCACCTTAGTAAACATACCCCTAAATGTTTCTCAAAATCAAGCTAAGGTGAAATTATGTATCATACCTGATAATTTTCTTTCCATTAATCATAGCTGATCAATCCATAGACTGGTGAGTATGTTCTCTATCTCAACAGGTGGTGGTCACGTCTCCAGGCCTAATTCTTAGGTTTTGTTGAGTACCTGGGGTTGAGGGCTCTTCTTGAGCAAGTGCAGGAAGAACCGGGACACTGACCGGACTCCAAACTGACGCCCAAACAAAGGCGAGTCAGGCTTTGAAATCCCCGCATCCCCACTAGACGCACACACGTGGTCCGGGGAGCAAATTTTCGCACCCTCGCCCTCCGACGCCATAAGCCACGTGGAGACCGAACGGGGAACCCCCTGCCCGCTATAAAAGGTAAAATTACCTGCTTCTCGCTCCGAGCTGTAACGAACTGGTGTCCCAGTGAGCAGCTGCAATAAACGCTGATATAAACGTTGAAATAAACGCCCTTAAAGGACGTTCAAAATTTTTTTTTTTTTTTTTAACGGAGCCAGCGGGAGGGGGGGAGAAAAGGAGGGACCTGGCACCACCAGGTTTGCACTTGCTCAAGAAGAGCCCTCAACCCCAGGTACTCAACAAAACCTAAGAATTAGGCCTGGAGACCTAGCCAGAGCTGCTGCTGTGTGTGACCACCACCTGCTGAGATAGAGAACATACTCACCAGTCTGATCGGCATGATGATATGGAATGCACCTTAGTAAACATACCCCTAAATGTTTCTCAAAATCAAGCTATCTAGGAAGATTTTGATAAGTTATCCTCATGAAACCAATATATAGCCTGTGACAATCTAAATGACAGAAGACAGGTTTTAAAATCCGGGAAACTGATACCACCATTAGACTTATACAATTTAAGTTTCAGAAGAGCAATTCTAGGGGGTTTACGCTGCCATAAAAATCTAGAAAGCTTACCTTCTATTTGGTACCATGCTATAAATATAGCTTAATTTTGGAGTAAGAACCAATTTTATTGCCTCAGCCCGACCCCACCATGAGAGATAGATTCCATCTATCTAGAGTACAATCTACTATGGATAGAAGAGCTTCAGAATTTACCTGTAAGGAGTGATCTACAGTTTTACCATACCAAATTCCCAGATATTTGATTTTATTAGGTTTTCATTTAAAAGTAAAAGAAGAAATGTGATGTTTCTGAACAGAAGGACAAAACAGCTGATTCAAGTTTTATTTAGTTTTTTGCTCACACTCTTTTCAGTAGTAGCTGACGGTGAGTTACATTCAGGTACTCTGGATATTTCTCTGTCCCAGGAGGGCTCACAATCTAAGTTTGTACCTGAGGCAATGGAGGGTTAAGTGACTTGCCCAAGATCACAAGCAGCAGCAGTGGGATTTGAACCAGCCACCTCTGGATTGTAAGACTGGTGCTCTAACCACTAGGCCACTCCTCTACTCCTATAACTGGATAATAAAGAGAAGGGTTCTATAGAAGTAAGGAGAGGCGGACTGGATTTTAATGTAGTATACAGAGGAATATCATCTGCATATAGTGATAGTTTAAATTCTTCAGTACCAATGCAGGCACCCAAAATTTCAGAATTATGTATAACAGCCATTGTCAAAGGTTCTAAAGCAATGTTAAAAAGAAGTGGTGACAGATTTCCAAGATGGCGCTGTGAATAGATGCACCTGTGTTTGCTCCTGGAGGCTGCTGTGTTTGTGAGTTTCTCTCGGTGCCTCTGTAGCCTCGTTAACCATGGGGAAGCGGAGAGGGAAGATAAAGGAATTTCCCTCGGTTCCTGTGACCTCCTTGACGATGAAACAAACAACCCTACAATTTCCCAGGCAGCAACCGGGTCCTCAGGGAACTTCGACCCCCACTGCAGCTCTCGGCCCTTCGGAGTCGATTGAGAGTGGAAACGGGGCTTCCTTGAGCCCTGTGAAGCAAATTGCACCTCCCCAGCCTGGAAGAGAGTTGCTGGCTGTTCAAACAGAGACAGACACCGAAGTGGCTCAGCTGGTCCTGTCTGAGGGTGTGACTGCAGCAACGGAGATAGATTCTCAACTTCGGGAAACATTACTACAACAGGCTTCAAAGGTATTGCCTCAAGCTATTGTTTCCAAGTTAGCTCGGGCTGATAGTCTATCTCAATCTCCTCCTGTGGCTAGTGGAGTGATTAGACCAGCAATTGTGACGCTGGAGTCACTATGGGACATGGTTTACAATATCCAAACCTCTATGCAAACTACTTTAAAGCAGAATTCTTCTGATATTGAAGTTCTTTCTGAGGCTGCCCTGCTTCATGCACAAGTGACTGCACAGCAAACCCAGAAATTGGAACGTGTGGATATCAAAATTCAAGAAATGGGATCTATAGAAACAGCTTTGGTTAAAGACAATAATTTCCTACATAAACGACTTGAATACCTTGAAAATCAGACTAAAAGACTTAACCTTAGGTTTCTTAATTTTCCCAAATCGCCGTTAATTTCTCCTTTGGAGATGGTTAAAAAATATTTGGTGGACATTTTTGTTTCCTAATGTTAAATAATGCCGATTGCATATTCACTTTATGTGGTGATATATTGGAAAATTTAAATAAATAAAAAATAAAAAAAAAAGAAGTGGTGAGAGAGGGCAACCTTGTATTGTTCTCCTTTTTACAGAAAAGGGTTTAGAAACAGTGCTATTGACCACTATAGTAGGCAAAGGATTACCATAAAGAATATTAACCATGTTTATGAATTTTTCACCAATACCAAACCATCTCATGGTATAAAACAAATACTGTAGTATAACAGAGAGAGGGAGCAAAGCACAGCAAAAGCCAACAAACAAAACAAAAAGCACCAAGGGCCTCCAAAGAAAAGGGATCAAGTCTTTAATGATATATGTTGATGAACTGTACTTAAATGGACCCGACACGGTCCGTGTTGAAATAACTGACCACATGCGGCAGTATTATGAAGAACAAAATGAAGTGAAAAAGCAATATACTGCAACCTCGTATGATCCCCTTAATGCAAAATAGATAGCTATTTAGATTGAGCAAAACACAATCCTTCAGTCCAAAGCTCAATCAAGTAAAATCAATCTAAATATCTATCACTGTTTACTTGATTGAGCTTTGGACTGAAGGATTGTGTTTGCTTAATCTAAACATCTATCTATTTTGCATTAAGGGGATCATACGAAGTTGCAGTATATCACTTTTTCACTTCATTTTGTTCTTCATAATACTGCCGCATGTGGTCAGTTATTTATTGCGACCCCTGACGCAGGCACTGGGCACCGAAACACGGACCATGTCTGGTCCATTTAAGTACTGTTTCATCAACGTATATCATTAAAGACTTGATCCCTTTTCTTTGGAGGCCCTTGGTGCTTTTTGTTTTATAAAACAAATACTGCCATTCAGTTCTGTCAAATGCTTTTTCTGCATCCAAGGAGACTTTAAAGAGTCATCAAAATTATGAGCATTCGAGAAGATATTTCAAAAGAGCAGAGAATTATCATTTGGGAGGCACTGGGGAGTAAATCCATTTTGATCTTTATGAATAACTAGTAAAAAAAGCCCCGTTTCTGATGCAAATGAAACGGGGGCTAGCAAGGCTTTCTTCTGTGTGCATGTGGGAGTGTGTGTGTCCCTGCCCTCTGCCCTCTCTCCCCTCCCCCCTCTGAGTCCTTCAGTAAAAAAGCCCTGTTTCTGATGCAAATGAAATTGGGGGGGGGGGGGGGCTAGCAAGGTTTTCTTCTGTGTGCATGTGGGAGTGGGAGTGTGTGTGTCCCTGCCCTCTGGCCTCTCTCCCCTGCCCCCTCTGAGTCCTTCACTGTTACAGAGCGAGCGATTTGATTTCGTGCTTTGCTGTTTTCCTCCACTGACTGTTTGTGTTACAGAGAGGGCGGGGCAGACACTCATGGGGAAACCGGATATCTCTCCCCCTTCACACTTCCGGCTGGAGGCTTCATAGAACGTTGGTGTTGCCTTTTATATAGAGAGATAATAGGAAAAATGTTTTGGAGTCTAGAGGCAAGAATTTTAGCAAATATTTTATTATCAGTGTTGATAAGTGATATGGGTCTATAATTCTCCACTTTACTTTGATCTTTATCAGGTTTAGGAACATAGGCAGTCGGTGGCCCAACTGTTTGTGGAGGCTAAATTGTACGGGGCTAGGGGTGGTACCAGGGGTGGGGCTTTCATCCATAATTGTTTGACAACACAGAAAAAAAAGTTAAAATAAAATAGTCACAATTAATACCTTTTATTAAATTTAGATATTAGATATGTATCATATGTCAAAGAAAAAAGTGGTTGCTCAAAACATATGTTAACCAATGTATACTATTCAAAAATGTTCTTCTTAAACACTGCTTCTTCCATCCATGGAAAATCCCAAAATGAAATGGTCACATTAGTGAAGTAACAGCCGACGACTAGACTTCGCATCACAAGTGTCAATGATCTGCTCAGGGTTAATATCTCCAACAAGATCACTTTCAATGTTTAGTAAACATAAAGCTGTCAGTCTTTCCTGACCCATTGTGGATCTCAGCCAGTTTCGTACACATCTCATGGCAGAAAAGCATCTCTCACAGGTAGCTGTGCCAACAGGAAGTGCCAGTTTCAAAAGCTTTGTAAAATTTGGATAAAAAGGTGTTGAAGCAGCTGCTTTCAGAGTTTCAAGCACTTACTGTAATGTTCGCAAGTCCTTGTGCCCAGGCGGAGCACAGAGATGAAGACTGGAACCTGCGCTCTGTTGGGCAGCTGGGCAACCCCGAGGCTTCACCTGTGATGGCCGCCGTTCCCTGAGGGTTGAGCCCCCAGGTGCAGGCAGCCGACAGGACTTCCAGAGGCTGGCAGGGGTCAGACGGCAGCAGGCAAAGAGTACTCTGGCGGAGAGGACTTGGCGTTCAGGAGGCGAGCGAGGCTGGCAGTAGCAAATGAGCAGTTCAGGTACCGGCAGTGGTCAGAGCAGGTCGCTGGTAAAGAGTCCATAGGAACTAGCACAAAGTCAGGTCAGGCAGTAAACACAGAGTAGTCGAGGTCCAGGCAGTGGTCAGGTCAGGCAGCAAGCACAGAGTAGTCGAGGTCCAGGCAGAGGTCAGCAACAAAGTAGACAGTAGAACGAGTAGATGACAAAGTCACACAGTAGCACAAGCGAACCTACCGAAGTAGAAGCCGAAGCAGTTTGTAGAGAGACGTTGCTCCTTAAATAGCCCCCACCATCAGGGAGACAAATATCAGCTGGCAAGGGAAACACAGATTGGCCGATCGGTAGGAGGAGGCGGGGTCTAGATGCAAGTGGCCAATCTGGGCATCGGAGGCGTGGCCAGAGTTCCGGGCCCTGCACCCGTTAAAGAAGCGCTTTCCCTGGGATGCCGGCGCTGCCAACATGGCTGGCATTCCACACTGCAGTGATGGCAAGAGCGGGGCGCCGGCTCCGCCATGATGGCCCGCGAAGCCAGCAGAGCGGGGAGTGAGGCGGAGCGTCGGCCCAGCCAGCATGGCTGATGCTCGCCTTCACTGAGGCGGGACCGGGGAGCGGGCCAGCTGCAAGGAGCACGCAGCAGGTGAGGGGCACAACACTTACCAACACTAAACCACATACACATCTATGGAACAATTCAACATCAGATCCTCTTTCCCCTGCCCTCCCCTCCATCCATCCATATCTAGCAAATCTCTTCTCTCCCCTGCTCCCTCCATCCATATCCAGCAATTCTCCTCTCTCCCCTGTCCTCCTCTCCATGTCCAGCGATTTCTCTTTTCTCCCGGCCTCCCCTCCCATCCATGTCTAGCGATTCTCCTCTGCCCCTATCCTCCCCTCCATGTCCAGTGATTTCTCCTCTCTCCTCCTCTCCATGTCCAGCAATTTTCCTCTGTCCTCCCATCCATGTCCAACAATTCTCCTTTGCCCCCTGTCCTCCCCTCCCATCCATGTCCAGTGACTTGCCCCAGCCCCCCTTTTCAGCCCCCAAGTTTGAGGTGCAACCCAGCCCCACCTGCCCGCCCTCAGTTCCCTGACAGCCCTCCATTCCGTTCCTGCCGCCCTGTGTTTAAACCTTTTATATGCCTCCAGCCTTTCCCTTCCCGCTCAGAGTCCCGCCTTCCTCTGATGAGGTATTTCCTGTTTCTGTGAGGGCGGGACACTGAGCAGGAAGGGAAAGGCTGGAGGTGAGCCGCCGCTGAGACTTAAAATAAAAGGTTTAAATGCATGGCGGCCGCGGCAGGAATGGAAAGGAGAGCAGTCGGGGAACTGAGGGAGGCAGCAGAAGATACAGTTTTGTTCCTGGCTGTGCCGGGGCCACATTGGAGGAGGAGGAGGCAGGCAGGGAAGGTCATAGCTGGGCTGGGGCTTATATGGGGCACCTATGTTTAGGAATTACTATAATCGTAAATTCTAAGAAAGAACCTTTAGAAGATTCTTCCATTAGAAAAAGATTATATAACTGGAGAAGCTTGGGTTTAAGAATGTCTGAGAAAGCTAAGTAGAATTCAATATTAAACCCATTGTTTCCTGGAGACTTATTTTTAGGAAACGATTTCATGGCCGAAAATATTTCTGCTTCAGTGATATCTTGATCTAAAGAATTCAATAGGCTCTGAGAAATAGCAGGAGGAGTCAAATGCTCAGTGAATCTATGGAAGGAAGAGGGTGTGAAATTAATTTCAGAACTATAAAAATTGTTTTAAAAAGCTATATCAGGATCCGTGATGTGTGTAACATCTGATGAATCTATTATCTGAGTAATTCTAGACCTATCTTGTTTAAATTTTAAATACTGGGCAAGTAGATGGCTAGACCTGTTATTTTCAGCATAGTAAAGTGATATATCATATTTTGAGGCTCAACAGATAATATGAGTGGCTATGTTCTGAATAGTTTGTAAATGTTTTAGATTTGTTTTTGTGATGCCAGCATAGATAATGTTACAGTAATCATATCGTGTTGTAATGTATGCTAGAGTTAGGGATTTTTGATCTATAGCATTCCTAATGGAGCATAATTGTCAAAGGTAATAAAACTATTTTTTCACAACATCGGATATCTGATCATTGAAAGAGCAGAGTCTATAATCACACCTAGATATCTGAAAGACAGTACCAGAACAATCTGCCTATGAAATAATGTTGGAATTAAGGACGGCTCAGGACTATGTCCTGTTACTCAGGACGCTATTGTCTTATCTAGGTTTAATATCAAATGATGTTCATCTCCAGCTGGTTTGCCTAGCCACTCCAGATCATCATCTTAGCCTTCTCCTAAGAAGCAAAGACAGACCTTAGATTCAACATCTATTCAAGATAAATCAGTGTTATCAGGAAGATGACACTTATTCAAAATTTTTATGCAAGCTTGCAACATTAGAATTGCCTTCAGTGTCTTAGCAGAACCCAGTTTCTTGGAAACGCTCAGTCCTTAAATATCTACATTTCTCCAATGAAGGTATTGCTCTGCCTTTGGATGATCTTTTACAGGAATTACACAATTTTTATGGGCTATTCCTTTCTAACTAAAACTGATAAAACGAGTCATACACATGAAATATAAAGGAGCAGGACATTCTTGGCCATGGAAAACAACATCTGGCCCATGCATCCCTTGTACTGAAATCTTCCATGCAAAAATCCAGATCAGGGAAAGAATTCCCAGCTCACCGCCCAGTAAATAGTTGAAAACAATGGATTAAATAGGCAGAACATCTTTGCAGTCTGCCATGCTTGCAGCAAGGATTTCAGTACACCTATTTAAACTTTCAGAACTCATTCCACAGTCTAGCAGTCACTCATTTCAGACTATACGTGATCATCTTGAAGAGTGCTCTAAACACATAGCAAGGGCAGCAAGTCGAGCAGGGACTGTCTCTTCCTGTTCAAGTGTACAGCGCTGCGTACGTCTAGTAGCGCTATAGAAATGATAAGTAGTAGTAGTAAAGGTTATGACACTGCAATTTGAGCAGCAGCCACAGCAATTGCTACCAGAAAATTAGCATGGCTTTGAGCATCAGACTGAAAAGAAGATGTTTTTGAATGTGTTGTAGATGCACCATGTATGGGAACTGACCTTTTTGGAGATAAAGTAAAAAAGAATTGATTGAGGGATTGTTGCACTGGTAAACACAGGGTTAAATCTTTAGTCTGTAAAATAGCAACTAGGTTACAAGAGATAACCTTCCAGTTCTCAGCCCTTCCATTAACCTTGTAAGAAAGCTATTTAATTCCACTGAGCTGTTTATCTGTAGTTAAGGGGCCCTATGAAGAAAGGTAAACATCTCCAAGACAAGTTTTAGTGCCAACTGTTTTCTTTTCCAGCCTCTGTGTTTCTGAAAGAATGACTTAGATAGACAAGAATATATCAGTAATCATTCTTGTTCTCTTATCTGGTTGAGAAACATTACCTAAGACCTGTTATTTTTTTGTCCTGAAACTAATCTATTTTGGTTAATGGTCAAAGTCTCTTTTCTTTCCTATTTTGCTGAGTTCTTGAACTGAATTTTAGCTGACTTTATGATGTAAGCCTATTCCCCCACATTCTATACAGCGCGCCTTAATTTCTACGTGGAAATCAAAGTGTATTCCACAAGAAACACATAATTTAATTGGTTAAGAGACAATTAATAGGTAATTATTAGCACTAACTGGAAGTAATTGGAATCAATGCGCACAACTATCTACGCACATTGCGTTACAGAATATGCCTAATTTGGAGTGCGCACACATACAAATGGGCATGATGTAGGCATTTCCAAAATCTATGTGCGTGGTAATAGAATTTGCTGCTCTCCATGGAAAGCTGGACGCAAAGATTTACACCATGTTTTCCTTCGTGTAATGTTTTCCATTATGGCATCCATACATTTTTATTATTGTGTCTTTTTATTAATAAAAGATAATACAAGCAGAAAAATCAATTCAGCACAGCATGAGATAAACAACCCCCCCACCAACTACCCCATCCTCAAAACCTCCCACAACACTGAGATCTCCAAGACAATCTCAATCCCCCAAGGTTCCTCCAAAACCCAAAGATCCCACCCCTGAACAGTCGACCCCCCCCCCCCAACCACCCACATGTGCTATGACAGTATCTAGGAGTAATCTTCTCTTCTGATGCTCCCATTACCTGTGCCGCCTATACTGTGATCATCTGCCTCCAGAAGCAGGATGTTGTCATCTTCTGCTGCTGCTTCAATGGACAATGGGGCTGGGGTGCATACTGTGAAAAGTTTGGTGGTGGGAATATACACTTCAGTGTTACAAAAGTGAAATATTATGGGCCTTATGAAGTAGAAGTAGCCTATGAGGCAGGGGTAGTGGTTTTCATTCTCACCATTTACACTGCTCACCCACCCACTGAACCCTGTACAGCTTGAGTACTTGCTAGATACAGATAGTGTACACCAGGGACAGAGAGATGTTGAAAGTTTTTTTCAAGCTAGAGGTTAGGATCTCTCCTTTGGCTGAGACCTGCAGGGTCAAGAGGTGGGTTTATGAGGGGGCCAAGTGAAGGCTGGGTTCACATGTACTCATCATTTGGCAACTGTACTGCCACCTTTTTACCCTAAATGTTTGGATGAGGTTGTCTTTCACTTGTTGTCCCTTGGCTTATCGACTGGGTTGTGGCTTTGGCTGAGACATCTGTCTTCTAATTTCCAGATTATGACGCATGCAGCAGGCTGTAACAATGCCACATATGTTGGTGGGACTGTGTAAGAGCTTGCCGCCAGAGCAGTCAAAACAGTGGAACCTGTTTTACAGCAGGCCAAATGTATGCTCAATGACTGCCCTGGTAGCACTTTGGGCCTTATTGTAGAAAACCTCCTCTGGCCTCATGGGGGTTGATAATCAATCAATAGAAGGGTGTAGGGGCTGTAGGATGCTCCTTATCTACTAGCCATCCACCTCTGATGTCCCAATTCTAGAAAGCCATGTGGATGCCCAAGCACTAAAACACATAGAAATCGTGGTAACACCCAGGATAGTTGGCACAGACAGCTGTAATCTCAAGTGTTGCATTGCAGACAACCTGCACATTGATGGAGTGGTACGCCTTTCTATTGTGATATTCAGCCTCACTATGAGCACATGGCGAGAAGACCACATGAATCCCATCAATAGTGCCAAGCACAGAGGGGAAATTAGCAGTAGCCTAACAAGATGTCATTGTTTCCTGCTGTTCAGCTTCACGCATGGGGAAACGGATATACACGGTGTCCCTTTTCAAAAAAGCCTCCAGAAACTGGCTAATGATATGGGAGGCAGCTGCTGCCGCTCCTAGTGGAGTCTGGAAAGTTGCATTAGCCAGAAAAGCCATGGCATAGCCCTTCAAGCAGTAGGCTCCAAGTCCTCTAGTAGCTCCTCACACAAATATGTGATGGTATCCTTATTACATCTAAACCCAGCCACACACTGCTCATCCGTCAGGTGCAGTTAAACTGCCCCCTGCTGAAGCTCCTAGTGGAGTTTGGAAAGTTCCAGGAGCCAGAAAGGCCAGGGCTGGGGCCTAGATACTAGAGGTAGTGGTTTAGATTTCCACCGTATGTACTGCTCACCCATTTATGTAACCCTGTACAGCTTGAGTGTTTGAAAGACAATGATAGTGTCTCCCAGGGACAGAGTGAGATTTGTGTTACATCTTAGGACCATGCACCATAGACTGCAGCCATAAAGAGTGTGTTTTCAAGTTAAAGAACATTTAGATCTGTCTTCTGGCTAGGGTGTATGGGGGAAGGGGGAAAGATGTATATGGGGTATCATTGTTCTGTTCTCAATCTATATTGTTTGTGTACCAGTATTGTAATGTCTCATACCATGTGTTGACATTTACAGACCCTGCTAACTTGTATCAATGCATGTTCTGTTTTGCATGATTGTGGAAAGGCAATAAAGGCTTTGCTACCTTTCTATTTGCTCTAGAAATTTGTGTTCATATGCATTCATGATCGAGTTGCCATCCTTAATTCACATGATCGCACCCCCCACCCCCGAGCCCTGCAGTGTGGAATCTGGTATGGAGGATAAATGTTTTCAGTGATAGTACTGAGGGAACTACTTTGAGGCCTGGTGTAGTGGACGGGGAATCACCTAAGACAAACACAAGTACCTTCAGCTGACCCCCCCCCCCCCCCGCCCTCATCATGGGTCCATTGAGATCAATTATTGTAGGTCAGAGATGACACGTTCACACTATCTCTTGGAGTAGCAGGGCATTGTGACAGCACTCCTTATCCCTCTCTCCCTTCCCCTCTCCACTATGCTCAGGAAACCTTTGTAATCATGACAGGACCTTGAGATCAAACCTGGCAGCCATAAGCATTAAGGTGAAAACCCTGGACACCCATATAAACTGTAAAGAGAAAACTTTGATAATAATCAAGTCAAATAATGAATCTTAGATATTTTGGAACAGAATAAAATAGTCACATAAGAAAAGCACTGGCGATCTAAACATATACTATAAAATTTACGCATACTTTCAGAATATGCTTAAGCCATATTTTTAGGTGCCATATATAGAATCTAGCTCATTATGTCTATATAATCTGTACACTCTCTGTGTCTAGCAAGAAGCTCATGGGAGAAAGCTGACTTCTAATTGTCAGTGTTTGATTTTATATGTACCTTATTCTGCCACAGCAAATTTCCCTCTGAATAAAGGAAACTAACTGACCAACTTGTTCTAATGTATTAAATAAGCAGCGAGAATTGACAATTTTGTAACCCCGACTTCATCACTATGGCTTTGCCTTGAGTGTACTCCTGGAGAGCTGCAGAAGGTAAGACTCTTGCTTTTTTGCTCAGGAGTTTTCTAGGTGTAAATGCCGATTCCCTGTTGTGAAATTGATGATAAATGAACAGGTCAGTTTGGTCCAGTGGAGTATGTTTTGTGTCTCCACGTGATTAGTTTGGTTTTTGTGTGTTCTGATACTCTGCTCTTAAATTTTGAGTTGTAAATTTTATGAGACAATTGTTGCTCAGATATTTTTTTTGTCTTGTTTCCCTAACTGTGCTGAAAACGTCTGTGAGAATTTGTAATATTGATCAACACTGCCATCTCGTGGGCAAAATGAATATATCTAATATAATAATTCGCACCTCCAACGTTGACTCTGTGGCATTATTTTACTATTTTATTTTACTAAATAATACCATTTTATTATTTTACTAAATATTCCTTTGCACTAACATGCTGAAAGAATATATTTGTATCAGTATCTTAGATGCAGGCAGTTGGAATGTGTTGTTTTCCATCCCTGGTCTAAACATAGGGTTCCCTCGGATAGGCATTAGTTCTGTTGCTTCATCCTATGCCCAAAATGCTATTTAAACACCGTAGTGCCTTCAGCAAAGGCCACAGCATTACCTCTCCCCCAAGGCTCTTGTGTTTGGTTAAAGGGATTTTTGCTGGAAGCAGATGACATCTCTCAGAAGTAGCCCTGTCACCAAGACCCTGAAGCAGCAGCAACACGAAACGCTGGCCGTCGGCTTGGGACAAAGGGGTGAAGAGAATATGGCACAGCACATGTTCCTGTAGTGCTGACAACAGAAAGTACCGACATTAAAAGATAAGTGTCTGTACGAGATCATGATACTATCACTTTAATATTTCTACTACTACTACTTAACATTTGGGATATTCTTTTGCTTGCTGTCCCTCTGTTGAATACGTGGACAAGCATTTTTGCACCAAGTGATTACATTAAGCAGGAGCAATTGCATTTGAAAAATTAAAGTAAAAAAATAGAACAATGAAGAATAGTTTTTGAAGAGTCAGTAATTGACCAGAAGTGGAAGGTTTTTCGGCCAATGAAGAAGAGAAGATCTTATTGATCTGGTCAGCTCTGGTAGATTTTGAGTACATATGAGCTCTTTGAGGCCTTTTTCTTTCTAAAATTGATCCGCAGACAGTGGAAGCAATACTGCCAGTGTTATAACCTGTCTTGAACATTTTCAGTTTGTGGAATTTCTTGTATAGTGTATTCTTGCGTGTACTTCGTGTTAGCCAAGCCTCGCTTTGATCTCCCTGCTTCATTTCCTACTTGTGACATCATCAGCCTACTCCTTTATAAGGACCCAGGGAGCTTTCCTGCATTGCCTTTGCAACAGGTCTATTTTCCTTTTTCTTGTACTGTTGTGTGATTTTGAGGGAACTGGTCTTCTTGTTATGCTGTGCCTTTGGGCACAGCCTTGAGCCCTGGTGTGAGTGGTTTTGGTTTGAATCTGTATGGATTACTTCCCTGTTAGGTTTGCTCTCAAGCAAAGCCCTCTTCTATTTCTCTGTGTGTGTTGTTCTGCTTTAAACCTGTATGGATTACTAGCTTGTTAACTTTGCTTCCAAGCAAAGCCCTGTTCTGTTTTTCTGTGTGGTTCTGCTTTGAACCAGAATAGATTCTTTTCTTGTTGTCTAAGCTCTCCAGCTTAAGCCTGTTCTGTTTCCTTGTGTGATTTCCCTTGTTACCTTTCACTGTTCAGAGAGCTGGTTGTTTCCAGCCCAGCTGCTTTCCTTGATTACCTTACTCCCGTGTAGTTGGGTGTGCTCTCTCTGCCTGCCTTTCCTTTCCCTTCCTGGCTGAGTTCTGGTAAGAACATTGTTTGTTTTCCCTTTGTTTGCTTTAAACTTTTGTCTGCAGTGTAAGCCCTGCTTCTTCCTCATGTGTTTTAGAAGCAGCCCTTCCCGTTAGCCTGCTTTAACTCTTTCCTGTGTTTGTCTCCTGATTCTTGTGAGCATTGCTTCTTATCTGATCTGTGTATGTAAAGGCAGTTTTCCCTGTTTGCTTACTTTTCCCTTTGTCTCTAATGTCTGTTATTTGACTCTATGGTACAGCCTAGAGCAGTGATGGCGAACCTTTCAGAGACCGAGTGCCCAAACAGCAACAAAATACTGAATTATTTATCGCAAAGTGCTGGTACTCATTATGGGCGGGGTCACCACATGACTCCACCCCTATGATAGCCACACCTCTTACACCAGCCATGGCGCATGTAAACAGACATCATTGAAAATATTATACTAGTATAGGAGAAAAAAAATAACATGATTTTCTTTCATTATAAATCATTTCTTAAGCTGTTACAGCTCCAGTATACCCAGTGCAAAATATGACAGCAGATGTAAATTCTCAAATTGGACATATTCCAAACACTAAAATGAAAATAAAATGATTTTTTCTACCTTTGTTGTCTGGTGACTTTGTTTTTCTGATCATGCTGGCCCAGTATCCGATTCTGCTGCTATCTGTCCTCTTAACTCCGTTTCCAGGGCTTCCTTTCCATTTATTTCTTTACTTTCCTCCTTTCTTCTTCATTTCTGCCCTCCATCCATGTCCAGCAACCCTCCGCTCCCCTCCAGCCACAGATGTCCAGCCACCCTCCTCTCCCCTTCAGCCACCCTCCTCTCCCCTCCAGCCACAAATGTCCAGCCACCCTCCTCTCCCCCTGCCCTCCCTCTCAGCACCCAGCATTAGGCCTCCCTCCCACCCAGCATCAGGCCGGCTTCCCTCCCACCCAGCACACAACATCAGGCCTCCCTCCCAGCACCCAGCAACAGCACCCAGCACCAGGCCTGCCTGCCTGCCTCCCTCCAACCAACCAAACAAGCATCAGGCCGCCCGCCCGTCCTCCCTCCCAGCACCAGGAACCCCCTCTTCCTCTGAAATTTAAAAAGCGTACCGTCCTCGGGGGTTAAGGCGGCGTGCGTCGGCAGCGAAGCGCGTGTTCTTCGCTCGGCGCGCCTGTTACATCTGTGCTCACCTCGCCCTCTGGTGGCCAGAACCGGTGGCTGCTGTGGACCGTCACCCGTTCCAGATTTCAGCCCAGTCCGGTCTGGATTTTCCAGGCTGCCAGGTTTGCTTGTGCTGTTTGAGCCTGCACAGCACCCGTAGCTGCCTGGTGATTGCAGCAGCTGAGTTCCAACTGCTGCTGGGCTTATTAGCCATTCTGAAACCTGGCTGTTTTGCCTTTGCATTGCGTCTTAGGCCCTGGTCGTGGGTGCTTGTGCACTTCTGCCTGAGAGACTTTGTCTGGACCTGTTTCTGTGTTTGCTGGTTTCCTGCCTTTTGAACCTTGCCTGATCCTGGACTTTGCTTTGCTTGCCGCCTGCCTTTTGAACCTTTGCCTGGACCTGGACTTTGTTTTTGCTTGCAGCTTGCCTTTTGAACCTTTGCCTGGACCTGGACTTTGTTTTGCTTGCCGCCTGCCTTTTGAACCTTTGCCTGGACCTGTCTTCTGCTTGCGGGCGGACCACCAGAGACCCTGCCTGGATTTGCCGGTACGTCTGTTCTGCCTTGCTTCTGGTGTGGGGTGGTTTTGCCTGCCACTGCTGCTCCTCGGCAGTGGCCCAAGGGCTCACAAACCCAGTTCCTGTTTAGTGAACGTGACAGCGCCTTTGGCCTTCCCTTTTGTTTCTCAAGCTCTGGGCCCGCCCCATAGGCGGGCCCAGAGCTTGAGAGACAGAAAGGAAGGCCGAAGGTGCGCCGCACGAAGAAGGTAAAATTATGTATAATCATACCTGATAATTTTCTTTCCATTAATCATAGCTGATCAATCCATAGACTGGTGGGTTGTGTCCATCTACCAGCAGGTGGAGATAGAGAGCAAACTTTTGCCTCCCTATATGTGGTCATATGCTGCCGGAAACTCCTCAGTATGTCGATATCAAAGCTCCATCCGCAGGACTCAGCACTTAGAGAATTACACCCACGAAGGGACACTCTGCCCAGCTCACCACCGCCGAAACGGGGGAGGGGAATTAACCCAGCTCATCCCCACACAAGTGGGGGAGGGGAATCCGTCCAGCTCATCCCCGCGGAGCGGGGGAGGGACACCACACCCGCCGATGCGGGGGGATCTGGCTTATCCTGCAACCGCAACCGCGGGAGGAGCTGACTGACCCCAACACCGCCGAAGCGGGAGGGGTACAAAGCTGCCCTACAGCCGCACGAAGCGGGAGGGAGTGCCGGCAGAATTTATGTCTCAATCCAGCCCCGTAAAACGGAGGGGAGAGGAATGCAGCAGCTCACTGTAACACAAAGTCGTCTCAACTCTTGAAGAATCCAAGTGAAAGAAGAACTTGAACACGAAGTCCTCCTGAAGTAACTGAAGGCTAAACTTGAACCTAAAATTCAACCAGAATATAAACAGTACAGATATCTGGGAGGGGCTATGGATTGATCAGCTATGATTAATGGAAAGAAAATTATCAGGTATGATTATACATAATTTTACCTTCCATATCATCAAGCTGATCAATCCATAGACTGGTGGGATGTACCGAAGCAGTACTCACCCAGGGCGGGACATAGAAATCCCTGACCTCAACACTGAAGCTCCAAACCGGGCCTCCGCCCGTGCAGCCACAGTCAAACGGTAATGCTTGGAGAATGTATGAGCCGAAGCCCACGTTGCCGCCTTGCATATCTCTTCCAAGGAGACGGATCCGGCCTCTGCCCTCGAGGCCGCCTGAGCTCTCGTGGAGTGAGCCTTCAGCTGGATAGGCGGCACCTTCCCCGCGGCCACATAAGCCGCTGCAATGGCTTCCTGGACCCATCTTGCCACTGTAGGCTTAGCAGCCTGCAGACCCTTACGAGGACCTGCAAACAGGACAAACAGATGATCCGATTTCCGGAAATCATTGGTCACTTCCAAGTATCTGATGATGACTCGTCTCACATCCAGATATTCAAGAGCGGAGTACTCCTCTGGGTAGTCCTCCCTACGAAAGGAAGGGAGACAGAGCTGCTGATTCACATGGAAGCGAGAACCAATCTTGGGCAGGAAGGAAGGCACTGTGCGAATAGTCACTCCTGCCTCAGTGAACTGCAGAAAAGGCTCTCGACATGAGAGCGCCTGGAGCTCGGAAACTCTTCTGTCTGAAGTGATAGCCACCAAAAAGACTGCTTTCAACGTCAGGTCTTTCAGAGATGCCCTCGACAAGGGTTCCAAAGGCGGCTTCTGCAATGCTCTTAGCACCAGGTTGAGATTCCACGCAGGCACCACTGAGTGCAGAGGAGGGCGCAGGTGATTAACTCCCTTGAGAAAGCGCACCACATCTGGCTGCGAAGCCAGGGAAGCACCCTTCAGGCGGCCCCTGAAGCAAGCCAGAGCCGCTACCTGGACTTTAAGGGAACTGAGCGACAGGCCTTTCTCCAGACCTTCTTGCAGGAACGCCAACACTGAAGAAATTGGAGCAGTGAAGGGAGAAAGTGAGCCTGCTTCACACCATGCTGCAAAGATATGCCAAACCCTGGCGTAAGCAGTAGAAGTAGAGCGCTTCCTCGCTCTCAGCATAGTGGCGATGGCCTTGTCTGAGAAGCCCTTCTTCCTCAGACGCTGCCGCTCAATAGCCAGGCCGTAAGACCAAAGCGAGAGGGATCCTCCATCACCACGGGACCCTGATGTAACAGGCCCTGCTCCACTGACAGCCGCAGAGGATCGTCGACTGAGAGCCTGAACAAGTCCGCATACCAGGGACGTCTGGGCCAATCCGGACCCACCAGGATTACCCTGCCGGGATGCTTTGCCACCCGGTCTAGCACCCTGCCCAACATGGGCCAGGGCGGGAACCCATAGAGGAGCTCTTGTGTCGGCCACTGTTGGAGAAGAGCATCTACTCCCAGGGATCGAGGGTCCCGTCCTCTGCTGAAAAAGCGCGGCACTTGGCCATTGGCCGATGACGCCATCAGATCTAGGCTCGGCTGGCCCCAGCGCTTCGTGATGTCCAAGAACGCCTGAGCAGATAGTTGCCACTCTCCGGGCTCCAAGGTATGGCGACTGAGAAAGTCCGCCTTGACATTCATGACTCCGGCAATGTGGGCCGCTGAAAGCTGCTCCAGGTTCGCTTCCGCCCACTGGCAAAGACTCATAGCCTCCTTGGCTAGAGGGGCGCTCTGGTACCTCCCTGGCGGTTGATATAGGCCACAGCCGTGGCATTGTCCGACAGGACCCGTACAGGCTTCAACACCAGTACCGGGATGAACTCCAATAACACCAACCGAATGGCTCTGAGTTCCAGGAGGTTGATAGACCACTTGCCTCTGCAGGAGACTAGAGCCCCTGCGCTGTCCTTCCCAAGCAGTGGGCTCCCCAGCCCATCAAAGAGGCGTCTGTCGTGACGACAATCCACTCCGGGGTCACCAGAGGCAATCCTGCAGACAACTTGTCTGTCTGCGTCCACCAGCTCAGCGCCTTGCGCACTGCTGGGTCCACGGGAAGGCGCACAGCATAATCCTCCGACATCGGAGTCCAGCGCAGCAACAGAGATAGCTATAGTGGTCTCATATGAGCCCTGGCCCAGGGCACTACTTCCATCGTGGCCGTCATAGAGCCCAACAGCTGCACGTAGTCCCAAGCCCGAATAGGAGAGGCTACTAGGAACTAGTCCACCTGAGCCTGAAGCTTGACAATCCGATTGTCTGGCAGGAACACTCTGCCCACTTGGGTGTCGAATCGAACTCCCAGATACACCAGGGACTGAGTCGGGCGCAGCTGGCTCTTCTTCCAGTTGATGATCCATCCCAGGGAGCTCAAAAGAGCAACTACCCGGTCCATAGCTTTGCCGCACTCTGCATAAGAGGGGGCTCGGATCAACCAGTCGTCCAGATAAGGATGGACTTGTACTCCTTCCTTTAGCAGGAAGGCCGCTATGACCCCCATTACTTTGGAAAAGGTCCGCGGAGCAGTAGCCAACCCGAAAGGGAGGGCTCTGAACTGGAAGTGTCGTCTCAGGACTGTAAAACGCAGAAAGCGTTGGAGAGGAGGCCAGATGGGAATATGCAGGTACGCTTCCTTGATGTCCAAGGAAGCCAAGAACTCTCCTGCCTTCACTGCCGCTATAACAGAGCGGAGAGTCTCCATGCGAAAGTGCCTCACTTTCCAGGCCCGATTGACCCCTTTGAGGTCGAGGATAGGCCGGACAGAACCTCCTTTCTTTGGAACCACAAAGTAAATGGAGTAACGTCCCTTGCCAATCTGATTTTTTGGCACCGGAACGACCGCACCCAGGCGGATCAGGTTGTCCAAGGTCTGCTGCACTACCACAGCTTGACCGGAGACTTGCAGGGAGAGAGTACAAACCCGTCTCTTAAGGGTTGGCAGAACTCTAGCTTGTAGCCGTCTCTGATGACTTCCAGCACCCACGCGTCTGATGTTATAGTGGTCCATTCGCCCAGAAACGAGGACAGCCGTCCTCCAATCTGCACTGGGGCGTGGACCAAGGCCCCGTCATTGGGTACGAGACCCTGGGGGAGGACCGGAGGGAGCACCTCCGGGACGGCGGTCTCTGCGAAAGGAATGCTGCTTGGGGGAGAAATTCCTCTTGAAGGAAGAGGGGGCAGAGGAACCCGACTTGCCCGGGCGGTATGGAGGTATCGGGACGAGTACTAACCCGAGCCCTGACCTCTGGTAATTTCTTGCCCTTAGACGTGCCGAGATCGGTCACGATTTTGTCCAGCTCGACCCCAAAGAGCAGCTTGCCTTTAAAGGCAATCTAGCCAGGCGGGATTTAGAGGCGTGGTCAGCAGACCAATGTTTCAGCCAAAGCCACCGCCGCGCAGAGACTGTCTGAGCCATGCCTTTAGCTGAGGCTCTCCAGACATCATACAGCAAGTCTGCCAAATAGGCTAAGCCCGATTCCAGGGCCGGCCAATCAGCCCTCAAGGAATGATCTGAGGGGGAAGCCCGCTGCACCATAGTCCGGCACGCCCTGGCCACATAGGAGCCGCAAACTGAGGCCTGCAAACTTAAAGCAGCTGCCTCCAAGGACGACCTTAAGGCCGCCTCCAATCTTCTGTCTTGGGCGTCTTTTAGGGCCGTGCCACCTTCCACCGGCAACACCGTTTTCTTAGTCACCGCAGTGATTAAAGAATCCACGGTAGGCCACAGATAGGCCTCACGTTCACTCACAGCCAAAGGATAGAGGCGGGACATAGCCCTAGCCACTTTAAGGCTCGTTTCTGGGACATCCCATTGAGCCGCAATTAAGGTGTGCATGGCATCATGCACGTGGAAGGTTCTAGGCGGGCGCTTCGTCCCCAGCATAATGGCAGAGCCAACAGGGGCTGAGGGAGAGACGTCCTCCGGAGAGGAAATCTTCAAAGTGTCCATGGCCTGTAACAACAGGTTGGGCAAATCCTCTGGGCTAAAAAGCCGCGCTGCAGAGGGGTCATCCGCTCCATCCGAGCGGGGATCTATCTCCTCCAAGGAATCCGCAAAGGATCGTTGGGAGACCTCAGACACGCTGCCCTCATCTACATCGGAGGAGACAAAAGTCCTCCAAGGCCTGGAAATCAACCCGAGGGCGTTTACCTCTGGGAACCTCAACCTCTTTATCAGAAGAGGGAGCAGGGGCAGCGTTTTGCATGAGGAAAGCCTGATGCAGCAGCAAAACAAACTCGGGGGAGAAACCCCCCAGACTGTGCACTTCCGCAGCCTGGGCAACAGCCCTAGACGCACTCTCAACCGGCGCTCGCAATAGGGGGGGGAGAGACATGCTGCGCATCCAAAATGGCGTCCGGCGCGAAACTCCGTGAAGGAGCCGCGCGGGAAGAACGGCGCTTAACTTTAGCCGCTTTTGTGCCGTCGCCCAAATTAAGGGCGTTCATGGCATTAATGTCTCCAACCTCAAGGGCGGCCCACGAAGAAGCCGTCCGAGCCGCGTGGCCGGCCAAGATGGCGGAGGCGAGGAGCGGGGGATGGGCGTTTATGGCGGGAAAAAAACCGCCACGCCGGAGGAACGACCGGGACATTCATCGGTCACTAAACTATCACCCATCAAGGGCGAATCAGGTTGTAAAACCCCCGCATCCCCTCTAGAAGCGCTCCAGCGATCCGGGGAGCGACCCTTTGCGCCCTCGCCCTCCGACGCCATTGCCACGAGGAGAAGAATCGGGGAACCCCCTGCCCGCTATAAAAAGGTAAAATTACCTGCTTGCCGCTCCGAGCTGTAACGAACTGGTGTCCCAGTGAGTAGCTGCAATGAACGTTTAAAGAAACGTCGAATTAAACGCCTTTAAAGACGTTTAAAAATATATATATATATTTTTTTTTTTAAACGGAGCCAGCGGGAGGGGGGAGAAAAGGAGGGACCTGGCACCACCAGGTTTGCACTTGCTCAAAAGAGCCCTCAACCCCAGGCCTCAACAAAACCTAAGGATTAGGCTTGGAGGCCTAGCCAGAGCTGCTGCTGTGTGTGACCACCACCTGCTGAGATAGAGAACATACTGAGGAGTTTCCGGCAGCACATGACCACATATAGGGAGGCAAAAGTTTGCTCTCTATCTCCACCTGCTGGTAGATGGACACAACCCACCAGTCTATGGATTGATCAGCTTGATGATATGGAAAGGCCCGTTTCTGAAACCAATGAAACGGGCGCTAGCAAGGTTTTCCTCGGAGTGTGTATGTTTGAGAGAGTGTGTGTGAGTGACTGTGTGAGAGAGAGTGAATGTGCGAGTGTGTGTGTGTGACAGAGAGTGAGACTGGGTGTGAGTGTGTCTGTGAGAGACAGTGTGTGTGTGAGAATGAGAGTGTATGCCGTATGCCATGGGTCCCCCTCCCTCCCAGTTCCAGGGTCATCCTCCCCCTCCCTCCGAGCTCTAGGGTCATCCCCTCCCTCCAAGTTCCAGGGTCATTCCCTCCCTCCTAGGGTTATCCCCCCCTCCCTCTGAGTTCCAGGGTCGTCCCCTCACTCCCTCCGAGTTCCAGGTTCCCCCCTCCCTCCCTCCAAGTTTCACAACCCACCAGTCTATGGATTGATCAGCTTGATGATATGGAACACGCGTTTCGCTGCCGCTGCACGCTACCTTAACCCCGAGGACGGTACGCTTTTTAATTTTCAGAGGAGGAGGGGGGTTCCTGGTGCTGGGAGGGAGGGAGGACAGGCAGGCGGCCTGATGCTTGTTTGGTTGGAGGGCGGGAGGGAGGCCGAACTGATGCTCGGAGGGAGAGTGGGCGGACCAGCGACGGCACGTGTGCCATAGGTTTGCCATCACTGGCCTTGAGTGTATTTCTATAGTTGGCTCCCCTTTACTCTTGAGTGCTGCGTGGCCAGCCTTGTGTATTTTTATGAGTGGCTTCCCTTTTCCATTGAGTGCTGTGTGGCCCAGCCTAGTGTATTCCTATGAGTGACTTCCCCCCCCCCCCCCCCCCCCCCCCCCCCCGAGTGCTGTATGGTACTGCCTAGAGTGTATTCCTATAGTTGGCTCCCCTTTTCCCTTGAGTGCTGCGTGGCCAACCTTGTGTATTTTTATGAGTGGCTTCCCTTTTCCCTTGAATGCTGTGTGGCATAGCCATGAGTGTTCCTCTGTGTGGCCTTGTCTTGAGTTTTTCCTGTGTGCTTTCTGTTTGAGTTCTTGTTGTGAGGTTTCTGGTTGTGTTTGAGTGGATTGCTTTTTCATTTGGCTGTCTACTAGCGCAGCCTTGAGCGGTCTCTCTGTGTGGCACAAGTGGTCCGTTCTTCTGTTTAGCTGTCTTCTAGCACAGTCCTGTGCATCCTCTCCGTTTGAGTCTGTGGTTCTTTTGTTTGCGGTGACTACTAGCTTAGCCTTGAGCTGACTCTCTGAATGGCACGAGTGGACAGCTCTTCCGTTTAGCTGGACTACTAGCTCAGCCTTGAGCTACCTGTGATTTCTGTTTGACTTGGTTAGGATTATTCGTTTATAGCTGTGGATCTAGTACAGCCCTGAGTGTCCTCTCTGTTCGGTTCTGTTTGTGCTTCAGTGGGTGGTTCTTCTGGATAGCTGGGACTACTAGCCCAGCCCTGTGCTACCTCTCTGTGTGAGGTCTGTTTGACTTGGTTAGGACTATTCATTTATAGCTAGGGTTCTAAGCCCAGTGCTGTGCTGCTTTCCTGTGTGGTTTTCTTATCTTTTACTTGTGGTTTCTACCACGTGAATCTAGTGGGGTTGTCTCTCCCCCTTCAGTTTCTTTTTGCCTGTGTGTAGGATCTTTTGACCCCTTGTTTGTGGTTCTGTTTAGTGCAGTGTGTGTGCACTGCTTGAGTAGTACTTGCTCAAGAGATTCTGTTCTGTTTCTTTTCCCTTCCCTCTGGTATGATTTGGTTCCAGTTTGGCCATGAGGCCCATACACTTGGACTCTGTATGAGTGGGTTCCGGATCGGCCATGAGGCCCGCCTGAGTGGTCTATCTCCCTTTTCTGGTGGTGCGTGTTGCTTGTCTTGAGTGTGCTCTATTTGCCACGTCTGGTATCCTGTTTGTATTCAATGCCTGGTTTGCCTCTGCTCTGCGCCTACCCAGAGGACTTGTCTGCTGCAGCCTAGCTCAGGCCAAGGGCTCACCATCCTGGGGTACGTGAGATCCTGATGCCCTGCTCCCTCAAGTTGCTTTCGTGTATCATGGCCAGGTACACGACAGCAAAGGAGGAGCGATTTATCATTTTTCCCAAGACTGGTACAATCTGAAATTTGTCCAGAAACTGCAGAGGAATATGTGCTATTTCTTGCCTGGTCTATAAGAAACAGTATTGATAAGCCTGTAAAGAGCCTGCCTGCCCCATTAGGATTTTTTTTTTTTTTACTTTGCAATTGGATTTTTTCCGGCTGCCCACGTCAGGAATTTGAGCATTGCTTAGGATTATCAATAGAAATCAAACAAAATAAAATATGGAAAAGAAAATAAGATGATACCTTTTTTATTGGACATAACTTAATACATTTCTTAATTAGCTTTCGAAGGCTGCCCTTCTTCCTCAGATCGGAGGCGCAGAGCAGAGGCAAACCAGGCCTTGATAACCTTTAAGAGTGGACTAACACGGCTACCACACCTCTCTACTTAGCATTGCTTAGTAAATTATGTATTTATTTTTAGGATGAGTAATGAGAAAGCTAATGTCAACACTTTATTCCTTCCTGGCGAGTCATGATATGGCTCTCTAGTGATAAGGGCATTCTTTTTACAGCTCAACAGGAAGTGAAAGTTTTTTTTTATACTGTACCAATTTCACACCTTTATTACAACTGAGAGAACATAGAAGGAACTAGTGGAATGTTGAAGACTGAAAATGAAGATTGTAATCTCTGAGTACAGGAAACTGGATTAGATTTGGTTCAAAGCCTTTCATTAGCTCTCCAGAGTCCAAGAAGTATGTCTAGTAAAAGGTCAGAATTAACATTAAATGAGATTAATTACTGAAAGGATTATGAAAGCATTTTCTTTTGTGTATGCGTTCTGCAAACTTTAAGAGTAATGTTTTATGAGACGAAGGAAACCTAATCGCTGTGTTATAGTCTTATCATTTACAGGTGGTTGCAGCCCTCCCAGACAAGGCTGAGGGATCATTGCATCAGCTGTAGTTTCAAATCAGGGTTTACCCCAGGTGTTTTGTAGAAATAACTGCTTGAAGCCAAAATGGAGAGGAGCCTAGCTGGTGTCAGTTATACAGTGATCAAGTGTGAAGGGGTACCTTCCAGGTTCCACACTCCCCATTAGCAGAAAACACTACTTTAACCACTACTGAACAGCGACACCTGCTGGAACATTTAGTATTACCATCTACCTGAAGGCTATCTTAAGAGATGGGTGAAGAATTGAAATGAAATCCCCATGGACTCTTGCACCAAAGGACTGGAAGGAACTGATTCTCTCCTAAAATTTACAGTAACAGTAGAGGGCATTGCCTTACTTGTTTTTGTGCTATACTTAAGTATTCACTGGTTAATTTGAGTCATGAACTGTTTCACTACATTTCTGTCTGTGCCAAATGCAGTTGCAGAAAGACTTTTTTGTTATGAGATTCTATGGCAATAAGTTAGAATGTTAAACCCTGAATTTCTCATAGTAGCAGAGAATTTTGTTCTGCTAATGTTGTTAGTGAAAGAAGACATTTGTTCAGTGAAACTTCGCCATGGGAACTAAATACTTCACCTGAATCCAGTAATGTCCAATTATTGGATTTATGTTAAGATGCTGCTTAATAGAAATATGTGTGTGTGTGTCATATACCCAAGGTAAATGAGATTCCAGAAAATTACCCATTGGGAGAGAATACCTTAATGAGTTTCTTAGATTATGAAGTTGTTAGTATCTATTATGTTGCTTTGCCTGGAAGTGCTTGCTGCTGGTCCAGAAAAAAAAGTGTTACTCTAGGCAACTGCCTAGTCTGCCCTAATTTTGTTTAAATGCTTTTTCCTTCACTATATAGGAGAAAGGTTGTTAGCTCTCATACTAAGATAAAATTAGAGAATTATCACCCTGAGATTTTTATAAGACTGATCATAGCTTATTTAATAGCTTTTGGATTTAGAGATAAGCTTTACAAGTAGGAGGAATTATAATATGTATTTTGATTGTAGAATTTGTTTAAGTCTTTACATATTTGCTCTAGTATGTTTTCTAACAAGTTAGTCCAAGAAATGTGAAATGAGTGGAAGAAAGATACTGTGAACAGATTAAAGTCCTCAAGATGGATGTTGTCAAAAATTATTCCTACGGGATATCATCATGACAAGAGGAGGGAATTGTGGAACTGGTAAACATAGGGTTAAATATCTTTGGTCTGTAAAACAGCAGAAATTCTCTCTGGGTTACAAGAGATAAACTTGCAGCTCTCAGCCCCTCCATCAACCTTGTGAGAAAGCTATTTAAATTTCACTGAGCTGCTTAGCTGTAGTTAAGGGGTCCTATGAAGAAACGTAAACATCTCCAAGACAAGTTTTAGTGCCAATTGTTTTATTTTCCATTCTGTTTCTGAAAGAACAATTTAGATATATTAATAATTATTCTTGTTCTCTTATCAGGTTGAGAATCGTTACCTAAGATACATTTTGGGCTTTTTTCCCCTGAAACTCATCTATTTTTGCTAATTGTCAAAGTTTCTTTTCTATTTTGTTGATTTATTGAACTGAATTTTAGCTGACCTTATGATGTAATCCTGTTTTGTCTATATAAACTGTACTTTGTGTCTAGCAACAAGCTTATGGAAGAAATCTGACTTCTGTCAGTGTTTGATTTCATGTACTTTCATCTGCCATGGCAAATTTCCCACTGAATAAAGGAAACTGACCAATTTGTTTTAATGTATTAATTAAGCAGCAAGAATCAACAGGATTAAAGGACGATTGCACAACATTAGATTTTTAATTTATACTCTTGAAATGACAATCAGCATTATACCAAGTCATTGTATAAAAAAATTGCCTTACTATTTGACAAAATCTAAATTTCAACATCAACATCACAAGTCCACAACCTAAGCAATGTCAACAATTCAACAGCAGATACAATCGGGACCATATGGTCCAAAAGGCAGCAGTAACGCAGTGAGTGAAACCTGACACTAGTTTTTGACTGCACCAACAACCATTTCATACCTGTGGGAGGTCACATCCAACGCCACCTGGCAATTAATTATGATAGACACTTTGGTGCTGAAGATAGTTCATACAGGTTATGCCTTGCATTTCATCACCAGGCCACCACTTTGATTTCCAAGGGTTCTGCTTCTTCTAGCACATCAGCTTTGACTTCAACTGGAAACAAAATGCCTCTTAACCATTCAGGCTGTAGGAACAGATGTTTCTATTCAAGGTATTTCCTTGTCATGAAAAAAGGAGAGACACCATGCCATTTTAGATCTCAGGAAGTTGAATCAGTTTATAATCAAGGAACATTTTTGAATGACATTAGCAATTATCTTTCCTTTCCTTCAAAGGGATGCATGGCTCTCTCACATACCAATCTGTCTGTCCTCAAGAAAGTACTTCAGAGTCCAACTAGGCAGTAGCCACTATCAGTACAGCACCCAGAGTGTTCACCAAGTGTGTAGTTGTTGTGGTGGCTCATTTACACCAGAAGGATTATCAAGGCTATCCATACCTGAATGACTGGTTACTGGCAGCGTCCTCTCCAAAGGCCAATCTTCAGGCGTTGCATGCGATGATGCGTCTTCTCACCGATCTCTGGCGAGGCTCCCAGAACAGATATTTCAGGACTTAGTCTCCTTGGTATGCCATGTACAATCTGTCCATTTCGCCACAACCAGGACTCTCCTTCGGCTGTTGGATCACATGGCAGCCACTATGAATGTGCATCCATTAACAAGACTCAATATGCACCCACTTCAGTGACACCTGAAACGATGCTGGATTCAGTATCTTCAACCGTTAAATACACAAATGTCAATATTGCTCTTAAAAATGTCCCCTTAAAATAAGTAAAAGTAATCTCTCCTTTCACTGGTACACATAGAAAACATCTTCACCTAAAAGAGATGATTGTATTTTGAGCATGTTTTAGAGAAGTGGTTTTCATAAGTCAAAATAATAAAAATAAATATTCTCTTTCATGCAAATCTCTAATTTCTTTAAACATAATTAAATAGGCTATAAACCCCTAATGCAGACCATTGGTTTTCTTATATTTTGTCCTTGTGATGACATACTGTGACAAAACTGGAAATAGTGAGACAGAATAATAGGAGCTTATTAAATAACATTATAATTGTGTTCGCATTTGGGTAATAACTGAGAAAATACTGTTAAAAATATATTAGAATGCATGAAGTAGACTTGGTTAACTTCTGCTGTATATCAACTAGTAGTAAATAATAGTAATAAAAAAAATATCAAGTGCATTTTTATAATACACCACTTCATTCCACAAAACAAAAAGGAGCAAGTTCCCACAAACCATCTTTCTCTTTTGATCTTGGCAAAGGGAAAAAAAAATGATTTTAAATGCTCCCAGGTTTCAAACTAATGTTTGATGTGGGATATAAATGTCATAAATAAGTAAATAAATAGAAACTAATGTAGACCTCAATAGGTATACTCTGGAAGAAAGGCGGGAAAGAGGGGATACGATAAAGAAATTTAAATATCTCCATGGCATACAGGAGATGAGCCTTTTTCAAAAGAAGGAAAACTCTGGAATAAGATGGCATAGGATGAAGTTAAGAAGTTATAGGCTGAGAAGTAATCTAAAGAAATACTTTTTCATGGAAAGGGTAGTGGACATGTGGAATAGACTCCCGGTGGAGGTGGTGGACCCAAAGGACTGTCTGAATTTAAAAGAAATGCTATAAATACAATTCCCAACACTGTCTCTGGTATAAAACTACAAATCAAAAACACAAACCAGAGTAATGTAACAATTCAGAGAGGCTTTAAGTAGCAAGACCCAAGACACTCTACAACTAATACAAAAAAGAAAAACAATTCTTTAAGAAATTTTGTGTAAAGGAGAGATTCTCAGAGTATTAACTCACCCAAAGGACAGAGTAGTTCACAAGGTAAAACCTACTCCTAAGGGTGAATGAGTTTCTCAATCATTGAAATTCTCCCAATGAGAAGTGAGCAAAACCTATGCTCCCAATCCAAAACGTGACAAATAATCACAATATAATAAACAAAAAAGGTCTACCTACCTATATTCTCCATGAAAACACACAAATCAATTCTTACAAAGCTGTATATATATATATTTTTTTTTTTTCAAAATCTTGTTCATATCACTCATAACTCTAGCTCTTTTATAATGCAAAAGCACCTACTTACAAATTTGTTATGTCATGGCATATACTAATGCTTATGCCTGCTATAACATATAGGAGCCTCTCAAAAAGAGAGAAGCTAATTAGTACACTCTGTAACATGTACTATCCTATTCATGCTTATATGCTTGCTAAAAGATGGTTTTATTCATAGTAACGTAGTAGATGACGGCAGAAAAAGACCTGCACGGTCCATCCAGTCTGCCCAACAAGATAACTCATATTTGCTGCTTTTTGTGTATACCCTACTTTGATTTGTACCTATGCTCTTCAGGGCACAGACCGTATAAGTCTGCCCCGCACTATCCCTGCCTCCCAACCACCAGCCCCACCTCCCAACCACCGGCTCTGGCACAGACCGTACAAGTCTGTCCAGCACTATCCCCGCATCCCAACCACCAGTCCTGCTTCCCACCACCGGCTCTGGCACAGACCGTATAAGTCTGCCCAGCACTATCCCCGCCTCCCAACCTCCAGCCCCGCCTCCCGATCTTGACTAAGCTCCTGAGGATCCATTCCTTCGGCACAGGATTCCTTTATGCTTATCCCACGCATGTTTGAATTCCGTTACCGTTTTCATTTCCACCACCTCCCGCGGGAGGGCATTCCAAGCATCCACTACTCTCTCCGTGAAAAAATACTTCCTGACATTTTTCTTGAGTCTGCCCCCCTTCAATCTCATTTCATGTCCTCTCGTTCTACCACCTTCCCATCTCCGGAAAAGATTTGTTTGCGGATTAATACCTTTCAAATATTTGAACGTCTGTATCATATCACCCCTGTTTCTCCTTTCCTCCAGAGTATACATGTTTAGTTCAGCAAGTCTCTCCTCATACGTCTTGTAACGCAAATCCCATACCATTCTCGTAGCTTTTCTTTGCACCGCTTCAATTCTTTTTACATCCTTAACAAGATATGGCCTCCAAAACTGAACACAATACTCCAGGTGGGGTCTCACCAACGACGTATACAGGGGCATCAACACCCCCTTTCTTCTGCTGGTCACACCTCTCTTTATACAGCCTAACAACCTTCTAGCTACTGCCACCGCCTTGTCACACTGTTTCATCGCCTTCAAATCCTCAGATACTATCACCCCAAGATCCCTCTCTCCGCCCGTACCTATCAGACTCTCCCCACCTAACACATACGTCTCCCGTGGATTTCTACTTCCTAAGTGCATCACTTTGCATTTCTTCGCATTGAATTGTAATTGCCAAACCTTAGACCATTCTTCTAGCTTCCGTATGTCCTTTTTCATGTTTTCCACTCCCTCCGGGGTGTCCACTCTGTTACAGATCTTAGTATCATCCGCAAATAGGCAAACTTTACCTTCTAACCCTTCAGCAATGTCACTCACAAATATATTGAACAGAATCGGCCCCAGCACCGATCCTTGAGGTACTCCACTACTTACCTTTCGCTCCTCCGAGCGAATTCCATTCACCACCACCCTCTGGCGTCTGTCCGTCAACCAGTTCCTAATCCAGTTCACCACTTCGGGTCCTATCTTCAGCCCCTCCAGTTTATTTAAGAGCCTCCTGTGGGGAACCATGTCAAAAGCTTTGCTGAAATCTAAGTAGATTACGTCCATAGCTCGTCCCTGATTCAATTCTCCTGTCACCCAATCAAAGAACTCAATGAGGTTCGTTTGGCACGATTTCCCTTTGGTAAATCCATGCTGTCTCGGATCTTGCAACTTATTGGCTTCCAGGAAATTCACTATCCTTTCCTTCAGCATGGCTTCCATTACTTTTCCAATAACTGAAGTGAGGCTTACCGGCCTGTAGTTTGCAGCTTCTTCCCTATCACCACTTTTGTGAAGTGGGACCACATCCGCCGATCTCCAATCCCTCGGAACCTCTCCCGTCTCCAAGGATTTATTAAACAAATCTTTAAGAGGACCCGCCAGAACCTCTCTGAGCTCCCTCAATATCCTAGGGTGGATCCCATCCGGCCCCATGGCTTTGTCCACCTTTAGCTTTTCAAGTTGTTCATACACACTCTCTTCCGTGAACGGTGCTCTATCCACTTCAATCTCATTTGTACTTTTTGTAGTCCATCGCGGTCCTTCTCCAGGATTTTCTTCTGTGAAAACAGAACAGAAGTATCTATTTAGCAAATTTGCTTTTTCTTCATCATTATCCACATAGCGGTTCGCAGTATCTTTTAGTCTCACAATTCCCTTTTTAGTCATTTTCCTTTCACTAATATACCTGAAGAAAATTTTGCCACCCCTCCTCACATTTCTAGCCATTTGTTCTTCCGTTTGCGCTTTCGCCAGTCGTATCTCTCTCTTGGCTTCTTTCAGTTTCATCCGGTATTCCTCCTTGTGTCCCTTTCATGAGTTTTTTTGTATTTCTGGAACGCCAACTCTTTAGCCTTTATTTTCTCAGCCACTTGCTTGGAGAACCATATCGGTTTCCTTTTTCTCTTGCTTTTATTTACTTTCCTTACATAAAGGTTCGTGGCCCTATTTATAGCTTCTTTCAGTCTGGACCACTGTCCTTCCACTTCTTGTATTTCCTCCCATCCCATCAGCTCCTTCCTCAGGTATTCCCCCATTTTACTAAAGTCAGCATGTTTGAAATCCAGGACTTTGAGTTTTGAGTGGCCACCCTCCTCTTCAGCCGTCATATCAAACCAAACCGTTTGATGGTCACTGTTGCCCAGGTGGGCACCCACTCGGACATTTGACACATTATCCCCATTTGTGAGTACCAGATCTAGCGTCGCTCCCTCCCTCGTGGGTTCTGACACCATTTGTCTGAGTAAAGCACTTTGAAAAGCATCCACGATCTCTCTGCTTCTTTCCGATTTCGCAGACAGAACCGTCCAATCTACATCTGGCACATTGAAATCTCCCAACAACAGCACCTCTCTTTTCTTCCCCAACTTTTGAATATCAGCGATCAGATCTTTATCTAGGTCCTCCAAATGTGTCGGAGGTCTGTAGACAACACCCACATGGACCGAGGCTTTATCCTTTCTTTTTAAGGTGATCCATATCGCTTCTTCCTTTCCCCAGTTCCCTGTCATTTCAGTCGCTGTGATATCATTTCTCACATACAGAGCTACTCCTCCACCTTTACGCCCCTCTCTATCCTTCCTAAAAAGATTATATCCTGGTATGTTTACATCCCATTCATGGGAACCATTGAGCCATGTCTCTGTGATTGCAACTATGTCCAAGTCTGCCTCCAAGATTAGGGCATGAAGATGCAACAAAACTTAAGTATACAATCTTAAGTATTTAAATAAAGGCACATTTATGTTTGTGCCACCGGGTTTGTGAACTGAACCTGGCAGCCAAACTTCTTTAGGCGTTATTCAGCTCATATTCGAAAAAGCAATCACAAGTTCGACTCTGCAGGGTTTTGATCACCTGCAATCTTCCTCAGGAACTCTAATTAGAATATGTCTGAAATCAAGTGTAAAGATGCGCCACAATGAAGCAAACTGACGAGGCAAGACTTCCCTCGGCTGAACTCATGCTGACTCTGAACCGTTAAACCATGTTTGTCTACGTGTTCTGTAATTTTATTGTTTAAAATAATTTCCACTATTTTGCCCGGCACCGACGTCAGGCTTACTGGTCTGTAATTTTCCAGATCACCTTTGGAACCCTTTTTAAAAATCAGTATCACATTGGACACTCTCCAATCTTCAGGTACTATGGATGATTTTAACGACGGGTTACATATTACTAACAGCAGATCAGCAATTTCATGCTTGAGTTCTTTGAGTACCTTTGGATGTATGCCATCCGGTCCAGGTAACTTACTACTCTTTTAATTTGTAAATTTGGCTCAGTAAATCTTCCAGGTTCACTGAGATTTCTTTCAGTTCCTCTGCATCACCTTTGAAAACCATTTCCGGTACAGGCAGATCTCTTACATCTTCTTCTGTAAAGACAAGCAAAGAATTAATTTAGTTCTCCGCTATCGCTTTGTCCTCCCTGAACGTCCCTTTTGCTCCTTCCTGTTCTAACGGTCCCACGGATTCCCTTCCTGGCCTTTTGTTTCTGATGTACCTGAAAAAGTTGTTACTATGAGTTTTATCTTCTGTGGCAAGTTTCTCTTCATATTCTTTTAGCCTTCTTTGTTAATGCTTTGCATCTGACTTGCCAGTGCTTATGTTGCTTCTTAATTTCTTTATGTGGGTCTTTTTCCATTCTTTGAAGGACAATCTTTTGGTTGTAATAGCCTCTTTTACTTCACTTTTTAACCATGCTGGCTATTGTTTTCCCTTCTTTCCACCTTTGCAAATATGTGGAATGCATGTGGTCTGAGCTTCCAAGATGGTATTTTTGAATAACAGCCATGCCTGATTCAGTGTCCTAACCTTAGCAGACGATCTTTTCAGCTTCTTTTTAACCATTTTTCTTATCTTATTATAGTCGCACTTTCGAAAATTAAATGCAACTACAATAGATTTCCTTTGTGGGTTTATCCCAGATAGTAGCTCAGACTTGATCATGTTATGATCACTGTTGCCCAGGGGACCCCACACCACCACCTCTTGCACTGAAGGAATAACGTCTGAGTGATTCTCATATTCAGCTGAATCTTAATGAGAAACATGATGGTTTTTAAAAGAGATAAAAGTGATTGAAGGAGTGAATTACTTGTAAGGAAAATAATTAAACAAATAGTAAGGGCCTGAAACAGAAGAATGCCTGTGTGTCTGAAAGGTCCTTTGATTTTCTTTTTTTGGGTAGCAAGTGAAAAACATCAAACACAAATGGCAAGTGAGCGACTCACCTGCAAATGCGCAGTAGAGACTTCCCTCTCTGTCCCGCCTTTGCGTCAAGACGTGATGACGTCAGAGGGCGGAACAGAGAGGGAAACGGAGTCGGACTGTCGGACACTGCCGCTGGAGCCTGGAAACGAACATCACGCACACCAACCTCCACCCTCCCCCCCCATCCCCGCCGCTCCCCTCCGTATCGGGCCCCCTGCACTGACCTCTGGAGGTGAGAGGCGCTGTCAGGTCAGTGCAGGGGACCCGGCACGGAGGGAGCGCTGGCGAGGAGGGTAGCTGGACATGGGGGGAGAGAGCATGGTTGCTGGACATGGGGTGAGAGCAGGGCAGAGAGGAGGGTTGCTGGACATGGGGGGGGGGGGGGGGGGGAGGATCGGTGGACGGGGTGAGGCCAGGGGAGAGAGGATGGTTTGCAAAACACACCTCTCGCCCGTTTTAATGGGCTTAACGGCTAGTTAAACCTAAAAGTTACCTCTCGCCCGTTTTAATGGGCTTAATGGCTAGTTAAACCTAAAAGTTAATTTGGTACTGCACTCCTGCCTGAGACAAATAATTGGATAGGAATTAGGTTTAATTTTTTTTTGTTTGTACAGTCAGAGTAGTAGGTTCTCTTGGACCAGTGCCCTGGCTACTACTGAAAGAAAGATTTGTACCCACCGAAAGAAAGGTGCATAATCTGAGGTTCCATAGAATAAAGAAAAAGAGAACTGTGAAACAAGAGTAGAAAGAAGAGAAAAAGAAAAAATTAAGAAAATACTTATCTGTTGAGGAGTCCAGTGTAAAGGTCTGACCTAAACAATTAAACAAAGCACGAAGTATCAAATTCAAGGATTAATTAATGAAATTATCTAACATTCTGACTTAATTTTATACTGTTACTGAAGAGCTATTTATCTGATAGTGCTACAGATAGGTTAGAAATGTTTCCAAAATGTCTGTGTTTATGTTGCTGACATCGATGAGCACTGTAGAAAGAACAGCATGTAAATATTACTTTTTGCGTTTAAATGTTTAAAAAATAAACTTTTTTCGGGGGGGGGGGGGGGGGGGGAGGAACACCATTACAACTTTGTAACATCATTGCAGTACCTTGCTCTGCAACCAGGGAACTTACACTATACTGTGTGTTTGAAAGTAGAGAGCTGCATGGGAGCGGGGACAACAGGAATCCCGTTAAGGTCGGAGATCCTGCGAAAATGGTCCTGTGGAACCGTAAGGGTAACTGACCTGTGCTTTCCCTCCCGGCATAAACCTTGAAACCACCCTGGTGGTCTAGTAGCTTGCTTCTGGTCGGGGCAGGAAAGATCCCCATTCTTTCCTGGCCGCTGCTGCTGATCGTTCTTGCTACCGGCCGCCGCCGCCGCCGCCGCTTGTTTAAAATGGCTGCCGAGACTTCAAGCAGTGGCCTCGCGAGACTCCTGTAGTCTCGGTAGCCATTTTAAACAGACAGCGGCGGGAGGGCAGGAAAGACAGGGGATCTTTCCTGAGCAAGCCACTAGACCATCAGGGTGACTTCAGGTATGTGTAGGGAGGGCACCGAGGGGAGGAGGAGTCAGAGTGTGAGTGCAGGGAGGAGGGGAAAATGGGGGAAGGCGGTAACTTAGATTGAGGAGGTGGTACGAGGCTTGAAGCCAGTAGGCAGAGATTTCCGCTACACTGGTTCACTTCACCCAAAACAATAGCAAACGCCATAGAAAACAATGGTAAATGATTTTTAGAAATAAGGCACTGCCTATGCGTGGTCCATCTGTAAAAAGTCAAAAGCTGTTCCAGTTGGTTGGCAGTGTCTTAAAAGATAAGAGGACAAAATATTTTTTTTTACTTATTTGACAGCTTTTAAATTTATTTGAAAATGTCCCATGTAGGTATGTATATGTAGATGTAAATATCATGAAATAAAAACTGATTATCGCTAAAACAGCTTCAAAACTTATTGCTGGTAGAAACAGCACTGATAAAAGCTGTGTTTTGTGCTCATTTTTCTACACTGTTCTGTCCAATACAATAATACATGGCCAAATATCAGTGAGGAATCCTTGACCATCTTTAAATCTAGATTCCATATCATCATGCTGATCAATCCATAGACTGGTGGGTTGTGTCCATCTACCAGCAGGTGGAGATAGAGAGCAATCCTTTTGCCTCCCTATATGTGGTCATGTGCTAGCGGAAACTCCTCAGTATATCTCAGCAGGTGGTGGTCACACCCAGCAGCAGCTCTGGCTAGGCCTCCAAGCCTAATTTTTAGGTTTTGTTGAGTGCCTGGGGTTGAGGGCTCTTCTTGAGCAAGTGCAAACCTGGTGGTGCCAGGTCCCTCCTTTTCTCCCCCCTCCCGCTGGCTCCGTTAAAAAAAAAAAAAAAAAAAATTTTGGACGTCCTTAAGGGCGTTTATTTCGACGTTTATTTAAACGTTTATTGCAGCTACTCACTGGGACACCAGGTCGTTACAGCTCGGAGCGAGAAGCAGGTAATTTTTACCTTTTTATAGCGGGCAGGGGGTTCCCCGATTGATCTCCACGTGGCCTATGGCGTCGGAGGGCGAGGGCGCGAAGAATCGCTCCCCGGACAGCGTGTGCGCTTCTAGCGGGGATGCGGGGGTTTTAAAGTCTGATTCGCCCTTGGTGGGTGTCAGTTTGGAGGCCGGTCAGTGTCCCGGGTCTTCCTCCGGCGCGGCGGTTTTTCCCGCCATAAACGCCCATCCCCCGCTGCTCGCCTCCGCCATCTTGGCTGGCCACTCTGCTCGGACGGCTTCTTCTTGGGCCGCCCTTGAGCTGGGAGACGTTCATGCCATGGCCGCCCTTGATTTGGGCGACGGCAACAAAACGGCTAAAGTTAAGCGCCGTTCTTCCCGCGCGGCTCCTTCGTGGAGTGTCGCGCCGGACGCCGGTTGAGGGTGCGTCTAGGGCTGTGGCCCAGGCTGCTGAAATTCACAGTCTGGGGGGTTTCTCCCCCGAGTTTATTTTGCTGCTGCATCAGGCCTTCCTTATGCAAAACGCTGCCCCTTCTCCCTTGTCCGATAACGGGGTTGAGGCCCCCGGAAGTAAACGCCCTCGGGTGGATTCCCAGGCCTTAGAGGACGCTGTTTCCTCTGATGTAGATGAGGGCAGCGTATCTGAGTTCTCCAAACGGTCCTTTGGGGATTCCTTGGAGGAGACAGATTCCCGCTCGGATGGAGCGGATGACCCCTCTGCAGTGCGGATCTTTCGCTCAGAGGATTTGCCCAACCTGTTACTGCAGGCCATGAGCATTTTGAAGATTTCCTCGCCAGAGGACGTCTCTCCCTCAGCCCCTGTTGGCTCTGCCATTATGCTGGGGACGAAGCGCCCGCCTAGAAACCTTCCACGTGCATGATGCCATGCACACCTTAATTTCGGCTCAATGGGATGTCCCTGAAGCGAGCCTCAAAGTGGCTAGGGCTATGTCCCGCCTCTATCCTTTGCCTGAAAGTGAACGTGAGACCTTTATTTGTCCTACCGTGGATTCTTTAATCACTGCGGTGACTAAGAAAACGGCGTTGCCGGTGGAAGGTGGCACGGCACTAAAGGACGCCCAAGACAGAAGATTGGAAGCGGCTTTAAGGTCGTCCTTCGAGGCGGCTGCCTTAAGTTTGCAGGCCTCAGTTGGCGGCTCCTATGTGGCCAGGGCGTGCCTGACGATGGTGCAGCGGGCTTCCCCCTCGGATCCTTCCTTGAGGGCTGACTGGCTGGCCCTGGAATCAGGCTTGGCTTATTTGGCAGACTTACTGTATGATGTCTTGAAAGCCTCGGCTAAAGGCATGGCTCAGACAGTCTCTGCGCGGCGCTGGCTTTGGCTGAAACATTGGTCTGCGGACCACGCCTCTAAGTCCCGCCTGGCTAAGTTGCCTTTTAAAGGCAAGCTGTTCTTTGGGGTCGAGCTGGACAAAATCGTGACCGATCTCGGCACGTCTAAGGGCAAGAGGTTACCAGAGGTCAGGGCTCGGGCTAGTGCTCGCCCCGGTATCTCCAGAGGACGGTTTCAGGAAGCCCGTCGGTACCGCCCGGGCAAGTCGGGCTCCTCTGCCCCCTCTTCCTTCAAAAGGAACTTCTCCCCCAGGCAGCATTCCTTTCGCAGAGACCGCCGTCCCGGAGGTACGCCCTCCGGTCCTCCCCCAGGGTCTCGTACCCAATGACGGGGTCCTGGTCCATGGCCCAGTGCAGATTGGAGGACGCCTGTCCTCGTTTTTGGGCGAGTGGACCAGAGTAACTTCAGACCCTTGGGTGCTGGAAGTCATCAGAGACGGCTACAAGCTAGAGTTCTGCCGACCCTTAAGAGACGGGTTTGTACTCTCTCCCTGCAACTCTCCGGTCAAAGCCGTGGCAGTGCAGCAGACCTTGGACAACCTGATACGCCTGGGTGCGGTCGTTCCGGTGCCAGAAAATCAGATTGGCAAGGGACGTTACTCCATTTACTTTGTGGTACCAAAGAAAGGAGGTTCTGTACGGCCTATCCTCGACCTCAAAGGGGTCAATCGGGCCTTGAAAGTGCGGCACTTTCGCAAGGAGACTCTCCGCTCTGTTATAGCGGCAGTGAAGGCAGGAGAGTTCTTGGCTTCCTTGGACATCAAGGAAGCGTACCTGCATATTCCCATCTGGCCTCCTCATCAACGCTTTCTGCGTTTTGCAGTCCTGGGCTGACACTTCCAGTTCAGAGCCCTCCCTTTCGGGTTGGCTACTGCTCCGCGGACCTTCTCCAAAGTAATGGTGGTCATCGCGGCCTTCCTGCGAAAGGAAGGAGTACAAGTCCATCCTTATCTGGACGACTGGTTGATCCGAGCCCCCTCTTATGCAGAGTGTGGCAAAGCTGTGGACCGGGTGGTTGCTCTTTTGAGCTCCCTGGGGTGGATCATCAACTGGGAGAAGAGCCAGCTGCGCCCGACTCAGTCCCTGGAGTATCTGGGAGTTCGATTCGACACCCAAGTGGGCAGAGTGTTCCTGCCAGACAATCGGATTGTCAAACTTCAGGCTCAGGTGGACCAGTTCCTAGTAGCCTCTCCTCTTCGGGCTTGGGACTATGTGCAGCTGTTGGGCTCTATGACGGCCACGATGGAAGTAGTGCCCTGGGCTCATATGAGACCACTACAACTCTCTCTGCTGCAGCGCTGGACTCCGATGTCGGAGGATTATGCTGTGCGCCTTCCCTTGGACCCAGCAGTGCGCAAGGCGCTGAGCTGGTGGATGCAGACAGACAAGTTGTCTGCAGGAATGCCTCTGGTGACCCCAGAGTGGATTGTCGTCACGACGGACGCCTCTTTGTCGGGCTGGGGAGCCCACTGCTTGGGAAGGACAGCGCAGGGGCTCTGGTCTCCTGCAGAGGCAAAGTGATCTATCAACCTCCTGGAACTCAGAGCCATTCGGTTGGCGCTTTTGGAGTTCTTCCCGGTACTGGCGTTGAAGCCAGTACGGGTCCTGTCGGACAATGCCACGGCTGTGGCCTATGTCAACCGCCAGGGAGGTACCAAGAGCGCCCCTCTAGCCAAGGAGGCCATGAATCTATGCCAGTGGGCGGAAGCGAACCTGGAACAGCTGTCAGCGGCCCACATTGCCGGAGTCATGAATGTCAAGGCGGACTTTCTCAGTTGCCATATCTTGGAGCCCGGAGAGTGGCAGCTATCTGCTCAGGCGTTCTTGGACATCACGAAGCGCTGGGGCCAGCCGAGCCTAGATCTGATGGCGTCATCGGCCAATTGCCAAGTGCCGCGCTTTTTCAGCAGAGGACGGGACCCTCGATCCCTGGGAGTAGATGCTCTTCTCCAACAGTGGCCGACACAAGAGCTTCTCTATGTGTTCCCGCCCTGGCCCATGTTGGGCAGGGTGCTAGACCGGGTGGCAAAGCATCCGGGCCGGATAATCCTGGTGGGTCCGGACTGGCCCAGACGTCCCTGGTATGCGGACTTGATCAGGCTCTCAGTCGACGATCCTCTGCGGCTGCCAGTGGAGCAGGGCCTGTTACATCAGGGTCCCGTGGTGATGGAGGATCCCTCCCCCTTTGGTCTTACGGCCTGGCTATTGAGCGGCAGCGTCTGAGAAAGAAGGGCTTCTCAGACAAGGTTATCGCCACTATGCTGAGAGCGAGGAAGCGCTCTACTTCTACTGCTTACGCCAGGGTTTGGCGTACCTTTGCAGCGTGGTGTGAAGCAGGCTCACTTTCTCCCTTCACTGCTCCAATTTCTTCAGTGTTGGCGTTCCTGCAAGAAGGTCTGGAGAAAGGCCTGTCGCTCAGTTCCCTTAAAGTCCAGGTAGCGGCTCTGGCTTGCTTCAGGGGCCGCCTGAAGGGTGCTTCCCTGGCTTCGCAGCCAGATGTGGTGCGCTTTCTCAAGGGAGTTAACCACCTGCGCTCTCCTCTGCACTCAGTGGTGCCTGCGTGGAATCTCAACCTGGTGCTAAGAGCCTTGCAGAAGCCGCCTTTTGAACCCTTGTCTAGGGCATCTCTGAAAGACCTGACGTTGAAAGCAGTCTTTTTGTTGGCTATCACTTCAGCCAGAAGAGTTTCCGAGCTCCAGGCACTCTCATGTCGAGAGCCTTTTCTGCAGTTCACTGAGGCAGGAGTGACTATTCGCACAGTGCCTTCCTTCCTGCCCAAGATTGTTTCTCGCTTCCATGTGAATCAGCAGCTCTGTCTCCCTTCCTTTCGTAGGGAGGACTACCCAGAGGAATACTCTGCTCTCAAATATCTGGATGTGAGACGAGTCATCATCAGATACTTGGAAGTGACCAATGATTTCCGGAAATCGGATCATCTGTTTGTCCTGTTTGCAGGTCCTCGTAAGGGTCTGCAGGCTTCTAAGCCTACAGTGGCAAGATGGGTCAAGGAAGCCATTGCAGCGGCTTATGTGGCCGCGGGGAAGGTGCCGCCTATCCAGCTGAAGGCTCACTCCACTAGAGCTCAGGCGGCCTCAATGGCAGAGGCCGGGTCCGTCTCCTTGGAAGAGATTTGCAAGGCGGCAACTTGGGCATCGGCCCATACCTTCTCCAGGCATTACCGCTTGGCTGTGGCTGCTCGGGCGGAGGCCCGGTTTGGAGCTTCAGTGTTGCGGTCAGGGATTTCAATGTCCCGCCCTGGGTGAGCACTGCTTCGGTACATCCCACCAGTCTATGGATTGATCAGCATGATGATATGGAAGGTAAAATTATGTATCATACCTGATAATTTTCTTTCCATTAATCATAGCTGATCAATCCATAGCCCCTCCCAGATATCTGTATTGTTTATATTCTGGTTGCATTTCAGGTTCAAGTTTAGTCTTCAGTTACTTCAGAAAGACTTCGTGTTCAAGTTCTTCCTTCACTTGGATTCTTCAAGAGTTGAGACGAGTTTGTGTTACAGTGAGCTGCTGCATTCCTCTCCCCTCCGTTCTACGGGGCTGGATTGAGATTTAAATTCTGCCGGCACTCCCTCCCGCTTCGTGCGGCTGTAGGGCAGCTTTGTACCCCTCCCGCTTCGGCGGTGTTAGGGTCAGTCAGCTCCTCCCGCGGTTGCGGTTGCAGGATAAGCCAGATCCCCCCGCATCGGCGGGTGTGGTGTCCCTCCCCCGCTCCGCGGGGATGAGCTGGACGGATTCCCCTCCCCCACTTGTGTGGGGATGAGCTGGGTTAATTCCCCTCCCCCGTTTCGGCGGTGGTGAGCTGGGCAGAGTGTCCCTTTGTGGGTGTAATTCTCTAAGTGCTGAGTCCTGCGGATGGAGCTTTGATATCGACATACTGAGGAGTTTCCGGCAGCACATGACCACATATAGGGAGGCAAAAGGATTGCTCTCTATCTCCACCTGCTGGTAGATGGACACAACCCACCAGTCTATGGATTGATCAGCTATGATTAATGGAAAGAAAATTATCAGGTATGATACATAATTTTTCCTTGAAAGCCCACCTCTTTAACATTGCTTTTGACTTGTAACCACTCCCCCACATTAATTGATTTGCTTGCTTTATTTTTGTCTATTAGATTGTAAGCTCTTTGAGCAGGGACTGTCTTTCTTCTATGTTTGTGAAGCGCTGCGTACGCTTTGTAGCGCTATAGAAATGCTAAATAGTAGTAGTAGTAGTATTTACTGATGGGTTCATCTTAACTGTTCTAGTCTGCCTTGGGAAGCCTGGTGTTATAAAGATTGGAAGTAAAATTAAACTCTCCTTTCATTGGGGCACATGGAATCACATCTTCACCTTATCTCTTGTACAAATGGATTATTCTGTTTTGAACATATTTCAGGGACAAGTGGTTTTCATAAGTCAAAATAATAAAAATAAATATTTCATACAGATCTCTTTCTTGGTGGGGGTTTAGCAGGGGCAGGGAGAGCTGGGGCTGGGATGTAAGAGATTATTTGTGGCGGGGATGGGTTGGATTTCCGTCCCTGTTCAACTCTAGTTGAAAAACCCTTATCAACCTGGTGAGTAGGTTTAACCATCTAAGGGAATTAAACCATTAATTGTATTTTCATCTATGGCTGAAGAGAAAGGTAAAGAACTGTAAATAGTTATTACTTGATCAGGGAAGATAAAGTATTATGCTTAATCATTTAAAGCACAGTAAAGTTTGCTTCAGATAGAAAAAGACTGTGTGTAGAAAGGACTACTGACTCAGTCTGGTGCTACTTCTGCAGCCTCCCAGGGATTCCTGGTCCTAAACCAACAAATTTGATATATGCCCCTTCTACCTAGCTTCCTGGGCTTAACCAAGCAGCCACCTAGGTGTGCAGACAAGGGGGTTACACCTGAATATGTATACTATAGAGGAAAGGAGGGACAGAATATAGATGTTTAAATACTCAAAAGGTATAGATGAACAAAAGTTTTTTTCAAAGATGAGGACGCTGTAGATGACAATGGAACTGCAAGGAAGTAAACTTCAGAGCAACATCAGGAAATACTTTTTAATGGAAAGTGTGGTGGATTCTTGGAATGCCCTTCCGGTGAAGGTGGTGGGGACCAAAACAGTGACAGAATTCAAACGGTGTGGGATAAACACAGAGGATCTCTATCCTATATAATAAAAAGCACCTCCAACGTTCCGAAGCTGACTCCGTGGCAGTGAAGCCTTGAAGCATTCGTGCTCTCTGTAAGGCTGCATCCATCTCCTGAATTGACATCATGTACTTCTAGGTACATCACACGCAGCAGTGACCAATCACTGGAAGGGAACGTGACGCCACACGCATGTGGGTGTCGTTGTCCCTCCCTTCTTTCCAGTTCCAGGCCCCCTCCCTCCAAATTTTAAAATTCATCTTCACTTACCAAGTCGGGGTTACGGCGGCTGTCAGGAGCGGTAAAAGGCGTGCAGGCTCGGACCTTCTCTCTCTCTCAGCACTGGTCCCGCCCTTGCGGAAACAGGAAATGAGGGTGGAACCAGAGCTGAGAGAGACAGAAGGGCCAAGCCTGCACGCCTTTTACCGCTCCTGACAGCCGCCGTAACCCCAACTTGGTAAGTGAAGATGACTTCTAAAATTCGGAGGGAGGGGTTCTGGAACTGGAAGGGAGGGCGGAAGGGACGACGAACCTGGAACTGGGAGGGGAGGGGGACCCTGAAACACGGAGGGAGGGGGGGAACCTGAAACTTGGAGGGAGGGAGGGGGGAACCTGGAACTCGGAGGGAGTGAGGGGACGACCCTGGAACTCAGAGGGAGGGGGGGATAACCCTAGGAGGGAGGGAATGACCCTGGAACTTGGAGGGAGGGGATGACCCTAGAGCTCGGAGGGAGGGGGAGGATGACCCTGGAACTGGGAGGGAGGGGGACCCATGGCATACGGCATACACTCTCATTCTCACACACACACTGTCTCTCACAGACACACTCACACCCAGTCTCACTCTCTCTCTGTCACACACACACACTCGCACATTCACTCTCTCTCACACAGTCACTCTCACACACACTCTCTCAAACATACACACTCCGAGGAAAACCTTGCTAGCGCCCGTTTCATTGGTTTCAGAAACGGGCCTTTCCATATCATCAAGCTGATCAATCCATAGACTGGTGGGTTGTGTCCATCTACCAGCAGGTGGAGATAGAGAGCAAACTTTTGCCTCCCTATATGTGGTCATGTGCTGCCGGAAACTCCTCAGTATGTTCTCTATCTCAGCAGGTGGTGGTCACACACAGCAGCAGCTCTGGCTAGGCCTCCAAGCCTAATTTTTAGGTTTTGTTGAGTGCCTGGGGTTGAGGGCTCTTTTGAGCAAGTGCAAACCTGGTGGTGCCAGGTCCCTCCTTTTCTCCCCCCTCCCGCTGGCTCCGTTAAAAAAAAAAAAAAAATTTTGAACGTCCTTAAAGGCGTTTATTTCGACGTTTCTTTAAACGTTCATTGCAGCTACTCACTGGGACACCAGTTCGTTACAGCTCGGAGCGGACAGCAGGTAATTTTTACCTTTTTATAGCGGGCAGGGGGTTCCCCGATTCTTCTCCTCGTGGCATATGGCGTCGGAGGGCGAGGGCGCAAAGGGTCGCTCCCCGGATCGCTTGAGCGCTTCTAGAGGGGATGCGGGGGTCTTACAGCCTGATTCGCCCTTGTTGGGTGACAGTTTCGTGACCGATGAATGTCCCGGTCGTTCCTCCGGCGTGGCGGTTTTTCCCCGCCATAAACGCCCATCCCCCGCTCCTCGCCTCCGCCATCTTGGCCGGCCACGCGGCTCGGACGGCTTCTTCGTGGGCCGCCCTTGAGGTTGGAGACATTAATGCCATGAACGCCCTTAATTTGGGCGACGGCACAAAAGCGGCTAAAGTTAAGCGCCGTTCTTCCCGCGCGGCTCCTTCGCGGAGTGTCGCGCCGGACGCCATTTTGGATGCGCAGCATGTCTCTCCCCCGCTCTTGCGAGCGCCGGTTGAGGGTGCGTCTAGGGCTGTTGCCCAGGCTGCGGAAGTGCACAGTCTGGGGGGTTTCTCCCCCGAGTTTATTTTGCTGCTGCATCAGGCTTTCCTCATGCAAAACGCTGCCCCTGCTCCCTCGTCTGGTAAAGAGGTTGAGGTTCCCAGAGGTAAACGCCCTCGGGTTGATTCCCAGGCCTTCGAGGACTTTGTCTCCTCCGATGTAGATGAGGGCAGCGTGTCTGAGGTCTCCCAACGGTCCTTTGCGGATTCCTTGGAGGAGACGGATCCCCGCTCGGATGGAGCGGATGACCCCTCTGCAGCGCGGCTTTTTAGCCCAGAGGATTTGCCCAACCTGTTGTTACAGGCCATGGACACTTTGAAGATTTCCTCTCCGGAGGACGTCTCTCCCTCAGCCCCTGTTGGCTCTGCCATTATGCTGGGGACGAAGCGCCCGCCTAAAACCTTCCATGTGCATGATGCCATGCACTCCTTAATTTCGGCTCAATGGGATGTCCCGGAAGCGAGCCTTAAAGTGGCTAGGGCTATGTCCCGCCTCTATCCTTTGGCTGTGAGTGAACGTGAGGCCTATCTGTGGCCTACCGTGGATTCTTTAATCACTGCGGTGACTAAGAAAACGGCGTTGCCGGTGGAAGGTGGCACGGCCCTAAAGGACGCCCAAGACAGAAGATTGGAGGCGGCCTTAAGGTCGTCCTTTGAGGCGTCTGCTTTAAGTTTGCAGGCCTCAGTTTGCGGCTCCTATGTGGCCAGGGCGTGCCTGACTATGGTGCAGCGGGCTTCCCCCTCAGATCATTCCTTGAGGGCTGATTGGCCGGCCCTGGAATCGGGCTTAGCCTATTTGGCAGACTTGCTGTATGATGTCTTGAGGGCCTCAGCTAAAGGCATGGCTCAGACAATCTCTGCGCGGCGGTGGGTTTGGCTGAAACATTGGTCTGCTGACCACGCCTCTAAATCCCGCCTGGCTAGATTGCCTTTTAAAGGCAAGCTGCTCTTTGGGGTCGAGCTGGACAAAATCGTGACCGATCTCGGCACGTCTAAGGGCAAGAAATTACCAGAGGTCAGGGCTCGGGCTAGTACTCGTCCCGGTACCTCCAGAGGACGGTTGCAGGAAGCCCGTCGGTACCGCCCGGGCAAGTCGGGTTCCTCTGCCCCCTCTTCCTTTAAGAGGAATTTCTCCCCCAAGCAGCATTCCTTTCGCAGAGACCGCCGTCCCGGAGGTGCTTCCTCCGGTCCTCCCCCAGGGTCTCGTACCCAATGACGGGGCCTTGGTCCACGCCCCAGTGCAGATTGGAGGACGGCTGTCCTCGTTTCTGGGCGAGTGGACCACAATAACTTCAGACGCATGGGTGCTGGAAGTCATCAGAGACGGCTACAAGCTAGAGTTCTGCCGACCCTTAAAAGACGGGTTTGTACTCTCTCCCTGCAAGTCTCCGGTCAAGCTGTGGCAGTGCAGCAGACCTTGGACAATCTGATCCGCCTGGGCACGGTCGTTCCTGTGCCAGAAAGTCAGCTTGGCAAGGGACGTTACTCCATTTACTTTGTGGTACCAAAGAAAGGAGGTTCTGTTCGGCCTATTCTCGACCTCAAAGGGGTCAATCGGGCCTTGAAAGTGCGGCACTTTCGCATGGAGACTCTCCGCTCTGTTATAGCGGCAGTGAAGGCAGGAGAGTTCTTGGCTTCCTTGGACATCAAGGAAGCGTACCTGCATATTCCCATCTGGCCTCCTCATCAACGCTTTCTGCGTTTTGCAGTCCTGGGACGACACTTCCAGTTCAGAGCCCTCCCATTCGGGTTGGCTACTGCTCCGCGGACCTTTTCCAAAGTAATGGTGGTCATCGCAGCCTTCCTACGAAAGGAAGGGGTACAAGTCCATCCTTATCTGGACGACTGGTTGATCCGAGTCCCCTCTTATGCAGAGTGCGGCAAAGCTGTGGACCGGGTAGTTGCTCTTTTGAGCTCCCTGGGATGGATCATCAACTGGGAGAAGAGCCAGCTGCGCCCGACTAGTCCCTGGAGTACCTGGGAGTTCGATTCGACACCCAAGTGGGCAGAGTGTTCCTGCCAGACAATCGGATTGTCAAACTTCAGGCTCAGGTGGACCAGTTCCTGGGAGCCTCTCCTCTTCGGGCTTGGGACTATGTGCAGCTGTTGGGCTCTATGACGGCCACGATGGAAGTAGTGCCCTGGGCCAGGGCCCATATGAGACCACTTCAACACTCCTTGCTGCAGCGCTGGACTCCGCTGTCGGAGGATTATGCTGTGCGACTTCCCTTGGACCCAGCAGTGCGCAAGGCGCTGAGCTGGTGGATGCAGACAGACAAATTGTCTGCGGGAATGCCTCTGGTGACCCCAGAGTGGATTGTCGTCACGACGGACGCCTCTTTGTCGGGCTGGGGAGCCCACTGCTTGGGAAGGACAGCGCAGGGGCTCTGGTCTCCTGCAGAGGCAAAGTGGTCTATCAACCTCCTGGAACTCAGAGCCATTCGGTTGGTGCTTTTGGAGTTCATCCCGGTACTGGTGTGGAAGCCTGTACAGGTTCTGTCGGACAATGCCACAGCTGTGGCCTATGTCAACCGCCAGGGAGGTACCAAGAGCGCCCCTCTAGCCAAGGAGGCTATGAATCTATGCCAGTGGGCGGAAGCGAACCTGGAGCAGCTGTCAGCGGCCCACATTGCCGGAGTCATGAATGTCAAGGCGGACTTTCTCAGTCGCCATACCTTGGAGCCCGGAGAGTGGCAGCTATCTGCTCAGGCGTTCTTGGACATCACGAAGCGCTGGGGCCAGCCGAGCCTAGATCTGATGGCGTCATCGGCCAATTGCCAAGTGCCGCGCTTCTTCAGCAGAGGACGGGACCCTCGATCCCTGGGAGTAGATGCCCTTCTCCAACAGTGGCCGACACAAGAGCTCCTCTATGTGTTCCCGCCCTGGCCCATGGTGGGCAGGGTGCTAGACCGGGTGGCAAAGCATCCCGGCAGGGTAATCCTGGTGGGTCCGGATTGGCCCAGGCGTCCCTGGTATGCGGACTTGATCAGGCTCTCAGTGGACGATCCTCTGCGACTGCCAGTGGAGCAGGGCCTGTTACATCAGGGTCCCGTGGTGATGGAGGATCCCTCCCCCTTTGGTCTTACGGCCTGGCTATTGAGCGGCAGCGTCTGAGGAAGAAGGGTTTCTCAGACAAGGTCATCGCCACTATGCTGAGAGCGAGGTAGCGCTCTACTTCTACTGCTTACGCCAGGGTTTGGCGTATCTTTGCAGCGTGGTGTGAAGCAGGCTCACTTTCTCCCTTCACTGCTCCAATTTCTTCAGTGTTGGCGTTCCTGCAAGAAGGTCTGGAGAAAGGCCTGTCGCTCAGTTCCCTTAAAGTCCAGGTAGCGGCTCTGGCTTGCTTCAGGGGCCGCTTGAAGGGTGCTTCCCTGGCTTCACAGCCAGATGTGGTGCGCTTTCTCAAGGGAGTTAATCACCTGCGCTCTCCTCTGCACTCAGTGGTGCCTGCGTGGAATCTCAACCTGGTGCTAAGAGCATTGCAGAAGCCGCCTTTTGAACCCTTGTCGAGGGCATCTCTGAAAGACCTGACGTTGAAAGCAGTCTTTTTGGTGGCTATCACTTCAGCCAGAAGAGTTTCCGAGCTCCAGGCGCTCTCATGTCGAGGGCCTTTTCTGCAGTTCACTGAGGCAGGAGTGACTATTCGCACAGTGCCTTCCTTCCTGCCCAAGATTGTTTTCTCGCTTCCATGTGAGTCAGCAGCTCTGTCTCCCTTCCTTTCGTAGGGAGGACTACCCAGAGGAGTACTCTGCTCTTAAATATCTGGATGTGAGACGAGTCATCATCAGATACTTGGAAGTGACCAATGATTTTCGGAAATCGGATCATCTGTTTGTCCTGTTTGCAGGTCCTCGTAAGGGTCTGCAGGCTTCTAAGCCTACAGTGGCAAGATGGGTCAAGGAAGCCATTGCAGCGGCTTATGTGGCCGCGGGGAAGGTGCCGCCTATCCAGCTGAAGGCTCATTCCACTAGAGCTCAGGCGGCCTCGATGGCAGAGGCCGGGTCCGTCTCCTTGGCAGAGATATGCAAGGCGGCAACTTGGGCATCGGCCCATACATTCTCCAAGCATTACCAATTGACTGTGGCTGCTCGGGCGGAGGCCCGGTTTGGAGCTTCAGTGTTGAGGTCAGGGATTTCTATGTCCCGCCCTGGGTGAGTACTGCTTCGGTACATCCCACCAGTCTATGGATTGATCAGCTTGATGATATGGAAGGTAAAATTATGTATAATCATACCTGATAATTTTCTTTCCATTAATCATAGCTGATCAATCCATAGCCCCTCCCAGATATCTGTACTGTTTTTATTCTGGTTGCATTTCAGGTTCAAGTTTAGTCTTCAGTTACTTCAGAAAGACTTCGTGTTCAAGTTCTTCCTTCACTTGGATTCTTCAAGAGTTGAGACGAGTTTGTGTTACAGTGAGCTGCTGCATTCCTCTCCCCTCCGTTCTACGGGGCTGGATTGAGATTTAAATTCTGCCGGCACTCCCTCCCGCTTCGTGCGGCTGTAGGGCAGCTTTGTACCCCTCCCGCTTCGGCGGTGTTAGGGTCAGTCAGCTCCTCCCGCGGTTGCGGTTGCAGGATAAGCCAGATCCCCCCGCATCGGCGGGTGTGGTGTCCCTCCCCCGCTCCGCGGGGATGAGCTGGACGGATTCCCCTCCCCCACTTGTGTGGGGATGAGCTGGGTTAATTCCCCTCCCCCGTTTCGGCGGTGGTGAGCTGGGCAGAGTGTCCCTTTGTGGGTGTAATTCTCTAAGTGCTGAGTCCTGCGGATGGAGCTTTGATATCGACATACTGAGGAGTTTCCGGCAGCACATGACCACATATAGGGAGGCAAAAGTTTGCTCTCTATCTCCACCTGCTGGTAGATGGACACAACCCACCAGTCTATGGATTGATCAGCTATGATTAATGGAAAGAAAATTATCAGGTATGATTATACATAATTTTACCTTTTTCCTAGTATATCAATAAGATGGAATCAAAACAAATCTTAAATGACTTGTACACTTCAAAGAAAGGCATAGAGGGGTGTAGCCTGCACAGAACAGCAGATTCAACTCTAAGTACCTTACTGGGTAGACTAGATGGACCATACAGGTCTTTATCTGCTCTTATTTACTATATTTTTATTTATTTATTTATGCACACATTCTTGTATCCCACTGTTATCCAAAAACAAGTTTCGGTTCAAAGTGGCTGTTCCAATGTAACCAACACTTACAACTTTAAAGTTAGTAAAGAAAAGTTTTAGCATTTCTGTTAGGTGTGGGATATGGCAGGATTTCAACTTCTTCAAGCCAAGTAATCCCTAAGTCGAACAATTGCAAGTACCTCTGAGCTCTGATCTGTCTTTCTCCCTCTCTCACCTTGCCATGCAGCATCTCCTTGCTCTATGTTTTTCTCTGTCCCTCCTCCCTCTTGCTTACCCTCTTCTTGTCTTTCTGGATCAGCTGTGGTGGCTGTAGCAGTGGTAAAAACAGCAGGAAAGCTGCAAGGGACCATTTCTAGCCACCGCTAGCTTTGCCGTTCCTACCCCATTTGATGTAAACTTCCTGTATCTGAGTGGTGGAGCCAGAAAAGCTAGCAGTGGCATATGCAGGGAAATGGTCCTGATCTTTTTACTGCTGATGCCACCATAGACTTGGGAAGGCAGCAGTGGTGGCAGAAAGTGAAATGTCCTGGTTTGGTCAAGAGAGGCAGTAATCCTGGCAGCGAAGGAGCAGGACAGAAAGGAAGGTCACCTTTGGAGCTGGAGAGGCGCTGCCCACCGCCAGCTGATGTCTTGCACTCCCTTTGGGGTATGCGTATCATGTGTTGGGAACTATGGGATGAGGGTGGTCAGTTTTCTCCTTTTGGCCTTCCAGCTTAATCTGAGCTAGAGCTGGGATTCTGGCACTAGGAGTCTTTATTTGCATCTGCCGAGGATTTCTCCCTATTTTATATACTTCCAATTAATTGTGCACAATTATTGCAACCACATTCCTTGGCAGGGGAGTGGCTGTGTCCCATATACCATCCAAGGTTCTTTCTGGAATTCTGCTGTCTGGCCACTGTAAGGGCAATCCTATAACCTAGATATTTACATTTATGTGTGTTTTACATGTGTGAATGTTTATAATGCTATTATGTGTGCACATTATGTGCTGGCAGGGCGCCTAAGCGCTGTTCAGCAAATACCTGCTTAACATGCTGCGCAAGTATTTGCAAAGGGTGGGGGGGTGTACATAGATGCGGAGAATGACAGGACATAAGTGGGATTCTCACTTATGAGTGTAACTTACAGAAAAGTTATGCATGGTTATATGTATCCCTGCCACATATAGGTGCCCACGCATTGGTGTAATTTTACAAACAGATTAAGGGGACAGCCATGGTGGCCTCTATGGCCTCCGGCATAGCAATACTTTACGTGGCATATTTTGAATATCTACATTTCTCCAAAGACAAGCAGGCTGATATTCTCACAAGTGGGTGACGCCACGTCGGCCCCGGAGGATTTTAAAGCAAAATCTAAAAATCTCTTTTACGGCGTTCTGTCGCGCGAGCGATCGCACTGCGCATGTGCGCACACCTCTTCCTGCTCGCTGTGCGGACACGCCCCTCAGTTCTTCTTTTTCCGCGTCTGAGGAGACACGGAGTTCCTTAGTGCTTCGTGTTTTCTTCAGGTCCTCGGAGTAAAAACTCTTTTTTTATTTTACCCTTTTGGGTGTTCTTTATTTTTTTTATTTGTACTTTTTCATGGCAGGCTCATTGTGGCTTATATATACTGGTACTTTTTGTACCTGGGGCAAGGAAAAGTTAAGTAATTGCCAGAGTCACAAGGGGCTGTGCCTGAAATGAAAATCAAAGCATATAAGCTTCTTTTTTTCTTTTTTCTTATTAAAAGTGCTGGTAAATTGTTATCTGTGGGCTCTCTCTCGCCAGCAAAGTAAAACAAGCCCACATTTTTAGGATCCATTTGTTAAAGTCACAAAATTCTTTAAAACTTAACAAATGGCTCTCGAGAGCTGTGAGAGCCTGCTCCAGCACACCACTGTCTTTAAGCCTCACAAGTGGTGAAGGTGTATGTCACAGGAGAAAAGCAGGAACCTAAGCAGGTGCAACCCTGGTCAGCCACTGAATGGGCAACCTGGTGACACAAAATCAGTGGTGTAACCTTTGAAGAGAGTCTCCACCCGCCTCGGCGCCTCCTGCTCTGCAGGTCATTCGGGTGCATCGGCAGATGTGTCTTGGACCGGATCATCTCCCTGAGAAGTGCAAGTAGTGTCTCAAAGACGAGACGTATGCTACTTGCCAGGGATGCCCAAAGGAGATCAAATTTGGAGTCCGACAGAGACCGATGCACGCTGGGTACAGTTATGCATCGAGTGGGTCTCCACCTGCCTCGGCGCCTCCTGCTTGGCAGGTCATTCGGGCGCATCAGCAGGTGTCGGTACCATCGGTGCCCAGAGCTTTGCTCCCTCTGTTATGGAGGTATCCGGGCATCAGACATCAGTCGGTGCCGAGAGCGTTGCTCCCTCTGTTATGGAGGTATCCTGGCATCGGACGTCGATACATCGGTACATCAGTACCAGATGTCATGGGTACCATCGGTACCAGGTATCATCGGTGCCATCGGTACCAGGTATCATGGGCACCATCGGTGCCGGGTATCATGGGTACCATTGGTACCAGGTATCATCGGTACCATGTGTACCATCGGTACCAGGTCCCATCGGTACCAGGTATGGGCACCATCGGTACCGAGTATCATGGGTACCATCGGTGCCATGGGTACCATCGGTACCATGGCATCATCGGTACCATGGCGGTACCATGTGTACCATCGGTGCCGTCGGTGCCATCGGTACCGGGTATCATGGATACCATCGGTACCAGATGTCATGGGTACCATCGGTACCAGGCATCATGGGCACCATCAGTTCTCCATGGACAGAATGCATCTTGCAGCCCCACAACAGAAGTGACTCTCCCCAGACGTCACAGTCCCGGAACTCTCACAAGCATTTTTTAAAATAAAATAACTTAACAACGAATATGCTCGTGCTAGCCACGCTCCACTACACCCTATAAATACCAGGTGTCCCGTGCCCCTGACAGTTTTTTCTTTTCCGCCGTCGGACAGTCCCGTTTCTTACTCTGTCTCTCGTTTCCAATTACTTCTGTTTTTTTCTTGTTTAAAATACTTCGCGAATTCGACTTTTCAGCGATCTGTTTTCCTATTATGCCTCCAAACCACCGATGCTTCCAAACAGGGTTGGGGGGCACACTGTGGAACTTACAAAACGCAGGGACTTTGGACCTTAACAGAAGCCAAGTACAGCATCAACCTTCTGGAGTTAAGAGCGGTAAAGTTAGCTTGCAAGGCGTTTCGACAGCACCTTTACAAGCAACATATTCAGATACGGATGGACAATCAGGTGGCGATGTTTTACATCAACAAACAAGGGGGCATGGGTTCCAGGCAACTGTGCAGGGAAGCCATGCGGCTCTGGAACATGGTTCTAACTTGGGAAGCCACAATTACAGCAACTTACATTCCGGGGATACAGAATGTGATCGCAGATTCACTCAGCAGGCAACTTATGCCTCACGAGTGGTCGCTAAAGAACACAGTTACGCAAGGCCTGTTCAACAGGTGGGGACATCCTCTGGTCGATCTATTTGCCTCCCCACACAACAACAAGTGTCCCAAATTCTGCTCCAGGTATCCCAGTCACAGCAGTGTAGCGGACGATGCGTTTCAAATTCCTTGGACGCAGAGCCTCTTTTACGCCTTCCCTCCTTTTCCTCTTATCTCCAAGGTCCTACAAAAGGCAAAAATGGAGGCAGCTTCACTCATTCTGATAGCGCCACATTGGCCATGACAGGCATGGTTTCCTTTGCTGCTAACTCTGCTTCAGAAATCACCTCTCCTTTTACCTCTGGAATCGGATTTAATCACACAGAATCACGGAACCCTTCTACATCCGGACCTACCGTCTCTTCAACTGACGGCATGATTGCTGGGTCCACGTCGCCCATGATGTTGTCACAGGAGATACTTCAAGTTCTGCTCGCTTCCAGGAAAGATTCGACACTGAAATCTTATGGCGCAAAATGGCGGAGATTTTCAGCATGGTGCTTTAAGTACAGTCTCCGCCCAGAAACTATCTATTCCACGGGTATTAGAATATCTCCTCCATCTAGCAAAAACTGGCCTCTCTGCCACATCCGTAAGACTTCACCTGGCAGCGCTGTCAGTTCTGCATGACCCTGTAGACGGTTGCACACTTATGCAACATCCGTTATCGAAAAGGTTCATTAAGGGTATCATACATTTGTACCCTCCAGTTCGTCCTCCACCACCAGCGTGGGATCTTAACTTGGTGTTGGACGCCTTGATGAAATCGCCATTTGAACCGCTAGACAGTACGGCTATCAAGTACCTCACTTGGAAGACATTATTTCTAATTACACTTACGTCGGCACGTAGAATTGGGGAGGTACAGGCATTAGTACATTACCCACCATACACTCAAATACTGCATGATAAAGTAATTTTACGTACACACCCGAAGTTTCTCCCTAAGATCGTATCTTCGTTTCATGTGAATCAACTGATTGTGCTACCAACCTTTCACCCTCCTCCACATGAAACAGAGGAACACCAACGGTTGCACACATTAGACTGTTTGAGAGCTCTTCGTATCTATCTGGCACGAACAAAATCTGTAAACCGACCGTCTCAGTTATTCCTGTCTTTGAGGCCTACTCCTCCGAAACCAGTTACCAAGGGTACCTTGTCGCAGTGGATTGCCAGATGCATTACTTTATGCTATCAGTTAGCCAACTCTCCTCATTCAGGAGTGACTACCGAAGTTCCACGGGTCACGGCCCACCATCTGAGAGCCATGGCTGCAACTATGGCTCATTTACAAAGGACGCCACTGCAGGACATTTGTAAAGCAGCAACTTGGGCTACGACTCATACTTTTGCAAAGCATTACTGCATTGACACTGCCTCCTCAGCCAAATCAACTTTTGGTCAGGCAGTGTTATCTTCCAGCGTGTGAAGCGTCAACTACCTCCACCTCCTTCCACAGGTACCAGTTCTAAGTTTTTCAATTTTCAATTTGTTAATGTGTGAAACTGCTACCTGTGTAGCTTGGGAGTCTTCTGTTGTGGGGCTGCAAGATGCATTCTGTCCATGGAGAAATATAAGTTGCTTACCTGTAATGGTAGTTCTCCTTGGACAGATCATCTTGCAGCCACACAAGCCCGCCCTACCCTCCCTACAGTTGACGATAGCTATTGTAAGAAACTGTCAGGGGCACGGGACACCTGGTATTTATAGGGTGTAGTGGAGCGTGGCTAGCACGAGCATATTCGTTGTTAAGTTATTTTATTTAAAAAAATGCTTGTGAGAGTTCCGGGACTGTGACGTCAGGGGAGAGTCACTTCTGTTGTGTGGCTGCAAGATGATCTGTCCAAGGAGAACTACCGTTACAGGTAAGCAACTTATATTACCGGGTATCATGGGTACCATCGGTACCAGATATCATCGGTACCATGGGTACCATCGGTACCAGGTATCATCGGTACCATGGGTACCATCGGTACCAGGTATCATCGGTGCCATGGGTACCATTGGTACCAGTTATCGGTGCCATCGGTACCAGATATCATGGGCACCATCGGTACCGGGTATCATGGGTACCATCGGTACCATGCGTACCATCGGTACCGGGTATCATCGGTACCATAGGTCCCATCGGTACCAGGTATGGGTATGGATGCCATGGGTACCGTTGGTGCCGAGACCATGTGTCCCATGGGTATTATCGGTACCATCGGTCCTCTCTTTGTATGGACACGCAAGTCATCTGGCAGCATTTCCAGATTCTGCCCTCGGTTTTGGTACCATGGGTACCTTTGGATGCCATTGGTGCTAGCGCCTCCTGCGGCATCTAGCTTTTCACCTGGCATTAGATCTCTTTCACCGATGCTGCCTCCGGTATTGGTGTTAACAGCCTACTGGGTCGATTCTCCTTAACTGGAGTCGTCTGGAGAGTCAATTTCTCGACCCCGTCGTAGAGGTAACCGCGCCTCCATGTCGGACGGGTTTGAATCTGAGCTGCTCTGTTTGAGTAGTTAGCTCAATTCAATGATGGCTCATCTGATGAACATGAAAGTCATGGGGTTTTCTCTGCTGAGAATTCTCTAGATCTTCTATCTGTCTCGAAACATTACAGTGGAGATTGTGAATCAGCCCAAGGCCCCAGATGCTCGAGGTCCTGGACTATCCATCTTCACCTGAGTCTTCTGCAGTGGATTCTGCTCTCAGAACAGATAGGAGTTCTAAGAACTTGCTTTGGCGCCCTCGGGGCCAGAGCATACATCCTTAGCCTAAAATCAAGTCCTGCCAGATCTTTGCGAGCATTCCCACCGGAGTAGGCTAAACCTTTCACCAGGTGGTCAGGTAGCACACGGTGTGTCGCAGGTTCCTGTCCAAGGGCATTTTCGACACTTGTAACGTAACATCTAGATTTCTGCTCTAGGTACAGTGATGCGCAGACTCTCATGACTGTGTGCCTCTCACCTGGAGGAGGAGACTCAGCAGAAAATTGTAGATATTCTGTGCATACACTTCCTCATCTCGGAAGTTCTTTAAAGAGAAGAGTAGTTTTCCTTGTGCCTTAAGGGGTCGTACGTATACTCCTACTTCTCGACAGCCGGTTCAGGTTATGCCTCAGCACGCTCGTTCTAGTCAGCGGCGTGCACCTAATCAGGCCCCTGCAGCTATTCCGCAGAAACCAGGGAGGGGTTTTTGACTGGCTCCAATTCAGCATAGCCAACATTAAAAAAAAAAAATGTCCGTACCGGCCAATCTGCCTGTCGGGGGGGGGGGGGGGGGGGGGGGGGGTAGTTTAAATTTTCTCCACCAAAGGTGATTTCTTTTATCCTCCAACCGGTGGGTTTTTCAAATAGTCCGGTTAGGATACATTCTCATCTGGAATCAAACCTTCCACATTGTTCATTGGGAGCTTAATCCTTTAGCTTCCATCACAAGTGGGTACTTGCAGAGGAACTCTCGGCCTTTCTCAGCGCCAATGCAGTCGAGCCCGTTCCACCAGGGCAAGAAGGGTTGAGATTCTATTCCAGGTCCTTCCTTGTGGGTTGCGTCCCATCATAGACATAAGGGGCCTAAACAGTTTTTGGTTCAGGATGCTTTCCCTGGGCATCCTTCTTTCCATACTTCAGGAAAACGATTGGTTATGCTCTCTAGACTTACACACTTTGCGTCCAGAGTATGTTTTTCCTAGTGCCTGGCTGTTGTTGCAGCGTATCTTCATGGACTGGGAGTGCATGTGTTCCCTTAACACGATGATTGCCCGTCTCAACAGATTACAGCACAGTAAATATTGAGACTTCTAGGCACATGGCTTCCACAGTTCACGTAACTCCCATGGCACTTTTACACATGACATCCGCTCAGTGCATCCTAGCTTCACAGTGGTATCAAGTTCAGGGTATCTAGAGGATGTGACCCAACTGTTCACCAGTTTTCGGAATTCCCTTCAGAGGTGGTTTTTTCTCTCCATTTTGATTCTGAGGTGTCCCGTCCAACTTACTCAGTCAAAAGCTGATGAAGGTTGTATCCCTCCTGGCTATCCAACCAAATTATTTTAATTCAACCAAACAATCGGGTTGTGATGTACTCGATAACAAAGGAGTACTGGATCTTGCCCTCTGAGTCAGGATACCATGCAGATGTAGTGGTGGGCCCGCCAACGCAGCATGTTTTCTCCAAGCCACTTATCTAATTGGCGAAAACAGCGGTCTGGCCGACAGGCTGAGCAGGATAATGCTACAGTCATGGTTGTTGAGCATGCCTGTAGTTCGAAAGATCTTCCGGAAGTGAGTTACCCCCTCAGTGGATCTTTTTGCTACTTAGTCCAATCACAAAGTCCCTCAGTTCTGTTCCAGGCTGCAGGTTCACGGCAGGCTTCCATCGGATGCCTTTCTCCTTCTTTGGGGGACAGGTTTTCTGTATGCGTATCCTCCCATACATCTGGTGGAAAAGACTTTGCTGATTCTCAAGCAAGATTGTGGAGCCATAATTTTGATTGCTCCTTTCTAGTTGCATCAGATAGGATTCCCTCTTCTTCTGGAGTTGGAATGTTTTCCAGCTCTCATTATGCAGAACGAGGGGGCACTTCTACATCCCAGCCTCCAATCTCTGGCTCACACGGTCTGGATGTTGAGAGTGTGGATTTCGTTGAGTCTTCCAGAGAGTGTCTCCCGACTCTTGCTTGCTTCCAGAAAAGATTTCACAAAGAGGTGTTATTCTTTTTCATGGAAGAGGTTTGTCGTCTGGTGTGACAGCAAGGCCCTAGATCCTGCCTCTTGTCTTATACAGACCTTGCTTGAGTTCTTTCTACACCTGTCTGAGTCTGTCAGTATTCATCTTCGTGCAATAAGAGCTTATCATCAACGTGTAGAAGGTTGGCCTTTAGCTGTCCACTTCATGAGAGGTTTACTTCTCCCCCAATATTGAGAGAATTCCTTGTATGTGTCTAGGGGGGATTATTTCTGTTGCTCTTAGCACCCCCAATAATTTTGACAGTTGGCTCTTATGCTTTGGTCAAAGCCCCTATCTCTCCTTATCCAGTATCTTGGGGTCTCAATGTCGTTTTCATCCAGCTGCTGCAAGCTCAATTCGGGCCACTGGATTCCTGCCATCTGAAGTATTGGACCTGGAAGGTCGTTTTCCTTGGTGGCTGTTCCTTCAACTCGTAAGGTCGGTGAGCTTCAGACTCTAGTAGCTCAAGCGCCTTACCTTACTTCTCATCTTAACAGAGTAGTTCTCCGCATGCAGACAAAGTTCTTACTGGCGCTGGTATCAGAGTACCAGCTGGTCCAGTCAATTGTCTTGCCAACATTCTTTCTCCCTCATCTTACAAGCCCTGGCGAAAGCAAGCTGCGCCCAGTTGTTTATTTCTTTTAATGCCAGTTGCTGTCGGAAACCGCACCATTTCTTCTTGGCTAGCAGATTGCATCTCCTTCATTTTTGTCCAAGCTGGACTGACTCTAGAGGGCCATGTCACAGCTCACAAAATTAGAGCCATGGCTGAGTCGGTGGCTCATCTAAGATCAGTCACTATTGAAGAGATCTGCAAGGCTGCGGTGTGGTCATCAGTCCACACATTCACATTTCACTACTGCCTTCAGCAGGATAGCCGACGCGACAGTCGGTTTGGGCAGTCGGGGCTGCAGAACTTATTTGGGGTTTAGAATCCAACTCCAACCCTCCTAGGCCCATTTTTGTTCTGTTCCAGGCTACACTCATTTAGATGTTTCTTCTTTTCAGGTCAATTTTTATTCTGGCCTCGCCGTTGCGAGACTCAATTGACCACTGTTTGTTGTGTTGTGTAAGCCTGGAAGCTAGGGATACCCCACTTGTGAGAATATCAGCCTGCTTGTCTTTGGAGAAAGAGTAGTTACTTACCTGTAACAGGTGTTCTCCGAAGACAGGAGGCTGCATATTCTCACAAACCCTCCCACCTCCCCTTTTGGAGTTGTCTCCTCCATCTTTTGGATTTAACTGAGGGGCGTGTCCGCACAGCGAGCGGGAAGAGGTGTGCGCACATGCGCAGTGCGATCGCTCGCGCGACGGAACGCCGTAAAAGAGATTTTTTAGATTTTGCTTTAAAATCTTCCGGGGCCGACGTGGCGTCACCCACTTGTGAGAATATGCAGCCTGCTGTCTTCGGAGAACACCTGTTACAGGTAAGTAACTACTCTTTACAGACACACCCTTTCCAAGAGGAACTAAGATTTTGGAGAAGGTACATTGACGATATTCTGGTACTGTGGAAAGGAGATATTAACAGTTCCACTCTTGGCTGAATACTTTAGATTCAGTGCATTATGACCACAAAGAAATCCCATTTTTAGATGTCCTTATTAGAAAAAATGACTATGGTTTCACCACAACGATCTACAGGAAACCAACTGACAAAAATCATTTTCTTCACTTTGAAAGTTTTCATAATATAAATCTGAAAAGAAATCTACCATACTCTCAGTTTTTACTATTAAGAAGATTACACAGGATTCGAAACAGAAGCAACACCGATGGCCAAAAGATTCAGAAACAGAGGATATCCAATGGATTTTATTGCACAAGGGATGCAGAAGGCAAAAGCATCCAACAGGGAATCTGTATTAACCAAATGTGAGGAACGACAACAACCAGATATTGTATGCACAATGAGATTTTCAAATCTATCTGGAGATATTAAAAAAATTGTAAGGAAACACTTGCACATTTTGAAAGGGCATCAATGTTTTAAGGATAAAAAATAAACCATTGCGTATACTCGTGGCCGAAACGTTAAAGAAAGAATAGCACAATCAGTACTACCAATAGAAAAGCCAACAGCAGCCCCTACACTGGGCCATCACTCTTGAGGATCCTGTTCAGTCTGCCCCTCATCCCTGTCTGCTACCACTTTCATTCATCCTCACACAAAGAAGGTCTACTTCCTCCAGCACACTTCAGACTGTAATACAGCAGGAGTAGTTTATATCATTCTGTGTCCATGCAACATGATATATGAAGGGAAAACCATCAGGAAGATAAAAGTAAGAATGATTGAACACCGCAGTAACTTACGGAGAGGCAGTTTATCAGCACCATTAGTACAGCACTGCATAGATCACTGACACAGTTTTTTCTGATCTGAAATTTCTGTTTTTGAAGGTACTAAGGTTATCATGGCGTGGAGGAAATCTTGACAATTCGTTATTAAAGCAAGAGCAGAGATTAATCTATGAACTAGATACAATCTCCCCCGCATATCTCAATGCAGAAATACATAAGTACATAAGTATTGCCATACTGGGAAAGACCAAAGGTCCATCAAGCCCAGCATCCTGTTTCCAACAGTGGCCAATCCAGATCACAGATACCTGGCAAGATCCCAAAAAGTACAAAACATTTTATACTGCTTATCCCAGATATAGTGGATTTTCCCCATTTAATAACGGTCTATAGACTTCTCCTTTAGGAAGCCGCCCAAACCTTTTTAAAACTCCGCTAAGCTAACCGCCTTTACCACATTCTCTGGCAACGAATTCCAGAGTTTAATTACATGTTGAGTGAAGAAAACTTTCTCCGATTCGTTTTAAATTTACTACATTGTAGCTTCATCACATGCCCCCTAGTCCTAGTATTTTTGGAAAGTGTGAACAGACGCTTCACATCTACCCGTTCAACTCCACTCATTATTTTATAGATCTCTATCCTATCTCCCCTCAGCCGCCTTTTCTCCAAGCTGACGAGCCCTAGCCGCTTTAGCCTTTCCTCATAGGGAAGTCGTCCCATCCCCTTTATTATTTTCGTCGCCCTTCTCTGCACCTTTTCTAATTCCACTATATTTTTTTGAGATATGGCGACCAGAATTGAACACAGTATTCGAGGTGCGGTCGCACCATTGAACGATACAAAGGCATTATAACATCCTCATTTTTGTTTTCCATTCCTTTCCTAATAATACCTACCATTCTATTTGCTTTCTTAGCCGCAGCAGCACACTGAGCAGAAGGTTTCAACGTATCATCAAGGACGACACCTAGATCCCTTTCTTGGTCCATGACTTCTAACGTGGAACCTTGCATGACGTAGTTATAATTCGGGTTCCTCTTTCACACATGCATCACTTTGCACTTGCTCACATTAAATGTCATCTGCCATTCAGACGCCCAGTCTTGTAAGGTGCTCTTGTAATTTTTCACAATCCTCTTGCGATTTAACAATTTTGAATAACTTTGTGTCATCAGCAAATTTAATTACCTCACTAGTTACTCCCATCTCTAGGTAATTTATAAATATGTTAAAAAGCAGCGGACCCAGCACAGACTCCTGGGGAACCCCACTAACTACCCTTCTCCATTGAGAATAATGACCATTTAACCCTACTCTCTGTTTTCTATCTTTTAACCAGATTTTAATCCACAATAGAATGCTACCCCCTATCCCATGACTTTCCAATTTCCTCTGGAGTCTTTCATGAGGTACTTTGTCAAACGCCTTCTGAAAATCCAGATGCACAATGTCAACCGGCTCACCTTTATCCACGTTTGTTCACCCCTTCAAAGAAATGTAGTAGATTGGTGAGGCAAGATTTCCCTTCACTAAATCCATGTTGACTTTGTCTCATTAATCCATGCTTTTAAATATGCTTCGTAATTTTGTTTTTAATAATAGTCTTTACCATTTTGCCCGGCACTGACGTCAGACTCACTGGTCTATAATTTCCTGGATCTCCTCTGGAACCTTTTTAAAAAATCGGCGTTGCATTGACCACCCTCCAGTCTTCTGGTACCATACTCGATTTTAAGGATAAATTACATGTTTCTAACAATAGCTCCGCAAGCTCATTTTTCCGTTTCTTTCAGTACTCTGGGATGAATACCTTCGGGTCCAGGAGAAATTGCTGCTCTTCAGTTTGTAGAACTGCCCCATTACATCCTCCAGGTTTACAGAGGATTCATTAAGTTTCTCTGACTCGTCAGCTTCAAATACCATTTCCGGCACTGGTATCACTCCCAAATCTTCCTTGGTGAAGACCGAAGCAAAGAATGAATTTAATCTCTTCGCTATGGCTTTGTCTTCCGAGTGCCCCTTTTACCCCTCGGTCATCTAGCGGTCCAACCGATTCTTTTGCCGGCTTCCTGCTTTTAATATACCTAAAAAAAAATTTACTATGTGTTTTTGCCTCCAACGCAATATTTTTTTTCGAAGTCCCTCTTAGCCTTCCTTATCATCGCTTTGCATTTGACTTGACATTCCTTATGCCGTTTCTTATTATTTTCACTCGGTTCCTTCTTCCATTTTCTGAAGGATTTTCTTTTAGCTCTAATAGCTTCCTTCACCTCACTTTTTAACCACGCCAGCTGTCGTTTGGTCTTCCATCCTCCTTTTTTAATACGCGGAATATATTTGGTCTGGGCTTCCAGGATTGTGTTTTTGAACAGCATCCACACCTGATGTAAATTTTTGACCCTCGCAGTCGTTCGTCTAAGTTTTCTTTTCACCGTTCTTCTCATTTTATCATAGTCTCCTTTTTCAAAGTTAAACGCTAACGTATTTGATTTCCTATGTATACTTACTTCAAAGCTAATATCTGTTGGTGGAGGTGTACTTTGTACTTATGAAGGCCTAGACCAAGCAGTTTCAGTACTGCTAAATATCTAATATCTAAGAAGTAGTCTATAGACAATAAGAAGCGAAGGTTTCTTTTTTTTTTTTCTGTAAATTACAATGATATTAAAGCAAGGCCAGGTGGAGCAAATACCCCACCTCCTCCCTACCTTCCTCTGACAGGCAATTGAAAGACAATTCATGTCAATCACTGTTTACATGAGTGTGTTCAATTAGCCTCTGGAGACTTTTAGGATGCAGATCAAAGCGAAGTTCCAGGTGACAAGGGGGCGGGGCTGACAGAGGAGAGAGAAAATCCTGCAATTCAGGACAGGATAGGAGAATGGCATAATTGCAGGGGGGTCGTTGGAACTGTGTCCTGAATCCTTTGAAGTAAAGATTGCTTTTATTTGAGGATGTGCTGAAGATGTAACTTTTAAGGAAATGCAATATATATTTTTATGTGGGCAATTGTAAGAAACAAATGGCATATCCTGCATGACATATGATGTGTTCCTGAGAACCAGTTCTTTGTACTACACCTATATAACTGCCTGGTCTGGAAGACAAAGGGGAATCGATGAAAATCTTCTTTAAGTCTACCTCAATAGACTAAGGAATATGTGATTTCCATGGCTCCCCTTTTTTATGTTCCTCCACTGCCCTGCTTCTTATGTGCTACTCCTAACTTTCTATTATTTCTTATTTTTCATGTTCTTGGGTAAGAATAAATTTTGGTAAATGTGAGAAGCTTCTCTTGTATAGTTGTTTTTGGTACTTATCAGGCTGCAGGGTCTAAGAAATCAGTTGGGGAATTTGTATGGGAAGGGTGTCGGGTTTTGGTTCTGAGACCCAGCATCAACAGGCCCAAACATATCAAATTTGATCATATTATGATCACTGTTATCAAGCGGCCCCAGCACCATTACCTCCCGCACCAGATCATGGACTCCACTAAGGACTAGGTCTAGAATTTTTCCTTCTCTCGTCGGCTCCTGTACCAGCTGCTCCATAAAGCTGTCCTTGATTTCATCAAGGAATTTTACCTCCCTAGCGTGTCCCGATGTTACATTTACCCAGTCAATATCGGGGTAATTGAAATCACCCATTATTATTGTGTTGCCCAGTTTGTTTGCGTCCCTAATTTCCTTTAACATTTCTGCATCCGTCTGTTCATCCTGGCCAGGTGGACGGTAGTACACTCCTATCACTATCCTTTTCCCCTTTACACATGGAATTTCAATCCACAGTGATTCCAAGACGTGTTTTGTTTCCTGCAGAATTTTCAATCTATTTCAATCAAGGATGTCGTTAATATACAATGCTACCCCTCCACTAATGCGATCCACCCTATCACTACGATATAATTTGTACCCCGGTATGACAGTGTCCCACTGGTTATCCTCCTTCCACCAGGTCTCAGAGATGCCTATTATATCTAATTTTTCATTTAGTGCAATATATTCTATCTCTCCCATCTTATTTCTTAGGCTCCTGGCATTCACATATAAACATTTCAAACTATGTTTGTTGTTCCTATTTACATCATGCTCAGTACTTGACAGTATTAATTTGCAATCTTTTGTCTGATTTTTATTTTTATTTAAGGACACCTGATCTACTACGGTCTTTTTGCAACCTCACTATCAGGATACCCTATCTTCCCTGTTTTGGTGATATCTTTGAAAGATACCTTATCCCGAACCATGCGCTTTTGAGCGACTGTCGGCCTTCCCCCCATTTCTAGTTTAAAAGCTGCTCTATCTCCTTTTTAAATGCTGATGCCAGCAGCCTGGTCCCACCCTGGTTAAGGTGGAGCCCATCCTTTCGGAATTGGCACCCCATTCCCCAGAATGTTGCCCAGTATCTAACAAATCTAAAACTCTCCTCCCTGCACCATCGTCTCATCCACGCATTGAGACTCCAGAGCTCTGCCTGTCTCTTGGGCCCTGCGCATGGAACGGGTAGCATTTCAGAAAATGGTACCCTAGAGGATCTGGATTTGAGCTTTCTACCTTTCTACCATTTCTTATAGAATGTCTTTAGCAAGGCATTATAGGACTTAATGCACTCAGTTTATTTTTCCATGTTCATGTACTAATAGTGTTAAATTTCATACATCTATTTCTCTGTATATATTGTAGCTGCTGTTTAAAAGTTCTGATAAGAATTTGTTAGATTACATCAGAATTTAGACTATAAAGACTGATATTTTTAATTTGTGACACAACAAAACTCCTATTTTGATGGTTAGATTTATTATCTTTTTTTTTTTTGTATTGATTGGTGGACCAATTCATATTTTATACATCTGCTTAGGCTGAGATGCTGATGTCTTTTTATATCCTTTACAGACACATTTTTTTAGTACACCATCAGATAAAGAAATCTAACTGATCAATATATATATAGTTTTTATATGGGTTAATTGGATTTATATACCCTCCTTTTATGAATCATTTTTCACTACAGGTGATTTTAATCTATTAAGAGTTTTGCTATTTTTTACAATATACAAACTTAGGTTTTAACATTATCGGATCTTTTAAATGGACTGTTTCTCCACTTTCAAAATGATAAATACACATTTTATTCCCCCCCATTTTTTTTAATATACCTTTGTCTTATTACCCTAATTGTCAAGAACGTTAAAAGCAATTATACGGATTCTGGTACAGTCGGCTTAAAAAGTAAGTAAACATTTTTTATAGCACACATAAATTTAGACTGTCAACATATATATTTATTGGAAAGGTACAAATTGTCAATTTGGTTTAAAAAATAGTATCACTATGCATTCAAAATGTTTGATTTGTTTGCATGCAGTTAAGCTTCCTAGTCGCAGTACTGTTTTCCCACAAAAGAAAAATAGGTGTTATTTAATAAAAAGACGCTGTTTCAACAGCGCATATGACACTAATATCTGTAATCAATTTAGATCGTCAATACATAGATACACACTTTTATATCTGGAAGGTACCACTTGTTGATCTTCTTAGAAAATGGTATTACCGTGCATTCCAAATGTTGTAATTGTGCGCGATTGAGCCTCTCACTCGCAGTACCCCGTTTCCCATAAAATGAAAGCAAGCAATATAATATAAGATGCTTTTTTCCCGTGCCACAAATGCACGTCTCATTCATTAGGAAATAGATAATGCTAAAGCAAATGTTAGGAAGAAATAACATCAAAAGAAGCATTTGATAAGATATCAGTACGTACAGAGCATTCTCAACGTTTTTTATATATATATATATATATATATATATATATATATATATATATATATATATATATATATATATATATATATATATATTGTGTAAGGAGGTTGGAGGGTCTACGCAGGTCAGGAGGAGGTATGGGGCCAGACTACATTCCCCACAAGGCCCTGAGAGAAGGGATAAGGGGGGTAGGTCCCAAAACCCGGTATGGCCCCCACGTGGAAGGGAGGGGCAAAAGGACTGGAAAGAACAGCTGCTATGGCAGACGAGGGCCAGAAGGGGGAGCAGGGATGACAAAGCTCAATTCCCTTGGGTTAGAAATCAGTACAAGATTCCTTCCACCTGGGAGGGGGAGGAGATCTCCAACCAACAGCCTAGCAGAGAGGCAGAGTTAATGGAGTGCTTGGAGGCAGGGGCATATCTGCGTGGGGCCACAGGGGCCTGGGCCCCCACAGATTTCGCCCAGGCCCCCTCCCGCTGCCAGCCCTCCCCCGCTGCCGTTTCTTACTTTTGCGTCCGCTTCCTCCTGCGCCTTTAAAAATATTTCTTCAGCTGGTGGGGGACCCCAACCCCCGCCAGCCAACCCGAGGTGACAACTTGCAGGTTCTTCCTCCGCCGTGGCCAACATGCTGGAGTTGAAAGCATCTGAATCCAGTTCGGAGTCTGATCGTCAGACTCCGAACTGGATTCAGTTGCTCAACTCCAGCATGTTGGCCACGGCGGAGGAAGAACTTGCAAGTTGTCACCTCGGGTTGGCTGGCGGGGGTTGCGGTCCCCCGCCAGCTGAAGAAATATTTTTAAAGGCGCAGGAGGAAGCGGACGCAAAAGTAAGAAACGGCAGTGGGGGAGGGCTGGCGGCGGGAGGGGGGGTGGAGAGAGTCGTTGGTGGCGGCGGTGGGGGGGGGGAGGGTCCGGTAATGGCAGAGGGGGGGTCGGTGGCGGCAGGGGGGGGTAAAATGTGCCCTCTGGCCCCCCCCTACCGCCGGAGGTCAGATACGCCCCTGCTTGGAGGAAGGAGAGTCTGGAGGGAGCAGCACCCCAGGTTTGGAGGAGCCAGTTGACATGGATTGTAATTGTACTTTGGGGCAGAGTTGCAGGGACTGAAGGCAGTGGGTGGTCAAAGGAGTCAATTAGCTGTGTTGTGGGCGGTGTACTGCCATTCTGCAACCACCCAAGCGGAAAGACTTTTAAAACTGAAACCCAGGCTGTTGCACTGGGGGAGAACTTGGATTTAAAGGGACGTTTTTTTCTTGTTGCTTTGTTTTGAAAAATGAATGGGACTTTAACCCCCTTGAACTGAGATTTTGTGGAGGAGGGGAAATAAACTGGAACTAAAAGCTGTGTTGTCTGGAAGGACTTTGTTTGTGGACTGCTGAAGGGAGCCTACCACCCCCGGAAGGTTTGCTACCGGGATTAAAGGTATTACAATATATATATATATATATATATATATATATATATATATATATATATATATATATATATATATATATATATTTATTTAGTAACCTTATCTTTTGACATTAGATTAAACTTTACAATTATTGAAGTACACAATATATTAGTCTTCAGTGATGATAGTCGTTAACTCCTTGAATCAAAGTACAATGTGGTCTGAGATTGAAATTGTAACCAACTTAAAATGGCTGAAAAAAAGTCAGAAACAATATGTATGCACACTCTGTTGAGTTATATGGTGTTAATACGCATACATGACATCCCATCACCACATCTCTTTGTTATATAGTTTGTAGCTTGTGAAGACTGACTGCAGTTTGGTAAGGTGTTAAAATTTGTTTTTATCACTTTTAAACTTTTCAATGAATGCATTATTGAAACCAGAATGGATGTCTATTATCACTTTGGATCTACAGACTATCACACTAAAAAACATAATCATTCTTTGTCATTTTTTATTTTTTTTTAAATATACACTTACCCATGGAGTGCATGGAAACGTGTCTCTGTTTTTACCTGTAGTTTGTGTTTTGCATAATACCCTCATGTACGTCATTATGACATCCAAAAAATAGTTCACACAAAGATTTCTTTTAACATTTTAAAAAATATGTCTGTAATCAGAATATATTTTATTATACTTTGTATGATTTGAATGTACATGTTACTTGTAGGTAAAATGATCTTATATATATGTTATGCTCATTTTGTATTTTATTTTTTATCAGACCCCTGAAGCAGGCGCATTTGGGCGCCAAAACACGTCCCGGTCGTGTTCTTTTCTATTAAAGATTGTACCATTGTTCCAGTTCTTGAGGCCCTTTTTTGCTTTCTTTTGGCTAAATGTTAGGCATGCCATTACTGGGTTACACGTGTATTAATGTAAGAACATAAGTGTTGCCATACTGGGACAGACCAACGGTCCATCAAACCCAATATCCTGTTTCCAACAGTTACCAATCCACAGGGCTGGTCAAACCCAGTAAGCGGGGTAAGCACCGCAGGGGGGTGCCTGCCTTCAAGGGCGCTGCTGCAGCACTGTGCCACCATACCGCGCCGCCCTTGGGGGTTTAAATCTTTTATTTACCTCCGTCCCAGCGGCCGTGTCATTTCAAAGCCCTGCCCATCTCTAGCCTTCCCTCCCTTCGTGAGTTCGTTCCTGCAGAGTCCTGCCTACTGACATCATTTCCTCGAGGGTGGGACTCTGCGGGAACAAACTCACGAAGGGAGGGAAGGTTAGAGACAGGCAGGGCTTTGAAATGATGCGGCCGCTGGGACGGAGGTAAATTAAAAAAGACTTAAACCACGCAGGGTGGCAAGAAGAAAAAGGGGGATGTTGGGGGAAGAAGAGGGCAGGCAGGTGGCCATAAATGGGGATGGGGGCAAAGGAGAATCGCTGGACAGGGGCAGGGTGGGAGAAGAGAGAAAGGAGAAGGGAGGGTGCGCAAACTGATAGTCTGCAGGGGGGCGCCAGAGACCTTAGGACTGGCCCTGCCAATCCAGGTTACAAGTACCTGGCAAGATCCCAAAACAGTACAAATACATTTTATGCTGCATATCCTAGAAATAAGCAGTGGATTTTCCCCAAATATTCTATAACAGAACCTTGGTGCTTAGGTTCCTTTATAAAACAGGCAGCAATCATGTGTCTTACATGGAGGTGCCCAGTTATAGAATTGCCCCCATATGTCACTGGTGTGAAATGACTGATACTCTCTCTGCAAATGTTGCTTTATGATTTGTTGATTATATTTTTGCTTAAACTACTTTGTCTTACAGTAATCATCAAAGGTTTTCTATACTGCTCATTCTTTTTTTTCCCTTTCTTGGGCAGCTTGCATAATTCTCACAACTGTGTGCAGGTCAAGACATGTTCATGCCTCGCTTTTCCTAAGCTTAAGAGCTTTCACCTCTCTTATATAGCAGGAAATCATGTCTTGTTTTCCTACCATAGGTTGAAGCAGGAGACAACCATGCAGGAAAATGGAGACATCACCGATTATGACAGTGATGAAACATTGGTAGATAGTTCGGTCTTTGGAAGTGATTCAGAGGAAGATGAGCTGCACTTGAAAAGGTGATGATGAATTGAAGAATATATTATGCAAAGCTCTAGCTGTCACAATGCAAGCAGACTTATTCCTTCTGTTTAACAAAGCTGGGGCCCTAGGATTGATATCAGTATTGGTCAGACAAATCACTGGACATTTCTCATTCAAATGCAGCAAACAGTGGGCCTCTTATAAGTACATAAGTGTTGCCATACTGGGACAAACAGAAGGCCCATGAAGCCCAGCATCCTGTTTCCAACAGTGGCCAATCCAGGTTATAAGTACCTGGCAAGATCCCAAAACAGTACAATACATTTTATGCTGCTTATTCTAGAGATAAGCAGTGGAGTTTTCCCAAGTCATTTTAATAATGGCTTATGGACTTTTAGGAAGCGAGCCAAACCTTTTTTTTTTTTTACCCCGCTAAGCTAACTGCTTTTACTACATTCTGTGGCAATGAATTCCAGAGTTTACACACTGAGTAAAGAAATATTTTCTACGATTTGTTTTAGAAATTGAGCCTGCCATGAGTGGGAAAGCGCGGGGTACAAATGTAACAAAAAAAAAAAAATTTACTACTTTGTAGCTTTATTGCCTTCCCCCTAATCCTGTTATTTTTGGAAAGAGTAAACAAACGATTCTCGTCTACCTGTTCTACTCCACTCATTATTTTATAGACCTCTATCATATCTTCCCTCAGCCGTCTTTTCTCCAAGCTGAAGAACCCTAGCCACTTTAGCCTTTCCTCATAGGGAAGTGGGCCCATCCCCTTTATCATTTTTATTACCCTTCTCTTTACCTTTTCCAATTCCACTGTATCTTTTTTGAAATGCAGTGACCAGAATTGCACACAGTATTCAAGTTGCAGTCGCACCATGGAGTGATACAAAGGCATTGTAACGTCCTTTTTTGTTTTCCATTCCTTTCCTAATAATACCTAACATTCTATTTGCTTTCTTAGCCACTGCTGCTGTCTCACATTGAGCAGAGGGTTTCAACGTATCATCAACAATGACACCTAGATCCCTTTCGTGGTCGGTGACTCCTAATGTGGAACCTTACATCATGTAATTATAGTTCGGGTTCCTATTTCCCACGTGCATCACTTTGCACTTGCTCATATTAAACGTCAACTGCCACTTGGATGCCCATTCTCCCAGTCTTGTAAGGTGCTCTTGTAATTTTTCACAATCCTCTTGCGATTTAACAATTTTGAATAACTTTGTGTTGTCAGCAAATTTTAATTACCTCACTAGTTACTCCCATCTGTAGATCATAAATATGTTAAAAATCAGTTGTCCCAGCACAGATCCTTGGGGAACCCCATTATTTACCCTTCACCGTTGAGAATACTGACTATTTAAGCTTACTCTCTGTTTTCTATCTTTTAACCAGTTTTTACTCCACAGTAGAACATTACCTCCTATCCCATGACTCTCCAATTTCCTCTGGAGTCTTTCATGAGATACTTTGTCAAATGCCTTTTGAAAATTCAGATACACAGTGTCAACTGGCTCATCTTAGCCACGTTTGTTCACCCCTTCAAAGAAATGTAGTAGATGGGTAGGGCAAGATTTCCCTTCACTAAATCCATGTAGTGAAATTTCTGAAAGAAAGATATTTCTAGAATTTGGATTATGAAAAGTATTGGAATCTGTGTTTATGGAACGTAACTTAGGGCCTTGCATATTTGGGAGCATTGAATAAACTTTATCTGAGTTTTTAATTCTTTAGCATCTCCAAAGTCCATACTTGTGAGTTGTGCCCATCCACCAGCAGGTGGAGATAGAGAGCAATTAGAACATTGCCTCATAAGGCTGCTGTCCACAGGGTTACCATATTTTGCCCTCTCAAAAAGAGAACGCATGTCCCGCCCCCCTTCCCCGCCCCTTTCACATCCTCACCTCGCCCCCTGTCACATATTCCCCTCCCCTGTCCCCCCCCCCCCACGTCACCTCCCCTCCCCGCCCCTTACTTACTGTCTACTGTCCTGGTGGTCTAGTGACCTCTTCAGGGCAGGAAAAAGCCCCCTCTTTCCTGCCTGGAGCTCTGTCCTTGCCCTGCATCCTGTTGCTGTGACGGTCTCGGGATTCAAAATGGCCACTGAGAGTTGAAGTCTTGCGAGGCCGCTTCAACTCTCGGCGGCCATTTTGAATCCTGAGACTGTCACAGCAACAGGATGCAGGGCAAGGGCAGCACTCCGGGCAGGAAAGAGGGGGCTCTTTCCGGCCCCAAAGAGGTCACTAGACCACCAGGGCGGTAAATAGGGAAGGGGAGGCTAGGATAGGCCCACCCGCCCGTTTGTCCAGAAATCCGGACAAACGGGCGGACTGGCAAAACCCGGGCGGACTGGCAAAACCCGTCCGGACACCCGTACATGTCCTCAAAAAGAGGACATGTCAGGGTAAATCCGGATATATGGTAACCCTACACTGGGTCCTATTCGATATTTCTCTTTCTCCAGTAGATGGTAGAACCTTGCTGTGCAGCTCTGTCCCAGGTTGCTGTGGTGGGCTCCTGTTTCCTTTCTGAGGTTTCAGTTGAGCTTCTAGGGCAAAGGCTTTTTCTCTTAGGCTTTTGGGTGTAAACCTGGTGGTGCCAGGTCCCTCCCCTCCCCACTTCTCCCTTCCATGGCTTCTCCTGCCTAAAATAAATAAATAAAGTCTGAACCTGTGGATTCTCTGCCAAGGAATTTTAATGCAGTGCTTTGTGCCTGGTAACCAGAAATTACCTGTTTTTCATTGTGTTATTCAAATTTAATTATTTTTTCTTTATTTCTGCATTTGTACCCCACATTTTCCAATCAATTTATCGGTTCAATGTGGCTTATAGTTTCAGACATACATGTTACATTGTCTTTTGGGTTTGATGCGTGCCTTGTTTAATTTCTGTCAGCGATCGGGCTTCATGCAGTTTGTTTTCATTTTGACTGTTCGGGATCGCTGGGGAAAGATTTTCTGAAGAAGTGTCACAACTGTCCGGAATGGTGAGCCCTTGGACCAAAGCCAGAGCTTTGACAGACAAATCACCTGGGCTGGCACAGGCAGGAATCAGAACCGACTGGACTAGGATAAACTAACAGACTCAACAAGGCAGGACAGAGATAACTAAACACAATGGACAACACAAGAACTGGATCCAGACAAGGCAAGGAAAGAAGGCAAAGGGCCAGAACTGGAACCCAGACAGGACAAGGCAAGACTCGGAACTGGTTTAAAACTGGGACCCAGAAATGCAAGACAAGGCAACACATGGAAGTAGATTAAAACTGGGTCCAGAAAAGGGCAAGACAAGGATAAGGCAAGAACTGGATTCGGACAGGACTAGACTGAAAGAAACAAGACAAAGCACAACTAGACAGGCAAGACAGGGTAGGAGCTAGGCAACAGAATAACATAAGCAAGACAATACACAAGGCAGGAACAGGATTCTCAAACAGGCTTGGCTGGAACAGGATTCTGGATTCTCAAACAGTCTTGGCTGGAACAGGATTCTGGATTCTCAAACGGGCTTGGCTGGAACAGGATTCTGGATTCTCAAACGGGCTTGGCTGGAACAGGATTCAGGATTCTCAAACGGGCTTGGCAGGGATCAGGATACTGAAAGGGACATGGCCTGACAGAGAGCAGGGGCTGAACCTGGCTCAAACAGAGAGCAGGGGCTGAAAGCAGAAACAGAGCTCAAGAGCCAGGAAGCAAATATAGCAGGCAAAGGATTAAGCAGACTAAGTGAAGACAAACAAACTAAGAAGCAATGTGCTTACCAGCATCCATAGCGGGAAGGGAAAGGCCAGGCAGATTGAGAGGCAGCAGACACACCTGCATATCAGTGAGGTAATTAGGGACAATGCTGGCTTCTACAGACTCTCAGAATTAACAGACAAGAACTACACACACAGGAAACAGAACAGGGAAAACAGGAACAGAGCTTGGCTAAACACAGAACTTAACTATAGCAAGAGTCAAAAGCAGGGCTAGACTAAAAGCAGAAGCCAAGGGAAATCAAACAGATACAGACACCAAGGGCAGGGTGTGGATCTAGAGCCAGGCCTTCAGGATCAAGGTTCAAAAGCAAACACAGAAACAAAACAAAGCATTGAAACACAAGACTCAGGGAAACACAGAACAGACCTTCAGGAACAAAGACAAGCAGGGATATGACCTATACAGGTAACACAGATTAAGAGACCTCTTGCAAAGGCAACGTAGAAAAGCTCCCTGGGTCCTTATAAAGGAGTAGGCTGATGATGTCACAAGCAGGGAGACCAAAGCGAGGCTTGGCTAACAGGAAGAACAACAGGAAATGAAGCAGAAGCAGGGAGACCAAAGCGAGGCTTGGCTTACAGGAAGAACAACAATAGGGAAAAAGGCAGACTGGAGAGGTCACAGAGCTAGATCCAGAGAAACAGTAGGTCTGAACATAAGGGCATGGCCACCACCGTGACAAGAAGTATGCCTTCAGGTGTTTCTTAAAGGTTTTGTAGTCGTTTGTGCATTTTAGGGCTTTCAGTATTGAGTTCCATATCTTGGGACATATATGTATGTGAAGTTGGTTGAGTATGAAGATTTGTATTTTAGGCCTTGACATCGAGGAAAGTGTAGGGTGTGATATGTTCTTTTATCTTTGATAATGTTGTGCATAGGTAGTTCTATTAGGTTTGTCATGTATTGCGTTGCAAGGCCAAAAATTATTCTATAGGCCATGGAGCAAATTTTGAAGGATATGCATGCTTTAATGGGTAGCCAGTGTAGATTTTGGAGCAGTGGACTTGCGCTTTCTCGATTTAATCCAAATATTAGTCTTGCTTCTGTGTTTTGTGCTGTTTGCTTATGATTGCAGAGTTGGCTAAATGTTGTTCCCAGTGTGAAAGCCAGCGACCAGCATCAGGACAGTGCACCATGTGTGTTAGATTCCCTGAAAGTGCCTATTTAATGTTTCCATATTCTTATGTACCTTTTCTTTAGAGAGCTTGAGTCCCCTCAGTTTTTTTTTTTTTTTTACAGAGGGCAGTTACATAAAAGAAAAAAAGCCTCACCATGAAAGTTTCCTTCACTTCATTTGTGGAAATGTAATTTTGTTACAAGAGTTCTAGATATATTGGCTGTACAGGTATTTTTTCTTTCAGCATCTTTACAAAGGAGTTTAGTATAGTGTTAAGCTTAGTGTTATTGGCTCCATGTTTCTGTGTGAAGTTTTACAGCTTGAGTTTTTTTTCTGAAGCTAGTGCACAGTTCCAATATCTCTACTGGTCTCCATGGAAACCACGGAAGAGTGGGAACCTCAGTGCTACTGCCATGGTGGGATTTTCTCCAGGTGCAGTGTTAGTGCTTTCAGAGGTAGAATAACTCCTTCTGGAAGGTGGCTGTCTTCCAGCCTGAAGGTCACAGATTCAAGTCTGGTTTGTTCATAATATTAGAATCTGTGGAACTCAGCTTCATTTCAAATGGGGCATAATTTACTTCACTCTTCCTGGTTACTTGCCTTGACAAGCAGTTCATTGCTTGGTTGGGACAGCTAACACTATGTTACAGTGCTAAAAATTAGCTGTGTTGGTTTTCCACGGCGGCTCTGCTATCTGGTGTTGCACATTGATATTGGACCAAAGCTATTGCATACCAGTTTGAGCTACCACCATATCTAAGCGGCTTAAGTAGCTGTATGCTGTAACATCTCTAAATACTTCTATTGCACGTTATCACCTTTTAGTTGAATTGGACAGCTAGTGAGGAACAGCCTAATGCCATGGTTCCCAAACCTGGTCCTGGAAGTACATAAGTAATGCCACACTGGGAAAAGACCAAGGGTCCATCGAGCCCAGCATCCTGTCCACGACAGCGGCCAATCCAGGCCAAGGGCACATGGCAAGCTTCCCAAGTACCCCCAGACATGCAGGTTTTCAGGATACCCACAATTAAATATTCATGAGAGAGATTTGCATGCAGTACCTCCACTGCATGCAAATCTCTCTCATGAATATTCATTTTGGGTATCCTGAAAACCTGACAGGCTGGGGTACCTCCAGGACCAGGTTTGGGAACCACTGGCCTAATGGTTAAAGCAGCCAGCTGAGAGTGAGCACAGAGATCCAGAGATTGCTGGTTCAAGTCCCACTGCATCTTGCCACCAATAGTGCACAATGGTACAAACCAGCCATATTTTGATACACCATCTAGCTCTGGCTCTCAGCCCACACTAGTTAGCTCCAATGCACAGCCATACCAGCCAGTTCTTGATACACTCAGCTAGAAGCTGGCTCTGGCTTAGGCATTGGACAGCTGATGTGGCTTCTAAGTTACATTTAACAAGCTACCTTTTAGAGGTAAATTTCTGTTTGGAGAAGATGTAGAGAAGTTGGTTAAAGACCTAGAGGACTCCAAGTCTCAGAGACTGCCAGAGGATAAACCTAAAGATTCTTTTAAATCTTCTCAGTCTCATCTTAGGTTTCATGAGGCCAAGTGGTACAGATCAGGCAAATCTAATTTTCAGCAGTCTCGGTTCACTCCTCGGGTTTCATCATAGGAGAGTGCCTCTCCAGGTTCCACGAGGAGTGGACCAAAATTACATCATACCAATGTGTCTTGGAAGTAATAAAGCAGGGTTACAAACTGGGGTTCTCCCATTCCATTGCAGATTTTTGTTCTTGGAATCTCTATGCAAAGCTCCAGCCAAATGTCAAGCTGTTCAATACACCTTGCAAACGCTTCTTCGTTTAGGCACAGTAGAGCCTGTCCCTAGATGTGACTGGGGAATGGGAAGTTATTCCATTTACTTTGTAGTCCCAAAGAAGGGGGAATTCCTTCCACCTGGGTTTGGACTTCAAAAGAGTCAACAGAGTGTTAAAGGTTCAACATTCCACAATGGGAACATTACAGTCTGTAATAGTTTCAGTCCAGCAGGGAGAGTTTCTAAACTCCCTGGTTCTCAAGGAAGCATATTTTCAAATTCTCATTTCCTTAGCATCAGCGGCAGATGAATCCAGAGACCAGTGGATTGTATCCATCTACTAGCAGGTGGAGATAGAGAGCACTGATTTGCCCTGTGCATATAGAACGTGACAATGCCTGGCCAGTCAGCATTCTCTATCTCCAGCAGGCAGGTGGACATGTTCACAGGCTCCTGGTTTCTTCCTATAGTGGCTCCTGCAGTAGAGCTGGGGGTGTTCTGGCTGAACGGCACCAGCTTCAGGGTGTATACCTGGTCACTCCAGGTCCCTCCCCCACTCCGTTCTCCTCTCCTTAAATTTTTTTCTGCCAGTCCTGCCTTCCTCACAGCTATGCCTCTAGTTAAAAACAAAACATTAAAATGGGAGCTTGCATTTGGTGCTTTGGTTGTTTAGGGAGAGTGAGCTTACTGCAGCCTTACTACCTGCTGCTCCTGTGGTGAGTTTATTTTCCTTTATCTTTCTGCGTTAACAACAACAACAAAAAAAAAAGAGCAAGACGGAGGGAGCAGGAATGAGCGGGTCACTCTGTCTTTCATGGCTGCAGAGTTAGCATAACGCTGCTCCTGTTGTGGGAAGTGTCGGGTCTGTGATTGGTGGGGTGTTCGGGCCCTGAAGCCTTTGATGGTACTTTTGTTGAAGCGGGGGGCTTCCAGCGTGCATAAACCGTGCTGTTCTCCTTACACTGAATCAGCAGCCATTTTGACTGGGCCATGAACAGTGGCTGGGAACTTGAGGTCTTCTGCAGCTGTTGCTCATCCCGCTTCTGCGGTCTGCTCCAGTTCTAGGGGGAGGCTCCGAGTATCTCCTCCAGGAGAGAAATGGGAATTTCCTTTTCCCTGGAATTTGTGTTATTGCTTCATCACACTTTTTTTTTTTTTTACCTGGAGATTGGAGGGTGGCCAATGTGACACTGATTTTTTTATTTTAATTATTTTTATTAGTAAACATCACATGCCATGATACAGAAAGATCATCACTCTTAGTATCCTCTATTCATAGCAATATATCAAATAGCATATAATACAATTATTTCCCCCCCCCTTTTTATTCAACCCCCTTCCCCCCCAAACAAGAAAACTCAACATATTAATGCCATATCACTGCGCATATTCTTACCCTACTACAAAAACCACACATCTTTAACTTGAATCAGTCTTCATATGTTTAAGCATAACGCACATATCCCTCCTCCCTCCTCCCCCTCCCTCCCATCTCCTTACCCACCCTCCTCCCTCCCACGTAAGAATATTCTAACATGTCTTTCTTTCATATAACAAGCTACAATGTGAGTGAGTTCACTAGTAAGCTGCGGGCTCTGCCCGATAGGGCCTGCACGTACGGCTCCCGAATCTCCCAGAACCGTTGTTTATTCCTAGGGCTACGGTGCACCCCACGTGCCTCCAGAAGCACCAGGGTATGAAGCAAATTCCTCCACTGCCAGAAAGAGGGCCCAATATCCTGAGTCCAAAATTGTAGAATACATTGCTTTCCTATAATTATTGCCTTATACAGGAATATGCCCTCTGTATGTCTCAGATTTAACCCGCTCCCCTTTGGGCCCAAGATTAGATTTTTAGAATTCCATAATATTATCCCAGAATTTCTTAATGTCTGGACATTCCCACAGCATATGATATAATGATACTTTCTGGAAGTTACACTTGCTGCAACGTGGTGCTTGAATTCTACCAGCGTAGTAGGCCTGTACAGGGGAGAAGTATGCTCTCATAATGATTCTGAATTGGATCTCCCTATGTCGTGCACTAGTCACTTTATGTACTATCTCCTTCAAAAACTGGGCTATATCTCCACTTCTAATCTCCACCCTCATATCCACAGACCACCTCCGGGCAATCTCCTCATATCCATGGTGCGGGGAAATCATTTGCAACTGTTTATAAAGTGTCGACACCGAGGTCTGTTCTCTACCCTGAGGTAGGAATAGATTCACCAGTAGGTCATACATCCCTCTCTTGCATCCAGCAGTATTTAACTGCTTAATATAGCTATGTAATTGATAGTAATCATACCAGGTCACATTCTCTGCTCCCACTATATCCTCTAAAGCCTCTCTAGATATAATCTTCCCCAAATCCTGCATAACATCCGCCACCAATACTATCCCTTCCCGTGCCCAATTTCTGAACCTCGGTTGTGTATTCCCAGGATCAAAGGCACTGTTCCCCACCAGAGGAAGCAGATCCGTACAGTGTGGATTCTTATTTAACCCCTTTAGTATATACTGCCATACGCGTCACATTGGATGTAATAAAATATGCTGCCTCCATCCCTTAGGTAACCACTTCCCCTGAACATGCAGCATATAATAGGGGTGATAAGGCTCAAACAATACACACTCCGTACTCCACACTGTATGTTCCTCAGTGTCTAATATCCAATCCGCTAGGTGTCTAGCCAAACAAGCCCAATTATATTGTTTGATATCGGGCATCCTGAGGCCTCCCTCTTTCCTACTCCCATACATATATTCCATTTTAACTTTGGCCTTCTTTCCACCCCAGCAGAACCTGGTCACCATTCTCCTAAGTTTCTTTAAATCCTTGGTCTGTAATAAGATCGGCAGTTGTCTTAAGACATACAGCCATCTCGGAAACAGCATCATGGCGAACAAACCAACTCGACCACTCAGTGTTAAAGGCAACCCCTCCCATAGAGCCAATTGATTCCTTGTATAATTTAATAACTCATCAACATTTCTTCTATATAATCTTCTCAAATCCCCCGTCAGCTTAATGCCCAGGTACTTAAACTCCTGATCCACCCATTTCAGTGGAAATGGTCCCTTCCACGTCTTCCTTACCATGTTGCTAGTGGGTAATCCTTCAGATTTTTGAAAATTTAGACTAAAGCCTGAGAAGGCCCCATATTCTTCAAATACTTCCATCAATACCGGCAACGATCTCTCCGGTCTCGCCAGATGAACCAAAATATCATCGGCAAATGCCGATACTTTAAATTCTCGATGTCCCAGTTTAATCCCCTCTATCTCCACATTTCCTAGAATTTCCCTAATCAGGGGATCCAGGGTGATGGCAAAGAGTAAAGGGGACAGAGGGCAGCCCTGTCTGGTTCCACGATTTATTGGGAAGCATCGAGAGTACATGCCATTTACCAACACTCTCGCTGCCGGATTCTTGTACAATATGGATATCGCTTGTGTAAAATATCCTTTAAATCCATATGCCTTCAGCGATGCAAAGAGGAACTCCCACTCAACCCGATCAAACGCCTTTTCGGCGTCGAAGCTAATCAAGGAGTCCCCTCCCTCCCTTCGCACTCTCTCCATCGTGGCCAATATCAGCCTGATATTCTTCCCACTCTGTCTCCCCTGCACAAATCCCACCTGCGGGGACGCCACTATATGTGTCAGCACTTTTGCCAGCCTAGAGGCCAAAATCTGAGCCAATAATTTAGCTTCATAACTAATGAGTGACATAGGCCTATATGAGTCTGGCAAAGTCGAATCTCTCCCTGTCTTCAGGAAAACCATAATATCCGCTAAACACAAAGATTGCGGTAGCTCCCCTAATTCAACTGACCTATTAAAGGCATCAGCCAGAGGTTTCCCTATATCCTGCATTAAGATTTTATACAGTTCTGCCCTACATCCATCTGGCCCCGCAGCTTTATGTAATGCACTACCTCTGATTTCTCCCAGGACCTCTTCTACTTCTATCGGCTTGTTTAACTCTTCCTGCTGCTGCGCTGTTATCTTCGTCAAATTAACATTCTCAAGATAGATATCTGGATCTAAGTCATCTGTCTCATTCTTAGTATACAGCTTAGCATAATAGTCGTGAAATACATCTTGTATCTCTGCATCAGTATGTACCAGTCCCCCAGCCTGCGTCCTGATCGCGAGCACCCTCCGCTGTCCCTTTGCTCTTCTCACTAGACCCGCCATCAGCCTCCCAGGCTTATTACCAAACCTATACAATTGATATCTATAGTATTCAGCCGATTTATTAGCACGCTGATGTAATAGCTAATTCAGAGATGCCTGCGTGGCTAATAACTGCTCACGGAGGTGGTCTGTAGACTGTTGTCCATAAGCCCTCCTCAACCGTACCAAGCTATCCCCTAATCTGATAATCTCCTTATCTCATCGTCTCTTCTTCCTAGTACTATACGCTATTATCTCTCCTCTTAAAACTGCCTTCCCAGCTTCCCAAAACAATATCGGGGTATGCATATGAGATGCATTATGTAATGAGTATTCTTTCCACTTTCCTCTAATATACGTCCAAAACTCCGGATCATAATACAGATCCATAGGAAAAGCCCACCTAAACTGTCTATTTTGTGAAGTTTGATCTCGAAATTTGATATATATAGCTGCATGATCTGATATAATCGTAGGATCAATATCAGCCTCCGATATATGTGTAAAGCTCTCTTCATCTATCAATAGGTAATCAATTCTCGATTGAGTGTGATGGGCTCTTGAGTAGTGTGTATAGTCTTTAGTGTTTGGATGCAATACCGTCCACACATCAACCACTCCCAATGCTCCACACAACAGTTTTATGCCTTTATCCGCCCCCGCTACAGAACTCGCTGTCCCGTGTGATCTATCCAGAATGGGATCCGCAACCACGTTAAAGTCCCCTCCTATTATCTGCTGTTGGATATTAAATTGCTGTATCTTACTGATAATTGTATGGTAAAATTGTTTACAGTACACATTGGGGGCATAGATATTACTAATGAGACATGTATTACCATTCACCTTTACCTGTGCCAGTATATACCTCCCTTCAGGATCAGCACACACCTGTCCCACCTCCACCTGTAACGATTTATGAAATACAATAACAACACCCGCTTTTTTCCCCACTGCCGGGGCCTCCAATATGGTCCCCACCCACCAGGTTCTCAACTTCTCATGCTCCTGCGTTGATAAATGTGTCTCTTGAAGGAGCGCTACATCTGCCCGTTTCTTTTTAAGACTATGAAGTATTTTCTTTCTTTTTATGGGGGAGGATAGCCCCCCACATTCCAGGAGTATACTTTAAGGCCCATCAGCCCACATCATCTCTTACGTGTAGCAGCTCACATATCTCATCTAATGGTAAGCAGGCATGGTGTCCCAGCAGCACCACCCCTACTATTCTATCTCGCAGCCACTCAACATTCCATTCACTCACATATCTCCTTCTAACCTTTTTTGCTAATCGTTTCCCTGCTTCCCAAACCCTATCTTCTCCCCCCTCCCCCCCATACGTGCCCTGCCTAATCCCCATTCCACTATCCTTCCCCCCCCCCGTCCCTCCTGTTCCCAGAACCAGTCACGCTGTAACACCTGCACTCACCCTACAACTTACTTCCTATTCCCCCTTCCCCCATGCCTCTTTCCCAGCATCCCAAACATGCATAAGCTTATGTGTCATATCTCTAGTATCAGTTCTTAGCTGTCCCACACTCCCATTCCTGTGTAGATCCTCCGGTGGTCAGTTTTATGTAGTTCTTGTAAAGCCATAACCTGCAGGCTTCTGGCTTCCGCTTCAGACCTAATGGTCTCAATGCAATCCAGTCAGATTTGCCACTCTGACAGCATCTGATGCCAAAGGACGCAGAGAAGATCCAAGTACACCTGGGATACTGTCTTATATACATTCCCAGATTATATCATCCCAATCTGCCATGAGTCCAACATCTAAGTGCTCAGTCCTTAAATTCGCAACATCACTCTCCAAATCTGCTCTCCACTGTAAAAACTGTATTTTAACCTCCAGCGTCCTCTATTGAGTCCCTGTATCATCCTGCAAGCTTCCTCCACTTCATTTAGACTCTGATGTCTCTCCATGTTGTTGAATGTATTCTTTAGCTGCCTCCACCCGATCAAAAAAATGAGTTGTGCCATTTATGGTGAGTCTGAGCTTGGCATGGTAGAGGAGTGCAAATTTTATCTTCTTATTATATAGCTCCGTACATAATGGCGCGAAGGATTTCCTCTTCATTTGCACCTGATGCGAATAGTCTTGAAAACAGAGAATTTTCCTCCCTTGATAGATAAGCGATTGTCCACCTCGGAGCGCATCCAATATATATTGCTTATGCCTGAAGTTAAGAGTCTTTAAGATCACCACTCTTGGCCTGTTCCCTGACTGCTGCGTAGGCCCCACCCGGTGGGCCCGCTCCACGCAGAATTGTTGTAATTTATCCTCTATTTGTAAAGTCTTTGGCAGCCATTCTTCCAAAAAATTTGGCAAATCCCTATCCAAGAGTGACTCCGGGAGTCCAGTCAGGCGCAGGTTATTTCGCCTGCTTCGATTCTCTAAATCGTCCAGTTTTACCTCCAGATCCTGCACTCTCTTCTCCAGTTTCTTATTTAGCTCCTTCTGCGCCTCCACGCTCCCCTCCACCTCTGATATGCGCTGCAGTCCTTCATCCAACTCTAAGCTCATGCTATCAATGCGTTCATGAGCCTCCTCCGTACGATCAGTGGTCTGCAAAGTACAAATGAATAATTAGCATTATTGTTCCAATCTTAAATATGCCTGTTATTTATCTTCTTCCAAAAATACTTAAGTCCCTTGACAAGCCCCCTGGATGACCAGTTGTTTCAAGTAAAGGTCTATGTAGATCATTTTTTTAGATCATTGGAGAAGATGGGTTTCTCATATGTAAGAGAATCCACTCATTTTTACAACAATTATCATCTGTAATAGATATTCAAAAGATTGAATTTCTGGTTATGTTTAGTATTAAGTCATTATACATGGTGATTCCCCAAGAAGAGGCATTAGAAGTGTTGACAGGTTTCTTAACTGTTTTGACAAGCAGCTAGAAAGCATGCGTTATGTGAGACAGGGATAAAAGTTAGGGTTAACGTCCACTGAAACATAAGGAAATATAAAGCATAAACTTGTTTGAGAAACTGGACTGCATTTCCTAGCAGACAGGGCTGGAATAGGAAGGAGCATGTGCTTAAGGGTGGAGAAAGCAGGGCTATATTTCCCAGCAGGCAGTAGGGCTGGAGTTGGAAGGAGCAGGTGCTTGAGGAACCTGGAAGGAGGGCTGATTAACATGCTCCCAAATGCTTGATAACTAACTTGTCTCATGCTAGGAAGGAAATTCAAAAGAAGGTTTTGTCTTAAGAGTCACAGCCAGGGCATAACACAGCATCTGGAGAAAGGAGGAATAATTTCCCCAAGAGAGTGGGTGATTAGCCAATGTAGCTTGTTGTGCTAGACACAGACAGATGAGCCTGGGGAGTTGTTTGGTCTCCACAATAGGTAACTTGGAGTCTGGGGAATGGGAAGTGCTTTGCTTCCAACAGGCTGCCATGTCAGCTGCTTAAGGAGCGTACGGTATTTAAAAGCCTGTGGGTAAATGGGTGAAAACCAGTCTAGAAAGAAAGAGATATGCAAGAGCTACCTGTGAGTTTGCTTCATAGGAAGCTGTGGTTCTAGTTTGGGGAGATTTGCTCTCTTATCCATATTCTAGAAGGGAAGTGATAAGAGAGGGAAAGCTTAAGGGCATACCTGCAGATGCAAAAGGTTGCTCTGAAACAGGGGCGTAGCCACGGGTGGGCCTGGGTGGGCCCAGGCCCACCCACTTAAGCCCAAGGCCCACCCAGGAGTGGTGCACCCCGACCACCCATGATCCCTTCCCTCCACTCCCAGTCCCACCCCATCCCACAGATGCGTCACTTCTCTTTTTTTCCTCCTCCTGTCACGGCGCGGTGCTTCCAAGCACAGTAGCGAGTCACAAACACACAGGCCGGCTCCGCCTTCGACTTTCACTCTGCCGCGTCACGCCCTCACTGACGCAACTTCCTATTTAGGACGGGACGACGACGGGACGTGGAAAGGGAACGCCGGAGCTACAGTGGGAGCCTGTGTGAGTGAATCGCTGCCGGGTACTGGAGGCGGGGAAGGGAGAAAAGTGCTGGACCGGCGGTTGGGGTGGGGTGGGGGGGTCATTGGAGGCGGGGACGGGAGAAAAGTGCTGGACCGGGGGGGGGGCACTAGAGGGAAGGGAGAAAAGTGCTGGGACGGGAGAAAAGCATTGGATGGACTGAGAGGGGTGCGAGAAATAGAAATGTTGCACATAGGGGTGAGGGAGAGGTGGTGCATGGGGAAATAGGGAGAAACGTTGGACATGACAGTGGACGGGAGGAAGGGAGAGATGCTACATTGGGGGGGGGGGTGGATGAGAGAAATGTTGGACCTGGGGCACAAAGGGGGAGGGGAGAGAGAAAAATGGTGGACAGTGGGAGCGAGTTAGAAATGTTGGACATGGCAGAGGAAGGGCATGAATACTGCATGGGACGGAGGGAGGGAGGGAGGGGAAGAGAGAAGTTGGCTCTGGGGTACAAGGGAGGGGGATAGAGAGATGTAGAACATGGGATTGGATGAGAGGCAGGAAGAGATGCACAGGTGGAGAGGGGGAGAGAAGAAGATGGATCCAGGAACAGATGAAAATGATGGAGAGATGCCAGACAATGGGATTGAGGGAAGAGAGAAGGAGCTATGCTGGACCATGGGGAACAGGACAGGAGGGAAGAGAGAACGGACAGGATATAGCAGGCTACAAAGGTGGGGATGGATGGAAGAAAGAGAGAGCAGATGCTGGGCTAGAAAGGTGGAGGGAGGAAGGTTCTGGGAATGGTGGAACCATGTGGGAGAGGAGAAGGGTGGCAAGAAAATGGATGAGAGGATAGTGATTACAGAGGGTAGAAATATGGTCATGGAGAATAGATTAAAGATGGAAGGGAATGGAAGCCTGGGGAAGGAGTGAGATGGGGAATGAGAGAGCTAGTGTGTGAAAGAAGAAGATAGAAATCTGATAGGTAGCTGTAAAGTAAAAAGGAGGAGAAGGATGAAGAAGAGGTGAAATTTGAGTTGACAGAGGCAAAAAAGAAAAAAAAAATGAGAGGACAGAACTAAAAAGCAAGGATCATTATATCAGAGGTAGGTGTAGTGAGGGAAAAGACAGCAGCGAGAAGACAAATGTACAGCAGCCGCTGGAAGGAGAATTAGTAGATTACAGACAGGAAATTGGAACTAACATAATGGAAAAATAAAACATCCAGACAACAAAAGGTAGAAAAAAAGCATTTTATTTTGAATGTTTTAAATGGAATATATTAGCTTTCGGAAATGTGCATAGCAATTGTCTTTGCATTGTGTTCAGTAGAAAGGAAATGCATATGTTAAGTTTAACTTCTTGGGGTTCTCAATTCAATTTTTGTGTAAATATTTTAGTTTCTAATTTGTTATCCCTTGGTCTGTATTTGGTGAAGGTCTGTCGGTGTGATTAGTATTGGCAGGTGGGGAAATTGGAGGGGAGGCAGGGAGGAGAGGGGATCAGACAAAGTGCCCTCCTTTATTTTCTGGCCTGGGCCATAGCATGTCTAACACTGGCCCTGACCCTTGCTTTGTAACTGGTGGGGAACTCCAAGCATCCCCAGCTGAGAACCTCCTCCAAAGGCAGCCAGAATTCCCTTCTACCAAACTCTCCAGTCAGTGACAGCATGTTTGAGCCACCGACTACTAAGCTCGCATGTGGTGCTGGCATTAGTGGCTTAGGGACATTGCTGCTCCCTGCCAAGCTTGGTAAAAGGGAGTTCTGGCTGCCTTCGAAGAACGTCTTCAGGTAACAGAGCTTGAGGATCCTCATTAGCTAAAGTATTTATATTTTGAGGTGGAGGTATGGCGGGGCAGAGATAATTTTGTGCCCACCCACTTTAGGCTCAGGCCCACCCAAAATTGGCTGTCTGGCTAAGCCACTGCTCTGAAATATGAACTAGAGGTGCATAATAAGGAATATCTGTTTAAAGCTGGGCAGTACTAGAAAAGGGAGACTGCAATGTAGACTTTAAAGATCAGGCATTGGATTTACAGGAACACCTTTTAGAGAGGGGTTATCCATCAGCTGTTGTCAGAAATGCATATAAGCATGCGAGATAGAAATTAAATAGTAACAAAACCTACAACTTTGCAGGAATGGACTGCGACATATGTTCTAAGATATTTTTCAGGCATTGAGTGTATAGTAGGTATCTTGAGAAAACATTGGAATATGTTAACACTTTATCCTGTATTTGCAGATAAGCACTTCTGAATAGCTTACAGAGATATTGTATTTGTGTGACAGTACTTCAAGATCAGTGTGGGACCCATGTCAATGTAACAACTTAAAATCTGTGAGATTACTTTGAAGTTAGATACCTGGTTTGTTAATCCAAGAGATCAATGTCAGTTTAAATTTAAATATGCTAGTTCTTGCACCACTGTTTATGCAGTTAATACAATAATATGTCCTTGCCCGATGGTTTACATTGGGCGAACTAGTCGGCAATTTAAGTTAAGGATAAGTGACAACAGACACTGTTTAAAGCAGAAAAGATTTGAAGAACATATCTTTCAACATTGTTCAACATAGATAAGAAACATCCCTGCCCTTTGCCCAGGAGGAAACTGCAAAAGAATATAAGAATTAGGTACTGAAGAACCAAATGGTTTAAATTTAAAAATGAATGGTAATGTTTGTATTAATTTAAAATAGAATGGTCATGCTTCAAAAGATTTTTTTGAATGAAGGTTAAATGATGCACTCAAGGGAAGTGACATTCTGTATGTAGGAGAAGGCAGCTTTTAGATCTGGAGCCAGGTAAGCGTGGCATTAACTTGGTATCCTGTGAAGTAATTTTTTTTCAACATTATTATACTTAATTTTTAAAAGAATGAGATTTTGTAATGAGTCATATTATTCTTTTTATTTTACATGGTCCTTTATTCCTGATGAAGGTTTTTAGTGATATGCTGGCCACCATTGGTGAGACCATTAAATAGATATGCTTGCACCTTATTTTTGACAAAAATTGTGTATTGGAAGTTTTTTGGCTGTTGAATAATACAGACTGGGACACATGAGGTCTTTTCCTTTCTGTAACAATATATGTATTTAACATATAAAAATATAAAATTAAGATTACAACAATAATGCTGAATGTTCTTAGTGGAAATTTATTTGGCTTGGATTTGATTTTCTACTTCTTTGTTTTTTGAAGAACACTGCAAGTGAGTAATCCCAGTAAATTTATAAGAGCCCATTTTTAATCTCGTATATAGTTTTCTTAGAGACTTCAAAAATCCATGGGCTCAATATTCAAAAAAAGCTGGGGATGGGGGGGGTCAGCTGGCAGTGGTCAGAGTTTTGCTGACTGCTACCGGGTTTATTCCTAGTTGTTCAATGCTGGGTAATGCCCGGGCACTGGCATTGAATATCCGGGCCTATTCAGCCGGCTAAAACATAGCCGGTTATGTGCGATATTCAGCACTATGATGAACTACATAAAGACAGAAATGTGTTTTATGTGGTCCTATTTGTGCAGTTATCCTAGCTTGTTGAAGGGCTAATATCAGTGTTTAGCTGGCTAAGTGCTGAATCTGCCCCCAGAACATCCACAAAATAGCCAATTTAAAAGGCCAGGATACGTTTCTGCATTTAAATCACTTTGAATATTGACCCCTGAGGGCCTGATAGTTAGCTGGCGGTGATCAGTGTTTTGTTGACTGTGGTCCGTGTTAAACCCAGAAATTCATTGAGGGGCCATGTTAGGGCATTGAATAACTGACTAACATATAGCCAGTTAAGTGCGATATTCAACACTTAACTGGCTGTGGGTTACATTATAAGGACAGGACTGACTTTTATGCAGTCATGTTTATTTGGTTAACCTGACTGGTAAAGTGCTGAATATAGACACTTAACTAGCCAAATGCCAACTCCACCCCGGAATGTCTCTAAAATAGCTGGTTTTCAGTTCATTGCTAACCTGTTAAGTGCCACTGAAAATTAATGGTTAGCCCCAAACAGGAAGTTTCTGGCTGGTTAAATTGCTTTGAATATTGGTCTCTGAGCTCCTAATTTTGCCTTATTTTCTGCCAAATTAAAGTTTTCAGCTGAATATTCATCTTAATTTAGGATCTTAAAAGTTTGGTTTATAAATTTAGGCCTGTTTTTCATTTGTCTACATTCATGAGCCTAAGGTGTCTAGTGCTGAAAATTAGTGCTAAGCTCCTAACTTTTTTCCTCACCCTAAATCTGCCTCCCACCTTTTTATGATCTAAATTTAGAAGTTTAGTAAAATTTTGTGTATAATTGTAGGCACTAGCTGTAGTAAATTTTCAAAGAGGACAATTTAGGAGCATAGCTCTCAAAGTTAGGACCATAAACCCTTTGAATATCAGGCCCTGTTTTCTGTTTTTAGAAATCATTGCACCAACAAGTTTTTGTTTTGTGCAGCCAGGATTTGGACTTGCGTGCACTGTTGACACAGTTGTGTTTGGGGAGTGATGCATGAGAGGTGTCCTCTTTCATATGGGACACTAAACTGAAGTCATTTCTAATCTGATGTTCCATAGCGTCCCACAGATCAATCCAGACGCTTGTGGGTTGTGTCCCTCTACCAGCAGGTGGAGATAGAGAGAACCTCCGAGGTTTGCTATATGTGGACCTGTGCAGCCAAGTAAACCTCCGTATTCTCTCGGACAATGTGACGGCGGTCGCATACGTGAACCGTCAGGGGGGCACCAGGAGTGCACCACTGGAGTGCGAGGCGGCTCTGGTCTGCCGTTGGGCGGAGACTAATCTCTTTCTCTTGACGGCGGCTTATATAGCAGGGGTCACAGAATGTGCAAGCGGACTTTCTCAGTCACCACCAGTTGGAGCCGGGGGAGTGGACAGTTTCCCCTCTAGCCTTCAATCGCATAGCGACCCGTTGGGGGATGCCGGTGATGGACTTAATGGCCACCACATTCAATGCAAAGGTTCCCCGCTTCTTCAGCAGGGGAAGAGAGCTGGGCTCAGAAGGCATCGATGCTCTTCTACAACCTTGGCCCAGGGGCCTGCTCTATGCCTTTCCTCCCTTGGCCAATTGTGGGCAGGTTACTGATTCACATTGCCAGTCATCCCGGTCAAGTGATCCTGGTGGCACCGGATTGGCCCAGACGGTACGCGGATATGGTCAGACTCCTGTTCAATCGTCCTCTCCGGCTCCAGGCGCAGGACGGCCTCTTGCTGCAGGGACCAGTCATGATGGAGGATCCCCCCCCCCTTTGGTCTTACGGCCTGGCCCGTGAAAGGGCAAAGTTGAGAAGAAAAGGCTATCCAGACGCGGTTATCGCTATGATTCTGCAGGCTCGGAAAAGATCCACCTTGATAGCTTATGCTAGGGTATGACGTACTTTCAATTCATGGTGTGTGAGTTCAGGATTGTCAGTGGCTTTGGTATCAGTTATACTCGCGTTTCTTCCAGGGGCGTAGCCAGACAACAGATTCTGGGTGGGCCTAGACAAGAAGTGGGTGGGCACCAAGTGTTCTTCACCACCACCACCACCACCACCACCAAAAAAATATCTCAGCTGGCGAGAAAACTCTTCTTTCCACCTTGGCTTACCATCAAAGGGAAGTCTTCAGCTGATAGAGCTTGGGATCTCCACCAGCTATCACTAAATGTATGCTACTGTTGGGTGGGCCTGAACCCTAAGTGGGTGGGCCAGACCCACCTGTGGCTATGCCACTGGTTTCTTCAGGTGTACAGGAATCTCTCTCATTGAGTTCTCTTAAGGTGCAGGTGGCAGCTCTGGCATGCTTTAGAGGCCAGCTTCAGGGGGTGTCCATCGCCTCCTACTCAGATGTGGTTCGTTTTTTGAGGAGTGTACATCGGTTGTGTCCTCCGCACGAGCCAGTTCTGCCATCCTGGAACCTTCACCTAGTTCTCAAAGCGCTTCAGCATCGTCCTTTCGAACCCTTATTGGGGATTACGGTTAAGGATCTCACCTTGAAGGCGATTTTCCTAGTAGCCGTTACTTCGGCTCGGAGAATTTCAGAGTTGCAGGCTCTTTCTTGCAGAGACCCCTTCCTGCGTTTTACGGAGGCGGGGGTATCGATTAGGACAGTTCCTTTGTATTTGCCCAAAGTGGTTTCTCGTTTCCACTTGGGGCAGTCCCTGCATTTGCCAGCTTTTCGCCGGGAATATTACCCCGAGCAATTCCGGGTTGTTCGCTGCCTTGACGTGAGACGGGCTCTTCTTAGGTATTTAGGGGTGATGAATGAATTTCGTCTTTCTGACCATCTCTTCGTCCTTTTTGGAGGCAGTAAGAAGGGGCATATGGCTTCCAAGGCCACCATAGCCCGTTGGATGCAGGAGGCCATCACTTCGGCCTACGTGGCTTTGGGCAAGCAAGCCCCTGCGCAAATTCGTGCTCACTCTACGCGAGCTCAGGCTTCCTCCTATGCAGAGTCCCGTTTGGTTTCTCTGGAAGATATCTGCAGAGCCGCTACATGTGCTTCGGTTCATATGTTCACACGTCATTATCGGGTGCATGTGGCAGCTTGGCAAGATGCAATGTTTGGCTCGTCAGTGATTTCTGCCAGGTTGGGGGTGTCGCACCCTACTTGAGGACTGCTTGGGTATATCCCACAAGTCTCTGGATTGATCTGTGGAAGGAAAAATTAATTCTTACCTGATAATTTTCTTTCCATTAGTCCCAACAGATCAATCCAGAGGCCCCCCTGGATTTACTGTCTGCAGTTTTGTTTCGGTTGGTTAGTTTTTCGGATTTTGTTGTTCTGATTGTAACTTCGTTTGATTAAATAATAAAAAGAAATAAAGTTAGAAGTGGTGGAAGTATGTTGGGCATTTGGTCTGGCAATGTCAGGAGAGTTTTCTATTGTTTCCATTCCAGGGCTTTGGTATCGTTCATACTGAGGTTTACTTGGCTGCACAGGTCCACATATAGCAAACCTCGGAGGTTCTCTCTATCTCCACCTGCTGGTAGAGGGACAGAACCCACAAGCCTCTGGATTGATCTGTTGGGACTAATGGAAAGAAAATGATCAGGTAAGAATTAATTTTTCCTTAAATAAAGAAAATGCAAAAAAAGAAGAACTAACCTTTGCACAACCAAAACAAAAACACAAACAGCAAAGGTGACACAAAAGTCCCAAAGCAAATGATGTGGTGCAATGATTTATTTAAGGATCAATATTTCATTATAGGTATCAATGACTCGTAGTGCTATGACAAGGTAGTTTTATACACAGTGTGGTCCACTGGTGCATTCACTTGTATTCTGTAAGGATATTTTAATCAAGTGAGACAGTTGGTATTGACTTCTAAGGCAGGCCTTTCGGCCGAAATACAGCTCGTGTTGCAACATTGTTACCTATAATGAATGAGTCATTGATACCTATAATGATACTTATAATGAATTATTGATACTTAAATCATTGCACTACACTATTTGCTTGGGACTTTTGTGTCACCTTCTGCTGTTTGTGTTTTTGTTAAATAAAGAAAGCAAGAAATAATTTGTGAAAGTTGTCTTTCATTAGCAGTGTTCTGTGGGCTTTCAGTTTTTGGGAAAGACTAATACTAGTGTTAACCTCGTTGAAATATATTATTCTATTTTATATATTTCTTGTATTTCTTTTAAAAGGCTGCTTTTTGTTTGCAAGAAATCATCTTTTACATCTCTGACAAATTCTGTCTGTGGAACAAGTGAAATGCAACAAAGTAAGATTAATTTTACTTTTTTATAAATGCTACAAATAGTTATGTTCTCCAGGTCTGATGTATATTCAATAATTGTAGTGTTCATATTAAACATTAGAAGAGCAATTCTATAACCTAGGCACCCTCATTTATGTGTGTGTTACTCGTGTAAGCCCTAACCTTTGAGGTCACTCAAGGTGTTCACCTAGTGTGTGATCTGGAGCATGAAAGCTGACTGGGCACACAATATTTTGTTTTTAGGGCATAGGCCAGGACGAAATTCCCGCAGGAAATTGGGTGACACTTGAAAAGTAAACTTGCAGAGCTATTGTTAGTAATATGTAATTTATATTTAAAATCAAGCATGAGTACCGGAAGATTAGAGGGTGGCTAATGTAATGCTGATTTTTAAAAAGGGTTCCATTGGTGAGCCTGATGTTGGTGATGGGCAAAATGGTAGAGACTATTATAAAGAATAAAATTACAGAGCATATACATAAGCATGGATTAATGAGATAAAGCCAACGTGGATTTAAGAGAAATCTTGTCTCACCAGTCTACTGCATTTCTTTGAAGGGTTGAATAGACATGTGGATAAAGGTGAACTGGTTGATATTGTGAATCTATATTTTCAAAAGACATTTGATAAAGAGGGGCATTTTCGAAAGAAATGTCTAAGTTGGAATTTGGACGTCTTTGTAAAACGTCCAAATTGGGAGGCAGGGAAAAGGTCATTTTCGAAAGAGATGGACGTCCATCTTTTGTGTTTGAAAATACCATGGATGTCCTTGGATTTGGATGTCTTTGATTTTCGGCTATTTTCAAACGCAAAGATATCCAAGTCTAAAACGTCCAAAGTCAAGCCATTTGGACGTGGGAGGAGCCAGCATTTGTAGTAGACTGGTCCACCTGACATACCAGGATAGCAATCGGTCACCTTAGGAGGTACTTCATGAAATGCTCCCAGGTACACAGCTCCCTTACCTTGTGTGCTGAGCCCCCAAAATCCACTACCCCCAACTGTACACCACTATCATAGCCCTTACAGGTGAAGGGGGGCACCTATATGTGGGTACAGAAGGTTTCTGGTGGGTTTTGGAGGGCTCGCTGTTTTCTCCACAAGTGTAACAGGTAGGGGGGGGGGGGTATGGGCCTGGTTCCACCTGTCTGAAGTGCACTGCACCTACTACTAAACTACTCCAGGGACTTACATGCACTGTAATGGACCTGAGTATGACATCTGAGGCTGGAAAGTAATATTTTTAATCATATTTTTGAGGGTGGAATGGGGTTAGTGACCACTGGGTGAGTAAGGGGAGGTCATCCCTGATTCCCTCCAGTGGTCATCTGGTCATTTTGGGCACCTTTTTGTGCCTTATTTGTAATAAAAACAGGTCTAGGTGAAAACGTCCAAGTTTTAGTCCTGGACGTCTTTGCTTTGTTCCATTATGGCTCAAAGACGTCCAAGTTTTAGGAATGCCCAAGTGGTGCCTCGAACACGCCTCCGATATGCCCCCTTGGGATTTGGACGTTCTTGCGACGGACTTCTGATATAGACGTCCAAAATGCGGTTTCGATTATATCGATTTGGACGTCTCTGTGACAAGGACGTTCAAATGCCGATTTATGTCACTTTTTGGACGTCCTTGTCTTTCGAAAATGAGCCTGAAAGTACCCCATTAAAGACTCCTGAGGAAATTAGAAATTCATGGGATAGGAGTATAGAATTGCACTCCCTTCTTTCCTCTAAAAGGGGGGAGTTGAACAGAAGAGACTGAAAGAAAGAAAGCTCTTCTGGCAAGGAAAAACACTTAGTTCAGTTTTTCTCTTTTATAATAATGCTAAAATTTATTAGAGTAAATTGTTACAATAAAAATTCTTTTATCCCAGTGTTACAGAAAATTTAATTCTTATTTATATCAGTCCAAATTTCAGTATAAGGAAAATAAAATTTGTCTCTCTCTGTTTTTCCTTTGGAACCTATCAGATTCTGTCCTAGTGCAAGATGTGCCTAGGCAAAATACTGAAGCTTAATTTTGTCCAATCACTTAATGCCTTATATTTTCTCTCTTACTTATCTGGTATTCTTCAACTCTGACCTCTAAAGTCACCTTCACATAATCCTGTTTCTTTGGTATTTTTCTCAAATATTCATCATTTGCCCTTTGTAACCTCCTTCCCTCGAATACTTATCACTCATACTTGTCCTTCACTGAAAATGTCCCGATGCTATGTTTAGAGCCTGTTTGAAGCAAACAAACAGACACTTGTTAAAGTTTATGGCCCATTACTAGGGCTAAGCAAGCCTGTCTGTGAGAAGACAAAGAAGACACAAGCTAGCTAATTGCCCTACTAGATCATAAATAAGGGAATGTTATATATATTTGTTATATATACAAAGCTGACTGATGTACAAAACCAGACAGCTCTATACTAAACAGGAGGTAATGTCCCATTGTACATTAAAATCTGGTTAAAAGATAGAAAACATAGAGTAAAGTTAAATGGTCAGTATTCTCAGTGGAGAAGGGTAGATAGTGGAGTTCCCCAGGGCTCTGTGCTGGGACCACTGCATTTTAACATATTTATAAATGATCTAGATATGGGATTAACTAGTGAGGTAATTAAATTTGCTGATGACAGAGTTATTCAAAGTTGTTAAATTGCAAGAGGACCTTATGAGACTGGGAGACTGAGTATCCAAATGGCAGATGAAGTTTAATATGAGCAAGTGCAGAGTGATGCATGTGGGAAAGAGGAACCCGAACTATAGTTGCGTGATGTAAGGTTCCACATTAGGAGTCATTGTCCAGGAAAAGGATCTAGGTGTCATCGTTGATGATACATTGAAAACCTTTGCTCAGTGTGCAGTAGCAGCAGCTAAGAATGCAAATAGAATGTTAATAATTATTAGGAAAGGAATGGAAAACAAAAATGAGGATGTTACAATGCCTTTCTATCACTCCATGGTGCGACCGCACCTTGAATACTGTGTGCAATTCTGGTCACCACATCTCAGAAAAGATATAGTGGAATTAGAAAAGGTACAGAGAAGGGCAAAGAAAATGATAAAGGGGATAGTACGATGTTCCTTTGAGAAAAGGCGAAAGAGACTAGGGCTCTTCAGCTTGTTTACTGTTTCCAAAAATACTAGGACTAGGGAGCATGTGATGAAACTGCTAAGTAGTAAATTTAAAACAAACTGGAGAAACATTTCTTCACTCAACGTGTAATGAAACTCTGGAATTCATTGTCAGAGAATGTGGTAAAAGCAGTTAGCTTAGCAGGGTTTTAAAAAGGTGTGAATAATTTCCTAAAAGAAAAACCCATAAACCATTATTAAGATGGACTTGGGAAAATCCACTTCTTATTTCTAGGATAAGCAGCATAAAATAGAGTGGAGGAGTGGCCTAGTGGTTAGAGCACCGGTCTTGCAATCCAGAGGTGGCCGGTTCAATGTGGCTTACATAGTAACAATAAGAAGAATTACAAGTCATAAGAAGAATATACAATTTGTAGTAAACGTAATATTAATGGGGTTAACGGATAACTAAATTGAACAAAGGAGGAATTAGGTGTATAAGTAAATTAAACATAGGAGGAATGAGGTGTAGAAGGAAATGGGCATTATGAGGTGAGCGTAGGAAGATGTAGAGGAATAGATGGAGAGGAAAAGATTAGGGATAGCAATAAGGATAATGGGAAACAAGGTCAATATTGTAGAGATATATTGCTATATATACTTTGCATTCGCTTTTATACTACTACTACTTGACATTTCTAAAGCGCTACTAGGGTATTAAAAGCATTTGCTTTTAAGGCTTGGGGTTAATTATAAATAAACTGCATTTTATCTTTTGGAAACATTTATTTATTTTTATTTATTAGGATTTATTTAATGTCTTTTTGAAGGAATTCATTCAAGGCAGTGTACAGTAAGAATAAATCAAACATGAGCAGTAGACAATTACAGCAATAAAAATATTAAAATAATACATATGGCATAGTATACTATTTACTATGTCAACATAATATGTAATAAAACGTTTTAATTGACAATGTAGGTTATAAGCAAAGATGGAATATATAGATAGGTAAGAGAGTTAGAAATAAGGTGATTAATTTAAAGAAAGTTGCACATGAGGTCAGAGAGATGGTTATCATATAGATAGGTAAGAGAGTAAGAGGCGTTAAAAAGTAAGGTGATTAATTTAAAGAAAGTTGCACATGAGGTCAGAGAGATGCTTTAAATATTAGCTAGGGCAGGAGTGGATAAACATGTCCTGCTGTAATATGTGCAGCTCGTGTCGCTCCTTGTGTGTGTGCATGAGAGTAACAAGTTAGTTACGTCTTCCATTGAAGGCCTGGTTGAAGAGCCAAACTTTCAACTGCTTCCTGAAGTAGAGAGAATCTTGCGTTAAGCGGATGTATTAAGCAGGTGTATTTCTTCTTTCCTGGGCATTACTCCAGGTCAAAACACCCTCTCAGATTAGAGGAATACCACTCTGACGTACCTTACTCTCTGGTGGTCCAGTGGGGTGATGGGGACAGGAACAAATCCCACTTGCTCTTGCTTCTAGTGCCTCCATAGTAGAAATGGCCACAGAGTCCTGCTGTACTATCACTGTTCCTTATATAAGAGCTGATGGCCTGACCACAGATGCTGATATTCAATGCTGGTGCCTGGACACAGCCTGGCATTGAATGTCAGGGCCTAATTCAGCCCATAACAGTTAACATTTAAAAAACCACTGACTGTATCTGGCTGAATATCAACCGGTTATTTTACAGTCTCCTGCACACAGTATGCATCTGGTTTTTGTTTGTTTGTTTTTCTTCCTGTTCATTTTTATTAAACCAGAATTAAACAGAGTTACAAGATTTTGGGTACAGCGTTTACCAACCACGGTATTACAAAACCATACAACATCTCTGTTAAGGTTAAAACTTATTTTCCCTCCTGTCCCTCCCCCCTTCCCAAAAAACGTGCCCACCGCCCCACCTCAACCTATCAACCCCCTACCCTCCCCCCCTCATAAGTTTAGGATACGACTTCGAGCAGTAGCGGTAAGCGTGTCCCAAAAGGGTGCCCAAGTGGCACAAAAAATGTCCCCTTTGTTAGACGCCAAGTCTTTTACTTTCCGTTTCTCCAATGAACACATTTGAATCATTGCTATACGCCACTGTGCCAGGGAGGGACTTTCTGCACTTCTCCACAGTTGTAGTATTGCTCTGTTACCCATCAGCACAGTGCGCTTTAAAAAAGCTTTCATTTTCGCTGGCATATACCCTGCACTGGCAAAACACTCAAATAATTGTCCTGGAGCTATCTTCCATCGTGTGCCCCAACAGTTAGATACCTGCAGTCCCACGTCCCTCCAGAATTGTTGCACCCCGGGGCACGTCCAAAACATGTGCCCCAGGTGTGCTCCGGAAGCCCTACACTTTGGACAGGAATCCACATCTGCTATTGTTACTCTCCAGGCCCTATACGGTGAGATATACAGCCTCAGTAAAAATTTTAGCTGCAGTTCATGCCAGGCTACGTTCTCTGTAAACTTAGTCACCGATACCAACTGTCTGTGTAAGTGCTCCTCCTGGAGATTAAGTCCCAGTTCAGCATTCCATTGTTCAATTATTTTGGAAAAGTCAAAGTTCTGTAACGAGTCTCTTATAAAAGAGTGAAAGTATCTCAATGGTACTCTTTGTTGGGCCTCCAGACCCAACAGTTCAGTAAGTTTATCCCCTATCTCCGCGGTCAAAGATTGTTTGGGCAGAGAGGCCACGTAATGTCTCAGCTGGTAATATGCGAAATCATCCAACTGGTCAATATGAAATTCTGTACATATGTCTTGCAAAGGTTTCATTTCCCCCTGGTCCGTTATATTTGTTTGTTTGTTTTAAATTTTATTTATATCAACTTAATTTTACAAGCACTAAAATAACTTGCCAGAAATACAGAGAAAATAACACACAAGAATTATTTCAATCAGGTAATTCTATACTCTTCCTTAGACCACAAAATAGGGAGAGTGAAACAAGACAAGGAGATCAATTAAACAACAGTAAACAAAGAAAACGTGGTATTAACCTGATTATCCCCGTTATTATTTATCTGAATCATTACTCCACATTGATCGTCTGGTTGGCTTCTTCAAACCCAAACGGAGTATAGTTAATTTATTTAGTTGGAAACATACTTATTGTCCAATATTAGTGGAAATAATACACCTGATTTCATTTTTTTCTCTTTTAAAACCATAAATTATTTAACAATACAAACACTTGATTCTCTAATCCAATTTACACTGATTAAGGTAGGAGGAGTGGCCTAGTGGTTAGGGTGGTGGACTTTGGTCCTGGGGAACTGAGGAACTGAGTTCGATTCCCGGCACAGGCAGCTCCTTGTGAACTCTGGGCAAGTCACTTAACCCTCCATTGCCTGCCGCATAGAGCCTGCCATGAGTGGGAAAGCGCGGGGTACAAATGTAACAAAAAAAAAAAAATCCCAGTTTCACAGGCTTCACTCCTTTTGAATTAATATACTAAGAGGAATCATTTCAGAGGAAAAAACTTTAGGTGTCATACCCGGAACTCTGGGAAAACAGCAATCTCGATATTAATCTGTAATAATATTCATTTTGTTCAATTTTTTTTTGGTCTGTTATCATTTTCAAAATCTTAACTGTTTCCTACTCCTGTAGAACTTCATTTGCTGTATCAATTTTTCATTCTCAAAGGATTCGATTAGATTATCCATGTGGCTCACTAATAAGATTATATCTGAAGCAAAATTATTTACTACCACTGTTAAGTCCTGGAGCGCCTTCCAGATGATATTCAATGTAACCTCCACGGGAGCCAAAACTTCAAGCTGATAACTCTTACGAGTTTAGGAGTGGCACCGCCGACACGGGTTCAGCTGTAAATGACTTCCGTTTCAGCATACACTCCTAACTCACTCCTCCAGTCCTTTGGACATGGTGGTTAAATGATTCGGGAGCGATGAAGTTGTTTCCAGGTCCAAGAGCATCGACGCTGCTTCACCGGCGCTAATCAAAGGACTCACCAACCCAGTCATCTGTGGGCAGCTTGTCGCACAGCGGTCCCACACTTGCTGCACAGGGGACAAAACGCTGGCCATCGGCAGCTGACCCCCCATTGTCCCCTTCCTCTCAGTTAAGGTAACTGCAAATGCAGAGAGGAAATTTAAAGTAAACAAAGTCAGAACTTCAGAGGACAGCTGGGCCGTTGAGCGTACGAGCTTCAGGTCGCCATCTTTCCACTCTCCCTAGTTTGGGACACTCTTTGTCTGGTTTCTCCTCAGAGGCCTGTCTGATATGGGTAACCCTTCAGCATAGCCCTCTGAGTCTTTGAAACACAGAAGCCCCTCCACCACTACAAGGTGGTGTCCCATCAGAGGGGATATGCATCTGTTTATAGACTATGCCTGGAACTGTTTGATGAATAGGCCTTTGTAGACTTGAGAGTGAAAAGTTTGAAGTTACATGTGTTCTAAAATTAATCAGAAGTGCTTCTAACATAACGTTTTGCATGTTTATTGAGCTTTTTTTATTTTATCTCCTTCACCAAAGTCTGAGGTTCTCTAGTTTTAGCAAACATGAATTAGTTATGAAGGAATAGAACAGACTGTTTTTTTTAGGGATTTGGAATTTATAATTGCTTTAATTTTGAAATTAAGTGTGGAAAAATAAACAAAATCTTTTTAAATTGTTTTTTTAATTTGTTTGCAGTTGTAGGACATTCCTCTCCAGAAATTCAACTTATGTGTAAACGAAGTGAAAAACAGGACCAGATGGATCAGGTATAGTATTTACATATGGATACTTGTGCTCCATCTGTTATACATTCTTATGTAATCCTGCATTTTCCTAATATAGCAATATGTGGTTTCTCTGAGGAAATGCAGGCATAATAGTCTCACATATGGGTGACATCATCCACGGAGTCTGGTGCGGACGCTGTCAAGTTCACTGTCACTTTAAATCTTTGAGACCATGCCCCCACCGCGCATGCATGGGTGCCTTCCTGTTTGATGCTCGAGCGTGGGACCAGCAGTTTATCATTTTCCGCAGAGCAGAGAGGCTGTTTTTATAATCACTCCACATTGTGTCAGATTTTTGCCTTTTGGTGCCTTCCCATTTCCAGGATATTTTTTCTTCATATTTTTCTTTTTTCAAGACTAATTTGTTAAGGTTAGATGTTTTTCAATTATTGTTCATTTTTTCAATTTTCAGCCTTTGGAGCATCTGATCCCATCTTTTGCCCAGAAAATATTGACCGTTTTTGGGTATGCACTCGATGTAGGTGAGCCCTTAGGACACAGTCAAGTTTACGCTACCCACCTGGCCTGGAGGTTAGGCAGACCTCAACATGTCGGCAGTCGAGTCTTGCCCCTGCAGAGACGGGACCAGAGGATGGCTCTTAAGAGACATTGGGGACTGGCCTTACAGAGTCAGGGCCAGAAGATAGCTCTGAAGAGAGCTTCTGGGGGCTGTCCAGACAGAGTTGAGGCCAGGGAGTGGCCCTTTAGAGGGCCCTTTGGGGCTGGTCTGACAAAGTCAGGACCAGGGAGAAGTAGGAACAGGCTGGACCCAAAGACTGGAACAAAAGCTGGAATGAGGACTGGAACAGGGTTGGAGATGAAGCTGGAGTGGAATCTGGAACAAGGCAGGAAGCAGAATCCAGAACAAGGCTGGAGCTCTCCTGACAGGACTAGAGACCTGTTGCAAAGGCAAGCAGAAGAATTCTAGGATTCCTTGTAAAGGGACCCGCACATGAAGTTGTCTCTGGCTGTTCCAGGATACTTCCAATGCTGTCCCTTTAAAAAAGTTTGACCACCAATATGGAGGAACAGGGTCCACTACGAACATGACAAATCAAACAGAGTAGTGTGACCAACAAAACACATCCAATGACACCAGGGAGACGGAAGAAGCCATACATAATTTATTCCATAAAATTGATGATGCGACACGGCACCATTCCTGGGGGAAGGGTCCATTTCAGCCAGTGCCAGAAACTGCCAGAGCAAGGAGGCCCACATGAGCAGTGGAACGCCACGAAGCGCCAGAAGACATGGCAACAGCAGCCTGCCATGTTGGAGAGATGGCCTGGGGACTCATAGAAAGATGCGGAGCCTGACCCCCAATGCCTGTTGACCCTGAAAGGTGAGTCAGGACACTGGGCATGACCATGGTCCTCCCCTTAGTACAGGTTTGGGTCTATGAGGAAAACACACAATGGAACCTTCTGTTGAGCCGTGGAGCGTGAACATGGACTGCAGGTTCCTAAGAGTTTTTTTCAGGACCGTAGCCTTTCCAGGCAACCAGGTGCTGGAGTCTGCCTTTCACTTTCCTGGAATTGAGAATGTCTTGAACCTCACATGCATTGTCCGTATCTGTGGTCACGGCAAATGGTATAGGTGGTTTGTTTTTCTTCCAGTTTAGCACAAGAGGCTATAGGAGGGATATGTGGAAGGTGTTATGGATCCGCAGAGTAGGTGGTAACTTCAACTGATATGGGGCGGGTCCAACCCGGTGAATAATTTGGTATGGCCCTATAAATTGAGGAGTGAACTTGGTAGAGGGGTTCTTGAAGATTCTGAGTGGATTTCCAGACCAGGTCCCCGGCCTGGAGTTGGGGAGCAGGGACTTTTTTCTCTTATCTGCTTATTTCTTTTGTCTCTCAAAATTAAAACATGGAAAAGAAAATAAGATGATACCTTTTTTATTGGACATAACTTAATACATTTCTTGATTAGCTTTCGAAGGTTGCCCTTCTTCATCAGATCAGAAATAAGCAAATGTGTTAGCTGACAGTGTATATAACAGTCCCTCATAGATGGTCTAGCAGGGTGGGTAGGAGATGTGCATGGGGACTTCAAAGCATTCCATAGTCTAGCAGGATGTTTGTGGGGAGGAGAGGGGAGGGTGATAAGCAGTGAAATACAACTTATGGTTTATAGTGGGCTAGAAAACCCAGATCCTTGTTAAGTCCTGTCTTATTTCTGATCTGATGAAGAAGGGCAACCTTCGAAAGCTAATCAAGAAATGTATTAAGTTATGTCCAATAAAAAAAAAGTATCATCTTATTTTCTTTTCCATGTTTTAATTTTGTTTGATTTCTATTGATTACCTTTAAGAGTGGACTAACACGGCTAACACACCTCTTTACTTTTGTCTCTCAGCAACTTGAATCAAAAGTTCACGTGGCAGGTAAAGTGGCAATTAAAGGTATGGGAAGGGTCCATGCTGCAGTGACCAGCTCTCCTCTTCTCCAACTTATTTATCATAGAGAGCCTTCAAGGTGTTTGAGATCACCTATTCCTGCACAGGCTATTACTGTATATGCTCAAATATAAATCTATCTGCATATAAACTCAGATAACATTTTTTTTTAGGAGAGAAATGTTAACTCAAATATAAACCAACGGTTTATATTCAAGTAAGGGTTACAAATATAAACTACAGAGATTCGGTAATAAGACTGGTAGAATGTTGAGCCGTTTAATCAAGAATTGGGGGGGTCCCCGTACGGTTACAATGTTAAACGACTCAAAAGGTAGGCCCACAATGGAGAAAGAGCAGATAGATCAGGCATTTACAGAGTATTTTGCTACCCTATATATGGCAGAGGCGCCCCCCCCCCCCCCCAAAGCAGGCCATGCAAGAGTACCTACACCATGCGGGGCTCTCCAAAATCACAGCAGAAGAGTTAGAGGCCTTGAATATGCCCTTAGGGTTGGGAGAACTACAACAGGTGATTAAGTCCCTAAAGCTGTGCTCGGCTCCAGGCCCTGATGGTTTCATAGGAGAATATTACAAAAGTCTACCTGGGGAAGCCCTGGCAGCTCTATTAGAATATTACAATGAGGTTATAGAAACGGGACAATTTCCAAGATATGCTAACACGGCTCTCATATTGTTAATACCTAAGCCGGGTAAACCCCATAACAGGGCTGAGTCTTATAGGCCAATCTCTCTCCTCAATGTAGACATTAAAATAATAGCTAAAATGTTGGCGGAGAAATTGGCCCAGTTCTTACCGCAGTTGATCAATGAAGAACAGGTAGGGTTTGTGAGAGGCAAGCATTCAGTACACAACGTCAGGACACTCTTGCTGATGACTCCCAAATCTACCTTTCTACCCCTGATATCTCACCTTGCATCCAAACCAAAGTTTCAGCGTGCTTGTCTGACATTGCTGCCTGGATGTCTCAACGCCACCTGAAATTAAATATGACCAAAACCGAGCTTCTCATTTTCCCCCCCAAACCCACCTCCCCGCTCCCCCCGTTTTCTATTTCTGTTGATGGCTCTCTCATTCTCCCTGTCTCCTCAGCTCGAAACCTTGGGGTCATCTTTGACCCTTCTCTCTCCTTCTCTGCTCATATCCAGCAGACCGCCAAGACCTGTCGTTTCTTTCTTTACAACATCCGTAAAATCCGCCCCTTTCTTTCCGAGCACTCTACCAAAACCCTCATCCACACCCTTGTCACCTCTCGTTTAGACTACTGCAATCTGCTTCTTGCTGGCCTCCCACTTAGTCACCTCTCCCCTCTCCAGTCGGTTCAAAACTCTGCTGCCCGTCTCATCTTCCGCCAGGGTCGCTTTACTCATACTACCCCTCTCCTCAAGACCCTTCACTGGCTCCCTATCCGTTTTCGCATCCTGTTCAAACTTCTTCTACTAACCTATAAATGTATTCACTCTGCTGCTCCCCAGTATCTCTCCACACTCGTCCTTCCCTACACCCCTTCCCGTGCACTCCGCTCCATGGATAAATCCTTCTTATCTGTTCCCTTCTCCACTACTGCCAACTCCAGACTTCGCGCCTTCTGTCTCGCTGCACCCTACGCCTGGAATAAACTTCCTGAGCCCCTACGTCTTGCCCCATCCTTGGCCACCTTTAAATCTAGACTGAAAGCCCACCTCTTTAACATTGCTTTTGACTCGTAACCACTCGCCTCCACCTACCCTCCTCTCTTCCTTCCCGATCACATTAATTGATTTGATTTGCTTACTTTATTTATTTATTTATTTTTTGTCTATTAGATTGTAAGCTCTTTGAGCAGGGACTGTCTTTCTTCTATGTTTGTGCAGCGCTGCGTATGCCTTGTAGCGCTATAGAAATGCTAAATAGTAGTAGTAGTAGTAATGGAGGGCCCTCCTTAGTAGTAAGTTTAGACGCGGAGAAGGCCTTTGACCGGGTCGGGTGAGACTTCTTGTTTCAGACCTTAGAAAGCATGGGCATAGCGGGGTGGTTCCTGCGGGCGGTTCGTACTCTATATTAGCAGTCCAAGGCGAGGGTTCTTGTAAATGGCACAAGAGAGTCAGAGTTCCAAATATGTCGTGGAACGAGACAGGGGTGTCCACTCTCCCCGCTACTTTTTGTTTTGTCCTTGGAGCCACTGCTGAGGATTATTGCGTCTACCCAGGACCTTGAGGGGGTCACCTTGGCAGGTCATGACATCAGGGTGTTGGCCTACGCAGATGATCTGCTTGTACTATTGAAAAACCCTACCCAGAGCTTAAGCAGGCTGCTACAGATAATTGAACAATTTGGGAAATTTTCTGACTTTAAATTTACACAAGTCCATTGCACTTCCCATTCTACCGGATGTCAAAACGTCTTGGCCTGGACAGTTTCCCTTACAGTGGGCGCAGGGCATGATTAAGTATTTAGGAGTATGTGTTCCAGCTGATTTGTCCCAGTTATACAAGCTAAATATACAATGCTTATTAAAAGACACTGAAAAACAATTGCAGGCATGGGGATCCCTTCCACTTTCTCTCCTGGGGCGTATTGCATTGTACAACATGATTGTAGTTACAAAGTGGCTCTACGTTTTTCAAACTCTCCCGCTTTACTTAAAGAGGGGGGAGGAAAAGAAATTAATGAGGTTAATGCAAAAATTTTGTGGAGTTGGAAGAAACCCCGCCTTTCCATTCCAACACTGAGTATACTGGTGGAATATGGGGGTTTGGGACTACTGAACGTGAAATATCTAACAATAGCTAGTGGCATGCGCCACATCACTGACTGGTTTCGCAGAACACAGGACCATACAAATACAGAATTGGAATTACAATTATACCCAGAAACGCACTACAGCAGCTATTTGCATACGATGGGATTACCATTGCCGCCCCTACTGAAGCATACAGGAATAATGACATCAGCAAAAGCAACTTGGAAATGGATCTGTAAATTACAAGGATTTTTTTTGAAGGTTACACCATACTTGCCAATATGCGGGAACCCTGCCTTTGCACCTGGAAGGCTATATTCGGTGTTCCGCAGATGGAAAAGGAAAGGGATAGTATACTTGTTACAAGTACTTACCCGTGAAGGACAGATAAAGCTGTTTCAGGAGCTCTGTGCTGAATACGCTCTGCCACCCTCCGATGAGTTCTATTATGCACAGCTAAAGCATTATATACGTTCCTTGTCCTGGGAGGCGCTGGTGGAGGATGTCCAGGAAGAGCTGGCAACAGCATTCTCTTTAGAGGCACAGCAAAAAGTGCCCCTCACGTTCCATCACAGGCACATCAGAGACACAGTTACCGAACTGGACTATGCCAAGTTACTGGCTGCCTGGAAACGAGATATCCCCATGGCCTTACATTGCCTCAGTTCAAGTCCCATGTGCTTACAATGCGCAAAACAATGAACATGACACAGCACTGGGAGCTGCGTATGCTTTGTAGTGCTATAGAAATGCTAAATAGTAGTAGTAGTAGTAGTAGTAGTAGTAGTAGTAGAGATCCGGGGGCCACCCTCGGGCACATGTTTTGGTCCTGCAAGGGCATAGTCCGATTTTGGAAGGAGTTAGTACAATATGTTTCTGAGATGTGGAAGGCGGGCTGGAAGTATGACTCGGCATTGCTCCTGGGCCATCCTGTTCTCATACACCCTGTCCCATTAGGATTTACCGCTTTTGTACGCAAAGCTATTGTAGTGGCTAAACAAGCAATACTCTCAGAATGGCTTACATACAGCTACCCTACAGTATTGCAGTGGTGTGTGCATATGATAACGTTACTGCGGGTAGAGAGGATGGGAATTACAGATTTTAAAACGAAGACTGGAGTGCTTTTCCAACTCACTTGGACTCCCTTTTGGAATACTCTAACTCCAACTGCCAGGAGTAGACTGTTAAACTTCTAGATATTGCCCTGTACCCTGCGTTATTATGTTCATTTGATGCCATAGCAAGGAAACAAAGGGGGGGGGTGGGAGGGGAAGGGAATGGGAGGGAAGGTTAAGTCCTATTTGTTGGGGTAGAAGTACAATCCAGCTTATAATCGAAAGAGAAAAACGCCTATATTGCAACACAAATCGGGAGATGGGCGTCTTTCTCCCGTGGGCGCACAAATCGGTATAATTGTAAGCCGATTTTGGGCGTTTCCAACTGCAATCCGTCGCGGAAACGGGTAAAGTTGATGGGGGCATGTTGGAGGCGTGGTGAAGGCGGAACTGGGGCGTGGTTATCGGCCGAGGAGAGATGGGCGTCTTTAGCTGATAATCAGAAAAAAAAAGGCGTTTTTACTGCAATTTTGGGTCACTTTTTTTGGACCCTTTTTTTTTCACGAACAGTTCCCAAAAAAGAGCCCCAACTGATCAGATGACCACTGGAGGGAATCGGGGATGACCTCCCCAGATTCCCCCAGTGGTCACTAACCCCCTCCCACCAAAAAAACCCCACTTTAAAAACTTTTTTTCCAGCCTCTATGCCAGCCTCAAATGCCGTACCCACCTCCATGACAGCAGAATGTGTTCTATCCTGTGACAGCCTTTCCCTGGTTCTGATGTGGCTCTCAGGTGAGTGTGACACCTTTTCTGTTATGCGCACCGCAGAGTCACATCAGCAATGCATTGTGGTGGGTGTAGGGTATTGGGCTCCATGATTCCACTAGCTTGTGGCAAATGCTCACGATGTTGGTAGTTGGTAGGCTCTACTCCCATGGTGCTTTCCCCCTGCTTACTGGGTCATAGTGTGCCCTGTTTTGTTTCCGGTAGTCCATGAGGTAGTGGCCATTTTTGTAAGCCAGTTTTAGATCCCTTTCACGTGTTAGCCACTTTACAGAACTTAGTTCTTACCTTGAATGTTGCTGAAAGAGGGCATTGTACAGCATTCTGCCAGCTCTGACCTACTGCTCATCTCAGTACCAGGGAGACTCGTTGCCAGTGGGGCACAACCTCTGATCTGCAGTTAACTGTGAGTAAGCGTGCTTATTCCAATAAAGGACGTTTTCGGAGAGATTAGTCTTCAGGTGTCAACTGGTGTGCCAATGTTATATAGCAGCAACCAGTCCTAGAGGCCTGCGTGTATGCAGGTTCCTGGAGCACTTTTAGTGGGTACCGCAGTGCACTTCAGACAGGCGGACCCAGGTCCATCCCCCCCTACCTGTAACACTTGTGCTGGTAAATGGGAGGCCTGCAAAACCCACTATACCCACATGTAGGTGCCCCCTTCACCCCTAAGAGCTATGGTAGTGTTGTACATTAGTGGGTAGTGGGTTTTGGGGGAGGGGGGTTGGGTGCTCAGCACCTGTGGTAAGGGAGTTATGTATGTGGGAGCTGTTTCTGAAGTGCACCGCACTGACCTCTAGGGTGCCCAGTTGGTGTCCTGGCATGTCAGGGGGGCGAGTGTACTACGAATCGTGGCCCCTCCCACGACCAAATGGCTTGGATTAGGACGTTTTTGAGCTGGGCGTTTTTAGTTTCCATTATCGCTATAAAAAACAAACGCCCATCTCAAAAATGTCCATTTTTTCGAAAATTCGGTTCAGCCCGCCCCTTCACGGACCCGTTCTCGGAGATAAACGCCCATAGAGATAGGCGTTGCGTTCGATTATGCCCCTCAATGTGTTAGTTTAGCCACATGGGGGGAAAATATCAGACGTTCATATATGATGACAACTTTTCTTCTTCCTTAAGTTTTGAATAAAAATGATTGAAACATATTCAAGTAAGGGTAATCCTCTCCCTCCCTCCCCTGTGGCATCCAGTATTCCTGCTGTGGTGTCTTGCTGCAGCCAGCTCTGCCCCCAGCCCTCCTTGTAATGCAAGTATCCCTCTTCTGGATCCACCATAGGCCCCTTCCCTGGGCCTGCCTTACAGTGCTGGTGGTTCAGTGGTGAGCTGGGGCAGGACAATACTCCTACCCGTGCAGTCTCCACAGTTAAAATGGCTGCTGTGAGTTTCAACAGCAGTCTCACGAGGCAGCCACAGGCGCTAACGGCGTCCATTTTAACTATGGAGGCTGCATGGACAAGAGCGTAGGAGGATTGCTTCTGCTCCAGCTTACCACTGAACCACTGGGGTTGTAAGGTAGGCCCGAGGAAGGGGCCTATGGTGGGTCCGTGAGGGGGATGCTTGTGTTACAAGGAGGGCAGTGGGCAGAGCTGGCCGCAGCAGGACACCACCAGTTTCCACAGTTAAAATGACTGCTGTGAGTTTCAACAGCAGTCTTGTGAGGCTGCCACAGGAACTAACAGCAGCCATTTTAACTATGGAGGCTGCACGGACAGGAGCGTAGGTGGATCTCTCTTGCCCCAGCTCACCACTGGACCACCAGGGCTGTAAGATAGGCTTGGGGAGGGGGAGGCCTACAGTGAGTTCGGGAGGAGGGTGTTCTAGTTAAAAGGAGGGACTGAGTGTTTCTAGTTTGGGGGGGGGGGGGGCTGGAGGCAGAGCCAGCTGCGGCAGGACACTTCAAAGAAGGGAGGAGACAGTAGTGCTGGTTATTGGGTGGGGTGGAGACTTAAATATAAACCAAGACCCCCATTTTTTGGGCCCCAAAATCTAGGTTTATATTCGAGTATATGCAGTACTTGGGATGCATTCACATCGCTTTCCCAGTCAGGACAGATGCCTACTCTACACAAAGAAATATGAGCTATATTCAAGGAGGAGCTTTCAGGGCTACTGCATTTAAAGTCTATACGAGCTTATAGGGTGTTTGTGCCAGTCTCAGCCCAGCCTGTTGATACATCGGAGAGACAGTCATGGGAGAGGTTCTGTTTCTGGGTTCCATACTCTATTCATCAATTTAGTAAAATCCCTAACCATAGGGAAAAGTTCTCTTAATGCAGTCCATACTCTCTGTCGGTATGGATTAAAAGTAGTACCATCATAGGCAGTGGTATTCATAGTGAAAGCAGTCATCTGTGCTTGCTTAAACACTGCATCTGGGTCAACACCTGAAAGCTTAGCCAGTAAAGCCTTAATATCTCCCAAAAACAAACAAGTCCCTGTAGTAGTTCTCTCAAATGCTACTATCCTGGCACTGGCACCCTGCTCTAGGGGTGGTAAAGATGCAATTAAATTATTTAAATCTGTAAAAGTCCAGGGAACATATTTTTTAGGCACAGGTTGGTTCCCAGTCCTTTTTTCATATAGCATAGGGTACTGACCCTGTTTTATTTTATCCTGAACTTCATACTTTTCCCATACCTGTAATCCAGCCCGCATATACTTATAATCCCATGAAGGATCTCCTAATGCTCCCCTAATGCATAACCGGGCAATATTCATATGTGTAGGACTAAAGGAGTCCTCCCTGGGATATGGTAGTATTTGAGAGCTTAAATTTTCCGTCCATCCCGCTAAGTTAGCAACCCAGGGATCCACAAAATAGGCAGATTTTTCAGCACGAGCTACTATTTCCTTAGGGGTTTTAGTCTGGACAGAGAAATTAGTGATGGTGCTGATTTCCCTTTCCAAACGCCTATTTTGTTTATCTACCTGCCCTATTTTCTCCTGCTCACCTGTTCCAGCTAAAGTTTCCACCAACCCTACAGGATCCATTAAAGGAATTGTTTGTACTGCTCCTGAAATATAACTCCACTGCATATCAGCTGTTGTATTATTATCTAGTGGAGAACGTATAGAAGTAGAAGATAGCAAAGCCCCTGATTCCTTAGGAACTAATTTTTTCTGAGGTGTTAACCGTGGCATAGACACTGTAGAGTCCTGCACAGATGAGGAGGTTTCAGATGTCAAATCCTCATCTAATGGAGGAGCCTTATATCCTGCTGCTACTTCAGGGGATTCCGTTAATGGAATTGTTTTGTTTGAACTTTCTACACATGGAAATAAACCTGTCTCATTTTGATTATATGGAGGAGGCAGTGGAGCCAATGGGGAACTACCCCTATCAGCTTATTCCAAAGATCCCATAATTTTAAACGATCAATTAAAGACTTCCCCTTTTTTTCCCGCTCTAAGATGTTCAAAAGAATAAGCAACAAACCTGTCTCCAGAGTACCTTCTTTAGGCCACTGGAACTGTGAATCTTTCTTAGTCAACTTAACCCATTTCTCTGAATATTTGACTAAGTCATCTTTATATAGGGGATACTACAAGCATACTTGTTCTAACGGGGAAGACATATTAGAACCTAAACAGTACTATCAAGTTACACACACACACAACTAAAAGTTCTACACCTACAATACACCAGGAAAACATATATACATATATATCTTACCACCGGACGTCTCCGAAGGCATATACTTACAAATCCTTTCTCTCAATCACCTTAGATATGGATCATCGGCCGGCACCCCTCAGTGTCTTTGTCTCCTAACACTGGACCATCTGCATTCACAGTCATCTGCACACCTTTCTTCAGTGCTTTAGGCACCACCCAGTTAAGGACTGGTCGGGACGTTCTATTCCATGTCCACCACAGAATTGAAGGTCTACAGCCTGAGGCAATATGCCCTATCCCAATTGCTCCTCACATGGGGCAACAAAAATGTTTATAGGGCACTCCCTTCTTGCCTCTAAAAGGGGGGAGAAGAACAGAAGAGACTAGAAAAATGCAAGCCTTTCTGGCAAAGGGAAAACACTTGAGTTCAGTTTGTCTCTTTTATAGTAATGCTAACATTTAATAGAGTAAATAAATGGTTACAATAAAAATTCTTTTATCCCAGTATTACAGAAAATTGAATTACTATTTATATCAATCCAAATTTCAGTATAAGGAAAATAAAATCTCTCTCTCTGTGTTTTCCCTTCGGAAGCTGTCAGACTCTGACCTAGTACAAAAGGTACCCAGTCTGAGTACTGAAGCTTAATTTGTCCAATCACTTAATGCCTTATATTTTCTCTCTTATCTGATATTCTTCAACTCTGACCTCTAAGGTCACCTTCACATAATTCTGTTTCTTTGGTATTTTTCTCAAATATTCATAATTTGCTGTTTGTAACCTCTCTCCCTTGAATACCTGTTACTCATTGTGGTCCTTCACTGAAAATGTCCCTGTGTTATGTTTTAAAACTACTACTACTACTTGCCATTTCTATAGCGCTACTAGACATACGCAGTGCTGTACACTTGAACATTAAGAGACAGTCCCTGCTCGACAGAGCTTACAATCTAATTAGGACAGAGAAACAGGACAAACAAGAGATAAGGAAATATTAAAGTGAGGATGATAAAATAAGGGTTCTGAACAAGGGAATAATGGTTAGGAGTTAAAAGCAGCATCAAAAAGGTGGGCTTTTAGCTTAGATTTGAAGATTGCCAGAGATGGAGCTCTACGTACTGGCTGAGGAAGCCTATTCCAGACATATGGTGCAGCAAGATAAAAGGAACAGAGTCTGGAGTTAGCAGTGGAGGAGAAGGGTGCAGATAAGAGAGATTTATCCAGTGAACAGAGTTCTCGGGGAGGAATTTAGGGAGAGATGAGAGTGGAGAGGTACTGAGGAGCTGCAGAGTGAATGCACTTATAGGTCAATAAGAGGAGTTTGAATTGTATGCGGAAATGGATAGGAAGCCAGTGAAGTGACTTGAGGAGAGGGCTAGTATGAGCATAACGACACTGGCGGAATATTAGTCGTGCAGCAGAATTTTGAACAGATTGAAGAGGAGAGAGATGGCTAAGTGGGAGACCTGTGAGTAGCAAGTTGCGATAGTCTAAGCGAGAGGTGATAAGAGTGTGGATGAGGGTTCTGGTAGTGTGCTTAGAAAGGAAAGGGCGAATTTTGGTGATATTATACAGAAAGAAACAACAGGTTTTAGCAGTCTGCTGAATATGTGCAGAGAAGGAGAGGGAGGAGTCGAAGATGACCCCAAGGTTATGAGCTGATGAGACAGGAAGGATGAGAATGTTATCCACAGAAATAGAGAGTGGGGGAGGAGGAGAGGTTGGTTTAGGGGGAAAGATAAGAAGCTCAGTCAATGTCCTGTTTAGTTTTAGATGGCGCTGAGACATCCAGGCAGCAATGTTAGACAGGCAGGCTGATACTTTGGCCTGGATTTCGGCTGAGATTTCTGGTGTGGAGAGGTAGATCTGGGAGTCATCAGTGTAAAGATGATACTGAAAACCATGGGATGAAATCAGAGTACCAAGGGAAGAAGTATAGATGGAGAAAAGAAGAGGTCCCAGGACAGATCCCTGAGGTACACCAACTGACAGTGGGATAGAAGTAGAGGAGGATCCACTAGAGTATACATTAAAAGTACGCTGGGAGGCTTTTCTCGGTGGCGGTGAGAGAGGCAACATGAAGGCATCGGGGACTTTGAGGGAGTATAAGGTTGTTGGGCGCTCCCTGCCCACGCCTAAATGCCCAACACCGCCTTTCTATCGTATGCGAATCTTTGCACCTAATCATGCGGTTGCCAAGTCCCGTTTCTGGTACTTTGTTTCTCAACTTAAGAAGATGAAGAAGTCTTCAGGAGAGATCATATACTGTGGACAGGTTTTTGAGAAATCTCCGCTGAGGGTCAAGAACTTTGGGATGTGGTTGCGCTATGATTCTCGCAGTGGAACCCACAATATGTACAGGGAATACTGAGACCTGACTACTGCTGGTGCTGTGACACAGTGCTATCGTGATATGGGTGCTCGTCATCGTGCCCGGGCCCACTCTATCCAGATTATGAAAGTTGAGCAGATAGCAGTTAGCAAGTGCCATAGACCTGCAGTCAAACAGTTTCATGACTCCAAAATTAAGTTCCCTCTGCCACACAGAGTTTTGCGCCGTCAGCATAAACCACATTTCACCACCAAGAGACCAAATACATTCTTCTAAAAGGAAAACTGTTCAGCCTTTTGGGCTAATAAAATGCTTATCTGAATGTCATGTGTCTTGTGGCAAAAAAAAAAAAAAAGTACGCTGGGAGAGATAAGATGAAAACCAGGAAAGAACAGAGCCCTGAAATCCAAGTGAGGACAGCGTATCAAGGAGTAAGCTGTGATCAACAGTGTCAAAAGCAGCAGATAGATTGAGAAGGATGAGGATAGAATAGAGACCTTTGGATCTGGCCAGGAACAGATCATTGGAGACTTTAGCAAGTGCTGTTTCAGTTGAATGAAGGGGCGAAAGCCAGATTGAAGTGGATCAAGAATAGCTTGAGATGAAAGAAAGTCAAGGCAACGGCGGTGAACAGCACGTTCAAGAGTCTTGGATAGGAAAGGGAGGAGGGAGATGGGGCGATAGTTGGAAGGATAGGTAGGGTCCAATGAAGGTTTTTTAAGGAGTGGTGTGACTACGGCATGTTTGAAGGCATCAGGAACAGTTGCAGTGGACAGTGAAAGATTGAGGATATGGCAGATAAAAGGGATGACAGTAGGAGACAGAGTGTTAAGTAGATGGGTGGGAATAGGATCAGAGGAACAGGTAGTTAGTTTCGAGGAGGAAATAAGATGTGTAGTTTCCTCTTCATTGATTTCAGAAAAGGAAGAAAAGGAGGCAGGGGTTGGAGGGTTGAGAGAATGGACTAAGGGAAGGAGAGGTGGGGGTGACCTGGTTGAGAATTCAAGTTTAATCTTGTGAACCTTATGAAAGTACTCAGCCAGAGTCTGGGGGGAAAGTGAAGGGAGGGGTTGGAGGTGAAGGCACTTTGAGTTCAGTGTGGCAAAGAGACGTCGAGGGTTTGAGCCAAGAGAATTTGTCAACTGGATGTATTAGTCTTGTTTGGCAAGTAAAAGAGCAGACTGGAAGGAGGTCAGCAAGAATTTGAAATGCATGAAGTCAGCATGGGCACGGGATTTCAGCCAAAGGCGTTTGGCAGAGCAGGCACAGGAACGTAGGTAGTGGATTCTAGAGGTCAGCCAAGGCTGGGGTTTGGTACGTTTTATAGAACGGGGACTGGGAGGAGCGAGAGTATCCAGAGCAAAGGAGAGAATAGTATTATAAGAAGAGACAGCCTCATTGACAGACTTGGATAACATAGTGGTAGAGAAGAGATTTGAAACTCTGGAGGACAGAGTAGAAGGGTCAATAGCCTGAAGATTCCTAAATGTATTGGTTAAGACTGGACGAGACTGGGGAGGAGGGTGTTTAAGTGTGTAAGTTATCAGATGATGGTCAGAGAGGGGAAGAGCTGAGGCACAGAAACTGGAGAGTGAGCAGTGTGAGAAGAGGATAAGATCAAGACAGTGGCCATTCTGGTGAGTGGGGGCAGTGGAGCACAGTTGAAGATTGAAAGAGGATGTTAAAGCAAGAAACTGAGAAGCATAAGAGTCAGAGGGATCAATAGCATGAATGTTAAAATCCCCAAGAATGAGGGAAGGAGATGAAGGTTCAAGAAAGAAGGAAAGCCAGGCATCAAAGCCAATGAGAAAGGAAGAAAGGGATTTATCAGGGGGTCGATAAATGACTGCTACTCGGAGAGGCAGAGGAGCAAATAGACGGATGGAGTGGACTTCGAGGTGGAAGAAGAGGTTGAAATCTACAAGAGGGTGAAAGTAGTAGCCCGACACCACCTCCGCGGCCAACCGGGCGAGGAGTATGGGAGAAAAGATAACCTCCATGTCATAGGGCCGCGACTGAAGCAGAGTCTTCAGGGTAAAGCCAAGTTTCAGTTAGGGCAAGCAGATGGAGAGTACGAGAGATAAAGAGGTCATGGATGTAGGAAAGTTTGTTAGACAGAGTGGGCATTCCACAGAGTGCAAGAGAAAGGCAGGGAAGAAGGGGGGAGGAGAGGAACAGAAATTAGATTGGAGCTATCACGGTGTGACCTTCACAAATAGGATGAGAGCTGATGTGGAGGACCAGGATTGGGATTAATGTCCCCAGCGGAGAGCAGAAGGAGCAAGAGAGTACGGAGCAGAGTAGGAGAGGTATGACGACAGCGTCGAAGGCGAGATGTACTCAGATAGAAAGGAGATGGATGAATGGAAGGAAGGAAATGTTGAAGGTTGAGAGCTGAGAAAAAGGAAGAGGAAAAAAGAGATGGTGAGATGATCAATACAGAGGGTGGACAATGTGTTCCTGCAGTGTACAGTGGTTTCAGATGGAGAAACAGATTAGGAAGGGACAGTACCAAGAAGAAGAAGTGTACTGGAGCCATAAGTAGTAACTGGGAGAAAAATAAATGTAAAGAGAAAAATTGATGGCGCGCAGCAGCTAGAGCGGAGGCCCTGAGTGGATCGGAGTGGACCTGGGAGTCACCCCGGAGAAGTCTGTAAAGGATATGCAGATGAGCTGCAAGTCCTCCACAGCACCTGAAAGGCAGCCGGTGGTAGAGCTGGGCACCTCTCAGCTGAGGAAAGGCTTACCAGGGGTTAGGCTGAAGCCAGCATTCCTCCTCCTGAGGGTCACCTGATCCTGTTTGAAAAACAAACAAACAGACACTTGTTAAAGTTTATAGCCCAATTACCAGGGTTAAACAAGCTTGTCTATGGTCTGTGAGAAAACCAAGACACAAGCTAGCTAATTGCCCTACTAGATCAGAAAAAGGAATGTTATACAAAGCTCATTGATTTGAAAAACCACACAGCTCTGTACACTAGGGACCATAGGATAAGGGATAAAGGGGATAGACTCAGGAGTAATATATGGAAATATTTCTTTACAGAAAGTGTGTTGAAATCCATTACTCCAGTGAAGGTGATGGTGACAGTGACATGGGCAATATCAGAATTCAAGAAAGCATGGGACAAGCGTAGAGGATGTTTGAGGGAAAAGGACGGACTGTCTTGTCTGTCTGTATTATTTAGATTGTAAGCTCTTTTGAGCAGGGACTGTCTCTTTGTATCAGGTGTTCAGCACTATAGAAATGCTAATAATAATAATTGTGGAGCTGAGCAGTTTTTTTAGATGGGCAGACTTTATATTTACGTGATTTTTATCAGCCATCATTTTCTGTGTTTTTCTCATTGAATATTTATAGATTTTGGGGAGGAAAACGTGTTCAGAAAGATTTTATTGTTACATTTTAAACTGAATTTTTATTTATTGGAATTCACAGAGCTCCTACGATAATAAGAAATATACTGAGAAGAGCTTATCCTCAAGTGCTGCTAGTAATATTACCAGTGCAGCAAAACTAAAGGAGAAATCATCAACCATGTCAGAAGAAATATTACTACAAAATCTTTTTAATGAGGATTACCAAAGCCCTGAAATGATTGCAAGTGAAAAAACTTCCAGTGTAAAAGATCAGAATCTGGTAAGTAGGGAGCTGGAAATTGGGACATCAGAGCCCCCAGGCATGATTTCCATGAAGACGTCATCAGGACAAGCCTTATTACATAGAAATGATGGTGAAATAAACATTGCTGATTTGCTGAGACCAGTTGATATAGAAAGTCCAAGAGTGTCATCACCATTGACTGATTTATTTACACCCCAGAGTGATGTTCCATCTATGTATTCATCACCAAATAAGAAAAGCAGTAGTTTGCCTCCTGAACTTGTGACAGCACTCAATGCCTTGCCACAGTTTGCTCTGAAGCCTGTTTCACAAATAAAAATTAACGTAGTGTTGGAAAACACTGCAGTGCAGAACACAGAATATTTGAAACCAACAGCTAGCCTTTTCCAGATCGATGAAGACTGCACACAAATAACTGAGATGGCTTTGGATCCATGTTTTCCTGAACAGCAAAATGAACAATTACAGGAGCTGAGAGAATCTCAGTTTCAGAGTACACCAGATGAGCAAGTATGTAACATGTTCTTTTAATTTATATAGTTTAAATTATGTAAATATTTTGAATGAAAATCACAGAACAAATTCAACCAGTAGCATAACCAGACAGCCCTCAGTGCCTCCCTCCAACTCAAAATATAAATACCTGAGCTGGCGAGGATCCCCAGGCCCTGCCAGCTGAAGACCTCCTCCAGTCCTCTGAAGGCACCTAGTGGCCACAATGCCGAGCTGCCAAGCGCTGTAGTCGACTCAGCATATCTTATTCATATAAAGTTATATGAACACTCCCATATTGGATTTGGATTTTAAGTTTTAGATTTGATTAGTCACTTTTCCCAACCTGTTTTTTTTTTTTTTGTTTTTGCAAACAACATTTTAAGTATAGTAGATATTTCCCTGGGCCAGTAACTTTGTAATCTAAATTCGTCAGGTAGGGATTTAGAGGCAGATGCACTAAAGCTTAATGAGCCTTTAATGACCCTCCAACGAGGAAATTTTGATCCGTTGCATGCATCAAAGGGCTTTTACCGAGGAAGCTAGCAGCTAATGAACAATTTTATTTATTTATAATTTCAAAATTACACATCTTTTCAAAGAAGTATAAGGAAACAATAAAAAAAAAACAAGAAAAATAATCACATTGTTGGGACAACCATTTGTCACAATAACAGAAATAATTTTGCTTTAACATCGACCACAAATATTGGAAATACTTAAATGGATCCAAGATATAATTATATACTTAAAGGAAAATATAATAAATTGTTACTTGCACTGGGTACATTCTCAATCTACCATACAGTGTCCGCATGGAATTTAAATTTTTACAATAACATTCTCAGCTTCTCTAGCATTAATAAAATCCTCGAGTTGTTTTGGATCAGAAAATTGATAATTATTTTGTAAATAAATAAAACGACAAATACATGGAAATTTAAGAGTAAATGTTGCCCCTAAATTTAATACTCTTTGGCGCAGAGCCAAAAAAGCTCTGCGTCTAACCTGAGTTTCTTTAGCTAAATCTGGAAAAATCCTAATTTTTGCACCAAAAAACATCGAGTCCATATGTTTAAAGAATAATTTTAGCACCATCTCCCTATCAATCTCAAGTGCAAAAGTCACTACCGCTGTTGTCCTTTGCGTAACAATTTCTAGAGAGGACTCCAAAAAGGATGTTAGGTTCAGTCCTCCATCTACAACCTCCTGTTCTCCTCCAATTTTAGATGGTATTATTTGCTGGAGGTATATCACTCTTGTAATAGGTGGCAGAGCTTCGCCCGGCATCCCCAGAACCTCTCTCAGATATCTTTTAACCATTTCAACCGCTGATATAACAGGAGATCTGGGGAAGTTGACAAGCCTCAAATTAAGTTTCCTCTGTTGATTTTCAAGATATTCCAACTTCTTTTTAACAAAATTGCTATCCTTAACTGTGGCTTTATTCAAATTCTCCATTTTTGTAATTTTACTTTGAAATATTTTAATTTCGGACAACTGCTGGGCATTAATTTGCTCCTGAGTTAACAGGGCTTCAGACAATACCTTAATCTCTGCAGCATTATTTTTCAAAACTGTCTGAAGCGAGGAGTGCATTGAAAAAGTCAAATCCCATAGTGATTCAACAGTCACTACAGCTGGTTTCACCACTGTGATGTTAATCTCAGGAAGGGGGGTGTCGGAAATCCGTTGTAGGCTTTCTTTCATTGTTAACGAAAAATTTGTAAACTCCTGTCCTACCAGATTTCTTTCACTCTCTCCACGTTCGGCTGGGCTCCTTTCTTCGGTAGTCCCTTCCATTCCAGGCTCCGGGGCTCTCGAATCTCTAGCCTCTCGGGCACTTCCTGGTTGTGGTGGAGCTGTGCGGAAGTCAGGGCTTAGGGAAGCCCCGTCTACGCTGCTGGCCGAGTTATTAAGACCCGGTCGGGTAGCGGGAGAAGATGTAGCCCTAGGGCCCAGCGATATACCGCAACTTTCCAAAGTCATTTGCCTCGATAAGGCGGCACTAGCGGGGGTAACAGGAGCCTCCCTCACCTTGCCTCGCCGTTTCCCCATATCCAAGGGAGATCAGCTACCTTACTCAGCTCCAACTAAGGTGAGTCGCGGGAACACGTCTGGCGTATCAACTCAGGCCAGCGCCATCTTGGATCTAACTAGCTAGCAGCTAATGAAAACGGAATGGAGATGAGCAATTAGTGTAAAAACCCCATTGAAACAAGATGCACTAACCTTTTCCGATTGCCTTTACGCAGGAAAAAGGCAGGAAATCTAACGAGAGGTCTGGACCTCTCGTTAGGACAGCTCTGTGCCAGGAAAAATCGTAAAGTGAAAAAATAAACAAACTTTGAGCCAATCCCAGCGCATTAGCAGAGCTAAAAGCGCTGTGATTGGTCCAAAGGACGTAGCATTACATATGTCCAAAAGAGCTATGTTTAAGCTTAAAGAAAACGTGTCAGAAAACACATCAAATAAAAAAAATAAAAAAAAGGATCGGGAGGGGGCAAGGGCGCTCATCAGGAGCGTCCTGTATGGACGGCCATGACCCCCCCCCCCCCGCTGCTCCCCACTGTCCGCCACTTCCCCCCCCACACACACACACACACGAGAAAGCGAAATTCTAGCAGACCTGGTCCCCCTCCCTTCCTGTTCTTCTGCTTTGCCTACGTCAGAAGGAGGCGGGCCAAGGCCAGGGAAGAAGAGACGTCATGGAGACTCTGCGACCAACACAACAGATCTTCCTGCCCGTGCAGCGCTTCAGAAAGAGGTGAGAGGCGCTGCTCGGGTCGGTAATAGGGAGGGGGGTCTCGGTGGAGGGGGGGAGCGGCGTAGTCGACCTCAGGGGGGGCAGCGGGGGCGGGGCACGGGACGGAAGAATGACGGGAGGCGGAGTTAGCTTTTGCAAAACAGAAGAACAGGAAGGGAGGGGGACCGGGGCTGCTAGAATTTTGCTTTCTCGTGGGGGGGGGGGAAGCGGCGGAAAGTGGGGAGCAGCGGGGGGGGGGGGGGCAAGGCCGTCCATACAGGACGCTCCGGACGAGCGCCCTTGCCCCCCTCCTGATCCTTTGTTTTTGTATTTTGCTGACCGGGTAGCCACGTGTATGTGTTGTGGCTTTTTTTTTTTGTTTGTTTTGACATTTGCAGCATGCACAGAGCAGCCAGCAAAACGCTTGGCTGCTCTGCGCATGATTTAGGGGCCGATTACCAACGTGTATTGTGATTCTTTGATACATTATACGTTTCAATACCGATCTGAGCATGTGTGACTTTTTTTTTTGGTGCATTCTTCGTTTTTTTATAATCGTTAGGGACTTTAACGATTTAGATTTTTTAACGTTTGGTTGATGCATCTGCCTCTTAGTGTTTGGTACTAAGTTTAGTTCCTTGCTGCTACAGACCATATAGAGTAAAGGCAACAGACTTAAAGGCTCGTATTTACTAAGCTCTGCTAAGTTTTTGCAGTATGGTAATTGCCAAAATGAATGCACAGTAACTGCAATACCACTATGTTGAGGACATTCCCACCATATTGTCATACAGTTAACACAAAGAAAAAGTAGCAGTTGCATGTTAACTGCCCAACAGATAACATGCGATACAGTTAGCTATGTTAGCAGTTAACATACATTCACTACCTCTAGTTTACTGAAAGGCACAGTCCCCACCCATTCCATGTCCCTTTCTGTATTGGCTGTTTAATATTTATTTGTTTGTTACATTTGTATCCCACATTTTCCCACCGATTGGTAGGCTCAATGTGGCTTACATAGTACCGGAGAGGCCTTTGCAGGCTCCGGTGTGAACAAATACAGGGTGATGTTATGGTAAGATCAAGTTCATGTGGCACAGCCACATTAGGGAATTGGAGAACGGAAGAGTTGTGTTATGTCCATTACGTGCTTTAGTTTGGTTATGTTGCAGAGATTAGGCATTTAAGTTGGATCGGTAGGGTATGCCTTTTTAAACAGGTTGGTTTTTAGTGATTTCCGGAAGTTTAGGTGGTCTTACGGCGTTTTCAAGGCTTTTGGTAATGTGTTCCACATTGTGTGCTTATGTAGGAAAAACTAGATGCGTAAGTTGTTTTGTATTTAAATCCTTTGCAACTTGGGTAGTGCAGATTTAGATAAGATCGTGTTGATTCGGATGTATTTGTAATTGGTAAGTCGATCAAGTCTGTCATGTAACTCGGGGCTTCTCCGTAGATGATTTTGTGAACCAGGCTGCAGATTTTGAAGGCGATGTGTTCTTTTGGGAGCCAGTGCAGTTTTTCGCGGAGGGGTTTTGCGCTTTCAAATTGTGTTTTACCAAATATAAGCCTAGCTGCCATGTTTTGAGCGGTCTGAAATTTCTTTAAGGTTTGTTCTTTACATCCCGCATAAATTCCATTGCAGTAATCTTAGTACCATTGATTGTATCAGGTCGTGAAATGTTTCCCTTGGGAAGAATTGCTTCACACGTTTGCGTTTCCACATTGAGTGGAACTTTTTCTTTGTTGTGAATGCCACTTGGCTCTCTAGTGTTAGTTACGATCCATTGTAATGCCGAGGATTTTCAAGCTGTCTGAGATAGGAAGGGTGTGATCTGGGGTGTTGATACTTGTGGGAATGTCTGTGCTGTGTTGGGATGAGAGGATGAGACAATGAGTTTTTCTTTATTGAGTTTTAGTTGAAATGCATTTGCCCATGAATTTATGATGTTCAGGCCAAGCTTGATTTCGTTGGTGATTTTTGTCAGTTTGGTTTTGTAAGGAATGTATATTGTGACATCGTCTGCATATATGAAAGGGTTAAGGCTGTGGTTGGATAAGGACTTGGCAAGTGGGGTCATCATTACGTTGAATAGGATTGGTGATAGCGGTGATCCTTGCGGTACTCCACAATCTGCTTTCCATGGTGATGATATGCTTGAATTTGATTTTACTTGATATGTTCTTGTGGTTAGGAAGCCCTTGATCCAGTTAAGTATGTTTCCACCAATCCTGAACTTATCTAGTAATCTTATTAATATATTATGGTTTACCATGTCAAATGCACTAGACATGTCGAATTGGAGGAGAAGGATGTTTTTGCCTGTTGCTATTTCCTGCTTGAATTTTTTTTTTGTTACATTTGTACCCCACACTTTCCCACTCATGGCAGGCTCTATGCGGCAGGCAATGGAGAGTTAAGTGACTTGCCCAGAGTCACAAGGAGCTGCCTGTGTCGGGAATCAAACTCAGTTCCTCAGTTCCCCAGGACCAAAGTCCACCACCCTAACCACTAGGCCACTCCTCCACTACATTTGGCTAGAAGAGTGAGTAATACTGTTTCCTTGGACTTTGATTAGTGTAATATTGAGAATTTGTTTTGTAATCTGTAAGTTGTTTGGTTACCATGCTTTCCATCAGTTTGACCACCAACGGGATAGATGCTACTGGACGGTAGCATGGTTAAGGCACTGTTTCAGCTGTTAGCACATTGTAATTCCTGCTTTGAAAAGCTATTGTAGCTTAATAAATAGCCCCATAATTAATTTAGTTTAAAACTTTTCTTACTGATGACAAATCATGAACAAGTATAACAACAATGTTCATCACCAATTTATATAGAATAATGAACATTCATCCCAAATTCCCCCATCCAGCCCACCCCTTCTCCATTTTCCCTTAAAATCCATCCCAACATATAACAAGCCTGTGTTCTTATAACCTCTTACTGTCATCCTCAAATATTCTTAGTATCAAAATATAGCTAAACTTCTACAACCCACCCACCCCTAAGAATCTAATATAAGATGGAAATTAAGATATAAATCCCCCATATCATTAAATATCCTGCTGTGCCTTATGAGGCAGGGATTGTAAATAATGCTCCCATGTATCCAAAAATGTCTTCTTATTTATGGAAGCATTACGGATTGCATATGCTTCCAATAATAATAAAGCACAGAGTTTGTTCCACCAATAGCAAACAGTATGAGCTTACCCTTGAGTCCAAAAATTTAATATACATTTAAAGGGCCACTATGGTAGATTTGTGCACCAACGTACGATCTCCCTTACCAATAATGCTCTAACTATCCACAAGTACCGGTAGGTGTCCTGATGGTCTCCAAATAACAAAAAAAATGGCCTGAAAAACTCTGAACGTGCTCACACTTCTAGAAGTTATAAACAAATGTATTCACAGATGTCACTCATTTAAGACACAGTTGAGTATCAAAATTATCTATTTTTTTTTGCAATTAAGCTTGAGTAATGTATGCTTGGTGGATAACTCAGAACTGAAATGAACCATCTGTGGTATCCTGGCCACTAGCTGTTCACATTAAAATTACCCAACCAAGGGCCTACATCTCAACTAAATTCATATAATCTCTGCTGGGGCCATAATGATAAAGTATTTATATAGTTTGGAAACTGACATTTGGTTTCGGGGAATTGTCCAGATACTCCCTTAATTTTCTGCCAAACCTAGGTACCAACCCTTCCCTTTCTAAGGATTTGATGTAGTGTTGTACTTATGTGTATGCATAAAAGTCTTTCTGTCTAAGGTGGTCCTGTGTTGCAATTCTAAAAAGCTGAAGAGACTACCATCTTCCTTGTACAAATGTTCAATAAAGGATATGCCGATTCTCTCGAAGGGCAAACAGCCCACCCTCTAGGCTAGATGAAAAATTCATGTTCCCTCTAAATAGTAACTGATCTGTAGAAGCAGAATTCCGTCCCCAACATCGCGTCAGATCCTGCCATAACCTGCAAAGGGGTTGTATTAAGACACTAACCTTCAAGTAGGGTGGGAGAACTTTGTTTTGGTTGTGTAACAAAAAGTTTAGGTGCCATGCTATACTACAAAATCGTTTTCCAGTCCTAAACATGTATGCTTCTGCCGTTCCAGTAGCTAATCCCAAAGATGATGTAACAGTTAAGCCTGTTGTATAAATGGATATATGGAAGCCCCAACCCTCATTGATAATTCTCCACTAAACAATATAGGTATTTTCCCTAAAGAAAAAGGAAACATCCTACTCACCCCAATACCAAAGGACACCAAGAAAAAAAACAAATGACATCACCAACTACCACCCAGTAGCATCTATCCCATTAGTAGTCAAACTTATGGAAGGACTGGTGACCAAACAACTCAATGACTACATAAACAAATTCGCTATACTACATGAGTCACAATCAGGATTCTGACCCCAACATAGCACCGAAACAGTACTACTCACTCTCCTATCCAAATTCAAGCAGGAAATAGCAATAGGCAAATGCATACTCCTCCTTCAATTTGACATGTCCAGTGCGTTCGACATGGTTAACCATAACATATTGCTAAGACTCCTAGATTATTTTGGAATTAGTGGTAACACTCTCAACTGGATTAAGGGCTTTCTAACCACCAGAACATACCAAGTGAAATCAAACACCAACATATCATCACCCTGGAAACCAGACTGCGGAGTGCCACAAGGATCACCACTATCACCTACCTTCTTCAACCTCATGATGGTCCCAAAAGCCAAAGCCTTATCCACACAAGGCCTTAATCCATTCATTTATGCTGATAACGTCACACTATACATCCCCTACAAACATGATTTAGCAGAAATCACCAATAAAATCAAGCTCAGCTTAAACATCATGAACATATGGGCAAACGCATTCCAATTAAAACTCAATACAGAAAAAACACACTGTCTCATCATCTCATCCCAATACAACACATACAAACCCACAAACATTAACACCCCAGGATATATCCTCCCGATTTCAGACAGCCTGAAAATTCTCGGAGTAACAATCGACCGAAACCTTCAACTAGAGACCCAAGCTAAAATCACCATAAAGAAAATGTTTCTTTCAATGTGGAAACTAAAATGTGTGAAACCTTTCTTCCCGAGGGAAATATTTTGCAACCTGGTACAGTCAATGGTACTAAGCCATGCAGACTATTTCAACGGAATCTATGCGGGATGGATAGAACAAATCATAAAGAAACTTCAAACCGCCCAAAACACAGCAGCAAGGCTTATATTCGGAAAAACGCATTTTGATAGCGCCAAACCACTCAGAGAAAAACTATACTGGCTTCCAATCAAGGAATGTATCGCATTCAAAATCTGCACGACAGTTCACAAAATCAGCTACGGCGAGGCACCGGGATACATGACAGACCTCATCGACCTACCACTGAGAAACACCATAAAATCAGCATGATCATACCTAAACCTCCACTACCCAAACAACAAAGGACTCAAATACAAATCCACCTATGCATCCAGCTTTTCCTACCTGAGCGCACAACTGTGGAATGCCCTACCAAAAGCAGTAAAAACCATACTCGACCACCTAAATTTTCGGAAAGCACTAAAAACAGAACTGTTCAGAAGGGCATATCTCACCGACCCAACATAAAAAAACCCTGGACATTTGAGACACAATGTACCCAAAGACAGGGCCGTGCCTAGGGTCTCTGGCGCCCCCCTGCAGACTATCAGTTGGCGCCCCCCCCCCCCGGTGAAAATGATCATGCCCCCCCCCCCCCGGTGAAAATGATCGCTCACCACTTGCTACACTGACAGGAATTGTCAGCAATATTCTTAGAAACAAATTGCTATACATTGCAAAATAAGATAGCAGATGTAAATTCTCAAAGCAGACATATTCCAAACGCTAAAATGAAAATAAAATGATTTTTTTCTACCTTTGTTGTCTGGTGACTTTCTTTTTCCGATCATGCTGGCCAGTATCTGAGTCTGCTGCTATCTGTCCTCTTAACTCCATTTCCAGGGCTTCCTTTCCATTTATTTCTTTACTTTTCTCCTTTCTTCTTCATTTCTTGCTCTATATCCATTTCTCCTCTCTCCCTGGGTCCTGCCCTCCCATCCATGTCCATTCTTGTCCCTCTCTGCCCTTCCCTCCTCCATCCATAGCCAGCAATCCTCCTCTCTCCCCTCCATTTCCAGCAAATTGTCCTCTTCCTGGGCCCCCATGTCCATCCTTGTCCCTCTCTGCCCTTCCCTCCTCCATCCATAGCCAGCAATCTTCCTCTCTCTCCCCTCCCCTCCATTTCCAGCAAATTGTCCTCTCCCTGGGCCCCCATGTCCATCCTTGTCCCTCTCTGCCCTTCCCTCCTCCATCCATAGCCAGCAATCCTCCTCTCTCCCCTCCCCTACATGTCCAGTCCAGTGATTTCTCTTCTCTCCCGTCCCGTCTATCCCCCCTCTCCTCATCCTTCCATCCGTTTTCCCTCTTTATCTCCCCATCCTTCTGTCTTCCTCTTCCCTCTTTCTCTCCATGTCCTTCCATTCGTCTACCTCCTCTCCCGATCCTGTCATCCAACATCTACCCCCCTCTCTCCCAATCCTTCCATCCAGTGTCTCTCTCTCTTTCTATCCCCTTTTCCATCCAGTGTCTCTCTCTCTACCCTTTTCCATTCATCATGCCCCCCTCTCTCTCCCCATCCTTCAATGTTTCTCCTCCTGTTAGTTTCTCTCTCCCTTCCAGTGTCTTCCCTCTTTCACCCCCCCCTCCCATTTTCTCCTCATTTTAAGCAGCTTCTCCCTTTCTCCAGCCCTTCTCCATGTCCCCTCCTTCTCTCTCCATCTTCCCACTCTCTCCATTATACCTGCCTAGTGCCTCTCACTCCCCCTTCCACCCGGTATTAATTTGTTGGCCACTGCTGCTGCTTCTCCTCTTCAGCAGCAGCAGCGCCCCGAGTCCAGACAAAAAAAAAAAAAGGTAGCACGCGTTACACGCACCCAAAGTGCAGGAATCAGCTGGGAGGACCGACACCACACGCAGCTTCAACCGCTTTGGAGCCCCCAGGAGCAACAGTTGGCTGCTGGAACAAGCGCGGGGCTGTACCATAGCAGCTTTCAGCATGGGCTATCGGCACTGCAGCCGCTCCTCTCTGTCCCCGGAGCAGAGCAGGAAGTCGATGTCAACTTCCTTCCTGCTCCTCCAGGGGCAGAGAGAGGAGCGGCTGCAGCGCAGACAGCCCATGCTTGAAGGCTGCCACGGCCCCGCTCTTGCTTCTTTTTTTTGTTTTATCGCGCGACTCGCGCTGAAGAGGAGACTTTCTTCCCACTTTGCCGGCCCAGACTAGGGAGTGCGGGAGACTCCGGACTTGGCAGGTCTGGATGAGCGGGCCTCGGGCCTGGAGGGAAAGTGGCTACGTTTGGGGGGGGGGGGGAGGCAATGCAGCATGGGCGGGAAAGGTCACAGCTGGGCTGGGGAGGCTTAGCCTCCCCAAGCCTCTTATACGGGGCGCCTATGAGCATCAGTGAAAGCGGAGCGCTGCCGACGTTTACCTTCCCTTCACGCTCTTGGTTCCCTCAGTGTCCGCCTTCTTCTGACGTCAGAAGAAGGCGGGACACTGAGAGAACCAATGAGTGCAAGGGAAGGGAGACGTCGGCAGCGCTTTCACTGACGCTGCTGCGACCAGGTAAAAAGATTTAAAGGCCTCGCGGGGCGAGAGTAAGCACCGCGGCGGCGCCCTCCAGAGGTGGGCGCCCCCCTGCGGCGCTTACCCCGCTTACCGCATCGGCACAGCCCTGCCCAAAGATCATTAACGGACATATCCTTATTCTTCCCTCCCTTACTAAGTTCTTCCCAATTGTCTTTACCATATATGTATCTCACTCTACCATAATATCACCTTGATATTACTTGTAACTTGTAATTGTTACACCGGAATCAGTTAACGCCGATCACGATAGCATGTAAGCCACATTGAGCCTGCAAAGAGGTGGGAAAATGTGGGATACAAATGCAACAAACTGGCCCAAGAGTCTGTGTGTCCATTGCTAGCTGTATTCCTAAATACCAGAATGCCCCATCTGCCCACCTCAATGGGAAATGGTCTCCCCACCATACCAATAATTTATCATCTGATGTAAGAGCCTCAGATTTAGATAGATTCAGCCTAAACTCAGAGAAATCCCCGTGTTCCTGGAAAATGCTCATAAGGGCAGAGAAAGAACCATATGGCTCCTCAATATGCACCAGAAGCCCATCTGCGAAAGCAGCTATTTTAAGTGCTTGACGATATATAGGTACCCCTTTAATGTCCGGATTTCCAAGGATTTTCGCTGATTAGGGTATCTAGACTTAATACAAAAAGTAAAGAGTACAAAGGATATCCTTGTTGGGTTCCATGATATATGGCAAATTACTCAATCTGGACTCTATTAACCCAAACAGACACCAGAGGGGCTTGATAGAAGTTTGTAATGCCCCAATGATCCCATACTTGTCTAACACACCGTATAGGAAATACCAAGTGTAGGGTTACAAGCTCCTGCCACAGGCACTAGTTGCCTTGCAGAGCTGGGCCAAATACAGAGCTAATATACCAAATACAAAGGTGCAGTGCTGAAGACTTCAGTAGCATGAACCTTGCTATTGTTTTTGCAAATGCTTGCATTTTGAAAGTACAATGCCTGTGACTTTATTTGGCTGGGTTACACCTGTGGGACACCTGAAAGAAATTTTCAAACCCGCTGTGCCTGGTGTGTTTTATACGGTCTGTGCCAGAGCTGTTGGTGGGAGGCGGGGCTGGTGGTTGGGAGGTGGGGATAGTGCTGGGCAGACTGATAAGGTTTGTGCCAGAGCTGGTGGTTGGGAGGCGGGGCTGGTGGTTGGGAGGCGGGGATAGTGCTGGGCAGACTTATATGGTCTGTGCCCTGAAGAACACAGGTACAAATCAAAGTAGGGTATACACAAAATTAGCACATATGAGTTATCTTGTTGGGCAGACTGGATGGACCGTGCAGGTCTTTTTCTGACATCATCTACTATGTTACTATGTGTTCCAGAACAGAGACTTTTGCAATAGTTGACAAACACTCCAGTTAAGAATTATGCTGTAATTAAGGACATGTTAAGGCATGTTTGTCTGAGAAAGGACTTGTGACCCTGTTATCTGACTGATGCCAGGATAACGGAATGTGAACAATGCAACAAAGACTTTCGGATCAGATCAACCCCACAGGAACGCAATAAAATCTTCTCGCACTTTCCTCAATCTTCATCCTCCCAATTGTAAAGGTCTGAAATACAAAGTGTTGCATGCGTCTACATTTTCCTATATGGGCACGCAGCTATGGAACGCACTACCACGCAACCTGAAAACGGTCCATGATCTGGCCAACTTCCGCAAACTACTGAAAACTTATCTCTTCGAAAAAATATATCACAAAGATCAACACGTGTAACTGCACAATCTTTATTATAGATAGTAATGTCTTTTATAACATCTTTTGTTATAATACAACCATGCACTTCACCACCATGTAACCCAAACCTTCTATAAACCAAATGTTTATTTTCTACTTTCTATTTCCAGTATTCACAATGAATTGTAAGCCACATTGAGCCTGCAAAGAGGTGGGATAATGTGGGATACAAATGCAATAAATAATAATAATAATAACCTGAGACTCATTGGAACCTGAATTTAGGGAGAATTCCTCAGAAAGAATATCACAATGCATTCTTGTGGCTTCCCAAGTCACAACAAAAGACATCAGCCAGACACCTGACACAGTCTTATCAAACCATTCAAGACAGAACTAATAATGAAAGGGTATAAAAAGCTCATATTCAGCTACATCAATAACCTTCCATCTGATATCTAGTCGGTTGTCCTTTCTACATCCTTTCATGGATGGACTAAATAAGTGTATAGATACAGAAGTATTGCCATACTGGGACAGACCAAAGGTCCATCAAGCCCAGCATCCTGTTTCCAACAGTGGCCAATCCAGGTCACAAGTACCTGGCAAGATCCCAAAAAAGTACAATACATTTTATGATACTTATCCCAGAAATAAGCAGTTGATTTTCCCTAAGTCCATTTTAATAATGGTCTATAGACTTTTCCTTTAGGAAGCCATCCAAACCTTTTTCAAACCCCGCTAAGCTAACTGCTTTTACTACATTCTTGGTAATGAATTCCAGAGTTTAATTACCCATTGAGTGAAGAAAAAAATGTTCTCCGATCCGTTTTAAATTTACTACTTTGTAGCTTCATTGCATGCCTCTTAGTTCCGGTATTTTTGGAAAGAGTAAACAATCAATTCACGTCTACCCGTTCCATTCCACTCATTATTTTATAGTTTCTGGTGCAGAGTGCTTCTAGAGAAATATACTGCTTAATAAATAGCCATGGATACATACCTTAAAGGAGTTAAAACAGAGAATACCCCTAAAAGTTAACTTACCTAAAAACAAAATCAGAACAGACATAAATTTCTCTTGGGTTATAACTCTGCACTTCTGTTTCAAAAATTGTGAAAAACAAATCAGAATACTCACATACCACATTTCTCTCCCCAGTCTGCACTGCTTATTGTCTGTGTAAGCAGCAATAAACATCTTCTTCCTTTGGCTGCTTTATATTCACTTCCTATAGTTCAAAGGTCATAGTTAAAAGAAGACCCAATGTACTAATTGGAGGAGGATTCCTATGGTGTATCCTCTGATCCTTCTCCTCCTCAATAGAGGCAGAAGGCTCGCCCCAGAGAGTCTCTTTTTTTTTTCTCTCATTTGTTAGGGAAATTGCGAGTTGTATTCCCATTCATTTGGAAGTGGAGGAGAAGCCCAGGGCTAAGATGTTCGAGGTCCTGAACTACAAATCTCCTCCTAGAGAGGCTGTGACTGTCCTGCTTTACAAGATCTTATGGGATGTTCTGGTGAAGAACTGGGTGTCTCCTCTGTCTGTCCCGGTAGTTCCCAAGAAAATTGACACCATGTACCGGATTCAGGGTACCCCTGGGTTGGTTTGATAGGCCCCAGTTGACTCATCCCTATTTGGTGGTGGAATCCGCGCTCAAAAGGGACTATGTTTTGGCGCCCCTGGGCAGGGAAACTAGAACCCTGGACTCGTTTGGGTGTAAGGTTTATCAGGCCTATATGCTCATTTCCCATATTCAGTCATACCAGCTCTATACGAGCATCTGCTTGTGGGACTCGATGCATAATATGCTAGCTTGGCAGACTCTTTCCCACCAGAGCAGGCCAAAATGCTTCGCCAGTTGGCCAAGCAGCAGGAAGGCATGTCAAAAGTACATGGCCAGGGGCACCTACGACACCTTTGAAGTGGCTTACAGGATCTGTGCCCAGAGTATATCAATGCAAGTATATCATGGTTGCATGTACTATCCAGCAGAGGTTGGCGGATGCCACTTAACTGGGGGGGACAACCTATTTGGAGAGAACTGGAGGAGGAATCTGACCTCATCAAGAAATACACTGATACCTTCTATACTCTCTCTCTCTAGCTGGCCACATTCTGCAACACCCTCCTCATTCATGAGGTTTTCTGGCAAGTCGAGGAAGAGTCCCTACTTCTCACAGAGATGTAGGTGCGCTCCTTCATCTCATCAGGCTCGACCCCATCACGCTCGTTTTGGTAAACTGTCAGGCTCATTTTCGAAAGAAAAGGGCGTCCAAAAAGCGACACAAAAGGCACATGGGTGTCCCTGTGAAAGAAGGTCGCCCAAATCCAATAATCGAAACAGGGCCGTAAGGGCGTCCTCAGAGCGAGGACACCCATCTATGGTCGTCCCCACAGGGAGTGTGTTAGGGGCGGCGTTATGAGATGGGTGCCCCCAGCATATAACGGCTAGCGAAATGGTTTTGCATGGGTGGGAACATGGGCGTCCTTAGTTAGACCTGAAATAAAAGTGACCAGGGTAAGGGGGAAATGTCTTTAGACCCATTAGCAATTTTGTGCAGTTGGAGAGTGGCGAGAGCGTTGTTGGGAGAGAAAGCTGAGAGTTTGTTGAGTACCTGTTACCTTTGTCTGTGTGCTGTAGTCGGAACGTTTTCACCCTCACCTGCCTCATTTGTGTTTTACCTTTTTAGCTTTCCCTACCCCTTCTAGCCCCCCAAACCCAGACACCACTACTCCTTCCTCTATCTCCCCCATCCCCTCTCCCTATTCTTCTCCATTCACTGTCCCCATGTTCATATTTCATTCCCTTACCTGTTTGTAGTCTCTGTTTGTCTCTTTGTCCTGTGTACTGCTGCAGCGTGTTTGTGAAGACTGTCGTTTGCTGCTTGGAGAGTGAGTGGCTAGAGGGTGTGGCAGGAGAGTTTGTAGTGGGTCAGAGAGTGCTTGCAGTGTGGTTCTCCTGTGTGTGACCACATTGTGTGTCGGTGGGAGAGTGAGTGTCAGCTTCTGTTTGTTGCTGCTGTGTTTCACCAAGTTGGTAGGGAGAGGTGAGCACTGGTGGCACTGCATTGCACCTGTAGTGTGGGGAAATGGAGGCATTAAATGCACAGGTGGCTTACATGTTGGAGGAAGAAGGGAGGCACCGCAGGAGGTACTCACGCCCCAGAGTTTTCAGGCCCCATAGCAGTTTCCTAGACCTCACTGACCTGCAATGTCTCACTAGGTACCGCTTTGATAGGACTGCCATTCAGCACCTTTGTAACCAGCTCAATCCCCTCCTGCAGCCCAGGACCCGTAGGAACAACCCCATCCCTGTGCACCTAAAGATCACTGCTTCTACTACTACTACTACTATTTAGCATTTCTATAGCGCTACAAGGCGTACGCAGTGCTGCACAAACATAGAAGAAAGACAGTCCCTGCTCAAAGAGCTTATAATCTAATAGACAAAAAATAAAGTAAGCAAATCAATCTATCTTTTCTGACCACTGGGAGTTTCCAGTCTGCCCTAGCTGTGAACATGGGTCTCACCCAGCCTTCCATTTCTAACTGCCTCACCCAGTTCCTTGATGCCTTCCTTACCCACACCTCTGAGTACATCAGCTTCCCCACCACCCCCCAGGCCCTGCAGAACAACATGACTGACTTCTACGCCTCGGTCATAGGCGCCATTGACTGCACAAATGTCGCACTCAGACACCCCCCCCCCCCCCCCCCCCCGGGCACGAGAGGCCACTTATAGGAACAGGAAAGCATTCCATTCCATGAATATGCAAGTTGTGTGTGACGCCCGGGGGGGGGGGGGGGGGGGAGATTCTAGAAGTGTGTGCCTGATACCCAGGTTCCACCCATGATGCCTATATATTGCAGCACTCGGGAATCTTCCGCAGGTTTGAGCGAGGGGAGATCACTGGCGGATGGCTCCTAGGTAAGTGCAGCATGGACCTGCCCAAACTATACCTCCTCCAACAGGTAGCCCTCAGCACTGTCGCCCTCCAGCTCACTCCACAACCCACTATTCCCCCCCCCCCCCACCTCCACAAGGTACCTGCTCCAAACAATACACACTCATCTTTCTCATCCTTCTTCTCCCCAAAGGTGACAGAGGCTACCCACAGCGGAGTTGGCTCATGACCCCCATAATGCACCCACAAACAGGGTCAGAGGATAACTACAACAGTAGACATTGGACCACCCGTGGCATCATCGCGCGCACCTTCGGACAACTTAAGAACAGGTTCCGATGTCTGGACCGTTCTGGAGGGGAGCTCCTGTACAGCCCCCAAAAGGTGGCAAAGATATTCCTGGCCTGCTGCATGCTACATAATTTGGCAATGCGCAGAGGACAGGCCCTCCCAGAAGAGCCACAGCCACCACAGCAGCAGGCCCCAGATGAACAGGATGAGGAGCCCCCTCCACCTCCCGCCCACAGAGCAGAACAGAGTGCACACCAGCTGGGGGTCAGAGCCCGGCAAAGACTGATCGAGACAAGTTTTCTGTGAGAGTAAATTGACATTTATATTTCTATGACATAGTATTTACACACCACCACCACCATCACCTGCTCTGTGCATATTCCCCTCCCTCCAACCCTCACCCCCCCCGCATGTACCATCACTTTCCCCGCCCTGTCCCTGTCCCCGTCCCCTCCTACCTCTCCCACCGTGTTCCTTTGCAACTGGTGCTGCAGGGGAACTCTGTTGATAGTCCTCTGATGAGCTCCCACTCTCCTCCTCTGTGTCCACAAGGCAACCTGCTGCCTCGGCTGCCCTGTGGAAGTCCGGCCACCTTGCGCTCTGTGGCTTGCCCTGCAACCTGGGCACAGGACCCAGAAGGGGAGTTGGTGTGGTGGCTGCTGGACCAGTGGCTGGGGAGGCTGAGGATCTCAAGCTCCACTTCTTAGCAGGTGGTTGCTGTGCAGTGGTGGAGGTCGACGCCAGTTGCTGTTGCTGCATCAGGGCTGTATTAGGTGCTCTCAGGTCACGGCAGGGCCCTCGATGCTGTGCTCCTGCCATTGGAGCTGCTGTATCACATCCCGTTGGGCCTGGAGCGCTTCCGGTTGCAGCTCCAATTTCTGGCGCCTGAAGCCTTCCATGTGCACATTCTGGCCCAGCAATTGTGTGGCAAGGCGCAGAACTGCTGAGGACGTCCCTGTTACAGGGCCGCTGTCCTTAGGTTGGCCTAGTAAGATGGACGTCCTTCGGCAGTTCTGTGAGAAACGCGTCCTTGTTACTGTACTAAGGATGTCTTTGCAGTATTTTTCCTATACTATGGGCATCCCTGATTTGGGCGTTTTCAACTGTGATAATGGAATGTCTAAGGGCGTCCATATTATTTTTCCATTACACTTGCCCTCACGAAGTCGGCCAAAATCAGGTGTCTTCATTCAGACTTGGACGACCTTTCGAAAATGCCCCTCCACGTGTATCTTTATCTGGACAATTGGCTGCTGAAGAGCATGCCGAAAGATGGTGCTGAGGAATCCATTCGGAGAACTATTCAGATGCTGGAGCTACTAGGTTTTGTTTTAAACTATCCCATCTGACTCCTGTCCAGCAATTGGAGTTCATAGGAGCCCTGCTGTACACACATAGGGTGCGAGCCTTTCTTCCTGTGCTAAGGGCAGGCACTCCTGTTGCTCTTACCACTCAGGTTCATGCTTCTCTGCAGGTCAGAGCTTGGCAGATGATGAGGTTGCTGGGCCACTTGGCCTCGACTGTCCGTTTGAGTCCATGGCACATCTATGAGACTGGCCCAGTTGATTCTAGCATCCCTTTGGCGTCAAGCCTCAGGGAATCTGGCAGATGTCATCTGTGTCATGCTGGCGTTGAGTCAGTCTGTCCTCTGATGGACGATTTGGTCCAATTTGACTCAGGGACTACTATTCCAGATTTCTCAGCCCCAAAAAGTGATGACGGATTCCTCTCTCCTGGGATGGGGGGCTCACATGCATGGGCTTCACACTCAAGGAGCATGGTCTTCCCAGAAGACAAATCTGCAAATCAACATTCTGGAGCTTCAGGCAATCTGGAACCACTCTGAAGGCTTTCAGAGATTGACTGCTCAACCAAATGGTGTTCTTTCAAATGGAGAATCAGGTTGCAATGTACTACACCAACAAGCATCTCACCCTCTGTGTCAGGAGGCTGTCCAGATGTGGCATTGGGCATCCCAGCAGGGGATAATTGTCAAGGCCCACATACTTGGTGGGGAAATCCAATACTCTGACTGACAGATTGAGCATAGCTGTGCAACCGCACAAGTGGTTTCTCAGCATGAGCATAGTCCCTGAGTTTCTCTGAGTTTGGGGCATCCCCTCAGTGGATCTCTTTGCCACTCCTTCCAGTCTCAAAGTCCCCCAGTTCTGTTACAGGGTTCAGGCCCATGGCAGACTAGCATTGAATGCCTTTCTCCATTGGGGGGCTGGTCTCCTGTACATGTATCCTCCGATTCCTCTCATGGGGAAAACTTTGCTGAAACTCATTCAAGGCCATGGAACAGTGATCCTGATAGCAACCTATTGGTCTTGGCAAGTCTGGTTCCCTCTTCTTCTGGAGTTATCCTCCAAAGAATCTTGGAGATTGGAGTGTATTCCAGCCCTCATCACACAGAACGAGGGGTCTCTTCTACATCCCAGGCTCTGTCTCTGGCCCTCACGACCTTTATGTTGAGAGCTTAGAATTTTAGAATTTGCTTCCTTGCATCTTCCTGAGGATGTCTCCTGGGTCTTTCTGGCTTCCAGTAAAGATTCCATTAAGAGGTGTTACTGTTTCAAAAGGAGGAGGTTTGCTGTCTGGTGTGAGGGCAAGGCCTTAGATCCTGTTTATTGTCCCACACAGTTCCTGTTTGAGTACTTTGTACATGTCTCAAGACCAAGGGTTCACTTTGACAATAAGCACTAATTGAACTAGTGTGTATAGGGTAAACCCATCTCTGAACAGCCTTTAGTTGTTTGCTTTTGTCAATGCCCCCAGTCAAACTGCCTGTGTCATTGGACCTTAACATCGTTCTCACCCAGCTGATAAAAGCTCCCTTTGATCCACTTGATTCCTACCATCTGAAGTACTTGACCTGGAAGATCATATTTTTGGTGGCTGTTACTTCAACTCGTGTTGTCAGTGAGCTTCAGGCCTTAGTGGATGCAGCTTATACTAAGTTTTATTACAAAAGAGTAGTTTTCCGCACACACCCTAAGTTCCTGCCTAAGGTCGTGCTGGAGTTCCATTTGAACCAATCGATTGTCTTGCCAACATTCTTTCCCTGACTTCATGCCCATCCTGATGACAGTGCACTTCAAACCTTGGACTGCAAGCAAGCTTTGGCCTTTTAGATTGAGTGAACTAGGCCCCACAGACAGTCCACTCAGCTTTTTGTTTCTTTTGATCCAAACAGGATGGGGATCACCATCGGGAAACGCACAGCCTCAAACTGGCTGGAGTATTGCATTTCCTTCACTTATGCCCAGGTTGGGCAGACGCTTGAGGGTCATACAAGGCTCTCAATGTCAGAGCCATGTCAGTGTTGCTAGTCCACTTACGGTCAGCCTCCATTGAAGAAATTTGCAAGGCTGCAACGTGGACTTCTGTCCACACATTCACTTGTCATACTGCCTTGAGCAGGATACCTGATGCGACAATCAGTTTGGACGGACAGTTCTGCAGAATTTGTTTGGGGTCTAGAATCCAACTCCACCCTCCTTGACTCATTTTATTCTGTTCCATACTGCACTTATGTATAGTTTCAGTTTAATCTGTTTTTTCACTTCGCCTTTTCGAGGTTCAAGTGACCTCTGGTTGTTGTTTTCAGTGAGCCTGGTAGCTAGGGATTCCCCACATATGAGAGATTATAGCCTGTTTGTCCTTGCTCAGACAAAACAAAGATACTTACCTGTAGCAGGTATTCTTCAAGGACAGCAAGCTATGTATTCTCATATACCCTCCCATCACCCCTTAGTGTATTCTCCTATGCTTTTTGACTATACTGCTGGACCCACACTCCCAGGGTGGGCAGAAAGGCACTAGAGCATGCGCGATAGGAGCGCTGCATGCTATCAAAGACATTTAAACTGTCTACAATATTTGGACTGGGTATTGCAGGTGGCGATACCCACATGTGAAAATATGTAGTCCGCTGTCCTCTGAGAATACCTGCTGTGGGTATGTATCTTCGCTTTCCTTGCAATGGTTCACCATTTCCAAGGATTCCAAGATAGCTGTTTCATTTTTAACCACTTGTCTATTGCACACAAACCCCACCTGTGGTTCAGTGATAATAGTTGACACATTTGCACCAGCGATTCACCAGTATTTATGCAAAAAGCTTAGTTTTCATATTAAGTAAAGAAATCTGACTTTAGGACTCTGCCCAGACCGTATTCTTACCCAGCTTGGGCAAAACTATAATTTAAGAAAGAGTAAATTTAAAACGAATCGGAGAAAATATTTCTTCAGTCAACGTGTAATTAAACTCTGGAATTTGTTGCCAGAGAATGTGGTAAAGGCGGTAAGCTTAGCGGAGTTTAAAAAAGGTTTGGATGGCTTCCTAAAGGAAAAGTCCATAGACTGTTATTAAATGGACTTGGGGAAAAATCCACAATTTCTGGGATAAGCAGAATAAAATGTTTTGTACATTTTTGGGATCTTGCCGGGTATTTGTGACCTGGATTGGCCACTGTTGGAAACAGGATGCTGGATTTGATGGACCTTTGGTTTTTCCCAGTATGGCAATATTTATGTACTTATGCCCTAACCTTGGTATGCATTTCTGGAGAGACAATGTCTTTTGTCAGGTGTTCTCAAACCTGTTTTTGGGATACACCTAGCCAGTCAGGTCTTTAGGATATCTGTAAACATAGTAGATGATGGCAGAGAAAGACTTGTACAGTCCATCTAGTCTGCCCAACAAGATAAACTCATATGTGCTGCTTTATGTGTATACCTGACTTTGATTTGTATCTGCCATTTTCAGGGCACAGACCGTAGAAGTCTGCCCAGCACTAGCCCCTCCTTCCAACCACTAGCCCTGCCTCCCACTACTGGCTCTGCCACCCAATCTCCGCTAAGCTTCTGAGGTGTTACGTCTGGGGAAGTGAGCCCTTGTGCCCCGGCTGAGTACGGCGAAGATGGAGCAGCACTGCGCTCGGTCAGGCAGCCAGACAACCCCTAGCTTCACCTGGGAAGCGACCACCGTTCCCCGGGAGTTGAGCTCCCAGGTGCAGGCGGCCACCAGGACTTCTGGAACTGGCGGGGTGTACGGCCACCAACGAGACAGGCGGAGAAACTGACACAGTCCAAGGACCAGGAAGACGGCAAAACAACAGAGTAGTCAGGAGACAGTCCAAGGTCTGGGCAGGCAGCAACACAGCAGAGTAGTCAGGAAACAATCCAAGGGTCAAAACACAGGATACAGGATAACCGGTAACAGAACACAGATGGGAACTACAACCTCTACAGCAATAGAAGCCAAAGCAAGGATTGACTGGAGGCAGGGCTTTAAATAGTGTAGGAATCAGTCTAAAACATGTGCAGCTGATTCAAGATGGCAGCCTCCATCAGAAGAGATGCTCTACGCCCAAATATGTACTTCCTTCCTGAGGCTGCCTAGCACCAAGATGGCTGCCCTCAGAGGCTGATCAAACTGCACCTCCCAAGATGGCCACCGCCACAACTGAACCAACCAAGATGGCCACCACCAGGAGCAGTCAGGTAGGAGTGTAACATGAGGATCCATGCCTTCTGAATAGGATTCCTTTATGTTTTTCGAATTCCATTACCATTTTCCTCTCCACCACCTCCCGCGGGAGGGCATTTCAAGTATCCACCACTCTCTCCATGAAAAAATACTTCCTGACATTTTTCTTGAGTCTGCCCCCCTTCAATCTCATTTCATGTCCTCTAGTTCTACTGCCTTCCCATCTACGGAAAAGGTTTGTTTGCGGATTAATACCTTTCAAATATTTGAACGTCTATCATATCACCCCTGTTTCTCCTTTCTTCCAGGGTATACACGTTCAGGTCAGCAAGTCTCTCCTCATATGTCTTGTAATGCAAATCCCATGCCATTTTTGTAGCTTTTCTTTGCACCGCTTCAATTATTTTTACATCTTTAGCAAGATGCGGCCTCCAAAACTGAACACAATACTCCAGGTGGGGCCTCACCAACGACTTATACAGGGGCATCAACACCTCCTTTCTTCTGCTGGCCACACCTCTCTCTATACAGTAGTGAATATGCATGACATAGATTTGTATACATTGGAGATAGTGAATATGCATGACATAGATTTGTATACATTGGGGGTAGTGCATGCAAATTTATCTCATGCATATTTATTATGAATATCCTGAAAACCTGGGTGTGTCCTGAGAGCTGGGTGAGATCCCCTGCCTTAAATGTAGTTGTCCTTTGAGTTATTGTGGCTTCCTCCTACCCGGTCTGAGTGAAGCTTTTGTGCATCCCAATTGTATGCTGGCATGGACTATAAGGAAGGTGAAAGTTAAACTTAGAAGATAATTGCAGAAATTCAATGAAGATGCATGTCTTCATTAATATTCCTGCTCTAAGTGCCTGTAAAGTAGAAAGTTGCACGGGGACAGAAATCCAACCCATCCCCGCCGGAATCTAACCCATCCCCGTGGGGAATCTAGCTCGTTCTCACCACAAGTAATATCCTCCATCCTAGGTCCTGGCCCGCCAAACCCTTGCTTGCCACAATCACCTTGGACCCCCTCCCAAGAAAGCCAGATTCTATAAGCATTCAAAATACTAGTAAAAGTAACATAAATCATTTTCTTCCATACTCTGCTAAGACAGCAGATGTACAAGTCAGCACAGGACCCAAAGCAGTCCAAATTCCAAACAGGTAAAGTCAGAAACAACACAGCTTATACCTAGTTTTCCAACCACACTTAGGATTCCCCTTTGGGATTAAAATGCAAAACCATGTGCATGTAAGGACTAGATAAATGAATTAAAACAAAGTTTAAAGCAAATGTCCTTAATATGTAATACTTGGTAGCAATAATGAAACAGTGCCAGTGTCAGGCAGAATAGTGGAAACTATTATAAAGAATAAAATTATAGAATACGTAGACAAATATGGTTTAATGGTACAGAGTCAGCATAGGTTCAGCTAAGTGAAGTCTTGCCTCACCAAGTTGCTTCATTTGTTTGAAGGCATGAATAAACATTACTACTACTACTACTACTACTACTACTATTTAGCATTTCTATAGCGCTACAAGGCATACGCAGCGCTGCACAAACATAGAAGAAAGACAGTCCCTGCTCAAAGAGCTTACAATCTAATAGACAAAAAATAAATAAAGTAAGCAAATCAAATCAATTAATGTGAATGGGAAGGAAGAGAGGAGGGTAGGTGGAGGCGAGTGGTTACAAGTGGTTACGAGTCAAAAGCAATGTTAAAGAGGTGGGCTTTCAGTCTAGATTTAAAGGTGGCCAAGGATGGGGCAAGACATAGGGGCTCAGGAAGTTTATTCCAGGCATAGGGTGCAGCGAGACAGAAGGCGCGAAGTCTGGAGTTGGCAGTAGTGGAGAAGGGAACAGATAAGAAGGATTTATCCATGGAGCGGAGTGCACGGGAAGGGGTGTAGGGAAGGACGAGTGTGGAGAGATACTGGGGAGCAGCAGAGTGAATACATTTATAGGTTAGTAGAAGAAGTTTGAACAGGATGCGAAAATGGATAGGGAGCCAGTGAAGGGTCTTGAGGAGAGGGGTAGTATGAGTAAAGCGACCCTGGCGGAAGATGAGATGGGCAGCAGAGTTTTGAACCGACTGGAGAGGGGAGAGGTGACTAAGTGGGAGGCCAGCAAGAAGCAGATTGCAGTAGTCTAAACGAGAGGTGACAAGGGTGTGGATGAGGGTTTTGGTAGAGTGCTCAGAAAGAAAGGGGCGGATTTTACGGATGTTGTAAAGAAAGAAACGACAGGTTTTGGCGGTCTGCTGGATATGAGCAGAGAAGGAGAGAGAAGAGTCAAAGATGACCCCAAGGTTTCGAGCTGAGGAGACAGGGAGAATGAGAGAGCCATCAACAGAAATAGAAAACGGGGGGAGCGGGGAGGTGGGTTTGGGGGGGAAAATGAGAAGCTCGGTTTTGGTCATATTTAATTTCAGGTGGCGTTGAGACATCCAGGCAGCAATGTCAGACAAGCACGCTGAAACTTTGGTTTGGATGCAAGGTGAGATATCAGGGGTAGAAAGGTAGATTTGGGAGTCATCAGCATAGAGATGGTAGGAAAAGCCATGGGATGAGATTAATGAACCAAGGGAAGAAGTGTAGATAGAAAAGAGGAGGGGACCAAGAACAGAACCCTGAGGTACGCCGACAGGCAGAGGGATAGAAGTAGAAGAGGATCCACCAGAGTGAACACTAAAGGTGCGGAGGGAGAGGTAGGAAGAGAACCAGGAAAGGACAGAGCCCTGGAATCCAAGTGAGGACAGGGTATCGAGAAGTATGCTGTGATCGACAGTGTCAAAAGCAGCGGAAAGATCAAGAAGAATGAGGATGGAATATTGACCTCTGGATTTAGCCAGTAATAGGTCATTGGAGACTTTAGTAAGCGCAGTTTCGGTTGAGTGGAGAGGGCGAAAACCAGATTATAATGGGTCAAGAATAGCATGTGAGGAGAGAAAATCAAGGCAGCGGCGGTGAACAGCACGCTCAAGTAATTTGGAGAGAAAAGGAAGGAGGGAGATGGGTCGGTAATTAGAGGGACAAGTAGGGTCAAGTGAAGGCTTCTTAAGGAGAGGTGTGACCACAGCATGTTTAAAGGCAGCAGGGACAGTCGCAGTGGAAAATGAGAGGTTGAGAATGTGACAGATAAAAGGAATAAGAGTAGGAGAGATGGCATTAAGAAGGTGGGTGGGAATGAACAGGTGGTACATTTTGAGGAAGAAAGGAGAAGTGTAGTTTCCTCAATACTAACTTCAGGATAAAGGTGAGCTGGTTGATGTAGTGTATCTAGATTTTCAGAAAGCTTTTGATAAGATTCCTCATGAGAGACGCCTGAGAAAAATATAGAGTCATGGGATAGGAGGCAAGGTTCTGATGTGGATTAGGAATTAGTTGTTGGACAGAAAACAGAGGGTAGGGTTAAATGGTAATTGTTTTCAATGGAGGAGAATGAACAGTGGAGTGCCGCAGGGATCTGTACTGGGACCAGTACTATTTAACATATTTATAAATGATATGAAAATTGGAACGATGAGTGAGGTGATCAAATTTGCAGATGATACAAAACTATTCAAGGTTGTTAAAACAGGTGTGGACTGTGAAATATTGCAGGAAGACCTTAGGAAATTGGAAGACTGGGCATCCAAATGGCAGATGAAATTTAATGTGGACAAATGCAAGGTGATGCACATTGGAAAGAATAATCTGAATCACAGTTACCTGATGCCAGGGTCCACCTTGGGGGGTCAGCACTCAAGAAAAAGATCTGGGTGTAGGTAATATGCTGAAATCTTCTCATTGTGCGGCGGCGGCCAAGAAAGCATACAGGATGCCAGGAATTATTAGGAAAGGGATGGTGAATAAGACTGAAAATACTATAATGCCCTTTGTATGGCTCCATGATGTGTCCGCAGCTTGAGTATTGCGTTCAGTTCTGGTCACTGTATCTCAAAAAAGATTTAGTGGAATTAGAAAAGGCTCAAAGTAGAGCGACTAAAATGATGAAGGGGATGGAACTCCTCTCTTATGAGGAAAGGCTAAAGAGGTTATGGCTCTTCAGCTTGGAAAAGAGACGGATGAGGGTGTCAATCCTCTTAAGACTTGTTAACTGTAAAGTATTAATATCTTGAAGTATATCCTTGGCACACCAGAACACACCTGAAGTCTCTTTATTTTCTGAAGTTTCTTTTATTGAATAAATACAGATAATTTACTCACAGTCTGATGTTCAGAAGTGTTGCCTCAGGGCACAGAGACTCTGTAATTCTGAGAGCTGTATCAGTGGTTGGAGGTAGAAATCTGAGGAGAGGCAGCTTCATTGCAGAGGTGAGAGAATAGTTGAACAGGCAGAAGTAGCTCAGAGCTGGGTGACTGGAGAGTGCAATATCTCATTAGGAAGATATATTCAAGGTAAAAATGTCACCATCTACATTCCTTTCAGAAATGATTTATCTGAAATCTCCAAAGAAATTCAACTTGGATTACACACCATGGTCACTTGGGCAAACTCATTTAAATTAAAATTTAATACTGAGAAAACTCATTGCCTTATCCTCTCTTCTCTCTATAATAAGTTCAAACCCTCAACCTTAATCACTCCTGATCTTACCCTACCGGTCTCTGAGAGTCTAAAAATACTTGGTGTAATTGTTGATCGTAATTTATCACTCGTGGATCAAACAAACTCCACCACCAAGAAAATATTCTTCTCTTTATGGAAACTCAAACGGATAAAACCTTATTTCCCTAGAGAAATATTTTGTAACCTAGTTCAATCACTGGTACTAAGCCATCTAGACTACTGTAATGGAATATACGCAGGATGCAAAGAACAACTTCTAAAGAAACTCCAAACCGCCCAGAATACATAGTAACATAGTAGATGACGGCAGAAAAAGACCTGTACGGTCCATCCAGTCTGCCGAACAAGACAACTCGTGTGCTACTTTTTGTGTATACCCTACTTTGATTTGTACCTATGCTCTTCAGGGCACAGACCGTATAAGTCTGCCCAGCACTATCCCCGCCTCCCATCACCGGCTCTGGTACAGACCGTATAAGTCTGCCCAGCACTATCCCTGCCTCCCAACCTCCAGTCCCGCCTCCCACAACTGGCTCTGGCACAGACCGTATAAGTCTGCCCAGCACTATCCCCGCCTCCCAACCTCCAGCCCCGCCTCCCACTACCGGCTCTGCTATCCAATCTCGGTTAAGGTCCTGAGGATCCATTCCTTCTGAACAGGATTCCTTTATGTTTATCCCATGCATGTTTGAATTCCGTTACCATTTTCATCTCCACCACCTCCCGAGGGAGGGCATTCCAAGCATCCACCACTCTCTTCATGAAGAAATACTTCCTGACATTTTTCTTGAGTCTGCCCCCCTTCAATCTCATTTCATGTCCTCTCGTTCTACCGCCTTCGTATCTCCGGAAAAGGTTCGTTTGCGGATTAATACCTTTCAAATATTTGAACGTCTGTATCATATCACCCCTGTTTCTCCTTTCCTCCAGGGTATATTTTCTTTGCACCGCTTCGATTCTTTTTACATCCTTAGCAAGATACGGCCTCCAAAACTGAACACAATACTCCAGATGGGGCCTCACCAACGACTTATAGAGGGGCATCAACACTCCCTTTCTTCTGCTGGTCACACCTCTCTCTATACAGCCCAACAACCTTCTATGTACAGCTACCGCCTTGTCACACTGTTTCGTTGCCTTCAAATCCTCAGATACTATCACCCCAAGATCCCTCTCCCCATCCGTACCTATCAGACAGCTAGATTAATTTATGGAAAATCAAAATTCGACAGTTCTAGACCCCTTCATGAGAAACTACACTGGCTCCCAGTAAAGGAACAAATTACTTTTATTATTTATTTATTTATTTATTGCAATTGTATCCCACATTTTTCCACCTATTTGTAGACTCAATGTGGCTTACAATAATATGTCATCATAACAGCGCCAATCAAGAGTAGATAAACAATTGGTTACATAAAGAGCAAGTGAAACATAATGGATATAATCAATAAAATAAATCAAAAGGCAGACAGATTATCAAGTAATTGGTGATGTGTTGGAATTCCTATTATTGATTATTATGAGAAGTCTTGTTATAAAGGAAATGGATATAATCAATTCAATAAATCAGAAGGCAGACAGATTATCAGGTAATTAGTGGTGTGTTGGATTTCCAATTATTGATTATTATGGTAAGTCTTGTTATAAAGGAAAATCTTTAAAGATTTTTGAAAGTTGATGAGGTCATGAATATTTTTCAGATACAGTGGTAATGCACTTTTAAAATTTGTACCCTAGTCCATAAAATTCTTTATGGTGAAGCCCCAGGTTAAATGGATACCCTTATCCATCTACCATCTAGGAATTCTTGCAGATCATCCCGTTCATATTTAAACCTCTATCATCCTACATGCATTGGTCTTAAATATAAATCCACTTACGCTTCCACCTTTTTCTTTATTGCACTCAACTATGGAATGCATTACCAAAAACTGTGAAAATTATTCATGATCATCTGAACTTCAGAAAATCTCTTAAGACCAGCTTATTTGGAAAGGCTTACCCTAAAGGACTCATCTTAAATTCATAATTCCTGGAATACACCTTATTTATGAACCTCATGGACTCTAATACCCTTCCCCTCTTTCCCTCGCCCCTTGTAATTCTATCCTTCCCATTCACCTTATTATACTTCGTTTGTTTGCTTGCCGGATTGGCGATTGCCTTTACGGTCTGATGTTAGCCGCATTGAGCCTGCCAGTGGGTGGGAAAATGTGGGGTATAAATGTTATAAATTTAAATAAAATAAAAAGCCAAGTTTGTTCCAGGGAGTCCAGCAGAAGTGCTATCTGAAGCAAGATGGAGAATGCCTCATGTTGAGAGAGACAGGGAGGTCAAGAAGGCTCACACAGGCCCAGGGAGGAGGAGGAGGTAAAGACCAATGGGGACAGAGCCTGCCACCAGGTGGCAAGGGTGGTCCTTGTGGATGGCCCTCGATTGGAGGGAAAGGTTATACCTGGCTGACCTTTCAAGACAGAGATAGTAAGGATGACCAGGAAATGATAGCAGGAAGATAAAGGAGCCAAGCTTGGCTGAGAAAGAGAGGAGGTCTAGGCAGCAGCACAAACCAATGGTAACAGTTCTTGTACAGACAGGCAGGTATGGCTGCATTGCCTGTGAACTACGTTACACACAATGCATTGCTCAAGTATCTTTGCAGTGAGAGCTGCAGCAATGAAAATCCTTAGAAGTGAGAATAACAGCAAAGGCATTAAACACATTTTAGGATCACATTATAAACTAGTGCGAGGCTGTCAGAGGACAGAACAGAGGGGCGATATGAATTAAGGTCTACAAAATCCTGAATGGTGTAGAACAAGTAGAAGTAAATCGATTTTTTACTCATTCCAAAAGTACAAAGACTAGGGGACATTCGAAGAAGTTACATGGAAATACTTTAAAAACAAATAGGAAGAAATATTTTTTCACTCAACGAATAGTTAAGCTCTGGAACTTCGTATCTGGGCTTAAAAAAGGTTTGGACAAATTCCTGGAGGTAAAGTCCATAGTCTGATATTGAGACAGGCATGGGAAGCAAATAGTGTGCTGATCTGGTTGGCACATTTAGACTGATGCTGGACAAAACGTCTGCATGAAGGAAGCCCTTCCCTAATTATTCAATATCTTTCTGTGAAAAAGTAGTAATAAAAAAGGTAAGTGCATTTTTATAACATACCACTGCAATTCACAAAACAAAAGGAGGAAGTTCCCACATGCCATCTTTTTCTTTTGATGTAGGCACAGGAAAAAAAGATTGTAAATGCTCCCAGGTTTCAACCTAATTCATGTTTAATGTGGGATATAAATGTCATAAATAAGTAAATTAATTCTGAATGTTGAGCACCTGATTCTCATAACATGTCTGTTTTAGTGGCCCTTTACCAGGAGAAAAAAATCTCTGCATGAATATAACAGTGATAAGGAGTCCCTATAACCAGCCCCTCCAAAAGACAGACTGATTATGATTTATAACAAATTAGTACTCTACCTATGAAAAGTTATTTCCTCTGTGTACATCCGTATGCTTCACAAACCGGCATATTAAAAAATATAAGGGAGATTAAATAAAAATGCCACCAACAATAAAGAATGACCACGTGGATGCAGTAGCTCATAGGTGTGCTCGTTTTATTTTGAGTGTACGGCGATGATGGCAGCGCAAGAAAGGGGAAACAGACACACCCTTTTTACCATCCTGATTCCCGAATCCCGACTCCATCCTCCACCTCCCCACCAACCCTGAGTTCCCTCCCAGCACATAGCTCAAGGCACCCTGGGTATCTAGTGGCTTCTTTGGGGCAGGAAAGATCCCCACTCTTTCCTGCCCTCTGCTGTGGTGCTGATCCTCTCTCTGCTTTTTTAAAATGGCTGCCAAGACTTCCAGTGGTGGCCTTGCAAGACTTCCGTGGACGTCTCACGAGGTCACCGCTGGAAGTCTCTGCAGCCATTTTAAAAGAGCAGAGAGGAGAGGATCAGTATCACAGCAGAGGGCAGGAAAGAGTGAGGATCTTTCCTGCCCTCAAAGAAGCCACTAGACTACCAGGCTACCTCGAGGTGTGTGCCGGGAGGGCATCCTGCGCTCAGGGGAGGGAGGTAGGGAAGGCAGTTCCATGGGGATCCTGCAGGACCTAGGTAGCTCCATCCCCATGGGATTCCTGTGGACCCAAGTCTATCCATACAAGATCCCTGCAGACATGGAGGGGATCCTCACTCAGTCCTTCATATTTGTCTAATCTTATTATTCCTTATACACCAACTCGGACGTTTCGGTCATTGACGGACAATAGACTTGTAATCTCTTCTCCACCTAAAGCTAGATGGGAATCAACACGATCATCTGCATTTTTTTTCCTCTCCCCGTCTTTTTGGAACTGTCTTCCTAAAGAACTTAGGCTTGAGGACTCTTACACTCATTTTCGTAAAGCTTTAAAAACATACCTTTTCCGAGAGGCAGTTGAAATAAATGTCTAGATTTTAATATTAAAAAAAAAAGAAAGAAAGAAGGGGGAATATATATACACGCATATGTGTATAGATATATGCTGTGGGTGTGTATGTGTATATATAGGTTTAGTTATATTATTCATTAGTTTTTAGCTTAAAGTATTAATGTTAAATCATTGGTACCACGAATTCTGTGTGTATTTTTTGAGTGCTTTTCTATCACAAATGGATTTCAGTGTCTTGGTTTTATTTTAATGTGATTTTATATTGTAAACCGTTGTGATTTACTTTTGTAATAAGCGACGGTCTAGTAAATAAATAAACAATGAACGATCCCCATGGGATTCCTGCGGTACCCGCTGGAACCCCGCTCCCATGCAGCTCTCTACTGTAAAGGTGTGCTGAAAATTGATCCTGCACCCTCATGGACAGTGGTCAGAGACTTGCGACTATGAATCACTGATACTACTTACATTGAACCTGAGATCTGGGAAACATGACCAATCCGATTAATAAACGTCTTCTTGTCCTTTAGAAAAATGCTGAAAGCTCATCTCTTTAAGCAAGCCTACCCAAATGCCCCAACCTAATCTCGCCAACTTCCACCCCCAATTCTGTTCTGACTTAAATACCAACCTCCCATCCTTCTCTTTCCATCTCTCCTTAATTTTATCCCTCCTTACCCTTTCTCCCAAATTACACTATCCTATCCTGTCTACCCTCTTTTATCCTAGTCATATATTATCTAGCTCAACTTATCATACACTACTAAGCCCAACTTTACATTGTTTTACTACTGTTTTATTAAAATTATATTAACTTTGTATTTCAAATTACTATGTAAGCCGCATTGAGCCTGCATTATGTGGGAAAGCGCGGGGTACAAATGTAATAATAATAATACTAATAATAATAATAACATGACCATGAGCACAGGAGGAGCCCATTGGGCCAGCAAGAGGTGTGTTTTATCATTGACTGAGTTCGATTCCCACCTCAGGCATAGGCAGCTCCTTGTGACTCTGGGCAAGTCACTTAACCCTCCATTGCCCAAGGTACAAATAAGTACCTGTATATGTAAGCCGCATTGAGCCTGCCATGAATGGGAAAGCACGGGGTACAAATGTAACATAAATAAAATATCCCTTTCATGTCCTTGTTTCCATATGGTAACTGAAAAACTTTAAGCATAAAGATATTACGGGCACAAAAGGGGTACATTTACTACCGTCCCATCTCTTTGGGATAATTTACTGCAACCCCAGCTCATATCTATTTATTCCACATCTGGCTCCTGCTGTACCTTTGATTCTCATTCAATGTCTAATTCCTGTTCCATGCTTGATTCACATTTAGTTCTGATCCTGCCTAGTTTTTGCCTTGTTCAGCCCTGCCCTGCTGTAGGCCTAGCCTCTCACAGTGGCTTAGTATGGATGTGCCGTTCTGGAGAGACTCTCTCTTAGATACTAGAGTTGTAAGAGCTATTGTGGCTTCCTCCTGTGTGGTCTAGGTAGAGCTTGATTATATCCTAGTCATATAGACTATCAAGAAGGTGAAATTTAAACTTACCCATTTATTTCCTTTAATTGTGCCACACCAGTCCAGAACCCATCCAGGTAAGCCATGACAATGCCATGCTTTCAATCTGTGACTATACTATTGCCAGTCTGAAGGTAGTTAGTCTAGTTGTACTTTTGGTGTAGAGTATTATCTCATTCCTGGGTTAGTGACTGTGATGTGAAAATTTCGACTTCATCAGGCTTAGTGGAGAACTGGAAACTGAAACAAAACAATTGCCTTCATTGCATTAGCTTTGACATAGGATACTGAGGAGCTGAAAGCAGCACCAGCCCCTTCTAAGGGGAATGAAGTCTGAATTGAGCTTGTCTTCTCTCTCTCCATCTAATGGTAGGAGTCATAACCCATTCCTCTTGACAGGTCTGACAGGACAAACAGGAAGTTAATGGATAAATTTACATTTTAGCTTCTTTTCTGTCTTGGCTAATATCTGAGCTTTTTTTTCACAGAGGTAGAAAAAGAAAAAAGTTGGGCATGCAAGCTTCCCTTTTATTTATTAGGATTTATTTACCGCCTTTTTGAAAGAATTCACTTAAGGCGGTGTACAGTAAGAATAAATCACATAAGCAAGATAGAGGACGGGAACTACCCACTGGTGGTGAGGTAATTTCTCTTTGGAAAGGAAACAAGGACTTAAAGAGTTATCTAGTTTTCCCCCATGATCTTACTTCATACTAATTGTTCAGTAATACAAGTTGTATTTGTGGTGTACCATTGTTTATAATGGGCCCTATCTTCAACATGAGTTATGTATTTGCGGTTTACTCGTATTTTTAGTCCTTATATGGATAAAATCTAGCTGTTTAACTTGCTAAATGGCCAGATTTTATCTAATAGGGGCTTGCTTTGGGGAGAAGCAGAGGCAGCAGTTATCTGTTTTGCAGTGATATTAAGCCATAGTACCATTTAAGTCTACACTTACTTAAATGGTACTGCTGCTGAATATGCATATTCAGTTGAACTCCAAGGCAGGCACTAAATGATGACCACCCAATGTTACAAATCATTCTAATTCAGTCTTGTAATCTTGTCTCTCTCTTTTGCTTATTTTCAAGCTTTTGAATGGTCAGTGTAACCTTGAAATGCTAACTTCCAGTCATGGTATCTCATCTGGTGAAATTCAAGCTAAGGCAGGAAAATCAAGCCCAAGTGAGGAAACAAAAAAACATTCCTTCATCACAAGAAAGTCAGCCAGAAAGAGAAACCAATCTAAGTGTTCCTGTTGTGGGATGGACAGCTTTAAATACAGCAGTGTTTTTTCTGTTCAACCAGAAGCAAAGAGAAGAATCATACAGAGAACTTGTCGAGCAAGTGATGTGCCTTCAGAAAAAGATGTCAAGTATGAAAATATTTTGTCCTTTTTTGGTTAATTTTATTATTTTGTTCCTCAAGCTACTGAATACAGCCATTTCAGATGGGAAGGGGAATTGAGACGTCCAGGTCAGAATGTATATAATTCCCTTTGTATTTTATAAAAGGCTTTGCCAAACACAGAGCTCTAAGGATGTACTGTACAGGAGTGCATGTCCATTTGTGGGGCACATCCAGCAAAAGCAGCAATTTTTATTTAAAAAAATAAATTTTAAAAAGTGTCCTGCTGTTACAAATTGTGTTGCTGTAGCCAGAAACATTCTGGGCTCCTGGCTGCAGCAACCTGGATAATGAGCCCCAAGTTTGGCTTGCTATTTGGTAAAGGAAACAGTGGTGGGATCAAGTTCTCTTGCCCAGACCCCCCCCCCCTCCATTTGCATATTCCACCACCCTCAACATCACTCTGCTCTCAGCAGGGATTTCCCTGGTGGTCTGATTGGGAAAAAGAGCGATCCTCTTCGACTCCTACTCTGTTGAGCACTTGGCTTCAAAATGGTATCTTTGACCCTTAGCAGTAGTCTTGCAGTATTAACCACCGGAGGTCTGCCTGTGAAATAAGGGAACATATGTTTGACAGCTTGACCCCAACTGGTAGTATTGTGAGATTAACACTAGGTGTGAGAGGTGCCATTTTGAACCCAGTCACCTGACAGAACAGGAGCAATGGAGGATTATTCCTAGAACACCAAGGAAATCCTGGGTAAAATCCAGGAGGTGGCAGGGGTTTGCTAAATGATACTGGGAAGGTGGTGAGGATGCTGTAGATGTCACTGTGTAGCCGTAGGGATGGTTTCATCAACCTTTGCACCCGGCCCTTCATGTTAGTACTTGCATACTTGGGACAGGTATGAAACTAACATAGATATTTTTAACCTTTAAATGTGGCTTTCCATTATCTATTTGTTAGGCATACCCAAACTGCACCCAAGCCACTCCCCTGTCAAGCCTCCTTGAAATCTCTGCACCCTGGGGGTTCTACATGTACAAAAAGTAGCTTTCTAAAATCATTATTTATACACATACACAATCTAGACAAGTACATGCTGCTATTTACATTTCTAGATTTTTCTGAAATGACCCTGTTATATACAAGTGTGATCAAAGAGACATCTTAATGATAAATGATATTCTCAAAATTCTACAGTTCTATTAGTTTGTAGGTGTGTAATAATATAACTCCTAAAGATTATCAATGAAGACATTTGTTCATTTGTGTTCTTAGAAAAGGATCCTTAATTTGAAAGCATTCCAGTTCACTTAATGTCCTCTTATTTGTTTATTTTTTTCTGGATTTATTTAATTAGATTTAGCTCACACCTTTTCTTTGGTGACTAAAGGCAAGCTACATTTGGGTATAGTATGTATTTCCATGTCCCTAAAAAGTGTACAGTCCAGGGGCTTTATTTACTAAGCTACGTTATGACAGTAATACAAATTATTTGCCAATTAATGGACATTAACTGGCAATTTTTATTTATTTATTTATTAGGATTTATTTACCGCCTTTTTGAAGGAATTCACTCAAGGAGGTGTACAGTAAGAATAAATCAAACATGAGCAATGTCAACACAACATTCAATAGAACACTTTAATTGATAGTGAAGGGTATAAGCAAAGATGGAACTTATAGATAGGTAAGAGAATAAGAAGAGTTAGAAAGTAAGGCAACTAATTTAAAGAAAGTTGCACATAAGGTCAGAGAGATGGTTAATATATAGATAGGTAAGAGAGTAAGAGGGGTTAGAAATTAAGGTGACTAATTTAAGGAAAGGTGCATATGAGGTTAGAAAGATGGTTAAATTTTATATCAAAAAGATCTTATTGGACACAATTTCAGCAAAAAACTTTCACCGTAATAGCAATAGTGAGCTGAATATTTTTGAACACTTAATCATTATACTATATACAATGCGGTATCCATTCTATTGATCCTACTTATCTTTGTCTTTTTCATATTTGTCTTTTTTATTTTCTCTCTTTTCTTCTTTTTTTCTATATTAAACTCGAAGCGGAGAAAAAGACCTCATCAGTCCTTGCATGGCGTTACTGTGCTTAATGTGCTTAAACGCCAGCGTTCCTTGGACTCCGTTATAATCCTCGGTCTTAAAAAACTCCGCTTCTATATAGTGGATTATGAATATAATAATCAATAATAGTCAATCGTGATATTTCTTTCCTCTGAAATCTAATATTGTGAACAATACTTAATGTTACTTAGCTTTTAATCTTGCCCTACGGGGCTCTCCGTTTCGCTATATGTAATAAGCTTCATCAGGGGGCCAAGCAACTTTTGGCTGATCACGATATCTTACAACATGGCGTCTCTGCTACTATGACACTGGTAGTGATAGTAGCAGAGACGCCATGTTGTAAGATATCGTGATCAGCCAAAAGTTGCTTGGCCCCCTGATGAAGCTTATTACATATAGCGAAACGGAGAGCCCCTTAGGGCAAGATTAAAAGCTAAGTAACATTAAGTATTGTTCACAATATTAGATTTCAGAGGAAAGAAATATCACGATTGACTATTATTGATTATTATATTCATAATCCACTATATAGAAGTGGAGTTTTTTTAAGACCGAGGATTATAACGGAGTCCAAGGAACGCTGGCGTTTAAGCACATTAAGCACAGTAACGCCATGCAAGGACTGATGAGGTCTTTTTCTCCGTTTCGAGTTTAATATAGAAAAAAGAAGAAAAAAGAGAAAATAAAAAAGACAAAGATAAGTAGGATTAATAGAATGGATACCACATTGTATGTAGCATAATGATTAAGTGTTCAAAAATATTCAGCTCACTATTGCTAAATTTTATATCAGCCAGGGTGGGAGTGGATAAACATGTCCTGCAGTATGTGCAGCCCGTGTCACTCACTCCTTGTGTTTGTGAGTGAGACTAACAAGTTAGTTGCTTCTTCCATTGAAGGCCTGGTTGAAGAGCCAAGCTTTCACCTGCATCCTGAAGTAGAGAGAGTCATATGTTAAGCGGATCCTTTCAGGCAGTGCATTCCAGAGTTTGGGGCTACTCCGGAGAAGGCTCACTTGCGGGTATCACATCATGTAATGTCTTTTGGAGAGGGTGTGGTTAGTGATAGTCCTTGAGAGGACATTAGTGTCCTTGGCAGTGTTTAGAGGGCCATCCTGTTCTTCAAGTACTTGGGGCCATTTCCTTTAAGATTTTTGAAGATCAGACATAGAATTTTAAATTAGCCCTGTATTGTACTGGTAGCCAATGAAGTTTTTGTAAGAATGGTGTGATGTGGTCCCATCACTTGTAACCTTCTTCTAGACTTGCTGCAACATTCTGAATCAATTGAAACTGGGTCAGGCCCTTAGTAGTCAGACCATTGTATAGTGCATTGCAGTAATCCAGTCTTGATGTTATCATGACATGCACAACTGGGTTAAGATTTACCTTCTCAATGTAAGGAAAGAGGTAGCGTAGCTGTCGCAAATAGTTGAAGCAGCTCTTGAAGGTAGCTTGGATTTGGGGAATCAAAGTAAGTGTTGAATCTAATTGTATTCCAAGGTTCCTGACTTATGATTTGAGGGGGCGTTCGTACTTCCCAAAAGAGATTTTGATGTCAGGTATGTATCTACTTGTGTTAGGGATCCAGAGAAGCTCGGTTTTACTTGGGTTCAGGCAAAGTTTGTTGTGTTTTGCCCATTCTTGAATTGATGTTAAACAGATAATCAGTTTATTCAAGGTTGTAGGTAAGTCAGGCTCAATGGGTATGAGTAGCTTCACATCATCTGCGTAGATATAGAACTGAGTGTCCATTGACCGACTCAGCTGAGCTAGTGGCTTGAGGTAGATATTGAACAGAATAGGTGACAGTACCGTCCTTGTGGTACCCCACAGGTCAGTGTCCATGGTGGCGATGAGTTGCTGCCAAACATTATGTATTGTTGCATGTCTGATACCGTGTTTCCCCGAATATAAGACACTGCCTTATATTAATTTTTGCGCCCAAAAAGGCGCTAGGTCTTATTTTCAGGGGAGGTCTTAGTATTTCGGGGAAACACGGTTGGCCCGCCCACCTTCCCTCCGTCGCTCCTGCAACTACCGGTAACCCCCCACCCAAGGTCTCCCCCCCCACCCGAGATGGCGCTCCCACCCGAAGTCACCGGATCCCACCCCCCTCCGTCGCTCCGAAACTAACCTGAACTTAAGCCTCCTTTCCCTTTTCTTCCAGTTCGCAGGAGCAGCAGGGCAGGCCTCTCCTTCCTTCCATGCCCCACCCTCGCCTGACGTTACGTTACGTCAGACGAGGGCGGGACACGGAAGGAAGGAGTGGCCTGCCCTCCTACTGCTGCTGCTGCTTGCTGCGAACTGGAAGGAAAGTGAAAGGAGACTTAAGTTCAGGTTAGTTTCGGAGCGACGGAGGGGGGTGGGGTCCGGCGACTTCGGGTGGGGGCGCCATCTCGGGTGGGGGGTTAGTTTCGGAGCGATGGAGGGGGGGCCCAGCGATCTTGGGTGGGGGGGCGACCCTACTTACCGGTAAAAGAAAAACTTTGCTAGGCCTTACTTTCGGGGGAGGCCTTATATTTTCCAAGGGCACCAAAAACCTCGGTAGGTCTTATTTTATGGGGATGCCCTATTTTCGGGGAAACACGGTAGATACGATCTGAACCAGGCAAGTACTTTTCCATTGATACCTGTTTCAGTCAGTCATGTTAGCATGATATCATGATTCACAGTGTCAAAAGCAGCTGAGAAATCTAGCAGTACTAACACCGAAGCAAATCCCCTGTCTCGGTTTCTGTGAAGATCATCTAGTAGGGATACGAGGACTGTTTCTGTTCCATAACCGGGTCTGAATCCAGATTGACTTGGATCTAGCCAGTTTCTCTCTTCTATCCAATCATTAAGTTGAACACAGGCTGTTTGTTCTATAAGTTTCCCTAGAAATGGGATGTTGGATACTGGCCGGTAACTTTCAAGTTTGTCCTGGTCAAGGCTGTTTTTCTTTAGCAAAGGTGAAACACTGCCCTTTTTAATGCCATTGGTAGTTGCCCATTAGAAAGAGAGGCATTCACAATTTTTCTAGCACTTTCTATGAGGCCCAATCTTGCCTGCTGCACTATCTTTGATGGGCAGGGGTTGAGGGAGCAGGTAGTTAGTCGAAGATCTCTTAGGATTTTGTCAAGGCTGCCCTCTGTCATTGGGTTAAAAGTGTCCCAACTGTCTCTGTCAGGAGGGGGCGAGTTTGTGCACTCCTGGTTAACTGATTGGACACTGGATGGGATTGCCTATAAGTCCTGGTGTAGACTTTTAATTTTGTTGGAAAAGTATGTAGCAACATCATCGCAGTTCAGTTTGGATTGGGCAGGCTGGTTCTGTTGTGGGGGTTGCAGTAGGCTGTTTACCGTACTGAACAGCTGCTTGGTTGAATTGGCAGCCTGTGTAATGCATTGAGAAAAATATTGTTTTTTGGTTGCTGTTAAGGCTTGGTGGTACTTTGTTGTGTGCTTCCTACAGTTTAGCCTGTCTTCATCCAGGTGAGATTTTCTCCATCTCCTTTCCAGTTTCCGTCCTTTGCATTTAAGGATCCGAAGTTCTGGAGAGAACCAAGGTGAGCATTTGTGAGTGGGGCATAAGACCGTTTTTAGTTGTGCCGTTTTCTCTAAGGTCCTGGCTAAGTGTGTATTCCGAATATCAACCTGTTCTCACACTGTAGTTGTCTTTTCATCCACTTGTGGATAGTCCAAGGCCTCTAGGAAATTCTCAATGGTCAGCTTTTTTTTTTTTTTATCTCTGATCTCCTTCCAAACTCTGGGAGATGCCATTTGTTTCAGGTGGTCATTTAGGTAATTAGAAAATGGTCTGACCATGATAGTGGTGTTATTTCAGTACTGTTGTTCCACAATTCTGGGATGTCAACCCCTTTGTAGAATACCAGGTCTAGTATGTGACCCTTTACGTGGATTGGAGAATTGATCACCTGTGTAAATCTTAGTGCTGTCATTGTTTCCAGAAAGGCGACTGTGGTGGTATCTGGGGTTTCGATGTGTAGATTGGTTTGGTAGCTGTGTTAGTCCACTTTTAGAGGTAATCAATAGAAATAAAACAAAAACATCTTACTTTCTTTTCCATGTTTTGTTTTGTTTTATTTCTATTGATGTGTAGATTGAAATCTCCCATGTCACCAGCCTAGGGTAATTCAGGGTCACTTGAGTAATCAGGTCCAGGAGTAATTGCACAGATAATGTGTTGTTACGAGGTGCTTGGTATACCATGAGGAGCCAGCTGGGGAATGAAGATCCTGTGCAGTTTGATTGTATCTCGAATCAAGACTGCTACCCCTCCACCTTGTCTTCCTGGTCTTGGTTGATGTTTGATGCTGAAACCTGTTGGGCATAGTCCAGCCAGTGATAAACCCCCACTTTCAACTAGCCAGGTTTCACTTATTCCTAGGATGTCAAGATGCTGTTCATGTATGATGACATGGATTGCCGAGGATTTCTTTGAAGCTGATCTGGCATTCACCAGTCCTATAGTTCCCAAGGGTGGTCTTGGGGTAGCTTTGGTGTGGGAATGAAGTGATCTTTTAAGTACTGTTATATAGGTGTTTGACATCTTGCACTTTTGCTTTCTCTTTGGTTGGTGTGGATCTCCCACACACCACTGGGATCACCGATGTTTTGTGGTCTGCTGGACTAAGGCACATTTTTTTAGTGTTAGAAGCTAGTTAGGCAAAATTTCACTGGGTGGCACTGCAGTCTATCCTGTGGAGTTCACCCTGTGGATCAGCAATCTTACTAATTGGCAATGCATAGTTAAGGCTTTAAATAATCTAAAAGAACAGACCTTTTTAAAGTTGTAAATTCAAAGGCTTCCAGTAATAAAGAAACAAATGACTGTACTTAGCACTTCTATGTGAATTTCTTTGGAGACATGCAGAGGGGGTAGATGGTTGGCTTTAGTTTTAAGGAGTCTAACAGGTTCAGAATTTTAGAAATAGTTATGTAGTTAAAATAAAACTTTAACTCATGGATTGCATGTATGAACTTTATAGTTTCTGATTCTGATATCCTTGGATGGTCCAATTGATGCAGGTTGCTGTAGGCTTTTCTTTTGTTGTCCAAGAGGAGGGTTAGATGTAAACATAGATCCAGCTTGAGGGGACATTGGGGTACTGATCGAGGGTTGGGTTTGTGTGGGGCATCCGAAATCATGGGAAGAGATCCAATCTTGGTGGGGAGGGGGGGAATTGAAAGAGCTGATTGTGATAGCAGGAGGCAGACTTGGAATAGATGGCATGGGTATCTGTACTGTGTTTTAATGCACAGCCACTGTGTCACATTGCTGGGCTGATAGTATTGATAGCCTACGCTATCAGCCCAGGCATGTAATGCAGTAGCTCTGTGTTAACTGTTTCCCCTGTGTGCTAGATGCAGGGCATGCTCCCTGCATTTACCATACAACTTTGCATGTACTGCACTTTAATTTTTGCATTAAACATTCAGTAAGTGCAGAAACTACTGCACTTTAGTAAAAAGGCCCCTAAATCATAAAATCAGTGCAACTTTTTCTATCCTGTGAACCATGTGGATGTTGTCATTTCAGAAAAACACAGTTGCCAACAGGTTTGTAGAATGCATTCAATTCCATTAAATTAAGTAAGCTTTTAAATTCAAGATAACAGAGACATCTCAAATCAGAGCCATAGAGGAAATCTGCAAAGTAATGAATTGGACTTCTACAGAACTTTAAGGGTAGTAATGTTTGCCTGCTTACTTTGCTGAGACAAAAAGTAAGGAAGTAATATTGACAGTAAGAGGAGAGGGGACCAATTCAGTGTTAGTACCCACAATATTTGGTGGGAGGCCCTAAATTTCACCTGTAGTAGATTTATATAGGTCAGTAGGTCACTGCTGTATGCTAGGATATGGAGCTGACCAAAAGTGTCTCTCTGGTTTAATGGTCACTTGGGAACTGCATCATTTATAAGACATATATCTGCTACCTCCTCCCTCCCCCCATGTGTTGTATATAGTTGAAAAACATTTGTATGTAGCAGTATTCATGTATGTATTTGCCTATGTGACTGCATGCTGCTGTTGGCAAAATAGCTCACCTTCCTGCTTGCCCACTCATGGTGGACAGGAGAAAAAGCTGCTTCTCACTCCAGGGATCTGCAGGGGACCAGTTAAGTCTGAAAGTGCCTGGTCCAATGCTTTAATCACTAGGCATCCTACTAGTTGGAGGTAAGAGTTCACTAAGATGGGGAAGAATGACCCACAGGGTAGGACACAGAGGCTACTTTGAAGGAAGTGGGCATGTTTTATGTGTAAACCTGGTCTCACCCAGTGGTGTGCTGGAGCTGGCTCGCACCGGCTCGCAAGAGCCGCTTGTTAAATTTTGACAGCTCTTGTGAGCCGGTTGTTGTTCGGGGCGAGCCGGCTCCATTGCACGAGGTAAGCATGGCAGGAGGGCGCCATGCTTACCTCCCCTCCCGCTCCCATCCATGTCTAGCGATGTCCTTCGCCCCCACCCTCCCCTGCCGCTCCCATCCGTCAGTTTCAATTACCTCCCTCGAAGCACCGCCTTATTTAAAGCCCTGCTGCCTGTCTCCAGCTGCCTTCCCTGCTTGCTTCTGACGAGTTTGCGCCCTTAGTCCCGCCTTCTGACGTCATTCTGATGTAATTTCCTTTTTCCGCGAAGGCGGGACTAAGGGCGCGAACTCCTCAAAAGCAAGCAGGGAAGGCAGCTGGAGACGGGCAGCAGGGCCTTAAATAATGCGGTGCTTCGAGGGAGGTAATTGAAACTGACGGATGGGAGCGGGAGGGGAGAGTGGAGACGAAGGACATCGCTAGACATGGATGGAGGGGAGGGAAGGGAGAGAGAAGAAATGCTAGACATGGAGGGAAGATAGAGGAAGGAGATTAGATGAGGGAAAAGGAAGTGAGGAGAGAAACTGCACATGGATGGAGAAAATAGGCAGAAGCTGGATCCACTGTACAGCCAAGTCTGCGGAGGACCAGAAATGAAGAAGAAAGGAGGAAAGAAAAGAAATAAATGGAAAGGAAGCCCTGGAAACGGAGTCAAGGGAACAGATAGAGAGCAGCAGAATCAGATACTGGGCCAGCACGATCAGAGAAACAAAGTCACCAGACAACAAAGGTAGAAAAAAATAATTTTATTTTCATTATAGTGTTTGGAATATGTTCACTTTGAGAATCAGGTGCTGAACGTTAAAAGTTTATATTTATTTACTTATTTATGGCATTTTATCCCATATTAAACATGAATTAGATTGGAACCTGGGATCATTTAATTTTTTTTTCCTGGAGAGAGTAATGCATTGCCCCCCCCCCCCCCCCGGCTATAGCCAGCTCTGCAATTTTTGGGGGGGCGCAGAGGTGGGGGGGGGGGGTGCAGAGGTGGATGGGGGGGGTGCCGAGGTGGACCGGGGAGAGAGCCTGTTGTTAAAAAGTTACCAGCATACCACTGGTCACACCACACAGTTCCGGGCACCAGCTAGCTCTTTGGGTCAGGTACCCGAACCAGAGCCACAAACAAAAGGTTTATTTCACTGAGCTGGGTGCAGGCTGGGACCGGGCTTAAGCTCGGTAGGCCATAGGGTTTTAAGCCACACTTTTTTTTTTAACTTTGTATTTATTGATTTTCACCATCCAAGATAATACAGAACCAAAATAATATTCAATGTAGAGACAATACATTGTTCAACTTTCATTAAAAATCTTCCCCTAAATCCAAGGTCTGTGTAGTCCCCACCTACTGGAATCATAAAGGAGTACAATAAAGAAATAAAACAAGTAACAAGAAGAAACAATAAAGATCAAGAAATAAAGGACAATAGAATATAACCTATAGCAGCGATGGCGAACCTATGGCATGCGTGCCAGAGAGGGCACGCAGAGCCCTCTCCTTTGGCACGCGCGCCGTCAGTCCGCTCCACCCACTCTCCCTCCCTCCGAGTACCAGGCCGCCCGCCCTCACTCCCTCTTCCAAACCGCGGAAGCACCAGGCCGCCCGCCTGCCCTCCTAGCACCAGCGCTCGCCCTCCCTCCCTCCCAGCACCTCCCAGTACCAGCGCTCGCCCTCCTCCTCCGAAATTGAAAAGGCGTTGGCAGCTACAGTGAAACGCGGCATGGTCTTCGCTCGGCGCGCCTTTGCTTCGCTTCTGTCTCTCTCAAGACAGAAGCGAAGCAAAGGCGCGCCGAGCGAAGACCATGCCGCGTTTCGCTGTAGCTGCCGACGCCTTTTCAATTTCGGAGGAGGAGGGCGAGCGCTGGTACTGGGAGGTGCTGGGAGGGCGCGCGCTGGTGCTGGGAGGTGCTGGGAGGGCGGGCGGGCGGCCTGGTGCTTCGGCGGTTTGGGAGGGAAGCAGGCCTGGTGCTGGGAGGGAGGCAGGCAGGCAGGCTGGGTGCTACTGGGTGCTGGGAGGGAGGGAAGGAGGCAGGCCTGGTGCTGGGTGCTACTGGGTGCTGGGAGGGAGGGAGGCCTGGTGCTGGGAGGAGGGAGGGAGGGTGAGCGCTGGTGCTGGGAGGTGCTGGGAGGGAGGGAAGCAGGCAGACCTGGTGCTTCGTTGGTTTGGGAGGGAAGCAGGCCTGGTGCTGGGAGGGAGGGAGGCAGGCAGGCCTGGTGCTGGGTGCTACTGGGTGCTGGGAGGGAGGGCGGGCGGCCTGGTGCTTCGTCGGTTTGGGAGGGAAGCAGGCCTGGTGCTGGGAGGGAGGGAGGCAGGCAGGCCTGGTGCTGGGTGCTACTGGGTGCTGGGAGGGAGGGAGGCAGGCCTGGTGCTGGGAGGGAGGGAGGCAGGCAGGCCTGGTGCTGGGTTCTACTGGGTGCTGGGAGGGAGGGAGGCAGGCCTGGTGCTGGGTGCTACTGGGTGCTGGATGGGAGGGAGGCCTGGTGCTGGGAGGGAGGGAGGCAGGCCTGGTGCTAGGTGGGTGGGTGGCCTGGTGCTGGGTGGGTGGGAGACCTGGTGCTGGGAGCTACTGGTGCTGGGAGGGAGGGAGGCTGGCCTGGAGCTGGGTGCTGGAGGGGAGAGGAGGGTGGCTGGACATCTGTGGCTGGAGGGGAGAGGAGGGTGGCTGGACATGGATGGAGGGCAAGAAATGAAGAAGAAAGGAGGAAAGTAAAGAAAGAAATGGAAAGGAAGCCCTGGAAACGGAGTTAAGAGAGCAGCAGAATCAGAGACAACAAAGGTAGAAAAAATCATTTTATTTTCATTTTAGTGTTTGGAATATGTCCAATTTGAGAATTTACATCTGCTGTCTTATTTTGCATTGGATATATTGGAGCTGTAACAGCTTACAGAAATTATTTATAATGGAAGAAAATCATATTATTTTTTTCTCCTATACTAGTATAATATTTTCAATGATTTCTGTTTATATGCGCCATGGCTGGTGTAAGGGGTGTGGCTATCATAGGGGTGGAGTCATATGTGGTGACTCCGCCCATAATGAGTACCGGCACTTTGCGATAAATAATTAGATTTTGGGTTGCTGTTTGGGCACTCGGTCTCTGAAAGGTTCGCCATCACTGACTTATAGCATATCCCGCCCCCCCCCCACCCCCACACAACTAACTAAACAATATGGGAATTACCAAGACTAATCTGCAGAATTAAAGATTCCTTCATAACAAACTCTGTGAGTAACCAAGATACAAATACTCTACTGTCTTCTGCTATTAAGATATGTGCATCAGTCCTTCATTTCTCAGTAGCTGAGTAATTCAATTAGCATGCCATCAGGGTTGTGGATTTATATCATGTGACAAAGGGTGCCCAGATTTTCTGAACTGTGGCCAAACGTCCTCTTCTCTGTGTTGTCAACTTACTAAGATAATAAGCAGTGGTGTGCTGGAGCCGGCTCGTAAGATCTGGTTGTTAAATTTTTTAAGATCTTGCAAGCCGGTTGTTCTGCACTGCGAGCTTGCTCCGGTAAACGAGGTAAGCATGGCAGGAGGGCGCCACAAGCCATGCTTACCCAACTTACCTCACCTCCCACAGCCCACGTTTGCCTGCACCCGTCCCGCCCTGGGGGGTTTAAATCTTTTTTATTATATCCGTCGAAGCGGCCGCATCATTGAAAGCCCTGCCCGTCTGTAGCCTTCCCTTCAGGAGTTTGTTCCCTCAGAGTCCCACCTTCTGACGTAATTTCCTCTTTCCATGAGGGCAGGACTCTGAGGGAACGAACTCATGAAAGGAAGGATAGAGACGGGCAGGGCTTTCAATGATGCGGCCGCTTCGACGGAGGTAATAAAAGAGATTTAAACCACGCAGGGTGGCACTGTGGCAGGAAGAAAAAGGGGGGTGTTGGGGGGAGAAGAGGGCGGGCAGGTGGATATGAATGGGAGGGGAGGATGGGGGCAAAGAAGAATCGCTGGACATGGATGGGAGGGGAGGGCAGGGCAGGGGAGAGAGGAGAATCACTGGGTATGGATGGACGGAGGGGGCATGGGAGAGAAGAGAATTACTGGGTATGGATGGATGGAGGGAGCAGGGGAGAGAAGAGAATTGCTGGATATGGATGGATAGAGGGAGGCAGAGGAGAGAAGAGAATTGCTGGGTATGGATGGATGGAGGGGGCAGGGGAGTCCCTTTCAGTTCCTTTTTTCACCTGAGTTTGTTTTATTAATGCACAATGCCTTTATTCTGAAGAAGTCATGAGCTTCTCTTCAGGCAGCCCCGTCTCTTCCTCAGCAAACTTTGGTTGCTGCAGCCTCTCAGTCTTTCCTACCAAAACGTCCTGAGGTGGAGATTTTGGATCCCGAGGAGCTATCTGACACAGATGGCCCAGTTTGGTCTCCAGGCTGTCCCTCAGAATCATTGGATTTGGCAGATGAGGTCACCCTGACTTCTGAGGAGGGGGATGACCCAACATCTGCCCGCCTTTTTCGCAGGGAAGAGCTTCCCTCCCTTATTATTAGAGCTTTTGAGGTTTTGGTCATTTCACCCCCTGAATCGTCAGGGGGAATAGGTACGGTCCCCTCTATTATGTCTGGCACCAAATGCCCACCTCGTTCCTTTCATGTGCATGAGGCCATGAAAATCTTTATTTCGGCACAATGGGGTACGTCGGACAGTGGGCTTAAGGTTGCTAGAGCTATGTCGCGTCCTTACACGCTGCCTGCTGCTGACTTAGACTTGCCAAAGGTTCCTACGGTGGATTCATTAATCACAGCGGTCAGTAAGAAAACCACTCTCCCTGTGGAGGGTGGCACGGCGCTCAAGGACCCTTAGGATCGTAAGCTTCAGTTTGTGGCTCCTATGCTGTGCGGGCATGCTTATCGTGGGTACAGAAAGCCTCCTCTCCGGAGGACCTCGTGGCTGTTTTGCTGGCCTTAGAGTCCGGTTTAGCCTTCCATGTGGATCTTCTTTATGATCACTTCCCGAGCTGTAGAGGACTAAAATACAGACTAACACATGCATCCAGCACTGCCACTTAACTTAAAAACAATTACGAACGAATTAACTTTTGTAAATCTCTGAAGACCTATCTCTTCAACAAGGCATACCACAATGATCAATAACAGAAATTGTAACACATCACCACTCTACCTCATAATCTGAATGTTTTCTTACTATATCTGTTTGCTTAATTCAATTATGTCATCCATGTTCTCTATGTAACACCAATTGTATATTTTACTCTGGAATGGCGAATGCCATGACGGAACATTGTAAGCCACATTGAGCCTGCAAATAGGTGGGAAAATGTGGGATACAAATGCAACAAATAAAATCTTTTGAGGGCTTCGGCGAAGGAGGTTTCCCTAGCGGTCACCACGCGTCGCTGGCTGTGGTTGCAACATTGGGCTGCAGAAGTGGCCTCTAAGTCACGGCTGGCAAGGCTTCCTTTTAGGGGAAAGCTTTTGTTTGGGAAGAACAGATTGTGGAGGACCTAGGTGACTCTAAAGGCCAGCGCCTCCCGGAGGACAGGTCCAAATTTGTGCGAACGGCAGGACCTAGACCTAAGTTTAGAGATACACGTTGTTGCCATCCAGGTCGCGGGGCCTCTCTTCAGAGAGCAAGGTTTTCTCAGAGACCTCAGCCCTTTCGAGGTGACAGGTGGTTCCTTCCGTTCCAGTAACAGAAACCAGGTCCGCCCAATGATGGTGCCCTGGTCCGCCCAATGATGGGGCCCTGGTCCATCTCCAGCCGGTTATTGGGGGCAGGCTGTCCCTATTCCTGGTGGAGAGACTGCTACAGGTTGGAATTGGCTCGTCTGATAGTAGACTCGTTTCTGGAATCTCCTTGCAAATCTCCCGCCACAATGACTGGTAGCCGTCCAGCCTGTACCCCCAGCAGAAAGAGGGCGCGGTCGATACTCCATTTATTTATTATTAGAAGCTGACCCCCAGAAATAAGGTAAGTCTGAGGGTGGTCACGGCCACAGACATGACACATGATGGGGAGCAGGTGTAATACCCATCCAGAGCAGGAGAAATAAGCATGCCTCGATAAGAACCATTATTCCATTCACACTTTCACGTCTGTGTCACCTGATATCCCTGTATACTATGGAGTTCCATAAGGCTCCATTTTATCACCGTTGCTATTTAATATCTTTATCAGCCCCCTAGCAACATTATGGCAGGACTTCAAACTTGGTTTCTATGTTTATTCTGACAATATCCTTATTATCTTTCCCACATCAGGTGCAGCCCCAGACCTAATGCCGATTCAAACAGAGCTCCTTTCAGTTTCTGATTGGCTTGCATCACACAAGCTTGTCCTCAACCCCACAAAGACCACTACCTGCTGGATCACTGGCACTCAGTCTAAGCCTTCATTAGTTCCTTTCTTATTTGGACTCTCAGTTCCATCAGTCGATTGATTTAGATACTTTGGTATCAACATTGACACTAGACGCTGTTTTGACAAACAGATTTCACATGTTATAAGGACAGGATTTTTTTGGTTATGTCGCCTACGTTCTATTTCCCATTACATTGACCCCCACCTCCCTTCAAACTTTGGTCCACGCAAACGTTGTATCACGGTTAAACTACTGCAATGTGATCTATAATGATTTTCCTCATTTCCAATTATGCCGATTACAAACCCTACACAATACTGCTGCTAGGCTACTCTGAGGCATATTTTCAAAGCACTTAGCCTTCCAAAGTTCCTTAGAAACCTATGGAACTTTGGAAGGCTAAGTGCTTTGAAAATATGCCTCTCTGTAACTTAAAGAAATTTGTCCACATCACCCCTTTATTAAAACAACTCCATTGGCTTCTGGTAAAATATCAAATACAATTTAAAGTCCTCCTCCTTACTCACAAAGTTTTGCATACAGGTAAACCTTCCTATTTATCCTCTATGATCATCCCCTACACCCCAACTCAGGCACTTTCATCTTTAGATTCCAATTGTCTGATCCTACTTTCTCCCAGGGTCATGTGCCATGAATCTACTAGGAAAGCAGCCTTTTATTTCAAGTATCAATTAAACATTAGAAGAGAGAAGCCTAAATGAAATAGTAGGTTTTATTCTTGGGACTCAATTTAGGCTAGGTAATATTTTTAGGAGAAAAATTATGTTTAGTGTGTTGTTGAGATGTCAAGTAGTCAAAGTTAAACAAATAAGACAGTACCTTAATAGTTGATCCCATATTCTAGTATTTACCCCTGGATTCTATAAAGTTGTACGCCCAAATTTCTGACTAGTGCACCAATTTGGCAGGTGAGCTATTTAATAGTGCCAGTTTCACACCTAACTTAATTGTTAAATGAGATGCCATTAGGCCTTACCAATAATAGCCCTTAAGTGGCATTAATTGTGCTAATTGGCACTAATTTGTAGTTACATGTGTAACTGCACAGGTGCTATACTATAAACTTAGCAACTAAAAGCTAAAGTGCACAACTACAAGTGAAGCATGCACACGGGCAGATCAGGGTCTTGCAGTTGCACGCATAAGTTATAGAATATTATCACTTGCGTATGCAACTGCCAACTTTTGGTGTGACTGTTTGCCCCAACTTTTGACATGGTGTAAGTGCTTGTGCTTAAAGTTAGGCATGGGCATGCTGACTAATGCTGTATTCTATAACGGCAATTTCACATGCAATTGCCATTATAGAATTGGAGCTTAGCACTCATATTTTTCAAGCCTAATTTTTGGTCCTTTTCGTGAATTTACCCCTAAGTGTAGTGTAAGAATATTCTATCAGCTTTCATAAATTTTTGACCTGTGGTTACAACATGTGCATATAAGGAGCAAGTCTATAATTGTGCACCACTTGAAGTGGAAGAGTAGCCTAATGGTTAGAGAAGCAGGCTGAAAACCAGGGGAGCCTGGCTCAAAGCCTACTGCAGTTGTTTGTGATCTTGGGCAAGTCTCTTAATGCTCCATTGCCTCAGGTACAAACTTATGGGCCTTTTTACTATAGTGTGGAAAAATCTGGGCTTAGAGCATTCTAATGTGGGACTTTCCCACATGCTGAGCAGAATTATCAGGCCTTTTTATTTTTATGATTTGCAGGTTATTAGCATGCATTACCTGCTAAGAGTTAATGCAGGAACACTTACTGCCTCCTAGTTTTTTTTTTTTTTAAACATATTTTTATTATTTTCCATAAAGCCATCTACAGAACATCAGCCAATAATGCCTCATAATACAGAAAAAATTTTCCAAGATCTATTGCCATAAACTTACTGCCTCCTAGTTAACACTGCGTTAGTTAGTGCATGCTAATCATAGGACTCTAGCTGGATAATGTAGGAAAGCCCAGTGGTGTTCCTAGGGGGGCTGACACCCGGGGCAGATCGCCGATGCGACCCCCCCCCCCCCGGCGAAACGCGACTATCCCCCCTCCCCTTACTCTGCTATCCCTGGTGGTCTAGAGGTACCTCTTTGTCTTCGGGGCAGGAAAGAGCCCCCTCTTTCCTGCCTGGAGCGCTGCTGCTAGCTGCCCTGCATCCTGTCCTGTGGTGAGTCCAGCTCTCGGCGTTTCAAAATGGCCGCCGAGAGTTGAAGCAGCCTTGCGAGACTTCAACTCTCGGCGGCCATTTTGAAACGCTGAGAGTTGGACTCACCACAGGACAGGATGCAGGGCAGCTAGCAGCTCCGGGCAGGAAAGAGGGGGCTCTTTCCTGCCCCGAAGAGGTACCTCTAGACCACCAGGGATAGCAGAGTAAGGGGGGGGGGGAGGAGAGAGATGACAGGGGGGAGGTGAGGGCGTAGAAGGGGCGGGACAGGGGACGTGAAAGGGGCAGCTCCCCCCAGCGAAACGACACCCCCCCCCGGTGCATCTTTACCTGCTGGGGGGGGGGGTGGCGCGCGTCTGTCAGCAACGTTCGTTCCCTGCTCCCTCTGCCCTGTTACAGGAAATAACTCGTTCCGGGGCCAGAGGGAGCAGAGAACGAGCGTTGCCGACAGACGCGTGGCGTGCCCCCGGGGCGGACCGCCCCCCCCCTTAGTACGCCACTGGGAAAGCCCATTCCCTGTCCATGCCACACTTCCTCCCAAAATATTTTTCAAAAATTAGAAATGTGTGGGTTAGCGTGTGCAAACAGGCTTTAACATGTTTATGCGGTAGTCTGTTTGCATGTGCTAACCGTGAGTTAAGGGCTTAACACACTTTAGTAAAAGAGCCCCTTAGATGTGAGCCCTCCAACGACAGAAAAATATATACTGTACCTGAATGTACACCACTATGGTGGTTTGAAAGAAATAAAAAATGTAGGGAACGATATTCAAAGCGATTTAAATGGCCAGGAGAGACTCCTGACTATGTAATCGCTTGTGCAAGGCTATCCAAGGATATTCAGTAGAACTTAACTGGATAGTGTCAGTGAATATCACCTCTAATAGCCTATGCCATAAAGGCAGCCTGATGGAACGTTCATAAAGCAAATTATTATATAGGACTAGCTTAAATCAACATCAAAGCAACTACATTTAGGCATGCTCAGTTGTGCCATGTCTTACGTACATAAATGTTGGTCCTTCACATGCTTTACTCATGTTCCTCCCTTGTGAACGCCCTAGCATTTATGCAGTAAGTGAGTTTTGCGTATCATTTATAATTTCAAGTTTAATTCAAACTTAATATACCACTTCGGAATAACACATAAGTACATAAGTATTGCCATACTGGGAAAGACCAAAGGTCCATCAAACTCAGCATCCTGTTTCCAACAGTGGCCAATCCAGGTCACAAATACCTGGCCAGGTCCCAAAAAAGTACAAAACATTCTATACTGCTTATCCCAGAAATAGTGGATTTTCCCCAAGTCCATTTAATAATGGTCTATGGACTTTTTCTTTAGGAAGCCGTCCAAACCTTTTTTAAACTTTGCTAAGCTAACCGCCTTCACCACATTCTCTGACAACGTATACCAGAGTTTAATTACACGTTGAGTGAAGAAAAATTTTCTCCAGTTTGCTTTAAATTTACTACATTGCAGCTTCATCGCATGCCCCCTAGTCCTAGTATTTTTGGAAAGCGTAAACAGACACTTCACATCTACCCTTTTCTAATTCCACTATATTTGTATACACTTGCATGATGTAGCTATAATTTGGGTTCCTCTTTCCCACATGCATCACTTTCCACTTGCTCACATTAAACGTCATCTGCCATTTAGACGCCCAGTCTTCCAGTCTCGTAAGGTCCTCTTGTAATTTTTCATAATCCTCCCGCGATTTAACGACTTTGAATAACTTTGTGACATCAGCAAATTTAATTATCTAGCTAGTTACTCCCATCTGTAGGTCATTTATAAATATGTTAAAAAGCAGCGGCCCCAGCACAGACCCCTGGGGAACCCCACTAACTACACTTCTCCATTGAGAATACTGATCATTTAACCCTACTCTCTGTTTTCTATCTTTTTTTTTAAATAATTTATAGAAGTCTTTATTGAACATTGTTAATCAAACATAAACATTACACATCTCAGCATAGTACAACTAGATTATATAGTTCTGCTACCCCCTCAGATCCAGTGGAGATTGTGTACCAAACAGTTCAGCCAACCATATAACAATAGCATGTCCAGAGCTTAGTATACTTCAAACATTTTTAGTTTTACCTAGTAACATTCCCCTTCTATTAATCCTAATCCCCTCCCCTTATCGAGCTCTTCACCTCCCTCCCACCCTCCCTTCCGTCCTCCCAGTCTGCCATCCAATACATTCATTTTCTCTTTATTCCAAACACTTATTCAAAAAGGGGTCCCAGATTCTCTGCCATTTAGGCAGTGTTTTTCTCTTCAGAGCCGTCAATCTCTCCATTTCACAAATGTATCTGAGCTTAGTTATCCATCTCACCATTGGAGGGACCAACGGGGATTTCCAGCTTTGTGCTAGGTTCACCCGGGCAGCATTCAGAGAGGCGCGCACAAGAAGCCACTGGTCTGACGTAAGACCCTCTGGTCGCCCACCCAAGAGGAAGATCGAGGGATGCCACTGCACAGACCCACCAATCCATACCTGAAGACGTGCCCGAACACCCCTCCAATAGGCTTGTGCTTTTGGACAAGTCCACCAAATGTGACCCGCTGTTCCTACCTTACCACAATTTCGCCAACAGTTTTGGGATATTTGGGCACTCATATGGTGTAGCCTAGCCGGTGTCAAGTACCATCTATAAAATACCTTAACAGCACTTTCTTGCAAAGCCACCGCCGTTGAAGATTTCCGGATCTGTTTCTCAAGTGTCAACCAACTAGCCTCTGGTAAGGTAAATTGTAGCTCTTGCTCCCACCGTTGTCTATGTAGTATGGATGGTTTTGCGCATCTCATTTGATAATCGTACAGAAAAGATATCAATCCACGCGTGCGCCTAGTATCTACACATATCTCCTCCATCGGGTGAGTATCTCGCTTTAAGCAGCTGCCATAGACAGGCCCCTTCAGAAAATGGTGGAGTTGCGAATAAGCATACCTGTCACCAGGCCTAAATCCATAGTCCTCCACCAAATTCCCAAAGGGCAAAATAGTCTCTCCCACGTGCAATTGCCCCAACAGATCCAAGCCTGAGGCTGCCCATCTGCAGAAAACACTGTTACCTATATCTGGCTCAAATAAGGGGTTATCCACAATCGGGGCTAAGCCGGATACAATCGGTTGTCGATCTGGGAACATACAATCCCAATAGTGGAAGGTGGTCTGGACTGTGGGCGGAAATTTTTCTATCCTTCCTCTATATTTTCTGGGCAACCACATGAGATGCCCGAGTGCACGCGATCCAACCAGGGTTTGTTCAATATCCACCCATCTTTTATGGTCTTCCCTTCGAAACCAGTCATTTGCCCCTCTAGCTTGTGCTGCCCAATAGTACCAGGTGAGATTGGGCACTCCCAAACCTCCCTCTTTTCTACTCTTATATAGCACTGCTCGGGGCAGTCGTGGTCTCTTATGGCTCCACACGAACCGGATCAAGGAGTCTTGAATCCCAGACAAGAAGGACCTGGACAGCTTCAGAGGCAATACCTGGAATAAGTATAACAATCGGGGCAAGATGTTCATTTTAATCGCGGCAATGCGCCCAAACCAGGATAAACCCATAGATGACCATCTGTCCAGGTCCCTCTGTATCTCCCTCCTGAGGGCCTGGTAATTATTGTCAAACAGTGCAGATAAGTTGCTCGAGATCTTGACACCTAAGTAGCCCAAGGCTCTATCCTCCCATTTGAAAGTAAAAGACGCCTTCAATGACTCCATTATACTTGGGGGTACCCCCACCGCCATGCCGATAGATTTACTAGCGTTAAGTTTATAGCCGGAGATTTCAGTGTATTCACCTATCACTTTCATTAAATTCGGCAGTGAAATTAAAGGGTTAGTCAGGGACAACAAGACGTCATCTGCAAATAAAGCTACTTTATATTCTTGTCCACCCACCTTTACCCCAGTAATGTCCGGGTGTTCTCTAATCGCCTCTGGCAAGGGTTCCATTGCCAGCGCAAAGAGTAAGGGAGACAGCGGACATCCTTGTCGCGTACCTCGCCCCAACAAAAACGTCGCCGAGTGCCCGCCGTTCACCCTCACACACGCACGCGGTGCCGAATACAACGCCCCAATCCAGGTCCTATACTGAGATCCTATCCCAACCCTGGCCAGGACTTTGTCGAGGAACCCCCAGTGGACCCTATCAAAGGCCTTTTCGGCGTCAAGCCCTAATAGCACCACCTGGCTGGTCTTTATCTGGGCTGCATATAGGAGATCCACTGTTCTCCGGATGTTATCCATAGCTTGCCTATTGGCTATGAACCCTACCTGGTCAGGGTGGATCAGGCTAGGCAACAGCCTCCCCAGTCTGTTGGCCAAAACCTTAGCCAGAATTTTTACATCGGCATTAAGTATTGATATTGGCCGGTACGAGGCATACTCAGTTCTATCCTTGCCAGGTTTGGGAATTACTGCCACCCATGCCTCCATCATCGTCATTGGGAGAGAGGCCCCTTCTCTTACAGAGTTAACTATCATAGTTAAGTAGGGTGCCAGATGTGGTCCAAAGATCTTATAAAATTCATTTGTAAAACCGTCTAGCCCTGGCACCTTCCCCGATGGAAGTGCTTTAATAACCTGCAACACCTCTTCTACTCTCACCAGTTGATCGAGCTCTACCCTCTGCGTTTCGGATAGAACCTTCAAGCCCCTCTCAGCCAAGTATTTGTCTATTTTTCCCGTCTGTACAGTAGCATCCTCCCGATATAAATTCTCATAATATTGTGCAAAACAGTCCCTTATCTGTGTGGATTTGTGCAGCACCTCTCCCCTGGCTCCCTTCATTTTTAATATGTGCCGGTCAGACCTTATTTTCCTTAATTTAGTGGCCAATAGTCTACCTGGTTTATTAGTGCATTCGTAGTACACCTGTTTAACCCTTGCATGTGCAAATTTCAAACTATCCTCATGCAAGGTGGCTATTTCCAATCTCTTTGCTTGAAGCTTTCGGTAGTCAGACGCTGACCCGGACTCCCTATATTTAATCTCCAGGTCTCCCAATGCACCCATACACTGAGACAAACGTTCCCTTTGGGCTCGGGATCTCTGACCAGCTTGCTTAATAAAATACCCTCTCGCTACTGCCTTAAAGGCATCCCATACTATCCCCAGTGACGGACCAGAGTCTATATTGACATCAAAATACTCTTTCAAAACTGGAAGAAATCTCGCCACCAGCTCCGGGTCTTGTAGCAAAGAGTTGTTAAGCGCCCATCTCTTATCCCGCTTCTCATCTTGCAAGGATGAGATATTGGCCCAGATTGGGGCATGGTCTGATATGGTAATATGACCTATAGTGGCCCCCCCTACCCCAACCGACACCATCTTATCCAGGAAAATATAGTCAATTCTGGAGTAGGAGAGGTGCACTGTTGAGTAAAAGGTATACTCCCTCCCTCTAGTGTTGGCCAGTCTCCATACATCATATAACCCCATCTCATCAACCAAACATTTCAAAGCACGGGAAAGTCTGCAATCAATCGGAGCAGGAGGAGCTGACCTGTCCAAACCTGGCTGCATAGTGGCATTGAAATCACCAGCCACTATTAGTTTACCCCTAGCAAAGGACTGCAGTTCCCTCCTCAAGCGCAGGAAAAAATTGTCCTGCCTCTCATTTGGGGCATATACACTGACCAGTGTACATTCCTTCTGCTCCAATAACACATGTAAGAACAGGAATCTGCCTTCCCTGTCCTTTCTGGAGTGCAATATCTGTACCTGGGTGTCTTTATGGAACATTATGGCCACCCCCCGTTTCTTTGTACCCGTGACATCTGAGGCACAGTAAACCTGCTGGTATTGTTTAGATAACAAAAGACCCTCATGCTTTTGTAATAAATGGGTTTCTTGTAAAAAAGACTACCCGTGGCTTCATCAAGTTTAGCTCACGCACCAGTGCATGTCTCTTATATGGCGAGTTCAGCCCCTTTATGTTATATGTACAGATCTTAAAGTCTACCATTTGAGCTTCATTAGAGAAAAAGAAAAATAACATGTTGACCAGGGAAGACTTAAACCTAAAGCTAAATTCCCCCCTCCCAAATTGTCCCCGTCCCCCCATACTCTATTATCCCCTAGCCCTTCCACCCTATCCTCCTCTCTACCCCTTAATCCCTCCCTTCCTCCCCCTGTCCTTAATCCACCAACCAGCACCATACGGCACTGCCTGGGACTTGAAGGAAGAAACCCCACTGACCAAACCTCAGATTGTATTAATCAATTTAACAGTCAAGTATAAACAGTTCCCCCCAATCCCCCTACCCCACATTCGTCCCCTCCCCCTCCATTCACCCACAAAATCACATTATCATCCACTACCATTCGTCATGTTATCTTTTGAATTACTCTCTCTAGAACATTTTCTCAACCCTACCCCCTTTGGGGTTTAAAACTTCAAAACTGAGTTCACCCCAGACAGTCCAGCTTCTGCGACTTAGGTCTGATGTCTTGAGCTCTTTGCCCCTTTCTCGACTCTCTTCCATCTCTGCAGACGCGCTTTTGTTGAAGGGGCCATCCCCGTCGGCAGGCTTTCCGTGGGAGCTAAGCCCGCTTCATGTAAGCTCTTCCACGCCGCACCCACAGACCGGCAGTGGAGCTTCTCTCCCTTGAGGTCAAAGCAAATGGCAAATGGGAATGCCCATCTATAGAAAATCTTCTCCTTGGTTAAAATCTCTATTACCGGCTTCATGGACCTCCTTAAGCTCAGCGTAAACAAGGATAATTCTTGATAAATCGCCACGCGGGCTCCATTAAATTCAAGGCTAGAAGACTGGTGAGCCTTTTGCCATATTTGATCTTTGCAGGCATATGTGGAGAACCTCACCACTATGTCTCTTGGCCTGTTGTCTCTTGCGGGACCCAACGCTCTATGTGCTCTGTCCATAGTGATCTTGCTAACATCAAACTCTGGGCCCAGCAGCTGTGCACATATAGCACGCACAACCGTCGGGACATCTTCTTTATCGCCATTCTCCTGGACACCTCGAAACCGAAGATTTTGTCGTCTTCCCCGTTTTTCAAGATCGTCCAATTTAAACTGCAGGTCTTCTGTCTGTTCCGTCTGTTTTTTCATGTCTCTCTCCCAGCTCGTCCGCGCGCTCCTCCAGAACTTCTACCCTTCCCCCAAGCTCTCTCAGTTCGACGCTCAGGGCGTCCACATGCTCAAGAATTTCTTCCTTGGACGCCACAATTTCGGCCCTAAGCGCCTCTAAGCTTTTGGTCAAGTCCTGTGCAAGAGCCTGGTTGGGGGCGGGTTCGTGGTGTTCTTCACGGGACGGATTATGGCCCGACTCCGAGATTCTGCATACCTTGGGGGAGGCGGGACGAGCTAGGCCGCGATCCGTCTGCTTCGCCGACAAGCGCTCGCTCTCCCGATGCAGCGAGCCGCTTTTTTTACTCATTCTCTTTAGCCTGGGAGAGTCAGCGACACTTCGCAGTTCTTGCAGGAGCTGCGAGAGGCTTATTTGTGGTAAGTGGAACTTTAAAGCAGGAGGGAAGAACGGAGCTCCGGGTTTAGGCGGCCATTCAGTCTCGTGACGTCACTTCCTCCTCCCTGTTTTCTATCTTTTAACCAGTTTTTAATCCACAATAGAACACTACCTCCTATTCCATGACTCTCCAATTTCCTCTGGAGTCTTTCATGAGGTACTTTGTCAAACGCCTTCTGAAAATCCAGATACACAATATCAACCGGCTCATCTTTATCCACATGTTTGTTCACCCCTTCAAAGAAATGTAGTAGATTGGTGAGGCAAGATTTCCCTTCATTAAATCCATTTTGACTTTGTTTCATGAATCCATGCTTTTGAGTATGCTGTGTAATTTTTATTCTTTATAATAGTCTCTATTTTTTTCCCCGGCACTGACATCAGACTCACCGGTCTATAATTTCCTGGATCTCCTCTGGAACCTTTTTTAAAAAATCAGCGTTACATTGGCCATCCTCCAATCTTCCGGTGCCACGCTCAATTTTAAGGATAAATTACATATTACTAACAATAACTCCGCAAATTCATTTTTCAGTTCTACCAGTACTCTGGGATGAATACCATTTGGTCCAGGAGATTTGCTGCTCTTCAGTTTGTAGAACTGCCCCATTACATCCTCCAGGTTTACAGAGAATTCATAAGTTTCTCCGACTCGTCAGCTTCAAATACCATTTCAGGCACCGGTATCCCACCCAAATCTTCCTTGGTGAAGACCGAAGCAAAGAATTCATTTAATCTGTCCGCTATGGCTTTGTCTTCAATGATCGCCCCTTTTACTCCTCAGTCATCTAGCGGTCCAACTGATTCTTTTGCCGGCTTCCTGCTTTTAATATACCTAAAAAATTTTTACTATGTGTTTTGGCCTCCAACGCAATCTTTTTTTTCGAAGTCCCTCTTAGCCTTCCTTATCAGTGCTTTGCATTAGACTTGACATTCCTTATGCTGTTTCTTATTATTTTCAGTCGGTTCCTTCTTCCATTTTCTGAAGGATTTTCTTTCGCTCTAATAGTTTCCTTCACCTCACTTTTTAACCATGCCGGCTGCTGTTTGGTCTTCCGTCCTCCTTTTTTAATACGCAGAATATATTTGGCCTGAGCTTCCAGATGGTGTTTTTGAACAGCATCCACGTCTGATGTAAAGTTTTGACCCTCGCAGCTGGTCCTTTAAGGGTTTTTTTCACCATTCTTCTCATTTTATCATAGTCTCCTTTTTTAAAGTTAAACGCTAACGTATTTGATTTCCTATGTATACTTCAAAGCTAATATCAAATCTGATCGAATTATGATCACTGTTCTCAAGCGGCTCCAGCACCATTACCTCCCGCACCAGATCATGCGCTCCACTAAGTACTAGGTCTAGAATTTTTCCTTCTCTCATCGGTTCCTGTACCAGCTGCTCCATAAAGCAGTCCTTAATTTCATCAAGGAATTTTACCTCCGTAGCGTGTCCTGATGTTACATTTACCCAGTCAATATTGGGGTAATTGAAATCACCCATTATTATAGTGTTGCCCAGTTTGTTTGCGTCCCTAATTTCCTTTAACATTTCTGCATCCGTCTGTTCATCCTGGCCAGGCGGACGGTAGTACACTCCTGTCACTATCCTTTTCCCCTTTACACATGGAATTTCAATCCATAGTGATTCCAAGAAGTGTTTTGTTTCCTGCAGAATTTTCAATCTATTTGATTCAAGTCTTTCGTTAATATACAATGCTACCCCTCCACCAATTCGATCCACTACGATATAATTTGTACCCCGGTATGACAGTGTCCCACTGGTTATCCTCCTTCCACCAGGTCTCAGAGGTGCCTATTATATCTAATTTTTCATTTAGTGCAATATATTCTAACTCTCCCATCTTATTTCTTATTCTTATTCTTAGGCTCCTGGCATTTGCATATAGACATTTCAAACTATGTTTGTTGTTCCTATTTACATCATGCTCAGTACTATCAAAGCAGTTTGTAATCACTGAGCGTGCACCTAGCACTTAATGTGTGCAAATATGCTCTTATCCGCAGAAGTGCTAGTATTCTATAAACGTAAGCACTAAAATGGCCAAGTTATAGAAGAGTGGGAAACTGTATAATAACTGGAATGAGTGCTTTAAATATTTATTTACAGAGAGAAACATGCAGTTGCAAAGCCTGATAAAAGCAAATTAACTCCTACGAAAACTGAAGCTTCTCACTCTGAGGATGCCTTCCACAAGAAAAGCTCACAGTCAAAGAGAGGATGTGCTGTTGAGACAGGTCAGAAATTAGCTTTGAAAGCAAACCATGGTGATCTTTGTTCAGCAGACATGAAAAATCCAGAGGATTGCAGAAAATACAGAAGGGCTTAGTTCTTCTATTGAATCATTCTGCATAACCATAGGTTGTTTTCCTCCAAAACTCCACATATTCCCTGTTCATTACACAGAATTACCCCTGAACAGGTGTTATAAATGTAAAATTAAGGCCACAACTTAATTATATTAAATTGAATAATTAATACAACTGTTCAGAACATGGTATATCTCAGTTATGCTTGGGTAATTCTTCAGACCAGAGTCCAGTATAATGTACTTCACTGATAGTCAATTAAATATGATCTTTACTGAAATTCACTATGGGGGGAACCAACATTTTGAGCCAAGCTACTCTGAATGTAAGGTAAAATTATGTATCATACCTGATAATTTTCTTTCCATTAATCATAGCTGATCAATCCATAGACTGGTGGGTTGTGTCCATCTACCAGCAGGTGGAGATAGAGAGCAAACTTTTGCCTCCCTATATGTGGTCATGTGCTGCCGGAAACTCCTCAGTATGTCGATATCAAAGCTCCATCCGCAGGACTCAGCACTTAGAGAATTACACCCACAAAGGGACACTCTGCCCAGCTCACCACCGCCGAAACGGGGGAGGGGAATTAACCCAGCTCATCCCCACACAAGTGGGGGAGGGGAATCCATCCAGCTCATCCCCGCGGAGCGGGGGAGGGACACCACCCCGCCGATGCGGGGGGATCTGGCTTATCCTGCAACCGCAACCGCGGGAGGAGCTGACTGACCCTAACACCGCCGAAGCGGGAGGGGTACAAAGCTGCCCTACAGCCGCACGAAGCGGGAGGGAGTGCCGGCAGAATTTAAGTCTCAATCCAGCCCCGTAAAACGGAGGGGAGAGGAATGCAGCAGCTCACTGTAACACAAACTCGTCTCAACTCTTGAAGAATCCAAGTGAAAAAACTTGAACACGAAGTCCTCCTGAAGTAACTGAAGACTAAACTTGAACCTAAAATTCAACCAGAATATAAACAGTACAGATATCTGGGAGGGGCTATGGATTGATCAGCTATGATTAATGGAAAGAAAATTATCAGGTATGATACATAATTTTACCTTCCATATCATCAAGCTGATCAATCCATAGACTGGTGGGATGTACCGAAGCAGTACTCACCCAGGGCGGGACATTGAAATCCCTGACCTCAACACTGAAGCTCCAAACCGGGCCTCTGCCCGTGCCGCCACAGTCAAGCGGTAATGCTTGGAGAATGTATGGGCCGATGCCCAAGTTGCCGCCTTGCATATCTCTTCCAAGGAGACGGACCCGGCCTCTGCCATCGAGGCCGCCTGAGCTCTAGTGGAGTGAGCCTTCAGCTGGATAGGCGGCACCTTCCCTGCGGCCACATAAGCCGCTGCAATGGCTTCCTTGACCCATCTTGCCACTGTAGGCTTAGCAGCCTGCAGACCCTTACGAGGACCTGCAAACAGGACAAACAGATGATCCGATTTCCGGAAATCATTGGTCACTTCCAAGTATCTGATGATGACTCGTCTCACATCCAGATATTTGAGAGCAGAGTATTCCTCTGGGTAGTCCTCCCTACGAAAGGAAGGGAGACAGAGCTGCTGATTCACATGGAAGCGAGAAACAATCTTGGGCAGGAAGGAAGGCACTGTGCGAATAGTCACTCCTGCCTCAGTGAACTGCAGAAAAGGCTCTCGACATGAGAGCGCCTGGAGCTCGGAAACTCTTCTGGCTGAAGTGATAGCCACCAAAAAGACTGCTTTCAACGTCAGGTCTTTCAGAGATGCCCTCGACAAGGGTTCAAAAGGCGGCTTCTGTAATGCTCTTAGCACCAGGTTGAGATTCCACGCAGGCACCACTGAGTGCAGAGGAGGGCGCAGGTGATTAACTCCCTTGAGAAAACGCACCACATCTGGCTGCGAAGCCAGGGAAGCACCCTTCAGGCGGCCCCTGAAGCAAGCCAGGGCCGCTACCTGGACTTTAAGGGAACTGAGCGACAGGCCTTTCTCCAGACCTTCTTGCAGGAATGCCAACACTGAAGAAATTGGAGCAGTGAAGGGAGAAAGTGAGCCTGCTTCACACCACGCTGCAAAGGTACGCCAAACTCTGGCGTAAGCAGTAGAAGTAGAGCGCTTCCTCGCTCTCAGCATAGTGGCGATGACCTTGTCTGAGAAGCCCTTCTTCCTCAGACGCTGCCGCTCAATAGCCAGGCCGTAAGACCAAAGGGGGAGGGATCCTCCATCACCACGGGACCCTGATGCAACAGGCCCTGCTCCACTGGCAGCCGCAGAGGATCATCGACTGAGAGCCTGATCAAGTCCGCATACCAGGGACGTCTGGGCCAATCCGGACCCACCAGGATTATCCGGCCTGGATGCTTTGCCACCCGGTCTAGCACCCTGCCCAGCATGGGCCAGGGCGGGAACATATAGAGAAGCTCTTGTGTCGGCCACTGTTGGAGAAGAGCATCTACTCCCAGGGATCGAGGGTCCCGTCCTCTGCTGAAAAAGCGCGGCACTTGGCAATTGGCCGATGACGCCATCAGATCTAGGTTCGGCTGGCCCCAGCGCTTCATGATGTCCAAGAACGCCTGAGCAGATAGCTGCCACTCTCCGGGCTCCAAGGTATGGTGACTGAGAAAGTCCGCCTTGACATTCATGACTCCGGCAATGTGGGCCGCTGACAGCTGTTCCAGGTTCGCTTCCGCCCACTGGCATAGACTCATAGCCTCCTTGGCTAGAGGGGCGCTCTTGGTACCTCCCTGGTGGTTGACATAGGCCACAGCCGTGGCATTGTCCGACAGGACCCGTACTGGCTTTAACGCCAGTACCGGGATGAACTCCAAAAGCGCCAACCGAATGGCTCTGAGTTCCAGGAGGTTGATAGACCACTTTGCCTCTGCAGGAGACCAGAGCCCCTGCGCTGTCCTTCCCAAGCAGTGGGCTCCCCAGCCCGTCAAGGAGGCGTCCGTCGTGACGACAATCCACTCCAGGGTCACCAGAGGCATTCCTGCAGACAACTTGTCTGTCTGCATCCACCAGCTCAGCGCCTTGCGCACTGCTGGGTCCAAGGGAAGGCGCACAGCATAATCCTCCGACATCGGAGTCCAGCGCTGCAACAGAGAGTGTTGTAGTGGTGTCATATGAGCCCTGGCCCAGGGCACTACTTCCATCGTGGCTGTCATAGAGCCCAACAGCTGCACATAGTCCCAAGCCCGAAGAGGAGAGGCTACTCGGAACTGGTCCACCTGAGCCTGAAGTTTAACAATCCGATTGTCTGGCAGGAACACTCTGCCCACTTGGGTGTCGAATCGAACTCCCAGATACTCCAGGGACTGAATCGGGCGCAGCTGGCTCTTCTCCCAGTTGATGATCCACCCCAGGGAGCTCAAAAGAGCAACCACCCGGTTCACAGCTTTGCCGCACTCTGCATAAGAGGGGGCTCGGATCAACCAGTCGTCCAGATAAGGATGGACTTGTACTCCTTCCTTTCGCAGGAAGGCCGCGATGACCACCATTACTTTGGAAAAGGTCCGCGGAGCAGTAGCCAACCCGAAAGGGAGGGCTCTGAACTGGAAGTGTCGTCCCAGGACTGCAAAACGCAGGAAGCGTTGATGAGGAGGCCAGATGGGAATATGCAGGTACGCTTCCTTGATGTCCAAGGAAGCCAAGAACTCTCCTGCCTTCACTGCCGCTATAACAGAGCGGAGAGTCTCCATGCGAAAGTGCCGCACTTTCAAGGCCCGATTGACCCCTTTGAGGTCGAGGATAGGCCGGACAGAACCTCCTTTCTTTGGTACCACAAAGTAAATGGAGTAACGTCCCTTGCCAATCTGATTTTCTGGCACCGGAACGACCGCACCCAGGCGGATCAGGTTGTCCAAGGTCTGCTGCACTGCCACAGCTTTGACCGGAGACTTGCAGGGAGAGAGTACAAACCCGTCTCTTAAGGGTCAGCAGAACTCTAGCTTGTAGCCGTCTCTGATGACTTCCAGCACCCAAGCGTCTGAAGTTATTGTGGTCCACTCGCCCAGAAACGAGGACAGCCGTCCTCCAATCTGCACTGGGGCGTGGACCAAGGCCCCGTCATTGGGTACGAGACCCTGGGGGAGGACGGGAGGGAGCACCTCCGGGACGGCGGTCTCTGCGAAAGGAATGCTGCTTGGGGGAGAAAGTCCTCTTGAAGGAAGAGGGGGCAGAGGAGCCCGACCTGCCCGGGCGGTACCGACGGGCTTCCTGAAACCGTCCTCTGGAGGTACCGGAACGAGTACTAGCCCGAGCCCTGACCTCTGGTAACTTCTTGCCCTTAGACGTGCCGAGATCGGTCACGATTTTGTCCAGCTCGACCCCAAAGAGCAGCTTGCCTTTAAAAGGCAATCTAGCCAGGCGGGATTTAGAGGCGTGGTCAGCAGACCAATGTTTCAGCCAAAGCCACCGCCGCGCAGAGACTGTCTGAGCCATGCCTTTAGCTGAGGCTCTCAAGACATCATACAGCAAGTCTGCCAAATAGGCTAAGCCCGATTCCAGGGCCGGCCAATCAGCCCTCAAGGAATGATCCGAGGGGGAAGCCCGCTGCACCATAGTCAGGCACGCCCTGGCCACATAGGAACCGCAAACCAAGGCCTGCAAACTTAAAGCAGTCGCCTCAAAGGACGACCTTAAGGCCGCCTCCAATCTTCTGTCTTGGGCGTCCTTTAGCGCCGTGCCACCTTCCACCGGCAAAGCCGTTTTCTTAGTCACTGCAGTGATTAAAGAATCCACGGTAGGCCACAGATAGGCCTCACGTTCACTTTCAGGCAAAGGATAGAGGCGGGACATAGCCCTAGCCACTTTGAGGCTCGCTTCCGGGACATCCCATTGAGCCGAAATTAAGGTGTGCATGGCATCATGCACGTGGAAGGTTCTAGGCGGGCGTTTCGTCCCCAGCATAATGGCAGAGCCAACAGGGGCTGAGGGAGAGACGTCCTCCGGAGAGGAGATCTTCAAAATGCCCATGGCCTGCACTAACAGGTTGGGCAAATCCTCTGAGCTAAAAAGCCGCGCTGCAGAGGGGTCATCCGCTCCAACCGAGCGGGGATCCGTCTCCTCCAAGGAATCCGCAAAGGACCGTTGGGAGAACTCAGATACGCTGCCCTCATCTACATCGGAGGAGACAAGGTCCTCCAAGGCCTGGGAATCAACCCGAGGGCGTTTACCTCCGGGGACCTCAACCTCTTTACCAAACGAGGGAGCAGGGGCAGCGTTTTGCATAAGGAAGGCCTGATGCAGCAGCAAAACAAACTCGGGGGAGAAACCCCCCAGACTGTGCACTTCCGCAGCCTGGGCTACAGCCCTAGACGCACCTCAACCGGCGCTCGCAAGAGCGGGGGAGAGACATGCTGCGCATCCAAAATGGCGTCCGGCGCGACACTCCGCGAAGGAGCCGCGCGGGAAAAACGGCGCTTAACTTTAGCCGCTTTGGTGCCGTCGCCCAAATTAAGGGCGTCCATGGCATTAATGTCTCCCTCAAGGGCGGCCCACGAAGAAGCCGTCCGAGCCGCGTGGCCGGCCAAGATGGTGGAGGCGAGCAGCGGGGGATGGGCGTTTATGGCGGGAAAAACCGCCACGCCGGAGGAAGGACCGGGACACTCATCGGTCACGAAACTGTCACCCAACAAGGGCGAATCAGACTTTAAGACCCCCGCATCCCCTCTAGAAGCGCCTAAGCGATCCGGGGAGCGACTCTTTGCGCCCTCGCCCTCCGACGCCATATGCCACGTGGAGATCAATCGGGGAACCCCCTGCCCGCTATAAAAAGGTAAAAATTACCTGCTTTCCGCTCCGAGCTGTAACGACCTGGTGTTCCAGTGAGTAGCTGCAATAAACGTTTAAATAAACGTCGAAATAAACGCCTTTAAGGACGTTCAAAATTTTTTTTTTTTTTTTAATGGAGCCAGCGGGAGGGGGGAGAAAAGGAGGGACCTGGCGCCACCAGGTTTGCACTTGCTCAAGAAGAGCCCTCAACCCCAGGCACTCAACAAAATCTAAAAATTAGGCTTGGAGGCCTAGCCAGAGCTGCTGCTGTGTGTGACCACCACCTGCTGAGATAGAGAACATACTGAGGAGTTTCCGGCAGCACATGACCACATATAGGGAGGCAAAAGTTTGCTCTCTATCTCCACCTGCTGGTAGATGGACACAACCCACCAGTCTATGGATTGATCAGCTTGATGATATGGAACCTCTTTTACTAACTTTAGAGCAATCCTCTTGATAGTACTGTGAAAGAAGATCTATTCTGTCTGCCATTCTGGGCCAAGGTTTTCCAGAAAGGCCACCCCATACCACCACTAGGGGGATACATTTGTTTGAAATAACATGGGACATGCCAACAATATTTCTCTTGTCATTTCATGTTGTCTATTCCAAAATGGCAGGAACCCCCCCCCCCCCCCAAACAAAAATCAAAATTCAGTTTTTTTCCTGTATTGTAAATATGCTTCACATTACACTATTGAGAAATGTATTTTTCATTTTATTGAAAAATAGTGTGCACTCTTTCTGTCCCTCAAATGAAAATATTAAAAATATAACAAAACAAAAATTCCCATAAACAACATGGGAAGCTAAACAAAATGAAAATTTTGGGGTTGTATACCCCTAACTGCAACAACATACAGTTTGTCTATGACTTTGCTTGTACTTTGCGTCCTCATTCAAGTTACAACCCTTTCATGTGTAAAAACATTTCTTGCTATAGAGCTGAGTTAAATATGCCATGAGATAGTCTCTGATTTTACTTTATATACTTGTTTAGTTAAGTGTTAAAAAGTTATGGTGGGGAGCCAGACTCTCTCATTAACTAGATGAAACTGGTCTCCTTGTTAATTTTCCTTCTGATCTCATCAAAGGCTGTGTTCTCCCATAATCTTCTAGGAATGATACATGACTAGTTTATAACCTAAGTAACAGTGATTCTCCGAGGACAAGCAGGCATGATATTCTCACATATAGGTGACGTCATCTATGGAACCCGGTGTGGACAGTGCCATAGTGTCACGCTCCTCCTCACCTCCACTCCCGCGGTCTCGCTCCGCCTCACCTCCTCTCCCGCGTTAGGGGGGCCACCGGCCAGCCCTGGCCTTGTGTTGGAAACAGCGCCCGGGTCGCGCCGGTCGTTCGGGTCCGGGCCGCTGTTCTGGCCCTTTCCTTTTGGGCGCAGGACTCTCATGGCCAGGGGATTTGGGCATGCTGCGGGCCGGGCGGCTGCGGGCGTGCGTGCTCAGCGGCGTTCCCGGCTGGCGGCGAGCCTATGCGGTCGGGAACGCTGGATCCTCCCTCGCCCCGCCTCCGGCTTCTCCCGATTGGAGCCTTCTTCCTTGGCCCCGCCTCCGCTGGTGACCTGCCTATCGGGAGCCTCCTTGGCCAGCTGGATTCATTCTTCTTGATGGTGGGGGCTACTTAGGGAGCGTCTGCTCTCCACTCCAGTGCTTCGACTTCTACTTTGGTAGATTGCTTGTGCTCCTGTATGACTGTGTCTACTACTGCGTGCTGCTTGACCTGATCTGACCTCTGCTGGAACCCTGACTACGCTCTGCCTGCTGCGTGACCTGACCTTTGCCTGAACACCGGATTACGCTCTGCCTGCTGCCGGACCTGACCTTTGCCTGAGCACCGGATTACCGCTGCCGGACCTGACCTTTGCCTGAGCACCGGATTACGCTCTGCCTGCTGCCGGACCTGACCTTTGCCTGAGCACCGGATTACGCTCTGCCTGCTGCCTGACCTGATCTTTGCCTGAACACCGGATTATGCTCTGCCAGCTGCCTGACCTGACACCTGCCTGAGTCCTGACAACTTTCTGTTCGCCGCCTGACCTGATACCTGCTGGTACCCTGTTTGCGCTCTGTTCGCTGCCTAACCTGGTCCCTGCGAGATTCCTGACTACTCTCTGCTTGGTGCCTGACCTGCTTCTGCCTGTACCTAGCTGCTCTCTGCCTGTTGCCTGCGGCCCTCTCACCCCTGCCTGTATCTGAAAGTCCTGTCGGCTGTCTGCACCTGGGGGCTCAACCCTCGGGGAACGGCAGCTGAAATGCAGGGAACCTGGGGAAAGGAAGAAGCTATATGGATCATCCTGGAAAAAGAAGATAGAACCTGTATCCACATGGGTGTTATCTACAGACCTCTGACACAAATGGAGAAGCTGGACAAGAATATGATCGAAGATATCCATCAACTAGAAATGAAAGGGGAGGCGCTGTTGCTGGGAGATTTCAACTTGCCTTATGTGGATTCCAGCGTCCTGTTGGCAGAATCGGAAATAAGTAGAGAGATCACAGATGCCTGTCAAAAGTGCTTTGCATAGACAATATAGGGGCATTTTTGATATGTCATCTGAGTCCGACTTTGGATGTTTTGCTCAAAACATTCAGAATCCAAGTGTCGAATATAGCAATTTTCAAAACAGCAAGAAATTTTTTTTCCAAAAATGGCCATTTGCTAGATGTTTTTGTGTTCTGTACTTTTGTCTTTTTGGTCTATTTAAGGGAAAAAAAACATCCAAATGAAAAATGCACAAAATCAAGCCATTGGGATGTAGGAGGAGCCAGCATTCTTAGTAGAGTGGCCACACAGACATCCCAGCAGAGGTGCACCCTAGAGGGCACTGCAGTGGACTTCACATAAAAGCTCCCAGGTACACATCTTACCATTACCCCCTTGTATTGAATGCTGAGCCCTCCAAAACCCACAGAAAACCTACTATACCCAACTATACACCACTACAATAGCTCTTAGGCTTCAGGTGTCATCTAAATGTGGGTAAACCTACAGTCGGTTTTTGGTGAGTTTTGGAGAGCGCAAACTTTCCACCACAAGTGTACCAGTTAGAGTGGAATATGGGCCTGGGTCCCCTTCTTTACAGTACACTGCTCCAACCACTAGGCTAATCCAGGGACCTGCTTGCTGCTCCAATAGGACTGGCTATAACATCTGAGACTGTCATAGAGGTTGGTATGTAGTTTCTTTCACATCTTTGGGGGATGGAAGGGGGTCATTGACCACTGGGGGAGCAAGGGGAGGTCATTCCTTTATTTCTTCAGTGGTCATCTGTTAGTTTTAGTCCTGGACATTTTTGTTTTGTTCCATTATGGCAAAAAAACATCCAAGTGCTAAGAATGTCCAAATTCAACTCAAAATGTGCCAGCTTGTGATTTAGATGCACTGCAGATGAACTGCGTAGATAAACATATGCAAAATAGGTTTCAAAAATAGCGATTTGAATGTTTTGGCAAGCAAAACATCCAAATACTGCTTTATGCCACTTTTTAAATGTTTTTTTTTTCTTTTGAAAATGAGCCCCATAGTGACAGAACCCACAAGAGAAGGGTCGACACTGGATCTAGTGCTCACAAATGGAGGAAGTATTTCTAATGTCCGTGTGGGTGTCCACCTAAGCAATAGTGATCATCACACAATATGGATTGATACAAGAGCAAAAGTGGAGTGCAGACGCACAAAACTCAGAGTACTAGATTTCAGACATGCTGATTTTGGTAAAATGGGGGAATATCAACTGACAGCATGGGTAGGCAAAGGAGAAGAGGAAGCGCAGTACTCCAAGCTGAAAGCTGCTTTAAATATGGCAACAGATTAATACAAGGAATGTAAACAAAAACAAGAGAAACAGGAAGCCTACATGATTCTTCAAACAAGTGGCCAAAAAATAAGGGCAAAAGAGGCTGTGTTCAAGGAATACAGAAGAACACAACAAGAGGATCATGGAAAAGATTACCAGATTAATCTCAAAGAAGCAAAGAGGGAAATACAGCTAGCGAAAGTACAGGCAGAAGCAAAAATGGCTAAAGTTGTAAAGAGGTGACAAGGAGGGGCATAATCAAAAGGGACACCCAAGTTTTGCTGAGGACGTCCTCACAAAACGTCCCGAAGGAGGGGCGGGAAAACCTGTATTATCAAAACGAAAGATGGACGTCCATCTTTCGTTTCGATAATACGGTCGGGGACGCACAAATCTTGAAATTTAGGTCATCCTTAGAGATGGTCGTCCCTAGACTTGGTCATTTCTGATTTTCGGTGATAATGGAAACCAAGGATGCCCATCTCAGAAACGACCAAATGCAAAGCCTTTTGGTCATGGGAGGAGCTAGCATTCATAGTGCACTGGTCCCCCTGACATGCCAGGACACCAACCGGGCACCCTAGGGGGCACTGCAGTGGACTTCAGAAAAAGCTCCCAGGTACATAGCTCCTTGTGTGCTGAGCCCCCCCCATCCCCCCCCCCCCCCCCCCACTACCCACAACTGTACACCACTACCATAGCCCTTACGGATGAAGAGGGTCACCTAGATGTGGGTACAGTGGGTTTATGGTGGGTTTTGGAGGGCTCACATTTACCACCACAAGTGTAACAAGTAGGGGGAGATGGGCCTGGGTCCACCTGCTTTGAAGTGCACTGCACCCACTAAAACTGCTCCAGGGACCTGCATACTACAGTGATGGACCTGAGTATGACATCTGAGGCTGGTATAGAGGCTGGCACAAAATATTTTTAAAGATTTTTTTTGAGGGTGGGAGGGGGTTAGTGACCACTGGGGGAGTAAGGGGAGGTCATCCCCGATTCTCTGCGGTGGTCATTTGGTCATTTTGGCCACCTTTTTGTGCCTTGGTCGTAAGAAAAACAGGACCAGGTAAAGTTGTCCATGTGCTCATCAGAGACACCCTTTTTTTTTCCATTATGGGTCGAGGACGTCCATGTGTTAGGCATGCCCAAGTCCCGCCTTTGCAACACCTCTGACATGCCCCCATGAACTTTGGTCATCCCCGCGACAGAAAGCAGTTGGGGACGCCCAAAATTGACTTTCGATTATACCGATTTGGGCGACCCTGTGAAAAGGACGCCCATCTTCCGATTTGTGTCGAAAGATGGGTGTCCTTCTCTTTTGAAAATAAGCCTGAAGATCTTTTTGAAATAAATTTGGGAAAGGAGAAAAGCTAGGAATGGAATTGTGAGACTGAAAGATGCTGAGAATAGCTATATGGAGAGTGATGAGGATAAAGCAGATATGCTAAACAAATACTTTTCTTTTCTTCACGAAAGAAAATCCTGGAGAAGGACCACGGTCAGCTGCCGAGGGTATATCTGTAAATGGAATGGATATTGCTTCTCACATAAGAAACCATTTATAAACAACTTGAAAATCTGAAAATGGACAAAGCGATGGGTCTGAATGTGATGCATCCCAGGATACTGAGGGAGCTCAGAGAAATCCTGGCGGGACGTCTTAAAGATTTATTTAATAGATCTTTAGAGACAGGAGAAGTTTTGTGGGATTGGAGATGAGCTGATGTGGTCCTTTTTGACAAAAACGGGGACAGAGAAGAAGTGGAAAACTACAGGCCACTAAACCTCTTGTAGGAGAAATAATCAAGTTGCTGCTAAAGGAAAAGATAGTTAACTTTATGGAATCCAATGGGGGTTGCAGGATCTGAGGCAACATAGTTTAACCAAAGGAAATTCCTGCCAAACAAATCTGATTGATTTCTTTGACTGGGTGACCAAAGAACTGGATAAAGGACTTGAACTACATGTAATCTACTTGGATTTCAGCAAAGCCTTTGATACGATTCCTCACAGAAGACTCCTCACAGAAGACTCATGAATACTCTGAAAGGGCCGAACTTAGGACCCAAAGTGGTGAACTGGATTGGAAACTGGTTGACCGACAGGCGACAAAGGGTGGTGGTAAATGGAATCCGCTCAGAGGAAAGGAAGGTGAGCAGTGGAGTGCCTTAGGGGTCGGTACTGGGAATGATTCTCTTTAATAGATTTGTGAGAGACATTGCTGAAGGGTTGTAAGAAAATATTTGCCTTTTTGCGGATGACACGAAGGTAGCCAAGATAGTGCATATCCCAGAAGGAGTAGAAATCATGAGAAGAGATCTCCAAAAATTAGAAGAGTGGTCAAAGGTCTGGCAGTTAAAATTAAATGCAAGGAAGTGCAGAGTGATACACTTGGGGTGCAGAAATCCAAAGGAGATGTACCAGATAGGAGGAGAGAGATTGATAAGTACAGCTCAGGAGAGGGACCGTAGGGTGATGGTGTCTGAAGATCTCAAGGTGATGAAAGAATGCGACAAGGCGGTGGCCATGGCCAGAAGGAAGCTAGACCACATAGAGAGGGATATAACCAGCAGAAGAAAGGAGGTGTTGATGCCCCTGTACATAGGCACCCTATATAAGAGACTTGGGGAGGCTAAGCCTCCCCAGACCCAACTGTTACCTTCTCCTCCCTGCCACTGCCTTCTGGCATCCACAAGTAGAACTGCAACCTTCCATTCCCTTCCTGATTTGAGCCACTGCCTCCCCAACTTGGCTGGAAGCAAAATGAAAGTACGTGCGGGGACATAGCCCTCGTCATGCTGCCGGCTCTCCACCAGTCTGTCTTCCTCCTCCTCCCTCCTACCCCTCCCCCCCCTTCCAGGAAATTACATTTTTCTTCCCTTCCTGATTTATGCCGCTGCTTCCCCAACTCGGCTGGAAGCAAAATGAAAGTATGCGCAGGACATAGCCCTCGTCATGCTGCCAGCTCTCCACCAGTCTGTCTTCCTCCTCCTCCCTCCTAACCCCCCCATACAGGAAATTACATTTTTCTTCCCTTCCAGATTCATGCCGCTGCTTCCCCAACTCGGCTGGAAGCAAAATGAAAATATGCGCAGGGACATAGCCCTCGTCATGCTGCTGGCTCTCCACCAGTCTCTGTCTTCCTCCTCCTCCCTCCCAACTCCCCACCCCCAGTACAGGAAATTACATCATGGGTGTGAGGAAGGAAGGAGGAGGAAGACAGAGACTAGCAGAGTCTGCAGCTTGCTGAGGGCTGTGTCCCCGCGCATGCTTTCATTTTGCTTCTGAATCCAGCCAAGTCGGGGAGGCAGCAGCACAAATCAGGAAGGGAAGGGAATGGAAGCTTGCGGACTGTAGGTGGCAGCTGTCTTGGAGGTTCCAGTGAGTGAGTAATAGAGAGGGGAGGGAGAGAGAGAGAGAGATGGGGTGATGGTGGGGTGAGGGGATGAAAGATGAACAATGCTGCATGGTGGGGGATGGGAGAAGAAAGAGACAGGTCTGTGAGGCACAGAAACAAGCTATGCTGGATGGAGTGAGGGCAACGCTGGCTTTACTAGGGGATGAGAGAGAGACGGAAGAGCAGTGTTAGATGGGGAAGAAAGTGAGAGGCTGAGAGAGATAGAGGGACAATGTTGGATGGTGGGAGGTGACAGAATCAGAGGAGAAATATTGGTGGGTGGTTTAAGAGACAGAGAAGATCCTAGATGGCTGGGGAAGGGGGAGAGAGAGGAGATCCTGAATGAATATGTCAGCGGAAGGGGGGTGAGAGAGTAGGTCCTGCATAATTCCCTGTCGTGTGTTCAGCGTGTATAATACTATCAGTTACAGAGGTAATATGTGAGGGAGGAAGCCGGATTCAAAAGTGCCTTTACTGTCCCTTTACTGCTGACACGGGTGTTGCACCATAAGGATTTTAATTTGGCCACCATCCAACCTCACCCTGGCCCTAGCCTCGCCCCACTTTAGCCTCCCCAAACATCTGAGTCACCAACTGCCTATGCCCCTTTAGAAGTTGTTGATGAGGCCCCACTTGGAGTATTGTGCTCAATTTTAGAGCCTGTATCTTGCTAAAGATGTAAATAGACTTGAAGCAGTTCAGAGAAAAGCAACAAAAGTGGTATGTGGTTTGTGTCACAAGATGTGTGTGGAGAGGCTTGAGGACCTGAACATGTATACCCTGGAGGAAAGGAGAGCCCAGGGTGATATAATACAGACATTCAAATATTGGAATGGTATTAATCTATAAACAAACCTTTTCCAGAGACAGGAATGTGGTTAAACTAGAGGACATGAATTGAGGTTGCAGGCTGGACCGACTCAGGAATAATGTCAGAAAGTACTTTCTCCAAGGACAAGCGGGTTGCTTGTTCTCACACGTGGGTCGGCGTCCACGGCGGCCCCCCAGGAACGGAATTCTTCCATAGCAACAAAACGTTTGCTAGAGCCTTCGAGCGTGGGCGTGGCCATTTTGCCGCCCGAGAGCCCCGTTCAGTTCTTTTCTTTCCGCGGTTAGGGAGTGACTGCTTGCAATCTCTCTCCATTTCAGCTCGAAAAGTGCCTTCGTTTTTCGGAGATTTTTTTGCCTTCCTCTCAAGGAGTTTGGTCCCTCCAGGAGAAGCGTCTTCAGATCAATCTCCTGGAGTTGCGAGCGGTCTGGAACGCTCTAAAGGCTTTCAGAGATCAAATTATCCAAATTCAGACAGACAATCAGGTTGTAATATACTATATCAACAAGCAGGGGGGCACCTGATCTTGCCCCCTGTGTCGGGAAGCCATCCTGATGTGGCTTTGGGCTCGCTGTCACGGTATGGTTCTTCAAGCCACGTATCTGGCAGGTGTAAACAACAGTCTGGCCAACAGATTGAGCAGGATTTTGCAACTTCGCGAGTGGTCGCTCAACTCGGGCGTGGTTCGCAAGATCTTCTGAGAGTGGGGCACCCCCTCGGTGGATCTTTTTGCCATTCAGATCAATCACAAGGTCCCTCAGTTCTGTTCCAGACTTCAGGCCCACGGCAGACTAGCGTCGGATGCCTTTCTCCTGTATTGGGGGAAGGGCCTTCTGTATGCATATCCTTCCATACCTCTGGTGGGGAAGACTTTGCTGAAACTCAAGCAAGACCGCGGAACCATGATTCTGATTGCTTCCTTCTGGCCGCGTCAGATTTGGTTCCCACTTCTTCTGGAGTTGTCCTCCGAAGAACCATGGAGATTGGAATGTTTTCCAACCCTCAGAACGAGGGGGCGCTTCTGCATCCCAACCTCCAGTCTCTGGCTCTTACAGCCTGGATGTTGAGAGCGTAGAATTCGCTTCCTTGGGTCTCTCTGAAGGTGTCTCCCGGGTTTTGATTGCTTCCAGGAAATATTCCACGAAGAAGTGTTACTTTTTCAAATGGAGGAGGTTTGCCGTCTGGTGTGATAGCAAGGCCCTAGATCCTCGTTTTTGTCCTACACAGACCCTGCTTGAATACCTTCTACACTTGTCAGAGTCTGGTCTAAAGACCAACTCCATAAGAGTTCACCTTAGTGCAATTAGTGCTTTTCATTGTCATGTGGAAGATAAGCCAATCTCAGGACAGCCTTTAGTAGTTCGCTTCATGAGAGGTTTGCTTCTGTGAAAGCCTCCTCCTGTCTTCTCTGGAAAGAGGGTGAGCCTTAGGTCCCGCAAGGCCCCGAAGGACCTCAGAGGACAGCCGTGCAACCCCAAGTCTTCACCCGCGGTGACCGTCGTTCACCGGGGGGTTGAGCCCCCAGCTGCAGGCGGCCAATGGGACTTCCGGAACCGCGGGGTTGACGAACTGACCCAGTACCGGAACCGGGAGCGGGGAGGGCAGGTGGAAATCAGAGTAGTCCAACAACAGGCCACAGGTCAGGACAGGCGGCTATCAGAATCATCCAAAAACAGGCAACAGGTCAGGGCAGGTAGCTCACAGCATCGTCCAAAAACAGGCAACAGGTCAGGGCAGGCGGCTAACAGAGTTGTCCAGAAACAGTGCAAAGGTCAAACCAAGAGAGCAAGGGAACGCACTGAAAACAAGAACACACAAAGACTGGCCTTGGGAAACAGAACCTGAAGCAAAGTCCTTTTTCAGCCCCGCTCCTTAAATACTGTCAGCATTCAACCGCCCAGCCCCAGCTGACATGGCCGGCCAATCGGAACCCGGCTACTGGAGAAATCCCTCTGGTTGGTTCCGTCCGGCCTCCCAGGCGGGGCTACAGCACCGGCATCCCAATCTGGTTCCTCTGAGGCAGAGCTTCGGGTTCCCGCGCCCGAATGTGGAGAAGACGCCGGCCATCGCGTCTCGGTGCCATCCTCCCCGCTGGCGCAAGCATGGACCCCATAGCCGGCAACCGAGAGGCTGGAAGATCGCCCAGAAGATCGCCGGCTCTCAGCCGCGGCCTTAAGAAGGGCGGCCCTCGCCGCAATGGACACCTGCTCGGCCCCGACTGCACCCGGAACAGGCGCCCATCCGGGAAACCGTCGGGTAAGCCCTCTCTGGCTGCGGGTCCTTCCTCCCGGCCCTTGCTTCCCGCAGAGGAGCAGCCGGAGGGAGCAAAAGATGTGACACCTCCAGTGTCATGGGATCTCAATGTCGTTCTCACCCAGCTGATGAAGCCTCCTTTTGTGCCACTGAATTCCTGCCATCTGAAGTATTTGACCTGGAAGGCCGTTTTCTTGGTGGCTGTTACTTCAGCTCGTAGGGTCAGTGAGCTTCAAACCTTGGTAGTACATGCTCCTTATCCCAAGTTTCATCATAACAGAGTAGTCCTCCGCACGCACCCTAAGTTCTTGCCGAAGGTGGTATCGGAGTTCCATCTGAACCAGTCAATTGTCTTGCCAGCATTTTTTCCCCGTCCTCATACCCGCCCTGCTGAACGTCAGTTGCACACCTTGGACTACAAGAGAGCATTGGCCTTTTACGTGGAGCGGACAATCCCCTTCAGACAGTCCGCCCAAATGTTTGTTTCTTGTGGTCCCAACAGAAGGGGAGTCGCAGTTGGGAAAAGCACCATTTCCAATTGGCTTAGAAGATTGCATTTCCTTCACTTATGCCCAAGCTGGGCTGTCTCTTGAGGGTCATGTCACGGCTCATAGTGTTAGAGCAATGGCGGCATCGTTGGCTCACTTGAAATCAGCCACTATAGAAGAGATTTGCAAGGCTGCGACATGGTCATCAATCCACACATTCACATCTCACTACTGCCTTCAGCAGGATAGCCGACGCAACAGTCGGTTTGGGCAGTCGGTGCTACAGAATCAGTTCGGGGTTTAGAATCCATCTCCACCCCGCTAGGCCTATTTTTATTCTGTTCCAGGCTGCACTCTCACTTAGATGTTCTGCTTCATAGGTCAATCCTTGTTATGCCCTCGCCGTTGTGAGGACCAATTGACCTTTTTTGTTGTTTTGAGTGAGCCTGGCTGCTAGGGATAACCCACGTGTGAGAACAAGCAGCCTGCTTGTCCTCGGAGAAAGCAAAGATACATACCTTGTGAGAAGGGAGAGGCTGTCCTACCCTGGTTAGGCCCCTAGAGGGCGCTGTTCCCCTAAAATGTCCAGGGAGAAGGGCTGGGTGAGTCGCTGAAGGGAGCCAGTAAGGGGAGGTATAGCTGGAGGTCGCTAGGACCAGGGAGAGTCCTGGAGGTGGAAACAGGTGCAGCAGGTTATGGGCTGGATCCTGTTTGGCCATTAAACTCTTAATACCCCACCTGGGTGGTGAGGGGGAGAGGAGAGCTAGCAGCAGAAGAAGAGAGCTGGTAGCTGAAGCAGGAGGTCCCCATGTGAAGTACTGGCTGAGCCCTTTGGACTGGTGGTGAACTGGGTGCAAAGCAAGGAAGCTGGCTGGGGTAAGAAGGCCCTAGAGTGCCAGGTATAAGAACTGTGTGTTACAAGGACGGACTGGGTGTCCGGGTTACAAGGAAGGACTGGGGTGTTCATGTTATAAGGAAGGACTGTGTGTCCAGGTGTTTAAGTTGGAAGATTGAACTGAGTAGGAGGAAATGTTTAAGCTGGAAGAACTGTTTAAGCTGGTAAAAGTGTGCCCCAGGAGGCGGGAATAAAAGATTTGTATGAGAAATATCCTGTGGTGAGACCTGACTATGTTTGCCTTTCGAGAAGCAGGTCACCCTGAGCAGAAAGGGGCAATAGACTAATTTGCATAAAATCTGCATACTGAGAACCAGCTCACCCTGAGTGAAAGAGGGACCTGGGATCCTGAGGTGGGAGCTTCATCTTCACAGTAGCCTCATCTTCACAACCTGTAGCAGGTGTTCTCTAAGGGCAGCAGGCTGATTGTTCTCACAAACCCGCCCACCTCCCCTTTGGAGTTGTCCTTTTCCTTGTTATTGCTTTTTGATCTAACTGAATGGGACTCTCACGTGACGGGCGGGAAGATGGCCGCGCATGCGTGGTGCGTGCGCTCGAAGGCTCTAGCAAACATTTTGTTGCTATGGAAGTATTTCCTTCCTGGGGGCCGCCGTGGATGCCGACCCACGTGTGAGAACAATCAGCCTGCTGTCCTCGGAGAACACCTGCTACAGGTATGTATCTTCGCTTTTTCACAGAGAGGGAGGTAAATACCTGGAATACCCTCCTGTGGGAGGTGGTGGAGATGAAAACGTAACGGAATTTAAAAATGCATGGGGTAAACACAAAGGAATCTTGTATATAGAAGTAATGGAACCAAACAAACTTAGTTATGATTAGATGGCAACACCAGTGTTTTGGAAACAAAGCCAGTGCTGGGCAAATTTCTACAATCTGTACCCTGATCATTGCTGGACAGATTTGGATGGGCTGAAGAGGGGCTTCAATGACAACTTCAGTAGTTGGCTAATAAGGCCAGTGCTTGACAGACATCTGCATTCTGTGCCCTAAAAATGGCAAGGATAAATCATGTTCGAGTATACAGATGTAGTATAACATCATACCTTATACTATTCCCCCCCCCATCCCCAATATTCAAAACTAACCTGCTGGTTAAATAGTGTTTAAGTACCTTTCCGTGGATATTCAGCAGGAGAAAAACAGTTATCTCTCGCTGAATATCCCAGTTAATGGCTAGCTGCTGGCTGTATCACGCAACATTGCTGGTTAGTCACAGATATTCTGCACCAAACCGGCTATGCTGAGCAGTCAAAATAGGCCGCTTAAATAGGAGGCCTATCTTTGACCTCTAAAAAGCTAGAAAATATATTTAGGTATAATAATGAAATACCTAACTAAAAAGCTCTAGAAAGCTAACCAGTTAAAGCTGAATATCAGCATGGCTGGCTAATTTTTAGCAGCCAAAAGAAACCCAGATATTGAATGCCGGTTGCTGTATACGGCCCAGCATTGAATAACTGATTTTAACGCCAGTGGCTGACAGCAAACGTGCTGCTGACTGAATATCAGGCCATATGAGTTTTTCTTGTGGGAAAGACTGGATGGGACTGCACAGGTCTTTATCTGTCATCACCTACTATGTTACTATCCCCCGATATTCTGTGCTATTTAACCGGTCAGTAACGGCTGCTGACTGCTCAAATAGCATTTTACTGGCTAACCATGAATATTCAGTGGGAGATAACCAGTTATCTCTGCTGAACATTTGTGGTTATTGAATAGTAGCTAACCGGCTATATCGCACATTACAGTTGGTTAGCGCCGATATTCAGCTCTGGGTTTAGCTGTTAAATGGGACCACATAAATAGTAGTCCTATCTTTAACTGCTAGGAATTTAATCGGATAGCACTGAATATCGACTTAACCAATTAAGTTCCGGCAGCCAAAAATAAACCTGGAAATTCAATGCCAATCACCGGATATGACATAACATTGAATTTCCGAGTTCAGGACTGGCATCAGGCTTTAACCGCGCTGCTCTTCTGCCGGCTCAATATCAGCTCCATGTCACTATATATTTCGGAATTAGAAAAGGTTTAAAAGAAGAGTAACCAAAATGATAAAGCGGATGGAACTCCTTTCATATGTGGAAAAGCTAAAGAGGTTAGGGCTCTTCAGCTTGGAAAAGAGTCGACTGAGGGGAGATGTGATTGAGATCTACAAAATCCTGAGTGGTGTAGAACAGGTAAAAATGAATTGGTTCTTATACTCTTTCAAAAAGTACAAGGATAAGTTACATGGAAATACTTTTAAAACAAATAGGAGGAAATAGGTTTGGACAAGTTCCTGGAGGAAAAGTCCATAGTCTGCTATTGAGATAGATAAGGGGAAGCTACTGCTTGCCCTGGGATTGGTAACATGGAATGTTGCTGCTATTTGGGTTTGTGTCAGTAAATTGTGACCTGGATTGGCCACTGTTGGAAACAGGATGCTGGGCTAGATGGACCATTGGTTTAACCCAGCATGGCTATTCTTTTTTTCTTATGTTTGTTTCAGTAAGCAGAAACAGGGCTTGGTGGCATTCAGGTTCACAACTGCAAAATGGTTAAAGGAGGCCATTGTTTCGACCTACATCCTTGCAGAAAAGCATCCACATTCTTCCTTATGAGCACAAGGAAATGGCTGCCTCCTAGGCGGAGACCACTTTGACTACCAGCTGATATTTACAAGGCATGGTCGACAATTCATACTTTTGCCAAGCATCATAGGGTGGGTGTAGCGACTCACTCAGAAGCTGTTTCTGGAGCTTTGGTGCTGCAGGCAGCTGTGCCAGGAGTCCTCCCTCTCTAGGGATTGCTTTTGGACATCCCACAAGTTCTAGAATAGTGGGAAGGACAATATGGAAGGAGAACTTAGGGTTTACCTGATCATTTTCTTTCCATTATTTCTTCACACTATTCATTATTTGTTCACACTGTTCCAGAAGCATGTCCAAAGTTTCTGACATTATTTGGCAGAAAGAACAGTTGGAAATTTATTGCCACTGCATTTATAGTTTTCACTTCTCATTGCTCTTGCACTCTCTCTAAAGTTCTTCCTGGGTAGTACAACATTTTTTACTGTTCATTTGGTTCTTTTCAAGTTGTTGTTTAAGGTTGTTGTGTTTGAGGTTTACTTTCTCCACATTGCCTGTCTATGTAAATACTGAAGGGCAGAGGTGTTTCACAGGAGTTATGTTACAGCTCAGTTCTGTGTTCTCTATCTCCACCTGCTGGTTGATGGATATAACTATTCCTGCAATGGAAAATAAAATGATCAGGTAAGACTTAATTTCTTTTTTCCAGATATTTATAGAAATGTGTTATGATAGATGAGCATCAACATGACATCAGTAGTAAATGAATGCCGTTCAGTTATCATATCTTTTCATTACTTTTTATTCTTTAATTTTTTAGTGCTAAATTTTGATTTCAAATTAGTAATCGTGATTAATCGCGCCATTAACAGTATTTTATTTACTTATTTTTGTTCCCACTGCAGCTCCTTGTGACTCTGGGCAATAGATGGTTAAGTGACTTGCCCAGACACACAAGGAGTTGCAGTGGGAACAAAACTAAATAAATAACATACAATTAATTACACGATTAAAATTGTAATTAAAATGCAGCCCTAGTTTAAGTATATATTATGACATAATTTAGCACTATTTTTATGTATTGCTTCTAGGAGAAGTTGATGAATAGCTGGTTATTACATGACTTAATGGTTGATTAAACTAAAAATGTCACAGAAATATAATCATGCTGACACTTTTTGCTACATTTGCGGTGAGTTCTGTCTGAAGGCGCAAAGAAGAACCATGATTACACTGGTGAAGAAGGCCTATGAACTGTATTCTGGATGTAAAGTTGGTGATCAAGACCAAATCTGGGCTCTCCATATTTGTTTTGCATCATGTGTAGTTAAGTAACATTAGCATTAACTGCACATGATGCATAGCAAATATGGGGAGCTCAGCTTTTGTCTTGATCGCCAACTTTACATCCAAAATGCAGTTCATAGGTTTTCTTCACCAGTGGAGTTTGGTGCAAGCCGTGTTTTTAATTCACATAGTTATGAACTACTTTGCATGCTTTGCATCTCAATTACTATATATTCTGTGATACCTCATATTAACTTGTGCTATGATAATCTAATATGCATTATTACTCGTAAGTAGCAAAGAAAAGCACCAAGGGCCTTTATTTTGACACCCAACATAGGCCATGTTTTGGCATGAACACCTGTGTCAGAGATCAATATATATAATCCACTCAACGTGTGAATGCTATCGAGTGCAAGGCTGTAATAGTCTACAAAAGCCAGTCATACCTAAGATAGCCCAAAACCAGAGGTATGATTGTTGGGGTAGAAATGTGTGGATCCCAGCCAGAGATGAGGAGGTTTTTGCTTGAAGCTCTGTTTTCCTGGGAGGTTGTACTGAGAAAGTTTACAAGGTGCTTATTCCCCAAGGTAGGGTAGTGTAACCAATGAGGTGAGAAAGGAGGAAACCCTCAGGAACAAGATTCTTGTTCTTCATGAAAAGCTAGGGAATCCATGGAGGAAGGGCAAGCAAAATCTTACACAGTCCTGCAAGCAAGCTGACACCCTGTCTCAGGCAATAAGCACCTTATAAACTTCCTTGGACAACAGAGCTTTAAACAAGAACCTCCCCATCTCTGACAGGGCTTCTCAACAGCTGTAACTCTGGCTTTGAGCTGTCTTTGGTGTAATTGGCTTTTCTAGACTATTGCAGCCTTTCATTCAATACCATTCACACACTGAGTAATCTGTATGGATTGACCCCTGATGCAGGCCTTCATGCTGGAATACGGCCCATGTCGAGTCTCAGAATAAAGATTTGCTATCCCAATCTTGAAGGCGCTTGTCACTTTCTTTGCTGCTTTACCCTGTGTGCTTTGGATTCCCTCTCTTCTGTTGTCGGCTTTATTGCTCTTTAACACATGGGGCAAATATGTGTTCACATACACTGACTAGAATACCAGCATTTATGCATGCACGAACTGCCTAACTCTATACAGCTCCTTATATGATTTTCCCCAGGGCATTCATTATATTTTTCAGGAAATGAAACCTGCCAACCCTTGTCACTTGGGGTTATCAACCGGAGGAATATACTTGGTGAAACACAATTGCATAAAGCAGCCATGGAAGGAGATGCTAATCGTGTATCTGCATTAGTAAAAGCAGGTGCAAATATAAATGTGCAGGACTATGCTGGTAAGCTGGTGTTCCAATTATTTAATTCATTAATATGCATTCAGAACAAAAGCATCAGTCAACAAAATGGATTTGTCAACCTGTGGCTTTGCAGTTATTTGATAAACAGCAAGTTCCTTGGCATCAAGCAGATAAAGCCATTACGTATGGGTTATGTCCATCAACCAGCAGGGGAGATAGAGAGCACTCAAACTTTCACAGTGCCCTCTTGGCCAGCTAGCTCCACTGCCTCTTCAGTATTCTCTATCTCCCCTAGCAGGGTGGCTGCAGCTTGTTCGAGCTCCAGAAAAATCTGCCGGGAGGTGGTTCCTGGCTTGCCAGTTGTTAACCGGGGTGTTGGAGGCTATAGCAGCTTCACTTTAAAGGCACATAGGTTAGCCCTTTCCCTGCCTTACCCATACCTCTGTGGATGTGGACATATTGCCTTGCTTTCCCTGTCCTTACCCACCAACAGTGGATGCAGGCATATAGGTTCGCCCTTTCCCTGCCTTTCCCACTCATCTGAGCCTCCGGAGTCTTCAATACCTCTGCTTTCCTCACAGCTTAAAAAAAAAAAAAGTTGCGTCGCGTTTTTAAACGCAGAGACGCTGGAACAGAGGTTTTTGACCTGATTTTCAGCAGGATCGTAGTTGTACACTAGAACCTTTGAGGTAAGAGTGTTTTCCAACTCCTCCGGGGTGGGCCCGCGATTGGGGCGATTTTGGCGCGAAACCGCCATTTTGGATTTTACCGCCGTTTTTCGGCGATGGCTGCGGACAATGTAAAGCGCTGTTCCACTTGTGGCAAGCGCAAATCAGCAGCAGGGCTCTGTAAATCGTGCTGTACTGGCGTAGGAGCCGGCCCGAGCATTGCGAACGATGTTTCTTCCCGCTCTGAGCTGGCAGCGGGCGCCTTTTTGCTTACACCGCATGGCGCGGCCTCCGTGGACACGGAGAGACCTGAGCCGGGTGGGGCACCTCGAGATGAGGTTATTTCAGGAGTGGCTAGCACCGGACAGGATTTGGGTGCCCAGGGTGAGATTTTCTCCCCGGATTTTGTGCTTTTGCTGCATAAATCATACATGATGAAAAGAGCCCTTCCTCAAGGGTCGCCTGAGGCTCCTCTGATTGCCCCCCTCCGATGGATTCTGGCCTGGGACTGTCCAGTGAGGCTTTTTTCCCGGATGCTTGGCCTAAAGATAAGCGCAGAAGGGTTAATTCCCCTTCAGATTGTGGTGCACCTTTTTCCCCCCCGTGGTCGGGGTGTGAGGATTCGGAGAACTCTGACAGACGTTCTTGGTCTGAGGAACCAGAGTCAGGTGCGGATTTACCACAGGATCTGGATGATCCCTCCGCGGTGAGGATTTTCCACCGTGATGAACTGCCAGCGCTTATTTCAGATACCCTGCAGGGCCTCTCGATTGAAGATCCTGACAGTGGCATGGCCTCCTCGAGTAATCCCAGGATGGCTAGTACCAAGAAAGCTGCTCGGGCCTTCCCTTTGCATGACTCCATCCTAGAGCTTGTTTCGGCTCAGTGGGCTGACCCCGAGGGACCTTTGAGAGTTTCCAGGGCTATGGGGCAGTTATATACCCTCTGCGTGAGGGACATATGGCTCGTTTTCAAATGCCTACAGTGGATGCCCTAGTCACTGCGGTGACAAAGAGAACTACCCTCCCTGTTGAAGGAGGTGTTGCCCTGAAGGACGTTCAAGACCGTAGGCTGGAAACAGCGTTGAAACGGTCCTTTGAAATTGCAGGTCTCACTGTTCGGGCGTCTGCATGCAGCTGTTATGCTGTGAGAGCCTGCCTAGCTTGGCTGCAACAGGCAGTGGCTCAGCCCGAAGATGGAGCGGAGCCCTTCTTGGATGTGGCTCCACGGATGGAGGTGGCCTTGTCCTTTCTGGCTGATGCCCTTTATGACCTTGTCAGAGCTTCGGCTAAACAAATGGCAGTAGCAGTGGTGGCTCGCCGTCGTCTGTGGCTACGACACTGGGCAGCGGACATGGCCTCTAAGCAAAGGTTGGTGAAGTTGCCTTTTCAAGGGCTTCTCCTATTTGGTGAGGAGTTGGAGAAAATTGTGAAAGGCCTGGATGATCCAAAACCCCAGCGCTTGCCCGAAGATAGGCAGAGGCCTTCCTCTAAGGGCCAGGCGGTCCACTCCTCGTACAGACCTCGCTTCCGTGAAGCTAGAAGGTACCGCCCGGGGCGTTCTGCTGGGTTCACTTCACGTGCCCGTGGTCAGCAGAGGAACTCCTTTCGCTCGGACAAGCGTTCCGCAGCTGGTGGCTCAAGACCAGGAGTTCAGGGGCGACCCTCTCAATGATGGTGCGCCGGCCCTCTCCTCGATGCCTGTCATCGGAGGACGGCTTTCCCTCTTTGTCGAGGAGTGGGCCAAGATTTCCTCAGATCAGTGGGTTCTGGACCTGATCAGAGATGGATACAGAATAGAATTCAACGCCCCAGTGTTTGTGGAGTCCCGATGCGGTTCTGCCGTCAAACGGGCGGCGGTGGAGGAGACTTTACAAGGTATGATTCAGTTAGGGGCAGTGACCCCGGTGCCTCCCGCCGAGCAAGGCTGCGGCCAATACTCCATCTACTTTGTGGTGCCGCGAAAAGGTGGGTCCTTTCGCCCTATTCTGGACTTAAAAGAAGTGAACAAGTCCCTGAGAGTGTGGCATTTCCACATGGAATCCCTGCGCTCCATCATTGTGGCGGTTCAGCCAGGAGAGTTTCTCACGTCTCTAGACCTGAAAGAAGCTTACTTGCACATACCGATTTGGCCCCCGCACCAGAAGTTTCTGAGGTTTGCGGTGTTGGGAAAACATTTCCAGTTCAGGGCCTTGCCTTTTGGCCTCGCCACAGCTCCCTGAACCTTTTCGAAAGTAATGGTGGTAGTAGCTGCTTTTCTCAGGCGAGAAGGTATCAGGGTTCACCCGTACCTAGACGACTGGCTCATCAGAGTAGACTCTGCAACAGAGAGCTTACAAGCTACAGCCAGAGTGGTCTCAGTACTGCAATCTCTAGGCTGGGTCGTCAATATGGCCAAAAGTCACCTGTCCCCTTCACAATCTCTAGAGTTTTTGGGGGCCAGGTTCGACACAGTCTCGGGCTATGTGTTCCTACCCGAGCTAAGGCGGTGCAAGCTTCAGAATCGGGTCCGTCTGCTCCTGAGGATGCCCCGCCCGCGAGCTTGGGACATTGTCCAGCTGCTGGGATCGATGACAGCCACGATGGAAGTGGTACCCTGGGCGAGAGCGCACCTGAGACCTCTACAGTATTCCCTACTCCGGAGATTTGTCTCCTATTTCTCAGGATTACCAATGCAGACTTACTTGGCTCCCTGCGGCCCGACTCAGCATGGAGTGGTGGCTCTCGGACAGCATGCTGCGGCGAGGAATGCCGCTGACGCTCCCCGTTTGGTGCCTAGTGGTAACAGATGCCAGCCTGAAGGGCTGGGGCGCACACTGCAAGGGGAAGCATGCCCAGGGTCTATGGACACCCGAGGAGTCGGAGTGGTCCATCAACCGCCTAGAGTTGAAAGCGGTGTTTCAGGCGCTTCTGGCCTTTCAAGTGACCCTGGAAGGATTGGCTGTCAGAGTGATGTCGGACAACACGACAACGGTGGCCTATATAAATCGACAAGGTGGAACAAGGTGCACAGCACTAGCCGCGCAGGCCGAACTGATTTGCCACTGGGCCGAGCTGCATCTTCAGTGTCTGTTGGCAGCTCATATTGCAGGTCAGAGCAATGTGCAGGCCGATTATCTGAGCAGGCATCAGATCGATCCAGCAGAATGGAATCTGGCAGACGAAGTATTCCTGCAGATCTGTGCCAAATGGGGCAAGCCCGTGATGGATCTAATGGCGACAAGTGCCAATACCAAAGTCCCGTGCTTCTTCAGCAGACGGAGAGATCCTCGCTCGGCGGGGTTGGATGCCTTGGCTCAACCCTGGCCTCCGGGTCTACTTTATGTGTTTCCCCCATGGCCCTTGATAGGGCGCCTGCTCTTGCGGATTCGGCTGCATCCAGGAGAAGTGGTCCTCATCGCCCCGGATTGGCCAAGGAGACCTTGGTATGCAGACCTCCGACAGATGCTCCTGGAGGCTCCTCTGCCGTTACCTCTGGTACCGAACCTGTTGACTCAGGGACCGGTAGCCATGGAGGACGCCGGCCGCTTTGGTCTTACGGCATGGCTATTGAGAGGGCGCAATTGAGGGATAAAAGTTATTTCCACTCTCCTGCAAGCCCGCAAGCGGTCCACTTCCGTGGCTTATGCCAAGATTTGGTGCCTGTTTGAGTCTTGGTGTGCTTCCAGAGCCAATACTCCAATGCGGGCTCCTGTCTCGCCGATTCTGGACTTTTTGCAGGAAGGTGTACAAAAAGGCTTGGCCTATAATTCCCTGCGGGTGCAGGTGGCAGCGTTGGCCTCCCTTCGTGGTAAGGTGGAAGGCGTGTCTTTGGCTGCTCACCCAGATGTGGCACGGTTTCTTAGAGGGGTGCTTCGGCTCCGACCTACAGTGTGAGCACCCTGTCCAGCTTGGAACCTGGGGCTAGTTTTGAAAACCCTGCAGGCATCTCCTTTTGAGCCGCTTCGGCGAGCATCGGAGAAAGATTTGACACTGAAGGCCGTTTTTCTGGTGGCCATTACCTCGGCGAGACGGGTGTCAGAGGTCCAGGCGCTGTCCTGTAGAGACCCATTTCTGCAATTTTCAGAGTCCGGAGTCACGGTTCGGACCGTGCCTTCCTTTATGCCTAAGGTGGTTTCAGCCTTTCACCTAAACCAGCCTATTTTCTTGCCCTTTTTTTCAGAGGAAGAGTTTCCAGAATCTTTTGGGCAGCTGCACCTTTTGGATGTGCGCAGGACTCTGCTGCAGTATCTGCGAGTTACTAACTCTTTCAGGACTTCTGATCATCTGTTTGTTTTGCTATCTGGTTCTCGCAGAGGGTCTCCAGCGTCTAAAGCCACTATTGCCCGCTGGCTCAAAGAAACTATCTTTTCAGCTTATCTGCTGGCCGGCAGGGTTCCGCCTGTAGCCTTTAAGGCACATTCTACTAGAGCGATTTCTTCCTCTTGGGCTGAAACTGGAGCACTCTCTCTTCAAGAGATATGCAGTGCAGCAACATGGGCTTCTAAGCTCTCCTTTGCCCGACATTACAGGCTGGATGTGGCTGCCAGGAGGGATGCGCGTTTTGGTGCACAAGTGCTAGCGCATGGTGTGGCTTGTTCCCACCCTATCTAGGGATTGCTTTGTTACATCCCATACGTAATGGCTTCATCTGCTTGATGACAAGGAAGGGAAAATTAGGTTCTTACCTCAGTAATTTTCTTTCCTTTAGTCATAGCAAATGAAGCCATGAGCCCTCCCTGTATGATTGTCTGTATGCTGTGAATCTGTTTTTCAGGTTCTGTTCTAATTTCCTGAAGTTCCTTCCTTGGGAGAAAGTTGGAAAACAATCTTCAGGATTCATGTTCAGTTTAAATTTAGGAGGATGTGTTCATTCCCTCCAGTGTGTTGGGAGGATGTGTGATTCCCTCCAGGAGGCGCGTGTGTTCCCCTCCACTTATACAATAAGGAGGATGAGTTTATTCCCTCCAGGAGGATGTGCATTCCCTCCTTTATGAGTTCATGCCCTTGTGATGGGCCATCGTTCGCTGTGAGGAAAGCTGTTGTGATTCCCATTGCGGTTTGCCATACTGCTTTGGAAGCTTCAAATACTGAAGAGGCAGTGGAGCTAGCTGGCCAAGAGGGCACTGTGAAAGTTTGAGTGCTCTCTATCTCCCCTGCTGGTTGATGGACATAACCCATACGTAATGGCTTCATCTGCTATGACTAAAGGAAAGAAAATTACCAAGGTAAGAACCTAATTTTCCCATCCATGGCAGACTCTAAGGGTCAGATTCAGTAAATGGCACTATAGGCAGTTGGTAGCTAAGCTGCAGTGAATCCCGGGCCCTGCAAGATATTGCAAAAGCAGTGAATCCTGCCTGCCACTGCTGAGAAAGGTACTACAACTGCACCCTTAACAGCGCTGCTCCTGCTACAACAGGTCTGAGGCAACAATTCCCACATGCTGCCTGATGCTGACCCGGGGGCAGGACATGACAAAGAGGAGGCTTCTGGGTTAGCGGCAGGCGCCGTGTGGAAATTGCTGTCGCTGCCAGGGACGTGTTGAAGCAGAAGGAGAATTGGGGGGTAGGGTGGAGGAGGGAAGGAGAGATGCTGCAGGAGGAATGAGGGGTATAATTACTGGACATGGTTTGGAGGGGGGAGAAATACAGCTAAGGGGTGAAATCTTATATATGGGGGTTGAGGGGAGGGGGCCAGAAAGGGAGAAATGTTGGACATAGGTGTGGAGGGAAGGGAGAGGGGGAGAAATATTGGACATAATGTGTGGAGGGGGTGCAGTAGAGACTGGCGGGGTGGGGGGAGTGCCAGTACATGATGTCTACACTTCTATAGAGGCCTGCAGCCAGTCTGCCTCCATCTCTCTCACATCCCACCTGCCAGCAGCCCATCTGCCTCTCTATTTCTCTGTCTCACATCCCACCTGTCCCCACCCCTCCTACCTTCAGAAAGCTTGTAAATTTTGCTGTCTCGAGATTGGGAGCTGCAAGGTCAACGGGTTCTTCATGAACCTCAAGTTGCTCAACCTGTCTGAGAGCTCTGTGGCTCCATAGTGCAATTGGAATTCATGGGGGGGGGGGGGGATAGGGAGTAAGTTGATGCCAATGAGGATGAAGGGACTGAAGCGCAATGAAGGGCTGCTGGCTACTCTTATTGACAAGTAATGCCTTTCTGTTCATGTAAAAATTGATTTCTGTATCATGGATGAACATAAGAACATAAACGTTGCCAGACTAATATCTTCCAACAGTGGCCAACCCAGGTCATAAGTATGTAACAAGATCCAAAAACAGTAAAACAGATTTTATGCTGCTTATCCTACAAATAAGCAGTAGATTTCCCCATGTCCATCTTAATAATGCCTTATGGACTTTTTTTCAGGAAATTATCCAAACTTTTTTAATCCCTGCTAAGCTAACTTCTTTTACTACATTCTCTGGCAACAAATTCCAGAGTTTAATTACACGTTGAATAAAGAAATATTTTCTCTGGTTTGTTTTAAATTTACTACTTGTAGCTTCATTGCGTGCCCCCTAGTCCTAGTATTTTTGGAAAGGGTAAATAAATCATTCACGTCTACTCATTCCACTCCACTCAGTATTTTATAGACCTCTATCATATCTCTCCTGAGCCATCTTTTCTCCAAGCTGAAGAGCCCTAGCCGCTTTAGCCTTTCGTCATAGGGGAAGTCTTGCCGTCCCATTTATCATTTTCATTGCCCTTCTCTATACCTTTTCTAATTCCGCTATATCTTTTTTGAGATGCAGTGACCAGAACTGCACACAGTATTCGAGGTGCGGTCGTACCATGGCGCAATACATTAGCATTATAACATTTTCATTTTTATTTTCCATTCCTTTCCTAATAATTCCTAACATTCTATTTGCTTTCTTAGCTACTGCTGCACACTGAGCAAAGGGGTTCAATGTATCATCAACGATGATACCTAGATCCTTTTCCTGGGCCTTGACTCCTAATGTGAAACCTTGCATCATGTAGCTATAGTTTGGGTTCCTCTTTCCCACATGCATGACTTTGCACTTGCTCGCATTAAATGTCATCTGCCATCTGGATGCCCAGTCTCCCAGTCTTGTAAGGTCATCTTGCAGCTTTTCACAATCTTCTTGCTATTTATCAACTTTGAATAACCTTTGGCCTCTTCTACCAAACCGCGCTATTGATTCCCACTTGATAATGCCAATGAAGCCCATTCAAAGTGAGTGGGATTTGTCAGCATTGCAGCCCCAGGAATCGCTAGCATGGTTTGGTAAAAGATGCCCATTGTGTCTTCAGCAAATTTAATTGCCTCTCTAATTATTCCCATCTCTAGATTATTTATAAATATTTTGAAAAGCAGCAGTCTCAGCACAGACCACTGGAGAACCCCATTATCTACCCTTCTCCATTGAGAATTCTGATCATTTTACCCTACTCCCTGTTTTCTATCTTTTTATCAGTTCTTAATCCACAATAGGACACTATCTCCTATCCCTTGACTTTCTTATTTCCTCAGGAGTCGTTCATGAGGTACTTTGTCAAATGCCTTTTGAAAATCCAGATACAGAATATCAACTGGCTCACTTTTATCCTTATGTTTATTCACCCCTACAAAGAAATGTAGTAGATTGGTGAGGCAATAAATCCATTTTGGCTTTGGCTCATTAATCCATACTTATTTATATGCTCTGTGATTTTGTTCTTTATGATTCCCTTTTACAAAGCCACACTAGCAGCTGGTGGTGTGGTAATACTGACACAGCCCATTCACTTTAAATAGGCTGTGTCGGCATTGCCGTAGGGCAGCCTTTGTAAAAGGGGGCTTATAATAGTCTCTACCATTTTGCCTGGCACCGATGTGAGGCTCACTGGTCTGTAATTTCACAGATCACCTCTAGAACCCTTTAAAAAAATTGGTGTTACATTAGCCACCCTCCAAACTTCCAGTACCATGCTTGATTTAAAAGATAAATTACATATTACTAAAAATAACTCTGCAAGTTAATTTTCCAATTCTATTAGTACTCTGGAATGTATACCATCTGGTCCAAGTGAATACCAGTTGTGGCACTGATTTGTCTCCCACACCTACCTCAGTGAGGACCAAAGCAAAGAATCCATTTTATCTCTCCTCTATTGCTTTGTCTTCCCTTAGTGCCCCCTTACCAGTGGCGTTCCGAGGGGCGCTGACACCCGGGGTGGATCGCCGATGTGCCCCCCCCCCCCCACGTGCAGCATGACCCCCCCCTATTCCGGGGCAGAGGGAGCATGGAAACCAACGACGCTGACCGGCGCTCGGCACCCCCCCCCCCCCAGCGGCGTGCACCCGGGGCAGACCGCCCCCACCACCCCCCCCCCCCCTTGGTATGCCACTGCCCCTTACCCCTTGGTCATGAGGCATATTTTCAAAGCACTTAGACTTACAAAGTTCTATAGTAATCTATGGAACTTTATATGTCTAAATGCTTTGAAAATGTGCCCCATAGTAGTCCAACTGAGTCTTTTACCAGCTTCTTGCTTCTATAAAGTATTTACTATGTGTTTTTGCCTTCAACACAATCTTCTTTTAAAAGTCTCTCTTTGCCTTTCTTATCAGCGCTTTGCATTTGACTTGCCATTCCTTAAGCCTTTTCTTATTATTTTTACTCCTGGCAGAATTCTGTGCAACTGTGGAGCGCAGAATCTGCGCTCTCCCCATGTATGTCCACTCGCTGCTACCCAGCCTACCTGAGTACAGCATGCCTTGGTGGTCTAGTGGCCTCTTCGGGGGCAGGAAAGAACCCCACTCTTTCCTGCCCCTCTGCTGCTGCTCGCACTGGTGCTGTGCTTTTTGAAAATGGCCACTGAGACTTCAAGTGGAAATCACATGAGATTGTGATGAAGGCAAAAACATAGTAAAACCTTTTTTATGTATATTAGAAGCAAGTGGCCCCAGCACCATTACCTCCTGTACCAGACCATGTGCTCCACTAAGGACTATGTCTAGAATAGTTTTACTTCTTGTTGTTCCTTGAACTACTACTACTTATCACTTCTATAGCGCTACAAGGCATATGCAGTGCTGTACACCATACACAAAAAGGCAGTCCCTGCTCAAAGATCTTACAATCTAAATAAGACAGGTAAACAGACAGAACAACTAAGAGGTAGGGGATTAAAGAGGTGGGGTACGGGGCAAGTGATTAGAGGTTAGGAGTCAAAAGCAGTGTCAAAGAGGTGGGCTTTTAGCCTGGACTTGAAAACGGCCAAAGATGGGGCTAGACGTACAGGCTCGGGAAGTCTATTCCATGCGTGAGGTGCAGCGAGATAAAAGGAACAGAGTCTGGAGTTAGCAGTAGAAGAGAAGGGGACAGACAAGAGAGATTTATCTACAGAGTGGAGTATCCGGGGGGGGGGGGGGGGGGGCGTAGGGAGAGACAAGAATGGAGAAGTATTGGGGAACGGCAGAGTGAATGCACTTATATGTCAGTAAGAGAAGTTTGAATTGAATGCGAAAACAGATAGGGAGCCAGTGAAGTGACTTGAGGAGAGGACTAATGTGAGCCACTGGGCCGAGCTGCATCTTCAGTGTCTGTCGGCAGCTCATATTGCAGGTCAGAGCAATGTGCAGGCCGATTATCTGAGCAGGCATCAGATCGATCCAGCAGAATGGAATCTGGCAGACGAAGTATTCCTGCAGATCTGTGCCAAATGGGGCAAGCCCGTGATGGATCTAATGGCGACAAGTGCCAATACCAAAGTCCCGTGCTTCTTCAGCAGACGGAGAGATCCTCGCTCGGCGGGGTTGGATGCCTTGGCTCAACCCTGGCCTCCGGGTCTACTTTATGTGTTTCCCCCATGGCCCTTGATAGGGCGCCTGCTCTTGCGGATTCGGCTGCATCCAGGAGAAGTGGTCCTCATCGCCCCGGATTGGCCAAGGAGACCTTGGTATGCAGACCTCCGACAGATGCTCCTGGAGGCTCCTCTGCCGTTACCTCTGGTACCGAACCTGTTGACTCAGGGACCGGTAGCCATGGAGGACGCCGGCCGCTTTGGTCTTACGGCATGGCTATTGAGAGGGCGCAATTGAGGGATAAAAGTTATTTCCACTCTCCTGCAAGCCCGCAAGCGGTCCACTTCCGTGGCTTATGCCAAGATTTGGTGCCTGTTTGAGTCTTGGTGTGCTTCCAGAGCCAATACTCCAATGCGGGCTCCTGTCTCGCCGATTCTGGACTTTTTGCAGGAAGGTGTACAAAAAGGCTTGGCCTATAATTCCCTGTGGGTGCAGGTGGCAGCGTTGGCCTCCCTTCGTGGTAAGGTGGAAGGCGTGTCTTTGGCTGCTCACCCAGATGTGGCACGGTTTCTTAGAGGGGTGCTTCGGCTCCGACCTACAGTGTGAGCACCCTGTCCAGCTTGGAACCTGGGGCTAGTTTTGAAAACCCTGCAGGCATCTCCTTTTGAGCCGCTTCGGCGAGCATCGGAGAAAGATTTGACACTGAAGGCCGTTTTTCTGGTGGCCATTACCTCGGCGAGACGGGTGTCAGAGGTCCAGGCGCTGTCCTGTAGAGACCCATTTCTGCAATTTTCAGAGTCCGGAGTCACGGTTCGGACCGTGCCTTCCTTTATGCCTAAGGTGGTTTCAGCCTTTCACCTAAACCAGCCTATTTTCTTGCCCTTTTTTTCAGAGGAAGAGTTTCCAGAATCTTTTGGGCAGCTGCACCTTTTGGATGTGCGCAGGACTCTGCTGCAGTATCTGCGAGTTACTAACTCTTTCAGGACTTCTGATCATCTGTTTGTTTTGCTATCTGGTTCTCGCAGAGGGTCTCCAGCGTCTAAAGCCACTATTGCCCGCTGGCTCAAAGAAACTATCTTTTCAGCTTATCTGCTGGCCGGCAGGGTTCCGCCTGTAGCCTTTAAGGCACATTCTACTAGAGCGATTTCTTCCTCTTGGGCTGAAACTGGAGCACTCTCTCTTCAAGAGATATGCAGTGCAGCAACATGGGCTTCTAAGCTCTCCTTTGCCCGACATTACAGGCTGGATGTGGCTGCCAGGAGGGATGCGCGTTTTGGTGCACAAGTGCTAGCGCATGGTGTGGCTTGTTCCCACCCTATCTAGGGATTGCTTTGTTACATCCCATACGTAATGGCTTCATCTGCTTGATGACAAGGAAGGGAAAATTAGGTTCTTACCTCAGTAATTTTCTTTCCTTTAGTCATAGCAAATGAAGCCATGAGCCCTCCCTGTATGATTGTCTGTATGCTGTGAATCTGTTTTTCAGGTTCTGTTCTAATTTCCTGAAGTTCCTTCCTTGGGAGAAAGTTGGAAAACAATCTTCAGGATTCATGTTCAGTTTAAATTTAGGAGGATGTGTTCATTCCCTCCAGTGTGTTGGGAGGATGTGTGATTCCCTCCAGGAGGCGCGTGTGTTCCCCTCCACTTATACAATAAGGAGGATGAGTTTATTCCCTCCAGGAGGATGTGCATTCCCTCCTTTATGAGTTCATGCCCTTGTGATGGGCCATCGTTCGCTGTGAGGAAAGCTGTTGTGATTCCCATTGCGGTTTGCCATACTGCTTTGGAAGCTTCAAATACTGAAGAGGCAGTGGAGCTAGCTGGCCAAGAGGGCACTGTGAAAGTTTGAGTGCTCTCTATCTCCCCTGCTGGTTGATGGACATAACCCATACGTAATGGCTTCATCTGCTATGACTAAAGGAAAGAAAATTACCAAGGTAAGAACCTAATTTTCCCATCCATGGCAGACTCTAAGGGTCAGATTCAGTAAATGGCACTATAGGCAGTTGGTAGCTAAGCTGCAGTGAATCCCGGGCCCTGCAAGATATTGCAAAAGCAGTGAATCCTGCCTGCCACTGCTGAGAAAGGTACTACAACTGCACCCTTAACAGCGCTGCTCCTGCTACAACAGGTCTGAGGCAACAATTCCCACATGCTGCCTGATGCTGACCCGGGGGCAGGACATGACAAAGAGGAGGCTTCTGGGTTAGCGGCAGGCGCCGTGTGGAAATTGCTGTCGCTGCCAGGGACGTGTTGAAGCAGAAGGAGAATTGGGGGGTAGGGTGGAGGAGGGAAGGAGAGATGCTGCAGGAGGAATGAGGGGTATAATTACTGGACATGGTTTGGAGGGGGGAGAAATACAGCTAAGGGGTGAAATCTTATATATGGGGGTTGAGGGGAGGGGGCCAGAAAGGGAGAAATGTTGGACATAGGTGTGGAGGGAAGGGAGAGGGGGAGAAATATTGGACATAATGTGTGGAGGGGGTGCAGTAGAGACTGGCGGGGTGGGGGGAGTGCCAGTACATGATGTCTACACTTCTATAGAGGCCTGCAGCCAGTCTGCCTCCATCTCTCTCACATCCCACCTGCCAGCAGCCCATCTGCCTCTCTATTTCTCTGTCTCACATCCCACCTGTCCCCACCCCTCCTACCTTCAGAAAGCTTGTAAATTTTGCTGTCTCGAGATTGGGAGCTGCAAGGTCAACGGGTTCTTCATGAACCTCAAGTTGCTCAACCTGTCTGAGAGCTCTGTGGCTCCATAGTGCAATTGGAATTCATGGGGGGGGGGGGGATAGGGAGTAAGTTGATGCCAATGAGGATGAAGGGACTGAAGCGCAATGAAGGGCTGCTGGCTACTCTTATTGACAAGTAATGCCTTTCTGTTCATGTAAAAATTGATTTCTGTATCATGGATGAACATAAGAACATAAACGTTGCCAGACTAATATCTTCCAACAGTGGCCAACCCAGGTCATAAGTATGTAACAAGATCCAAAAACAGTAAAACAGATTTTATGCTGCTTATCCTACAAATAAGCAGTAGATTTCCCCATGTCCATCTTAATAATGCCTTATGGACTTTTTTTCAGGAAATTATCCAAACTTTTTTAATCCCTGCTAAGCTAACTTCTTTTACTACATTCTCTGGCAACAAATTCCAGAGTTTAATTACACGTTGAATAAAGAAATATTTTCTCTGGTTTGTTTTAAATTTACTACTTGTAGCTTCATTGCGTGCCCCCTAGTCCTAGTATTTTTGGAAAGGGTAAATAAATCATTCACGTCTACTCATTCCACTCCACTCAGTATTTTATAGACCTCTATCATATCTCTCCTGAGCCATCTTTTCTCCAAGCTGAAGAGCCCTAGCCGCTTTAGCCTTTCGTCATAGGGGAAGTCTTGCCGTCCCATTTATCATTTTCATTGCCCTTCTCTATACCTTTTCTAATTCCGCTATATCTTTTTTGAGATGCAGTGACCAGAACTGCACACAGTATTCGAGGTGCGGTCGTACCATGGCGCAATACATTAGCATTATAACATTTTCATTTTTATTTTCCATTCCTTTCCTAATAATTCCTAACATTCTATTTGCTTTCTTAGCTACTGCTGCACACTGAGCAAAGGGGTTCAATGTATCATCAACGATGATACCTAGATCCTTTTCCTGGGCCTTGACTCCTAATGTGAAACCTTGCATCATGTAGCTATAGTTTGGGTTCCTCTTTCCCACATGCATGACTTTGCACTTGCTCGCATTAAATGTCATCTGCCATCTGGATGCCCAGTCTCCCAGTCTTGTAAGGTCATCTTGCAGCTTTTCACAATCTTCTTGCTATTTATCAACTTTGAATAACCTTTGGCCTCTTCTACCAAACCGCGCTATTGATTCCCACTTGATAATGCCAATGAAGCCCATTCAAAGTGAGTGGGATTTGTCAGCATTGCAGCCCCAGGAATCGCTAGCATGGTTTGGTAAAAGATGCCTATTGTGTCTTCAGCAAATTTAATTGCCTCTCTAATTATTCCCATCTCTAGATTATTTATAAATATTTTGAAAAGCAGCAGTCTCAGCACAGACCACTGGAGAACCCCATTATCTACCCTTCTCCATTGAGAATTCTGATCATTTTACCCTACTCCCTGTTTTCTATCTTTTTATCAGTTCTTAATCCACAATAGGACACTATCTCCTATCCCTTGACTTTCTTATTTCCTCAGGAGTCGTTCATGAGGTACTTTGTCAAATGCCTTTTGAAAATCCAGATACAGAATATCAACTGGCTCACTTTTATCCTTATGTTTATTCACCCCTACAAAGAAATGTAGTAGATTGGTGAGGCAATAAATCCATTTTGGCTTTGGCTCATTAATCCATACTTATTTATATGCTCTGTGATTTTGTTCTTTATGATTCCCTTTTACAAAGCCACACTAGCAGCTGGTGGTGTGGTAATACTGACACAGCCCATTCACTTTAAATAGGCTGTGTCGGCATTGCCGTAGGGCAGCCTTTGTAAAAGGGGGCTTATAATAGTCTCTACCATTTTGCCTGGCACCGATGTGAGGCTCACTGGTCTGTAATTTCACAGATCACCTCTAGAACCCTTTAAAAAAATTGGTGTTACATTAGCCACCCTCCAAACTTCCAGTACCATGCTTGATTTAAAAGATAAATTACATATTACTAAAAATAACTCTGCAAGTTAATTTTCCAATTCTATTAGTACTCTGGAATGTATACCATCTGGTCCAAGTGAATACCAGTTGTGGCACTGATTTGTCTCCCACACCTACCTCAGTGAGGACCAAAGCAAAGAATCCATTTTATCTCTCCTCTATTGCTTTGTCTTCCCTTAGTGCCCCCTTACCAGTGGCGTTCCGAGGGGCGCTGACACCCGGGGTGGATCGCCGATGTGCCCCCCCCCCCCACGTGCAGCATGACCCCCCCCTATTCCGGGGCAGAGGGAGCATGGAAACCAACGACGCTGACCGGCGCTCGGCCCCCCCCCCCCCCCAGCGGCGTGCACCCGGGGCAGACCGCCCCCACCCCCCCCCCCCCCCCTTGGTATGCCACTGCCCCTTACCCCTTGGTCATGAGGCATATTTTCAAAGCACTTAGACTTACAAAGTTCTATAGTAATCTATGGAACTTTATATGTCTAAATGCTTTGAAAATGTGCCCCATAGTAGTCCAACTGAGTCTTTTACCAGCTTCTTGCTTCTATAAAGTATTTACTATGTGTTTTTGCCTTCAACACAATCTTCTTTTAAAAGTCTCTCTTTGCCTTTCTTATCAGCGCTTTGCATTTGACTTGCCATTCCTTAAGCCTTTTCTTATTATTTTTACTCCTGGCAGAATTCTGTGCAACTGTGGAGCGCAGAATCTGCGCTCTCCCCATGTATGTCCACTCGCTGCTACCCAGCCTACCTGAGTACAGCATGCCTTGGTGGTCTAGTGGCCTCTTCGGGGGCAGGAAAGAACCCCACTCTTTCCTGCCCCTCTGCTGCTGCTCGCACTGGTGCTGTGCTTTTTGAAAATGGCCACTGAGACTTCAAGTGGAAATCACATGAGATTGTGATGAAGGCAAAAACATAGTAAAACCTTTTTTATGTATATTAGAAGCAAGTGGCCCCAGCACCATTACCTCCTGTACCAGACCATGTGCTCCACTAAGGACTATGTCTAGAATAGTTTTACTTCTTGTTGTTCCTTGAACTACTACTACTTATCACTTCTATAGCGCTACAAGGCATATGCAGTGCTGTACACCATACACAAAAAGGCAGTCCCTGCTCAAAGAGCTTACAATCTAAATAAGACAGGTAAACAGACAGAACAACTAAGAGGTAGGGGATTAAAGAGGTGGGGTACGGGGCAAGTGATTAGAGGTTAGGAGTCAAAAGCAGTGTCAAAGAGGTGGGCTTTTAGCCTGGACTTGAAAACGGCCAAAGATGGGGCTAGACGTACAGGCTCGGGAAGTCTATTCCATGCGTGAGGTGCAGCGAGATAAAAGGAACAGAGTCTGGAGTTAGCAGTAGAAGAGAAGGGGACAGACAAGAGAGATTTATCTACAGAGTGGAGTATCCGGGGGGGGGGGGGGGGCGTAGGGAGAGACAAGAATGGAGAAGTATTGGGGAACGGCAGAGTGAATGCACTTATATGTCAGTAAGAGAAGTTTGAATTGAATGCGAAAACAGATAGGGAGCCAGTGAAGTGACTTGAGGAGAGGACTAATGTGAGCATAGCGACTTTGGCGGAAAATGAGTCGCGCAGCAGAGTTTTGGACTGATTGAAGAGGAGAGAGATGGCAAAGTGGGAGGCCAGTGAGAAGCAGGTTGCAGTAATCTAGGCGAGAGGTAATAAGAGTGTGGATAAGGGTTCTGGTAGAGTGCTCAGAGATGAAGGGACGGATTTTGCTGATGTTATAGAGAAAGAAACGACAGGTTTTGGCAATCTGCTAAATGTGAGCAGAGAAGGAGAGAGAGGAGTCGAAGATGTCCCCAAGGTTATGAGCTGATGAGTCTGGGAGAATGAGAGTGCTATCCACAGAAATAGAGAAAGGGGGGAGAGGAGAGGTGGGTTTAGGGGGAAAGATGAGAAGCTCGGTTTTGGCCATGTTAAGTTTCAGATGACGTTGAGACATCCAGGCAGTGATATCAGATAGGCAGGCTGAAACCTTGGTCTGGATGCTGGTTGAGATTTCAGGGGTAGAGAGGGAGATCTGGGAGTCGTCAGCGTAGAGATGGTATTGAAAACTGTGGGATGATATCAGAGAGCCAAGGAAAGAAGTGTAGATGGAGAACAGGAGAGGACCGAGAACAGAACCTTGAGGTACACCGATTGGTAATGGGATAGAAGTGGAAGAGGATCCACCAAGAGTGTACACTAAATGTGCAAAGCGAGAGGTAGGAGGAGAACCAGGAAAGAACAGAGCCCTGGAATCCAAGTGAAGACAGCATATCAAGGAGTAGGCTGTGATCAACAGTGTCAAAAGCGGCGGATAGATGGAGAAGGATGAGGATAGAATAGAGACCTTTGGATTTGGCCAGGAATAGGTCGTTTGAAACTTTTGTAAGTGCAGTTTCAGTTGAATGAAGAGAGCGAAAGCCAAATTGGAGTGGGTCAAGAACAGCATGAGATGAAAGAAAGTCAAGACAGCAGCGGTGAGTATCTTGGAGAGGAAGGGGAGGAGGGAGGAGGGAGATGGGTCAATAGTTGGAAGGACAGGTAGGGTCAAGTGAAGGCTTTTTAAGGAGTTGTGTGACCACAGCATGTTTGAAGGTATCAGGAACAGTCACAGTGGAAAGTGAAAGATTGAGGATATGACGGATAAAAGGGGTGAGAGTAGGACAGATGGTGTTAAGAAGGTGGGTAGGAATGGGATCAGAGGAACAGGTAGTTCATTTTGAGGAGGAGAGAAGATGAGTTGTTTCTTCATCAGTGATGTCGGGAAAGGAGGAAAAGGATGGGGGGGGGGGCTGGGGAGATAGGGGAACGGACAAGGGGAGGGAGAGGTGGGGTGGCTTGGATGAGAATTCAAGGTTTATCTTCTGAACCTTGTCGTGGAAGAACTCAGCTAGGGTCTGAGGAGATAGTGAGGGGGGAGTTGGAGAAGGAGGCACCTTGAGGAGAGGATTCAGTGTGGCAAAGAGAAGTCGAGGGTTTGAGCCGAGAGAATTAGTCAGTTGGATGTAATAGTCCTGTTTGGCAAGCAAAAGAGCAGATTGGAAGGAAGTCAGCATGAACTTGAAGTGTATAAAGTCAGCTAGGGCATGAGATTTCAGCCAGAAGTATTCGGCGGAGCGGGCACAGGAACGTAGGTAGCGGATATTAGAGGTTAGCCAAGGCTGGGGTTTGGTATGCCTTATAGGACGGGGCAAGAGAGGTGCAAGAGTGTTTAAAGCAGAGGATATGATAGTATTGTAGGAAGAGAAGGCTTCATTGACAGATTTAGATGGTGCAGTGGTAAAGAAGAGGTTCGAGACACTGGAGGATAGGGTAATAGGGTCAATGGCCTGGGGATTCCTAGATAAATTGGTTAAGATTGGATGGGATTGGGCAGGAGGAAGTTTAAGTGTGAAGGTTATTAGATGATGGTCAGAGAGGGGAAGATCTGAGGCAAAGAAATTGGAGGGAGAGCAGTTATAGGAGAATATAAGATCAAGGCAGTGACCATTTTGGCGAGTAGGGGAAGTGGAACATAGTTGGAGATTGAAGGAGGATGTTAAGGCGAGGAACTGGGAGACATAAGAGTTGGAGGGATTATTAGCATGAATGTTAAGGTCGCCAAGGATGAGGGAGGGGGAAGAAGGATCATGAAAGAAGGAAAGCCAAGCGTCAAAGTCGCTGAGAAAGGATGAAAGGGACTTATCAGGGGGACGATAAATAACTACTGTTCAAAGGGGCAAAGGAGTGAATAGGCGGACGGAGTGGACTTCAAAGGAAGAAAAGCATAGTGACTGAGGTGGCAGAAGAGATGAAATTTGGAAGAAGGTGAGAGTAATAGTCCAATACCACCACCGCAGCCAGTAGGGTGAGGAGTATGGGAGAAGAGATAGCCACCATGGCAGAGGGCTGCGACTGAAGCAGAGTCTTCAGGGCAGAGCCAAGTTTCTGTTAAGGCAAGCAGATGGAGGCTGCGAGAGATAAAAAGGTCATGGATATAAGAAAGTTTGTTGCAGATGGAGCGGGCATTCCATAGGGCGCATGAGAAGGGCAGGGGGGGGGGGGGGGAGGAGAGGAATAGAGATGAGATTGGAAAGGTCACGGTGCAACCTGCACAAATAGGATGAGGGTTGGTGAGGGGGACCAGGATTGGGATTGATGTCACCAGCAGAAAGAAGAAGAAGGAGTAAGAGAGTACAGAGGAGAGTAGGAGAGGAGTAGCGATGAAGGCGACGAAGGCGAGATGGACTCAGATAGAAAGGGGAAGGTACAATGGAAGGGATGAAATGTTGAAGGCAGAAAGCAAGGAGGGAGGAAGAGGACAAGAGAGATGGTGAGGTAATGTAATTAACGAAGGGGAAATGTATAAGTGTAGTGCACAGAGGCTTCGGGTGGAGGAGTAGATTGGTGCGTAGGAGTGGATTGGGAAGGGACAGTACTAGGAGGAGAATGTGAAATGGAGCCATATGTAGTGGCTCAGGCAGTCCAGGCGCTAGGCAATAGTCACAAATAAAGGTGAGGCAGTGGGCAGGAGCTGAGGCTGAAGGCTGGAACAAAGGAGCAGTGGTTGCAGGACTGGAGTTTAAGCTGCAGGCTGGAGCAGGGGATGCAGGCTGGGGCAGATGATGCAGGCTGGAGCAGGGGATGCAGGCTGGGGCAGAGAGTGCAGGCAGGAGCAGATGATGCAGGCTGGAACAGTGGAGTAAAGGTTGCAGGACTGGGGTTGAAATCCAGGCAGGAGCAGAGGACGCAGGCTGGAACAGTGGAGTAGACGTTGCAGGACTGGGGTTGAAATGCAGGCAAGAGCAGAGGATGCAGGCTGGAACAGTGGAGTAGAGGTTGCAGGACTGGGGTTGAAATGCAGGCAGGAGCAGAGGATGCAGGCTGGAACAGTGGAGTAGAGGTTGCAGGACTGGGGTTGAAATGGTTGAACCAGCTGCTCCATAAAGAACTCCTTGATTTCATCAAGGAATTTAACTCTCTAGCATGTCCTGATGTTACATTTAACCAGTCAATATCAGGATAATTGAAATCACCCATTATTATTTTGTTGCCCAGTTTGTTAGCCTCCCTAATTTCTGCTAACATTTCTGTATCTGTCTGGCCAGGTGAACAGTAGTACACTCCTATCACTAGCTTTTTCCCCTTTACACATGGAATTTCTATTCATAGGGATTCCAAGATGTTTTGTGTCCTGCAGAATTTTTAATCTATTAGATTCAAGGTCCTCCCTAACTTATAATGCAACCCCTCCACCAATTCGATCCACCCTATCACTGCGATATAATGTGTATCCTGGTATGATAGTGTCCTATTGTTTATCTTCCTTCCACCAGGTCTCAGAGGTGCATATTATATTTTCATTTAATGCAATATATTTTAACTTTCACATCTTATTCTTTTTTTATTAAATATTTTTATTTTTGGATTTTTACAAAATAGTACATCAAATAGCCAAATTAATATTATCTCCAATGATAGATATCCCCTCCAACACCCCCTTCCCCCTGCTAACCTCCCCACATTAAAGCATTATTTCTTAATATTTCAATTACATAACAGCATAGAAGGGCCAGGCCCAGAAGACCATTGTGCAAACGTGTCCCAAATGCAATGATAAGGTAGTAAATTACCAGACCGCAAGGCTGTTAATTTACACATCAAGTTGATATAGTCCAGCTTGCGGAAAACCTGTCCAAGGCCTGGTAGAGACAATTGTTTCAAAGCAGCAGCAATAGTCAGTTTGCTGGCTACAAATACATAATATATATATTACTGGGGATAAATATTTAAGCTAGAAGAACAGATCCCAAAACTATATCACAAAAAACGTTCTTCCTTTAAAATATTTAATTTCTTTTATTACAATACATATATCATATAAAACAACTTATGCTATGCAAGTTCCGGAACTCGCCCAGTCACACCCTTCACTTCACCCCCCATACACATTAACCTTGTGTGGACACATTTCTATATATCCACAAACTGTGTACATGCTCCCCAATTGTTGTTTCTTCAATTTCAAATCTTCCACTTGTGTCTTAGATATTGTCCTTAAAGGTTCAAATTATAGTCCTTGTAAATCATGAAAATCTTCTAAATCACATCAACTTGTTTGATGTGATTTAGAAGATTTTCATGATTTACAAGGACTATAATTTGAACCTTTAAGGACAATATCTAAGACACAAGTGGAAGATTTGAAATTGAAGAAACAACAATTGGGGAGCATGTACACAGTTTGTGGATATATAGAAATGTGTCCACACAAGGTTTATGTGAATGGGGGGTGAAGTGAAGGGTGTGACTGGGCGAGTTCCGGAACTTGCATAGCATAAGTTGTTTTATATGATATATGTATTGTAATAAAAGAAATTAAATATTTTAAAGGAAGAACGTTTTTTGTGATACAAATAAATAAGCCACCAATTGATGTGTAATGGACTTCACCTCCCGTGGTCTGTCATGTAGAAGGCAATGTACCATTTTCAAAGGATACTGAATCTTTGTCAAGGACAACACAAATTTTAATTTTCCAGTCCAGAATTCTAGAGCACGTGGACAAGACCACCAAATATGAAACATGTCACCCTCTAGCCCACAATTACGCCAGCACAGTGCTGAATTTGTAGAAAACATTTTGGAAATACGTTTAGGGGTATAGTACCAGCAATATAAAATTTTATGACTGTTTTCCATCAGACTACTAGATATCGACACTTTAAGCAAAGATTTAAAGATACATTCCCATTGCTCATATTCAAAGGATGTACCCAGTGCAGTTTCCCATTTTGACAAATAGTATGTGACAGGGTTATGAGAGGTTAACAAGGCCCTATACAAGCGATAGACACATCCCTTACTTGCTCCATGCATCATTGCACACTCCAAGGACGACTCAGTTAAACTCAACTCCCCCTTAGCTCGTCAAAGAATATAATCCCGCACCTGTTGATACTGAAATGCATGAGAAGCTGGAAGTCCAAACTCCTCTTGAAGGTCTTGAAAGGCTACAAACTCTCCCTCCTCCCATATCTGTCCCATTGTACATAGGCCCTGCTTCTCCCAAAAATGGAAGCAGGGATCTATAGCCCCCAGGGTGAACTTCTCAGCAAAGCGAAGATACATGTGCAAAAAATACTTTCACCCCGAGAAATACTTCTTTCGGACCGTAATCCAAGTCAACAGAGGCCAACGAAGGAGAGGTGGGGCCCTACTAGCTGCCACATTTAAAAGCTGATCTGGCATCCACGGGATGGCTCTCAATGGATAAGGGGTTAGCCAGGATTGCTCAAGGGATTGCCAAATTTTTTTCAAGCCGTGAAGCCACTCAGCTAGAATGCAGAGATGTAATGCCTGATAATAAGTTACAAAAGAAGGAACACCCATTCCCCCTTGCTCACGTTTCTGGAACATCACCTCCGCCCGCACTCGAGGAGGTCTCCTTTTCCAAATATAGGAGAAGATCCTGCGGCGCAAGCCCCGAAAAAAAACTGACCCAGCAAAGAGATAGGGAGAGCCATGAACATATAAAGTAGTTTGGGAAGTAGTATCATCTTGACCGCATTGACACGACCCATCCAGGACAGCGTTAAACCCTCCCACCTATCTAATTCAGAAAAGAGCTCCCGCAGTTTTCCCGGAAAATTTGCATCATATAAATCAGAAGATATTCGCGTCAAATACACTCCTAGATATTTAACAGAATGTGCCGCCCAACGGAAAGGATATTTCAGTTTCAGTTCTTCTACCAGATCTGTAGGTAAATTGATATTTAAAGCTTCCGACTTTTCCAGGTTAATTCTAAACCCAGACAATTGTTCATATTGTTGTAGCATAGACAAGAGCGCGGGAAAAGAGATTTCTGGATTAGTTAAAGTCAATAGGATATCAGCAGCAAATAATAAGGCTCTGGTTTCCAACCCCTCAACATTAACTCCTCTAATGTCCGGATGTTCTCGGATATAGCAGGCCAAGGGCTCTACCACTAAAGTAAAAAACAAAGGTGACACTATGGAACTTTGGAAGGCTAAGTGCTTTGAAAATATGCCTCAAAGTACAGCCCTGTCTAGTGCCCCTATGCAAAAAAAATAAGTCCGAACTCTGTCCATTAACCTTAACTGAGGCACAGGGAAATTTATAAAGAAGATGTAACCAAGAGAGAAAGTGACCCCCAATACCCACCTTATCTAACACTGCAAACATAAAAGGCCAGTGCACTCTGTCAAACGCTTTTTCAGCATCTAAGGAAAGCAAACCTAAGAGAGCATCGACAGATTTGGTATAATCGATAGGGTGGAGCACCCATCTTATATTATCAAAAGCTTGGCAATCACTAATAAATCCTGCCTGGTCCTCATGGATCAAAGACTGAAGATAACGCTGCAACTGGGTAGCCAGTACCTGCAACCGGGTAGCCAGTACCTTAGTAAAGATTTTATAATCAACTCCCAACAATGAAATAGGTCGGTAAGACCCACATTTCAATGGGTCCTTGCCCGGCTTCAGGATCACTGAGATAGTTGCTCTATTCAATGTTTTAGGAATCGGTTGACCCTCACTAAAGGAATTAAATAGACGCAGTAATAGTGGGCTCAAGAGCTTAGCAAAGATCTTATAAAACTTATTAGAAAAAACATCCAGCCCCGGGTTTTTGCCCAGAGACAGAGTGTGAATTGCCTGAAGAATCTCATCCAATTCAATGGGTCGAGATAATTGATGCTGAGCACTAACTGGTAATACAGGTAGCGTAACTCGATCCAAGAACCCAACAATATCCTCGTCTAAAGGATCTATGTCAAGAATAGAGAGTTTCATAGAATTGCTGGAATAAGCTCCGTAACTGCCCTTGCTCTGAGGTTATACCTCAGAATTCCTAAGGCTAGAGTCATGATTTCGCAAAGGCTGTTTTTTTAAGTTTGTGAGCCAGTAATTTACTAGATTTGTTACCAAACTCAAAGTGGCTCTGACGTACCTGTTGTAATTGCTCCGCAATATCGGCTAACTGTAATTCATGCAGCTCATGGCATAACTTATTCAATCTTTCTAGCAATACTGATGAATGTTGCGGGGCTCGTTGCTGGAGTGACCTCTCAACTGCAATATATCTTCCGATTTCCATCGTTCCCTGCGTATATGGGCTCTCAAAGCTATAAGATGGCCACGCAGTACTGCCTTCAACCCATCCCATACGACTCCCAATGAGACCTCTCCATTATCATTAAACTGGATGTATTCTTTAATATGGTTCTCCATTTGAAAAACATATGACATGTCTGATAGAATAGAGTCGTCAAGACACCATTCAGGTCTGGCTCTCTCCATTGACGGAAGATTCAGTTTAAGAATTACAGGACTGTGATCTGACTAAGTACGGCCAACAATCTGATGTTCCAGAATCACATGAGCAAAACCCACATCCCCCACCCAAAGGTCAATACGCGAAAATGATTGCTGCACTTGTGAAAAGCAAGTATATTCTCGAGCTACTAGATTGGCTTGCTGCCAAAAATCTGATAGCTGCCATCATGCCAGAAATGCCCGAAACAGCTCACGGTCACATTGTGCATAAACCACCTTCTTAGTAGAGTTATCTAAATAAGGGTTAAGAGTCATATTAAAGTCTCTCCCAATTAATAAAAGACCTACTTTATGCTTTAGTAGCATCTGATATAACCAGGAAAAAAATTCTCTATGGTCAGAATTAGGTCCATACACATTTAGCAGATCACGCAAAAAAATAACTAACCGAAACCTTCCCTCTGGATCCCTAATGACTTTATTCACTGTCCAAGGACGGGAATCATTAAGAATGATGAGAACTCCTGTAGTTTTAGTATCATCCTTGTTAGAAGCAAAGTATTGATATGGATATTTACGGTGTCTACAATAAAGTTCATGGGCTGGCTTTAAATGCGTTTCTTGTATAAACGCAATATCTATTTTCAAGCGTGTCAGTTCTCTAAATAATAACTGCTGCTTCATAGATATGTTGAGGCCCCGAACATTAAGCAAACCCAATGTTATGTCAGACATCTGTATTTGATCTGAAATAAAAATAAAAAGTAAGTTAAGATTCACATTGTCATCATGAGCAGCACTCCGCTTCCAGGTCTGTCACCCATTAGGACACTAGTTTTACATTGCACTCTTTCAAGATTCTGGACACCCCTATGCCCCACCCACATCCCCAACATTAAGATCCTCTCGTAAAGATATCAGAGAGGTGTCCAATAAGGACTCCTCCCTCTCCTTCTCTGCGCACATCCAACAGACTGCCAAGACCTGTCGCTTCTTCCTCTTCAACATCAGCAACATTCGCCCTTTCCTCTCCGAGCACACCACACGAACTCTCGTCCACGCTCTCATTACCTCTCGTCTTGACTGCTGCAACTTACTCCTCACCGGCCTCCCACTTAGCCATCTATCCCCCCCTTAAATCTGTTCAGAATGCTGCCGCACGTCTTATATTCCTCAAGTCACTTCACTGGCTTCCGATCAGATACCGCATACAATTCAAGCTTCTACTCCTTACCTACAAATGCACCCGGTCTGCAGCTCCTCACTACCTCTCTACCCTCATCTCCCCCTATGTTCCCGCCCGTAACCTCCGCTCACAGGACAAATACCTCCTTTCAGTACCCTTCTCCACCACTGCCAACTCCAGGCTCCGCTCATTCTGCCTTGCCTCACCCTATTCCTGGAACAATCTTCCTCAACCCTTACACCAAGCCCCCTCCCTACCCATCTTCAAATCTCTGCTTAAAACTCACCTCTTCAATGCTGCCTTCGGCACCTAACCTTTCGAGAAATATAGTATGCCCTATCAGATTGACTCTACACTTGTCTATTAGATTGTACACCTGTCTTTTAGATTGTAAGTTCCTTGAGCAGGGACTGTCCTTCCATGTTAAATTGTACAGCGCTGCGTAACCCTAGTAGCGCTTTAGAAATGTTGAGTAGTAGTAGTAGTAGAAGTTGAAGCACTCTCCCCACTCCCCTATGGCTCAGCCTTGGCTAAACTAGCAGAAATGAAACCATGCTATTACTAACCAACCATTAACAATACACATTATCTTTTTTTTTTTAATTATTTATTTATAATTTCAACATTAATTTACAAGCATTACATCTTGTTACGGAAATACAGAGCAGAAACAATAAACATTAGGAATTTACCTACTCTTAACATTTAGAGATAAGTAAAAGGAGGAAAAATATAGCTCTTTCTTAGACCACCTACTAATAAGAAATAGGGGGCGTTAAGTAACACTGGTAGAAAATATTATAAATACAAGAAAATATTATAAACAAAAGTGGCCTGGGACACTTCACTTAAATTTTTTTTCTCAATCTTGATCTTTCTTATATTCAGGGACTATTTGGTCACTTTCTTCATTTCAAGAAAAACTTTCAACTGTTCCAGTTCAAAGAAGACATATTTCTTATCTAAATAATTAACCAAACATTTACAAGGATAAGACAAAATAAATCTTGCCCCCAACAATCGTGTCTCTTCTCTAAGAGCCAAAAATGCTTTTCTTCTATCTTGTGTGGTTTTCACCACATCCGGGTAGATCCATATCCTATCTCCGAGGAAAAGTTTTGTTGAATTTTTAAAGAACATTTTTAAAATGGAGTTCAAATCCTGTTCAAAAACCAACGATACAAGTAATGTTCTCCTTTGGAAAGTCTCGGTTACAGAATGTTCTAGAAGAGCTGTTAAATCTTGCAGTCCCTGTAATTCCTTCAATTTCTCCCCACACTTTAGATCAGGTAAATAATAAATTTTGTTAACTGGGGGAATTAAATCCGGGGAGTATTGAAGGTTTTCCGTCAGATATTTTTTAAACATAGCCAGCGCGTTTATTTCAGAGGAAACAGGAAAATTCAAAAATCGTAAGTTCAAACGCCTGTTATAATTTTCAAACTGCTCTATCTTTCGGTGTACCATCAGTTTATCTTTTACCAACAAATCGGTTTTTACTTTTAGAGTAGACAATTCCTGTTGAACAGCACCATTAATTTTTTCTGAGTCTTTTTTAAAAGTCTCTAGTGCAGATGTTAAAGAATCCAATTTACTCACGATTGGAGCAACGGTAATGGTCAACGTCTGTATAGCCTTCCAAATAGAATCCAAAGTAACCGCCTCAGGAACTTTTAGTTCAACTTTGTGTAACTCTCCCAGTGTCTCAGCCTGGGCTCCAGCAACAAGGTCTCCTCTCACGCCATCTCCGGACGCCTCCAGAAAATCTAGCCCACTTCTGAGAGCTGCTGGGCAAGGCGGAGGATTGATCTCTGGTGAGGATAATGATGTTTCTACTCCCTGTAGAAAAGACGATCCACCAACGTCTCCTACCGCGGGAGTTTGACTCGAACCAGTCTGCCGTGGAGTGCTGGTAGTATATCTGTCTAGCGTCATCTGAAATAGAGGAGTTTCCGGGTTTGTCGCCAGTAAGCCCTTTACTGCTCCTTTCCGCTTAGTGTGCGGCATGTTTAAAGAGTACAAACAGTTTCTTTACTCATAGGAGTACCAAAAACTTAGCCACCAGGGAAAGATTCAGAGACGCTGCAGAGCTTCCACCAGCTCAACCGCCATCTTGACACGCCCCCCCAACAATACACATTATTTATAGCAAATCAGTGTAGAGCAGAACAAGATTTTCAAACATACAATTTAACCTCCATATTAAACAACTCAGGCCATAGGAGCCAACTTTTCCAAATTATTGGGGGTGCTAAGCCCAATGGAAATAACCCCTCCCTGGACACATACAAGGAATTTTCTCAATATTGGGGGTGCTCAAGCACCCACAGAGTCAGCTCCAGTGACTCAGGCTTGATCAAATAGGCTGTCCATCTCTGCAGACGTTTATGCCCCTTCCCCACACGCTGCCACTGTGGGCGTGCAGGCAAAGAGGCCGCCCTGAAATTACTCTGGGCCGCAGGAGTCTCCATTTGATTTTCTTCAGGCAGTACCACTCGCGCCTCTTCTATGGATTTAATCTGATGTAGATGACCGTCTTTATAAAAATCTAGGGCAAACGGGTGTCACCATTTGTATTTGACTCCTAGCTCTCGCAATTTCAAAATAACTGGTTTCAACTCAGCTCTGCGCTTAAGGGTGGCCGCAGCCAAATCTTGATAGATTTCAATGCGGTAGGAATCCTACTTAAAATTCTGAGCCTTCTGCGCTGCCTGCACTACCTGCTCTTTAAGTTTGAAGTCCTGAAAGCAGGCAATTTTATCTTTGGAGAGATTTCCTCGTGCGGGGCCAAGAGCTCTGTGTGCACACTTCAGCCGAATCGCTGCCGGATCAATAGCCATTCCTACCTCTTTTAACAGCAAGCTGGCAATTTGCTGTACCACACTTTCGCAATCTTGATAGGTCGGCACCTCAGGCAGCCCTCTGAATCGTAAATTACTTTGGCAGCTCCGATTCTCAAGATCTTCTAGTTTTTCATTAAGTATCTGATAGTTCGTCTGCGAGTCATTGAACCTCTGATCCATCAAACTCATTATCTCCATGTGCTCGTCTGTCCGCCCTTCTACGTCTTCCATCCGCGTTCCCAGATCTTGAATCTCACCACGTAGATCTGCTCCGAGAGCCGCTAGATCTGAACGAACTGCTTTAAGATCGACTTTGATCTCTTGTAACCTCTCTTTAAGTTCAGGGAATAATGTTGTTTCCGGGATCACTGGATCACCTGTTGATGAAAACATATCCCTCGGTGAGGATCACCCTGATTGTTGAGACACTTGTGGGCCTCCACCATCGGGCTCTCCAAGCGGTCTACCATGGCGCCTGAAAATCCATATTGGGATAAATCCATCTGCCGATTCATCTTCAAAGACAGGGTGTCCAAGAAGCCCAATGTGCCAATCACTATCTCCTCGATTGCACCTCGGATAGCCAAATTCATTAGTATATTAAGGCACTTTTGCCAAAAGGGGAGCGGGAGCTCATAAGTACATAAGTACATAAGTACATAAGTAGTGCCATACTGGGAAAGACCAAAGGTCCATCTAGCCCAGCATCCTGTCACCGACAGTGGCCAATCCAGGTCAAGGGCACCTGGCACGCTCCCCAAACGTAAAAACATTCCAGACAAGTTATACCTAAAAATGCGGAATTTTTCCAAGTCCATTTAATAGCGGTCTATGGACTTGTCCTTTAGGAATCTATCTAACCCCTTTTTAAACTCCGTCAAGCTAACCGCCCGTACCACGTTCTCCGGAGTCTAATTACACGTTGGGTGAAGAAAAATTTTCTCCGATTCGTTTTAAATTTACCACACTGTAGCTTCAACTCATGCCCTCTAGTCCTAGTATTTTTGGATAGCGTGAACAGTCGCTTCACATCCACCCGATCCATTCAGGCACCCATCTCCCTTGATGACATCACTTCCTCCACATCTTATTTCTAAGGATTCTGGCATTTGCATACACACATTTCAAACTGTATTATATTGTGCAGCTTATATTCCACCTTTAACCTTAAGGATGAAAGGCAGATTACAAAAAAAAGGAAACTTCACATATGAAGGGACTTAAACAATCTTCCTTATTAAATATCAAATAGATTTTGCACTTGTTGATTTAAAAATAGATGTTTTTAGTGCCCTTTAAAATGAAGATAAGATGAAATCTGATGAATCTGGTAAGGAATATTATTCAAATATAAGTTTACAACGCATTATTGTCAAAGCACCTCAGATAAAAAGACTCTTCGACAATAAAGTCTTGTAAATTTATTTTTAGCTGCTGGATGTTTGGGTCATACCCCTACTGTTTTGCTTTTTATTCCCTATGTAGGGTTTTTTTTCTTGTATATCTCTGGACAAAGAATATTATTCTAAATATTGACACTTTGATATACAAAGATCTTTCCACATTGACTTTTGACTTATCTTTTTCACTGATAGAAAATCAATAGAAGTTCAATTTCTGTTCACTTCTCAAAATAAAGTCTAAATTGAGGTTTGCTTGTTCCTATTAGCTGTGTTTTATGCTGATACTTTAGTAAATGTAAAATAGCCCCCTTAAATGCAAGCCAATGGAACTGAGATTTTATATGCTAAGAAAAACTATTCTATAAACTCCTTTGCTAAATGAGCAGAGTAACTTAAAATAAAGTCCCTGAAGGTAACCTATTTAATTCTACCTTTCTCCAAGTTTAAAAACAATTTCCCAGCAAATCCTTACCGGTACAGATCTCTCCCTCTCTGGAATTCCTCTCATAGCACCTCTTCTGGACTGAGGGGAACTCAGCCCTGCCTTACTTTGTGCTTCCATGGTCATTCACACTTCATTCAGTGTGCCAGTAGGGCCCTTTGAACTTTTTTCTTTAATCAGCCACTGTAGTATGATTAACAAATAATTGAAAACAGTGTTTATCTTGCTACCCAAAAGGAAAACTGTTGTAAAAGATTCTCTGTAAAGGTTACTTTCTCTAGCATATAATATTTTATTTATTTAATTATTTATGCATTCTTGTATCCAACTATTATCCAAAAACAAATTTCAGTTCAAAGTGGCTTACAATTTACATTTTGGTGGACTTACAATAGTGTTGTGCAATGTGGAGAGGGCATCTTTAGTTCATATGGTTATTCATAGAGTTTTTGAGGAGGTAGATGTGAAGAGAAGGTAGTAGTAGCTTTTGTGTTCAGTTGTAGAGTTTTGGTGACGTTTATTCATATAGTTTTTGAAGGGTAGATTTGAAAGGAAGGTGATGATAGCTTTGTGTTTAGCTGTAGAATTTTTTGAAGAGGTAGGTTTTCATTTCTTTTCTGAATTGGAGGAGATTTGTGATGCTTCTTATGGTTTTTGGTATCGAGTACCACAATTTGGAACCCTGATAGCTAAATCCTGCTGTGTAGATAGTTTTGTAGATGGTGTTTTTGCAGTTGGATAGATATAGGAGTAGGTAGTTTCTGTTATCTAGGCTGACATTTCTTGAGGATAGTTCAATCATGTTAGACATATGTTTGGGTGCCATTCCCAATAGTATCTTGAAAATTAGGGTACTTGCTTTGCAAAATATTCTTGCCTTGACTGGTAGACAATGTAGTGTTTCAAGCAGTGGGGTTGCTCTTTCATATTTCAATTTCTGAAAATAAGTCTTGCTGCCTTGTTTTGGATTGTTTGCAGTGATTTTAGTGTGTTTTCCTTGCACCCTACATATGCTGCATTGCAGTAGTCTACTTGCGATAGTATTGTTGATTGGATCAGTATCCAGAAAGATTGTCTAGGGAAATAGTCTCTTATTCTTCTCAGTTTTCATAGTGTTCTGAAGCATTTTGATGTTACTGCTGATATTTGATTGTCCAGTGTTAGATGTTTGTCGCGAATGATTCCTAGTATTTTAAGTTGTGTTTCAATGTGGTATGTTTGTTGGTTGATTGTGAATTTTTAATAGGATGTGAGGTTGTATGGGCTGGATAGTACTAGGAATTTGGTTTTGTCTCTGTTCAGTTTGAGTTTGAAAGTTGTTTCCCATTCTTCCATGAGGCCCAATCCCTTTTTTATTTTGTCCAGTATGTTTGTGATATTGTTTTGGAAAGGTTTGAAGATGTTGATGTCGTCTGCATGTATAAATGAGTTAAAACCCATTAATTCCATTTTTCTCCTGAGTGTTGCCATCATTACATTGAACAGTATTGGCAATATTGGGGATCCCTGTAGTACCCCACACTCAGAGATCCATGCGGCTGATGTTTGGTTGGATATCTTTGCAATGTAGAATCTGGACTTTAGGAAGCCATTGAACCATGTTGCCACTGCACCACTGATTCCTATGTTGTTGAGCAGATATTCACAAATATGACCCTACCTTTATTTCTGTTTGTATTGATAGAGATGTTTTCGAAATGGCTAAAATTAAAAAGTCTAAACTGAGGCTTCCTGTGCCTATAAGCTATGCTTTATACTGATACAATAGTAACTGTAAACTTAAATGCTTGCCTATGGAACTGTAGCAGAGACTTTATATGCTAAGAAAAGCTATTCCTTAAACTCATTTAAGTGAGCAGAGTTACTTAAAAATGAAGTCCCTGAGGTAACCTATTTAATTCTAAGTCTACTTTTCCCCAAGTTTAAAAATAATTTCCATCAAATTCTTACCAGTGAAGATATCTCCCTCTCTGGAAGTCTTCTCACAGCATCTCTTTTGCCTCTCTCAATTATTTCAAGCATTTAACACTAAACCACATATACATCTATAGAAACAATTCCAACTGTATGTAAAGATCCTTCAAGAGGCAGTGTCTCATAAGTTAAACTTGATCACACACAAGTCTGCTATAAAGACAACCACCTCAACAAACACATTCTATAACATTTTCTAAAACCCTCTCTGATGATATGATAAACTAAAATTAGATTAATGTTTTGATGTCACCTCAGTAAGGTTGACACACAGTCCCTGCACTGCAAAACACTGTGCACAGACTTGTATAAAAACACACTCAGAACCTTACCATTCCATAACAACACCAACTCCCAAGACTGAAAGATCAACAACTTTATGCATGAAAAGACAGCACTATAAATACACCATGCCCTAAAACACCAATACACCACAAAACAATCAAGACTCCAATAAGATCTCTACATAGGCACTACATGCTAGCAGAATACCACATTTTAGTCACACATGTAAAACACAAACAGGCCCTCAACAAATATGAAACAAGGGACCACACATTAGTAATGAAGGCAAAAAACTGAACTGGAAACCTCAGGAAGTCAGACTCTGCATACAACAATAATAGAGAAATAGAAACTGAAAAATACCAGAGATGTGCATTTCTAAAAGCTGATATATTCCAGTTAATAAATTCAGAATAAGATATTTGTTTATACCTATGTTATCTGAGCATTTTATTTTTCTATTTGCTTTGGTCCCTTGTCTGTTTTCTGCTTTGCTGTTTTTTTTCCTATCATTGCAGTGTCTCCTGTCCATTTAATATATCTTGTCTCTCTAATCTCACCATCCATCTTCCCTTTGCGTATCTATCTGTTCTATTCAGCATCTACCCTCTGTGTCCCTGTCCCTATCCCTCCCTCTCACGTTCAGCAGCTACTCTCTCAGTGTCCTTAATCTCCCCTATATTCAACATCTGTCCTGTCCCTTTCTTGATCTGTCTTGCATTTCCACCCTGTGTCTGTATCCCTTTCACTGTGATCAGCGCTCACCCCCATGTCCAGCATTGCCCCTGTGTGTCCCTACTCTCTCTGTCTAACATTGCTCCTCTGTGTCCCTGTCCCTATTCTCCCTCCATGCCCAGCATCTCTTCTCTGTCTCTTTGCCCAGTGGTATGCTGGGAAGTTTTTAACAACGGGCTCTCTCCCCAGGTGTAGCCAGCCCTGCAGTTGTTTTTGGAGGGGGGCCAGGGGTAGACTGGGGGGGGCAACACATCCCTCTCTCTTCCTTCCCTCCTTCACTCCTTGCGGGCATTCTAGGCATACCTTTGCTGTCAAGGATACGGAGCCCCACCAGCTAAAGTATGCTGCCCAGAGCCAGAAACAAGCATCAGGGAGTGGCAGCAGTCTATTTATTTGTCTGGCGTAGCTCAGTATCCCTGCCAGCAAAGGTAAAGGGGAGATAAGGAAATATTAGAGGTGGTGCACACAAATAAATTGTACACTTACATTTACTGAAAATCTTTCTTTGTCTAGTGCAAACCACCAGCTGGTGGGTTCCCTGGTCTGCTCTGTCTGCAAAGTGTATGTGTGTGTGTGTGTGGGGGGGGGGGGGGGGGGGGGGAGCTCATTCTCTGGATCTGGCGACTGCCGCAGTGATTGCTGGCCCTCCTCTGGCAGGGCCTGTCTTCTTCAGAGAGCCAGGTTGTGCCATGAATATTTTGGCCACGTTTTCAGGACTGTATAGGAGCTCTCCTCCAGAACTGTCAGACATCGGAATCGATTCTTGAGCTGGCCAAAGGGTGCATTCTATGATAGTGTGGGTGCTCCTATGCTTCATGTTATACTCCTCCTCCACCTCATTTTGAGGGTGGACTATGGAAGTCATGAGCCAGGTTTGCTGGGAGTAGCCTGTGTTACCTGTGGGGGGAAGCAGAATCACAGACATAGGTGTGTACTGGCTGGTATGGTGACCTTGTGGAGGTGGGGTAATGGTTGGGGGTTGTGGGGACATCTAGAGCGAGGGAGTGTATTGAAGGTTAGGAGGGGGAGGAGTCAGCCACTGGTGATCTTCTATTAGTCAAACCTGCGGTAGATTCCTGAATGCTGAAGGATGTAGGTATCGTGGGTGGAGCCTGAGTAATGGGCACACACATCTACAATCTCTCCCTGGGCATCACACATGACCTGCATGCTCATAGAGTGAAGTGATTTTCTATTTCTATTGGTCTCCTTGTGTGCTTGGGGGTCTAAGTGTGACATGTGTGCAGTTGATGATACTTATGACCTAGGGGAAGTGATCTGAGGCATTGAACTGAGCCATGAAGTGCCTGGGCAGTAGTGGGGAAGGTAATATAGTCAGAGGTGTGGGTGAACTGGACAAGGCAGTTGGAAATGGCAGGCTGGGTGAGGCCTGCATTGACTGCTAGCACTGACTGGAATGAGAACGTTATAATGCCTTTGTATCACTCCATGAGAATATAAGAGTAGCCATACTGGGTCAGACTAATGATCCATCTAGCCCAGTATCTTGTTTCCAGCTATTTCCAAGCCATGTCACAAGTACCTGGTAGAAACCCAAATCGTGGCAGCATTCCATGCTACAAATCCCAGGGCAAGCAGTTGCTTGCCCATGTCTGTCTCAATAACAGACTGTGGGCTTTTCCTCCAGGAACTTGTCCAAACCTTTTTTAAACCCACATCCTCTGGCAAAGAATTCCAGAGCTTAACTATTCATTCATTGAGTGAAAAAATATTTCCTCCTATTTGTTTTAAAAATATTTCCATGTAACTTCCTTGAGCATTCTCTAGTCTGTACTTTTGGATGGAACGAGTGAAAAATTGATTTACTTCTACTCGTTCTACACCACTCAGGATTTTGTAGACCTCAGTCATATCTCTCCTCATCTGTCTCTTTTCCAAGCTGAAGAGTACATAAGTATTGCCATACTGGGACAGACCAAAGGTCCATCAAGCCCAGAATCCTGTTTCCATCAGTGGTCAATTCAGGTCACAAATACCTGGCAAGATCACAAAAAAAACCTCTTTAGCCTTTCCTCGTACAAGAAGAGTTCCATCCCCTTTATCATTTTGGTCGCTCTTCTTTGAACCTTTTCTAATTCCATTATATCTTTTTTGAGAACTGAACGCAAAACTCAAGGTGCGGTCGCACTATAGAGTGATACAGAGGCATTATAGTATTTTTGGTCTTATTCACTGTCTGTTTCCAAATAATTCCTAGTATCCTGTTTGCTTTCTTGGCTGCTGCCACACACTGGGCATAAGATTTCAGCGTATTATCTACAACAACACCTAGATCTTTTTGAGTGCTGACCCCCCAAGGTGAACCCTAGAATCAGGTAACTATGATTAGTTTTATTCTTTCCAGTGTGCATCACCTAGCATTTGTCCATATTACATTTCATCTGTCATTTGGATGTCCAGTCTTCCAGTTTCCTAAGGTCTTCCTTCAATATTTCACAGCTGCACGTGTTTTATGAACCTTGGATAGTTTTGTGTCATTTGCAAATTTAATCACCTCATCGTCCCGCTGTCCATATCATTTATAAATATGTTAAATAGCACCGGTCCCAGTACTGACCTTGTAGCACTCCACCCTCCTCCATTGAGAGACATGACTCATATAACCCTACCCTCTGTTTTCTGTCCAGTAACCAATTCCTAATCCACACCCGAACCTTGCCTCCTTTTCCATGACTCTCTAATTTTCTCAGGAGTCTCTCATGAGGAAACTTTATCCAAAGCTTTCTGAAAGTCTAGATACACTACATCAACCAGCTCACCTGTATCCACATGTTTATTCATGCCTTCAAAGAAATGAAGCAGATTAGTGAGGCAAGACTACCCTTGGCTGAACCCATGTTGACTCTGCCCCTTAAAGCATGATGGTCTGTGTGACTGCACCTCAAATACTGTATGCAATTCTAGTCACCGCATCTCAATAAAGATATAGTGGAATTAGAAAAGGTACAGAGAAAGGCGATGAAAATGATAAAGGGGATGGGACGACTTCCCTATGAGGAAAGGCTAAAGCGCCTAGGGCTCTTCAGCTTGGAGAAAAGACGGCTGAGGGGAAATATGATAGAGGTGTATAAAATAATGCTTGGAGTAGAACGAATAGATGTGAATCACTTGTTTACTCGTTCCAAAAATACTAGGACTAGGGGGCACACAATGAAACTACAAAGTAGTAATTTTAAAACAAATTGGAGAAACTGTTTCTTCACTTAGTGTGTAATTAAACTCTGGAATTTGTTGCCAGAGAATGTAGTAAAAGCAGTTAGCTTGGCGAGGTTTAAAAAAGTTTGACCAACTTCCTAAAAGAAAAGTCCATAAGCCATTATTAAGATGGACTTGGGGAAAATCCATTGCTTATTTCTAGGATAAGCAGCATAAAATGTATTGCACTGTTTGGGTATCTTGCTAGGTACTTGTGACCTGGATTGGACACTGTTTGAAACAGGATGCTGGGCTTGATGGACTTACAGTCTGTTCCAGTATGGCACTGCTTATGTTCTTATGCTCTTTTGTCTAACTAAGGGTGTCCTTCTTTTTAGACATGGATGTTTCTTCCTAGTCCTATCCAAAACATGCCCATACCCCCTTACTGTGTTGGCGTCCCAATTCTGCCTTTGAAGTTGATGGAAGTCAAGTTACATTAAAGATGTGGAAGAAGAGCTGAACTATTTATATACTGTGCTTCTCAAGTTTAAATGGTAGAAGCTCAGGATTAGATTCAATATCGGCACAGCCTATTGAATATTAGAATCAAGGAATATGTGAATACATTGTAGTTTACCTGAACTACCCTAGAAGCAGGGAAGAGAGAATTAATTAAAACTATTTAAACGTAGGCAGAGGAGCCACAGCATTTAAATTCTAAGCTCCTAGAAACTAAGGGACCCTTTTACTAAGCTGCAGCAAAAAGTGACCATAGGGTGCCCTTGTGTGAGTTTTTCTCACCACTATGACCATTGTTACTGCAGCCTTAATTATTGCCTTTTTCTCTTTTTTGTATTAATGACCATGCACTAATGTTGCCATTAGTTTGTAGCCATTAAAAAAAATTAGCACATGTGTACTTGCTGCCACCCATTTTGTAGGCGGTAAGGGCTCATGTGCTATTCCTGCACTCACCAGTTAGAGTGCGGTAATGTGGTGATTAGTGCAGAAATGCCTATTTTCCACCCCCCCCCCAGACACACCCCCTCAAAAAAAATTTTAAAATATATTTTAGCGCATGGTTAGCTTGCGCACATTTGGCACTTACCAGAGGACATTTGAGCACATCTCGCAGTATGCCATTTTAAGCTGTGTTAGGTGCACATTAGTACCTAACATGGGTTAGTAAAAGGGCCCCTAACACTGCAAAGATAAGATGGCAGCAAAAGCTGGAGGAGCTTCAGTCCTTGGAAATCTCAATAACATACCATGAGGAACAAAGGAAAAGAGAATAGCTGCAGGGACAGAATGCCTGACTGAACCCAAAACAAAAGGCTAAAAGAGAAAAAGTTTTGTCTCTGGCCAGAGATAAAGGAAATATGGCGTTATAATGTAAGTTAGAGAACAAAACAAAGGACATAACCATCCTGAAGGCCTCAAATGAAAATCCTGAGAAACACAGATGAGTTGCTTAATGAATTGTAAGAGATAAAAAGGGTAGCAAAGTAGTATGGAAGAGAAATTCCAGTATGAGCTAAAGGCAAATATTCACCTTTCAAATGCGTGTAAGAGTGCAGTGGATGACTTGGAAGCTAGGAACATAGAGCTCATCATGGCTGTTGAAGAGCTAAAAAAAAAAGGTGGAGGGAAGCCAGAGAAGCAACAGTGGAGGTTATGGAGGACCATGCTAACAATCTAGATATGGTTTCTCAATCAAAGTTCACACTGAAGGAATGAAATGGTCTGTTGGAGATGAGAGGCAACACCTACTTATTGAGCTTATAATCCAAAGGGCACAGGTCGAGACAAAAAAAGGAGAGCTCTCTTGCCAAGCAGATTTGAAGAGACCAGTGGCGTAGCCAGACTGCCAATTTTGGATGGGCCTGAACCCAAAGTGGGTGGGCACAAAATTTTTTCTCTACCCCCCTCCCCCAGCAAAATTTAGTCACGCGAATCAGATGCATTTGTCACACAGGGTAAAGTGCTGCTTTTCAGTGCATCAGATTTCAGAAAATTTATTTAATAGCCTAACACCCTTTTCAGTGAGCTTTCAGAGGCCAAAACCTCCTGCCTCAGGTCAGTATAATGCTGTTACGGTATCCTCGCCTGACCTAAGGAAGGAAGTATTGGTCTCTGAAACTTCATTAACACAGGTACCATATTACTTTATCCTAAATTAAAAATAAAATTATTTTCTTTACCTTTCTTGTATGGCCATTTACTTTTTCTCATTGTGTCGCTCCCAGTCTCTAGATTCTGCTTTCCTTCGTTTTCGCTTAACTCTTCTGCCACGGTTTCCTGGCCATTTCTCATTTTTCTCTCCTTTTTCTTTGCTTTCTTCAATATTTTTCTGCCTCTCTCTCTCTCTCTCTCTCTCTCTCTGTTCTGATTTAATTCATTCTTACTATTCATTCTTTAATTTCCTTCATCTACTTATGGCTTTTCATCTTTTTCTCACCCTTGTTCTCCCCATGCCCCTTCCTCTTATTCTCCAGTCTTTCACTACTCTCCTTTTCCATCCAGCAGCTCTCTTCTTTCTCTCCCCATCCTTCCAGTCTCCCCTCTCTCGCCCCATCCTTCCAGTAGTCTCCCCTCTTTCTTTCTGCATCCTTCCGTCCAGTGTCACCTCTTTCTCCCTACCCTTCCATCCAGCATCTTCCCTCTTTCTCTCCCCATCCTTCCATCCATCTACCCTCTCTCCTGATCCTTCCATCTGTCTCTCTCTCCCTCTTTCTAACCAGTGTCTCTGTATCACTCTACCCTTTTCTGTTCAGTGTCCCTTCTCTCTCCACATCCTTCCAGTCTCTCCCCTTTCTCTCTGCATCCTTCCAGTCTCTCCCCTTTCTCTCCTCATCCTTCCATCCAGAGTCTCTCTCCCCATCCATCTGTTTTCCCTCTTTTTCTCCCCATCCTTCCATCTGTTTTCCCTCTTTCTCTGCCATCCTTCCATCTGTTTTCTATCTTTTCTCCCCATCCTTCGATCTATTTTCCCTCTTTCTCCCCATCCTTCCATGTTTTCCCTCATTCTCTGCCATCCTTCCGTTTTCCCTCTTTTTCTCCCCATCCTTCCATGTTTTCCCTCTTTTCTTCGACGAGGCCCGCCCTGCATGCAGGGCAGTGACGTAGGAGACGGGAGGAGCCTGCGAGCCAGCAGCCAATGCCTCAAGGCTGCCTAGACAGTGCCTGCCGGTTCCGCGCTTTTTTTTTTTTTTAAACATTTTTCATCCTTAGCGCCGTTAGCGCTGCTTCTTTTTGTAGCGCCGGCCCTGCTGCTCAACAGGAAAAGCAGCAGTGGCCAGCAATGGGTGCTGGGGCTGGCGCTGGGCGGGCCTGGGCTGAAATTGGTAGGGCCTGGGCCCAGCCAGGCCCACCCGTAGCTACGCCCCTGGAAGAGACAGCTTGAGGAAGAATTAGAAACCAATGATGGCCTTGTAGATGTCTTTCAAATTGCTGGCCATGATTTTGATTTGTTCCTGGGTCAGTATGAAAAAGGGCTAGAGAAAAAAGCTGCACTTCAGAGTGCCCTGTTTAGGGCAGTTAATGAAATTGCCCCAAAGGGAAATTGCTCCAAAGGGAAACAAATACAAAACTGGTGCAATCCAGAACCTGAGGAGCTGCAGCAGAAAGCAAATGGTAGCTGGTCTTCATTACAAGTTTGGCATTGTAGAGTTCTCTTCCTGGTCTGGATAACTGGCACTTATTTTCTGTCCAGTGCCACAACAGATGCATTAGGTACAAGACTGGGATGGGAAGCTGTGCACTAGCAGTACAGCTGGCTTGACAGGAGTCAGAACATCAGTGCAGTATGGGAGACAATTCTGGCCAAGACAATCCTTCAAACAGGCTGTTGTCTTCAGCTGTGGAGCTGGCATCTGTGATGAGGAGTTCTGGCATGCCAGCATGGCCATGATAACCAGAAAAGATAAGATGAAGAAGTGAGACAGGACTGGATGGAGGTGGACCAGATGGAGAAAGCTGAAGAGGCCAATTAGTAACCGGGGACTACCTAATAGATATAAGGTCTTTCTGCATCTGATATTGGATCTTTATTGGGGAAGGAAATTCTTGGATCATGATCCAGGAGTTCAACTTCTTGACCCAAATAGGCTATAGAATGGTTTGTCCAGAGGGTAGCAGCAAGATGGCTATGAGCAACTGGTCTGTCCCAGTATGTAACATTAGGGGATCTAGAATTTGCTGAATTAATTTAACCATAGTGTTACAGAGAGAAGAGCATATCTATTTATTTATTTGTTACATTTGTACCCCACATATTCCCACCTATTTGCAGGCTCAATGTGGCTTACATAGTACCGTGAGGCGTTAACCACCTCCGGCTAACCACCTCCGGCATACAAAGTGATGTTATTGTCGAATAAGAATCATGTGTTACAGACACATTTTGGAATCGTAGGGATGAGGAGTTATATAGTGTTCAATACGAGCTTTGGTTTCGTTTTGTTGCTGGGTTCAGGCACTTAGGTTGGGTCAGTAGGGTATGCCGTTTTGAACAGGTTGGTCTTTAGTGAGTAACAGAAGCTGTATTTGCGGAGGTGTCCATAAAAGTGATTATCCAATGGACATGCCTGCTAAAAAGGGACAGCATGGCTCTGAGGAGTAATGACTTACAACCAACTATAAGGGCAGGCTGTGGACAACAGGGATAAAAGGAACAGTGCTGATGATAGTACCATGCTGGCCTTGGCTGCTAAATTACAAAATAAAGTATAGCTATGGGCACCCATATGCGGCAAGAGCATGCCTAATTTACTGTGATTCCCTCCAGTGTACTACACATGCACCATCCACATATATGCTCCCCTTGCAGTTATATACAATCCAGCTTATAATCGAAAGAGAAAAACGCCTATATTTCGACCCAAATTGGGAGATGGGCGTTTTTCTCGCAAAGGCGCCCAAATTGGTATAATCGAAAGCCGATTTTGGGCGTTTCCAACTGCACTCCGTCGCGGAAATGAATAAAATTGACGGGGCGTGTCGGAGGCGGGACTGGGGCGTGGTTATCAGCCAAGGAGAGATGGGCGTCTGTAGCTGATAATCGGGAAAAAAAAGGCGTTTTTACCGCGATTTTGGGTCACTTTTTTTGGACCCTTTTTTTTTTTTTCACGAACAAGTCCCAAAAAAGTGCCCCAACTGCCCAGATGACCACTGGAGGGAATCGGGGATGACGTCCCCGGACTCCCCCAGTGGTCACTAACCCCCTCCCACCAAACAAAACCCACTTTAAAAACTTTTTTCCCAGCCAGTATGCCAGCCTCAAATGCCGTACCCACCTCCATGACAGCAGAATGTGTTTGATCCTCTCACAGCCTTTCCTTGGGTCAGATGTGGATCTCGGGTGCACTACAGGGTCACATCAGCATTGCATTGTGGTGGGTGTAGGGTATTGGGCTCCGTGATTTCATTAGCTTGTGTTACAGTCTCACGATGTTGGTAGTTGGTAGGCTCTTCTCCCATGGTGCTTTTCCCCCTGCCTACTGGGTCAGAGTGTTCCCTGTTGTGTTTCCTGTTGTAGTCCATGCAGTAGTGGCCATTTTTGTAAGCCAGTTTTAGTTCCCTTTCCTGTGTTAGCCACGTTAGAGAACTTAGTTCTTACCTTGAATGTGGCTGAAAGAGGGCATTGTTCAGCATTCTGCCAGCTCTGACCTACTGCTAATCTCAGTACCAGGGAGACTCGTTGCCAGTGGGGCACAACCTCTGCAGTTAACTGTGAGTAAACGTGCTTATTCCAATAAAGGACGTTTTCGGAGAGATTAGTCTTCAGGTGTCAACTGGTGTGCCAGTGTTGTATAGCAGCAACAAGTCCTAGAGGCCTGCGTGTATGCAGGTCCCTGGAGCACTTTTAGTGGGTACCGCAGTGCACTTCAGGCAGGTGGACCCAGGCCCATCCCCCCCCTACCTGTAACACTTGTGCTGGTAAATGGGAGGTCTCCAAAACCCACTGTACCCACATGTAGGTGCCCCCTTCACCCCTAAGAGCTATGGTAGTGTTGTACATTTGTGGGTAGTGGGTTTTGGGGGAGGGGGGTTGGGAGCTCAGCACCCGTGGTAAGGGAGCTATGCATGTGGGAGCTTTTTATGAAGTCCACCGCACTGACCTAGGGTGCCCAGTTGGTGTCCTGGCATATCAGGGGGGCCAGTGTACTACCAATCCTGGCCCCTCCCACGACCAAATGGCTCGGATTAGGACGTTTTTGAGCTGGGCATTTTTAGTTTCCATTATCGCTAAAAAAAAACAAATGCCCAGCTCAAAAACGTCCATTTTTTCGAAAATACGGTTCGGCCCGCCCCTTCACGGACCCGTTCTCGGAGATAAACGCCCATGGAGATAGGCGTTTGCGTTCGATTATGCCCCTCTATGGCACTTAGGTGTGCCCTTATAGAATAGCACTTAGGGTGATTACACATGTAAGTACTACTTTCCTTTTTATTTGTGCGCAAATGGACACATAGCTATAAGCACCTAGTACCCCTCAGACATTATAGGTGGTGTAGTTATTCAGTTCATGCAGTTCTTAATTAAAATTGGATTGCATCTATTTAGCTTTAGGGTCACATTCAAGAGGGCTGAAAATCTGCATAAGGATGTTTGGATCACTTATCCAGATAGCTTTATGCAGTAGCTGTCCCACTGACCAATGCCTGCTAAGTTTTAAGCTGGAAATTCAGCCCAGTTTAGGAATCTTAAAACGTAGAAGCTTCCATTTAAGCCTGTGTTTCATGTTCCTACATTTTCAATAGGAGTTCAAATTAGGTGTTTGTTGCTCAGAATCATTGTTAGCTTCCTAACTTTAATTTCTCAGTCATAAATTCACCCCTCACTCCCGTAATTCACTTTTTCGGCTCTTAAATTTAGGATCCCTGTGAAACTAGTTACTTGACTTTGAGTTCGGAGTCCTTTTACATTTTCTGAGGGGCCAGTTCATGCTCATAACCCCTTTGACATTTGGCCTGAGTGCCCTGTATATCTACTCATGGATTCTGAATCACTGAACAACTATACCATCTGTAATGTCTTAAAGAGTACTACAGAACACCACAAAAAACCTGAAAATGATGTACACTAGTTAAATGAATTCAGATAAACTTGTCAAATGTAAAATAGTTCATGTTAAGAATATTTTCTTTATTTCAGGTTGGACAGCATTACATGAAGCTAGTGCAGAAGGCTTTTATAAAACAGTTAAGGTGTTGTTAGAAGCAGGGGCTGAAGTTAACTGCAGAGGATCTGGACAAATTACACCAATACATGATGCAGCTAGAGAGGGGTATTATGAGGTACATAATGCATTTTTATATTGGTGTGAAAGTATGGAAAATCTGCTTATGGTGAATTGAAGATTTAATTTATCACTCTCTGTGCCGTAGAATTTGAAAAATGATTGGTTTTTACATGTAAATGTTTTTCTATTTTTATCCCTTTAGGTCAGTGGCTCCCAAACTTGTGTTTCGGGATTCCCAGTCAGATTATCATGTGCATGTCTCTCATTGCAGATATCCTAAAAACCATTCTGGCTAGAGGTCTCCAGGACAGGTTTAGGAACCACTGCTTTAGTGTTCTGTCTTAGAGAAGGAAATTTGAAAGGAATTTATCTGGTTAGCTAAGTAAGCTGCAAATTGCTCCCCCCGGAATGACCAAATGTTTATGCTGTGTTTCTCAGTATGCATATTTTTAATAGTGGTGAAAAGGAGTGGGAATGGCCAAATATGGTCTGCAGAAAGTTTCCCTTTGAAAATTAATGTGCAGTTGTCATGGACTTGCAGGCTCCCCATCAAGTTTTTAAATGTGCCACCTGGGGGCAATTTCAAAACCATTTATTCCTTGTCATTAGCACCAGACCAGTCCAGGACATCTAGGTTTCTGCCCATCTGCCAACAGATGGAGACAGAGAATACAGATTTGTGCTTTGCCTTATAGTAACATATGCAGCTCTAATGGTTCAGTATTCTGTCTCCATCAGGTGGTAGATATACAGCTGTGCAGCTCCTGGACTCGCTGTTGTTTTTTTTTCAGGAATACTTAATTTACTCCTATGCCAGTTGGTGACTGGTGGCACAGAAATTTACGGGGAAGCACTTTGTTAATTTCAGGGTTTCTAGTCCTTGGAGGCATACCAGTAAGACTGTTCTTAATTTCCCTACTTTCTCCCTGGTAATGATGAATTATTGGGGAGGGGGGAAGGGAGAGAGCTGTAATTTTTCTTTTTTTCTATTTTAGCACTTTTGTTTTGGTGCAAATCTTTAATTGATGTCAACACCAGCTGAGGGAGTTAAACAGTGCTCTCACTATGGAACAAGACTCAGCACAGCAGGTCAATATCTGTCTTCTAAACATTCAAAACAGATGTATTAAGATGACAGTGGTGAGGGCCCTTCAGTGCTTTTTTTCACAGGACTCCACCTGAGTGTTGGAGCTGACCCCCGGTTTCTCTTAGAGACCATGGGAATGTCAGCCATTTTGTGTACATGCTCTTTTTCCCCAACTGACTCCAATTTCTACGATTGCAATGTTTCTTCCCACAGAGTAGCAGAGAACTTCACTTCATTTAATTTGGTATCTGATATAGGGGCTCTATTTTCTCCATATTTCATTTTATCACTCCTCGGTGCAGTGGCCTGAAAACTTGGGGACCTGGGTTCATTTCCCACTGCAGCTCTTTGTGATTCTAGTCAAGTTATTTAACCCTCCATTGCCCCAGGTACAAAAAAATTAGATTGTGACCCCATTAAAGACAGAAAAAGTACCTGCGTATAATAAACTAGTAAAAACGGCCCGTTTCTGTAGGTAAGGAAACGGGCGCTAGTAAGGTTTTCCTCCCCCCCCCTCGCTCTCTGCCTGTGTCCCCCTGCAAGTCCCACGGCCCTGTTTCCTCCCCTCCGACGTCCCCCCCTGCAAAATCGCCATTCCCCCTCTCCCCCTCTCTTACCGGTGTCCCAGCACCAGCATTGAAAAGCGAGCAGGCTCAGCGAGTCTGCTGCCTTCCGTTCTCTGAGCTCTGACTCTGGTCCCGCCCTCATTTCCTGTTTCCGCAAGGGCAGGACCAGAGTCAGAGCTCAGAGCAAAGAGAAGGGAAGGCAGCAGACTCGCTGAGCCTGCTCGCTCTTCCATGCTTCCAGGCCAGTGACGTCAGTGCTATCTACTGCACAACGCAGACCACCTCCGGCGGAAGCCACGGTTCCAGGCAGCTTCAGAACGTTGGAGGTGAGAATTATTATATAGGATGTAAACTGCTTTAGTTGTACCATAGAAAGGTAGTATATCAAATCCATGGCCATGTACCTCATACCCTTTATTTATTGAAAAAGATTCAGGGTCAAGAGCCTTCTCTCTCTATTTCTCTTCTTCCAGACATTACTCTCTCTAAAAGACTCAGAGTGGAACAATCTGATGTTTTGTAAACTCAGCCCCAGCATTCTGCTTCTTCTGTTTCTAGGTTCTGTTGGAGGAGGGTGAACTTACTTCTGAAGAAGAGGATGACCCCAAAGTTCTTAGGCTTTTTCAGAGGGTTGAGCTTTCTATCTTGATTACTAAGTCTTTGAAAGCTCTTGAAATTTCTCCTCCTGTTCTTCCATAATGTGGATGGGGGCTTAAAAGACCTCGTAAAGCTTTTCCAGTGTGCTATGCTATTCTAAATATTCTTTCAGTAGAGTGAGACTAAATTGGTAGAGCAATGTCTAAATTATATCCCTTGTTTCTTTCTGAAAAAAGAAAGATTTCAGCAACTTAAGGTTGATGTTGTTGTGACAGTTGTAACTAAGAAGACTACTATTCCAGTAGAGGGAGATATAGCGTTAAAAGATTTGCAGGACCATAAAGTAGAGCATACACTTAAACTTTCCTTTGATGTGAATGTTCTAGGCTCCATGTCTCTATGTTTTTCTTATGTGGTGATGGCATGTCTTCTTTGGGTACAGCAAGGTGCAAATGTAGGTTAAGATCAAGATCGCTTACTGTGTTTAGAGGCAGATTAAGCTTATTTAGCTGATGCCCTTTATGGCATGCTAAGACTTTAATAGCTAGAAATATAGCACTTTCTATTACAGCTCGTAGGTTCCTTTGGTTAAAGAACTGGTCAACGGATGCTGCTTCTAAATCTCGCCTTAGTAAACTTCCTTGTAAAGGTAAGTTACTTTTGGTAAAGAACTTGATAAGATTATTATGGATTTATGTGAGGTTAAGATGCATAACTTACTGAGAATAAACCAAAATCATCAAAGCATTCCACTAGCAGATCTAAGTCTCTGGAATTAATGATGCTTGTCTATGCTGATGACATTCAGATACTCTACACTTTAGACACCTCTACTTCTGCAGAAATTGCTACATTTAACCTTAAGCTTTCAGTGATCACTAATTGGGTTCAAGATCACAACCTTGTTCTTAATCCTGAGAAATGTAATCAATTTTTCTATTACTACCGGGACATTAGATAAGCAGACAGGAAGAGGTATTGGGGTCTTCCCTAGACCCCAGTACCTCTTCCCGTCTGCTTATCTAATGTCCCGGTACAACAAATAGACTCTGTTCGTATTTTGGGCATCCTCCTTGACTCAGATCTTTCTTTTTTTTTTTTTGTTACATTTGTACCCCGCGCTTTCCCACTCATGGCAGGCTCAATGCGGCTTACATGGGCAATGGAGGGTTAAGTGACTTGCCCAGAGTCACAAGGAGCTGCCTGTGCCTGAAGTGGGAATCGAACTCAGTTCCTCAGTTCCCCAGGACTAAAGTCCACCACCCTAACCACTAGGCCACTCCTCCACTCCAAAGTTGTACAGGCTTGTTTTTATAAGCTTTGCCTAGAACGTTCTATCTGCTCACTCATCCTTCCATCAGCTCTTAATATTCTGGTACACTCTTGAGTTATTTCTCAGTTGGTCTACAACAATGCTCTCTATCAAGGACTTAGAACTAAAGAACTCAAACGTATTCAAATTATTGAAAACACTGCCATTCACCTGATAACAAATAATAGGAGATATGACCGCATTACACCTCATCTTAAAGAGGCTCATTGGTTACCCATCACTCATCATATAGTACCTACAGTATTTACTGCTTACCTTTAAAATATTAACTTCAGAAGAACCTCTGTTTCTTCACTTGTTATACCGTATTGTCCCCCTCGGTCACTCAGATCTGCACAACACAATCAACTTTTTCCTAGTTACTGAATCATCATGCATGAACATATTAGGCATTCAATTTTCTCTGTTCAGGCTCCTTGTCTATGGAATAATCTTCCACTTTATTTAAGATTGGCAAGTTCTCTAACCAAATTCAAAATAAATGTGAAAAGACATTTATTTAAAGATGCATACGATTAATTCATTGGGTTTTTTTTTTTTGTTTTTTTTTGGGGGGGGGGGGGGGTCCTTCTGGAGAACTCTGAATGGTTCATCATCTCTTCTGTTTTTGTTCTGTCCCCTCCACCCCCCCCCCCCCCCCCCCCCCCCCCCCCCCGCTGTCCTATTAATATTGGATTTCCACCCCTGGTCTCATAATTGTAAACCTCCCTGAAGTCTCTAAGGATGAGGTAGTAAATATTAATAAAACTTGGAAACTTAAAGGACTTTGAAGCATTATAGATCTGAAAGATCCAGGTATTCTCAACAGTGTCAATTTCAGTCTACAAAACCTTCCTTTCGAGGAGATAAGTGGCAAGGATCTCAAAGTTCCCACTCTGCATCTACCCCTCGAACCAGCTAATGATGGGGTCCGAGTTCACTACTTAAAGGTACTAATTGGCGGTCATCTGTCCTACTTCCTCCAGAAGTGGCTCAGGATAACATCAGATCAGTGAGTTTTATAAATTATCAGAGAAGGCCTCTCCTTGCAAAGATACAATAAAAAAGTAAGCAGTAAAATCCACTTTAATGTCTCTCCAAAACATAGGTGCAATTGTTGCAGCATCAAGGGGAAACTCGGGGTGCTCATTTGGCTTTGGAGTCAGTTTTTTTTTTTTTAATCTGTGGCACATATAGTGGGAACTTAGAATCTCCAGACAGACTTCCTCAACAGGCAAGCTCTAGATTTAGGAAAGTAACTCTCCCGGATGGCTTTCAATATGACAGTGGATTGCTGTGGACTCTCAGTGTTGGATCTCATGGGAACCACAAGAAATACCAAAATTCCTCATTTCTTCAGTGATCGTATCACTTCTCATCTAGGTCTAATAATTCTAGTAGCCCCAGATTGACCCAGGAGTCCATGGTTCACAAACCAAGGCTTGTCTACCTGTTCCTTCTTCCTCAGCACAAGGGGCTTCTCTTCCTCTTATTGAAGATCCATCCCACTTTGGGCATACAGCTTGGCTATTGAGAAGTTGAGGTCAAGACTGAGACATAGAGATTATTTCCATGAGTTATTGCTACCCTCATTCAAGCTAGCAAGAGGTCTGCATCTGCAGCTTATAAGAATATAAGATTAGCCATACTGGGTCAGACCAGTGGTCCAGCTAGTGCAGTATCCTGCTTCCAATAGTGGCCAATCCATGCTACCAATTCTGGGCTTCCCTTATGTCCATCTCAATAACAGACTATGGACCTTTCCTCCGGGAACTTGTCTAAACCTTCTTAAAACCCAGATACACTAACTGCTGTTACCACATCCTCCAGCAGCAAGTTCCAGAGCTTTCCTTTAAGTGAAAAAATATTTCCTATTATTTATTTTTAAAGTATTTTCATATATATTGATTTACTCTGTTCTCATGACTTAATACTAGTTGTCATATCTCTTGGGTACAGTCAGTAATAAGCTAAATTAATTTTTTGATTGGGGGGGGGGGGAGGTGGGTTGGTTGTCCATGTTGAGAGGTGTTCTTGCTTTGGGAAGGGCTATAAGAAACCAGTCCTTTCTATAGTCATTGTCTATTGGAATGCATTATGCCTTGTGTTGAGTTATTATGTTTTTGTGGTTTCATGTATAAATGTTATTGGGAAAATTATAATAAATTTAAATATAGAAGTATTTCCATGTAATTTCATTGAGTGTTTCCTTGTCTTTGTATACACATGTTGTATCACCTCATACCTTTATGAAATAAGTTTATCTACTCAGGCAGACTAGATGGACTGTACAGGTCTTTATCTGCAATCATCTACTATGTTACTATGTACTTGTTGAAAGAGTGAAAATTTGATTCACTTTTACCCGTTTCACTCATTCAGGATTTTGAAGACTTCAATCATATTTCCTCTCAGCCATCTCTTTTCCAAGGCTGAAGAGGCCTAATCTCTTTAGCCTTTCCACATATGAGAGGAGTTCGATCCCCTTTATCATTTTGGTAGCTCTTCTTTGAACCTTTTCTAATTCCAGTATATGTTTTTTGAGACACATCGATCAGAATTGAATGTAATACTCCATTAGAGGTCGCACCATGGAGCGAAATAGAGGCATTATAATATTTTTAGTCTTATTTTGCATCTCTTTCCTAATAATTCCCTAGTATCATGTTTGCTTTTTTGTCTGCCACTTCATACTGGACAGAAGATTTCAGCGTATTGTCTACAATGACACGTAGATCTTTTTTTGAGTGCTGATCTAAGGTGGACCCTTGCATCAGCTAACTATAATTTGGATTATTCTTCCCAATATGCATCGCTTTGCATTTGTCCACATTAAACTTCATCTGCCATTTGAATGCCCAGTCTTTCAGTTTCTAAAGGTCATCCTGCAATTTTTCACAATCCACACGTTTCGACAACTTTGAATAATTTTGTCTCCTGCAGATTTAATCACCCCACTCGTTACGATTTCCATACCATTTATAAATGTTAAATAGCAGCAGTCCCAATACAGATTCCTGTGGCACTCCACTATTCACCCTCCTCCATTGAGAAAAATGGCTATTTAACCCAACCCTGTGGTGAAATCTTGGTGGACATATGAGGGTTGGTATGCTCATAGATCTTGATCTCTTTTTCAATAATCAATTGCTTATATTTTATCCTTTTTGCAAGAAGGTTTAAAAAAGGGTTTGACTCTAGGTTCTTTAAAGGTTCAGATGACAGTGCTAACCTGTTTTAGGAGTCAATTGGAAAAGTGTTCCTAGTAGGATATCCTGATATAGTTTGTTTCTTCAAGGGAGCTGGTTGTTTACGTCCTCATATCCAGCAATTTGTCCAGAATGGAATTAATCTAGTCTTGAAATTTTGTCAGCGATTTGAACCTTTGAAGAAGGCTATTGTTAAGAACTTTACCTTAAAGAGAATTCACTTGGTGGCTGTCTCTTCTGCTAGATGTATTTCAGAGCTCAAAGCTCTCTCTTGAAGAGATCCCTTTCTCAGATTTACAGTGTCTAGTCCCTTTCTTTCTCTGAAGCTTGTTTCAGTTTTTCATTTAAATCAGTCTGTGGTTCTTCCTTTTCATCAGGAAGATAATGGATCAGATTTTTTTTCTTTCTCTGATTCTTGGATGTTAAAAAAGCTCTTCTGAGATATCTGGAGGTGACTAAGGAGTTTCATAGATCTGATAAACTCCTTGGGGGTAATATTCGGTCCACAGCGATCAGTGTTTTTTTTAAATGCTGACAGCTGCAGAAAGAATAAATTCCAGATATTAAGTGTTGGGCCATGTCTGGTCACTGGCACTGAATATCTGGGCCTAACTGACACAGCAGTGACCATCAGAGTTTGTGTGGGTCCTGGGCAATATTGGCTCGTATAAAACAGTTATGGATCCACTTAACGTTAAAATCTTTCCCAGACCCTCCGATCCCCCCCAAGAAACATCCCCCTTCTGATCCTCCTCCCTCTGAAATGCCCATTTAATCTCACACACAACAGCAATATCCACTCTCCCCCCACCCCATCACCATAGCCCCTCCCCAGACATATCTCGCTTTCCTGGTGGTCCACTGGGGGTGTTTCAGCATGAGCAAACCCCACTGGCTCCTTCTGTCATGCTGGTGAGGAAAAGTGAGCCCTTGGGCCACTGCCGAGGAGCAGCAGCAGCAGGCAAATCACCCAAACAGGAGGCAAGGCAGACCACAGACAGATGGGCACAGGCCGGACTGGAGCAGAAGCACTAAGCAGAAGCAGGAGAATAGTCCATGAATCATGTAGAGTCTTACCGGCAGGCAGCAAAGCAGCAGGGAAACCAGGAACCACACAGAGGCTATAGGCTGGTGGCAATCAATAGTAAATCAGGAATCAAGCAGAGTCTTGGGCAGGTGGCAGACAGTAGAACAAACCAGGAAACAAGCAGAGTCTTGGGCAGGCAGCAGACAATAGAATAAACCTGGAAACAAGCAGAGTCTTGGGCAGGCAGCAGACCGTAGAATAAACCAGGCATAGGAGACAACTTTTCAAAATTATTGGGGGTGCTAAGCTTAATGGAAATAACCCCTCCCTGGACACACAAAGGAATTTTCTCAATATTGGGGGTGCTCAAGCACCCACAGAGTCGGCTCCTATGAAACCAGGAAACCAGCAGGGTCAAAGACAGGCAAAGCAAGCTTTCAGGGCAGAAACTGCAACAGACCAACAAGGACAAGAACACAACTGAAGACCTCTGTTGCCAAGGCAAAGTCTGAAAGTTCCCAGGTGCTTAATAAAGGCCACATACAAAGGAGTTCACTAGGTAAGGGTGCTGCTAAGTTCCAAAAATCCCAAGCCAGTCTGGAAGGCTGGAAGATCCGGACCGGACCGGCATAACTTCTGGAACATGGGAAACAGCAAACAGACAGTCCATCGCAGCCACCAGGTCTGACCACCAGGTGGCGAGATGAATGAGAGCATGAAACGGGCACAACCGTGACACCTTCAACTAGCAGCTGTCTCATCAAAATGGCTCTCCACAGCAGGCAAGAGCAAATTTACTAATTTTAATATAACCGGATTATCAACTGATAGCAATAGATAGTACTATAATTCAGTTTAAATTTTCTTTATATCCACTTGATTTTTAGAAATAGTAAAGTATTTTTGTACAGACACAATTTATAGCATAGATACTTCAGCAAAAAAAGTTAATCATATATATTTTTCTTAATATTCTCTTGAACCTCAGTGATGTAAATCGCCATCCTTTAGATAGAATCAATTTGAAAACATCAAATTCTTCACTGGTTCTTTATATTCTTACTGAAACTATCAAATTTCATATTCACTATATATAAATTTTTTTATTTAAGTTTTTTTTAATTTTTTAAATTAAAACACTTATCTTTTCAATTTTTCAAAGTTTGTCGGACCCAGGGGATCAACTGTCCGACATGCACGTTTCGCCCATAATGGGCTGTCTCAAGGACATTCCCCTGCAATATAGATAGAAAGTTCATTAGAAATCTCCCCAAATATTAGTAGTAAACCTACATTCAAAGAGTATCCAGCAAACTGAAAATAAACTAAAGATAAACTCACCCCGTGTTTCTTTTAGCGTCAGCTCAGCAAAAGTTATTAGCCAAGATGGTGCCAGCTTTTTTTTAGAACTGATTAAATAGACGCTACGTTATGACGTTGTAGGAGTTTAAAGTTTGTAAGCCCCGCCCCCCAAGGCGTTCCACCGGCAGCTAAGAAAAACAATAGTGCTACCGGTGGAAAGCGGGTGAAATTCAAATAAGAGATGTCCATTCAATTTCAGCATTTAATCCCTTAGGAGAGACAGTTTGAAGCATAAAGATATTAAATTGCTCTCTATAGTTCAACAATTTTTTAATAGACCCACTCTCCTCCCGATAATCTAAGCATTCAACAATCCTCCATCTAATATCCTCCCATGTGTGCTGTTTCTGAAGCCAATGATCTACCAGAGGAGCTTGCAGATTTTGTGTTTGAATTTTTGATTTATGTTCATTTAGGCGTGTTTTAATGGATCTAGAGGTCCTACCAATATAAACTAAATCACAGGGGCATATAATGGCATATATCACATTCTTACTTTCACAGTTAGTTTTTAAAGTACTTTTCATAGTTTTATCTCTATCTGGTACTATCCAACTTTCCCCAGTTATCGCAAACGGGCACCACTGACAATGTCCACAAGCAGTTTGACTGCCAAGCATGTCAGCTATAGGGCCCTTCGTAAAAATTTTTTTTTTTTACTGAGACGTTCTCCTAGTGTTTTACCCCTAGTAAAAGAAATGAGGGGCAGATCTTCAAAACATTAGTACAGTCTCATGATATGCCAGTGATCTTTAATCACTTTAACTATTTTCTGGCTGGTCTCAGTGAAAGGTAAGATACAAGTAAGACAGTCCTCTTCCACTTTAACAGTTTCTTGTATCAGAAGTGATCTCTGAGCAAATCTCGCTCTAGTACAGTGGGGGAAATAAGTATTTGATCCCTTGCTGATTTTGTAAGTTTGCCCACTGACAAAGACATGAGCAGCCCATAATTGAAGGGTAGGTTATTGGTAACAGTGAGAGATAGCACATCACAAATTAAATCCGGAAAATCACATTGTGGAAAGTATATGAATTTATTTGCATTCTGCAGAGGGAAATAAGTATTTAATCCCTCTGGCAAACAAGACCTAATACTTGGTGGCAAAACCCTTGTTGGCAAGCACAGCGGTCAGACGTCTTCTGTAGTTGATGATGAGGTTTGCACACATGTCAGGAGGAATTTTGGTCCACTCCTCTTTGCAGATCATCTCTAAATCATTAAGAGTTCTGGGCTGTCGCTTGGCAACTCGCAGCTTCAGCTCCCTCCATAAGTTTTCAATGGGATTAAGGTCTGGTGACTGGCTAGGCCACTCCATGACCCTAATGTGCTTCTTCCTGAGCCACTCCTTTGTTGCCTTGGCTGTATGTTTAGGGTCATTGTCGTGCTGGAAGACCCAGCCACGACCCATTTTTAAGGCCCTGGCGGAGGGAAGGAGGTTGTCACTCAGAATTGTACGGTACATGGCCCCATCCATTCTCCCATTGATGCGGTGAAGTAGTCCTGTGCCCTTAGCAGAGAAACACCCCCAAAACATAACATTTCCACCTCCATGCTTGACAGTGGGGACAGTGTTCTTTGGGTCATAGGCAGCATTTCTCTTCCTCCAAACACGGCGAGTTGAGTTCATGCCAAAGAGCTCAATTTTTGTCTCATCTGACCACAGCACCTTCTCCCAATCACTCTCGGCATCATCCAGGTGTTCACTGGCAAACTTCAGACGGGCCGTCACATGTGCCTTCCGGAGCAGGGGGACCTTGCGGGCACTGCAGGATTGCAATCCGTTATGTCGTAATGTGTTACCAATGGTTTTCGTGGTGACAGTGGTCCCAGCTGCCTTGAGATCATTGACAAGTTCCCCCCTTGTAGTTGTAGGCTGATTTCTAACCTTCCTCATGATCAAGGATACCCCACGAGGTGAGATTTTGCGTGGAGCCCCAGATCTTTGTCGATTGACAGTCATTTTGTACTTCTTCCATTTTCTTACTATGGCACCAACAGTTGTCTCCTTCTCGCCCAGCGTCTTACTGATGGTTTTGTAGCCCATTCCAGCCTTGTGCAGGTGTATGATCTTGTCCCTGACATCCTTAGACAGCTCCTTGCTCTTGGCCATTTTGTAGAGGTTAGAGTCTGACTGATTCACTGAGTCTGTGGACAGGTGTCTTTCATACAGGTGACCATTGCCGACAGCTGTCTGTCATGCAGGTAACGAGTTGATTTGGAGCATCTACCTGGTCTGTAGGGGCCAGATCTCTTACTGGTTGGTGGGGGATCAAATACTTATTTCCCTCTGCAGAATGCAAATAAATTCATATACTTTCCACAATGTGATTTTCCGGATTTAATTTGTGATGTGCTATCTCTCACTGTTACCAATAACCTACCCTTCAATTATGGGCTGCTCATGTCTTTGTCAGTGGGCAAACGTACAAAATCAGCAAGGGATCAAATACTTATTTCTACCACTGTATATGCTCTTTTTATAGCCACTTTTGGATAGCCTCTTGCCCGAAATCTTTCTTTCAACTCTTTAGCATGCTTTTTGAACTCAGTCAAAGAGGAGCATACTCGCCTAGCACGCAAAAATTGGCTAATGGGGAGATTGAACTTCAAATGAAAAGGATGGAAGCTGTTGAACTGCAAAAAAGTATTTCTACTAGTTGGTTTCCGATATAGAGAGGTACAAAGTCTCTCTCCTTCTTTATAAACTAGAAGATCCAGAAATTCAATAGCTGTTTCCCTAACAGTCATTGTAAACGTAATATGAGTGTCTATAGTATTGAGCCAATCCAGAAATTCCTTTAAAGCAGATTTTGAGCCCGTCCACAAAAAGAAGACATCATCTAGAAATCTTCTCCAGAGTTTCACATATTTGAAATATGAGGATGAATAAATCAATCAATCCAGATTCCATCTTTGCAATATAAAGGGTAGCTACCGAGGGGGCTAACGTAGCTCCCATCGCTACTCCCTGAGTCTGTAAATAGAACTGTTTATTAAACCAAAAATAGTTTTTACAGATGACCAATTCTGCCAGACTCATAATAAACTCTGTAGAAATTCTTTGACCCCCCTGGGCGCATTTCCAAAATCTCCTTTATAGTTCTTAGGGCACCAATCTGTGGAATCTTAGTATATAAAGATACAATATCCAGCGTAATCAGATATGTATCTGTCGTCAACCCGTCAAGATCTTCAAGTTGTCTAAGGAAATGGGAGGAATCTTTGGTGTATGAATCCATTTTCTTCACATGTTCCTTAAGAAAATAATCAATAAAAATAGACAAGGGCTCCAAAATCGATGATTTAGTAGATACTATAGGACGCCCAGGGGGAGTAGACAGTCGTTTATGAATTTTCGGTAGAAAATAGATTTTTGGAGTTTGAGGAAATTCTTCAATTAGAAACCTTCCTTCTTTTGCCGTAAGCATTTTATTTTTAAGTGCTTGAGAGACTAGTTCCTTAACTTCTTTTTCCAATTCATTCAAAGGATCTTGAGGAAGCAATTTATATGAACTCAAATCAGTTAATTGACTTTCTGCCTCATCCATATATTGTGTTCTATCCCATACGACCGTTGCTCCTCCTTTGTCAGCTCTTATAACAATAATGGAAGACTCATTTATTAGACTATCCAATGCTATCCATTGTCTTACAGTCATATTCGTTTTGAAAGAGTCCGAACTTGAGTGTCTCTCTATTTCTTCTAACTCACGAAGAATTAAATTTTTAAAAGTTAATACTATCGGATTTATTGGTCCCGGAGGATACCATCTCGAAGAAGGTTTCACAATCGAGATATCTGGGGAGGATGGATGATCAATGAAAAAAATCCTACATTGTAGTTTCCTGAAAAACTTATATAAAGCCACTCTCAAACGAAAAGAGTCATGACGAGTAGTAGGCACAAAACCCAAGCCAAGATTTAGAACATTTAGCTGATCTTCAGAAAGATGGAATGATGATATATTAACTATTGCTTCCGGGTTTTGCGTCCCCTGAAGTCCCTCGATCGACTTTGTCCTCTTAGTTGTTGTTGTTGTTGTCTCTGTTGCGTTTTAAACGTTCTTGTTCTTATATTACCATGGTCTCGAAGATCATATTGTTGTTCATCCATTTGAATTTCTTGTTCACGCTCACTCCCGGTGCTCAAATCACCACTATCCTCAGAGGATTCTTCAAAGGCAACTCTTCTTTTATTTGAAATATTACCATATTCTTTTTTATGCCATACATAAATTCTACCAAGTTGGTAGTCTCTTTCATCCCTTCTTAATTTTTTAATTTTCGTCTGTTTTATAGAGTCTTTCATTGTTTGCATCGTTTTCTTCAAATCCTCCATCTTTTTATCAAAAATTTCCAAAGTATCTGTAACTTTAAGATTTTCTTCCATATTGGTAATCTCCGTCCGTAGGTCCGCTTGCACTTGAATAGTTGTTTCCACAATTAAAGCCATGAGATCACGGCTGCATTTATTCAAAATTGCTGACCATTTTTCAACAAAGACCTTATCTGTAACAAATATTTTAGGTTCCTTAATTATTCGTAATCCTCTAGGGATCCAAGATTTTCTAAGGTATTGTGCCAAAGTACTCGCATGCAATTCCGCTCTCACTAATCGTTTATGCAAATTTTCTAGATCCACCCAAGAACCATGGGGGTCGGGGCTTTCTTCCTCATCCAGCAGCATAGGCTGCTGCAGCAGCTTCTGAATCTGATCTTCTGTATATCCTTCAAATGCCATAATCATATAGTATAGCACTCCACAGCAGGCAAGAGCAAATTTACTAATTTTAATATAACCGGATTATCAACCGATAGCAATAGATAGTACTATAATCCAGTTTAAATTTTCTTTATATCCACTTGATTTTTAGAAATAGTAAAGTATTTTTGTACAGACACAATTTATAGCATAGATACTTCAGCAAAAAAAGTTAATCATATATATTTTTCTTAATATTCTCTTGAACCTCAGTGATGTAAATCGCCATCCTTTAGATAGAATCGATTTGAAAACATCAAATTCTTCACTGGTTCTTTATATTCTTACTGTTTCTTTTAGCGTCAGCTCAGCAAAAGTTATTAGCCAAGATGGCGCCAGCTTTTTTTTAGAACTGATTAAATAGACGCTACGTTATGACGTTGTAGGAGTTTAAAGTTTGTAAGCCCCGCCCCCCAAGGCGTTCCACCGGCAGCTAAGAAAAACAATAGTGCTACCGGTGGAAAGCGGGTGAAATTCAAATAAGAGATGTCCATTCAATTTCAGCATTTAATCCCTTAGGAGAGACAGTTTGAAGCATAAAGATATTAAATTGCTCTCTATAGTTCAACAATTTTTTAATAGACCCACCCTCCTCCCGATAATCTAAGCATTCAACAATCCTCCATCTAATATCCTCCCATGTGTGCTGTTTCTGAAGCCAATGATCTACCAGAGGAGCTTGCAGATTTTGTGTTTGAATTTTTGATTTATGTTCATTTAGGCGTGTTTTAATGGATCTAGAGGTCCTACCAATATAAACTAAATCACAGGGGCATATAATGGCATATATCACATTCTTACTTTCACAGTTAGTTTTTAAAGTGCTTTTCATAGTTTTATCTCTATCTGGTACTATCCAACTTTCCCCAGTTATCGCAAACGGGCACCACTGACAATGTCCACAAGCAGTTTGACTGCCATGCATGTCAGCTATAGGGCCCTTCGTAAAAAATTTGTTTTTACTGAGACGTTCTCCTAGTGTTTTACCCCTAGTAAAAGAAATGAGGGGCAGATCTTCAAAACATTAGTACAGTCTCATGATATGCCAGTGATCTTTAATCACTTTAACTATTTTCTGGCTGGTCTCAGTGAAAGGTAAGATACAAGTAAGACAGTCCTCTTCCACTTTAACAGTTTCTTGTATCAGAAGTGATCTCTGAGCAAATCTCGCTCTAGTATATGCTCTTTTTATAGCCACTTTTGGATAGCCTCTTGCCCGAAATCTTTCTTTCAACTCTTTAGCATGCTTTTTGAACTCAGTCAAAGAGGAGCATACTCGCCTAGCACGCAAAAATTGGCTAATGGGGAGATTGAACTTCAAATGAAAAGGATGGAACCATGGGGGGCGGGGCTTACAAACTTTAAACTCCTACAACGTCATAACGTAGCGTCTATTTAATCAGTTCTAAAAAAAAGCTGGCACCATCTTGGCTAATAACTTTTGCTGAGCTGACGCTAAAAGAAACACGGGGTGAGTTTATCTTTAGTTTATTTTCAGTTTGCTGGATACTCTTTGAATGTAGGTTTACTACTAATATTTGGGGAGATTTCTAATGAACTTTCTATCTATATTGCAGGGGAATGTCCTTGAGACAGCCCATTATGGGCGAAACGTGCATGTCGGACAGTTGATCCCCTGGGTCCGACAAACTTTGAAAAATTGAAAAGATAAGTGTTTTAATTTAAAAAATTTAAAAAACTTAAATAAAAAAATTTATATATAGTGAATATGAAATTTGATAGTTTCAGTAAGAATATAAAGAACCAGTGAAGAATTTGATGTTTTCAAATCGATTCTATCTAAAGGATGGCGATTTACATCACTGAGGTTCAAGAGAATATTAAGAAAAATATATATGATTAACTTTTTTTGCTGAAGTATCTATGCTATAAATTGTGTCTGTACAAAAATACTTTACTATTTCTAAAAATCAAGTGGATATAAAGAAAATTTAAACTGGATTATAGTACTATCTATTGTCATCAAAATGGCTGCCATGACCTCTATCTTGATGAAGCAGCTGCTAGAGGCAGGAGCGAGTGGAATCACTAATGCTCCCACTGGACCACTAGGGATATGAGGTAGGCTTGGCCCATTTTTATTATGACTGGTCAGAACCGATATTCAGCAGCACTGCCTGGTTAAATACCACTGAATGTCAGCGGTTGGGCGGCCAGGAGCAATTTAAGCGAGCCAGAGCCTCTCCTGCCTGCTTAAATTGCCTTGAATGTTGGGCAGTTTGTTCTGTTTAGTATAGTTAAGTAGGGTGAAGCAGCTTCTAAAGTTACCATTGCTTGTTGGCTAAAAGATATGATATCCTTTGCATATTTTTGTCAGGAAATCATTTACGTCACTGGTTTCCTCCTTCTGGTTGAAGCATAATTCTGTTTCCCCCCCCCCTTAGAAATGTGTAAAGCAGCAACATGGTCCTTCCTTCATACTTTTGCCAAGCATTATCGCTTGGACATTGCAGCTAGAGAAGCTTCTTTTGGAGCTTCAGTAATCAGGGCAGTAGCATCTAGTTCCCTCCCATCTTAGGGACTGCTTTCTTACATCCTACAGGTCCTGGATAAAATTTTGTAGCTATTAATCTTTTGTTATATTTTCACTGCTTTGATATTTAATGAACCATTGGAACTGCACTGTAAGTCCCTATCTCATGTCCACCTGCTGGTAGATGGGCACAAACCTAGAGATCCTGGATTGGTCTGGTGCAACTAAAGGAAAGAAAATTAGCAGGTAAGATCAAATGTTTTTTTCCTTGCTTTTTAAAAATTGGCCACTGTCAATATGGGTAAAATTAGAATAACATGTAATTTTAGTTGCATTGTTTAGAGGTGTTGCTGCACTGCTGCAGGTGGGGTTAGTTCAAGGAAAACAACCATACAGTTGTGGATGTTCACAATTAAGCACAATTTTTTCAGTCACAAAAAGTGCCCACAGGAAAAAGGGCAAATCTATAAGTACTTTTTTCCATAAGCAAATTTCAAAGGGAAAGTATGCAAATCCTATATGTAAAAATACCACCCATTCTTTTCTAGTACAGATAGTTTTTAAATTTGTCTCATTTCATCTTTTTCTGTTAGATCAACTAAATTCTTATACCGGTAAATCCTGGTGTTTTCCAGTTAGTCTTTTACTTAGAATTAATGGCTGGCACTGGAAGAATTTAACATTATTATGCAACTTAACTTAAACCTTTTGTTCCTCTAGGTGGCACAGTTGCTTCTTCATTATGGAGCAGATCCGTTAATACAAGATGAAAATGGAAAATGTGCATTAGAGCAAACTAATAATAATGATATGAAGTGTCTACTCATGAGTTACATATCTAAATCTAGACGAAGTTTAATAACAGGTATGACCAATCAGTTCTGGAATCTGCTTTATTATTGTGCTTGCTGATGAGATGATTTCAAAAACTCTGTTTTGATTATAAATATGTCTTTCCAACAGAGGTCAACTCTTTGAAAGTTAAGAGAAGCAATTGTGACTCCAGTTCTTAAGAAGACTGGTCTTGATATATGCATCTATTTATTTTTCCAGTGTCACTTTAACTGGAGAGTGCTGATGTATATCAGCTTTGACTGCTGTGGCATTACCTGATTAATGCCAGGGTAGTCCGGGGTGGAATTGGGGCAGATCTGAAAGTTATACAGGCACCACTGATATTCAGCATCAGTGGTTAAATAACCATACGCTACAGTTTAATCACTGGGCAAAAAAACTCCATTTGAAAAACAGGGCTCATAAAATTTTTATCGCCTCAAATTGATTTATAAAGACACAAAAGGATTTTCTTTCAATATATTTTTTTAAATATTTTTTTCTAAATGTTTTTTACAAAATATTAACGCATCGGCATATCAAAAAGGAACACTTAGCTTTATAGTGTGTTAAAACCAGGCACTCATCACTGTCCGTTCTACGGGAACCCGTTTCGCCTAGAAACGTGGCTTCTTCAGGAACGGAGTGCTGTTGAAATATGCTGAGAATTTTTAGCCAGACGTCTACAATGCTTCAAGATGGCTAAAAATTCTCAGCATATTTCAACAGCACTCCGTTCCTGAAGAAGCCACGTTTCTAGGCGAAACGGGTTCCCGTAGAACGGACAGTGATGAGTGCCTGGTTTTAACACACTATAAAGCTAAGTGTTCCTTTTTGATATGCCGATGCGTTAATATTTTGTAAAAAACATTTAGAAAAAAATATTTAAAAAAATATATTGAAAGAAAATCCTTTTGTGTCTTTATAAATCAATTTGAGGCGATAAAAATTTTATGAGCCCTGTTTTTCAAATGGAGTTTTTTTGCCCAGTGATTAAACTGTAGCGTGTGTTACAAGTTGATACAAGCCCTAACCACGCTCTAAACCCATCGGCAATTTGGCCTACGGTTTCTGAGGGCTTTTCTCCATTTTCTAACAAATGAGCACCAATTTGTTAATTTTGCTAGAGCGGTTTTTTTGGTATTAGGTTACTGCTTTTGCTCTAGAACACTGCTTTTGTTCAGTTTGATTGTATTCACGTTAAATAACCATACCCCAGGGCTTACGAGTCATCAGAGACCTCACATGATACTATTCCTGATTTTACCCGCTGGCTGGAAGGACTTCCCCAGCCTAATGAAATGACTGAGCCAGGATGTCATCTTTTGTTGTGCTGAAGTGTCATTGATATTAGTTGTGTGTGTATATATACATACATACACACATACATACACCCTCCTTTCTGGGCATTGTTCCAGGCCAAAACACTACCAAATGTTGGTTGGACATGGATAGCTTTTGGTGGCCATGAAAGTCCCAGATATTTAGAGCTGGTACTCAGATTAAGCCTGGCAATGAATTTCAGGGCTAATTCAACCTGCAGTGGATGGCATTTAAGAAAAAAAAAAAAACACTGATGGCCATGGACTGAATATTCCTCTCTCAACTGACAACATCATTTTCTATATCTGCACCAAATAAAATTTTACTCATAGTAACATAGTAACATAGTAGATGACGGCAGGAAAAGACCTGCACGGTCCATCCAGTCTGCCCAACAAGACAACTCATGTGTGCTACTTTTGTGTATACCCTACTTTGATTTGTACCTGTGCTCTTCAGGGCACAGACCGTATAAGTCTGCCCAGCACTATCCCCTCCTCCCACCACCGGCTCTGGCACAGACCGTATAAGTCTGCCCAGCGCTATCCCTGCCTCCCAACCTCCAGTACCGCCTCCCACCACTGGCTCTGGCACAGACCGTATAAGTCTGCCCCGCACTATCCCCGCCTCCCAACCTCCAGCCCCGCCTCCCACTACCGGCTCTGCTATCCAATCTCGGTTAAGCTCCTGAGGATCCTTTCCTTCTGAACAGGATTCCTTTATGTTTATCCCACGCATGTTTGAATTCCGTTACCATTTTTCTCTCCACCACCTCCTGCGGGAGGGCATTCCAAGCATCCACCACTCTCTCCGTGAAGAAATACTTCCTGACATTTTTCTTGAGTCTGCCCCCCTTCAATCTCATTTCATGTCCTCTCGTTCTACCGCCTTCGTATCTCCGGAAAAGGTTCGTTTGCGGATTAATACCTTTCAAATATTTGAACGTCTGTATCATATCACCCCTGTTTCTCCTTTCCTCCAGGGTATACATGTTCAGGTCAGCAAGTCTCTCCTCATACATCTTGTTACGCAAATCCCATACCATTCTCGTAGCTTTTCTTTGCACCGCTTCGATTCTTTTTACATCCTTAGCAAGATACGGCCTCCAAAACTGAACACAATACTCTAGATGGGGCCTCACCAACGACTTATACAGAGGCATCAACACCCCCTTTCTTCTGCTGGTCACACCTCTCTCTATACAGCCCAACAACCTTCTAGATACAGCCACCGCCTTGTCACACTGTTTCGTCACCTTCAAATCCTCAGATACTATCACCCCAAGGTCCCTCTCCCCGTCTGAACCTATCAGACTCTCGCCACCTAACACATACGTCTCCCGTGGATTTCTATTCCCTAAGTGCATCACTTTGCATTTCTTCGCATTGAATTTTAATTGCCAGACCTTAGACCATTGTTCTAGCTTCTTCAAATCCTTTTTCATGTTTTCCACTCCCTCCGGGGTGTCCACTCTGTTACAGATCTTAGTATCATCCGCAAATAGGCAAACTTTACCTTCTAACCCTTTGGCAAGGTCACTCACAAATATATTGAACAGAATTGGCCCCAGCACCGATCCTTGAGGCACTCCACTACTCACCTTTCCCTCCTCCGAGCTAACTCCATTCACCACCACCCTCTGGCGTCTGTCCGTCAACCAGTTCCTAATCCAGTTCACCACTTTAGGTCCTATCTTCAGCCCATCCAGTTTATTTAAAAGCCTCCTGTGGGGAACTGTGTCAAAAGCTTTGCTGAAATCTAAGTAGATTACGTCCATAGCTCGTCCCTGATTCAATTCTCCTGTCACCCAATCAAAAAACTCAATGAGATTCGTTTGGCACGATTTCCCTTTGGTAAAACCATGTTGTCTCGGATCTTGCAACTTATTGGCTTCCAGGAAATTCACTATCCTTTCCTTCAGCATCGCTTCCATTACTTTTCCAATAACCGAAGTGAGGCTTACCGGCCTGTAGTTTCCAGCTACATCCCTATCACCACTTTTGTGAAGAGGGACCACCTCCGCCGTTCTCCAATCCCTCGGAACATCTCCTGTCTCCAAGGATTTATTAAACAAATCTTTAAGAGGACCCGCCAGAACTTCTCTGAGCTCCCTTAATATCCTGGGGTGGATCCCGTCCGGTCCCATGGCTTTGTCCACCTTTAGCTTTACTACTACTACTACTACTACTTAACATTTCTAGAGCGCTACTAGGGTTACGCAGCGCTGTACAATTTAACAAAGAGAGACAGTCCCTGCTCAAAGAGCTTACAATCTAATAGACAAGTGAACGGTCGGTCCGATAGGGGCTTTACAAGTTGTTCATACACACTCTCTTCTGTAAATGATGCTGTATCCACTCCACTATCATTTGTACTTTTTCCAGTCCATCGCGGTCCTGCTCCAGGATTTTCTTCTGTGAAAACCGAACAAAAGTATCTATTTAGCAAATTTGCTTTTTCTTCATCACTATCTACATAGCGGTTCACAGTATCTTTTAGTCTCACAATTCCCTTTTTAGTCATTCTCCTTTCACTAATATACCTGAAGAAACTTTTGTCACCCCTCCTTACATTTCTAGCCATTTGTTCTTCCGCTTGCGCTTTTGCCAGACGTATCTCTCTCTTGGCTTCTTTCAGTTTCCTCCGGTATTCCTTCCCGTTTTCCTGTTCTTGAGTTTTTGTGTATTTCTGGAACGCCAACTCTTTAGCCTTTATTTTCTCAGCCACTTGCTTGGAGAACCATATCGGTTTCCTTTTTCTCTTGCTTTTATTTACTTTCCTTACATAAAGGTTTGTAGCCCTATTTATAGCTTCTTTCTGCCTGGACCACTATCCTTCCACTTCTTGTACTTCCTCCCAGCCCATCAGCTCCTTCCTCAGGTATTCCCCCATTTTAGTAAAGTCAGCACGCTTGAAATCCAGGACTTTGAGTTTTGAGTGGCTGCCCTCCACTACAGCAGTCATATCAAACCAAACCGTTTGATGGTCACTGCCGCCCAGGTGGGCACCCACTCGGACATTTGACACGCTATCCCCATTCGTGAGCACCAGATCCAGCGTCGCTCCCTCCCTCGTGGGTTCCGTCACCATTTGTCTGAGCAAAACACTTTGGAAAGCATCCACGATCTGTCTACTTCTCTCCGATTTCGCCGACGGAACCTTCCAATGTACATCCGGCAGATTGAAATTTCCCAGCAACAGCACCTCCCTCTTCTTTCCTAACTTTTGAATATCCGCGATCAGATCCCTATCTAGTTCTTCCAGTTGTGTCGGGGGTCTGTAGACAACACCCACATGGACTGAGGTTCTATCATCTCTTTTTAAGGTGATCCATATCGCTTCTTCTTTTCCCCAGGTCCCTGTCATTTCAGTCGCCGTGATATCATTTCTCACATACAGAGCTACTCCTCCACCTTTACGACCCTCTCTATCCTTCCTAAATAGATTATAGCCTGGTATGTTTGCATCCCATTCATGGGAACCATTTAGCCACGTCTCCGTGATTGCAACAATGTCTAAGTCTGCCTCCACCATCAGGGCTTGAAGGTCATGAACTTTATTGCTTAGACTGTGAGCATTTGCGGTCATTGCATTCCATCTACATTTCCTGGTATGTGTTTTAGTGATTTGGGGGTGTCTTAACCCTTTGGGTACCTTCCTATCTTTTTGTTCCACCTTCATTCCTTTTTCTTCTGCATCCGTTCTATTTTCAGGCATATCACAGTGCTGTAATGGCGCAAAATAATTCTGTAGGGGCAAAACTTGTGAGGGCGGATGCATGTGTGTCACATAACGAACTCTGCCTGAGCCTACTGTGAACCATCTATTTTTAGGTGGTTTTATCCTTTGAGGCAGTGGTATGAATTTGGTTTGATTCTGAGCAGTATGATTTTGTGGAGTCTTTGAAGCTGCTTTAAGTGTATCTAATTCCTCCTTTAGTTTACTACAGGGGCGTATCTGCGTGGGGCCACAGGGGCCTGGGTCCCCGCAGATTTCGCCCTGGCCCCCCTCCCCGCCGTCAACCCTCCCCCGCTGCTTACTTTTGCTGGCGGGGGGCCCCAACCCCCGCCAGCCGAGGTCCGACCCGCAATCTCCATATTTCGTCTTCCGAAGTTCCTCCGTGGCCATGTGCTTCAAGGAAGTAACGCTGCAGTGCTGATTGGTTGAATCCAGTTCGGCATCTGACGTGCTGCGACGTCAGACGCCGAACTGGATTCAACCAATCAGCACTGCAGCGTTACTTCCTTGAAGCACATGGCCATGGAGGAACTTCGGAAGACGAAATATGGAGATTGCGGGTCGGACCTCGGCTGGCGGGGGTTGGGGCCCCCCGCCAGCAAAAGTAAGCATCGGGGGAGGGTTGACGGCGGGGAGGGGTGGAGAGAGGCGGCGGCGGCGGCGGCGGCGGGGAGGGGGGGAGGGAGGCAAAAATGTGCCCCCCCTCTCTGGCTCTGGCCCCCCCTACCGCCGGATTCCAGATACGCCCCTGGTTTACTAAGCTCCTTTTTTTAAACTAGCGAACTGACGACATATAGGACAAGCTTTTAGTGTCCAGATGATTGGCCTTGAAACTAAAGCACCACAATTATTACAGAGAATAAGAGTCATGCTGATGTATTTGGTATGAATAGGTATGCTATGATGGGGTTAAGAGTATGCAAGATTTACTTTGCTCTTAAGCCACACAGGCAGAGAGATTTGTATTTGGGTGGAGTTAATTTGTGATAAGTAGTGTATGTAGGAAAGCTATTTAGGAAGTGGAAGTCTTGGGGTGGGTGGGTTAAAATTTAAAACGTGTGGATTGTGTTTGTTGTAAAACCATAGGCGTAGTTTGACTGTTTCATTTGGGGGGGCAAAGAATGGGCGGAGCATATTAGCATATCATTTGCATATATACATATGCAAATGAATATGCTAATGTGGAGGAAGGAATTGAATTTACAGGCAAAATATCACAGATGCACATTTCAAAAAGCTGACACATTTCAATTAATAAATTATGAATAAAATACTTTTATCTACCTTTGTTGTCTGATCATTTAGTTTTTCTATTCGCTTTGGTCCCAGTGTCTTCTGTTTTATTCAGTGTCTTCTTTCCAATAGGCTTCCCTCTGCTCCCCACCCCTCGCAGTCCCATCCATCTCTTGCTCCTTCCCTCTGCTTCCCACCCCACCCAGTCCCATCCATCTCCTGCTCCTTCCCACCCCTCCCAGTCCCATCCATCTCTTGCTCCTTCCCTCTGCTTCCCACCCCTCCCAGTCCCATCCATCTCTTGCTCCTTCCCTCTGCTTCCCACCCCTCCCAGTCCCATCCATCTCTTGCTCCTTCCCTCTGCTTCCCACCCCTCCCAGTCCCATCCATCTTCCCTCTGCTCCCCCCCCCCAAGGTCCAAGATGGTGACTCCGTTTACCCCCTCTCTTCCTCCCTCCCTCCCTCCGCCGCAGGCAACAGTGTTCAGCTTTTCCAGCGTTCCTGGCAGCGGTAGCGATGTACACGCTGCCTTCGGTCTGCCCCGGAAGCCTTCTCTTCAAGTTCCTGTTCCCACCTATGCGGGAACAGGAACTTGAAGAGAAGGCTTCGGGGCAGAGCCAAATGCAGCGTGTACAACGCTACCGCTGCCAAGGAACGCTGGAAAAGACTGCTGCCTGCGGCTGAGGGAGGGAGGGAGGGAGGAAGAGAGGGGTAGACGGACATGCTCCTCTCCGTCCGCTACTCCGCTTGGCTTCCCTGCCCTCTCGGTCTGCGTCCCGCCTTCCTCTGACGTCAGAGGAAGGCGGGACGCAGACCGAGAGAGCAGGAAAGCCAAGCGGATGGAGAGGAGCGCGTGCATGCATGTGTTTGTTTGTTTTTTTTAAACTAATGGCGCGGCGGCGCCTCATCGTCGTTTGGGGGGGCATTGCCCCCCCTCGCCCCCCCCAGTCTACGCCTATGTGTAAAACCTATCTCTAGAATTGTATTAAGCCACTTATCTACACAGCTGGTTAGGATAAAGGGAAGACAAGGTTACAAAATGCACCAGAAATGTCCAAAAGCACAGTTTTAGAGTAGGAATTTCCTGGAAGAAAGCCTGCACAAAAGTCTTATCTGAGTGAGTTTCCTTGAGGCAGGAGACAAGTGAGGCCCTTGAAGTTGCCCAGCTCTGAACAGAAACTAGCCCCTCCTAATCGTTTTAGATTGTCTGCAGAAAGCCAGGTGGAATGAGGATAGGGGATGGGAAAGAGTTCAGTACAATTACAGTCAAGGAAAGAGAGTTTTAATACTATCTGGCAGTTTTGAAATCCGAAATCTAGTTTTCCAGATTTGCAGATATCAATAAAGCAGTTTGAAAACAATCAGGTCACACACAGTCAAAATCACAATATTTGCAGAGCAGTTTAAAACCCTTGTTTTCTCTTTTTAGGAAAGATTTAAGTGCAAAGACAAGGGCAGACAAAAAAGATAACCAAAAGCACAGTTTTAGAGTAGGAATTTCCTGGAAGAAAGCCAGCACAAAAGTCTTATCTGAGTGAGTTTCCTTTAGGCAGGAGACAAGTGAGGCCCTTGAAGCAGGGTTGCCAGGTGGAAAATTTTTTTCTAGCCCAATCCAGCCCAAAAACCAGCCCAAAACCCGCCCAAACACAAACCCCGCCCCTGACACCCCCACCCCCGCGTCATCACCCCCGCCCCCGCCGTCATCGGCCCCGCCGTCACCGGCCCCGCCTCCCACGTCATCGGCCCCGCCTCCCCGTCATCGGCCCCGCCTCCCCGTCATCGGCCCCGCCTCCCACGTCATTGGCCCCGCCTCCCACGTCATCGGCCCCGCCTCCCACGTCATCGGCCCGCCCAAAACGTCACTAACCCCGCCCAAAAAACGTCACTAACCCCGCCCCCCCGCGGCCGAAAAAGGCAAAAAACCGCACAGAAACCCAAAAAGCCGCCCAAAAAACCGCAACCCGCCGCGGGCAAAAATTTCCCGCGGCGGGTCGTGGAAAACCGCCCAATTGGGCGGTAAAACCGCCCACCTGGCAACACTGCCTTGAAGTTGCCCAGCTCTGAACAGAAACTAGCCCCTCCTAATCGTTTTAGATTGTCTGCAGAATGCCAGGTGGGATGAGGATGGGGGATGGGAAAGAGTTCAGTACAATCAGATTTTGATTGTCTTCAGTTGATTTGTGACTTGGTGATAAGTCATCCTATTTATTGTAACTCAGTGTGCCAGGGTTTGTGAAAGGGTTTTCTGAAGCGCCTTCTGCTACTCCAGAATACAGTGACTAGAATCCTTGTTATGGCTTCATCTATTGATCATATAACATGAATTTTAAAGAAAGCCATTGGTTGCCTTTGCAATGGAGAATTAAGTTCTGAGTCTTGCTTTTAAATGCCAGCAGTGGTTAGCCCCTACTTATTTGGTGAATTTGTTTCCATTTTATACACCAAGTCAATCATTATGCTGTACTCAGGAAGAGCTTTTTGTTATCCTCTCATTAGTCACATCTGAACTAATTATTTAGTGTCTGTATTCCTATGTTTTTAAGTGTTGTGCCTTCTTACATTTGAAATTCCTTTTTCAGATTATTGTTTAGTTTGATTCATAGATTCTAATCCTCTTTTACTTGTGTGTCCTCTTAATATCTCTTTGATAATCTGCTGAGTTTACCTTCATCTATCCTATTAAGACAACAAACAAACCCCTCTCTTTTCACTTGCAGAGGTTCTGGCCTCTAAAAGTTTCAATATTTATCTTCATCCTGACCTAAGTGCTTATAACTTACAATTGTTCTCTTGCATTATGGTTTTATATTTTTATGCTGAAATTGTTTTAAGGGTGCATTTTATTACCAGAATTATTTTGTACCTTCATTCTCCTGCAGTGTTGACTGTGATTTAATTAATTTGGCTCAATTGTATCTGGTGCCTTTAAAGGTGGGGCAGGCTAGAGACTTGGAAAATCCTGGAAAGAGAACACTTTTGCTCTGGAGTGCTGCCACAGAGCTAAGCTTTGAATATCTATATTTTCAGATTATTGTTTGCTTTGATTCATAAATTCTAATCTGCTCTTACCTGTGTGTCCTTCTCTTAATAATCTCCTTGATAATCTGCTGACTTTCTCCATCTTTCCTATAAAGAAAACAAACAAACAAACAATAAAAAAAACTCCCTTTATTTTCACTTGCAGATGTTCTGGCCTCTAAATGTTTCTGTATCTGTCTTCATCCTGACTTTATTGTCCCTCCCTGACCACTCCCTCTCCCTATATAGGGAAATCGAGAGACAAGTATCTTCAATAAACCCTACACTGGTCAATCCTGCTCATTCATATCCCTTAACACAGTTCACCCTTTCACACTTCTTAATCACATCAACATGACTTTTATTCAATGCAATACATGTTGTGCCTTAGTCCTAAAGAAAACCATCTGGAACCTTAGAGCGTGCCCCATCTATCTCCAAATATTGGCTATGAAAGATGAAATTAACAACCTCAAGAAGGAATTGGCTACAATTAAGGAAGCATCCAAGATTACCCAATTTTCAGCCAATTTACCACCACTACTGCCACAGAAAATAAAACAGTAGGCTCAGGTAGATTATGATCTGTGACACAGAGGCATCCACCCTCCCAACCTTTGCACCTAAATAATTCCTTTTCTGCACTAGAGCATTATGATGCTCAGAAAAGAAGAATTCATATAGAACCAGAGGCAAGGAATGTAACACAATCCAAAAGACATCCCCAAAACAATGACAGATCAGAACAAAGCAGACATTTCTTACAGCTAGGAGACTTCATTATCAGAAGCATTAACTTAGAAACAGAATTCAAAGGACCCAACCTAGTGAAATGCCTTACAGGATCCTACCAGAAATACCCACCAAATACTGAACGTGATTCAAGAAGAGAGTAAGGATTCTAATACTGATGTTTTAATCCACTTGGGAACAAATGACCTGGAGGGGCATAATCAAACGGCGCCGGTCAAATAGCTGGCCGTAAGTGGGCAGAGCCAGCTGTATTTTCGAAAAAGATGGCCGGCCATCCTTTTCTTCGCTAATACGGTTGGGCCCGGCCAAATGTCAGAGATCGCCAGGTTTGAGATGGCCGGCTTCGGTTTTCGGCCATTATGGAAAATAATGCCAGCGATCTCAAACCCGGCCAAATCCAAGGTCTTGGGAGGAGCCAGCATTTGTAATGCACTGGTCCCCCTGACATGCCAGGACACCAACCGGGCACCCTAGGGGGGGCACTTCTAAAAATTAAAAATAAAAATAGCTCCCAGTGCATAGCTCCCTTACCTCGGGTGCTGATCCCCCCAAATCCCCCCCAAAACCCACTCCCCACAAGTCTACACCATTACCATAGCCCTTATGGGTGAAGGGGGGCACCTACATGTGGATACAGTGGGTTTTGGGGGGGGGGGGGTTGGAGGGCTCCCATTTACCACCACAAGTGTAACAGGTAGGGGGGAATGGGCCTGGGTCCACCTGTCTGAAGTGCACTGCACCCACTAAAAACTGCTCCAGGGACATGCATACCGCTGTCAGGGAGCTGGGTATGACATTTCAGGCTGGCATAGAGGCTGGCAAAAAAATGTTTGTTAATTTTTTTTTTTTGGGTGGGAGGAGGTTGGTGACCACTGGGGGAGTAAGGAGAGGTCATCCCCGATTCCCTCCGGTGGTCATCTGATGAGTTGGGGCTCCTTTTTGAAGCTTGGTAGTGAAAAAAAAGGGACCAAGTACAGCCGGCGAAATGCTCTACAAGCCTGGCTTTTTTTTTTCATTATTGGGCGAAGCTGGCCATCTTGTGAGCACGCCCCAGTCCCGCACCCGTCCTGCCTTCACTACCCTACCAACACGCCCCCGTGATGTTTCGTCGGCTCTGCGATGGAAAGCAGTTGAACCCCGCCAAAATCAGCTTTCGATTTTACCGCTTTGGCCGGGGTCAGGAGATCGAGGGCCATCTCCCGATTTGTGTCGGAAGATGGCCTGCGATCACTTTCGAAAATGAGCTGGCTGGCCAACAATAGCAAGTTTAGAGCACAGAGAGCCTTCCAGAAGCTTGGGGAGGGAATCGAGTCTTTGGTTCATACTGCGGCTTTTTCTGAAGTAATTCCTACATGTCAAAAGGGAGAGGAAAGACTACATAAAACAGAGGAATTCAATAAGTGGCTTGAAGCTTGGTTTAAAGAAGAAAGTTCTAGATACATAGGAGGATGGAATAGTATGGGGAAAAATAACAGGCTATACTGTAATGATGGGCTACATCTTTCTTTGACAGTAAAAAAGGAAACTTGGGGACAAATTCAGACAGCATGTTTCTATACATTTAAACTAGAAGGTGGGGGAGACAAAAGGAAACAAGTGAATTCATAACATCAACCCCAGAAAAAAAACATGGTGGCAGAAGGGAAAAATCATGTAAATATGGAAAACCATCTAAATTCACTCACCACATGGAAAGCAATGAGCACAAATTCTCATAGTAGTAAGTAAAAAAGTTCAAGATTTGCAAGCCCTGATGTTTGAGGAAAACTTGGATATTGTTGCAATTACAGAGACATGGTTCAATGATTCCCATGAATGGGATGCGAACATACCGGACTGTAATCTTTTTAGGAAGAATAGGGAGGTCCAAAGAGGTGGAGGAGTGGCGCTGTATGTGAAAACAATATCAGAGCGGCTGAAATGCAGGGAACCCGGGGAAAGGAAGAAGCTATATGGATCGTCCTGGAAAGAGAAGATGGAACCTGTATCTACATGGGTGTTATCTACAGACTTCCAGCAGAAATGGAGAAGCTGGACAAAGATCTGATAGAAAATATCCATAGCTTGTATGAAAGGCTGGGAGGTTTCAGTTTGCCTAATATAGACTGGAGCATCCCGTTGGCATAATTGGAGAGAAGTAGAGAGATCGTGGATGCCTGTCAAAGTGCCTTGCTCAGACAAATGGTGACGGAACTTACAAGGGAAGGGTCAATGCTGGATCTAGTGCTCACAAATGGAGGAAGTATTTCCAATGTCTAGGTGGGTGCCCACCTAGGCAGTAGTGATCATCACATGATATGGTTTAATATAAGAGCAAAAGTGGAGTGCAGACGCACAAAAGTCAAAGTACTGGATGTCAAATGTACTGATTTTGGTAAAATGTTGGAATACCTGAAGAAGGAACCGATAAATGGATAGGCATAGGTGACGTGAAAGTACAGTGGTCCAAGTTGAAAACTGATTTAAATATGGCAACTGATCTTTACACAAAAATAAAATCAAGAGAAACAGGAAGCCTATATGGTTCTGCAAACAAGTGAATGAAAAAATAAAGGCGAAAGAAGCTTTGTTTCAGAAATACATAAGAACACAACATAAGGATCGCAGAAAAGGTTACTGGATTAAACTGAAAGAAGTGAAGAGGGAAATACGGCTAGCAAAAGCGTAGACATAGGAAAAATGGCTAACAATGTAAAGAGAGGTGACAAGACCTTCTTCAGATATATTGTGGAAAGGAGAAAAGATAGGAATGGAATTGTAAGACTGAAAAATGCTGAGAGTGGCTATTTGGAGAGTGATGAGGATAAAGCAAACGTGCTAAACAAATGCTTCTCTTCAGTGTTCACGGAAGAATTCTAGAGAAGGACCATGGTCGGCTACCTAGGGTTTATTTGGGAATGGAATGGATATTGCGCCGTTCACGGAAGAAAGCATTTATAAATGTAAGCCGCATTGAGCCTGCCATGAGTGGGAAAGCGCAGGGTACAAATGTAATAAAAATAAAATAAATAGCTTGAAAATCTGAAAGTGGACAAAGCTGTGGGGCTGGATGGGATGCATACCAAGATACTGAGGGAGCTCAGAGATGTCCTGGCACTCAAGAAAAAGTCCTAGGTGGTGTTATAGACAATATACTGAAATCTGCTGCCCAGTGTGCGGCAGCCGCCAAAAAAAGTAAACAGGATGCTAGGAATTATTAGGAGAGGGATGCAAAATAAAAACAGAAATATTATTATGCCTCTGTATTGCTCCATAGTGTGACCTCACCTTGAGTATTGTGTTCAATTCTGGTCGCCGTATCTCCAGAAAAGCTATATCATAATTAGAAAAGTAGGGGATGTAACTACTCCCATATGAGGAAAAGCTAAAGAGATTAGTTTTCTTCTGCTTGGAAAAGTGACGGCTGAGAGGGGATATGATTGAAGTCTATAAAATCCTCAGTGGTATGGAGCGGGTAGAGGTGAATTGATTTTTCACTTATTCAGAAAGTATAAAGACCAGGGGACACTCAATGAAATTGCATGGGAATACTTTTAAAACAAATAGGAGAAATATTTTTTCACTCAAAGAATAATTAAGCTCTGGAACTCGTTGCCGGAGGATGTGGTAATGGCGATTAGTGTATCTGGGTTTAAAAAAGGTATGGACAAGTTCCTGGAGATGGATGTGGGATAAGTCACTGCTTGCCCTGAGATTGGTATCATGGAATGGTGCTACTAATTGGGTTTCTGCCAAGTACTTATGACCTGGATTGGCCGCTCCTGGAAGCAGGATACTGGGCTGGATGGACCATTGGTCTGACCCAGTATGGCTATTCTTATGTTCTTATGACCTCTTAAGGGTTTATTTAATAGAACTTTAGAGACGGGGAAGGTTCCACGGGATTGGAGACAAGGTGATGTGGTCCCTTTTCACAAAAGTGGAGACAGGGAAGAATTGGGAAACTACAGGCCAGTAAGCCTCACATTGGTGGTTGGAAAAATAATGGATTCGCTACTGATGGAAAAGAGTTGATTTTCTAGAAGCCAATGGGTTACAGCATCCGAGGCAATGTGGCTTTACCAAAGGAAAATCCTGCCAAACAAATCTGACTTCTTTGACTGAGTGACCAAAGAACTGGATAAAGGACATGCACTAGATGTAATCTACTTGGATTTCAGCAATGTCCTTGATACGGTCCCTAATAGAAGCATAAATAAGCTGAGAGGGCTGAACATGGGACCCAAAGTGGTGAATTGGATTGGAAACTGGTTGACTGACAAGGTGGCAGAGGGTGGTGGTAAATGGAATCTGCTCAGAGGAAAGGAAGGTAAGCAGTGGAGTGCCTCAGGGATCGGTGCTGGGGCTGATTCTATTTAATATATTTGTGAGAGACATTGCTGAATGGTTAGAAGGAAATTTTTGCCTGTTTGCGGATGACACAAAGATAGCCATTAGAGTGGAGACCCTGCAGGGAGTAGAAACCATGAAAAGAGATCTCCAAAAACTGGAAGAATTGTCAAAGGTCTGGCAGATAAAATTTAATTATGCATTCAAACCCTTATAAATTTCTTTCTACTCAACAAAACCAATAAAGCTAATGTTTTTATATAAAACATTTTGGTGCTCAGAGTGAATAGTGCAAAATTAGTGACTAACATTGAAATTCAACACTTTCTATGGTAGTAAGTGACATTCTTTGCCAACCATCATAGCACCAGACCCTCCCTGGCTATCATAAATGAAAAGGTCCACTAACTGAACCTCAAAAGTGTGTTCACATTTCAAGTGTGCAAGCACTGTATAAATTATTCATAAAGAATTAAAATGTTCAGCAAATTAACACATCTGTATGGTAGTATTTTAAATTAAGGGTACTGCTGGTTGTGTCCATAATCGAATGATAAGTGTCCAAATCGGTGGAGTACTAATATCAGGTGAAGAACCTAATGTCCAATCCTTATCTTTCCATCCTCAACACGGAGCCATGTTTCGCTTCAAACAGCATTTTCAGGAGAACTACGAACAAAAATTTAAAAAATCCAGTGCTTAAAGAACAACTTTGAAAACAATATATCTGAAACTTTACCAATTCTAACATTAAATTATCTGATCAGCTAACCTGAGAAAAGGAGGAAAGGAGCCAACCTGCTCCACTCCTCCAAATCTCGCAAAACACAAGCGAAACCCCACTCTGTTAGATAAATACTTCCGTCTATGGTTGGTTACTCAGTTCAGGTTATTAATACTTTATTTCAGGTTATTAATACTTTAACGACAAAATTATCAATCTGTGCAACACAATTCCCCAAGACGATGCCAGCATCGACAGTTTCCTTGATGACTGGACCCCAACATGGACGAAATCCTGGTAGACCGCTCCTGGACAAATTTCGTCCTTCTCACCACTGAGGAAATTTTCACAGTATTATCCAAACTCTCCAAGTCACACTGCCACCTGGACCCCTGCCCCAACTATCTAATGAAAAATGCACCAGCACGATTCATTACAGACCTCACCACCCACTTAAACTTCCTACTTCAACAGGGCTCCTTCCCCTCCGAGCACGGAAACATACTGCTCACACCAATACAAAAAAACCCCAAGAAACCTGCAAATGACATCACCAATTACCGCCCTGTGGCCTCCATCCCTCTACTGATCAAACTAATGGAAAACAGAGTAACCTCCCAACTCAACAAATTTATACAAACATTCTCCATACTACATGAGTCGCAATCGGGCTTTAGGCCTGCACACAAGCACTAGCATGGCTTGATTTAATGCATGATGCCACTTTCACTTCTGCTTTTCCCAAACATGCTGTATATTTAGTCTGTTATGCCTGACCTGCATGCTTCTAATCATATGCAATCTTCACCTGAATGTTTGCAACCATATTAGTCACTGTTTTTGTTGATATGCTCTAAAGTAGCAATGTTAATTTGTAATAATATATGTTCATGCTTGTTTCAATCTCTTTATATCAAATTGTTTTTGTCTTATTAGGATGGGTCTTCTTGTGCACTTTGCATTTCCCAGTCATAGCTACTAGCGCCACAGAGTTTAGATTTTCTTATTGACTGAGCTTACAGAGCTCTACATGTTGTTTGTTATTGCTTTGCATAAGCGGCCATTTTATTTACATTTCTCTATCTCAAGGTGTTTTTATAAGGCCAGGTGATTATGATTTGATTCCTAATGTCTGGATTTTTCATCCTCCAGAATGTCTAACCCTGCAACAGCTCTAACAATTGCTTCATGGAATGTTAATGGTCTAAAGCACATCATGCAGCATTTAAAAGTATTTACACATCTGAAAAAGAAAAAGTCCTCTATCATTTTTCTGCAAGAGACACATGTACCTAATTTAGCTAGTCTAGTCTCAGCATATACCTGGATTTCTCAATGCTTTGATGTCCTTTGAGGAGTAGCCTAATGGTTAGTGCTGTGGTCTCTGAGAATCAGGCGAAGTGGGTTCATTTCCCACTTCAGCTCCTTGTGACTCTGGGCAAGTCACTTAATCCTCCATTGCCCTGGGTACAGAATAAGTACCTGTATATAATATGTAAACCTCTTTCACTGTAATCACAGAAAGGCAGTATATCAAATCCCAAATCCCATCCCTTCATTAGGCAGGAAACATGGTGTCAGACCTCTTTCATAAGGATTTACCAATAAAAATACTTGGCCATATTAATGATCCTGACTGTAGATGGCTCATTATCCGTGCTGAACTCTCCTCTGAACAGTTCCTCCAAATCAATCTGTATGCACACAACATGAACTCACCAGAATTCTTCACTTCCCTTTTATGTACTATAGCTTTATTTGAACCATTGCCCATTTATATAGCAGGTGACTTCAATCTCCGTTTAATATCTGGATAGACAAACACTCCCTTTCTGTTCATGAAGTTATTCCAAAATCCCTCATTACTTTACATTCCCTAATAACTCAATACAAGCTCATAGACTCATGGTGAACTAAGCGTCCAGATTCTAGAGAATACACACACCTCTCCTCCCCACATAGCAGTTTTTCATGTACTTTTTCTTGAAATCTGCCTCCCAATTAACCTCAATTATAGATGCCATAATACACCCAGTTGTTATCTCAGATCATGCTCCTAAAATGCTTACCCTAATCAATCCTGGACAAACCTTACCTAGATCCCCCTTATGAAGCTCCCAGCTGACAATGCAATTAGAGCCTGCATCAATGATTTTATTCTGGAATTTTTTCAGCATATTTCAAATGATGAACTCTCACCCTTTACTGTTTGGGGAGAATTTAAAACCTCCTGAAGAGGACAGCTAATTTCCATAGCAGCTTATAAAAATGAAGAACATCGTGCTCTTCTCAGCAACTTAGAACAGCAGATTAAAGACCATGAACAAAAATACCTCCTAAATACCTCCTATATAATGATAAAAGCAATCTTAATAACCTAGTGGTTAGTACAGTGTACTTTGACCCTGGGGAACTGGGTTCGATTCCCACTTAACCCTCCATTGCCCCAGGTACAAATAAGTACCTGTATATAATATGTAAACCACTTTGAATGTAGTTGCAAAAACCACAGAAAGGCGGTATATCAAATCCCATTGCCATTCCCTATATCAGCTAAAATAGTCTTACAACAAAATAGCTAGTGAGTTATCTATCCAAGAACTTTTTATTATCAAAAATCCGATATTATACTGAGTGCAATAAAAGTAATAGGTTACTGGCTAAATGTCTCAAGCGGAAAAAGTCTAAAGTTCAAATACCTTTGATTAAAAATTGCAATAATAGAAACAATCTGTATCAGCATTGTATGGGGCACTGGCTAGGCGTAGGTCCCAGAGGCAATATGTAGATCTTAAGCGAAAATGGGAACAAGATCTGGGGACCTCCCTGGCAACATGGGATGTGTCAGCTACCTTGAAGGGCATCCGGGCGTTGGTAACAGATGAGAGGCTGAGGGAGTGTGGTTATAGAGTGGTCCTACGGGGGTATATGTCTAGAACACAACTGGCTCATATGTTGGGGCCGGACAACTCAGGGTGTTCTAAATGCGGAGGGGGTCCCAGCTCGTTATATCATGCATTATGGCAATGCCCCAAGGTGCGCATGTTTTGGCAGAGGGTAAGAGGGTTTTTGATTCGATTGGGGAACAGAGTTCAAGGAACGGAGCGGCAGTTTCTGTTGGATCAACCAAGAGCGTTTGCTCCATTAGGCGCCCCTGCTGTAATGTTATGCAGGAAGCTGAGCTTGGTAGCGCGGAAATGCATTATGCAATACTGGGTCTCATCGGAAGGACCAGCTTACTGGCATTGGCGCAATCAGGTGCATCTTCTGGCCTCTTGGGAGGCTAGGGATTCAAAACAATCGCCTAAACGTAGAGTGCGCTTTCTACAGATTTGGACACCATACCTGCAAATACTCAGCCCAAGGGGACGTAGTCTGCTTGTCAATGCCTGATAAATAGCGGTATATTGGAGAGTAAGGGCACCATGTAGTAGTAAATTAGTCTAGAGTGGATCTGCTTGCAAGGGGGAGGAGGGACTGGGTGGGGGGCTGGAGGGGTTGAGTGTGATGTATATGGCTAAAGCCTGGCAGTGCTCTAGAGCTTTAACGTTTCATTTTCTGATATTTGTGATAAGCACTATTTTACCTAATGAAGTATTCAAGTGTATGATATTAGGAACATGAGTCATTTAAAACCTAATGTTAACATGGGCCAAGGAATCGTTAAGAGGGGAGGGGGGGAGAAAAATGGGGACGAAAAGTGTTTGGCGAAGTTGAATATGTTGCAAGAATGCTGTTTTGTATATCAAGCAATGCTATATGCATATTCTACATTACTTTGTATTGTGATAATCGTTAATAAAACAGTTTAAACATAAAAATTGCAATAATGATGTTATAACATCAACTAACGATATACTGAATTCCTTTTATCAATTTTATACTACATTATAACAATCTGAGGCTCAAGGAGGTCCTAAAGAGATGGATAGCTTTATTGCTTTTCTGCAAAGACCTCAATGGTCTTCAAGCGACAACCAGCTTCTCACAAAGACAATTGACCCTGAAGAAATTATAATAGCCTTAAAAGACTTCCCCTGTAGTAAAGCTCCTGTCCTGGATGTCAACCCAGTTGAATTTTATACATTATTTAAAACCACACTCTCACCAATGCTCATCAAACTCTTTAATTACTTAGTTTCAACAATGCTTGAAGAAGTTGCATCACAGAAGCAGTAATAATGGTCATTCCTAAACCCAATAAAGATGCCCAATTAGTACAAAACTACAGACCAATTTTGCTCCTCAACACAGACTATTATTATTATTATTTGTTACATTTGTATCCCACATTTTCCCGCATATTTGTAGGCTCAATGTGGCTTATATGGTACCGGAGAGGCGTTTGCCGACTCCGGTGAGAAAACTATAAGTTATATACCAAGATTTTAGCCAATAGAATTAAAAAAGTAATTGGTAAAGTTAAAGCTCCAAATTAAGTGAGTCTTATGCCAGGAAGGTTAATTACAGATAACTCTAGACTGTATTTTCAGCTACTAGACATTGCCAAGGCATAAAAACACCCTGTCATTGTGCTGTCATTTGATGCTGAGAAAGTCTTTGGCAGGGTGGAATGGTCTTACCTTTTTACACCATCCAATGGTTTGGAGCTCAACTAGAATTTATAGATAAAATCAAAGTACTCTATACCAAACCAGTGACGTACATCTTCACTAACAATCATCTATCTAACTACATACAACTAAATAGAGGCACTTGTCAGGTATGTCCCCTTTCTCAGATCTTTCCCTCTCTAGAAGTCTTCTCATATCAGCTCTTCTAATCTGAGGGAAACTCAGTCCTGCCCTACTTATGTACTTGTGCTTCAGTGGTGATTCACACTGCAGTCAGTGTGCCACTAGGGCCCTTTGAACTTTTTTCTTTAATCAGTCACTGTGGTTTGATTGACAGATAACTGAATACAGAGTTTATCTTGCTGCCTGAAAGGAAAACTAATGCAAAAAACTATTCCTTAAACTTATTTGCTAAGTGAGCAGAGTAACTTAAAGTTCCTGAGTTTACCTGTTTAATTCTAAGTCTAACTTTCCCCAGGTTTAAAAACAAAGGGGAGCCGGTTGATATTGTGTATCTGGATTTTCAAAAGGCGTTTGACAAGGTACCTCATGAAAGGCTACAGAGGAAATTGGAGGGTCATGGGATAGGAGGAAATGTCCTATTGTGGATTAAAAACTGGTTGAAGGATAGGAAACAGAGAGTGGGGTTAAATGGGCAGTATTCACAATGGAGAAGGGTAGTTAGTGGGGTTCCTCAGGGGTCTGTGCTGGGACCGCTGCTTTTTAATATATTTATAAATGATTTAGAGATGGGAGTAACTAGCGAGGTAATTAAATTTGCTGATGACACAAAGTTATTCAAAGTTGTTAACTCGCGACAGGATTGTGAAAAATTACAGAAGGACATTACGAGACTGGGAGACTGGGCGGCTAAATGGCAGATGACGTTTAATGTGAGCAAGTGCAAGGTGATGCATGTGGGAAAAAAGAACCCGAATTATAGCTATGTCATGCAAGGTTCTACGTTGGGAGTTACGGACCAAGAAGGATCTGGGTGTCGTCGTCAATATTACACTGAAACCTTCTGCTCAGTGTGCTGCTGCGGCTCGGAAAGCGAATAGAATTTTGGGTATTATTAGGAAAGGTATGGAAAACAGGTGTGAGGATGTTATAATGCTGTTATATCACTCCATGGTGCGACGGCACCTTGAATATTGTGTTCAATTCTGGTCGCCGCATCTCAAGAAAGATATAGTGGAATTGGAAAAGGTGCAGCGAAGGGCGACTAAAATGATAGCGGGGATGGGACGACTTCCCTATGAAGAAAGACTAAAGAGGCTAGGGCTTTTCAGCTTGGAGAAGAGACAGCTGAGGGGAGACATGATAGAGGTATATAAAATAATGAGTGGAGTGGAACAGGTGGATGTGAAGCGTCTGTTCATGCTTTCCAAAAATACTAGGACTAGGAGGCATGCGATGAAACTACAGTGTAGTAAATTTAAAACAAGTCGGAGGAAATGTTTCTTCACCCAACGTGTAATTAAACTCTGGAATTCGTTGCCAGAGAACGTGGTGAAGGCGTTTAGCTTGGCAGAGTTTAAAAAGGGGTTAGACGGTTTCCTAAAGGATAAGTCCATAAACTGCTATTAAATGGACGTGGGAAAAATCCACAATTCCAGGAATAACATGTATAGAATGTTTGTATGTTTGGGAAGCTTGCCAGGTGCCCTTGGCCTGGATTGGCCGCTGTCGTGGACAGGATGCTGGGCTCGATGGACCCTTGGTCTTTTCCCAGTGTGGCATTACTTATGTAATTTCCTAGCAAATTCTTAAAGATGCAGATCTCTTCCTCTCTGGAAGTCAGCTCATAGTACCTTTTCTGCACAAGTTGTCAAAGCACTTGTGGATTGTGAAAAATTGTAGGAAGACCTTAGGAAACTGGAAGACTGGGCATCCAAATGGCAGACAAAATTTAATATGGACAAATGCAAAGTAATGCACATTGGGAAAATAATCTGAATCATAGTTACCTGATGCTAGGGAGTCAGAACTCATAAAGATCTAGGTGTCATTGTAGACAATATTCTGAAACCTTCTGCCCAGTGTGATGTGATGGCCAAAAGCAAACAGGGTGCTAGAAATTGTTAGGAAAGGGATGCAAAATAAGACCAAGAATATTATAATTTCTCTGTATCACTCCATGATGCAACCTCACCTTGAACATTGCGTTCAGTTCTGGTCGGGGGAACAAGGGAGTAACGTGATCAACAGGACTGTTCTAGCAAACCAAGGAGGTGTGATGAAAAAATAAATTTTTTTTTCAAAACTAAGGTGGGACTCGATCCTGTTCATTTTCCACCTAAATATCCTTACCACACGCAGACTCCTAATGCAGGCACTTTGCCGGAACATGGTGCCATGTCGAGTCCCACGTTAGTGTGAAGGTCATGTTTGATCCTTTGAATGTCTGAAAGTTTTCCCTCTGAAGCAGCAGGACAAGGCACTGCGAAACAGTGGCCAGCGTCGGGGAGACCAGTTTAAAATAGAACAGAAGCTAAGTTATATTTCTAACATTAAAAAAGACAATTAAAAGAAGGAAGAAACCTGGTATGTACCAGTTTACGTTATAGACTTGGAGGTTTTTTTTAAAGCCGATGACTGAGATTTAGAGGTATGGGTAAAATCAGCACCCATGAAGTTCTGAGGCTTTTTTCCCTCCTTTTTTTCAAATGTATCAAGCACAATTCAGTGTTGATAGGAACTTTCAACACTGGTATAGTGAAGTTTAAGTAGGGTTCTATTGTAGTTTTCAATTCACTCCTCGTGGTTAGAGATTTGCTGCCCATTATTAACACATATTGTTTTAAAATATTTTATAATATTTTCATACTAGTACAATCAAACATATAAAAGACAAGTGACCGACTCACCCGTAAATGCGCAGTAGAGACTTCCCTCTCTGTCCCGCCCTCGCTTCAAGACGTGATGACGTCAGAGGGCGGAACAGAGAGGGAAAAGGATGCTGCCAGCCTGCCGCTGGAGAGCCTGGAGACAAAGGAAAGGAACATCACCGGCGCACCAACCTCCACCCTCCACCCATCCCCGACGTCGCTGCCGCTCCCTCCCCCCTCCGTATTGGGCCCCCTGCACTGACATGACAACGCCTCTCACCTCCGTGTGGAAACGCTGCAGGCAGCAGCAGAGCGATCTGCAGCGCTTTCACACGGAGGTGAGAGGCACTCTCATGTCAGTGCAGGGGGCCTGGCATGGAGGGGGGAGGGAGCGGCGGCAAGGAGGGTAGCTGGACATGGGGGGAGGGCAGGGGGGGAGAGAGGAGGGTTGCTGGACATTGGGAGAGCAGGGCAGAGAGGAGGGTTGCTGGACATGGGGGGAGGGCAGGGGAGAGGGGGGTGGGTGGACGGGGTGAGGCCAGGGGAGACAGGAGGGCTGCTGGACATGGGGGGGAGGGCAGGGGAGAGAGCAGGGTTGTTGGACATGGATCGATGGGAGGGGAGGGCAGGGGAGAGAGGAGGGTTGCTGGACATGGGGGGTGGGCAGGGGAGAGAGCAGGGTTGCTGGACATGGATCGATGGGAGGGGAGGGCAGGGGAGAGAGGAGGGTTGCTGGACATGGGGGTGGGCAGGGGAGAGAGCAGGGTTGCTGGACATGGATCGATGGAGGGGAGGGCAGGGGAGAGAGGAGGGTTGCTGGACATGGGGGGAGGGCATGGGAGAGAGCAGGGTTGCTGGACGGGGAGGGGGAGGCCAGGGGATACAGGAGGGCTGCTGTACATGGGGGGAGGGTAGGGGAGAGAGGAGGTTTGCTGGACATGGGGGAGGGCAGGGGGGAGAGAGGAGGGTTGCTGGACATGTATCGGGGGAGGGGAGGGCAGGGGAGAGAGGAGGTTTGCTGGACATGTATCGGGGGAGGGCAGGGGCGAGAGGAGGTTTGCTGGACATGGAGGTGAGAATTACAAATCTCGCCTGTTTTAACGGACTTAACGGCTAGTGTGAATAATAAACTGTGTGGTTTATTACTATTAAAAACAATTTCAATCCGTAGAAAATGGTTCAAGTTTTTTAAATAATGGCAATATTTCATTTTGTTTTCAGCTAAAAAGAGCATGCGCATTCAAAAGCTAAATCAGGCCAAAAGGTCAAACAACAGTAATACTGCAGTGGACACAGATCAGCAGAAGGTGAGTAATTTGTAATTATTTTAATTCATTTATGAATGCTGTCATTATGTTTCTGCTGCATATTTTAAATGAGAGATTTTTGACTCTCATCTTTGTGCTGCAAATGTCTAGTTTTCAGGATGATTAAGGTATGCACAGTAGCCTTGTTCTTCTGATACTGGATCAGTTTTCAAAAATCTTCAGTAGTTAACTTGGGTTCCTAAATTTTAATTTGAAGCTGAATTTAGGCACTTAGAACTACTACTACTACTACTACTATTTAACATTTCTAAAGTGCTACTAGGGTTACGCAGCGCTGTACAATTTAACATAGAAGGACAGTCCCTGCTCAAAAGAGCTTACAATCTAAAGGACAAATGTACAGTCAGTCAAGTAGGGGCAGTCAAATTGGGGCATTCTAGATTTCCTGAAAGGTATAAAGGTTAGGTGCCGAAAGCAACATTGAAGAGGTGGGCTTTGAGCAAGGATTGGAGATGGGTAGGGAGGGGGCTTGGCGTAAGGGCTCAGGAAGTTTATTCCAAGCATAGGGTGAGGCGAGGCAGAATGGGCGAAGCCTGGAGTTGGCGGTGGTGGAGAAGGGTGCTGAGAGGAGGGATTTGTCCTGTGAGCGGAGGTCTCGGGAGGGAACTTAAGGGGAAATGAGGGTAGAGAGGTAATGAGGGGCTGCAGACTGAGTGCATTTGTAGATAAGAAGGAGAAGCTTGAACTGTATGCGGTATTTGATCGGAAGCCAGTGAAGTGACCTGAGGAGAGGGGTGATATGAGTATATCGGTTCAGGCGGAATATAAGATGTGCAGCAGAGTTCTGAACGGATTGAAGGGGGGATAGATGGTTAAGTGGGAGGCCAGTGAGGAGTAGGTTGCAGTAGTCAAGGCGAGAGGTAATGAGAGCATGGATGAGAGTTCGGGTAGTGTTCTCAGAGAGGAAAGGGCAAATTTTGATGATGTTATAGAGGAAGAAGCGACAGGTCTTGGCTGTCTGCTGGATATGCGCAGAGAAGGAGAGGGAGGAGTCGAAGATGACTCCGAGGTTGCGGGCAGATGAGACGGGGAGGAGAGGGTGTTATCAACAGATCAAGAGCAGTGGAAGAGGAGAAGTGGGTTTTGGTGGAAAGACGATAAGCTCGGTCTTGGCCATGTTCAGTTTCAGGTGGCGGTTGGACATCCAGGCAGCAATGTCGGATAAGCAGGCCGATACCTTGGCCTGGGTCTCCACGGTGATGTCTGGTGTGGAGAGATACAGCTGGGTGTCATCAGCATAATGATGATACTGGAAACCATGAGATGAGATCAGTGAGCCCAGGGAAGAGGTGTAGATTGAAAAAAGAAGGGGTCCAAGGACAGATCCCTGGGGAACTCCAACAGAGAGCGGGATGGGGGTGGAGGAGGATCCATGAGAGTGTACTCTGAAGGTGCGGTGGGAGAGATAGGAGGAGAACCAGGAGAGGACAGAGCCCTGGAACCCAAATGAGGACAGTGTGGCAAGAAGTAAATCATGATTGACAGTGTCAAAAGCGGCAGATAGATCGAGGAGGATGAGGATGGAGTAGTGGCCTCTGGATTTGGCAAGGAACAGGTCATTTCAGACTTTAGAGAGTGCTGTTTCTGTCGAGTAACTTAGGGGCCCTTTTACTAAGGGTGCGGGCTTACTGCTAGTTCCCACCACTGTGTGCACCATTTCTGGTGCTACAAAAAAATTTGTATTTTTGTAGCGCCAGTGCTTAACCAGTGGTAATTGGCACTGCTCGGTTACCACTGGGTTAGCGCAGAAGAGTTTAGCACCACCTCTATGGTAAGTGCTCCCCCCGAAATGGCCTCATGGCAAGAGGTTCACTTACCGCATGGCCATTTCTTTGCGACCAAAAAAGACAGCCTTTTAATCACTGCGGTAAAAGGGGATCTCAGCGTGCATCAAAAACAAGTGCTGACGCTAACGCAGGCCCTCTTTTACCGCAGCTTAGTAAAAGAACCTCTTAGGGTCTTGTTCTATAAAATTTATGCTCCTAAATTTATGCTCATAAATTTAGGAGTGTAATTTATGCTCGTAAATGTATGCTAAATCTTGTTCTATCAAGGTTATGCTCTTAAAATTTACACTTCCAAATTTGTGAGCAAAATTTATGCTCCTAAATTACGAGCATACTTTGTGCTCCAAAATTGATTATGCTTGTAATTTAGGAGCATAAATTTTGCTCATAAATTAGGAGCATAAATTTTAGGAGTGTAAATTTAGGAGCATAACCTTTATAGAATAAGGCCCAATAGGCTCTAAATTAGGAGCGTAGATTACGTAAATTTAGGACCATAACCTTAACGAGGGAGGCAATATTTAGGCACCAAGCAATGCGAAAATAACCTGAATACCGGCATTTATGCACACATGCATTATTCTACAACCTGGTGTGAGGTGGGTGTTCACATAGACAGAATCTGAGCAGAGTACATACGAGTACTTACATGCATAAGATTATAGAATACTTTACGCATATTCTTTTGCAGTTTAGGCAGGATCATTTACACCAGCTCTGTTTGGTGTAAGCGATCTTATAGTAGGTATTAAGTGCAATTTTGATATGTTACGTCCGTATTCTATACCTACTTTTCTTTATGGTATAGGTTCCAAGTAGGTGCCTAAATGTAGGCACCCCTTTAGAGAATTACTCACCATAGGGGTAATAAACAAGCATTTTTTGCACAGAAATAGGCATTTATAAAATTGCCCACGCTATATATGCATAATCATATGCACAAGCAACCTCTTAGGGCATATATTTACCCAGAATGAGTGAAGGGTTCCAGTGGCAGAGTTGGGACTTAAGCATTTTATTATAAAATACACAGAAGCGCATGGAAATGACCCAGTCATTTGTATGAACCTCAGAGTTATAGTGTTATATAATAACTAGTAAAAAAGGCCCGTTTCTGACACAAATGAAACGGGTGCTAGCAAGGTTTCCTTGGAATGTGTGTGTGAGAGTGACTGTGTGTGAGAGTGACTGTGTGAGAGAGAGAGTGAATGTGTGTGTGCGTGTGACAGAGTGAGTGTGGGTGCGAGTGTGTGAGAGAGAGAGTGTGTGTGTGTGTGTGTGTGTGAGAGAGAGAGAGTGTGTGTGAGACAGAGTGTGAGGGTATGTGTGCGATACACAGACTCTCTGTGAGACCGAGAGAGTGTATGAGATCGAGAGAGTGTTTGAGAGTGACTGTGTGACACATAGAGAGTGAATGTGATACATTGTGAGACATAGAGTGTGTGAGAGACAGTGTGTGAGAGTGAGAGAAAGACACTGACTGTGAGAGAGAGAGAGAGAGAGAGAGAGAGTGTGACAGAGATTCCTCCCCCTCCCTCTCAGGACCCCCTCCTCCTCCTCCTCCTCCCTCTCCTCCTCCTCCCCTCTCAGGTCTCAGGACCCCCTCCACTCTGGTCTTAGGACCACCCCTCCCCTCTGGTCTCAGGACCCCCCTCTCTGGTCTCAGGACCCCCTCCCAATGTCTCCCCTCTTTCTTTCTGCATCCTTCCATCCAGTGTCTCCTTTTTTTTCCGTACCCTTCCATCCAGCGTCTTCCCTCTTTCTCTCTCCATCCTTCCACCCATCTACTCTCTCTCCTGATCCTTCCATCTAATGTCTCGCTCCCCCTCCTTCTATCCAGTGTCTCTCTATCTCTCTACCCTTTTCTGTTCAGTGTCCCTTCTCTCTCCACATCCTTCCAGTCTCTCCCCTTTCTCTCTGCATCCATTCATCCATCTCCCCCTTTCTCTCCCCATCCTTGCATCGTGTCTTTCTCTCCCCATCCTTCCATCTGTTTTCCCTCTTTCTCTCCCCATCCTTCCATCCATCTACCCCCCTCTCCCATCCCGTGTCTGTCTCTCTATCCCCTTCTTTCCCTCCAGGCCTGCCCACCCAAACAGACCTGCCAAGTCTCCCGCAAAACACGCAGTGCCAGCTCCCATTTCCGGCCACTGCTGCTTTTCCTGTTGAGCAACCTTGGGGGGGAGCGATGGCGACCTTGTGGGGGGTGGAGGGGTGAGTGGCGGTGGCGACAACCTTGGGGGAGGGGTGTGGCAGCAGGGGCGGGGCCTCGTGCTGCTGTCGTGCGGTTGGTCAGTGCTGTGTTTGACGTCAGCCTGGCTTCGGAGCCTAGCAGACCAACTTAGCCACGAACACAGGCAGCAAGACAGAATGTTGGAGGTGAGAATTATTAAATAGGAAGACAGATATATGCAAAAGTTCCCTTTATAAAATAGGTTTAACTAATGATCATTTCTGCCACACAGGGTAAACACCATGTTTTAAAATGATCCTCCCTATCATTTGACAGTCATAAGTACATAAGTAATGCCACACTGGGAAAAGACCAAGGGTCCATCGAGCCCAGCATCCTATCCACGACAGCGGCCAATCCAGGCCAAGGGCACCTGGCAAGCTTCCCAAACGTACAAACGTTCTATACATGTTATTCCTGGAATTGTGGATTTTTCCCAAGTCCATTTAGTAGCGGTTTATGGACTTGTCCTTTAGGAAACCGTCTAACCCCTTTTTAAACTCTGCCAAGCTAACCGCCTTCACCACGTTCTCCGGCAACGAATTCCAGAGTTTAATTACACGTTGGGTGAAGAAACATTTTCTCCGATTTGTTTTAAATTTACTACACTGTAGTTTCATCGCCTGCCCCCTAGTCCTAGTATTTTTGGAAAGCGTGAACAGACGCTTCACATCAGGGCCCTGCTTACTAAGCCGTGCTGTTGGTTTGCGCTAACGCTAGAGACAATATATTCCTATGGATGGTAGATCTTTTAAATAGGTGATCTAGATGGGAAAAGAACATTCAAGTTCACAGTTTGCAGCATATTCTGCAAATGGGTCACTAAATGTGTACCTTTTGTGGAGTATGTGTGAGGCTGTGGGAATAATATATGTATTTGGCATCATATACAGAGGGAACAGTGATTTTACAAAGAACCATAGAAGAAAAGAGTGGCTTCAGTTGGAGGCTTATTATGTGTAATGGCAGCCTGTGTAAATGCAGGAATTTACAAAACTGTACATCCAAAAAACATATTTAGAGAAATATGGTAGAAGGATTTAAGCAGTGGCTTCTTAAGGAGAGCTTTTTGACTGACCAGGCAATTCAAGAGCAACTTAAGCTACAAATAAAACACTACTTGAAGGATAATGATATATAGGTGAATAGTTTCGGGGGGGGGGGGGGGTTCTCTGGAAATGTTTAAAGGCTATAGTATGAAGATACTGGATAGCAGCACGGATGCAGAAAAAGGGGCCAGGGAAAATTTAGAAAACCAGCTTAGAGCTCAAATCAGGCAATTGGAGATTCAACATAAGCATGTGACAGGCTCTAAGGTTGTTGCGGGCAAGTTGGAAAAATTATGGGATGATGTAAAAGTATTGAAGTTAGAAAATGCACAATTCAGTTGGGGAAAATTGTAACAACATCATTAGCAATTTCACTTAGGAAACTAAGAACTAGAAACATAATTTTGAAAATTTGGAATCCCAAGGATGTGGTCTGACCGACAAATCCACAAGTGCTTTACCCTGTATTATAAGACCTTGTATGGCCAGATCCCCTGGTATTGGAAAAGGAAATCATATAGTTTGTTGCTGTGGCAGCATGGATAACAGACATGCATGGAATCCTCATAGACACAGGCAGGGTGTAGTGTAAGTCAAAAGAAGAGTTTTATTATTAACAAGCAGTCAGATTAGTACAATCTGTTGCTGTCACTGACTTAGGCTTAAACCTGGGCAACAACCACACTGATAGTCATTTCCACATCTCTTAACAGTTCTGTCTGCCAAGCTTCTTCATCACACATAAATCCAGGTTGGGTTCCAGCTGGAACACCTAGAACCAGGGTTTTCACAAATAAAGGAAACCTTTTACCTTGGCAGTCTTCTATTTCTTGTTATTCAGTTCCTGGGAACCTACTTCTTAACACCAGGTGCAAAACCACTGTTTATTTTTATTTTATTTATTTTTGTTTTTGTTACATTTGTACCCCGCACTTTCCCACTCATGGCAGGCTCAATGCGGCTTACATATTGTATACAGGTACTTATTTGTACCTGGGGCAATGGAGGGTTAAGTGACTTGATTTTTATGTATCCATACTTTTTAATTATTCATTTTTACTGAATATTGGTTTTGTATGTGTCAGTTTCAGACTCCTGATGCAAGCTTTTCAATTATATCTTCAGTCACATCTCCATTTGAGACTAGCCCAGTGGACCCTGGCTTCCCAGTGGTCTCTGGCTACAGGGAACCTAGAGGATATCGTCACTGTCACTCCATCTCTCGTGGTGGACAATTCAGTCCAATTTGATAGTGAGATTCACATTCCAAATTCCACTACCCCACAAGATTTTAACCACAGATGCACCTGGCCTGGGTTGGGGCATGTTGGGTAGTGTTTATATTGGCTTCTAGTATCAGCAAGAGTGATGTTTAAGGTCTTATGATTCATTCATATGTCTTTTTATGCTTTGTTCCTAATTTTTTGATTAATCAATTAGATTTTTCTTTTTTTTCATCAGCTAATACTTGTCACTCTAAGAATAGCTGTTTACTGGCTTATTCTTAATTGGAAGGTTTGCATTACAGCAAACATAGCAAAGATTCCTTTTCTACTTATTCTTTGTCAATCTGGAACGATTTGCCTCTGATGCTTAGGTTGGATAGTTCTTATCCCTCCTTTAGGAAAAGATTGAAAACTCATCTCTTTCAGAAATGTCTATCCTAGTTTAGTAAGTGATTTTAATGTATGTGTTCTATTGATGTGTAAATTGGCTTATAACATTGTAAACCATGTAGGACCTTATTGTGGTATATAAATCCTTGGATTAGATTAGGTTATCTTGTGTAGATGGACTCCACACCCAGGGTCAGTGGTCTCACAAGGAGGAACATCTTCATATCAATCTCCTGGAGCATTGGACAATCTGGAATGCTCTAAAGACTTTTATAAATTGGCTAGTAAACCAAATTATTCTTTCAGATTGACAATCAGGTTGCAATGTACTATGTCAACAAGCAGGCAGGCATGGACTCATATCTCTTATTTCAGGAAGTGGAAGGGCAGTGGTCCAGGCTGAAAGAAGCAATAAATAGGGCCACAGACCTTTATGTAAGGAGAGTAAATAAAAGCAAGAGGAAAAGGAAACCGATATGGTTCTCCAAGCAAGTGGCTGAGAAAATAAAGGCTAAAGAGTTGGCGTTCCAGAAATATAGAAAATCTCAAGAAGAGGAACACGGGGAGGAATACCGGATGAAACTGAAAGAAGCCAAGAGAGAGGTACGTCTGGCGAAGGCGCAAGCGGAAGAACAAATGGCTAGAAATGTAAGGAGGGGCGACAAAAATTTCTTCAGGTATATTAGTGAAAGAAGAAGGACTAAAAAGGGAATTGTGAGACTAAAAGATACAGTGAACCGCTATGTAGATAATGATGAAGAAAAAGCCAATTTACTAAATAGCTACTTTTGTTCGGTTTTCACTGAAGAAAATCCTGGAGAAGGACCGCGAGGGACTGGCAAAAGTACACCTGAGAATGGAATGGATATAACACCGTTCACGGAAGAGAGTGTGTATCAACAACTTGGAAAGCTAAAGGTGGACAAAGCCATGGGACCGGACGGGATCCACCCCAGAATATTGAGGGAGCTCAGTGAGGTCCTGGCGGGTCCTCTTAAAGATTTGTTTAATAAATCCTTGGAGACGGGAGAGGTTCCGAGGGATTGGAGAACGGCGGAGGTGGTCCCTCTTCACAAAAGTGGGGATAGGGAAGAAGCTGGAAACTACAGGCCAGTAAGCCTCACTTTGGTTATTAGAAAAGTAATGGAAGCCAAGCTGAAGGAAAGGATAGTGATTTTCCTGGAAGCCAATAAGTTGCAAGATCCGAGACAACATGGTTTCACCAAAGGGAAATCGTGCCAAACAAATCTCATTGAATTCTTTGACTGGGTGACAGGAGAATTAAATCAAGGACGTGCTATGGACGTCATCTACTTAGATTTCAGCAAGGCTTTCGACACGGTTCCCCACAGGAGGCTCTTAAATAAACTAGACGGCCTGAAGATAGGACCCGAAGTGGTGAACTGGATTAGGAACTGGTTGACGGACAGACGCCAGAGGGTGGTGGTAAATGGAGTTCGCTCGGAGGAGGGAAAGGTGAGTGGTGGAGTGCCTCAGGGATCGGTGCTGGGGCCCATTCTGTTCAATATATTTGTGAGTGACATTGCTGAAGGGTTACAAGGTAAAGTTTGCCTTTTTGCGGATGACACCAAGATTTCCAACAGAGTGGACACCCTGGAGGGTGTGGAAAACATGAAAAAAGATCTGAAGAAGCTAGAAGAATGGTCTAACATTTGGCAATTAAAATTCAATGCAAAGAAATGCAAAGTGATGCACTTAGGGAGTAGAAATCCAAGGGAGACGTATGTGTTAGGCGGGGAGAGTCTGATAGGCACGGACGGGGAGAGGGATCTTGGGGTGATAGTATCTGAGGACCTGAAGGCGACGAAACAGTGCAACAAGGCGGTGGCAGTAGCTAGAAGATTGCTAGGCTGTATAGAGAGAGGAGTGACCAGCAGAAGAAAGGAGGTTTTAATGCCCCTGTATAAGATGTTAGTGAGGCCCCACCTGGAGTATTGTGTTCAGTTTTGGAGGCCGTATCTTGCGAAGGATGTTAAAAAAATGGAAGCGGTGCAAAGAAAAGCTACGAGGATGGTATGGGATTTATGTTCCAAGACGTATGAAGAGAGGCTTGCTGACCTGAACATGTACACCCTGGAGGAAAGGAGGAACAGGGGTGATATGATACAGACGTTCAAATATTTGAAAGGTATTAATCCGCAAACGAATCTTTTCCGGAGATGGGAAGGCGGTAGAACGAGAGGACATGAAATGAGATTGAAGGGGGGCAGACTCAGGAAAGATATCAGGAAGTATTTTTTCACGGAGAGGGTGGTGGACGCTTGGAATGCCCTCCCGCAGGAGGTGGTGGAGATGAAAACGGTAACGGAGTTCAAACATGCGTGGGATATGCATAGAGGAATCCTTTGCAGAAGGAATGGATCCTCAGAAGCTTAGCTGAAATTGGGTGGCGGAGCAGTTGGGGGGAAGAGGGGGTGGTGGTTGGGAGGCGAGGATAGGGGAGGGCAGACTTATACGGTCTGTACCAGAGCCGGTGATGGGAGGCGGGATTGGTGGTTGGGAGGCGGGAAATACTGCTGGGCAGACTTATATGGTCTGTGCCCTGAAAATGACAGGTACAAATTCAAGGTAAGGTATACACATATGAGTTTGTCTTGGGCAGACTGGATGGACCATGCAGGTCTTTTTCTGCCGTCATCTACTATGTTATGTGGCATTGAGGTGATCAGCTTTGGCATGCTACTCAGAGCCCTGGTGGGGAAAAGCAACAGTCTGGCGGACATACTGAGCAGAATCATGCAGCCACACACGTGGTCTCTCAATATGGACATAGCCCGCAAGATCTTACGAGAGTGGGGCATGCCCTTGGTAGAGTTCTTTGCCATTCATCTGAACAACAAAGTTCCTCAGTATTGCTCCAGACTGGGATCGCATGGCAAACTAGCCTCGGATGCCTTCCTCATATGTTTATGGGAGGTTCTTCTGTATGTTTATCCTCCCATACGCCTCACAGGGAAAACTTTGCTCAAGCAAGACCAAGGAATCATGATCCTTATGTTACTGGCCAAGGCAGATATGATTCACCCTGCTTCTGGAGTTAGCCTTCAGAGACCCATGGAGACTGGAGTGCTTTCAGACCCTCACCACACAGAATAAGGAGTCTCTGCTGCATCCCAACCACCAGTCACTAGCCTCATGCCTGGATATTGAGAGGTTAGACATCTCCACACCAGACATCACTGCGGAAACCCAGGCCAAAGTATCGGCCTGCTTATCGGACATTGCTGCCTGGATGGCCAACCGCCACCTGAAACTGAACATGTCCAAGTCAGAGCTTATTATCGTTCCACCCAAACCCACAGCTCCTCTCCCCCCACTCTCTATCTCAGTCGATGGCACTCTCATCCTCCCCGTCTCATCTGCCCGCAACCTCAGAGTCATCTTCGACGCCTCCCTCTCCTTCTCCTTCTCCGCGCATATCCAGCAGATAGCCAAGACCTGTTGCTTCTTTCTCTACAACATCAGCAAAATTCGCCCTTTCCTCTCTGAGCACACCACCCGAACTCTCGTCCACTCTCTTATTACCTCTCGCCTTGACTATTGCAACCTACTCCTCACTGGCCTCCCACTTAGCCACCTATCCCCCCTTCAATCCGTTCAGAACTCTGCTGCACGTCTTATCTTCCGCCTGGACCGATATGCTCATATCACCCCTCTCCTCAAGTCACTTCACTGGCTTCCAATCAGGTATCGCACACAGTTCAAACTTCTGCTACTAACCTACAAATGCACTCAATCTGCAGCCCCTCACTACCTCTCTACCCTTATCTCCCCTTACGCTCCTACCCGAAACCTCCGCTCACAGAACAAATCCCTCCTCTCTGCTCCCTTCTCCACCATTGCCAACTCCAGGCTCCGCCCTTTCTGCCTTGCCTCTCCCTATGCTTGGAACAAACTCCCTGAGCCCATACGCAGAGCCCCCTCCCTGCCCATCTTCAAATCCTTACTCAAAGCCCATCTCTTCAATGTCACCTTCGGCACCTAATCATTTTACCTCTATCCAGGAAATCTAGACTGCTCCAATTGACGGTCTGCACATGTTGTCCATTAGATTGTAAGCTGACTGCACATGTTGTCCTTTAGATTGTAAGCTCCTTTGAGCAGGGACTGTCCTTCTTTGTTAAACTGTACAGCGCTGCGTAACCCTAGTAGCGCTTTAGAAATGTTAAGTAGTAGTAGTAGTACTCTGTCCAGCTACATGAAGGTGTCTCCTGTGTCCTGCTTGCTTCCAGGAAGGATTCCACTAAAAGGTCATAGAATTTTAAGTGGAAGAGGTTTTCCATCCGGTATGAGGCAGAGCCCTAGACCTTTTCTCCTGTCCTACACAAAAACTGCTTGAATACCTTCTACACCTTTCTGAGTCTGATCTCGAAACCAACTCTATAAGGGTTCACCTCAGTTCAACTGGCACTTATCAATGTGTATAGAGTAAACCGATTTCTGTACAGCCTTTAGTTGTTCATTTTATGAGAGGTTTGCTTTTGTTGAAGCCCTCTGTGAGGGAGTCTATAAGAAACTGTCACTTCCCCTTAAGAACACTCCCTCACAGTGTCAGGGCCACCTAAAAAACCCCAGTCCTCCCAAAGGGGAAATGACAAATGACAGGGAAGGGGTGGAGCCAGGAGGGCATGGCCCAGGAAGTATAAAAGGCCGGGCCAGAGCTAGGTTAAAGAGGCTAAGAGGGAAGCAGTGACACCCACTGCAGATGCTTCCACTCCAAAGCTGAGAAACTTCAACCACTACGTTCAGGTAGGCCAAATTCAACTTGGAAACTTTTGTTTTGACCTGTCTAGCTTCAGGCCAGCCTTGTGTACCTACTAGAGACAGTGCTGGTAACTCTAGACCCAGGGACCAGACCAATAAGAGTTACTACTGAGCTGAGAGACATTCATGTATGTTGTGGCCCTGCAGGAGCAGGCCACCCAAGGACACTGTTATGTTTACAGAGGTAGCTTTGAGTATTGCTTTCTCCCTTCCTGTGAAGCGAACAGGAGCCTTTACCGGCCAACTTTAACAAATATTCTTTGTTTTCACTGTAGCTTGCTGAGTATGTAGGTGACTTGTCTTACCTGGCTCCACGGCCCGCCCTCACTCACATTTCCACACCCTCTATCAGACCTCCTCTGTACCCTGAGACGTCAACGTCCTTCTCACACAACTGATGAAAGCTCCTTTTGAGCCACGACACTGCTACCTGAAGTACTTAACCTGGAAGATACTACTACTATTACTACTATAGCACTACTAGACATATGCAGTGCTGTACACTGAACATGTAAGAGACAGTCCCTGCTCAACAGAGCTTACAATCTAATCAAGACAAAGGACAAATAAGGGATAAGGAAATTACTTAAGGTGGGAATGATAAAACAGACATGAGTACTGAACAGGTGAATAGGAGTTAGGAGTTAGAAGCAGCCTAAAAAAGGTGGGTTTTTAGCCTAGATTTGAAGATAGCCAGAGCTGGAGCTTGACGTACTGATTCAGGAAGTCTATTCCATGCGTATGGTGCAGCAAGATAAAAGGAATGGAGTCTGGAGTTGGCAGTGAAGGAGAAGGGTACAGATAAGAGAGATTTACCTGGTACTCTCTATCTCAGTTGACAACACCCTCATCATTCCCGTCTCATCTGCCCGCAACCTCGGAGTCATCTTCGACTCCTCCCTCTCCTTCTCTGCGCATATCCAGCAGATTGCCAAGACCTGTCGCTTCTTCCTCTATAACATTAGCAAAATTCGCCCTTTTCTCTCTGAGCTCACCACCCAAACTCTCATCCAATCTCTCATTACCTCTCGCCTTGACTACTGCAACCTACTCCTCACTGGCCTTCCACTTTGCCATCTATCCTCCCTTCAGTCCATTCAGAACTCTGCTGCACGTCTTATCTTCCGCCAGGACCGTTATACTCATATCACCCCTCTCCTCAAGTCAGTTCACTGGCTTCCGATCAGTTACCGCATACAGTTCAAGCTTCTCCTATTAACCTACAAATGCACTCGATCTGCAGCCCCTCCTTACCTTTCTACCCTCATCTCCCCCTATGTTCCTACCCGTAACCTCCGCTCTCAAGACAAATCCCTCCTTTCAGTACCCTTCTCCACCACCGCCAACTCCAGGCTCCGCCCTTTTTGCCTCGCTTCACCTCATGCCTGGAATAAACTCCCTGAGCCCATATGTCAGGCCCCCTCCCTGCCCATCTTCAAAGCCCTGCTCAAAGCCCACCTCTTCAATGTCGCCTTCGGCACCTAACCACCATACCTCTATTCAGAAATCTAGACTGCCCCCACTTGACACTTGACATTTCGCATTTTAGATTGTAAGCTCTTTTGAGCAGGGACTGTCCTTTGTTAAACTGTACAGCGCTGCGTAACCCTAGTAGCGCTCGGGGAGAGTGTAGGGAGAGATAAGAGTGGAGTAGTACTGAGGAGCTGTAGACTGAATGCACTTATAAGTCAGTAAGAGGAGTTTGAATTGTATGTGGAAATGGATAAGAAGCCAGTGAAGTGACTTGAGGAGAGGGCTAACATGATCATAGTGACACTGGCGGAATATAAGTTGTGCAGCAGAGTTTTGAACAGATTGAAGGGGAAAGAGATGGCTTAGTGGGAGACCTGTGAGAAACAAGTTGTGTTAGTCTAAGCGAGAGGTGATAAGAGTGTGGATAAGGGTTTTGTTAGTGTGCTCAGAAAGGAAGGGATGAATTTGGGTGATGATATAAAGAAAAAATAACAGGTTTTAGAAGTCTGTTGGATATGTGCAGAGAAAGAGATAGAGGAGTCAAAGATGACCCCAAGGTTACGAGCTGATGAGACGAGGGGGATGAGAGTGTTATCCTCAGAGATAGAGAAAGGGGGAAGAGGACATGTGGATTTTGGAGGAAAGATAAGAAGCTCATTCTTGGCCATGTTTATTATCAGATGGGGGTGAGACATGCAAGCAGCAATGTCAGACAGGCAGGCTGAGACCTGGGCCTGGATTCCTGCTAAAATTTCTGGTGTAGAAAAGTAAATCTGGGAGTCATCAGCATAAAGGTTATATTGAAAACCATGGGAGGAGTTCAGAGCATCAAGAGAAGGAGAAAAGAAGAGATCCCAAGGCAGAGCCCTGAGGTACACCGACTGATGGTGGGATAGAAGTGGAGAAGGATCCGCCAGAGCATATACTAAAAGTGTGATGGGAGAGTTAAGAAGAAAACCAAGAAAAAACAGAGTCCTGAAATCCAAGTGAGGACAGCATATCAAGGAGTAGGTGGTGATCAACAGTGTCAAAAGCAACAGATAGATCAAAAAGAATGAGGTCTTGTTTTGGTGGTGGTCACTTGAGAATAGAGAGTCAGCAAGCTGTAGGCTATAGTTAGTCCACCAAGGTTTTTGACCCAAATAGGATGGGGGCAGCCATTGGGAAACACACTTTATCCAACTGGCTAGCAGATTACACCTCCTTGTGCCTAGGCTGGGCTGAACATGGAGGGCCATGTCACGGCTCACAATGTCAGAGCCATGGTTGTGCTGGTAGCCCACCTGAAATCAGCTTGTATTGATGAGATCTGCAAGACTGCGACATGGTCTTCTATCCACATGTTCACATCTCACTATTGCATTGAACAAAATTCCAGACACAACAGGCAGTTTGGTCAGTCAGTCCTGCAGATTTTATTCAGGGTGTAGAATCTAACTCCACTGTCCTAGGGCCATTTTCCTTTTGATCCAAAAAATACAATTTCTAGACATTAGCCTGTTGCAGGCCTTTGATTGTTGCCTTTTTTGTTGCAGTCAGCCTGATAGCTAGGGATTCCCACATGTGAGGATATGATGTCCTCACAATAAGTAAAGTTATTCACCTGTCACAGATGTTCTCTGAGGACAGCAGGAAACATATTCTCACTTACTTGCCCTCCTCCCCTAGGAGTTGCATTCTCTCAGCTATTATACTATACTGCCTTGATCCCGCATTGCACATACAGGCAGGAAAATACGTACATGCACAGCGCTGCTTCCAGAAGCTTTTATTATTAGGAGCTGGGGAGTATGTCCTCGCCAGGCTGACGTCACCTACATGTGAGTCTGTGTGTCCTGCTGTCCTCGGAGAGCATCTGCTACAGGTGAGTAACTTCGCTTTATAGAATAATGTCATCAGTCTAGTGGTTTTCATTCGCCATCTGCTGATAGGAGAGTGCAAACCTTTTTATTTTGACTGGTCTGGAGGGACTCAGAAAAGGAGAAATTAGGTCTTATTTGCTATTTTATTTTCATTGCAGTTGTTTCTGTGGCAAAATTATGTCTTGTCTTTTTTTCTGAATTGATGTAATATTTCTTGCTGTTTTCAATTCTCCTCACAAAGCCATCAGTTCCTGGCAACTTTCCTCACAATTTTTTCACCTTTCCGCTGTGTTTTTTTCCTTTTTAAGTGGTGCAGAACCTTCTCTTCACCTTCCTTTAGTATCCTTAATTTTTTCAGCTCTCAACTTGTAATTAAACTCTGGAATTAGTTACCAGAGAAAGTGGTAAAAGGAGTTAGCTTAGCATAGTTTTAAAAAGGTTTGGATAATTTCCATAAGCCATTATTAAGATGAACTTGGAAAATCCACTGCTTAGCATAAAATCTATTTTTGTATTCTCAGAGGACTAGTAGGCCATGTTATTCTCACATGTGGGTGATGTCATCCATGTCACCCAGTTCGGAACGCTTTTACAACGTACTGTAACTTTAAGAGCATACAACAGCATCTCAACTGCGTATGTGCAAGTGCCTTCCCACCTGCCACAAGAGCCGGGACCATCGCTCTCTCTTTATCTAACGTGAGGAGAGAACACGCTGCTTGTGGCTTCTCTTAGTGTCTGGTGTGTTACTGCTTTTTGAGCACTTTTGTGCATTCCCTTCAGGTAGTTTTTTGCTTTTTTCTTTTGTCAGGAGATTTTTCTTCCCTCCCCTTATTAAAGTCTTTAGTTATTTTTCTCCACTTTAAAGTTTTCTTGTTTTTTTTCATGCTCATGAGGCCTGCTTAGGCCTGAGCTTCAGTCAGGGTTTTTCCACTTCTTTTTTTCTTGGTGATTTCCCCCTTCATCTATCACCATGATTTGGCCATGGCTGTTTTTCCTTTCATAAGAAAACAAAAAGGAGGAGGAAACCCTCACGTGCACCGAAGGCAATAAAACAAAAAAGTGAGGACAGCTGAAGGAAGATGTGAGGAAACCTTCAATAAAACATCTAAAACAATGACCCGACACGGCCATGTTTTGGCTTCAAGGCCTGCATCAGGGGTCTATGAAATCTACATAAAAACAAAGTAAATAACTAATTACATAAAAATTAATTCAATTAAACAATAGTGACATATATAAAGGACATGTGAAATCAACTTGTACAATAAACACATTTATATATATATATATATACACACACACTCACACACACACACACACAAAAATAGAAAGATGAATTTTAGAGTTAAAGAAATTGAGTCTTGGCTTGTACATTATGTATTACATATCGCATAGGTCAGAAGTAATAAGGTAATAAACAACCAAATAGGTTTAAAATCGGACAATCGAATATACAATGAAAAAAACAAGTGAAAAATGCTATCAATAATGTATACATATATGAGACTGAAAAATAATGTATCATGATTATCTGTAAATGTGTGTAAAAAAGAGAGACTTTTATCTCTTGTGTTTGGCTGATGGCTTAATCAAGAGGAGTGTAGCTTTAGGGCAGACACTAGTCACACTTGCCACTTGGGTTTGAGCCAGCCAGGAGGTCACAGCTCGGCAGATGTTTATGTTACTGGACCACATGGCTTCCACTGTGCAAGTCACTCCCTTGACACGTCTTCACATGAGGACCGCCCAGTGAACTCTAGCTTCCAAGTGGGGTCAGGCCTCTGGGAACCTAGCGGATGTCATCCAGATAACACTGGAGTTGATTCACTCCCTCCTCTGGTGAAGTTTGTTTCAGTTTGACTGTGGGACTTTCATTCCAAATTCCTCAGCCCCCAGAAGTGCTAAAATAGATGCATTCCACCTGGGGCGGGGAGCTCATTTGGATGGGCTTCACACTCAAGGTACTTGGTCAGCTCAGGAGACAGACCTTCAAATCAACCTTCTGGAGCTATGGGCAATCTGGAACACTCTAAAGCTTTCAGAGATGAGCTGTCCAACCAAATTGTACTCATTCAAATGGACAATCAGGTTGCAGTGTATCACACCAACAAGAAAGGAGTACCAGATCATACCCTCTGTGTCAGGACACCACCTGGGTGTGGCAGTGTGCTGTCAAAAGCAGGATGTTAATCAGAGCCACATATCATGCGGGCAAATCCAACACCCTGGCCGACAGACCGAATAGAGTTGTGCAACCCCATGAGTGGTCACTCAGGCCGTCAGTTACTGTTCCAGGCTCGGGGCACATGACAGAGTAGCATCAGATGCCTTCCTCCTCCATTGGGGAACAGCCATCTGTATGTGTATCCTCCCATTCCTTGTATGGGGAAGACTTTGCTGAAACTCAAGGCAAGACCGGGGAACTGTGATCCTGATAGCCCCATGTTGGGCCAGGAAGATCTGGTTCCCTCTTCTTCTGGCATTATCCTCCGAAGACCCTTGGAGATTGGTGTGTTTTCCAACCCTCATAACGAAGAACAAGGGATCTCTTCTACATCCCAGCCTCTAGTCCCTGGCCCTCACTCACAGCCTGGATTTTGGAAGTTTAGAATTTGCTTCCTTGCATTTTCCTGAGGGTGTCTCCAGAGTGTTACTGGCTTCCAGGAAAGATTTCACCAAGAGGTGTTATTCTTTCAAATGTAGGAGGTTTGGTGTCAGGGCAGGGCCTAGATCCTCTTTCTTGCCCTATCCAGACCCTGCTTGAATACCTCCTGCACCTCTCTGAGTCTGATGTTAAGACCAACTTCGTAAGGGTTCACTTCAGTGCAATTAGTGCTTACCATCTGTGTGGAAGGTAAGCCCATCTCTGGACAGTCTCTAGTTGTTTGCTTCATGAGAGGTTTGCTTTTGACGAAGAACCCTGTCAAACCTCTGCCTATGTCATGGGACCTCAACAATGTCCTCACCCAGCTGATGAAAGCTCCTTTTGAGAAACTCGATTCCTGTCATCTGAAGTACTTGACCTGGAAGGTCTTGTTTTTGGTGGCTGTTATTTCAACTCACAGGATCAGTGAGCTTCAGGCCTTAGTAGCTGACCACCATATACAAAATTTCATCATAGTAGAGTAGTTCTCCACACATACCCTAAGTACCTGCCTAAGTCTGGGTCGGAGTTCCATCTGAATCGGTCTATTGTCCTTCCAACATTTTTTTCCAAGCCTCATCCCCATCCTGGCGAAAACGTACTGCACAACTTGCACTGGCCTTTTACCTGGAGTGGACTAGGCCTTACAGACAGTCCACCCAGATTTTCATTTTTTTTAACCCAACAAGATGGGGGTCGCCATCAGGAAACTCAAGTGTCTAATTGGCTGGCAGATTACATTTCTTTCACTTATGCCCAGGCTGGGCTGACTCTTGAGGGTCATGTCAAGGCTCATAATGTCGGAACCAAGGTGGCGGTGGTAGCCCAGTTGAGGTCAGCCTCTCTAGAAGAAATTTGTAAGGCTGCAACATGGTCTTCAGTCCACGCATTCACATCTCACTATTGCCTTGAGCAAGATACCCAATGTGACTGTTGGTTTGGACAGACAGTTGCAGAATTTGTTTGGGGTATAGAGTCTAACTCCACTCTCCTAGGCCCATTTTATTCTGTTCCAGGCTTACTCTCGCTCAATATGTATATAGTTTATGGTTAATCACTCTTTAACTTGCCGTTGTAAGTTCCATTTGTCCTGTTGTTGTTTTTGGAGAGCTGGTAGCTAGGGATTCTCACATGTGGGAATAACATGGCCTGCTTGTCCTCGGAGAAAACGAAGATACTTACCTTTAGCAAGTATTTTCTAAGGGCAGCAGGCTATTAATCCTCACATACATTCCCGCTTCCCCTTGGAGTTGTCTCATGTAGCTATTCTACTGTACTGATGGTCTCATGGCAGGTGGGAAGGCACATGCGCATGCACAGTGGGGATGCTGTCGCATTCTCTTAAAGTTGTAGTACGCTGTAAAAGTGCTCCGCACTGGGCGACGTGGATAACATCACCTACATGTGAGATTTAATGGCCTGCTGTCCTCGAAGAATACCTGCTACAGGTAAGTATCTTGCTTTTCCATTCTGGGATCTTGCCAGGTACTTGGATTGGCCACTGCTGGAAACAGGATACTGGGCTTGATGGACCTTCTGTCTGTCCCAGTATGGCAACACTTATGTTCTTATGTATTTTGTTAAAATGTTACAAAAGTAAAGTAAAATAAACTGCACATCCAAGGTGGCCACTAGGAGGCTGTATGTGTGCTAAGCTGTGACTCACTTTAGCATGAGGAAGAGGAAAGCCTATAGGAAGGTGGTCTTGGCTCCAGAGATGCCAAAGTTGATTCAGGTTTTCATATTCTGATATGTAGGCTCTTTGGTACCTATTCCTGAGGGTTTGATGCCTGAATGTTGAAGACAAGGGAAGACCCCTCCCCAGAAATTTGATCACCTCTGCTGAAACTGGCACACCCCAATGTGGCACAGAGCCTAGAGACAGGAGCAGTTATTCCCGGAGAGATCCATTTTTGGCAATGGGGCATGGAGCTGCTGTGGCTTTAATGGAAGCCAACGTATTGTCAGCAATAATACTGATGTGGTTTCTTTGGCAATCGAGCATATAGCCCCTCGATTTATTCAGGTTATTCAGGGAGGTGCCTGTTTGGAGTCATCTGCTGTGAATGTGCCAGTTGGGCAAAAGTTTTCTTTCCAAAAAGCCAGAGGTATTAACTTTAGATATGTTTTAGGATGCTGTGTTGAGCCTGGAAGTGTCCCTGTTGAATAAAATTGATAGTGTCATGGCTCCAACTTCTCCATTGCAAGTACAGGTAGAGGTTCTCTGTAAGCAGGCTGAGGAAACTACTTCTACAATGGTGACTGTAACCCAACAAATTGGAGATCTTCATTCCTATGGCTCTACTATGATTAAAGACCTAACTGGGATGCAAAAATGTTCAGAAAAGTTTGAGAGTTATATAAACACTTGAAATAGTATTAGGTATATCGGAGGACAGTTTGAATGTTTCAGCCTTGCTGGAAGATTTTACGTGGAAGTTTATGGAAGTGGATCTTTGCTTGTGAATTCTGCGTTAGAACACGATAAAATCTGGACACTAAAGCTATTTTTAAAATATAAAAAATGAGTTATGTTTTATGTGCTCTGTTATCCCTGTTTATATGTAATGATATTTCAGAATATTAAATGTATTTTTTATGACCCCACACATGCTAGAAATGGTGGCAAGGGGACACTGAGAAGGCAGATGCTGGAAAAGAGGAGAGATAGGGACAGCAAGTGGGTAGATGCTGAACATGAGGAAAAGATGGGGATGGACACAGAAGGGAGAAGGTGGACAGGACAGGTGGGATGCAGAGGGAAGATGTATGGTAGAGATAGAGAGAGAAGAAATGCCAAAAGGACAAGAGACCCTGCAAAAACAGGAAAGTAGCAGAGAAAAGAGACATTAGGACCAAAGCGAATGGGAAAATAAAGTATTTTATTTTGATTTTATTAATTGGAATATGTCAGCTTTTGAAAATATTAAGTTCACTTTTCAATGAAAACCTTCAATTTTTTGGACATTTTGGTTATCCAGGAGGATGGCTATTTTTCAACAAATGTATTCAGAAAACCTTCTAATAAAAATTCTATGCTCCAATTTGACAGCTGCCATCCCTATATCTTAAGCAAAATCTTCTGTTTTCACAGATGCTATGCTATCGCTGTATCTGTTCTGATATTAAGGATTTCTGTGTCCAGTCTAAGCAACTGATATCTGAGCTGGCAGATCGGGGATATCCTCAAAAAAAACTTTCTAAGGTTATAAACATACCAAATATAATAATCGTGCATTGTTATTGCAACCCAAAAAGCGGGATGAAGAAGTGACTTCTATACAAACATGTGTTTTAAGGTTTGATGTGAGTAGTAGTAAAACATCATAAATTTTGAGAAATCACTTGCATATCATATAAAACCATTCTGTATTAAAGATTCTGACCTAAGATCGGCCTATACACGAAATAAAATTTGAGTCCCTCTACATTGCGTCCACTATGTTAGTTGGATTGTGAAGTGGGATATGTTAAATGTGAACATTGTAAGATCTGTGATATCACGTAAGAACTTATGTTGACTCTAAAGTTTACTATTTGAGATATAAGATTAATTGTGAGAATGTGTTTGTGATTTAAATAATTATGTGTCCATGCCAGAAGGTCTGTGGGGGTAAAATCACATGACCTTTTAAGACTAGAACGACTGAACATCATTCATGTTTAAAGTGTATATGAATGGAAGCTCCAATTGTATATCCTCGTTTGAGGTTGGGACATTCTTTCAGTAATCTCTGTTGTTTTATATTAGATCATGTGATAGCTAGTAGAACAGGAGGGGATCAGGATTAAAAAATACTACAAAATGAACAGTGTTGGATCAATAAACTGAAGTGTGTTGAGCCCATGGGTTTGAATGTGGGTGTTGATTGGAAGGCATTTCTTTAATCTTTAATCACTTTTAAATATAACAAAAAATGTAAGCACATAACATCTAATATAAAAGCATATGACCAGAAATGTTTCCATTTCTGGTTTTATGCTTTTAAATTAATTGATTTTATTTCACTTCTTAGATGTTTTTATTTATGTGCTTACATTTTTTGTTATATTTTGTATTTATATTCTAATTGTAGTATTGAGTGTATTTTATAGACTCCTGAGGCAGGTGCTTTTCAGCGCCGAAACATGGCCCCATGTCGAGTCAATTAGGGTGTGTTGATGAATAAATCTTGCGTTGTTGCAAGCATTATTTGTCTACACTACTCTCTTGGTTGTTTTCCTATGCTCATTGTGTACCCTGTTCCTCCACTTTGGTGGTTGACCTTCATGAAATTTGTGAAGCCACCTTTATCCTTTATAGGGGTAAGAGATGCCACTGAGGTCTTTCCTCCTTATAAGTAAATTATTTATAAGGTGAACTTTGTGAGTCTTTGGTGAAGAAGTATTTGTGAAATTCACGTGGAGTACTGAAGCCTTGGTTCCATTGAGGTATATTAGCTTTTGGAAATGCACATCTCTGATATCTCAAGACTTCAATTTTATGAAGGAAAAGCCTCCGTTCTATCACAGGAAGATCATATATTCCCCTGTTTTTTTACTTTCGCTTTCAAGCACAGGAGAAGGCTCTTCATAGAGCTGCATCTTTGCTATTGCGGCGAACGGCGATTTTTACATTATACGCTGGGGCATTGACCTTACTTCAAGCACACCTAACTATGAGCCTTCTAGACCCCTGAGGCAGGCGTTGTTTAGCGCCGAAACACGGCCCGTGTCGGGTCATCAATAAAGAACTTTGGGTTATCAATAAAGAACTTTATCTGTCCCAGTCTTGAAGGCCCAGTATTGCTTTTTTTGTTTGTATACTTTCTGTGTATGCTGTATTGCCCTCTCTATCTGTGTTAACTTTATATAGAAACAACTCTTCTTATGGTACTTAGCTTATGAGCAGATTGGATGTCACCGACGTCAGCCAGCATTTTGCATTGTCATACTGCTGACTCAGGGGGAAACAGACCTTTCTACTGCGCTGTAAAAAAAAAAAAAAAAAACAGTAAAATGTTTCAATTTTGTTAAAACATTTACATGCTCAAAAAGCTATACATCTACTTTACACAAACACTTACTGCTCCTGGGTTCACTAGAGACTTACTGAGAACAATTCAGAATGGCGGCTCAGCGTTCTTCAACCGTCATTTAAACCACTGATGTACCAGTCAGAGACTCTTCTGCTGTTTCATAGGTCTAAATACTTGTCATTCATTTCTCATGAATCTAGCAGAGCGGCAAGAGGTACAGCTTATACACTTGTAAACACTGGCCTTCAATATCACTCCTTGAGATGGGCCACCCTTGGTATTTCTACACCCTGGTCCAGCATATTTCTTTCTGCCTCTTGACCTGCTGCTTCTTACTCCTTCTCCTCCCATCCCTGCTGTTTTCCGTGGAAAAAAAAAGTGGTATAAAAGTGTGGAGCTGCTGTCAAGGCCACACAGCTGCTGGCTGTGCTTGTCTAGCACCTTTGGTGTGGCTCAGAGAGCAGCTCCATGTCTTTATGTCACATTGTTTTCAGCAGGAAGTAGCTTGGCTGGCAGGGGGCTAAGAAAGCTGCACCTCTGGACCAGGGGGAGGAGGGTCTATCCACAAAAGTTCTCCCAGGGTCCCATAGGTGATTAAAGCGGCCCTGACTAGCTGACAGTTATACATGCCTTGGAGCTTTAAATTCTGACAGAAATGTTTTGTAGTGTACCTAATTTTTAAAATAGGAAATACGTATATAATTTTATTGTCTGTCCAGAACATGCCCTTTTTAAATCCATGCATATGTGATCATACACACATAATTAGCAGCTTTTCTAAAATCACTACTTACATATATTAAACTTAATTCTATATACATTGCCAGAAAAGTTGGTTCCAACGGAATACATACTTAGGCATATTCTGTAAACTGCGCTTAAAGTTAGATGCGGTTTATAGAACGCCTAAATCTGTCCATGTGACTAGAATTTAGGCGCAGCCATTTAAGCCAATGAAAACTTGGTGTAAATGACCACACTTAACTTTAGGTGCAGAGCGTGTTATTCTATAACATTGTGTAAATTTTTGGAATGCCCATGAGCCACCCATGTTCCTTCCATAGCCACGCCCCCTTTGGGATCCATGCAGTAGAATTTGCACAGACTACATTATAGAATACGCTTAATGAGTATTGCATGTAAATTCTAGTTATTGCCAATTAGTGCTGATAACTGCTTGTTAGCATCCCATTATTGGCACTGACTGACTCATTATCAAATAAAGTTACACACGCAAATCAGAATACCCCCAGACTTGCTCGTGTAACTGAAGTCACCATATATAGAATTCAGGGATAAGGTGATTTACACTTGTAATTCAGCCTTTTACTTGCATAAATGATTGCTAGTTCTTTTAAAATACAGAAATATCAAGTCACACACATTAAGCATGAGACACGCACAATTGGAGGACTTCACATGCTCTCATGTACACAGAACTCCTCCTCCCTCAGGTCTGGGAGCTAGGGGTTGCAGTGGTCATTCTTAGCATGAAGCCACTAGGGACAGGAGTGGGTGGGGTTTGCTTCTGCCCCCATCGCCCCACTAGACCACCATGGCATTCAGATAGGCCTGGGGAAGTGCATTCTGATTGAGGGGTGGGAAGGGAGATGGTTGCTTGTTGGGGGGGTAGGAGGGAGGGGAAACTTCCAAATGCTGCTTTATGCCACTTTTTAGACGTTTTTCTGTTTTGAAAATGAGCCCAACTGTAGCATTACAGGCGTAAATGAGCACATACACAGGTAAATACTAATATTCTAAACATTTATATGCATAACGCATGTATAAAAGTGAGTGCCTAGGTTATTGAATTACCCTTCTAGAGCTGGAAGTCAATTGTGAGTGCCTAAATTAGGTACCCTCAGGCTGACTCTAATGTGTTGATTGAATAGACATGTAAATGGCATTTTATAAAGCCAGTGTTTACATTGTAGATGCTTCAAGATGCAGATTTCAAGATGGTGTGGTTTGACCAGGCTGAAAAAAGTTATGTATAGTTCCAGTTTTAAAATGGCAATGCATGTTTGGAACCAAAATTCAGCCTGCAGCGGTAATCAGCTTGTAAGCTGCTCATATCCATGGGCAGAATTAACCCCGGATATTCAATGGCAGGGTTTGAGCAGCTCCTGGTATTGATTATCCAAATATCTGCGCTGACCTGGGAGTTAATCGGGCACCAGCTGATATTCAGACCAGTCCTGGTTCACTCGGCCTTTTTGTTGTTCAAACTTTATGTGCTTACTTAGCTGGTTAGCAAACCAAATATTGCCACTAACCAGCTAAGGTGTGTCTCTGCCCAAACTCTGCCCCTGGACCACCCCTACCCTAACCGGTTAGGGAATTAGCAGAGATATTCAGTATTACTTCCTGATTAAGTGCCACTGAGTATCAGTGGCCAGTCAGCTCAGTGGGGTCTAACTGGACAGGAGCCTGTCATGCTGAATTAAACCCTTTGAATATCAGTCTTGTATATGTTTTTAAATTCCCATGTAGGCTTTTGCACAAGTTCTGAGGAACACGTGTGTCAGCAACCTCTCATTTGGATTTGGGTTCTCTACCAATAATTGAGGATGCAATTGTGCTTGCCTCTGTGAAGTCTAATGTCACCTCAGAAAGTCATTAAAGAATTATTCCACTCAGCTCCTTAACTGGCTCCTCTTGAATGTAAACTTTGTGAAATCCAGCACATATGCATGTAAGTGCCAGCAAATACATGTGTATGTCATAAGAATTGCACCTACATATGCAGTTACCAGTGTTTACATGTGAAGCACTGAATGATGCCACATGTTTTATGGTGTTTTTTCCTGAATGGCTGCTCCCACTATGTATATTTGCTAGTGTTCTTATATATTATCTACAATAGGCTTTGCTGCAATTCAGAGTCCTTTTGTAAATACCGGATTAATTGTGAACGTACCATACTGGATGTTCTGCCTTCTGCCTCAGTGTTCTATGTAAAATGGGGCTTCATATGCAGGCAAATAGCTGGCTAATTTAGAAATATAATTTTATTGTATGTAGATACACTCTTACATTACCAATAAAACAGGGAAATTACAAATTACAGGGGGAAATCATTGGAACATAAGACCATATTTATTTTATTTCCCCATTACTTTTTACCTCCTCCTAGATGCTAATCTAGTTGTAGATTTATAGAAGATAAGGATTCAACAAAAAAGGATAAAATATTAATGAAATTGGTCTATTAGAAAAAAACAATTGACCTTAACCTTTGTTTCTACAGCTGGAAGCAAACTCCAAGGAGAGATTTGAACATTATCTCACTTGTTGTCCTGGTGCATCAAATAAAGAAAGTGAAAACAGAGAACAAACTAGAAGAGAATGGACAGAAAGTTCATCTATTGTTCATCTCTCTAGAAAACTAAAGGATGATGGGTCATTAAGTGACCATGACAAGAATGATTCAAAAGTTAGCGTATCCAAGGTAATGCAATCGACTACCGACTTAATGAAATTTATAGTCAAAACTAGACCTACTCAGAAAGGCCAAAATGAAATGAACAGCTGTACATCTATACAAGCACAAAAAAAGAGAAAAGCAGAAACATATGATAAAACCTCAGACCTAGTTCAAGATAAAATCAGTGGTGTAGAGGCCGCAGTTTCCTTTAAAAGAGTCACTAGGTCTGCTATGCTTCATGCATTCAGAGCAGAGAAATCTTACCAAGAAACTGAAAAGTCCCCCAAGACCAAAATGAATAAAGTCATAGCACAGAACGATCAGTTTGATAGTATTGGTGAACATACAGTTTCAGAAAACAAGCAAATTGCTAATGAAAAGAATCCATCGCTGAAACTGAAAAACACAGCAGCCAGTTCAGAGAGTACTGTCATAAGTCTGCAAAGTCTGCACAAAGGTTATGTGATTTCTCCGTGCAAAGGTCACACTGTGCATTCTGGTTCTGACGCACATTTAGTAACGACTTTGCATGAAATTGCCGGTTTGTCAGTGTTGAGTACTGTACAACATTATAAGAACTGTGATAGCCATAATGGTGAGCACAGAAAAGATGACACAAACAGTGGTGAGCTAAAGAAACTTGAGAAGATAATAAATGAAGGCATGGATGGAGAGGAAAATGCCTTTCACACTGACAAGAAAAATATTGCTGATGAGCAATTGAAGCATTCCAAAATAAGAAAAGGTGTTAATAGTGATGTTGTTGGATTTGACAGTCATGAGGAATGTTCAGCAACAAAAGATCTTCATAATGAATTCAACAATACTGTAATAATGCAAAATTTAAATGAGAGAGACTCCCCTTCTGACTCAAGGGACCAAAATGATAATTATAACATGAACACTGGTAAAAATAAAGAGAATGAGCAAAGTGTTCTTGAGTCCTTGACTTTTGTAGGGGATATTTCTTTACAGGAAAAGCAGTTAGAACTAACCACATTGGAACAACAGGAAACTGCAAGTCCAAGTGATTCAGACTGCACAGTTGTATTACAGGAAACCAGTGAAAGTGCAGAGTCTAACAACTGCAACATGATCACCAGCAATCTAGAACACTGTACTGAAGAAACTCCTTATGGTAATGTAGGGAAACTTATACCACATGGATCTTCAGGGACTGTTGCTGAACCTAGTGCTTCTGAAAGTACTGAGCATTGTAACAGTGTTATTCCTTTCATTCATCCTGTAGCAGATAATCAAGTGACAGACACACTAAATGAGAATAACAGAGAAAACAGCTGGATTAGTAAAACTAAAGAAAAAAATACATACCATAACAGTCTCACAATGGTTCAACTTCAGGAAACTGATCCAGTTACAGATAGAAAATCAAAAAAACATCTACATGAGAAAAACAAATGTGCAAAAATCAGTGTTAATGCAATCTTATGTCAGCATATCACAGAGCAAGAACCACCCAATAAAACAGGTATGTAATCATATTCTAGTTTACTTCATGCTGGTCTGTAATGGAACATCTACAATGAATATTTAGAGAAGAAAAATATGTCATCATACTAAACCCTTATGTTGATATTCATATAAAAATGTCTTAATACAATGTTTATGGGCCTTAACATGCCATGTAAATATAGTAAAACATGACCTCAGTACTGTGGCTGCAGGACTAACATGAACATTAACAGTTTAAAATTCATTTTAGGTGTGACTCAAAATCACCTATGCTGACTGCTCCTGTCACTTTGGGTTTGTTAGCATGAGAGATTTTCTTTCCCCTTAAACTCTGGCAAGAGAAAAATGGTCCAATAAAATACTCTCAGCATTATCCCCTATGGTAGATGTAAGTCATGACCCCCATAGGCATTTTCTGTTCACCTCCTTTCTTGTGAACCATTTCCCCTAATGTACATAACAACATCCCTTTTGCATATCAGGACTCACTTCAGCTTCTCCAGAACCAGGCCTTATCAACATAGAGCAAGAGTTTCATGAGCAGGAGGATCATCAGAGTGCTCCTGCCTGCACTAAAGCCACCACTGAATAATGCCTGTAAACATGCTGAAGTACACATTCATCATACATTGTGACACACCTCTTCCAGCATGATTTGGCAGTGACTGCGGTGTTGGCAAGAGAATTCTGATCTCTCTCCTGCCTGAGAAGATCTTGCTAGCTGGGAAGATGGGAAAAAATGGGGCTTCACATGCAGGCAAATAGCTGCATGGCTAAGCTCATGGCAAGTTACATCCAATTAAAGAAAATATTCTTCTATCCCTGGAGGGCTTGCAATTTTAAGTTTATACCTGAGGCAGTGGAGGGCTAAGTGACTTGCCGGGCAAAATGGTACAGTCTATTATAAAGAACAAAATTGCAGAGCATATTCAAAAGCATGGATTAATGAGACAAAGCCAACATGAATTTAGTGAAGGGAAATCTTGCTTCACCAATCTATTACATTTCTTTGAAGGGGTGGACAAACGTGGATAAGGGCGAGCCAGTTGATATTTTTGTGTATCTGGATTTTCAAAAGGCATTTGACAAAGTACCTCATGAAAGACTCCAGAAGAAATTGGAGAGTCATGAGATAGGAGGTAGTGTCCTGTTGTGGATTTAAAAACTGGTTAAGGATAGAAAACAGAGAGTAGGGTTAAATGGTCAGTATTCTCAATGGAGAAGGGTAGATAGTGGGGTTCCTCAGGGGTCTGTGCTGGGACATCTGCTTTTTAACATATTTATAAATGACCTAGAGATGGGAGTAACTAGTGAGGTAATTAAATTTGCTGACGACACAAAGTTATTCAAAGTTGTTAAATCACGGGAGGATTGTGAAAAATTACAAGAGGACCTTACGAGACTGGGAGACTGCGTGTCTAAATGGCAGATGACGTTTAATGTGAGCAAGTGCAAAGTGATGCATGTGGGAAAGAGGAACCCGAACTATAGCTATGTAATGCAAGTTTTCACGTTAGGAGTCACCAACCAAGAAAGGGATCTCGGCGCCGTTGTTGATGATATGTTGAAATCCTCTGCTCAGTGTGCTGCTGCAGTTAAGAAAGCAAATAGAATGTTAGGTATTATTAGGAAATGAATGGAAAACAAAAGTGAGGCTGTTATAATGCCTTTGTATCTATCCATGATGAGAATGCACCTCGAATATTGTGTTCAATTCTGGTCGCCACATCTCAAAAAAGATATAGAGGGGCATAATCAAACGGGGACGACCATCTCTAAGGGCGTCCATCTCTAAGGACGTTCCGGCGAAGGGGCAGGGAAACTCGTATAATCGAAAAAAGATGGACGTCCATCTTTCGTTTCCATAATACGGTCGGGGATGCTCAAATCTCAACATTTGACCTTAGAGCTGGTCGACCTAAATATTGAGATGGTCGACCTTAGAGATGGTCGACCCCAGTTTTCGGCCATAATGGAAACCGAGGACACCCGTCTCAAAAACGACCAAATCCAAGCCCTTTGGTCATGGGAGAAGCACTGGTCCTCTTCACATGCCAGGACACTAACTGGGCACCCTAGGGGGCACTGCAGTGGATTTCACAAATTGCTCCCAGGAGCATAGCTCCCTTACCTTGGGTGCTGAGCCCCCCAACCCCCCCCCCCATAAAACCCACTCCCCACAACTGTACACCACTACCATAGTACTTAGGGATGAAAGGGAGCACCTACATGTGGGTACAGTGGGTTTTGGATGGGTTTTGGAGGGCTCACATTTACCACTACAAGTGTAACAGGTGGGGGGGAGGTGGGCCTGGGTCCGCCTGCCTGAAGTGCACTGCACCCTCTAAAAACTGCTCCAGGGACCTGCATACTGCTGTGATGGAGTTGGGTATGACATTTGAGGCTGGCATAGAGGCTGGAAAAATGTTTTTTAATTTTATTTTTAGAGTGGGAGGGGGTTGGTGACTATTGGGGGAGTAAGGGGAGGTCATCCCCGATTCCCTCCGGTGGTCATCTGGTCATTTCTGGCACCTTTTCGAGGCTTGGTCATGAAAAAAAGGGACCAAGTAAAGTTGACCAAATGCTCGTGAGGGACGCCCTTCTTTTTTCCATTATCGGCCGAGGACGCACATCTCTTAACCACGCCCCCGTCCCGCCTTCAGTACACTGCCGACATGCCCCCTTGAACTTTGGTCGTCCTCACGATGGAAAGCAGTTGAGGATTCTAAAAATCGGCTTTCGATTATGCCGATTTGGGCGACCTCGGGAGGACGTCCATCTCCCAATTTGTATCGGAAGATGGGCGTCCCTCCCTTTCGAAAATAAGCTAGATAGTGGAATTAGAAAAGGTACAGAGAAGGGCAACAAAAATGATAAAGGGGATGGGACGACTTCCCTATGAGGAAAGGCTGAAGTGTCTAGGGCTCTTCAGCTTGGAGAAGAGATGGCTGAGGGGAGATATGATAGAGGTCTATAAAATAATGAGTGGAGTGGAACGGGTAGACATGAATCGCTTGTTTATGCTTTTCAAAAATACTAGGACTAGGGGGCATGCGATGAAGCTACAAAATAGTAAATTTAATACGAATCTGAGAAAATGTTTCTTCACTCAATGTGTAATTAAACTCTGGAATTCGTTGCCAGAGAATGTGGTAGAGGCAGTTAGCTTAGCAGAGTTTTAAAAGGGTCTGGACGGCTTCCTAAAGGAAAAGTCCATAGACCATTATTAAAATGGACTTGGGGAAAATCCACTGCTTATTTCTGGGATAAGCAGCATAAAATGTATTGAGCTTTTTTGGGATCTTGTCAGGTATTTGTGACCTGGATTGGCCACTGTTAGAATGCTGGGCTTGATGGACCTTTGGTCTGTCCCAGTGTTTCAATACTTATGTACTTATGATCACAAGAACTGTCATTGGGATCTGGACCATGGTTTCCCTTGTTATCAGCCCACTGCTCTAATCATTAGACTACTCCGCCACTCCAGGTGGGGAGGGTGAAGAATGCTTCTCAGAGGGAGGGACCTGTGGGACATACACAGATTACACCCCTTTTAGGAGTAATTAGGAAATGTGACTCTTAGTATGAGTTGTGGTTAAATGGTTTAAAGTCAAGACAACATCAAGTAAAGTTACCTGGTAACATTTCTTCACCCTGGCTCTCTGTGTGTGGGGTGCCCCAGGATTCCCCCCTTTCTCCCACTCAGTTTAATATAATGATGGTCCCACTGGGTAGATTATTGGAATCAAATGGATTTAATACCTTTATTTACACTGATGATGTCACTATTTACATATTTAAAGAAAACAGATGAAATCTTGCTGAATCTTGGGCTCCCAATTTTACATTAAAACTGAATAAGAATAACACCAAGTTCCTAATCCTTATCAATTCTGCCCACCCACTGACTAATAAAAGTTTCGCTATTGATAATGTGTCCTACCCTTTTTATACTACCATGAAAATCTTGGGAATAACTGTCATTTGTACCTCAAGTTTCTGTGGTGATTTCTAGTGTCTTTAATTCTCTGTGGAGATTTAAAAGTTTGGAGCCTTTCTTTTCTATCTTGCTTTTTCACTCTTTAGTTTAGTGCTATCAAAATTTGATTACTGTAATGCTGTTTACTTAGGCCTAAAAGTCTCTCATCAAAAAACTTCAAACAGCTCAGAATATTTTGGCTTGTCTCATATGTAAAGTCCCTTGATTCACCAAGTCAGCTCCTCTTAATCAACTGCATTTGCTTCCAAGAATTACCTTTAAACTATGTGTACTTATTTATCAAATTTTATTTGGTCTTTTACCTGACTATATGCAGTACTAACAAGAATTACCTTTACGTAATTCTCATCCGACATCGAGAGACCATCTTCTTCATTTTCCGTGTTGTAAAAATCTTCGTTACAGATCTATTCATGATGCAAGCTTCACATACCAAGCTACTAGGAAATGGAATTTCCTACCAAAGTCACTCAGATATGTTACTCACTACGTGAAATTTTGTAAATTGTTGAAAGCATTCTTATTTAGTGAATTCATTGCCCTGTTGGTAATTGTTATTCTTTTAGTTAATTTGTTATTTCAAAATGAGTCATCTTACTGCTTGGTTAGTTTTACCTGTTATTGTTTTGTATTTTTGTTATAGTTCTGTTATTGTAATTTACTTAAAAAGTTTGATGTTAGCCACATTGTACCCGAACTTGTGTGGGATAATGCAGGGTATATATGCCATAAATAAATTATGGAAAACTAGTAAAAAAAAAAAAGTCCCATTTCTCAAACCAATGAAACGGGCGCTAGCAAGGTTATCATCTAATGGCGATTATGTTTTTAAGGGAACTGTTAGGAAGAATGTGCTGTGATTATAAAGAATAGTTGAGAAGGGTGTATAATGAGTAATATGGTCCAGGAGTATGACATATGGATTGTTTTCTTTTTTTTTTCATCTTTGTGTCTTGTTTTAATTTATATTTATAATATATTTCCAAAAAGCTAAAGAGTACACAGAAAGTTGTACTTTGCCCTTACTACAACATTGTGTAAATAGGTTGTCAGAAGGTGTTTCATTGTGAAAATGTTTGGCATTGCAAAATATACAGACTTTGTTCATTGGACCACTACTATAGTATTGAGTTTCTTTCTCATTGATACAGTCTCTTATTGCAATTCCTGTGGTTGGAGTTCTGCACTGTGCTGTCACTGTATCCGTTCTTCGTCTTTATTTTGTGCTGTGTCACAGGGTTTTTTCTTTTGTTTCAGATTTCCAATTGTTTTGCATTTGAAATATGTTATATTTTGTGTAGTCGTTCTTCATTGCTTGTCTGTCATTTCAGCAAGTCTTTTCTGCCCTAAATCTTTTCGTCTTTGTCTTGTTGTTTGTTTAATTCTTTCATGTTCTAAATATGTTCTCCTTTTTCTATTTGTTGCTCGTTCATATTGTCTTTTTTTCAAATCTTTTGCCTTTTATAGCAGTGTGCCTTGTTCTGTGTGTTTGTCTCTGTTCGTCTGTCATTTCAGCAATTCTGTGCCTTTCTGAAACGGCGTTTCTTTGTCGGTTACTTGCACTTTCCTCATCTGTCATCTTTTGTATCCTGGACCTTTTTCTTGCAGTGACTTTTTGACTTTCATGTGCCTTTTTGTCTTCACTCAGAGCTGCACTCCTTTTTCGTTGTGCTTCAGCTCTTTTTCTTTTAACTTCAGCCTGCTCCTCAGCAGTAAGTGTTCTTTTTCTAGTCATGTGATGTTCACCAAGTTGGAATGTGTAAAAGTTAAATGGTTAACATGTTATAACTATGTCATGGTTAATGTAATAGGAGTTTGGTAGAGTGAAATGTTAAAATGGGCACCCCGGGGCTGGGCCCCTAGCATCGAGTAGATCCCCGTACTTTCGTGAGCCTTGGGCCTGTGGAGGTCACAGAGGGTATACTGAGGGGTAGGGAGGTTTGGGGAAGGGAAGGGAACGGGAGGGATAGGCCACCCAGGGGCAGATAAGGAAGATGGACTTGTTCCTTTTCTGGAAGTTTGTGCAGCGCAGGAGAGGGGAGAGGGAATGTTGGCACGGCATATAAAGCAGGGTCCCCCGCTACGTAGGGCTTTCAGCATTAAAAACACTTCTCAAGAGCACAGGAATAAAGGGCCAGGCAGATTCTGTCACTGGCACTACGCATGGCTACCCGTGTAGCGACTTGGAATGTAGGGGGCATCACATCCCCAATAAAACGCTCTAAGATCCTTACAGCACTGCGTAGACATAAAATTGATATAGCTTGCCTACAAGAAACGAGACTCTCTGATGTGGAGCATCAGAAATTGCAAAGAACATAGGTAGGCGAGGTTTATGCTGCTGCACAGGGGAGAAAAGGAGGAGTAGCTGTATTATTTAAAAAAGGAGTGCCCTATAAAGCATCTTTAGTAGCTAAAGGAGAACAGAGCAACAATATTCTCCTCCAGGTGTGGCTGAGAGGTCTAGATTTCTACCTGCTAGTAGTGTATGGACCCAATATCCCAGATCCGGGGTTTTATCAAGAACTGATGCAAATGTGTCTGCAACAGAGTGGGAAACCGCTAATATTACTGGGGGATTTAAACTTATTATGGATCCTGACATGGATTGCACCACAGCCCCGCCTCGGCCCACTATGCGGGATATAGAACTACAAACACTTCGGCAACTGACGCAAACCCATGGATTTGGTGGACGTGTGGCGAGTGCTGCACCCCACAGAAAAAGACTACACGCATAGGTCACGGGCCCACGGGACACAAGCGAGATTAGATTATATATTTATCACATGGGCTCTGTTCAGCAAAGTTGACGGGGCAGACATAGGCCCAGAAGCAGTCTCGGACCATGCCCCAGTGTGGGCAGACATAGACACGGCAATAGGGAATTCTAGGGGAAGTAGCTGGAGGTTTCCATCTTATTTATACCATGATTTATCGTTCCAAACGTATATAAAAGAGAAGTGGGAACAATACGCGCAGTACAACGCAGAACAGGAGGAAATGCCAACTTTATTCTGGTCCGCTTCAAAGGCAGTGTTAAGGGGTGATATCATAGCTTATGTAAGCGTGCGGAAAAAAAGAATGGCAGCTAGCATTTTGCACCTAGAAACACAGCTTCAAAAATCTAAACAGAAACATATTAGGAATCCCTCACGAACTACTTTAGAGAATCTTAAATCAGCACAACTAGCTCTTAATACGCTGCTCCATGAAAGGGAGGTGAAGTCCCGGATATATCAGAAATATAAATTGTATAGATACGAGAATAAAACAGGATGCTTATTAGCGCAGACTATAAAAGGTAGGGGAGGCACACGGGCTATCGATGCTTTGAGAACATCTGGAGGAGTGTTGACGAATAAGCCCCAAGAAATAGAGAACATGCTCACCTCGCATTTCGCTACTCTGTATGCCAAAGATAGATGCCCCGAACCCCAGAATTGACCAGATACTTGGAGAGCGTAGGCCTCCCAAGATTAAGTGAAAGGGAGAGAGAGGCACTAAATGCGCCATTACAGCTGGTAGAAGTACAGGAGGCAATAAAGGGAATAAAGCTGCATTCGGCCCCTGGGCCCGACGGTCTCTCTGGAGAGTACTATAGACTCCTGACGCCTGAAGCGTGTGGAGCTCTTTTAGCATACTACGAAGACACAATAGAAGAGGGGTTCTTCCCGGCTTATGCTAACTCAGCCCTGATAACACTCATACCAAAGCCAAGTAAACCGAGGGATTACGCGGAATCGTATAGGCCCATATCCCTCCTTAACGTGGATATGAAGTTGCTAGCAAAAATCCTGGTGACACGATTAGCTTTAATTTTACCAAGATTGGTGGGGCAGGAGTGGGTAGGTTTTGTTAAATCCAGGCATTCGGTTTTAAATGTCAGAAGGCTGCTTTTGGCCATGGCAAACTGTAAAGATAGTGACACCCCTTCGATGATACTAAGTCTAGATGCCGAAAAGGCATTCGACAGGGTGGACTGGGAGTACCTGTTTCAGACAATGGGACACATGGGGTTCCAGGGCTGGTTCCTTCAAGCAGTGCGAACTTTGTACTCTAGTCCCAGGGCGGCGCTTATGGTAAATGAGGTCAAAGGCCAAGAATTTGACATCTGCCGAGGTACTAGGCAGGGCTGTCTGCTCTCCCCCCTCCTTTTTGTACTTTCCACGGAACCTTTGTTAAGGCGTATAATTTTACATGAAGGGGTGGCAGGTGTACAGATGGGAGACCACTGCATTAAAGTGTTCGCTTACGCGGATGATGTTCTGTTAATTGTGTCAGATCCCCATAATTCTATAGGCCCATTGCTGCAAGAGCTGGGGGAGTACGGGGAACTATCAGGTTTTAAATTAAATCTCACCAAATCAAAGGCAATGTCAGTGCTGGCAGATAAGAGACCATGGAAGCAGGGGGCATTCCCTTTTAGCTGGGCAGGGGTAGAATTAAAATACCTAGGAGTTATAATCCCTGTGGACCTCACAAAGTTGTATAAGCAGAATGTGCAGTATCTCTTGAGAGAAACACAGAACACCCTTAAAGCGTGGGAAACTCTGCCATTATCTTTGTTGGGGAAAATAGCATTGTATAATATGTGTATAGTACCTAGGTGGTTGTATGTTTTCCAGCTGTTACCCATGTTTTTAAAAACGAAAGATGAACGGACTTTAAACAGGATGTTGTGAGCCTTCCTTTGGAATCAGAAAAGGGCTCGTCTGTCGCAGCAGGCCTTGCAGGTCCCGGTGGAATACGGTGGCCTTGGACTTATAAATATGAAACAAATTACAGTTGCTAGTGGGATGAGACACATAAGTGTCTGGTTTCAAACCAGGTCAGAGTTTTCAAACACACAGTTAGAGCTGGAAGCTCTCCAGACCGTGCACTTCAGCGCCCACTTGCGTATGGTTGGAGGAGCGACCCCAAAAATACTCCGATCCACAGGCATCCTGCCCACTGCGAAGGCGACGTGGAAGTAGGTATGTCGCTTACATAATTTCTCCTCGAAAGTGACACCATTTTTATCTCTCTGCGGCAACCCCATGTTTCAGCCGGGACTGTTGTATTCAGCCTTCCACAGATGGCAAAGAAAAGGGATTGTGTACATTTTACAGGTACTTACCCCAGATGGGAAACTAAAACTTTTCCAGGATTTGCAAACTGAGTTTGGCATACCAAATAGAGATTGCTTCCACTATGCCCAATTACGACATTTTGTGGACACGCTGCAATGGACTGATCTGACTGAAGATGTTCAGGAGGAAATTTCGACAGCTTTCTCACTGGAAACCCAAGGGTCAGTACCGCTAGCGTTTCATCACAGACACATTAAAGACACATTGCCGGAACTCAACTATAGTCAGATACTACAAGCCTGGCAGATGGACATTTCGAGTAGCCTTACTTTGGAACAATTGAAAAAGCATATTTTGGCAATAAGGCACTCGGCCAGGTCCGCGATCTACTGGGAAATACAATTTAAATTTGCAGTGCAGGCATATGTAGCAAGCACCCAGGCGCGCGTTCCACATGGGAGCGTCGCCATGGGGGGAGTGCCCCAAATGTGGAGCAGAGGGGGCCACTCTTGGACACATGTTTTGGGCCTGCAAAAGGTTGCAAAGTTCTGGACGGACGTAACCGCGCACGTGTCAATGATGTGGGGTGTGAGATGGAGCCCATACCTGGAGCTTTTGTTTGGTTACCCTGTACTATCACTCTCCGCTCGCAAAGGGATTACAAAGTTTGCCCGGAAAGCTATAATGGTCGCAAAGCAGGCTATTCTTTCGGAGTGGATTTCCACTAGGTGCCCTACCTTACAATGTTGGAGGTTGAAAATGATTCACCTTGGCAAGATGGCGGATTAGAGCGGACGTGTGAGAGTGAGCTCCTGACTTTGCGAGGTGTTCATTGCTGGCGAGCTAATCCTACCCCAGGAGATGGGGAAAAGGAAGGGGAAGCCCAGAGTTCTGTCCTCCTCAGCCCCTGGAACTGTTCCCGCTCACCGGCAATTGACCCTGGACCAAGTTGGCGTTCTTCCACGGGTCATGCAAACGCCAACCTCGAATCGAGCCATGGAGGTTTCAGTGGTTCACAGCGATAGAGCGGTCTCGCTGAGCCCGCCCGAAAACGCAGCCCCTCCGCGACCCAGAAGTAGTTTCATCTCCGAGGTAGGATCACCTAGTTCAGTTCCTGAAGTGGAGAGTAACGAAGCACTCCAAGGAGGAACCGCGGCGATTTTGGCCCTGATAGTGGGAACAGCTGGAAACTGGAGGGTCAATGCGACCTCGACCTCCATGCTCTCGGGAGCTACAACCGTAGGTGTAACGGAGATGGTAAGACCGGCTTTGGTTACTTTGAACTCTCTATGGGACGCAATTCAGGGGATGAACTCCATATTAACAAAGGTAACCAACTCTTTTATAAAAGACATTATAGACTTAAAACAAGTTCAGCAGAAGTTAGAGGATAAAGTTCAAGATCAAGGGAATCAATTTGGAACTTTAAGAGCTGAACTCTCTACGTTGCAGGTGTTTGCAGGAGAAGTCTTTAAAGATAGAGATATATTGAGGAGAAAATTGGAATTTTTGGACAATCAGGGGAGGAAGAATAATCTACGATTTATTAATTTCCCTAAAGCTCTGTTGATCTCACCAATTGATATGCTACGTAGATATTTCCAGGAAATATTAAAAATTCCAACAGAGGCTCTTCCACCTATTAATAAAACTCAGTATTTAACTGGGATTAAAAAATCGACCTCCCCGGCTGCTCAGAATCCAGCAGATAACTTAACAGACTTTTTGGAGAATTCACTGGACAATGTAACAGAGAGAACAACTCTTTTGGTGTCATTTGCGATAGAGTTGGATAGAAATAATATTTTCAAATTATACTTTAAACATTTAAATGAAAAGTTTCTAGGGGAACAAGTTCGTATATATCCAGATTTGAATAAAGATACTCAAATGCGGAGAACAGAATTTATGAGTCTTAGGCCTAGGGCAGTAGCGCTAGGAGCTGTATTTGTGTTAAAATTTCCATGTCGATGCATTGTATCTTTCAAATCAGTGACTTATATGTTTCTTGAACCTCAAAAAATGAAAGTTTTTATGTTTAAATCTTTTTTATTATCATTGCGCAACAAATGGCAACAGAACGAATACATATACAATTAACAGTGAAAATCACAATGATCAACATCTAGCCAAGCATCAACATATCTTTTACATTTTCTCCCATCCCCCCAACCCCTCCCTCCATCCGATCAGCATATCCCTCCCCTTCTCCCCTCCCTTCCCTCCCTATCCGCACAAGCTTAATAATGTTAACAGTACTATCACTATTAGGTACTATGAATTGAGGATTCTACTTCTTGCAGTGGGTTGCAAAGTGTCCCAAACGTTCGCCCATATTTTCTGCAGTGTCCGACCTTCTCTTGATGTCAATTCTTGAATTCCGCGCCTCTCTAACTTCAATAATTCAATCATTTGTATCCTCCAGTCCGTTATGGACGGTGCTCTACTGTCTCTCCAGTGCAGTAATATGGCTCTTTTCCCCATTAAAGCTGCCCTCTGTAGGAAAGCGCGAAGACCTGAGGGAGTGGGTCCAGTACCCTTGAATTCTCCAAAAAGGAGTAGGGGTTGTCACTGAATTTTATGACCCCAATATCTCCTCGTCTCGCGCAGTATCTGTGCCCATAGCAATGTCGTGTGGCAGCAAGTCCAGAACATATGTCCAAGGGAAGCTTGAGCGAGACCACACCACGGGCAGATATCAGACTGGCCATATCCTGCTTTAAAGGCTCTGTTTGGAGAAACATAAAGCCGAAGGGCAAATTTATATTGTAGTTCCCAAAAGCGGGTGAAGACCGAGGTACTTCGTATGGAGATCAGGAAACCTCTTAATGTATCTTCCGTGATCTCCACCTTCAGGTCTGCCGCCCATTTTATCACCACGGTTCAGTAATCTATGTCCTCTGTTGTGTCTTGTAGGTATCTGTGGTGGTATTTCAGGGGCACCGGGTTCTGTGCCCCTAAAGTCAATGCAGTGTTTAAAATGTCCTGAACATCCTCACTTAAATTGTACCATCCCAGAGATCTGATGTAATGATGGACCTGTAGATAAGCAAAGCGGTCTTTCTCGGTCAGCTTAAATTCCTGTTGCAGTTCTGTAAATGGACGTATCTTGCCCTCCTCTGTCACTAGTTGGTAGATATACTGTATCCCACTTGTCCGCCATCGGGCGAAGGCTGCAGAGGTGGATCCCTCGGGAAAATCCGGATTGTGATACAGTGGCAGAAATGGAGTCGCCCTCCAATCAAAGTTATGCCTCTTACAGAGCCACTTCCATGTTGCTCTTGCTGCCAGTAATAATGGATTCTTCCCCAGCCCCTCATCTAATTTATGTCCCGGCGCGTGCAATCCCCATCCTAGATGTGCAGTGGGAGCCAGGGCCTTCTCTAAAGGTGTTATCGAAAAATCCTGGGTTCCTGCTAGCCAGTCTTTTATGTGCCTCATAGAACTAGCTACAGTGAGGTAACGTATGTTAAGCAGGCCCATTCCCCCATGTGATTTGGGTTTCTGTAATATCTGAATAGGGAGTCTAGGCCTTCTCCCATTCCACAAAAACTTCTGTGTAAGCTGATTAAGAGTCCGCTCCTCCCTCTCTCTCAGGTACAAGGGCAGCATCTGAAATATATATAGCCACTTAGGGGCAATCATCATGTTAAAAAGGCCTATCCGACCCGAAAGAGAGAGAGGGCACGCACTCCATGCCTGTAATAATCTCCTGGTCGAGGTCACAAGGGGCGAGACATTACTCTCATATAGTGTTTCCATGTCTACTGGGATTGTGACCCCCAGATAACGGATTTGATGTTGTGCCCACTGTAGTGGTTGTTGGCCTCTCCACTCTTTCCGCACCGTCTCACTCAGCGGAAGGGCCAGTGACTTAGCCAAGTTAAGCCTATATCCCGAAAGTTTCCCGTAATTCTCTATCACAGACAAGAACGATGTGAGCGAGGCCTGTGGGTCACTCAGCAACATCAGCACGTCATCTGCGTATGCCAGTACTTTCAGTTCCCTCCCACATACCTGTATGCCCTTAATGTTGCACTGCGATCAAATTTCTGCCAACAAGGGCTCCAGAGTCAGTATGAAAAGCAATGGTGACAGAGGGCATCCCTGTCTTGTGCCCCTTTCGATGTCAAAACTATCTGTGTACATCCCATTTACTCTTATCATTGCTCGTGGGTGTGTATACAATGTTTCTATCGCTTGAAAAAACCACCCTGCCAACCCTCTGTCTTTCAGGACTTCAAACATGAAAGGCCACTCCACCTGATCAAAAGCGCGTTCCGCATCTAAACTCACAAGCAACCCACGGGCCTCTGAACCTGGTCTGGCCAGCATGGCTAATAGTAATTTCCGCACGTTGAGGACTGACTGGCGGCCCCGAATGAAGCCAGTTTGTTCCTCCTGTACTAGTTGGGGCATTAGGGGCGCCAATCTACCTGCTAAAATATGGGACAGTAGTTTTGCCTCTACATTAATGAGTGATATGGGTCTGTAGGAGCTAGGGTCCAAGGGGTCTCTACCAGGTTTAGGTATAAGGCTAACAGCAGCCGTATTCGCATGTGCTGGGAAACACCCCGCCTCCACCACCGTATTTAGATATTCTGTTAAAGGACCTATTATCTGTGATGTTAATATTTTGTAAAATTCGCCGGACAGGCCATCGGGCCCAGGGGCGGAATGCAACTTCAGCGCTCTAATGGCTGTCTGTAGCTCTTTGGCCTCTATCGAGATATTTAGAGAGGCTAAGTGGTCCGTCAACATACTCCCCAATTTCCTCTCTTGTAGATATTTCTGAATTTTCTCTCGGAGGCCTACTTTTTCCGTTTCCCCCCTATATAAGGTGGTGAAGTGATCTTGAAAAGTCTGAGCTATTTCTGATAAGTTATTTGTAGTCTTGCCCCCAGGTGTCTTTATAGCGGAAATGAAATGCGGTCTCCGGGTTCCCTTCACCAGACGGGCCATCATTCCTCCTGCTCTGTCCCCAAATTTGTACAACTGGTACTTTCTGTACAGCAGAGATTTCTTTGTTCTCTCATGTAGTAGACTATTTAAGGCCACCCTAGTAGCCGTCAGTGCCTCATAGTGGGATTGATTAGGTTCGTGAATGTATCTGTGTCTCGCCCCTCTTAGCTTCTTCTCTAGGTCTATGATTCCCTGGGTGATTTGTCGATTCCGTCTACTGACGTAGGCAATAATCTCACCTCTGAGTACCGCTTTGGCGGTAGACCAAAAAAGAACAATATTCTCTACGTGTTCTGAGTTGTGTGCCTGAAACTCCTCCCATTTCTTTTGCAAGTGGCCTTGGAATTCTTTAGAGGAGAATAAATATGCTGGGAATCTCCACCCTGATGGCCTCTGGAAGAAAGTCCCCGATTCAATATCCACCCAAATGGCAGAATGGTCCGAAATCTCTTCCGGGCCTATTGTGGCTGCAGTGATCTTGGGAAAGAGATCCTGTGTTACCAGTATATAATCTATTCTGGACTGTGTGTGATGTGCTCTGGAGGTATGTGTATAATCCTTCTCTTCCCCATGGAGGATCCTCCAAGGGTCTATCAGGCCCAGTCCCTGACAAAAGGTTTCTAACACCGAGGGGGAAGAAGTCAGACTTTTGGGAGGTGGTCTAGATCTGTCTAATTCTGCATCCATCACCAGATTTAAGTCCCCTGCTATTATTAAGGGCCACACCTTTCTATCTTGATATCGAGTTAACAGTTGTGCATAAAATTTTTGTGCTGAGGAGTTTGGCCCATATACTGAGGCTAGCATTATCTCGTTCCCTTGTAGATTGAGGTGTATCCCCACCAATCTTCCTTCACCATCTTTGTATATCATTTTTGCTGTGCATAATAATGTTTTGTGAATCAGGATCGCTACCCCCCCCTTTCGACCTATTGCTGGGGAGCTAAAAACTTCCCCACCCAATGGCGCTTCAGCTTCTCATGTTCTTCCTGTGAAAGTCTGGTCTCCTGAAGGCAGGCTATTCCTACTTTGTGACGATTAAGGGCCACAAGTATTTTAGTTCTCTTAACTGGAGAGGAGATGCCCCCCACATTCCAAGAGATCAGGCGAATCCTAGCAGGTGACATACAGGTGCAACAGGCTGTCCTGGTGACGCTAAGATGCTTTGTTTATGTCTCCAGGGCACCCAGCCTTGCCCCAGAGTTCCCTTTTTCCAACTGCACATCGTTTTATCACTATCCTCTCTTCTGTACCTGGTGTTGCTATGTGTTTTCTTAATTGGTACCAGTGTTGTGTTCCGTGTTCCCAAATGAGATCTTGTGCTCCCCCTTTCTCTAACCCTTCCCACCCCATTCCCTACCCCCCCCCTCCCAAGAATCTAACCTGTGTTCCCGTTCTCTATCCATCTGCCCTCTTTAAATTGGGAGCCCTACAATGCACGAGGCCTCCCGCCCTTGTTGACTGTATAACTAAGAAATGTTCTCACAGCTTGTTGTACTCACTGCATCAGTCCACTGCAAAGTCCAAGAACAGTTCACTCTCCCCCTTCCTCAGCCGGCTGCGGAGCCAACTTGTTTTCCAACTCTGCAATGTATTCCTTGGCTGCCAGCTCTGTGTCAAACGATTTCCATCTGTCTCCATGTCGTATACGTAACACCGCTGGGTAAATGAACATAAATCTGACCTGCAATTCCTGCAAGCGGCGACATAATGGGTTAAACTTCTTCCGTCGTTCTTGTAGAGATATCGAGTAGTCCTGGAAAATTCAAATCAAATGGCCGTCATATTTGGTGGTCTCTCTCTTTAATCTGTATCCTCTCAAAATCTCTAGCTTATGTAGGTAGTTATGTACCTTTAATATGACTGCACGCGGTGCCTGGCGGCCATCTTGTCTCCGGCCTACTCTGTGGACTCTCTCCAGACAGAGTGCCCCAGCGTGGTCTGATAAAGCGAATTCTGATTTCAGCCATTTTTCCACGACCTCTGCTAATGCTGGGTCGCTAATCGATTCTGGCAGACTGATGAGACGCAAGTTGCTCCGTCTCGATCTATTTTCGAGATCATCGATCTTTTCATTTAGCGCTGTTACCGTGCTCTGCAGCTGCTGCATTGTTTGTTGCATCGGGGGGTGGCTATCTTCCAAGTCAGACACCCGCTTCTCTAACTCTCCTGTTCGCTTGGAAGTTTCTGTCAGACGGGCTTCGAATTGTTCTATCTGCGTCGATAAACGTTCTAGGCGCGGCTCCAGCGCTTGAGTCACTGCCGTCGTTATTTGCAGTAGCTGTTCCTCGGAGAGGGCAAACCCGCCTCGTGTTGTTGGCTGATCTGCGCCAGCGTCCGCTCCTCGCGTTTTTTCTTTCTCTTTTTTCACGCTGCGGGCTGGCATTGTTTTTGGTTGCGCTTCGACAAACTTGTCCATCGGTGGGTAAACTTTCTCTCTATAGTTTTTTCTGACCTTCTCAAGAGGTTTTAGCGAGAATAGTTGACGATTTTGGGCGTCGGGCCTCGGAGAGCAGAGATCACACGTCCTGCTCTCTCAGCGCATCACGTGACTCCAAAATGAAAGTTTTTATTAGCACTAGAGAAAATAGAGGAGATCAAACCTGAAAGTTCAATAGAGTTAATCGCTGATATTCGGCTGTGAGTAGTGCGCATGTTGCTGCTCTTAGACTAAAAATGTATTTCCATGTTCTTTATAATTTATTCCTTGTGTCTTGCCACAACTTTTATAGTGGTCTAAAAGATTTTGAGCTATTTCCTTTGTTAAATAACCTAATGGTCATTTTCGTTTCCTTCTTCCTGACATTTAAGTTGTATGACTGAATGTAATATAAACTCAATAAAGAAAAAATAAAAAAAAAAAGAAAATGATTCACCTTGCAAAAATGGAAAGGATGGAAGTACGCGACATATCATCTGCGGCTGGGAAGGAGCTACAAGTGTGTTGGAGCCCATTTTGGAATACCCTGACTCCGAGGGCGAGGAGTAACATTTTAAATGTTTAGAATCTGACCTAGAAGACTCAATATAGGAATTGGGTTGGTTGGTCACGGGGTATATGGAGGATGGTGGTTCCTGGGAGGTTCTGGGGGTGGTGGGGAAGGGAGGGTGGGCAGTTTATAAAGTTCAGGACGGTTCAAGATGCATTTTATGTTGTAATTGCATAAGTTATCATAACGCTGTTCTGTCAGTAAAAATGATTTAAACATAAAGAGATGATCAGTGCAAGGTTGGAAAAGAGTTAAACGAGGTAGGAAGGATGGTGAAAAAAAGGGAAAAGAGTAGAGGAAGGAGGGTGAGAAGAAGGAGGTAGTGAAAAAGGGAAGATGTTTTGGAGGTAGGGAGAAGATAAGGGAAGAGTGTTGGAAAGAGGGAGTAGATGATGAGGGGGAAAGTAACTTAGATGCCACTTCTCCTGTAGTCTCTCCTACCCCTTCACCTATTGTCTTACCTTATCCTCCTCTGCCCCCCCCCCCCACCCCATCTCCCTTTTTCATCCTCCACAGTATTCCCTTCTCTCCCCTCAATAGCACACAGCTTCCTGTGCCTTCCTCTTCAGCAACTGCTCTAGTGACACCTTTGACTTTCTCCAGAGCTAATCCATCAGTGATTTTGCCTTCCTTCCTCAATGGTGGCTGTGGCAGCAATAAAAACTGTGGCCTGTACTGCAGCTCCAGTGGTGACTTTGATTTCAGCAGTGGATGTAGTTTCTGTTGGCCATCATGATGTATTTCTTTTTCCTGTATTGTAGGCATATGATCATGGCTGCATTCAGGCACATGCATGCTGTTCCTCTAATTTTTTTGCTACATATATAGTGGCATAGTTCCAGTGCATGCCCTACTGTCAATCTTCTAAGAGGGAATAGATGTTGAAAAGTATCACAGGCCTGCAGCCATGCTTTGTGAATTTACAGGAAAAATCAGTTTGACATAGGGGGAAGCCACTGCTTGCCCTGGAATCAGTAGCACGGAATGTTTCTATTATTTGAGTTTCTGCCAGGTATTTGTGACCTGGATTGGCCATTGTTGGATGCAGGATGCTGGGCTAGATGCCCAGTATGGCTATTCTTATGTTCTTATGTAACATTATTTTCATCTTTGCAAAAAGCCTGGAATTAATCAGTGAAAATCAGTTTGAACTGGTAATGGGTATCCCTAATTATAGCCTAAATCTCCAACAATAAGACTTCTACTCTCAAGCTTTTACATTGCTAATTTAGACACATATCTTAGAACTGCAATAGCATTCATCCCTTTTTTTCTAAACCATTTACATAGGCAAATAGCAATTGGCAGTCTGAAAATTGCCTTCGTCAATATAACTAAAATTATGCATATCATATACTTTTAATCAAATGTAGGTGAGGTGTTCCTAAGGATGTGCTTTGGGTGAGATCAAAAATAACATGCACAGATATTTTAAAACTATATGCACAGTATTTTCCATGAAAAAAGTACAATTGCAATAAAAGGCAGGTGTAAGTATGCACATACTTTCTTTTTTGAAACATGGTACCAAGACCACAGATGAAATGTTTGTCCCAACGTGAAGAGTTAGAAAATTGCTCCCCTAAATCAATTTAGGTAGTTGAAGATTAACAGTTTAATATTGCTTTGGTATTATATTTACTGCATGTTTGTATTTTTTTTCAATGTTTTAGAAGTGCAACCTTCAGGCTCTAACAGGCCAATTCAAGATAGCTCTGATCATATTGAATCAACCAATGTTCCTTCTTTTTCATGTGGATCTAGTACAAGAGAGAAATATGGTGAGGTGAGCAAAAAAGCAGGTACTGTGCAGTAGAAATGATAATTGACATAAATTATAATTAACGAACATTGTCATGTAGAACTGCTGCAGCAAAATGTATTGTGCTGAAATACAGATTTTTGTACCCTCACTATGGATCCAACTGCCAGGAGTATCCTCGTCCCGACTGTCATTGTGCTTTTTTCTTCTTCATCATCTCTTTCTATTCAAACATAATTTTTGTAATGCTTGTGTCCTTTGGGGGGGGGCGGTATTTTAGAACAGAACACCTATGTGAGTACATAAAGGTGCCTATTTTAGAAAGGCAACATACGTGCCTTTATAAAATAGGGTACAGAACCAACCCCAATAGTGTGCTCAGACACAAATTTGCACCTGCTCCAAAAAAGGTGTTAATGTATTCATGTACAGTACACGTGTACCAGCATATTTTATAAAATATTGAACTTGTTCTTCAGTATATCCAACAAATTCTGATATACTTTCAGCAATGATATTCAGTTAAAAACCTCATTTCAAACTTGGCAAACATATATCACGAGTAGACAAATGTACAAAAATAAATATTCCCACAGTGATCCACAGCAATGGTACTCCTGCCGATCTCAGTGGTGTATCTTGCTGGTGATTAATTTTAATAGCAAGCTTTACAATGCCAACCTCATCGATCAGGCAGTGTAATATAATATTTTTAAATTTAATGTATCAATTCAACCACCGTATAAACTTATTGGTGCTAATCAATATTTCAAAATTTTAAAAGTACTCATCTTAACAAAGTTTAGAATATTGTCGAGCAGGGGATGAATATTCAACATGATTCATGTTTCGCCTCAGCTGTTTCAAGGATCCTCCCCCTAGAACTTGACCGGGAAGGAGTAACATGTAACCAGTGAGCTGACGCTTAAAGTTGTAGGGAGAGATACTTGAAACAGCTGGAGCGAAACATGAATCATGTTGGATATCTGTCTCCTGCCCGACAATACTCCAAACTTTATTAAGATGAGTAATTTTAAAGATCTGAAAAATTAATTAGCACTGGTAAGTTTATACTGTGGTTGAATTGACATTAAATTTAAAAATATTATTTTACATTGCATGATCTATGAGGAGGTTGGTGTTGTAAATCTTGCAATTAAAATTAATCACCAGCAAGTTACACCGCTGAGATCGGCAGGAGTATCATTGCTGTGGATCACTGTGGGAATATTCATTTTTGTATTTTATAAAATACTAGTAAAAAAGGCCCGTTTCGTACAGAAATGAAACGGGCGCTAGCAAAGTTTTCCTCGGAGTGTGTATGTTTGAGAGAGTGAGTGTGTGACAGAGAGTGAATGTGCGCGCGCGCGTGTGTGTGTGTGACAGAGGGAGAGTGAGACTGGGTGCGAGTGTGTGTGAGAATGAGAGTATGTGCCAGGGTCTCCCCCCCCCCCCCCGGTCTGTCTCCCAGTTGCAGTGGCAGGGGGGATTCCCCCCTCCCTGTCAGTTCCAGGGGGGTTCCCCCGTCCCTTTTTCCCAGTTGCAGGGTCCCCCCTCCCAGTTGCAGGGTCTGTCTGTGTCCCCTCTCCTTTTGTCCTCAATTTAAAAACGACAATGTGAAGCAGCAGCTCCTAGGTTTGCTTGTTTGTGAGTGTATAGCAATGACGGCTGCGTGGGGGAGTTGAAACAGAGATTAACCAATGGGCTTCCTTCCTTACCGTACACTTGCTTGGGTCACTTCCACTCCTGTGTATTAAACGTCCTGAAGCATGTCATAGGTTTGCTTCTTTTGTTTTCAGTGAATGGGATGACGGCTGCGCTGGAGTCGTAGCCAGTGCTGTTTCCTCCCCCCCTCCCCCCGCTTCCGAGTCGCCAGTGGTCCTCGACCCCGAGCCCTCACCCGCCTCCTGCACATTGGACACTCGCCGCAGCCATTTGCTCGCCGTGTTGCCGCCCTCCCTCTTCGTCCTCTGCGAGAGTGTGAACCTGGCCTCGCTCCTGCTTTCGGCTACTGATTGGCTCCTTGAATGTGCTCCGCCCTCAACGTCATTACGTTTGACGCGAGGGCGGGGCCCACATCTGCTGCTACAGAGCTTCGAACAAACGAACTGGCTTCATTGACGTCAGTGGTCAATGGAACGTTGAGAGTGCTTTTTATGTGCAGACTAGTAAAAAAGGCCCGTTTCTGACACAAATGAAACGGGCGCTAGCAAGGTTTCCTTGGAGTGTGTATGTTTGGGAGAGTGTATGTGAGAGTGACTGTTTGAGAGTCAGAGTGAAAGTGTGAGTGTGTGAGAGAGAGTGAGTCTGGGTGTGAGTGTGTTTGTGAGAGAGTGTGTGTGAGAATGAGAGTGTGTGCAAGTCTGTATGTGAGACACAGTGTGAGAGAGAGTGTGTGTGTGTGGGCAAGAGAGAGAGTGTGTGTGAGACACAGATTCTCTGTGAGAGTGAGTGTATGACACCAAGCGAGTGTGTGAGTGACTGTGTGGCACATAGAGAGTGAATGTGATACTGTGTGAGACAGAGTGTGTGAGAGTGAGAGTCAGAAAGACATTGTATATGAGAGAGAGAGTGTGAGCCGTGCCCTCCCAATCCATGGCCATCTGTCCCCTGCCCCCTCCATTCATCCTTTTCCAGCAATTCCCCTCTGTCCCTGAGTCGTGCCCTCCCAATCCATGGCCATCCATGTTTGTCTGTCACCTGCCCCCTCCATTCATCCCTATCCAGCATTTCCCCTCTCTGCCTGAGGCCTGCCCTGCAATCCATATCCATCCATGCCCATCTGTGCCCTCCATTCATCCCTATGCAGCAATTCCCCTCTCCCTGAGTCCTGCCCTTCCAATCCATGCCCATCCATGCTCCTCTGTCACCTGGCCCCTCCATTTTTCCCTATCCAGCATTTCCCCTCTCTGCCTGAGGCCTGCTCTGCAATCCATATCCATCCATGCCCATCTGTCCCCTCCATTCATCCCTATCCAGCAATTCCCCTCTCCCTGAGTCCTGCCCTTCCAATCCATGCCCATCCATGCTCATCTGTCACCTGGCCCCTCCATTTTTCCCTATCCAGCATTTCCCCTCTCTGCCTGAGGCCTGCTGTGCAATCCATATCCATCCATGCCCATCTGTCCCCTCCATTCATCCCTATCCAGCAATTCCCCTCTCCCTGAGTCCTGCCCTTCCAATCCATGCCCATCCATGCTCCTCTGTCACCTGCCCCTCCATTTTTCCCTATCCAGCATTTCCCCTCTATGCCTGAGGCCTGCTGTGCAATCCATATCCATCCATGCCCATCTGTCCCATCCATTCATCCCTATCCAGCAATTCCCCTCTCCCTGTGTCCTGCCCCTTCCAATCCATGCCCATCCATGCTCATCTGTCACCTGGCCCCTCCATTTTTCCCTATCCAGCAATTTCCCTCTCTCCCTGAGTCCTGCCCTCCCAATCCATGCCCATCCATGCTCCTCTTTCCCCTGCCCCCTCCATTCATCCATTTCTAGTAATTCCCCTCTCTCCCTGTGCCCTGCCCTCCTAATCCATACCCATCCATGCTCCTCTGTCCCCTGCCGCCTCCATTCATCCTTTTCCAGCAAGTCCCATCTTGCCCTTCCATGACCCCCCCCCCTCGCATCCATGCTACTCTCTCTCCCATGTCCCAGCCTGGCCCGCCCTCTTCTCCCCCCCCCTTCGCATCCATGCCTCGCATCCATGCCCCCCCCTTCGCATCCATGCATCCCCCCCCCCGTTCGCATCCATGCATCCCTTTTTTTTTTTTTTTTCTTCGTTTTAACTTTACCTCCGTGGCGGTTCGTGCAGCGAAGCGTCAGGGAAGGAGGCGGCGCTCCCGACGTCTAGCCTTCCCTTCGCTCGCTGTGTTCGGGAGCGCCGCCTCCTTCCCTGACGCTTCGCTTCCCGATTTGTTTGGTTTGAGGCGAGGGCGGGGCAGAGACGGCTGGCTGGCTTGAAGGCTTCACTGGGAGTGACGTCAGATGGCTTCAAGGCTTCAAGGCTTCAGGGCTTGAAGCTTCCGGCTTCAAGCTTCCGGCTTCACAGAACGTTGTCTTCAGAACGTTCACGGTGCGTTTTATTATATTAGATGGGGCGTGGCCTAGGGCGCAGATGGGCGTGGCTGAGTGTGGGAGTCCGAATAGCCTAGGTCAGGAGCCACAGTTGGAGAGAGGTGAGCTTCAGAACGTCTGAGGGGGATTCAGAATGTCTGAGGGGGATTTTATTTATATAGATGCATGTACATCGCAGTTCTGCCTCTGCTCCACCCAATCTGTGACAACAGAAATACCTGTGCTCAGATTCAATAAAAGAAGACACATTTTCTGTGGGCTTACATAAGTACATAAGTAATGCCATACTTGGGAAAAGACCAAAGGCCCATTGTCAGGCTTTCAAGGCAGAACCTGGGTTCGTAAGCCCTTGGGCCACTGCCGAGTAGCGGCAGGCAAAACCACCCCACACCAGAGACAAGGCAGAACTCTGGCAGGAACAGCTAGACTTCACTTGCACTTGACCACCCTTCCTCAGGAGTTGAGCCCCTGGGTGCAGGTGGCCGGCAGGACTTACCGGACAGGGCAGGAACTGGAAACCAACTAGGCTGAACAGGGTTAGGACTAAGGGTCAGAGGGGAAAGGAATAAAGACGGGCAGCAAGGCAGGACACTGGGCTAGGACTCACAGACAGACAAAACTACACTAGGCAGGAAATGGACAGGCTTAGGGGTCAGGACTGAAAGCTGCAAAGCAGCCACTAAGAAAGGAAACACAGACAGGTAAGAGACAGAACTGAAAGCTGCCAGGCAGCCACTAAACAAGAAACACAGACAACCAAGAACTAGACAGGGAAATACAAACAAGAAACAAGACTGGGAAACAAGCAATACAGAACAAGATAAACTACACAAAGACTAGACTAGAATCAGGCAAGAATCTCAGACAATAAACTGTGCTAGGCAGAAGTGCACAGAGCACACCAGCATACCAGGGACCTTAGGCGATGCAAAGGCAAACATAGAAGTTTCTAGGTGATTAATAAAGCCCATCAGCACCTGAGGCTCAGCTGCAGCAATCTCACGGCAACTACGGGTGCTGTTCAGGCACAAACAAGAAAGACAAGTCTGGCAGCCTGGAAGATCCGGAACGGACTGGGCTGAAGCCTGGAATGGGTAGGGACAGCGAGACAGTCTATTGCAGCCACCGGTTCTGGTCACCAGAGGGCGAGGGGAGCACAGACCAAGAAGCAGGCAGAAAGCATACTGAAGCATAGAAAGGCTCAACATAAACAGGTGCAGCACAGTGGAGCAATCAGAGCCATGCTGGAAGCAGCCAGAACACAGAGACAGAGGCAGAGCTAACTCAGGCAACACACACAGGTGCAGTATAGTGGAGTAATTAGAGCCACGCTGGAAGCAGCCAGCACACAGAGACAAAGCTAAATACATGATAACCACTTAATCTATAACAAGGTTCCTAAATTTAAGTGCCATTTGTGTGCTTAAATTTATAGAATACTGATCACATTGGTAAGTGTATACTTATGCACATAAATAGCAGTATCGTGCCAAACTGCCATTCTATAATTACATGCTAAAATGTAATTATTTGTGTGTGTGTGGGGGGGGTGTTTACAGGGGTGGGGCATGGGTGTATCATAGGTAATACTGAAATTTACATAAGCTATGTACAGAATACTGTAAGTTACATTTAGGTGTACACATTTATGCCAACCATAGACGTGACGTAAATGTGTGTGCCTACATTTTGGGTGTGCTAGTGCCAATTTATGCTAGTATTCTATAAGAACACTTACGTGCATAAGTGTTCTTATCGAATAGGCTTGCTGCCCGCACAAATATGATACTTAAATGTTGGCGCCCTGTTATAGAATTGTCTCCTAAATCTTTTCTCTTCGGGACCTACTCTTAAATTGTAAGAAAATAATAGTTCATCACAAAATAAAAGTACTCCGTTGCAAAATAAATTACCCCTTTTTTTTTTTTACAGTTTTAATGTGGAAATATAAAATTGGTTCCTTATATGTTCAAATCACTATACTATAACTGCAACTAAATATTATCTTCAAGTTTGAAACATATCAGCATATTGTACTGCTCTTTCCAATCTTACTTCAGCTTATGGATCATTTGCAAGTTTTTCAGGATCTAACCTTTGTGGAACACCAATGAAACACTATTAGAAAATAGTCTTTGAATCTTATACCTCTAGGACTGGCAGTTGGCTGCATATTCATATATTAAAGTGTATTCCTCCCTGGCTCCCATTCTTTGTGCCTTATGATTTATTTTACAATAGAAAGCTTTTATCATTTTACTCTGCATTTCCCATTGAAATGTAGATAACAAATGACATTGCAGTCTGCTGAGTGAAAGTAGGGATTGTTACAAACAGCCGTCCTGTTCTCTTTGAATAAAATATTTTCCTTTCACAGCACCAGTCCATCAGTACCATTTTACACGATATAGAGGGAAGGCAGGAAAAGCTTCAGCTGTCAGAACTTAGTACTCCAAGGGATGCAGGTATGTAGTGAATGAATAGAGATAATATTGCTTTAAAGGAGATTATTGCTTAATTAACATGAATTGCAATGTACATTTAAAAAAGAATTGGAAGTTGTATTTGATTTCAGCTACCCAGGTTTTCACGAGCAAGAAAAATCATCACACACTGCTGAAAAGAAACAGGTCTCTGAGGGACTGATTATCAAATTCCCCTTGCAGTAACGGACAGCACTGAAAAATTAGCACAGGAACAGCATGGGGAATTAGAGCCCCAATGATCAAAACTAATAGCATGCAAATTTATGCATGCTATTTGTTTTGATCAAGGGGTGACACCTGTGAGAGGATTGTGCCTGGTCATATGCCCAAGGCACTGTCCTCCCGCTGAATTTGTTGGACAGGTCTTGGCTGTCAAAATAAAAAAGGGCCAAACCTATCTAACAGGAGGTTTCCTCCCCCTAACACAAGTTTACCTGTGGCCTTTTCACAACAGTCCCTGGTGGCTCAGTCGGCAATCTTACCCACCCACCCTCTCACCTCCACCCACCCTGGTTTCCTAGTACTCCCTAACCTCCCCCTCCCCCAGATCTTTAGAGGGGAGGAGGGAGTAGCACTCCCTTCTCCTGTGGCGCTGCCTTCAAAATGGCACCATCCTGCCCTGCCCGGTGCATCTTGGGATGCCCTGTTTGGGGCTCCCTTATATGGTATTGAAGCCCCACCCAGTGCATCGCCATTTTGAAGGTGGCACCCCAGATCTCCCTGTGCCTCTCCCCTCCTCCCCTCTAAAAGGCACAGGGAGATTTGGGGGGCACTAGGCCACCAGGGTGGGTGGGGGTAGGGTTGCCCACTGAGCCACCTGGGACAATTTTTGGTGTGGGGGGGGGTGGTTAGGGGGGCTAGAGGTCCACTGGACCTCCAGCCTCCTATGCCCTTGTGTCGGGGGGCAGTCGGAGGGCTAGAGGTCCATCGAACCTCCAGCCCCCTCCTTATCAGTGGGGGAGAGGGGAAGAGAAGGCCACCAGGGAAACTTGTCCGGTGGGTTTAAGGGGCTGGATGGCCACCAGACCTCCAGCTCCTTGCATGCATTGGGGGGGGGAACTTCCTGTTTGACAGGTCCGGGCTTTTTTTTTTTTGACAGCCTGGACCTGTCAAACAACTTCTGCGGGAGGATTATGCCTTTGGTGCATGCCCAGGCACAATCCTTCCGCAGAAGGTCCCCTATGATCAAAATTAATAGCACATATAAATTTCCATGCTATTAGTTTTGATCATTGGGGCTTTAATTTCCCGCGCTGTTTCAGTGCTAATTTTTCAGCACTGTTCGGAACAACATGGGGAATTTGACCATCCACCCCTCAGTTTTGTATTTTTCTGCTCTGCTGATCAGATGCAAAAACAAATTGCTCCCATTTCTACAATAGAATTTTCTCTGTGTGTTACCTGACATTATCATTTTATGCCTTAAAAAAAAGAAAGAAAATGCATAAATAGGCAAGGTCTTATAGTACAGCAATAAAGAGCTAAAAAAGAGTAAAAGATCAAAAGTACAAAATACAGTTTATTACAAATCCAAGTAAAGCATAAATCCCGACACAGAAAAAAAGACATTAAAAAATAAGGTAGATATAGACCATATGGCCTATCCAGTCTGCCCATCCATGCCATCTACTAGTCCTTCCTCTCACTTAGAGATTCTATATATTTATCTCAAGCTTTCTTGAATTCAGATACAGTTTTCATTTCCACCACTTCTACCGGGAGGCCATTCCACAAATTCACCACCCTATCTATGAAGAAGTATTTCCTCAGATTACATCTGAGTCTATCCCCTTTCACTTTCATCCTATACACCCATATTACAGATCTTCCTTTATGCCACTTAGGTATTTAAACATCTCTATCATATCTCCTCTCTCTTGTCTTTCTTCCAGTGTATACATATGCAAAGGGGAGGATGGTTCTTGTTTTCGGAAGTTCAGCCTGGCCACCTGGACTTGGAAAGCATGTGACCATGTTCCCACAGTATGGCTTGTTTACCTAAACAGAGAAGCATTCTGTAATTTTCCTTAGCTCTGAACATGAGTTCTGAGCCTAATAAAAAGGGGAGTTTCGTTCAGTGAAATTGGGAGCTCATCTGTGAGTAACGTACGTACTGCACAGAGGACTTGTTCCTGGTCTAAAAAGCTCCTGGCTTTCGCTTTAACGGCCCCCCCCCCCCCAGCTGATGATAAGAGCCTGGATGATGTAAGGACCAGTGATGATTGTATGTAAAGTGAATTATTGCTTCTTTTCCTGGTCTAAGAACTCTTAGCATTGCTTAGATGTAGAGACCAGTGATGTAATGATTGTTTATATAGCTAATCATTGTGTGTATATAGCTAACCATTGTATATATCTCAATCATTGTAGATTTTAACACCTCTAATAAAGTTTTCATTTATCTAATACGAATCCAAAAGAATCCACGGTAATTATTGAATAGTCTGTGCCAGTGAGTAAGGCTGTAAATCCATAGCAGTACACCATCTTTCGACACAAATCGGAAGATGGGCGTCCTCCCAGGGTCGCCCAAATCGGCATAATCGAAAGCCGATTTTGGGCGTCCCCAACTGCTTTCCATCACGGGGACGACCAAAGTTCACGGGGGCGTGTCGGAGGCATAGCAAAGGTGGGACTTGGGCGTGCCTAACACATGGGCGTCCTTGACCCATAATGGAAAAAAAGGGCGTCCCTGACAAGCACTTGGACGACTTTACCTGGTCCTGTTTTTCTTACGACCAAGCCACAAAAAGGTGCCCGAACTGACCAGATGACCACCAGAGAGAATCGAGGATCACTTCCCCTTATTCCCCCAGTGGTCACTAACGCCCTCCCACCCTCAAAAAACATCTTTAAAAATATTTTGTGCCAGCCTCAAATGCCATATTCAGGTCCATGACAACAGTATGCAGGTCCCTGGAGCAGTTTTAGTGGGTGCCGTGCACTTCAGGTAGGCGGACACAGGCCCATCCCCCCCTACCTGTTACACTTGTGGTGGTAAATGTGAGCCCTCCAAAACCCACCAGAAACCCACTGTACCCACATCTAGGTGCCCCCCTTCACCCATAAGGGCTGTGGTAGTGGTGTGGGTAGTGGGTTTTTTTTTTTGGGGGGGGGGGGGTTGGGGGGCTCAGCACACAAGGTAAGGGAGCTATGTACCTGGGAGCAATTTATGAAGTCCACTGCAGTGCCCCCTAGGGTGCCCAGTTGGTTTCCTGGCATGTGAGGGGGACCAGTGTACTACGAATGCTGGCTCCTCCCATGACCAAATGGCATGCATTTGGTCATTTCTGAGATGGGCGTCCTTGGTTTCCATTATCGCCAAAAATCAGAAATGACCAAGTCTAGGGATGACCATCTCTAAGGACAACCTAAATGTCAAGATTTGGCGTCCCCGACCGTATTATCGAAACGAAAGATGGACGTCCATCTTGTTTCGATAATATGGGTTTCCCTGCCCCTTTTGATTATGCCCCTCTTGGTATACTGCCTTTTATAACGTGAACCAAAGCAGTTTGCAACCAACACAAAAGCAACAGAAAAAGGAAAAAGAACTGCAAAAATTCATAGGAAAGCAAAGGTAATGAAAATAGAACGATAAAGAAAAGTAGAACACCTCATGTACTGGTCAGTCGACCCACAAATCCCAATTATCTGCCCGTAAAAGCCTCAGAAAAAAGGTAAGTCTTAAGGGCTATCTTGAAGTGGTAGTAGGAAGCTTCAGACCTGAGATCCAGGAGTAGAGAATTCTGTAGAGATTGTTCTATAAAGGAAAATGAAGAGCAAAGGGCATCAGTGGGGGAGAGTACTTGCAGGAGGTAAGATTCAATGTGGTGGCATCACTTTGGGTATGGCATCTTGTGCAGGTGCAAAGACTGTATACTCAAAAGCAAATTCCTGTGCCCATATTTAGTGAGGCTTCTGTCTCTTCCACTACACTTCATCATGCATCTGACAAAGTGAACTCATGTGCTTGAAATCATATGGGCTCAATAAATGGCCCTAGGCTATGTGACATTTTTGCTACTACAGTGAAAACTTGATAACACGTAGTCAATGGGGAAAATATCTTCCAGACTGCATGTTAAGCGAACCACTTGATAATGACAATCTTCTAACTGAGTCTGAGTATTTATTAATTTTTATGTTTTATTATCTGAAAACGTGTACAATTTAGCACCAACAAAACTTTTAACATGAGAAACAGTAAACACAGCAGAGGCCAGTGAATACATTTTATTGTTATGTACAACACATCCCATAACTACTGTATCATGAGAATTTGAATAATAGAAGAGTACAGTATATAAAACCTATAATAGCATTATTGGCGCTCTTTATATAAAGTAAATCTCAGTGTGGTTGTCAGGTATAGAGAGGCACTTGTACAAAGAATGAAGTAAACGTCACCTTTTTCTCAACTTGAAGTTTTTTTTTTCTTTACAAATTCCATATTCCATAGCGTCTCACAGATCAATCCAGAGACAAGTGGGTTATGTCCCTCTACCAGCAGGTGGAGATAGAGAGAACGCCAGAGCTCTGTTATAAAGGATACTATGCAGCAGCCTCACTTTCAGTATTCTCTCTATCTCAGCAGGTGAATGGACATACCTTGTGCAACTCTCTGGATTGAGGCTGGCTCCTAGCCTGTCCCCTCAGGTTTAGTTGAGCTTTGAGATCATGGCTGTCCTTGGCCAGTACGAGGTACACCTGGTGGTGCCAGGTCCCTCCCCTCCCCTTTCCCTGCCACCAAGCCCTAGTGGCCTTCTGATCTGGAGCTCCTGCCTCTTATTTGAAGGGAAAAAAAAGGACCTGTTCTGTTTCTGTCTTGCTGACCACGGTGAGTGTTTGTTTCTCTTTACCTCTGGGAGGACTTGTTCTCGTGGCTTTGATACCTGTTGCCTGACTCCCAGGGAGCATGGTGCTCTGGGAAGGGGAGGTTTTCACTGTTTTTCCGCCTCACTGGCTCCTGTTTTGTCCCCTTGGTGGCGGTTAAGACATGCTCATCGGTCCTTGGTAGCTTTCTTGTCCCTTGTTTTCGTAGAAAGCTACCGAGTGGACAGGAGGACCGCTCTGCAGATTTTGGCAGGCTCTGCAGCAGTTTTGCTCTGGTTTGGCACCACCATCTTTGGTCCTGGCTTCATCCATAAAACAAAAAATAATAATAAAGGGGAAGGGAGGCGGGAGCCTTTCTAAGCAGTAGCAGCCAGGCTTTTGGAACCCCAACTTTCCGCAGTTTCCCTTCTGCGGTTCTAGTTTTACCTTCGCTTCTCCAGAGGCGTACGGTCAGCGCTAGCAGGGATGTTCGGAATCCATGTGTTCCTCAACCTGGTTCCGCACTTCTTTCGGTGCCATGCCGGATGCTTGTTGTGGAACTTTGGCCCCCAGGACTCCGATTTCCAGTGCTGTTTAGAGTGTCTTATCTGGTCCATTTGTAGTGCAACCCAGTGTTCCAGTTAGTGTTGCTGGAAGTTGGCCCGGATTATTTCTCCCAGTAGCTGACTTGCTGGGTCTCAGCACAAGTGTTTCACAATTCTCTGCTCAGCTGAGCCGGTACTTTTACATTGGCCATGTAAGTTGTTAGCTCTGCACAGAACTCAAGCTTGGGGGGGGGGGGGGATTTGGTTCCTACTGTTCCTAGTTTCTTCCAGCTCAGCTGGAGATGAATTTTTGATCTAACCAGTTAGTCCTTTTTTTGGACACCATCTCTTTCTCCTCCACTTTGCCTGGCTTTCTGTCAATGTCTTTGTGCCTGTGTCTGTTGGTGAGTGCTCTGTTACTCAGACTCTTTCCCCAGGACGTTCACTGCATATGGGTTGTTCAGTCCTGGCTGACCTGGCAGGCAGTACCCTGGCCGAGGTTTAACCCTGGGCCTCTATGTGGTAGCCGTTTCTCGATCCCTTTGAGTTGCCATTCGGACTGGGGAAGTATTACAGCACACTCAGCCCTTCACAAGTTGGGCGGCTATCTGTCAGCAAGCCCTGTCTCTCTTAAATCTCTTTTAAGTGGGGTGTATGGATATGTGTTTGCACTCCCATATCTTTGTATGGGTTGGGGTTGGTATAGTTAGGCTGGTGCTATTCTGCCAGTCCTACAGGTATGAATAGGGCTCTCGACTCTGGTGCCTGCCTTATGAGGAACTGCTGTCAGGTTCTAGGGTTGTGGCAGGGTTGAGGGTCCTACTCTTGTGCCTCAACAGAACTGAGCAGTAGTCCAGCAAGCAGTTTTGGCTGAAGCAGCTTTGAGGGTCCTCACCCAAAATTAAAAAATTGCGTTGCCACAGTGCAGATGGTCTCTGTATCATGATCTTTTATGGATTGGGACTGCACCTTACTATCCCTAGCTAGAGTGTCCTAGGGCCCAGGAGCCTGGCCTGGAAATTGAACCCCTATCGTCCGCAGGTCCTTTGTATTGTTTTGTGACTAGATTACTGGGGAGAGCCTAACCAAGTTTGTTTCTCCCAGACTAGGAGGTCTGGATGGAGTTTTTCTGCACAGATTTGTGGTTGAGCTCTGCCCTCAGAGCTTGTGGCCAGCCTACGTCTCCTCAGCTCTCTTTTCGCCTTTTTGGTAGGTGTTCTCTCTGAGATGATGGCCTGGTCCCGGGCTCCTTCCCTGGATGGAAGGTAGTCTGTTCTTCTGGTTTAGGGGCTAGGCTGTTGTCTCTTGCCCTGCTGCTTTCTTTTCATTTACCAGCAGTATGGTTTCTGGCTCTCCTACCATTCTTGTCTGGGGCTGTACCCTACACCGGTCCTCCAGTTGTGCTGTCTCGATGAAACACTGAAGGGTTTTGGGGTTGCCCCTCAGGACGGTGTCTCAGTCCTTGCGGGATGTGGTCCCTTCTCTGTTCCTGGTTCCCACCATTGCCTTCCTATGGGTGGCATTGTCTCTGGCTCTGAATGTGAGGATGTTGAGCTTTGCTCCATCTTTACCTGTTGAGCCTTGTTATGTCTCCAGATGTCAAGCCGTGCTCCATCTCCGGACATTGAGCCATGCTCCATCGCCAGACGTCAAGCCGTGCTCCACCTCAGGAGATTCTGACTACTTCTGTAGCTGTAGGTTGACCCTGGCTCCATCTGTGGATGTCGAGCCTTCCTCCAAACAGGTATGTCGTGCCTGCTTCCAGCTCAAGAGGTCCTGCCTCCCCATCTTTGGATGTTGTGCATTGCTCTGGTTTGGGAGGTAGCCTGGCTCTGTTTTGGGCAACATGCTTTGTGGGCCACAATGCATGTCGGGCCTTTCGCAGTCTCTGGCTGTTGAGCCTTGTTTCATCTCTGAGGTTCGAGACTGGTGCCATCTGTGCAGGTGGGGCCTGACACCAGTGGGGGCATGGGGCTATGCCTCTGGTTACTGGTTCTGGCCCTTTTTCTGAAGGTCGGGATTATGCTCCATTTCTGGATGCCAAGCTTTTCCGACTGTGGCTGGTGGGGCTTGTCGTGTCTCCAGTTGGTGGCCAATCTCGTTGCTGGGTTTTGCTCCGGTTTGGGCTGCAGAACTGTACGCCATCTTGGGATGCCGGATCTTGCGCCTTTTCTGGATGTCAAGTCTTGGTGTGCTGTTTCGCCAGATGTCGTCTGGAGGTCATTCTCTAGTTTCCGAACCTTTCTTCATTCCTAGAGTCCAGTTTTTTCACTGTAGCTCCTTATCGTGTGGGACACTGTTTCAGTAGGTGGTGCTTTTCTCAGTTTCTGGGTGTCGAGCATGGCTACACCTCGGGTTGTGGAGCTTTACCCTGTATCTGGCAGTCTAGTCTTCCTCTGTCCCTGACTACTGAGCCAGGCTCTAGCTCTGCCGGTGAAGCGTTGCCTTGCCTCTGGCGGTCAAGACTGGTTTTGTCTCTGTCCTTAACACCTGGCTCCTTCTCTGACTTGTGGGCCTCACTCTGGCTATGGCTGTGGGGTCTTACTGCGGCTCTGGTGGACGAACCTGACATCCCGATGGTGACCGAGCTGGGAGCTATCGCTGGCTGTTAACCCTTACTCTATATTTATTTATTTATTTATTTATTATATTTATATCCTGCATAAGCCCAAGTAGAGCTCAGGTTCAATGTGGCTTACATAACAATTAGAAAGTCATTAACACGTTCAAAATATATTAACAGAAAGTAAAATACATCATATAATGTTAGAAACAGATGTAATTAAAAACTTAGGGCCTATCTCTTGGGTTGTCTGGCCTTGGTCTCCTCCCTGGAGGTCGTGCTAAGGGCCATCTTTGCTGGCGAGCCATGCTTTTTCTCTAGCGGGTGAGCCTGTTCTCGCTGGCCTTTATGTCTTGATCCATATCTGCATAGCCTGCCCCGTTTTACAGGTGATTGAGCATCGCTCCAGCTCTGGGTACTGGGTCTTGCCTGGTCGATGGTGAGTGCTGCACGAGCCGCCCTTGTCAGTTGGGTTTTGCTCCCCTGATGGCTCTCGGGTCTTGTCAAGCCTTGTTTCATTGCTGGCTGCCAAAGTGGACTCCATCATTGCTGGTGCAGCTGATCCGACACTAGTTGCCAGTCTGCTCCCATTGTTGGGGCTCTAGCTTGGTCAGGAGATCAAGCTTTGCTTCATCTGTGGGAGTCAGCCTTCCTTGTCCTTGGGCTTTGCTGGTTCAGGCTTCCTCCTTGCTTAATTGGCAAGTATTGATTTTTATGCCTCTGGTCGACGCCGCTTCCCCCTAGTTCTAGAGGGCATTTCTTGTATCATCTTGAGGGGGCATGATTTTGCGGGTTCTTGCCCCTCGTCCTTGCCTCTGCTTCTGGAGTCTGGCACTAGCAATGCCTTTCGAGGCTGGTTCTAGCTTTGTGGTCCCACCCCACTTGGGGACTTCTTTGGTACATCCCACTCATCTCTGGATTGATCTGTGGGATGCTATGGAAGGTAAAATTAGTCCTTACTTGATAATTTTGTTTCTATTAGTCCCGACAGATCAATCTAGAGGCCCCACCCTCTTTGTTTTTCTTGTCTAAACATGTTATCTGTGTATCTCATTATTTCAGATCTGACTTGGATTTTACCACATGATTTGCTTTGATTATCTTAAAGATGCAATTCTGTGGAAGGATGCTACGGGAGAAAGGCTGTGGTCGTTGCAGGCAGGGCCGCTGGTTCTCTCCCGAGTTGTCTCAGATGCAGGAGTATACTTCATGGACTCATGGTCTCACTGCTTTGGAATCGAACATTCTGAAAGTGAGGCTGCTGCATAGTATCCTTTATGGCAGAGCTCTGGTGTTCGCTCTATCTCCACCTGCTGGTAGAGGGACTTAACCCACTTGTCTCTGGATTGATCTGTTGGGACCAATGGAAAGAAAATTATCAGGTAAGGACTAATTTTGCTAGTCCGCCTAGCTGTAGAATTTGAATGCTTTCCATGTCTTGCATTCCAAATACTTCACCAAACCTTCTGCCGGAATTAACATTTGAGAATGTGAGAATGTTGTTTTAATGTACATCTTACCTCTATGACAACAGACCGGAAAAAGAAGTACAAGATAAAGTTGTTACAACAAACCGAAAAAGGAAATACAGGATGAAGTTGTTACAAGACTGTGCCTTAACAGATCTGCTTGTTAAATCGTGCAATTTTGGGGGACCCTACCACACATTAAGTGATATCACAGCTTAAACGGTCACATGATAACAATTTTTCACTGTACAGATTAACATGGTTGCTCCTCTGGAAATATTTTTGGGACTGTACTTAATATTGCTACATATTAAGTGTACCTCAAAATCACAATTATAAAGTTTATAATTACAGAAATATGGCTTTTATGTATTGCATTTATTAATAATTATCCTGATTTAACAGATCAGTATATTCAAGAGATGTCACAAATACAAGAGGTTTTAAATGATGTGCTGATCAAACAGAAAGCAGAAAGGGATGTTCTTGCAAAAAAATACAGGTAAATATTATTTAAACTTTGTTTTATTGCTTAGAAAATACAAATAGTTTAATTTTCCAGAAATATTTATGGTGTGTGAAGATACTTCAATCAGAGCTGTAGTTAGTGACTATGGACCAGGGGCGTAGCCAGACCTCGACGGGAGGGGGGGCCAGAGCCTGAGGTGGGGGGCACTGTTTGGCCGCCTCCCCCGCTGCCAACCCCCCTCCCCCCGCACGCCCGCTACTGCCGCCAGTTTTGAACCCCCCTCCCGCCACCAACCCTTCCTTGCCGTCGCCGCCCACCCCGCCGCCGCATGAGGTACCTTGTTTGCTGGCGGGGGTCCCTAAACCCCACCAGTCGAAGAGTCTGCTTCAGCGCCGGAGTTAGTAGACTCCAGCGCCTTCATTCAACGAAGTTCATATCAAGAAGATCAACTGGTTTTAACGCCTTATGTCCTGCACGGGGCTACATGCACGGTGCAGGACGTAAGGCGTCAAAACCAGCTGATCGCCTTCACAAGAAACTTCGTTGAATGAAGGCGCCGGAGTCTACTAACTCCGGCGCTGAAGCAGGCTCTTCGGCTGGCGGGGTTTGGGGACCCCCGCCAGCAAACAAGGTACGTCATGCGGCGGGGCTGGCGGCGGGGGAGAGTTGGTGGTGGGAGGGGGGTTCAAGAGGGTCGCGGCAGGGGGCCAGAGCCGAATCTACGGGGGCCCAGGCCCTCCAGGCCCCACGTAGCTACGCCACTGCTATGGACTAGTGAAAAAGTGTGTCTTTACCCTAATACCATGACACAGGATGCCAGAAGTTCTCTCTCACATTAAACATAAATAAACTTGGAAATGTGGTACTCTCTCTTCTCTCCCAGGCCTAAACTCGGCACTTTTTTTTTCTCCCTCCACCCAACTGCAGTGATCTCCCACAACTACACGTATCTCACCCAACTACTGCCATTTTCCCCTTTCTTTCCCCTCAGTCCCAGTACTCCTACCCTTCCTGACCCCAATAGTCTCTTTTCTCCTTAAGCCAGATCCTATCTGCCTCCAACTGGCACTTCTAACTCCCAGCACACTCTTCCTCCTTTCCCCCTCCCAATTCAGCTCCAATCCTCTCTTTTCCCATCCTCTCAGGCAATCTCTCTTCTCCCCCATCCCTTTTCTCAGTCCTCCCCTGCATTCCCCTCACACTATTCCTCCAAGTTAAAAAAACAGCTTGGTATGGCACTCTTCTCCCTTTTACCCTTTCAATCTCTGAAGATATGGGCCTCCTCCTGCCCTTTTCAATTACTAATCTCTCCAGTATGTGCTAGGGCCTAATCCTGCTCTTCGTCCTCCGCATCGGATGGGATCTGCACCATCTTTTTCACACGTGTCCTAGGCCCCACTGGGTCCGGCTTCTGTTTCTCACTCTGTTCCGCTGAGTATCTGAATCTGTCCAACTCTTCCTAGGCAGCAAGGTTTCGGCACTCCAGCACCAATTCACCAATTTATATCATGAAAAATTCACGAGAAATGCTTATAATATCAATTGCCCCCACAGAGCCTTGCGGTTATGCTGCCATCACAGAAAGTGACGTCTCAACTAGAAGTGTTCTTAATAAAAGAGGTGTCTCCATATGTAGAGACTGGATTAACATTGCCCATTGTAGTATAGTAACCAAGATAGTGCAAGACCAGAGTCAATTATACTTGTTTCACTAATCCGAACCTAAATTCTAAAGATTATTTTATGCAGTAATATCCAGCCTAGGATAGTTTTGCCTCTAATAATGAAATTTAAATATGGTCTAAAAGTACCAAGAAACATCTTACGAGTAGAGGAATAGCCTAATGGTTAACACAATTGGCTCAAAACCAGGGAACCAGGTTCAATTCCCACTGTGGTTCCTTGTGACCCTGAACAAGTCACTTAACCCTACGTTGTATCGGGTACAAAAACACTGTGAGCCCACTAGGGACAAAGAAAATACCTGTATATGATATGTAAACCATTTAAAATGGAATGCCATTTCAATTTATTCCTTTTATTGCTGTATTTAGTCAGTTATCATATTTATTTATTTATTTATTTATTTACAAAGGCTTGATATACTGCAAGGTGCCAAGTTGGCTTCTATGTGGTTTACAATAAAAAAAATAAAACTGCCTTAAGAAAAAGGTACACTTCAGAGAATCACATACAACATTATTGACTGGAAGAAAAGGTAGAAGTAAAGAGGTATGTTTTCAGTGTTGCTTTGAACTGAAATGATATGCAAACAGGGAATACAGCTTTAAAAAATAATTTTAAAATATTATTGTCCATGAGCATATAAGAGCATAAGAAGCTTGGTGACCGAGGTCAGACCAGTGGTCCATCAAAACCAACGTCCTGTCACTAACAGTGACTAATCTGGGTCACTTGGAAGTACTATCGGATCTGAAATAGGAGAGGCCAGTTCATGTTCCCTACTCTCGGAAATGGGAAATGGAGATATTTGTGGCCGTCAAGCTAAATAATAATTAACGGACCTGTCTTTTAGAAACTTATTCAAACCTATTTTATAAAATACCACTAAATTATTGGCCACCTTCTCTAGTTCCCTAGTTTAGATGCCCTTCTACTAAAATGCAGTATATTTTGTCGTTTCCACACATTTACAGGAAAAATTAATGTATGGTAGCTGCAAAACCTATGCAGGCATGCATCTGCCCTGCATTTACCACACAGGGCACACAGGTAATGCACAGCCACCACTTTACATGCCTGAGTCCTCTGTGTTATCTGTCCGGGCATGTAGTGCAGTGGCCATGTATTAAGACCTAACATGACAGGTAACTACAGCGGCACCCCATATTTCACCACCCTCTGCCTGCGAACACAAATCAAATCACCCTGATGGGTTCCCAAGCCCCCAAACACATTTCTGTTCCCCCTGATGGCTTCTCAACCCTCTAAACACAACTCTGATTTTCCCAATGGCTCCCCAACCTACCCAGGACTTACCCAGGGATCACTGTTGGTGGGGCAGTGGGTCCTGCGTAGCAGTTATTCCCCTCTCCTGCCACCTGGGTTGGCACCTTAGCCCAAAATGGCAGAGGTGACCCCAACACCCTAAGGTTAATGGTGACCCTGGGTAAGTTCTGGGGAGGGGGAATCAGGGTGGGGGAGGTTTAGGCTCTAGGGTGTGGGTTTCTTTTGGTCAAGTGAAGGGGGGTAGAATAATTGCTGGGCCTAATTTGTTAATGAGTGTGTCTGGCTTGTCATGGGGGGGGGGGGGTCAGGGGATGTCACAGTGCCAATTGGGAGGGGGGAATCATGGCTATGCCAGGGAGGTCTGGAATGTGTTGGAGGAGCAGGGTCTGTGTCAGGGTGGGGTTTTTGTTTCAGGGGTATTGGAGCTGTATTCGAGGAGGTTGGAGACCTATAGAGAGATCAGAGCTGTGTTTGGGGAAGCTGTGGAGCCATCAGTGAGATCAGAGATGTGTTTAGGGAAGTTGGGGAGCTGTTGGGGGAATCAGAGTTGTGTTCAGAGGGAGGCTTTGTCTGGCTTAAATCAGTGTTTTCCAAGTCCAGTCCTAGAGTACCCCTTGCCGGTCAGGTTAAACCTGACTGGCAAAGGATACTCCAGGACCAGACTTGGGAAACACTGACTTAAAGCATGCTGCTTCTCATCTGCCGAAAGCCTCTTTCTGTAGTATCCTGCATCCTCTAACAGAACTTCCTATTTTTGGGAAGTAGCATGCTTTCAGCACTGTAGTGTTAAAGGCAAGTTCAGAGGGCTGCAAGAGGGAAGTAGAAGGAGGCTGAGAAAGAGGAAGGGGGACTGTAGGAGTGCAGGGACAGGCAAACAGAAATGCTGGGAGAAAGGAAGAGAGATATGGAGCACAGGGAGGGGGTTTTGAGAGGGACAGAAGCTAGAAATGTGGGATGGAGGCAACAAAGAAAGGAGATGGTGCCCATAGAGGGGAGAGAAGGGAAGAAATGGTACCTATGGAAGGAAGGGAAAGGAGAAAGGAAGAAAAGGTGATCGTGGATGGAGTGGAAGAGAATAGAGGAGAGGGTGCCCATGGGTGAACTGTGTGGTGGAACCAGGGTTACACAAAATGGTACTGTAACGTGGAGCAATAGATTTTAAGCTGGAGAGACAGGCATATTTTCAAAGCACTTAGCCTTCCAAAGTTCCATAGAAACCTATGGAACTGGAAGGCTAAGTGCTTTGAAAATATGCTTGTATCCAAGAACCAATTTTGCAGAATTTTCCTGGTACTGGAAAAGACCCGAGCTAGCGACCGACCACAATCACCAAAACAATACAGCAGTATCTACACAACTGTGAGTACCTGGGGAAATGGCAGAAAGAAGCTACATGGTAAATATGTGCTTGTTGCAAAAAGGTAGAAGAAGATGTGGTACACCTTTAAAACATGCTGGGAATACTGAGAGCACGCTACCATTGGTGGATCGCTGGGAATGATATCATGCGCCATGCATGATGGCAGAGGTCGAGCATGAGGCCCCAGGGTGGAGCAGCATGTGGAGAGGAGTTAGGAGAAAGACCCCAAGAGTGCTGTTGCTGCAGCAAGACAATGGCCCACAAGCTGCAAGCTACCTTAGAGCTAGCAGTAGAGGATGGGAAGATCGTAGGGCAAGTCATCTGCCCTGACTCTGCCCGCCAGGATGAACCACAGTGAGGCTAAGCTGTCGCTACTGAACTGGTGAGTTTTACCATCAGGAAGACAGCCTGAGGGTAGCTGCTGCCATGGAGAAGCCAAAGCCAGACCGGAGTGAAATGTGGACCTGTATCCAGGCCGTGAAAACGGAGCAGTCCCCAGCCCTGAATACCAGTGGAGAGGGTCCGGAGTAGATGAAAGTGGCAGAACTGAGCAGCCCAAATGAGAGTCAGGGGGCTGGAGATCTGAGCTCGGCCTTTACATCGCCTGTGGGCCGAGGCCTAGGATGGCGTAGCGCCTCGAGTACCAGCAGTCGTTGACCCCCACCGGTTTCGGGAGATAGCCTGGACAGTTGAGACCAGGTTTCAGGTGCTGACCCAAAGAGCTAGCTTGTGCCCGGAACTATGTGGTGGAGCAGGTGTAAGTGTTCATATGTAAAATATGCACATGTGCACATTAATCATAACTCCACCTTCTTTTCACAGCATGTGTAATCCCTGGAGTTATTTTATAAAATCCTTTTTACCCATGAAAACCTCTTTATAAAATTATCCCCTAAATGTCTATATAATAGCGTGAACAAAGGCCAGTTACAGGGTCTTTCAGGAAACCCAGATAAAGTGAAAAAGTAAACAGAAAGATTATTACTGCACTCAAATATATGGAAGCCTATTGCTTCATAGGCTTTAGTATTATGCCAAATCGTGCAAGTCAGAGGGAAAAATCTTACTAGGGCTGGCTTCTGGCCAGGCCCAAACACAATATGCTGCAGTTTCAAAACAGTCACAGACAAACCCTTGCCTAGTCTCAGCCTGGACCCACAGGATCAGGATCTTCAGAATGAGTCAAGAAAAGAGCTTCCTGCTTTGGCAATCTTTTTACCCATAGGTTGTGGAGGCATACGCTTGAAGAATGCTTCTTCATTCCCCAGGCCTCTTTGGCTTGTTTCTAAGCTGGGGTTTTATCCCCTTGCTTGATCCCTGCCCCTCTATACTTTGTATCAGGGAAACCTGGCTCCTTAAGGTACCAAGAAGGGAGTTTCTTTAAGGGGGTCCAGCAGGATACTATACATTCCCTGACAATCTAATCTAATTTTGGAATGTATATGCTTCTAATTCCTATAAAGGTTGACGTGGATTACGAAGATAAATCTAGCAATTACTAGGAATCACAATAAAATTAATCACAAATTTGTCATTATAAAATGGAATGAAAAACCTAAGTCATTCATCATAAGCTGTGTCTGACTCACAAAACCCCCTAAACAAGTGGACATGTGAAGGGGCATTTTCGGTATGACATTTAAGTGAAAAAAAAAGAAAAAAAAAAAGAAAGTGTATCTGAAAACATCCAAAACAGTGAGCCATATTGGATCTCTGAGTGTGACTGGCAGTTGGTTATAGGATTTCACAAACACAGGCAGTTAGCAGTGCAAATCAAAGGAAACTTTATTGGTAGAAAATAAATGAAAGCAATACAGTTTGTTCCCCTGTCACAGATTCTTTCCAACCCTACTATTGGTGTTTGCGGGATAATCCCCATTTGGTTCTTTTCCTCAGTAGGGTGTATGTACAGGGAATTTTATAAATCAGGCAATGTACATATGAGCAACTACTCCTGTCCATACCTATCCTGGTAGCCAGATGTCAGTTTACAAGGGCTAAATTTCTCCTCTCAATCTCCCCTTTTCGATCAGGCACAGACCCCTATTTTGGGTTGTCCTTCTTCTGTAATTGCACCTTTTTGGCTCACCTTCACGTTGAGCAGATGTTCTGCTCTAGGTCTCGCTCCTGGATAGGACTTCCCAATCCTCCAGTTATTACAAACACAGCAATTCTATTCCTTAATTTCAGCCCAGATATAATTAGCAGTCCAGGACTCTCCTTCTCCTCTCGGGTCAAATGGCAAGGGATAATGCAGTTAGCTTAAACCTGCAGGCAACCGAAGACCATGTGCTTTCACGTGCCACTACTTTTATTAGCCCCTAATTCTTCCTCCCCTGTCACTCTTCTGCACAGGGCACCTTTCCTCTCTGCATTTTGTTTACACTCCTATGGGCTGGGCTTCCTCCCACCCAGGAACCTCCCAGTCACTCCCCTCAGTGACTTCCCACAGGGACTCACTCTCTTTAGTATTCCCAATTCGACAGGGGACTACACAAGGTTTCAGTATCTGATCCTGCCACCATGACACTGCTGCTACTAACTCTTGCTGCAGCTGCTCTACTTCAGCCTCTGCTTTGGCCTGATGGTTCTCAGTCTGGATTGTCAACAGGCTAACTTGATCCTTCAATTCCCAGACCACTTGTTGCTGCTGTTTCAGCTCTTCATCCTTGGCTTCCAGTAGCTTAACTTTCTTGGCTATCTCCTCAGTCAGCCTTTTCTGCATTTCTTTGAATTGGTCAGCCGGGACACTCCTCTCCAACTGTCCTTGCAGTTCCTTCTCCCTGCAGGTTACTTCTTCCTTTGCTCTTGAACAACTGGCTTTCTCTTCCACCAGCATATGGTACTCTCTCTTAAGTTGAGCTTCCTTGCAGTGCTTCCGCCAAGGCCTTCTCCTGTTGCTCCTCTGCAACCTGAGTGAGCTGCTTTGCCTTCTCCACGTCAGCAAGCACCCCAGCGTCTCAGTGGAGGACTTCATACGGGTTACCAGTGGTGATCCTAGGTCGGCTGCCACCCAGGGTGGATCGCCGCTGTGCACCCCCCCCCCCCCCCCGGGTGCAGCAGCGGCCGTCCACCCAGGGTGCAGCATGACACCCTCCCCCCCAGCGCATTGACACCCCCCCAGCGCATCAACCCCCCCTTCTCCCCCGGGTTCATACTTAGCTGCTGAGAGTGGCTGTCGGCTCCGCTGGCTCCCTGTTCCCTCTGCCCCAGAACAGGATGTTCCGGGGCAGAGGGAGCAAAGAACCAGCGGAGCCAACAGGTGCGCGGCTGCTCTCTGAACCCCTCCAGCAGCGTGCACCCGGGGCAGACTGCCCCGCCCTCGGTACGCCACTGCGGATTACCTGCTCTTGCAGCTGGGTAACCTCTGTTTTCTGCTTCAGACAGCTCCTCAACTCTGTGACCTCCTGTTCTCTTAGGATCAGGACTTCCTGGGTCTTAGCCTTCAATTGGGCGCTCAGCCATGCATTCTGGCTCTGTGACCACTCCCTCTCCTTCTCCAACTGCTCCTCTCTGTAGCTTAAGGAGATTTTCAAGGCCTGGAGCTCATCCAGTCTTGCTTGTATTCCTGTCTCTGCAGGGTACCTTCCCAGGTACTTGGCACTCAGTTGCCTCATCTCTTCCGCCTGCTGTTCAAAGGCTCTCCTGAGCTCTGCTTTCTCTACTTCCATGTGCTACAACATACCCTCTCGTTCTCTGATTCTTTTACCTTGACTTTGCAACTGGCCTTTAACATCTGCCAGTTGTTGTTGGAGGGTCATCGTTTCCTCCCATAATTGACCAGTATACACAGCAGCTTGCTACAATTCTTCATCCAGAATTTTAGCCCAGCAGTCTGCCTCCTGCAACTTGCTAGATAGATCCTGAGGTTGGTCCTGAACCTCTACTGGATGATCTTTAAGGGGTTCTCCTGGTTGAGACACCATGGCAGACAACCAATCCAGGTTTTCAGTCATCTCTAGACTACAGTGGTTGACTTCCTTCCACTTCTTGGGCTACACATGAGACAAGCACTTAACCTCTACTTCCATTACATCCCAAGGATCAGTCCAGACAAATGGGTTGTGGCCATCCTCCAGCAGATGATAGAGAACTCTAATGAGTTATGCCTTCTAAGCTTAGCAACCAAGCCAGTATGCTCTATCTCCAGTAGTCAGCTGTATGGCCTCCTGTCCTGCTTGCAGGTTCAGTTGAGTTTGGGGTTGAGAATATCCTGTGCCTCAGGTGTAAACCTAGTGATCTAGGTCCCTCCCTGCTTCCCCATTGCCACTTTCTACATCTTTATCTCAGTCTTCGCTTCTCTTTTTCTCCTGCCTAAAAAGAAAAAGCCACTGCAGTTCTTTTTGAGAGCACGTGGGCTGTGGGACTTCACTACCCCCCCCCCCCCCCCCCAATATTCAGCTGGCGGTGGTCAGAGTGGATTTTTTTAAACACTGCTTCTTGCCGGCTGAATTATCCCCTGATAGTCAATGCTGGGCCATGTCCAGGCACCGGCACTGAATACTGGGGGTTAAATTGGGATGGGCAGGCTGCTGGAGGTTGTGGAGGCCTAACCTATATTCAGCCAGGGCCACATAGGAGTTATATGGCCCTGGCTCAATATCAGGCCACTCCGGCCCGCATAGCTTTCTTTGTTTTTTGTTTGTTTGTTTTTGTTTTTTTTAAACAAGTCCCTGAGCCCCCTCCCACCAATGTCCCCTCTTTTCCTCCTTCCCTCCCCCAGGGCGCATTAAGACCCCCCAGCCTCCTCCCCAACCGTAAAGGTAAGCACCCTGGGCTTACCTACATCCCTGGTGGTCCAGAAGGGTCATTGGGGGCAGGAGTGCATCTCCCTCATTCCTGCCCCTTGCAGTGTCGCATCAGCCATTTTACTGAGGCGCCGAAAGGGCAGGAGGGAGGGAGCTGTGCCCCTGTCCCCATTGACCCTGCTGGACCACCAGGGATGTATGTAATCCTGGGGGGGGGGGGGGGGCCCTTACCTTCACAGTTGGGGGGAGGCGGGGAGGGGTCTTAATGCACACTTGGGGGAGGAAGAAAGGGACATTGGCAGGAAGGGGCTTTTTTTTTTTAACAACAACAAAAAAACATGCGGGTGTCGGCCCAGTATTCAGAGCCTGCACCCACATAGCTAAGTGGCCTTATTTAGGACAGTTCTTGAGCTGTTGTAAATGAAGCCACTTAGCTATGCAGGTGCCAGCACCTGAATAACCTGTGGTTCCTCCCCAGTGCCGCCCCTGACCTGCCCATTTTTTGTTTGGATGGTCTCAGGGGATATTCAGCAGCACTGTCACTGAATATCCCCAGTTAGGTGCTGGGAAGCTATTTAAGCGGGCAGGAGAGACTCTTGTCCGCTTAAATCACTTTAAATATTGGCCTCTCAGTGACTTGGATGTCACGAGACTGGCTGTTTTCTGTGAGTATATTTGTTTGTGTCTGAGCCTATGAAGTCTTGTGTGTACTATGGGGGTAAGTTCTCAGCTTTGCTTTCTGTGGACATGCTGCTTTTGCCTACTTTGGCCATCTCCAGGAGTTCAATCCGGTTCTACTCCAGTTGCAGTTTTGGCAGGCTCAGCGCCAATTGCTCCTGCATTCAACAAGGCTTCAGCAGCCATTTTGTCAGCGGGTTCATTGCCCACTACCATGTCCCTGGATGTTGGTTTTGTTGGATTATTTGTAGTAAATAATTAGCAGATTTTATACACACAGCTTCAGCTTTAGAAATGTTAATTTCTTTTCTTCATCTCTCTCATACACCCCAGAATAATTCACTGCTGAGTCACTTTAAAGTTGAAGTAACAAAACATCTGTTTACTCACAGTTTGTAGTTAGATATATATTCAGCAGGCTTATATATACATAATATATACATTTGGTTATCAGCTCTTTCCATGTGCTTAGATGGTAATGGATGCTCACACCATAGATCCTCTCAGGTTAGGAGAGACCATGAGCTCCATGTGCTGTGTCTAACCCCCACAGGAAGTTGCATAGGTGTGACCTCTCTAAGTAATTCACATCAGAGGTCACAGAGTAATCACAGAGACAAACATTTGTGACAGGCAATGCATGTAAAATACAATACATTCCAACAAACCCCTTCTCATGCATAACTGTCATGCAATTATTAATTCATACAAAGTCCAAGCTTTATACGCAGATTCTCAAAACGTTCTCTGGGTAACGGTTTGGTCATGATGTCAGCTGTCATCTCACTGGTGTGACAATAGTGTAGACTGATGACCCCTTCTTTCGCCAGCTCTCGCACGTTGTGGTATTTCGTTGCGATGTGCTTGGTGCGTGACTGAACCTTGTCATTCTGTGACAGTCGGATGCAGCTCTGATTATCTTCCATTATCTGGATTGGTCTCTGTTCAGCTATTCCAAAATCCAGCAAAAGTTTTTCAATCCACATCAGTTCTCTGCATGCTTCTGATACGGCCACGTATTCAGCTTCTGTAGAAGACAGACTCACAATACTTTGTTTATGACTGGCCCAAGAAATTTTTACATTTCCATACATAAACACATATCCACTTGTGGATTTATAATCAGAAGTTTTGGATTACTATTGGCTGAAATCTTTAATTTACAATCAATGGTACCCTTTAAATACCTTACCATCCTTTTAACTGCAGTCCAATCTGATTTGGTAGGTGAGCTGACCCTTCTGCTCAAAATTCCTACTGCATTTGCTATATCAGCCCTGTATGTGGTAGTTAGATATAAAAGCTTACCTATGGCTGATCTATATTGGATGTTATCTGGTAAAGGTTCTCTTACTGTTTCATCCTTCAGAAAATCAGTGATCATGGGAGTGCTTACAACTTGGGCATCTTGCATACCTAAACTTTCAATAAGCTCATTTATTTTCTGCTTCTGGCTTAGAAGATAAGAACCATCATTTTGTTTCTCAATTTCTATACCAAGATAGTATGACACATTACCAAGTTCTTTTATCTCAACATTCAGGTTTAAATATTTTACAATGTCCTTGTACTCTTGCTCACTTTCGCTTGCAATGAGCAGATCATCAACAAAAGCTAAAATGTATGCATATTGTCCATTTCTGCACCTAGTGTACAAGCATTTATCTGCTTCACCTTGCTTAAATCCTAAATTTGTCAATATTTCATGCAATTTGTCATTCCAACATTTTGCACTTTGCTTTAATCCATAAAGACCTTTGTTTAATTTACACACTAGCTGTCTTTGTTTTGTATTTATGAAACCTGTTGGCTGTTCCATGTACAAGTCTTCAGTTATATCTCCATGAAGAAATGCTGTTTTCACATCAATGTGGTTGACTTGCATGCCTTTTGAGACTGCAATGCTCAGAAGTGTTCTAATTGTCGTGTGTTTCACTACAGGTGCAAACACTTCATCAAAATCTTCTCCATATTTTTGAAGATATCCCTTTGCGACTAATCTGGCTTTATACCTTTCCACTTTTCCTTGTGCATTCCTTTTTAACTTGAATACCCATTTGCATCCTATAGCTTTCTTGCCAGGAGGTAATTTTGTAAGAATCCAAGTATTATTTTTATGCAATGCATCAATTTCTTCTTGTGCTGCTTTATGCCATTCAGCAGCTTCTTCTGCTGGCATTTTCTCAATCTCATCCCATGTTAAGGGCTCTTGAGCTTCTGCTGACTTTGTTAGGTAAGACAGTCTTGGGGGTGGAACACCTTTGTTTTCCCTGGATGAGCGTCTGACAACAGGTTGGTCTGACCTTTCCGCATCCTCTAAATCTGAGAGTCCTTCTCCAATTGATTCCTCTTCTCCAACTGTACTGTCTTCTTCAATGATCCTTTCTGTGTCTGCTTCCTCTGCCTGTTCCTCGTTAGATACAGATGAGTTGCTTTCAGACATCTGCCTTGGTATGGCATTTATATACACTGGCATGTCTATTATGGTTCTAGTTTCATATTCTGGATGATAAGGCTCATCTGGGATAATCCAGCCTTTATCAACCCTTTTGTTTTCATCAAAATATGTAACATGTCTTATGCCAACAATGCCAGTTTTCAGATTCAAAATTCTATATCCTTTGTGTCCTGGAGCATAGCCAACTAAAATGCCCCTTTCTGTTGTGGAATCCAGCTTATGCCTTCTTTGCTTTGGTACATGAGCATATGCTGTACTTCCAAATGTTCTTATGTGTGACAGGTTTGGCTTCCTACCATGCCATGTCTCATGTGGTGTGCGCTCAGCGCCTTTAGTTGGCATTCTGTTTTGTAGGTACACCTTCTGTGAGAATGGCTTCCCCCCATAATCTTTTAGGGAGATTGCTATCTGACAGCATACATCTGGTCATTTCCACAAGTGACCTAAATTTTCTCTCTGCAACAGAATTTTGCTCTGGTGTATAAGCTACTGTTGTGATATGCTGAATGCCTTCTTGTTCTAGAAATGTGCGCATGCTTTGTGAAATGAACTCACCACCATTGTCGGTCTGAAGAACCTTTGGTTTTCTTTCAAATTTATTGCTCACCATGGCTACGTATTTCTTCAGCATGTCTGTGACTTGACTTTTTTCTTTCAGCAAATAGGCCACACAATATCTAGAGAAATCATCCAAGAATATTAGCACAAATCTGTTATTTCCCAATGATGGGATATTAAACGGTCCACATAAGTCACTGTGTATTAAGTCCAGTACTTTATTACTCCTATTTCCTGTGTATGCAGGAAATGAGGGTCTCACACCTTTTTGAGTAACACAGTCTATGCATTTCTCCATTTTACCAGTATCTGCACGTATCTGAATGCCAGTGGCAAGTTGCTTACTGTAAAGATCCTGGATCACCTTAAAATCACGATGTCCCAGGCGGCGATGCCAGATTTCCAGACTACATTTACCATCATTCTTCCTTACTTGCGCCAGATGTGAGGCTTCACCTGAAATGCTCAGTTTATAAATATCATTATGCATAAAAGCTTCAGCATACACTTCATCATTTTTAGAGATTGTGCACTTACTGTTTTCAAAATGAATCACAAATCCCTTCTTATCTAATGTAGATACACTAAGCATATTGCAAACTGCTTGGGGAATATACAAGACATCACTTACAGGAATTTCTTTAACTTCATTAGACACTTTGCATTTTAAGAATCCAATGCCTTTTGCTTGGATCTGAGTAGTCCCTGCGTTTGCAGTTTTAAGAATACCTTCTTCTGGACACATTTCCTGAAAGAAATCCTTAGAATTGGTTAAATGGCATGTGCTCCCCGAATCCAAAATCCAAGTACTTTCATTTGAATTATTATTTACCATAGTCAAAGATTTTTCTGCCATTAGAAAGCTCTTATGTTTATTATTGTCCTTCATACATTTTCTGCTAGGAAAATTCTTTTGTTCCATTGGCTTAGGTGAGCTAGAGGGAGTGTTTTGTGTTTCCTTACACCATTTAGATACATGTCCCTCCTTTCCACATGAGTAGCAAATCAGCTTGCCCTTGGGTGGAGTTTTCCCATAGCTCCGCCTTCCTCTGTTCTTTGCCAAGAAATTTGTTTCATTTCTCTCTGACTGGCTTTGAGAACACTTCTCCTCAGAATCATTAATTATGCATTCCTGCCTCAGTTTTGATGCTGCCTGTTCAAAAGATTGCCCTTCAATGGCTTCATTTACAGACCTAAAAACATCAAACTTCTTTGATAGTGAGGTAAAAAGAAATGCTCTTTTCAATGCATCACACATGGGAATTCCAGAAAGTTCTAACTTTTGAAATGAAGACATAAGATGCATAATGTGATCATTACACTTACTTTTATCCCTTAATTTGGTTTCATTCAACTCTGCCAACCAAATTGGTTGCTGTTTTGCATATGTAGTTGCATACATAGTTCTCAGTTTATATAAGATGTCCTTTGGTGTATCTTTTCCCTCCACTAATATGGCTTGTTTCTCTGAGAGAGCTTCCAAAAACATGCACTTCACATAATAGTTTGCATTGTCCCATTCAGCCATATTTTCAGCTGTTCTGTTTTGGTCTAAGCATATATTTAATTTCTTTGCTTGAAGGAGACATATGAATCTTAGTTCCCATTGCTGATAATTAAATTCAGTTAATTTAGGCACCTTGAGAGAGTAGAAAAATGGTGAATTTCCTCCCTCAGCCATTTTGTAGCCTTGCCTTCTGTTTGGTGTGTGGGGGGGAGAGAGAGACAGACTGAATCTTTCTTTTAAAACTTAAGAGGAAAAAATGTGGCTTTTTCACTGCCTGGTAATATTTCTCTTCCTTTTTCAATTCCTGGCCCTGGGCCCATAACCCTTTTGTTGGATTATTTGTAGTAAATAATTAGCAGATTTTATACACACAGCTTCAGCTTTAGAAATGTTAATTTCTTTTCTTCATCTCTCTCATACACCCCAGAATAATTCACTGCTGAGTCACTTTAAAGTTGAAGTAACAAAACATCTGTTTACTCACAGTTTGTAGTTAGATACAGTATATATTCAGCAGGCTTATATATACATAATATAATACATTTGGTTTATCAGCTCTTTCCATGTGCTTAGATGGTAATGGATGCTCACACCATAGATCCTCTCAGGTTAGGAGAGACCATGAGCTCCATGTGCTGTGTCTAACCCCCACAGGAAGTTGCATAGGTGTGACCTCTCTAAGTAATTCACATCAGAGGTCACAGAGTAATCACAGAGACAAACATTTGTGACAGGCAATGCATGTAAAATACAATACATTCCAACAGGTTTTACGGTGATAGAAGTTTCTACCTTGCCATTTTTGCCTGAATTTTTTATTTTATTACATCAGGCCTTTTTATTAAAAACAGTTCAAGCTGCCTGTCCTCCTTCCCCTCACTTTGCATTTGAGGACCAGCTTCCTAAGAAATGAAAACTTTTTGTTTCACAGGATTTGGAGAATGTTCCTCTTCGGGACTTGGTTTTATCTGTGTATTCTGAGTGTACTTGTTCTGCTGATGGCCCTGACTTGAACATTACAGAGGCAGGCGGGGGGGTGATGATCCTACTGTAGCTAGGCTGTGTTTGAGAGCAGAGTTGCCTCTGTTGATCTCAAAATCTATGGAGGCTTTAAACATTTCTTCCCCTGCTTCTCAGTCCTCTAGTCCTGCTCCATATATTATGTCAGCTACTATGAGACCTCCTGTATCTTTCCATATTCATGAGGCTATGCAGGAGCTTATTACAGCTCAATGGGAGACCCCTGATTCTAATCTCCAGGTGGCTCGCACTATATCCAAATTATGTTCCCTACTTTAGAACAGTTTGCCCTGCCTAAGGTGAATGCCCTTATTACGGCAGTTACCAAATGTACCATTATCCCTGTTGAAGGCAGCACTGCATTAAAGTATATGCATGATTGCAAGCTTGATGCTTCCTTGAAGCTTGCCTTTCAACTAGCTGCATTAAATTCTCAGGCAACAATTTCTTCTTCTTTTGTAGCCAGGGCTTCTTCATCATAGATTCAACAATTGTCCATGTTGGACTTGCCTCCACACTTTCTCCCTACCCTAGCAGCAGGGTTGTCCTATTTGTCAGGCGCTTTATGATATTCTCCAAGCATCAGCTAGGGATATGGCCTTGGCCATTTTGGTGCGGTGCTGGCTATGGTTGAGGCATTGGGCCACTGATGAGGCATCCAGATCTCGTCCGTCAAAGTTTCCCTTTCAGGAGACTCTACTCTTTGAGAAGATTGTTAAAGACCTGGGAGATTCCAAGGTCCAGCAGCTACCTGAGGACAAGCCTAAGCCTCATCTCCATATGGCTGTCTCATTTTCGAGAAGCGCGAAGGTATAGACCAGGGAAGGCTAATGCTTCTGATCAAAAGCCTCGCTTTCCTCTGACTTAGTCTTCCTTTCGAGGAGGCAAAAAGCACTTTTCCACTTCCTCAAGAACCTCTCCCTCTTTGCAGCCCTCGCAATGACAGGTCGAGGTTCACTCCTTGTACATAGACATAGGTGGGCGTCTTTTCCGTTTTCACAAGGAGTGGACCACCATTACTGCAGACCAGTGGGTTCTCAATATCATTCTCAATGGCTACAAGCTAGAATTTTCAAAGTCACTCGCACATCTTTTCATGCCGTTCGGCTTGTTCCTCCCTCATAGAGGGGCATGGGTTGATATTCCATCTATTTTGTCATCCCAAAGAAAGAAGACTCTTTTCACTTGGTTCTAGATCTCAGAGGGGTGAACAAGTCTCTCAGAGTGCTGCACTTCTGCATAGAGACTCTTCGTTCTGTCATAGCCTCCATCCAGCCGGGCGAGTTTCTCACCTCATTGGACCTCAAGGAGGCTTATTTTCATGTCCCAGTTTAGCCTCCTCACAGGAAATAGGAGATCATTTTCAATTCAAAGCCATGCCTTTTGGCCTCGCCACTGCATCTTGCACATTTTCAAACGTTATGGTGGTGGTGGCATCCTTTCTTTACCGGCAAGGGATCCAGGGTTGAAACCTACAATGTCAAACAACCTCGGGTATAAAATTTTATGTCTTGATACATATGGGGCCAATAGGCCACTTGTCTCATGGCTTCATAGGTAACCTGATCTCCCTGACGTCCAGCACAGGGCTCACCATGTGCAAAATGAGACCTCGATAAGATTGTGGGACTACCCATTGGTGGATATTTCCATGGCTCATACGCACCAGCATCCCTTTGTTCATTTGGAACATCCCTCATGTGGCATACAATATCCTTAAATCGTCATTGTTCTCAGTATCCATTTGAATGATAGATTTCTTCTTGGGGTTTGAGATGTATGTACAGAACCTCCCAATGGCTGGGTCCTCCTGTTGTATGGTGATTAAATCAAGCAAGGGCTCATCAGAGAACCACTGCAAGACAGGATTGTCCACCAAGAATTTGGCTTTCTGCCTAGTGTCAATGACAGTGGGGGTGGATCACAGCTGTTCACAGGTCCATGGATCACCCGAGAGTGCATCTTCCTTAACTATCTGGTCAGCTAGTTTGTTTCCTACCCTATCTGGGTGGTCTACTTTGGCTTGCCTTTTTACCTTCTTCCAATAGACAACTGTGTCATTATCCTGGACCAATCAGTCCAAGACCAGTATGAGATTCCCTGTTTATGATGAGTTTCCCTTTCAAATTAAGCATGCCATTGGTTTTCCATGTTGGTAGGTGAGTTGCAAATGTGTGGCAGACATAATCAGAGCCAGTGCAGATGATGACTGTTTTCATTCCTTTTCTGATAGCAGATTGTACATCCGCAACTGTGGTGGCAATTTCTGCATACTGGTTGATTTTATGTCCCAGGCAATTTGTCAATACTGGTTGATTTTATGTCTCAGTTGAAATTTAAATCCTTGTGGGTCCGCAGTATCCCAAGAAACAAATCCACTCAGGTGGAAAAAGAACAACGGTTTCCAACAGATAACCTAAAGAGCAGAAGAGGAGTGGGAACAGAACCAGGCTCTTCAAAAAACAGACTGAAGACGTCCAAGATTCAAAGTATAGTTTATTAAGTGAAGACTCTACAAGGTACCTTGTTTCGGCACTAAAAGTGCCTTCCTCTGGAGTCTATATAAATGTAAAAAACATATAAAAACATCTTAGCAAAAGAATAGTCAAACAATCATATGTGAATAAATAAAAGGTAACGAAGGACAAATGTAAAAATACAATCGAAATAAAATAGCTGTTGTATACTTATGACATTTAAAATATGGCTTAGACATTAAAATAGTCAGTAAAAAAAAGGTAACTAAGAAATAAATACTGTAAAATACATTGTAAAAAACACGAAGAAAGGTTTTAAAAGATGGTGTCAATACTTACCTCAATACTTTGTCTCAAGGGGTTAGTGGACAAAGCGTACGGGTCACTTGGGAGTAACGTACTTGTCTAGAAAAATATGCAAGGACAATAGTGAGATGAATGTAGGAGTACTGAAGAGTGCATCGCGGCAGAAAACAAGAAAGAAAGAGGGAGACTGGAGTGGGACCATGTGTATGTGAACAGAACTGCTAGAATGGAAGTGCATCTATGTTTGTATGTGTAAGGGTAGGTGGAAAGAGGAAAACAATCGTAAACATCTATAATAACATAAAGTAAAGCGAGGGTGGCTTTTGATCGTGAAGTAGCTGGCCATTGTGAGAAACTCGGATAGGAGAGTTATGGTGAAATAAAAACAAAAACTGTAGGAGGTGCTGAAATGACGCTGCCCGATGGGATGAAAAAAGTCTGTCCTTATCTTGATTATTGCAACACTTTATATGGGGGAATTATTATGAAACTTTTAAGAAGATTACAGTTACTCCAGAACACGGCAGCCAGATTGATTTTTAAGTTGAATAAATTTGAAAGAGTTTCTCCACTCCTTAAAAGATTACACTGGCCTCCGATCTCCTCCCATAAGTACAAAAGTATTTCCACAGTGGGACAGACCATAGGTCCATCAAGCCCAGTATCCTGTTTCCAACAGTGGCCAATCCAGGCCACAAATACCTGGCAAGATCCCAGAAAAACTCAATGCATTTTATGATGCTTATCCCAGAAATAAGCAGTGGATTTTCCCATGTCAATTTAATAATGGTCTATGGACATTTTCTTTAGGAAGCCGTCCAGACCCTTTTTAAACCCTGCTAAGCTAACTGCCTTTACTATATTCTCTGGCAACGAATTCCAGAGTTTAATTACAAGTTGAGTGAAGAAAATATTTCTCCGATTCGTATTAAATTTACTACTTTGTAGCTTCATTGCATGCCCCCTAGTCCTAGTATTTTTGGAAAGAGTAAACAAATGATTCACGTCTACCCGTTCCACTCCACTCATTATTTTATAGACCTCTATCATATCTCCCCTCAGCCATCTCTTCTCCAAGCTGAAGAGCCCTAGACGCTTGTATGGTTTTTAAATCTTTGATGGGCCTAAACTCAGCAGGCCTATCTAAATATTGTCTTTCTTTCCTCGGGTAGGACTTCTTGTGCAGTTCACTGTTACACTTTAATGTTTCCAAGTGCTAGAGGCATGTGCTTGAAAAGTTATTTGACCAATTCTTTTAAATATCTGGTTGTAAAGATATGGAATGATATTCCCAACCAGATTAGGTCTGTTTGTTCTTATTTTGTATTTAGAAAGTACTTGAAGGCTTTTATGTGTTCAGGTATTGATTCTGTTTGGTATTGTAATTTTCTTTTTTGTGTTTTGCTTTGTACTTCCATCTGAATGTGATGTTTTCTTCTCTTGTAATCCGCAATGAATTCAAGTGAGATATGGAGGAATATAAGCGTTGAATGGAATGGATCTTGGACCTGAATACTCTCTGATAGGATTAACTCCTAGACCTCTCCTCCAGACTCTCAGCCCCATCCAGTGAAGCATCAATCACAATAGCATTCAGCACATTCATGCTTCTTGTATAGGTATTCCAACACCACAGGTGCATCCCACTAACACCACTGTGCATATCTCTACCTACTGTAGAACTTATCACCACCTAATGAAACACTGATCCACCACCAGCAACAGCACACAGTACAGCACATAGCACAACACTCAGTAACACAGCACAGCACACTGACAAACTGGGACTGGACAAACACAGAGGCACAGCACAGAGGTGCAAGGAGAGGCATGCTAAAAAAAGTCCATCTTGTAACACCGCCCATGACACATCCCCGACCCATCTGCAAATTGCCCCTTCTCAAAACGTCTTTTTGTGCATCTTTCCCATTTGGATGTTTTCTGAGCGTGTGTGTGACATTTATTATATTTCTATTATATGATTGTTTTTGTAGTGCTACTAAATATGTATATTTCTGATATTATATTATGTTAGTCCTATTACAAAGATTCAGTTTGCCATTTCCAAGTTTACCTCATTGACTGTATTTATACTTATAGTTGGTCATTTTACTATTTTTATACAATTAACAAAATGGTAAGCTTTATGTTAAGGTGTACCTGCTGAACACTGTCTTGGGTGACTCTCTTCATGAAGGTAAATAATACAGCCCAGTCAGTCAAGCAATCCTGCTAGTCAACAGAGAAAGCAAAGTTGCTTACCTGTAATAGATGTTCTTTTTAGACAGCACAATTAATCAGGCACACAATTCTATCTGCCTCCAGAAAAACTATTCTAAGTTTTAAAGTAATTGAAGGGACTGCTGAGTATGGGGAGAGCTGTACTAATACAGTAATACTGAGCTTCATGAGAGCTGTTCTGCCTTGACGCCATTGGATGACTTTGTCCACTTTTGTGTGTCTCATCAATCCTGTTCTCTAAGGAGAACACCTGTTAGAGCTAAGCAAATTTGATTTATTTCATTTTCCTTTATTTTCTGATTTAACTACTAAAGTAGTAATAGACCTTAACTTGGATGGATCTTGTATTTATAGTAGTAGGTCGGCTGATATCGGTCTATTTGCTGTATCTAAAGATTTCAATCATTCAAATTTAGTAATTGGAAAATTTGAATTAATCTTGCATTATTTGTGTTTTTTTTAATAATCTATAGGTCTTCAGTGGATTCTTTTAAACAGGGAGCATTGAGGGAACAGCTAGCAAAACTAGCTTCTATGCAAAGGAGCCTTTTGAATGTTGCACAAAAGCAAAAAGAACTTGGCCAGAAAATTAAAGCTTATAAGAATATGAAAATAATTCAAGCAAAGAGTTCAAGGGACTCAGTTGTGCTTCACAAGAAAAATGATTACAGAGAAGATACAAATAGTGACCCAGTGCACAGTTCTGCAGTTAACATGGGGCTCAGTTTCAGTCCTGGTAATGTAAGCTATGTAGAAACAAGTTTGTCTCCTGAAAGTAAAATTTCTTATCAGAAGCACAGCCAATGTCAAGACAACTACTTGAGTAAAACAGGGGCAAAGGAGGTGGAATGTCAAACCAGGCTTAAATTACACAGTACTGGGAGAACATTAGGACCAAATGTGCCTGGGGGAAAAAGAACAGCATTGCCATCAAAATCTCTTGCTTGTACTCATTCTGCAAAAAACTCACAACAAGAAAGAAGTGATCCTTCAGAATGTACAGCACAAACAAGTAAATTCCACAATCCTGTGGCAGCATGCAGTATGTTAAATATTTCAGAGGCCAGAAGTAGCATGGTCAGTGAGGATATTCCTCAGCTAGCCACTGAATATCAACAGGTTTTTCCTACAGATCAGAATTCACAAAGAAGTGTTCACATGAAAGTTTCCAATCAGCAGCGCACAAAGTTGTCAGAAACAGTAGTCAAGTCTTTGAACAGTCAGCAGGAGAATATTTGTTTGAATAAGAAGCACTTTCTTAATAATAGCTCAGATCATATGGAGGAATGTGATGATCCACACGCCGAAAGCCTTGTACAGAGGTCTGAACCCTACTCTAATAAACAACAACAAATGGACTGTACAGCAGAAGGGAAGAAAAAGAAAATTCAACTGATAGATCTCATAAAGCTGGGAAAAATTAAGCCAGGAGAAAATGTCCTTGAATTCAAATTGCAGGTGATTAGCTGAGTTAATGTTAACATAAGGAACATATTTTGTCAAGCAGTTATATACAATATACACATAGGCAGCATTATTAAAATTCATTCACCTTGTTGCTTGGGGTGAGTACATTTTCTCTGCTGATAAAGCAGACTAGGGAGCAGGACCCAGAAGTAGAGAGGCATTGGGGCTTAGTAGGAGAGCAAATTTTAAATAGTTAGCTTTGTAATGATAAATGGGTTAATCTCTTCATAAAGGCAGTTAATAAATCCTAATAAATAAATACATACATACATACAAGTAGAGCCACATAGTCCTGTGGGGAAGGAGCTAATGTGCCCTGCTACTTCCTGAGCTTAGCCTCCTCCAAGGAGGGGAACTGTCCAACATGCTACGAAAGGGAGATTCAGACGTCATTTGCTGACAAGAGCCTGTCCTGTGAGCATTGAACCAGTTTTCAAAAGGGAAAGAACAAAAATAGTCTCATCTTGAAAACTGCTGTCAGAAAAATACTTGCAGAGATTTTGCCCCTGCCTTTTCTGTGGGTATTTTTTTGTCTGAAAACTATGGAGGTCATTTTAGAAGGCTTGCACAGCTTTACACTTGGAAATATCAGGGTCAGTATACATCCAGCAGCACTCAGTATTTTGCTGACTGCCACTGGCATTATATCTGGAAATTCAATCCCGGCCATGTCCTGGCTCCAACATAAAATTTCTGGCTTTATGGAGCTGGCAAAACTATAGCCAGTTAAGTATGATATTCAGCAAACTGTATAAAGATAGGACTGACTTTTATGCGGTCCTATTTATGCAGTTATCATGGCTGGTTAAGTGCTGAATATCGGTACTTAACCAGCCAAGTGATGGCTCCGCCCTCGGAATGCCCCCAAAATAGACGGTTTCGAGTTAGGCACTAACCGGACATTTTCAACTGCACCAACTTAACTGCCACTGAATATGACCGATTAGCCATGAACAAGTGATTTAACTAGCCAGGAGCTAGTTCTGGCTGGTTAATCATTTTGATTATCGACCCCAATGTTTACAGGTGTAAAGGGCCAACAATTGCAAATAATTTTAGAACGTTGCTGTTTACACTTATAGATCCACATAACTCAGTTTACAAGGGCAGTGCAGCTAAATATTGGCTCTGACTGTCCATTTTGGAAGTGAGCTGGAGAAGGGCATTCCGAGAGCAGAGTAGGGGAGAAGCTGACAATTGTGTGGGTGCCAGTAATATTCATGCCATTTCATCAAGCAGATCAATCCATAGACTTGTGGGTTGTGTCCATCTACCAGCAGGTGGAGATAGAGAGCAATCTTTTGCCTCTCTATATGTGGTCATGTGCTGCCGGAAACTCCTCAATATGTTCTCTATCTCAGCAGGTGGTGGTCACACACAGCAGCAGCTCTGGCTAGGTCTCCAAGCCTATTCATTTAGGTTTTGTTGAGTACCTGGGGTTGAGGGCTCTTCCTGAGCAAGTGCAAACCTGGTGGTGCCAGGTCCCTCTTTTTCTCCCCCCTCCCGCTGGCTCCGTTGAACAAAAAAAAAGAAAAAAAAAGAAAATGTCTTTTTTAAACGTCCAAAAAGGGCGTCTATTGCAGCTGCTCACTGGGACACCAATTCGTTGCAGCTTGGAGCAAGAAGCAGGTAATTTTACCTTTTATAGCGGGCAGGGGGTTCCCCAAACGGTCTCCTCGTGGCTTATGGCGTCGGAGGGCAAGGACGCGAAAAGACGCTTCCCGGACCGCATGCGCGCGTCTAGCGGGGAAGCGGGGGGTTCGAAGACAGAGTCGCCTTTTTTGGGCCCTTTTTCGGAGTCGGGAGAGTTTCCCGGTTTTTCCTCCAGTGCGGCGGGCCTTCCCGCCTTAGGCACCCAACCCCCGCTGGCCTCCCTCCCGGTTTTGGCCGGCCACGCTGCTCGGTCAGCTTCTTCTTGGGCCGCCCTCGAGGTGGGAGACGTTAATCCTATGGTCGCCCTTGACTTGGGCGACGGTAAGAAGGCGGTGAAATTAAAGCGCCATTCTTCCCGCGCGGCTCCTTCACGGAGTGTCGCACCGGATGCCATTTTGGATGTGCAGCATGCCTCTCCCCCACTCTTGGGAGCGCAGGTTGAGAGTGCCTGTAGAGCCGTGGCCCAGGCTGCAGAAGTGCACAGACTGGGGGGTTTCTCCCCTGAGTTCATGTTGCTGCTGCATCAGGCTTTTCTTATGCAAAACGCTGTCCCTGCTCCCCTATCTGATAAGGGTGATGAGGCCTCCATGATCAAGCGCCCTCTGGTGGATCTCCAGGCCCTAGGGGACTCTGTCTCCTCTGATGTGGATGAGGGCAGCGTATCTGAGTTCTCCCAAAGGTCCTTAGGGGATTCTTTGGAGGAGACTGATCCTCGCTCGGATGGAGCGGATGACCCCTCTGCAGCGTGGCTTTTTCGCTTAGAGGATTTGCCTAACCTGTGAGTGCAGGCCATGAGCATTTTGAAAATTTCCTCTCCAGAGGAAGGCCCTCTCTCAGCCTCAGCTGGCTCAGCCATTATGCTGGGAACTAAGCGCCCGCCTAGAACCTTCCACGTTCATGAAGCCATGCAGACTTTAATTTCGGCTCAATGAGATTCCCCTGAAGCGAGCCTTAAAGTAGCCAAGGCAATGTCCCGTCTGTATCCTCTGCCTGAAGGGGAACGGGAAGCCTTTCTCTGGCCTACAGTGGATTCTTTAATCACTGCGGTGACTAAGAAAACGGCTCTGCCGGTGGAAGGTGGCACTGCCCTGAAGGACGCTCAGGACAGGAGATTGGAGGCGGCCTTAAAGTTGACCTTTGAGGCGGCCGCCCTGAGTTTGCAAGCCTCGGTTTGCGGCTCCTATGTGGCCAGGGCGTGCCTGACTGTTTTGCAGCGGGCTTCCCCCTCGGATTCTTCCTTGAAGGCGGACTGGCCGGCCCTGGAGTCGGGTTTGGCCTACTTGGCAGACTTGCTGTATGATGTCTTGAGAGCCTCGGCTAAAGGTATGGCTCAGACAGTGTCTGCCCGGCGGTGGCTCTGGCTTAAGCACTGGTCGGCTGACCATGCCTCAAAATCTCGCCTAGCCAAGTTGCCTTTTAAAGGCAAGCTGCTCTTTGGGGACGAACTGGACAAGATTGTGATGGAGCTTGGCACATCTAAGGGCAAGAGGTTGCCGGAGGTCAGGGCACGGGCCAGCAGTGCTCGCCCTGGTTCCTCCAAGGGCCAATTTCAGGAAGCCCGTCGGTATCGCCCAGGCAAGTCGACCTCCTCTTCCTCCTCTTCCTTCAAGCGGAACTTCTCCCCCAAGCAGCATTCCTTTTGCAGAGACTGCCGTCCCGGAGGTTCGTCCTCCGGCCCTCCCCAAGGGTCTCGTACCCAATGACGGGGCCCTGGTCCATGGCCCAGAGCAGATAGAAGGACGGCTATCCTCGTTTCTGGGAGAGTGGACCAGGGTAACTTCAGACTCTTGGGTTCTGGAAGTCATCAAAGACGGCTACAAGTTGGAGTTCTGCTGGCCCTTGAGAGACGGGTTTGTGAACTCTCCCTGCAAGTCTCCAGTCAAAGCTGTGGCAGTGCAGCAGACTTTGGACAGCCTGATCCGCCTGGGCGCGGTGGTCCCAGTGCCAGTAGATCAACTTGACAAGGGACGTTACTCCATTTACTTTGTGGTGCCAAAGAAGTGAGGTTCTGTTCTGCCTATTCTCGACCTCAAGGGAGTCAATCGGGCCTTGAAAATATGGCACTTCCGGATGGAGACTCTCCGCTCCGTAATAGCTGCGGTGAAAAAAGGGGAATTCCTGGCATCCTTGGACATCAAGGAAGCTTGCTTACATATTCCCATCTGGCTGCCTCATCAGCGCTTCCTGCGCTTTGCAGTCCTGGGCCGCCACTTCCAGTTCAGAGCCCTCCCGTTCGGGTTGGCTACTGCTTCACGGACCTTCTCCAAAGTAATGGTGGTCATCGCAGCTTACCTCCGCAAGGAAGGAGTGCAGGTCCATCCCTATCTGGATGACTGGCTGATCCGAGCCCCCTCTTATGCAGAGTGTGGGAGAGCTATGGACAGGGTTATTGCTGTTCTGAGCTCCCTGGGATGGATCGTCAACTGGGAGAAAAGTCAGTTCTGCCCGACTCAGTCCCTGGAGTATCTGGGAGTTCGATTCGACACCCAAGTGGGCAGAGTGTTCCTGCCAGACAACCGGAGCGTCAAGCTTTGGACCCAGGTGGACCAGTTCCTAGCATCCTCTACACTTCGGGCTTGGGACTATGTGCAGCTCTTGGGCTCCATGACGGCCACGATGGAGGTAGTGCCCTGGGCCAAGGCCCATATGAGACCACTACATCACTCTTCTTCGGCGGTGGACTCCAGTTTCGGAGGATTACGCTGTACGCCTTCCCTTGGATCCAGCGGTGTGCAAGGCGCTGAGTTGGTGGCTGAGGCCAGACAAGCTGTCTGCAGGAATGCCTCTTACGACCCCGGAGTGGGTTGTCGTCACGACGGACGCCTGTTTGATGGGCTGGGGAGCCCACTGCCTGGGAAAGACAGCGCAGGGGCTCTGGTCTCCTGCGGAGGCGAAGTGGTCTATCAACCTCCTGGAACTCCGGGCCATTCGGTTGGCGCTTCTAGAGTTTCTTCCGGTACTGGTGCTGAGGCCAGTATGGGTCCTGTCGGACAATGCCACGGCTGTGGCCTATGTCAATCACCAGGGAGGTACCAGGAGCGTCCCTCTAGCCAAGGAGGCCATGAAGCTATGCCTGTGGGCTGAAGCGAATCTGGAACAGCTGTCGGCGGCCCACATTGCGGGAGTCATGAATGTCAAGGCGGACTTTCTCAGTCGCCATACTTTGGATCCCGGAGAGTGGCAGCTGTCGGCTCGGGCTTTCTTGGACATCACAAAGCACTGGGGCCAGCCGAGCCTGGATCTGATGGCGTCCTCGGCCAATTGCCAAGTGCCGCGGTTCTTCAGCAGAGAACGGGACCCTCCATCTCTGGAAGTCGATGCTCTTCTCCAGCAGTGGCCGGCACAGGAGCTTCTCTACATGTTCCTGCCCTGGCCCATGATGGGCAGAGTGCTAGGCCGGGTGGCAAAGCATCCGGGCCGGGTGATCCTGGTGTGTCCGGATTGGCCCAGATGCCCCTGGTATGCGGGCTTAATCAGGCTCTCAGTGGACGGCCCTCTGAGGCTGCCAGCGGAGCGGGGCCTTTTGCATCAGGGTCCCGTGGTGATGGAGGATCCCTCCCCCTTTGGTCTTACAGCCTGGCTCGTGAGCGGAAGCAGCTGAGGAAGAAGGGCTTCTCAGACAAGGTCATCGCCACTATGCTGAGAGCGAGGAAGCGCTTTACTTCTACTACTTACGCCAGGGTTTGGCGTACCTTTGCATCGTGGTGCGAGGCAGGCTCTCTATCGCCCTTCACTGCTCCAATATCTTCAGTGTTGGCGTTCCTTCAAGAGGGTCTGGAGAAAGGCCTGTCGCTCAGTTCACTAAAAGTCCAGGTGACGGCTCTAGCTTGCTTCAGGAGCCGTTTGAAGGGTGCTTCCCTGGCTTCGCAGCCAGACGTGGTGCGCTTCCTCAAAGGAGTTAATCACCTGTGCCCTCCTCTGCACTTGATAGTGCCTACGTGGAATCTAAATCTGGTGCTACGGGCCTTGCAGAAGCCGCCCTTCGAGCCCTTGTCGAGGGCATCGCTGAAGGACCTGACGTTGAAAGCGGTCTTTTTGGTGGCTATCACTTCAGCCAGAAGAGTTTCCGAGCTCCAGGCACTCTCGTGTCGAGAGCCGTTCCTGCGGTTCACTGAGGCAGGAGTGTCGATTCGCCCAGTGCCTTCCTTTCTGCCCAAGATTGTTTCTCGCTTCCATGTGAATCAGCAGCTTTGTCTACCCTCCTTTCATAGGGAGGATTACCCAGAGGAGTATCCTGCTCTCAAATATCTGGATGTGAGACGAGTCATCATCAGATACTTGGAAGTGACCAATGACTTCCGGAAGTCAGATCACCTGTTCGTGCTGTTCGCAGGCCCTCGTAAGGGTCTGCAGGCATCTAAACCTACTGTGGCACGTTGGGTCAAGGAGACGATTGCGGCAGCTTATGTGGCTGCAGGGAAGCTTCCGCCTATTCAGCTGAAGGCGCACTCTACTAGAGCACAGGCGGCATCGATGGCAGAGTCCAGATCCATCTCCTTGGAAGAGATTTGTAGAGCGGCAACTTGGGCGTCGGCTCATACCTTCTCACGACATTACCGCTTGGATGTGGCTGCTCGGGCCGAGGTCCAGTTTGGAACTTCAGTATTGCGTTCAGGGATTTCCATGTCCCGCCCTGGGTGAGTACTGCTTCGGTACATCCCACCAGTCTATGGATTGATCTGCTTGATGAAATGGAAGGTAAAATTATGTATCATACCTGATAATTTTCTTTCCATTAATCATAGCAGATCAATCCATAGCCCCGCCCAGACATCTGTATTGTTTTTGTTCTGGTTATATTTCAGGTTCAAATATAATCTTCAGTTCCTGTTCAGGAGGACTTCATGTTCAAGTTCTTCCAATTGGATTTTTCTTGAGTTGAAACGATTTTGTGTTACAGTGAGCTGCTGCTTCCTCTCCCCCTGTTTCGGCGGTGGCTGGATTGATAACTAAATTATGCCGGCGCTCCCTCCCGCTTCGTGCGGCAGTAGGGTAGCTTTGTATCCCTCCCGCTTCGGCGATGTTTGGGTAAGCCAGCTCCTCCCGCGGTTGCGGTTGCAGGATAAGCCAGATCCCCCCGCATCGGCGGGTGTGGTGTCCCGCCCCCGCTTCGCGGGGATGTTGTGGACAGATTCCCCTCCCCTGCTTCGGCGGTGGTGAGCTGGGCAGAGTGTTCCTTTGTGGGTGTAATTCTCTAAGTGCTGAGTCCTGCGGATGGAGCTTTGATATCGACATACTGAGGAGTTTCCGGCAGCACATGACCACATACTACTACTACTACATATAGGGAGGCAAAAGATTGCTCTCTATCTCCACCTGCTGGTAGATAGACACAACCCACCAGTCTATGGATTGATCTGCTATGATTAATAGAAAGAAAATTATCAGGTATGATACATAATTTTACCGTGCTGGTGCCCGCATAGTTAAGTGACCAAATGCAGTCCTAACTGTGGTCGATTAGCTATGCAAGTGCTGGCACTGAATATCTGCCAACAACTTTCAGTCGTGGCCCAGAGCACTTCCCAATCCACCCTCCTGAGCCCCAGAAGGCCCTCTTGGGCCCATTAACTGGCACTGGTTAGATTAGTGGTCCTTGGGGCATGATCAAACCCCATTCGTGCTTCCTAATGGAAAATAGCCACCACGACCTCTAATGGTAGTCTCACAGAACTTCTGCTAGCACCATCTGCTGATTGGAGGTGCTCAGGGGAGTGGGGGTGGGATTGGAGGTGTTCCAGGGGTGGAAGGGGAGATTGGAACATGGTGCTTGGGAAGGGGTGTGGGATATGTGGACTGCACTTATACAGTTCTCAGCTGATGACCAGGACCCATATAAGTATCTTATGTGAGTCCAGACTTAATAGTGCCTGCCAGAATCCACATAAGTCCAGGAAGACACTGGTTATTCTTTGTCAGTGCCTGCACATGGCCCAGCATTGAATATCCAGAGCTAATTTAGCCAGTGATGATCAGCTTTTCAAAAATGTTGACCGCTGCTGGCTGAGTATTGACCAGTAAATAGTCCACAACTTTCTTCTTCATCTGTTTCAATAATAACAGTCTTTTGGGGTTACTGTTCTAAATATTGGTCAAACCAATTCCCTTCTACTCAGTTTGCAAGGTCTTTTCTCTCCTCTTTGGGATCCTCTTCCACATAGGACTCTCTCCAAAAAAGAATCTATTCCCCAAAATACCCTCTTCTGTGGGTAAGCTTCTGGTTGATGTTTCTCTCTTTTTTTGTCTCAAGCTGTCACTTTATTCTCCTCTTCAACAGTAAGACAAAGTCGTGGGTAAACTTCTGACTTTCACATGCAAGACACTAACTCAAAGCTGAAGGGATGCTTCACAGTGGACATTAAAAAGGCTCAGTCTTAAATAAAAGTACTACTTCATATAACACAACCTTTAATCTAGGCACACAGTAATCCAAACATCAATCCATACCACACACTAGTGGTCTCTGACTTATGTAAGGGCAGGCAGAACCATTGCAGCCATTCCAGCAGGAGATGCTATAGCAGAATTATATACACCTCTTTTCTACATTAATATGTATGCTCTCCTTATATATGTGTGTGTTTCCAGGATTCTGGATTTAAAGCCACTCTTTTATGGGATGGCAGCATTAGAACCAGCAGCAGCAAAATTTTCCGCAATCCTGTTCAGTGGGTCAAAGCACTCTTAGGAGATGAAATTTCTGTCAGCTGGAAATATGTATTGAATAAGGTATGTTTTTCTATTTTCTTTTGGCCTAGAATTTCATCAACCTTTTTGGGTTTCCAGTTTAGTCACAATCTGGGGCATTTGAGCACTTCACCTTTATTCACAACTATACATTTTCTCCCACTTTAAACCTTTTCCCCTCCAATCTTTAGAGAAACAATCTGGGCCATGAGCAATGGTCTACAGCTTTCTCTCTAACCAGTGGTATAGCCCTGGGGGGGGGAGGGCCTTTTGGGCTCAGGCCCCCTCCAGAGCTGCAGCACCCCCTTTACCTTTGCTGACAAGATGCCGAAGCTTTAGCAGCCAAATAAATACAGTGCCGCCGCTCCCTTTCATCTCATGCTGCTTCCTTCCTGCAGCTAGTGGTGGCGTGCCTTCAGCTGTCAACACCAGGACTTCTAGTGGCAATGTCTGCAGGAAGGAAGCAGCGCAAGGAGGAGAGGAGTGGCTTAGACACTGTAATTATTTGTCTGGTGGGGTCTTGGCATCCCCGCCAACATAGGTATGATTAGCATGCTCGGGGAGGGGAGAGAGAGGAATAAGTTGTCCTCCCACTCCACCCCTGGGCATCTCCAAAATTAGAGGGATGGCTATGCCCCTATTTCTAACCCATACCAGCCAATATTCAGCCAGCAGTGATTAGAGGTTTATTTTAAACGCTGACCATCACCAGCTAAATTAGTCCCGGATATTTAATGCCGGGCTATATGCGGACACCGGCACTAAAACTTCAGGGCTAATTTCACTGGAGCTGGCTACCAGAGCTTATACAGGTTCTGGCTGATATTCAGGAGGGGAAGCTCTCTTGATGTATTGTTCAGCATTACATTCTGGAACCTAAGAGGCAAGGGAGGTCTTTGTGGATGCCTTGTCCACTAGCCAGTCCAAACTTCAGACTCCCACTACTATGATTCCAAGTCTGAGGGGTCCTGGGGTCAGTCCTGTAGGTCAGCAGGTCTATTTGAAGAGGAGAGGCCTATTGACCTCCCTTGTGACCCTTCTTCTTGTGAGGAAAAGAGAAAGTCCCATCAAGGACTTATCCTTTACTGATTTTGTTAAACAAATTAATCCAGGGCAGAAGATATTGGATGTTCTTTTTTTTCCTTGCTGCTATCCCCTAAAGAAGATGTGACACTACAGTGAGCTTTTAAGCCTGTAAAACTGTATTATTTCTTGAAGTGTATTTCTCTAGTTTGGCCACCAAGTGGTGCATGAGACTTACAATAAAAATCCTCCTTAATGACTTGATTCCATTCTACATCTAAACCAACTAATACTGATACCTTCTAATTTGATTATGTTAATCACATTATCACTATTGGTCATTATATATTTCCCGTTTTATTTTGTGTTATGTAAATAATTCTACTGACCTATCTACCTAATTTCTTACACAGTAATATGTTAAATTAGACCATACCTCTTACTTCTCTTTATGATTATACCTTTTGCAACATAGTGTAAGCCACATTGAGCCTGCAAATAGGTGGGAAAATGTGGGGTACAAATGCAGCAAATAAATAAGTGGTGCATGTTTATGTTTGAAGCTGTTACAGAGAAATGACTGTTCCTTCTTTAGTTAACACAGATGAGAGGTAACCTGCAGTGATATGGCCAGCTATTTTATAGCTTGTTGTTCTGGGCTCTGATTGGCCCAGGAGCTCAAGTCAACTAGGATGTACTGGCTTTTTTCTTCAGCCTCAGCTTGGAAGTAGAGAAAGACAGACCCCTTTACTGAGACCCTGTAAGCAGTTATATTCTGTAACCTGTGTACAGCCACATTTCCTTTACTTCCCAGGCACTATTCAGGTAGTGAACAAAATGTTTAGATAGTTTTATAATTGATCCATATTCAGTTACCTGTTATTATGTGCTGTTTTTGTTCCATCTGTTTTTATGGGTCACAGTTTAATATTTTTTATGAGAATAAACAATTTTAGTTTATTGCCTCTGCCTGTCTGAACTGACTAAGAATCCCGGTGGTTTGTGTGTTGGATCTGTGAATGTTTTCTGGGAACTGTGGAACTACTGGGAAGCTTGCCAGGTGCCCTTGGCCTGGGTTGGCCGCTGTCGTGAACAGGATGCTGGGCTCGATGGACCCGTGGTCTTTTCCCAGTGTGGCATTACTTATGTACTTATGTACTGGGAGTGTGGTCCCCAGTAACCTAATAATCACTGGGGATAATTTGAGAGCGGGAGACTCACCCTGAGGCAGTTGGGACCCAGTCGGTGGGAGGAGGGTGCTAGTGTAGAGCACAAAGCGGCAGGTGCAACAAGCGGACCTGAGCTGTGCTGGGGATAGACCCTCTAAGTGGCCAAGGGGTAGCTCCAGGCATGTGGCGAGGGGTTTCGTGACAGACAGTGTCTATTCATATGATTCTTAATGAACAGATGAAAATAAGAGAGATCCCCTCTGTGCATCTTGCTCCCACATTTGAAAAACAACAGTTACACCAGCAATCTGTGGTGAGTGAATTCACTCTTAAAAGGCCAGGAAAATGCAAGTCCACTATTCAGTGCTTCCAGGGAAGGATGCCCTTGTTTGGGAGGAAAGTTTTTCTGAATGCTATGCTCACTTCTTGTATAGCATCCTGCCAGCTTTTCATGGGTCAGTGTGATCTGTTTTGTGAAATGTAGAAGAGGTATATCAGTTTCTTCCTTAATAGGCGGGAAAGGTGAAAGGTGCTGGGCATGCAGGGGAGGGTTGAAGGGAACTTACCCTCCAGGGAAGGGGGAGAGATGTGGACCTGCAAGGGAGGCTGGAACAAAGGGAGAGGGGTTAGGGTTAGAGGGAAAGGAGAGGGATGTTGGACCAAGTAAATAAAGGAAGAGGGGGTCAAATGCTGAACCAAAAATGGGAGAATGAACCAGATGCATAAGGGGGAGGGGGAGAGGAGCTGGTTGGGGTCAGAGAGGAGAGGGACTCATTGATGTGGAGGAGGGAGAATAGTCCCCTTTCGACTTAGAGAGGGATAGAGAAACAGAAGGGAGATGATGGGCATCGTTATGGAATTTCTTTGGGTGGGAGCATGGGGACATGGACACAGGTGAGATGCTGTATTGGGATGGCATATGGGCACAGAGGATCAATGCCTGACATAGGGGTGGGGAGGGAGATATGGGAATAGAGATACAGTGGACGCGGGGTTGCGGGAGATATGTTAATAGAGATACAAAGGACACAGGGGAGGGAGATATAGGAATAGAGATACAATGGACACAGAAGGGAGATACCAGACAAGGGGGAGAATAGGAACACAGGGGAAATGCTGGACAAGGAAATATTTGGCATGTATATCTTGCCAGAGCTGGTGTTAGACATGGCTGGGGCCCAGGGAAGAAATCTGGGAGAGGACCCCAAAGCCCATTACCAAGCTATGCCGCCTTCAGTTTCTGGCAGGCTTGGAGCTCTCTCTGGCCAAAGCCAAGCACAATTGCCCTAGTTGCACCCCCTCCCCCCCAAACACCATCTCTGGCATGTGCTGTCTTTATATTTTACACAGGAGGAAATGCCTTTCTTTCTTGTTTCTCTAGTGTCGTACTACATGCAAGGTCTGGCTTCTTGGGGTTTCAGTTTTATTTATATTTATAGAGTTTTTGGTCACTTATTCTGTATTTGGCATTTGTGTTCTGTGTGTGTAACCCCAAGGTATTCTGTCACCATGAAGTTTCTATGTAGCATTCTGTAGTAATTTGGCTTGTTCAGTTTTCTTGATAATGTATCGATATTTTAGGGCCTACTGTAATATCTAGGGCACTACCTTTTCATAGGTAGCATCCTTATTTTGGAAGTTAGTGCTGGCATGGTAGATTTGCTCTAGATTCTGAGTGACTTTTTGTTTATAGATTTTTAAAATTAATTTTACAATATTGTCTATTATTGAGATTACCAAAGTTTCTTGGTATGGTGAGTTTTATGGGGAAATGTCCTTGCTATGCTCTGCATCCATTGTTGGTGGAAGGCCATGAGATTCTCTGGATGTGGAATGTATTTGGTTTCAATATCATGTGTATTGGAGGACCATGGCTCAATGGGGGCTGAAGAAGAGTGCAGTCTCTTCTACTTCCCGTAGCTCTCAATTGGCCACTGAAGCTTGCACTGCTACCCTCATTGAAGTAATTGGGAGTGAGTAGAGGTGGAGCATGGGGTGGGGTGGGGTAGGGACAAAGCATGGGTGCATTAGGTGACTATATTTTTCTCTTTCAAAATGTTGGCAACTCTAGTGCTCACCCCTCCAACCTGTTGGCCCACCCAAACATTGCCTTCTGTCTATGCCATTGGCAAGGAATAGGCATCTTGAAAAAGAGAAGTTTTAAGCTCAGTTTTAAAAAGTGGCAAAGTGATGATCTGTCTGAGATGGGATGGTAGGGAATTCCATAGTTTTGGACCTTGAAATGAGAACATGGTGTGTCTACTATGTTCGTGAAAGATTTCAAGGTGAGTTGGAATGGTGAGGAGGTTAAGATGAGCAGATCTAAGAATACGAGTTTGAGAATAGGGAGTAAGGTATCATGAAAGTAAAGCGATTCTGAGGGTTTTGAAGATTAGCAGGAAAATCTTATAGGTAATACAGTATAGGACGGGTAACCAGTGGGAGGTTTTAAGGTAACGAGTAACGTGATCATATTTTTTAAGATGGTAAAGGATTCTGATGGCAGTGATTTGGACCAACTGTAATTGGTAACAATCTTTGACACAATGTCCAAGATAAAAAGAATTGCAGTAGTTTGTGTGAGAACCAGAGAATGTATAAGGATGCTAAGAGCAGAAGGATGTAATAGAGGTTGGACGGATCTAATGAGATGTAATTTATAGAAAGAACATTGAATGACCTTAGAAATGTGCTTGCTAAGGATGAGTGAGAAATCAAGAGTGAAACCAAGAATACTTGTGTAATAGACCTGGGAGACAAGGCAACCATTAAGAAGGATAGGAGAAGATAGAGGTGGCTGATTTGAAGAAGGAGAGAATAATTTTAACTTTAGACTTGCCTAGGTTAAGAACCAGCTTATTTTTTGTATGCCATGACGTAATTTGCTTAAGACGGGTGTTAAGTGACAAAATATTTTGTTGATTGGCAGGATCTAAAGGACAAAGAATTTAAATGTCATCTGCATATACAAAAGTAGTTAAGTCAGTGGGTTGTGCTAGTGTAAGAAGTGGGGTCAGGAAAATATTGAAGAGCATAGGAGAGAGAATAGACCCTTGGGAGACACCTATTGAAACTGAAAAGCAGTGAACCAAGTGTCATTGGAATAGACAGTGTATTGCCTATTTTCCAGGTAGGAGATAAACCAATGGTGAACGTTGGCTGTGATTCCTATAGAGAGTACGCGAGACAGCAGAATAGAATGGTTGATTAAGTCAATAGCAGCGGAAAGGTCTAGGAAGAGGTGGAGTACTGGTCTAGATTTATTCAGGAAGTAGCAAATAATATTGGTGAGGCCTAGTAATGCTGTTTCAGTGCTATGATGTTGGCGAAAGCCAGTCTGATTGGAGGTGGATCGCATCTGGGAAAATATTTTGGAGAAGACAGTCATGGAAGGGATATCAAAGTGACTGCTAGAGAAATGAGGGTAAAAGTTGAGTGGGAGGACAAAGTAACAGAAAATGGAGGATGAAGTCCATTGTTGAAACGGCCTTTGAGAGTCAGGATTTTAGACTGAAAATGCGTTGCAAGTAATTGTGCTGGTGGGTTGGGTTTATCCACGTGGCTTGAAGAATTTTTGAATGTTGTTAGTGTCTTAAGGGTTTTGTATAGAATCGCTGTATTGGGAGCTTTAGTAATTTTTGTAGAGTAATAGGGTTTTTTGGCAGTAATAATAGCCATTGTAAGAGTGAGCAATGGCCTTAAAAGCAAGAAAAGAAGAGTTGGTAAAGAGACGTAACCATTTTCTTTCTGTTTGTCTCAATTGTCGTTTATGGAGATGAAGGTCAAAGGAATACCAGGGTTCAGAGTGACGATTGGGATAGGAAGAGGTGTGGACAGTTATAGGGGGTAGGGAATTGTAAACCTCCTTTAAGTCGTAATTCCATTGTGCGATTTGCTCTTCTAAAGATAAGGAATTGAAAGAGGAAATATCTAAGTGAAGATGTTCAGAAAAGAATGATGATGTGATTTTATAGAGGTCTCTGGAGGAAGATGTTTTATTTAAGGGGACAGTAGTTGAGGAGGAAGTTGTGAGATTAAATAAAATAAGGGAATGGTCTGACCAGGGGATAGGTTGAACCAAAGCCAGATGCAGGACTTTGGCATCATTTGCTAGGTGACAGAATTAAGTCTAGAGTGTGACTATCGTGGTGGGTAGGACCAGTCATATGTTGGATGAGATTGAGATCAGAAATAAGGGTAAGGAGGACTGAGGAGTAGGGGAAAGTACATTTGTAAATATGAATATTAAAGTCCCCTAAAATGAAAGGATGCACGTTATTAAGACAGTGATCAGATAGAGCTTACAATCTAATTAGGACAGACAAACAGGACAAACAAGAGATAAGGGAATATTAAAGTGAGGATAATAAAATAAGGGTTCTGAACAAGTGAATAAGGGTTAGGAGTTAAAAGTAGCATCAAAAAGGTGAGCTTTTAGCTTAGATTTGAAGATGGCCAGAGATGGAGCTTGACGTACCGGTTCAGGAAGTCTATTCCAGGCATAAGGTGCAGCAACATAAAAGGAACGGAGTCTGGAGTTAGCAGTGGAGGAGAAGGGTGCAGATAAGAAAGATTTACCCAGTGGACGGAGTTCCTGGGGAGGAATGTAGGGAGAGATAAGAGTGGAGAGGTACTGAGGAGCTGCAGAGTGAATGCACTTATAGGTCAATAAGAGGAGTTTGAGCTGTATGCGGAAAAGGATAGGAAGCCAGTGAAGTGACTTGAGGAGAGGGCTGATATGAGCATAACGACACTGGCGGAATATTAGTCGTTCAGCAGAATTTTGAACAGATTGAAGAGGAGAGAGATGGCTAAGTGGGAGACCTGTGAGAAGCAAGATGCAATAGTCTAAGCGAGGGGTGATAAGAGTGTGGATGAAGGTTCTGGTAGTGTGCTCAGAAAGGAAAGGGCGAATTTTGCTGATATTATAGAGAAAGAAACGACAGGTTTTAGTAGTCTGTTGAATACGTGCAGAGAAGGAGAGGGAGGAGTCGAAGATGACCCCAAGGTTACGAGCTAATGAGACAGGAAGGATGAGAGTGTTATCCACAGAAATAGAGAATGGGGGAGGAGGAGAGGTTGGTTTAGGGGGAAAGATGAGAAGCTCAGTCTTGGTCATGTTTAGTTTCAGATGGCGCTGAGACATCCAGGCAGCAATGTCAGACAGGCAGGCTGATACTTTGGCCTGGATTTCGGCTGAGAAAGAAACGACAGGTTTTAGCAGTCTGTTGACTATGTGCAGAGAAGGAGAGGGAGGAGTCGAAGATGACCCCAAGGTTACGAGCTGATGAGACAGGAAGGATGAGAGTGTTATCCACAGAAATAGAGAATGGGGGAGGAGGAGAGGTTGGTTTAGGGGAAAAGATGAGAAGCTCAGTCTTGGTCATGATGGCGCTGAGACATCCAGGCAGCAATGTCAGACAGGCAGGCTGATATTTCGGCCTGGATTCCTTCTGAGATTTTTGGTGGAGGTAGACCTGGGAGTCATCAGTGTAAAGATGATACTGAAAAACATGGTATGAGATCAGAGTACCAAGGGAAGAAGTATAGATGGAGAAAAGAAGAGGTCCCAGGACAAATCCCTGAGGTACACCAACTGACAGTGGGATAGAAGTAGAAGAGGATCCACTAGAATATACACTAAAGGTACGCTGGGAGAGATAAGAAGAAAACCAGGAAAGAAAAGAGCCCTGAAATCCAAGTGAGGACAGCGTATCAAGGAGTAGGCTGTGATCAACAGTGTCAAAAGCAGCAGATAGATCGAGAAGGATGAGAATAGAATAGAGACCTTTGGATCTGACCAGGAACAGATCATTGGAGACTTTAGCAAGCGCTGTTTCAGTTGAATGAAGGGGGCGAAAGCCAGATTGAAATGGATCTAGAATAGCTTGAGATGAAAGAAAGTCAAGGCAATGGCAGTGAATAGCATGTTCAAGTATCTTGGATAGGAAAGGGAGGAGGGAGATGGGGCGATAGTTGGAAGGACAGGTAGGGTCCAATGAAGGTTTTTTAAGGAGTGGTGTGACTATGGCATGATTGAAGGCATCAGGAACAGTCGCAGTGGACAGTGAAATATTGAGGATACGACAGATAAAAGGGATGACAGTAGGAGAGATAGTGTTAAGTAGATGGGTGGGAATAGGATCAGAGGAACAGGTAGTTAGTTTCAAGGAGGAAATAAGATATGTAGTTTCCTCTTCAGTGATTTCAGAAAAGGAAGAAATGGAGGCAGGGGTTGGAGGGTTGAGAGAATGGACTAAGGAAAGGAGAGGTGGAGGTGACCTGGTTGAGAATTCAAGTTTAATCTTGTGAACCTTATCATGAAAGAACTCAGCCAGAGTCTGGGGGGAAAGTGAAGGTGGGGTTGGAGGTGAAGGCTCTTTGAGGAGAGAGTTCAGTGTGGCAAAGAGACGTCGAGGGTTTGAGCCAAGAGAATTTGTCAACTGGATGTAATAGTCCTGTTTGGCAAGTAAAAGAGCAGACTAGAAGGAGGTCAGCAAGAATTTGAAATGTATGAAGTCAGCATGGGCATGGGATTTCAGCCAAAGGCGTTCGGCAGAGCGGGCACAGGAACATAGGTAGTGGATTCTAGAGGTCAGCCATGGCTGGGGTTTGGTACATTTTACAGAACGGGGAATGGGAGGAGCGAGAGTATCCAGAGCAGAGGAGAGAATAGTATTATAGGAAGAGACAGCCTCATTGACAGACTTGGATACCATAGTGGTAGAGAAGAGATTTGAAACATTGGAGGACAGAGTAGAAGGGTCAATAGCCTGAAGATTCCCTAATAATCAAGAAACTCCAAACAGCTCAGAACACTGCAGCTAGACTAATGTTCGGAAAAACAAAATATGAAAGTGCTAAACCCTTACGAGAAAAGTTACACTGGCTCCAACTTAAAGAACGCATCACGTTCAAAATATGCACCCTAACTCATAAAATCATTCATGGAGACGCCCCAGCCTACATGTCAGACCTGACAGACCTACCATCCAGGAATGCTAAAAAGTCATCCCGCACATTCCTTAATCTGCATTTCCCCAACTGCAAAGGTCTAAAGTACAGAACAACGCATGCATCAACCTTTTCCTACCTGAGCACACAATTCTGGAACGCGCTACCACGCAACTTAAAAATGACCTACGAATTAATTAATTTCTGCAAACTTCTGAAGACCCATCTCTTTAACAAGACATACCACAAAGAACAACAAATATGAACTCCTATACATTCACCCAGAATTGTCTTATAATATTTGATTGTTAATCTACTACTACGTTCTGTTATTATCATGACACCCAAGATCCTTCTGTAATACCAAATGTATATTTTCTTATGTATTTCCACTATTCATGATATATTGTAAGCCACATTGGCCTGCAAAGAGGTGGGAAAATGTGGGATACAAATGCAGTAAATAAATAATGTATTGGTTAAGATTGGACGGGACTGGGGAGGAGGGTGTTTAAGTGTGAAAGTTATCAGATGATGGTCAGAGAGGGGAAGAGTTGAGGCACAGAAACTGGAGAGTGAGCAGTTTGAGAAGAGGATAAGATCAAGACAGTGGCCATTCTGGTGAGTGGGGGCAGTGGAGCACAGTTGAAGATTGAAAGAGGATGTTAAAGCAAGAAACTGTGAAGCATAGGAGTCAGAGGGATCATTAGCATGAATGTTAAAATCCCCAAGAATGAGGGAAGGAGATGAAGGTTCAAGAAAGAAGGAAAGCCAAGCATCAAAGTCAGTGAGAAAGGAAGAAAGGGACTTATCAGGGGGTAGATAAATGACTGCTTCTCAGAGAGGCAGAGGAGCAAATAGACGGATGGAGTGGACTTCAAAGGAAGAAAAACAGTGAGACTGAGGTAGAAGAAAAGGTTGAAATCTACAAGGGGGTGAAAGTAGTAGCCCGACACCACCTCCGTGGCCAACCGGGCGAGGAGTATGGGAGAAAAGATAACCTCCATGGCATAGGGCCGCAACTGAAGCAGAGTCTTCAGGGTAAAGCCAAGTTTCAGTTAGGGCAAGCAGATGGAGAGTACGAGAGATAAAGAGGTCATGGATGTAGGAAAGTTTGTTACAGACAGAGCGGGCATTCCACAGAGTGCAAGAAAAAGGCAGAGAAGGAGGGGGGAGGAGAGGAACAGAAATTAGATTGGAGATATCACGGTGTGACCTGCACAAATAGGATGAGAGCTGATGTGGAGGACCAGGATTGGGATTAATGTCCCCAGTGGAGAGCAGGAGAAGGAGCAAGAGAGTATGGAGAAGAGTAGGAGAGGTACAACAACAGCGACGAAGGCGAGATCTACTCAGATAGAAAGGAGATGGATGAATGGAAGGAAGGAAATGTTGATGGTTGAGAGCTGAGAAAAAGGAAGAGGAAAAAAGAGATGGTGAGATGATGAATATAGAGGGTGGACAATGTGTTCCTGCAGTTTACAGTGGTTTCAGATGGAGAAACCGATTAGGAAGGGACAGTACCAAGAAGAAGAAGTGCACTGGAGCCATAAGTAGTAACTGGGAGAAAAATAAATGTAAAGAGAAAAATGCCCCGCTGGCCTGATGGCATGCAGCACCTAGAACAGAGGCCTGGGAGTCACCCCGGAGAAGGCTGTAAAGGATATGCAGATGAGCTGCAAGTCCTCCACAGCACCTGAAAGGCAGCTGGTGGTAGAGCTGGGCACCTCTCAGCTAAGGAAAGGCTTACCAGGGGTTAGGCCGAAGCCAGCATTCCTCCCTCTGAGGGTCGCCTGATCTATACTTCTTCCCTTGGTACTCTGATCTCATCCTATGGTTGTCAGTATCACCTTTACACTGATGACTCCCAGATCTACCTCTCCATACCAGAAATCTCAGCAGGAACCCAGGCCAAAGTATCTGACATTGCTGCCTGGCTGTCTCACCGCCATCTGAAACTAAACATGACCAAGACTGAGTTTCTTATCTTTCCCGCTAAACCAACCTCTACTCTTCCCCCGTTCACTATTTCTATGGATAACACTGTCATCCTCCGTGTCTCATCAGCTCTTAACCTTGGGGTCATCTTCGACTCCTCTCTCTGCTTCTCTGCACATATTCAGCAGACTGCTAAAACCTGTCATTTCTTTCTGTATAATATCAGCAAAATTCACCCTTTCCTTTCTGAGCACACTTCCAGAACCGTTATCCACACTCTTATCACCGCTCGCTTAGACTGTTGCAACTTGCTTCTCACAGGTCTCCCACTTAGCCATCTTTCTCTTCTTCAATCTGTTCAAAATTCTGCTGCATGACTTATATTCCGCCAGTGTTGCTTTGCTCCTATTATTGACTTACAAGTGCATTCACTCTGCAGGCCTCTGTACCTCTCCACTCTTATCTCTCCCTACACTCCTCCCCAGGAACACGTTCACTGGGTAAATCTCTCTTATCTGCACCTATCTCCTCCACTGCTAACTCCAGACTCCGTTCCTTTATCTTGCTGCACCATATGCCTGGAATAGACTAAGCTAAAAGCCCACCTTTTTTATGCTGCTTTTAACTTCTAACCCTTACTCACTTGTTCAGTACCCATATTTTATCATTCCCATCTTAGTAATTCCCTTATCTCTTATTTGTCCTGTTTGTCTATCCTAATTAAATTGTAAGCTCTGTCGAGCAGGGACTGTCTCTTCATGTTCAAGTGTACAGTGCTGCGTATGCCTAGTAGTACTTTAGAAATGATAAGTAGTAGTAGTAGTAGCACTGAGACCTGGATATTCAATGCCGGGAGCCACGCATTCCCCAGGATTGAATATCCGGGGTCAGTTCAGCCCACAGCTGTTAGAGACTCGGATGCCTCATACCACCGCAGGCTGAATATTGGGCGGTATATTATTTAATCCAAGTTGCCGGAGCGTGTTGTGAACACAGCCTGCAAAACTGCTGGGCCATGCCAAAAAAATAGTCTTTTCTGGCTGGTTTGGGAGAAAAAGGGTTAACTGAGAACCCTGGGCCATAGTCTTCAAACACTTGACGTAGAATCATAAAATCAAGAGGGACATACTATATGTGATACCTGAAATGCTTTTCATGTTAACTGATGGCTTATGAATGGGTTCTAGTCTCCTTTCTGGTGACAGGGTTCTTAAGATTAACAGTCTTGGTATGTAAATATTGTAGTGGACTTAGGACCAAGGTGTTTTCCTTTACTAGATAGAGTGAACACCACTTCAACATCCAAGATTAGGATGCGAAAGTAGAATAACCCACTGACAACTGTTGAAAATATACAAATCCATTCCCCAGAAATCAATCACTGGAAGTTATACCAGTGGTACCAATAGTGTATGTTTATTTACAGAAAAGACAAAATCCATACACATAGGAATTCAAAAGTGAAATCTGATAGCAGTAAATTACACTTTCCACATCTACATCATTGAAGAGAATCACTCTCAGTATCAACCGCAAACTTTTATAAGCCACAGGATAAAGTCTTTGTCCCACTATGATTTAAGAAAATCTCCTCCTTCTGTAAAATTCTTCCATAGTCTTTTAGGTTTGAGATAATAGCTCATATAAAAATTCAGTAGAGGTTCTGCCATTATTGTAGATCAAACCTGGGAAGTTAGAAAGTAAACAAAAACTCTCCATGCTGAAGAACCAGAACTCAGCAAAACAGGTATGAACTCTGTGTCTGTAGATTCTGTACCAAACAAAAACCTTACACCCACTACAGCAGTGCTTAACAATCTTGTGGCTGCGACCCCATCCATGATGTTGCTCCCAGCCATCCTACAAGATTACAGCCAATGCTGTCATCATCATCCTTGCCTTCTGTGAAGCCCATGCAGACATAATTATAGTGCAGGCTTAATGGGAAGTGCAGGCCATTACAGGGTTTTTTTTTGTTTTTTTTTTGTTGGGGGGGGGGGGTTGACCCACCCAATTTGTGACCCCAAACTCAGTTTTGTGCCCCTATTTTGGGCCATGACCCACAGTTTAGGAAGCCCTGCCTTAGAGGCTTCAATTGCAAGGTTTAAAAGATGCAGGCACTGATCTATTAGGAGCAGGCTATAGGGCACTTGTGCTACCTATAATAGGAGATTTTTTAAGGAGGAAGACTTACAATCAGGATTTTGTTTTGTACACATTTGCAGGTTACATACTTAGGAAGACAGCTGACCATGTATATCAATGAGGAAACATTTACTGCCCAGAAACCAGCATTACAATCTCAACAAAAGCAGCCTGAAGGTATGTACAGATGGAATATACTCTTTCAAATTGCATTGTACAAACATGTCTGAAAACTTTGCCATTCTGTCCAGCAATACCAGAGCTTCTGTTTCATGTTACTGTAGAACAAGCTGAATGACCATAAGAGAGGTCTCTTACAGACAGTTCTTAGGGAGAAGAAAATAACTTAACCCATACCTCCTAATGCAATGATTCAATAGGTCAGTGTGCACTGCCCCTCTTATAGAAGAAAATGCTTTTTAAGTGGATAGTGAAAATACAATGATAATGATTTTCAGAATTTCTGGTTTTATTGTAGCAGCAGAAAATACATCTGTCAACATAAACAATAAGCTTTTTAAAGACATTAGGTAACGAAAGTAGTTTATTTGCTGGGAGCATACATGCACTTACGTCATAGATCTGAAAAAAATTGTGCCTTTTAGAGTCCTCTTGTCACCCTGATGTTTCCTGAAAGTTTGGTGCAATTATAACATATCCTTCAAGAATTCAGCAATTATAGATGCTAAATCTAGTCTCTGGATGTCACTATTGTTCAATAAATATTACTCCCTTCCCTCAAGGGCTGTGAACACTATTTTTGCAACATCCCCAACCTCAGCCAACCCAGAGAGTAGGAGACTTAAACCAGGACTCAAACCTAGGTCCCTGTACATATCAGTGTTGTGCACTGTCATTGAGCCTTCAGGCTAAGCCCCATGCCCATCTTTTAACTACTTCCTAATATTCATACTAAAAACTTTCTGCTAGAATAGGGATCTTGAACTCAGGTCTCCAAGGGCTACAAACCAGCTGGGTTTTCAGGGTATCCATAATGGATATGTATGAGCTAGATTTGCATGTACACTGCCTTCACTGCATGCAAATCTCCCTATTCACTGGGGATATCCTAAAATCCCGATTGGTTTGCAACTCTTGAGGACTAGAGTTTAAGACCTTTGTAGTAGTGAGACCTGAAAAAATAACAGAACTTCAATATTCACTAATTACTTGATTTCTTGGGCACAGTGAGAGTAATTATCAAAAGGTTGCCAAAATTTAGGTGCCAGGGTAATTCTGTAACAGCAGTTGTTCCCACAACTGCCAGTAAAGAATACGAGCGTAAGTCTGCCATTTGCGCCTAACTGTAGGCAGTTAGGTGCATAAATGCTAGTATTCTGTAAACTGTGCACATAACTGCCTGACATGCCCCCAACCTGCCCATGCCCTTCCCAGGTCCACGCCCCCCTCAAAGTTGCGCACGCTGAAATTTGATAATGCAACTTAGAGTAGTGACTAAGGGCAGTTACGTGTATTAACTGCTAATTGGTGCCAATCAGCACCAATTATAGCCTATTACTGTTCATAGTCACCAATTAGCTCATTATTAAATTAAGTTTTGTGCACAACTGCCCAATTCTATAAGTTGCATGCTCAAATTTGCATGCTAGTCACAAATTTGGGCACACAACTTTCTATAATTAAGGGAAATAAGGGCAGTTCTATAAAGGGTGCTTAATCGGAGCCTATTCTATAAAGGCACCTACTTTCCTCTGTAGAATATTAGTATAACAGTTCTGATAAATGTCATTGGTCAATATTTAGCCCACGGTGGTCAGTTTCCAAAAACTGGGAAAGAAAGGGGAAGTGCTATTACTGGAAGACTTCAACCTGCTGGATGCGAACTAGAAAGTTCCATTTGCGGAATTGAAAAGAAATAGGGAGATTGTAGATGCCTTTCAAAGTACTCTGCTAACACAAATAGTGACGGAACCCATGAGGGAAGGAGTGACGTTGGATCTGGTGCTCACAAATGGGAAAAGTGTGTCTAATGTCAGAGTACAGTTATCCCCGGGTCTCCCTTCCAGCCAGGGCCTGGGTGACTCCTGCTTGGCTTGCTTCCCCGGGGAGTAGCCGGAGTCCTATGCCGTGAGCAGAAGGCCTTCCTAGCCTGCTTACTCCACCATAGTAAAGGAAACGGGTGAGGATACAGCTTCTTTCGTTTCTTCGTGCCGTCTGTCTTTTATCAGGGATTCAGTAACTAAAACAGAAGGTACTGACAGATTCTCTAAGTCAATTTTTCTTTAATCAGTTTATTTCCAGCTAACTACTTGACACAACCCTGCTCCACATTGGTAGTGCTAACAGAGCTTCATTCCTCTTCTCCTGGTTTAAAGTAACAGCACAATACCGCTGCACACAGAGTTTTCAGGCACCACAGTAATCTTGACATTCAAACCCCTGTAGCATGTCCTTTGGTTTCCTTATTGCAGTTCAAACCCTTAGCAGTACTCCTTACAGTCTGCCTAGATAGCTTGATAGTCAAGTTCTTCCACAGCTTCCTTCCAAACTTTATTATCCTTTATTCCCCCTTTTTACACAGGTCCGGTAATAACCTGACCCATAAAGCTTTTACCTTTCTTTTGGAGGCTCGAGCTAGAGCAGAGACGTCCATCAGCTCTACTCCCCCCTCCTTCTGCCTCTCCCACTCATTCTTATCCCACTCCATAGCTTCTTCCACCCCTGCCTCCTGCATCTGTTGCTCATCACTTTGATTGGAACTCATTTCCCAATCATTCCCTTCGGCCTCTGCTTCCTGTGAGTCATGGGTTTTACCTTGCCCTGGTGGTTTCTAGGGACTGCAGTTCTCTCTCTTATATTGATCTCTTACTGAGCACTTTTCCACCAGGGGGCAAACTTTTCTCCCAGGGGGAATCTGGGACTTGTGGTCCCTTTCACTGGGAGGAAAATTCTCCTCCTGCTTCCTCCTCCAATTGTCTAATGTAGTACTTCGGCTACCCTGCTCACTGTACATGCCAGCCAGGGCAGTAGTGATCATCAAACGTTTTTTGTTTTTTTTGTATAACAGCTAGAGTGGAGGGCAGCCACTCAAAACTCAAATTTTTGGATTTCAAATATACTGACTTTAGTAAAATGGGAGCGTACCTGAAGAAAAAGCTGAATGGATGAGAAGACATATGAGAAGTGGAAAGACAGTGGTCCAGACTGAAAAGAGCTATTAAAATGGCTACCTACCTTTACAGAAGGAGAGTAAATAAAAGCAAGGAAAAAAAGGAAACCAATATGATTCAAACAAGTGGCTGAGAAAATAAAGGCAAAAGAGGTGGTGTTCATGAAATACAGGAAAACTCAAGAAGAGGAACACAGAAAAGAATACTGGATGAAACTGAAAGCAGCCATGTCTTGTGAATGCAGAAGTGGAAGAACAAATGGCTAGAAATGTAAGGAAGGGTGACCAAGAATTTTTTCAGGTATATTAGTGAAAGGTGGAAGCAGTGGCGTACCAAGGGCGGGGCGGTGGAGGCGGTCCGCCTCGGGTGTCAGCAGGTGGGGGGATGCTCCGCTGGCGCCGCAGTCCCCACCTGCCTACCACCAGCTCCGTCGACAGATGACCCTCTTCTCCTGCCACCCAGCCGACACCCAGCCTTTAAAACAAATCTGTGAAGTGCCTCGCGTCTGCTCTGCTGTAAATGAAGCAAATTGCCTCGTCGCATTAGCCCTTCCCTCACTGTGTCCCGCCCTCTGATGTAACTTCCTATTTCTGTGAGGGCGGGACACAGTGAGGGAAGGGCCGATGCGACGAGGCGATTTGCTTCATTTACAGCAGAGCAGATGCGAGGTGCTTCACAGATTTGTTTTAAAGGCTGGGTGCCGGCCGGGTGGCAGGAAAAGAGGGTATTCTGTTGATGGAGCTGGTGGTAGGCAGGTGGGGACTGGGGAGGGGGGAGGCTCAGATGGGAAAAGGGGACTGGGGAGGGGAGGGGGGAGGCTCAGATGAGAGAAGGGGACTGGGTCTGGGGAGGCTCAGATGGGAGAAGGGGACTGGGTCTGGGAGGGGGCGCAGATGGGGTCTGGGTGGGGTGGGTAGGGGCTCAGGTGGGAGAAGGGGACTGGGTCTGGGAGGGGGGGTTCAGATGGGAGAAGGGGCCTGGAGTGAGAATGGGCCATGCCTGGGGCAGGTGGGAGAATGGGTCTGGGACTGAAAAGGGGGGCCCTAATGCAAAGCATGTGGATGAAGGGGACTGGAACTGGGGGCTGAAAAAAAGGGTAGGTGGGATAAGGGGGCTAGTACTGGAACTGGGGGCTGAAAAGGGGCAGGGGCTGTAACTGTGAGGACTGGGGGCTGAAAAGGGGACAGAGAGAAGTGGCTGGGGCTGAAGCTCGGGACTGGTGGGAGAAAAGGGCTGGGGTTGAAACTGGGGACTGGGGGCTGAAAAGGGGACAGGGAGAAGGGGCTAGGGGCTGAAGCTCAGGACTGGTGGGAGAAAAGGGCTGGGGCTGAAACTGGGGACTGGTGGGATAGTGGGGCTGAAACAGGGGCTAAAAAGGGGGGCAGGTGGGAGATATGGGCTGGGGCTGGAACTAGGGGCAGGTGGGATAATGTGGCTTGTAAATAATGGATATATCTAGGCCTTTCCAAAAACAGGTCAAGAGGTCCAAAGTCGTTACCCAGACCTAAAAATCATACCCTCTGTGTGACCCAGAGGCTCATGAGCTCTCATGACAGGCTTGTGACAGGCTTGTAGAAAGAGGACATGAAGCAATTTTCCATGGAAGGTGTTTACTGAAGAATGTGGTTGGGGGCTTTTTGCAGTTTACATGCCTGGAAACATAGATAAATGGTTGCTGGCAAAATGGAACCTGATGTAGCAAGTGGAACTTGCTAAATGGTATGATGTTGCCTTAGACCTTTCTAATAATCTTGATCAGTGGTTGAAACTAATGTTTAGCAACATTGTGGTCGAAACTAATGCTAACGAACTGTTTGAGCTGTATAATGATTGAAGAATATAAAAAGTGATAGCTAGCAAGACCAAATTGGAGAAGTACTCAGAGATTGCACCTGTGTGCAGCTTTTGTACCTCTCTCATGAGAAAAGCATTGCAGTCTGTTTTTCTAGCTTGGTAAGTAAATAAAGAAATGCTATTTTCTCATCTTTGCGTGGCCTTCACTTCTTCTTTCCCTAACTGTATGAGTGTGTGGAACATTCTATTGGGTTAGGGAGGGCAGAAGAATTAACAGGCTAGAACTGGGGGCCGAAAAGAGGGGGCAGAGAGACCCTGGATGGAAGGGGGAGCGAGAGGGAGGGCAGACCCTGGATGGATGGGAGAGGGAGGGCAAATGGTGGATTGAAGGGGCAGAGAGAAAGGGCAGACAGTGGATGGAAGGGATAGAAAGGGCAGACAGTGGATGGAAGGGGGAGAGAGAGAGGGCAGATGGGCAGATGGAAGGGGCAGAGATAGACGGCAGATTTGGATGGAAGGGAGAGAGAGGGCAGACAGTGGGTGGAAGGGGCAGGGAGAGAGGGCAGACATTGGATGGAGGGGGATGGCAGAGAGGGCAGACACTGGATGGCAGAGAGAGAGCGAAGACAGATGCTGGTTGGAAAGGAAGACAGTGAAAAGAAGATGAGGAAAGCAGAAACCAGAGACAACTGTACATAACATTTTTTTTTTTTTGCTTTAGGATAAAGTAGTATTGTAGATGTGTTATAGAACATGTAAATAAGCAGAAATTACTGCTCATGGTATGCTAGAATTGCTCTATAGGTCCTGAGTGTTTTGTATTCTCGGTATGCCTAGTACTGGATTTTGGAGGGAGGTGTTAAAAAAACAACCAGCCCCGGGTGTCCACTACCCTAGATACGCCACTGGGTGGAAGGCTAAAAATGGAACTGTGAGACTGAAAGATGCTGTGGAGGGCGTGCTAAACAAATACTTCTGTGGTCATGGAAGAAAATCCTGGAGAAAGACCAAGATCGGCTGGTAAAGGTACATATGAGAATGGAGTGGATATTGCATCGTTCACAGAAGAATATGTTTATGAACAATTTGAAAAATTGAAGTGGACGAGGAGGAAGTGACGTCATTAAGCACGATGGCTGCCTAAGCTGAGAGCTCCGGCCAGCCCCTGAATAAGAACAAGCACCACTGAGGTATCAGTGGTCGAGAAGCGCTTAGATTGGTGATAGAGATCACCATAAAAGTACCTTGATCTTTTTATGTGATGAGTTCCTGGACCCTCTTGATAAATTTGACCAGATTCGCATATCCAGGGCCCACCGCATCCACCCGCATGGTGGAGATGGAGGTGCATGCCTCCGCTCATCAGACACAATGTGCAACCCAATGTTTGCCGCCGCTATTCCTCTCAGATGACGCACAGGAAGGAGAGGGTGAGCTTTTAAAAGGACGCACAGGAAGGAGAGGGTGAGCTTTTAAAAGAAATAAGGCTGTGGATGCAGGAAATAAAAGCTGATTTGAAAGCGGTACGCAATGATCTGGCTGCACTGGGCTCTGATCTGAGAGGTAAGATAGGGGCGCTGGGTCACGGCAGAGGAGCAATTAGAAGAGCAAGCGGAGACCCTAATTGCCATAACGTTACAGAGTAAAGCAACGCAGGCTGAAACGCATCAAATATGGGATAAAATCGAAGATCTGGAAAACCGTAGTCGCTGATGCAATGTGAGCTTTCGGGGCCTTCCAGACTCGCTGTTAAATTATGGCTGTGAGGCTGTGGTGCAAAAGATCACAAGTGCACTACTGGAAGAGACACAGGTAGAGATAGACCCTAAAGAAATTTGCCTAGAGCACAATAAGCCCCATGATTTGATAGCCTGCTTCTCAGACTTTAAGCAAAAAGAAAAAATCATGCATGCATCCCAAATGGTGCCAGAGTTCAAGTGGAATAGTTGCCATATAGAAATATATCAAGATTTGGCTGCAGCCACACTGAGGAGGCGGGCAGAGCTAAAACATTTTACATAGTTTCTGCACTCTTAAGGAATTTATTATAGATGGGGCTACCCATTTGCCCTGAGGTTCTATGAAGAAGGCAAGATGCATCAAGTCCGGACAGTGGTGGAAGCTGCGGAAATTTTTCCAGACACAGCGGCTTACAAGGAGAGTACCCCGAAACACCCTTCGGCCCCACCAAAGGCGGCTCGTCCACACTGGCAGAGAGTTGTCGGGTGGGAGCCGCCTTCAGTGCCAACAGTCAGATTCTGCTTTAAAAGCTGCAGGCCTGCCAGCAAAACCTTGAAAAAACTGTTTCTGAACTAGACATGGAGTGCCTGGAACTTTGAATTACTAGTACCTGAAATCCACGAATGCAGATAAGAAGAAACTGTTAATACTTGGCTTAAGGAGACATTGGACCAGGTCTCACTTTCTGCTGCAGGTGGTTTCTAAGTTTACAGTTGTTACTGCCAAAAAGGCTGAAGCCACTTCCTTCTGAGGCACCGTCATGTATGAAGGGGGGAGTGCCTGATGTTTGAAGAGGGCGTAAGGGAGGAGGGAGGGCAGTTATGTTGTTTTAGCAGGTTTATGGCTGGTCTTCAGATCTTTACAGTGGTGCAAATAGGTATATGTGCAAGTAGTGGGTCAAATAATATGTAAGATAGATAATGAGTGTTCTCACTTTTCTCACACTTAATGTTAAGGGGCTAAATTCACCGGTAAAACGCCAACTTATGCTTAGAGAGATCCGGTGTTTGGGTGCAGATGTCGCATTTGCACAGGAGACTCATTTATTACCTCAACATGAACACGTATGTGGGCACAATGGTTCCTGCTATCTTTATTTTGCTTCTAGTCACACTGATAAAAAAATAAAGGGATTATTAATAGCGCTCTCCTGACAGTATCCCTGACAAGTGAGGCATATAGTCCGTGATAAGGGGGAATGATATATTCTGATGGTTTTGCAGATAGGTGCTGTCCTTTTTAAATCTCTATGCCTCTAATGAGCACCAGGGTTTTGTTTTTTTGATGAGTTATCAGTGGTCCTTTCCAGGCACGTGGAGGATACGATGTTAGTGTCCATCTAGTCTGCCCTGCAAGGTGGCTAGAGTCGTGCTTGCCGCTCTATGCAGAACTGCAGGTCAGGGCTGCCGAGGGGGGGGGGGGCAGGGGGGACAAAATTCCCCAGGCCTGGGCCTCCAAGGGGGGGGGGGCGGCGCTGCAGTCCCCTCCACCTGCCCCCCTCTGTCCACCACCGGGCCGGGCCCCCCTGAATTCAAATCCATTCCTCACTGACCTATTCCCCACTGCCTACCAGCTCTGTGGATAGACGACCCTCCTCTTCTGCCACCCGGCACCTGACCCAGCCTTTAAAAAAAATCTGTGAAGCGGCGGTGCAGCGCCTTGCATCTGTCTGCTTTGCTTGTAAAGGAAGAAAATTGCCTTGTCGGCCGGCCTTCTCTCACTGGGCGGGACACAGTGAGAGAAGGCCGGCCAACGAGGCAATTTTCTTCCTTTACACGCAGAGCAGACAGACGCGAGGCGCTGCACTGCCGCTTCACGGATTTTTTTAAAGGCTAGGTCAGGTGCTGGGTGGCAGGAGAAGAGGGTCGTCTGTCCACGGAGCTGGTAGGCAGGTGGGGAATGGGGTGGGGAGGGGAGAGGGGCTCAGATGGGAGAAGGGGAGGGCTCAGATGGGAGAAAGGGACTGGGTCGGGGAGGGGGGCTCAGATGGGAGAAGGGGAGGGCTCAGATGGGAGAAGGGAACTGGGTCGGGGAGGGGGGCTCAGAGGGGAGGGGGGCTCAGATGGGAGAAGGGGAGGGCTCAGATGGGGACTGGGTCGGGAAGGGGGGGCTCAGAGGGGAGAAGGGGCCTGGAATTGGGATCTGAGAAGGGGGCAGGTGGGAGAATGGGTCTGGGGCTGGAAAGGGGGGCCCTAATGCAAGGCATGTGGTTGAAGAGGACTGGAACTGGGGGCTGAAAAGGGGCAGGGGCTGAAACTGTGGGGACTGGGGGCTGAAAAGAGGACAGGGAGAAGTGGCTGGGGCTGAAGCTCGGCACTGGTGGGAGAAAAGGGCTGGGGCTGAAACTGGGGACTGATGGAATAGTGGGGCTGAAACTAGTGGCTGAAAAAGGGGGGCAGGTGGGAGATGTGGGCTGGGGCTAGAACTAGGGGCAGGTGGGCTAATGGGGCTGGAACTTGGGGCCGAAAAGAGGGGGCAGAGAGAGGGGGGACAGATCCTGGATTGAAGGGGGAGGGAGAGGGAGGGCAGACCCTGGATGGATGGGAGAGGGAGGACAAATGGTAAATTGAAGGGGCAGAGAGAAAGGGCAGACAGTGGATGGAAGGGGGAGAGAGAGAGGGCAGACGGGCAGATGCTGGATGGAAGGGGCAGAGATAGAGGGCAGACAGGCAGATGGTGGATGGAAGGGGCAGAGGGCAGATGGTGGATGGAAGGGGCAGAGGGCAGATGTGGATGGAAGGGAGAGAGATAGGGCAGATGTGGATGGAAGGAAGAGAGAGGGCAGACATTGGATGGAGGGGACAGCAGAGAAACAGCGAAGACAGATGCTGGATGGAAGGAAGACAGTGAAAAGAAGATGAGGAAAGCAGAAACCAGAGACAACAAACTGTAAATAAAATATAAATTTTTATTTTTTTTGCTTTAGGATAAAGTAGTATTGTAGATGTGTTAATAAATGTTTATAACTAGAACATGCAAATAAGGTAATCATTTTATTGGACTAATTTTAATACATTTTGACTAACTTTCAGAGACCAAAACCCCCTTCCTCAGGTCAGGATAGGATACTGTAACAGCACTATACTGTATTGACCTGAGCAAGGAGGTTTTGGCCTCTGAAAGCTAAATGTATTAGTCCAATAAAATGGTATTATTTTATTTTCTATATTTGTTTTATTTCTACTTGTTAATTTGTAAAGTGGTGATTGGTATTTGTTAGTTTTTTCAAATTTACATTTTCTGTTTCTGTGGTGTTGCATTGTATGCAGAATCTAGCATCTTGGAGTTTCAGTTTAATTTTTGTTTAAATAGAAAGTTTATGATTACTTATTCTATAGTGGATTAGGGTGTATCTGTGTTTGTGAAAAAGACATGGCTTTCAGTTGGCAGGATCGACGATCTGTACTATTCTGTCTGGTTTCATTTTACAATAGGTGAATTGATGTTCTAGTGCTCACCGTAGTGTTTAAGATGCTTTCCTTTTCCTTGTGTGACTCGTAGAAATTACTGCTTATGGTATGCTAGAATTGCTCTATAGGTCCTGAGTGTTTTATATTCTCGGTATGCCTAGTACTGGATTTTGGAGGGGGGTGTTAAAGAATGACCGGCCCCTGGTGTCAACTACCCTAGGTACGCCACTGCCATAGCGCCTCACCTCGACCTCGCTCCGTGTGAAAGAAGCACAGCAGCGGCAGTCTGCAGATCGCCTCCCTTCGGGCCTTCCCTCCCTGTGTCTTGCCCTCATCTGATGTAACTTGAGCGAGGGCGGGACACAGGGAGGGAAGGCCCGAAGGGAGGTGATCTGCAGACTGCCGCTGCTGCGCTTCTTTCACACGGAGTGAGGTCGAGGTGAGGCGCTATGATTTGAATTCAGGTGGCCCCGGCATGGTGGTGGACGGAGGGGGCGGCAACGATGATGACCTCGGGGGGGGGAGGGGTGGCGGGGGGGGGGGGGGGGCCGAGGGCGGCCTTGCCACGGCCCAGTCTCTCGGCGGCCCTGCTGCAGGTTACCTCTTTTGTGCTTTTGTTTAGGAATGTATCTGCCTCTCCATGCAGGTTCCACCCCGGTTCCACCCCTGTATGTCATTTGTTTTCTTTTGATACCATCCTTTTGCTATATAGGGACCCTCTCTATTTATCCCACACCTTTTTGAATTCTGTCACTGTTTTTGCTCCAATCATCTCCACTGGGAGGGCATTCCAGACATCCATCATGTTTTTGGTGAAAAAAGTATTTCTTGACATTACTTTTATACTTATCTCCTTGGAGTTTTCATTTCATGTCCTCTAGTTCTATAGCTTTCATGTCTTTGAAAAAGATTTGTTTGTTTGTCAATACTGTTTATGAATTTAAATATTAATATCATGTTACTCTTGTCTCTTCTCTCCTCGAGGGTATATATAGAGGGGCATAATGGAAAGATCGTCCAAGTACGAATTAGGACGTTCTTACGAAAACGTCCAAAAATAGACCTGTATAATGGAAAAATAGTGTGGGCGTTTTTCGATAATCGATTATCCCTGTAAGAAAACAATCAAATGACGAGCGCATAAGCGTGACTAAATTGGGCGCCCTAAGATGGTCGATTATTGCAGGTGCAAACGACCAAATCACGTGGTGTGTAAAATAATGTACATAGGTGTATCGCAAGTACAGTACATGTTGTTCAGGCCATCCAGGTACGGAAATATATGAGGAACGCATATATGTGTCAACTACAGACATATCATGCTGCTCCACCCATACTTTCATCATATGTGCCCATCTGAATGTCCGGATCTGCATGCACTGTACACCTACTGAACATGCAGTAAATGCATATTGTGTATATGTGAAAAGGGTCGGGTGGGGTGCGTCATACTCATCTATATAAGGCACGTTTCACACTCCTGCAGGCATGTGCACGTCAAAGACGTCTATGCTTACGAGGGCGTCCACGTGCTGATAGGGGCCATATATGGAATGGTCATCCATATATGGAGCTGTGCATGAAACGACGTCCCTCACGCAAGGTCGTCTATATAAGGCACTTCTTTTCCAACACGTGGAAAAATGGCACAACGCAGGGAGCCAAATTTTGGAGAAGAGGAGAGCCTGCTGCTTGTCCGGCTCTGCCTAAGGCACCGGCATCGCCTTTTCATCCAGCACCACCACCTGCCCCCCAGGCTGCAGGCCATGCGAGCCTGGTCCCGTATCCGGGAAAGGCTAGAAAGGTAAGGTTATGGCCCAACCCCCCTCCCCTCCTGTACCTACACATATAACAGCTCCGTCATCAATGTTACCAGCAGTAACTGGAGTGTCCATGCAAGGATCATGAGTAATATAGGAACATGCATAATCACTAATAATTTGTATGTTATTGAAACGACCACCATTCCCACATCCCTACAAGAATGTATTTCGTTAGGTTAGGTATGTGACTATTCTATTAGTGTTATGTGACAATTTCGTTAGTTATGTGAAGGCCACATTTTCCAACCCCTCTTTGCAGCCAGTGGGTTACAACGCCTCCGAATAGTGGAAGCATGAGACCAATGAAACCTATACCATACTTTATAACATGGTCATGATAACACAATAAAGTAGTTTAACAAGCATACATTATAATGTATACAAACGGTACTGTCTGGCCCTCTGGCATCATCTGCATAGGAACCAACTCGGTGGCTGCTGTGGGTGCTTGACCACCCCACCCCCAATATCAAATATGTATGGAGGGAGGGGTCATCTCCACTGGGGGTTCCACCCCCCAAAATGGTAAAAAGGTGGCTCCTATGATTCACTACCAATGGAGGTGCCCCCCCCCCCCAACACTGTAGACCCTCTCTCTCTGGTATGTGAATAGCAAATGAATGTGTGCAGAGGACAAAAAGGACCAACACCCCTGACCCCTGCTCTACAAACTTATATCTTACAGACGCTTTGGAGTCCACCGGGACCTGGAGTCCCTGAGGAGGCGGTTCCGCCGGGTGAGGCGGGAGAGGCCCGACCTCATCCGGGCGGTGCGAAGGCACCTCAGGGCTCGCCGTAAGTATTCAAAAACAGGACACCTGTACAGATTACTACATACATTTCATGAATAAAGCAAATGTGTTGTACAATATCAATTCCAATCTGCCTAATAGCCACCTAGTAAGTAATACCATATCTGTCCCAGATCAAGGATGCAGGTTGCAGGGGTTCTCCCATGAGCGTGCCTGCAACGTCCGACCATCCCCCCGAGATGAATGAGATGATATGCCACACTTTACTATTCCCCTTACTGTGGTGGCTGATTAGTGTGTCCTGGTACAGCTGCCTGAGGCCCTACTTTTACTGCCTGTTATGGCCTAAATCACATAAAAGAATTGTGCTCAACACCCTTCCCACTGCCCCCCCCCCCCCCAATAACTCCTACAACAACTGCCCATCAACCCCTCGTTGCATCTCACAATGCAAACATGCTGGTCAGCAATGAATTTGGGATGGCAACATGTCCTGCGTGGTGTGTGTCAGAGGAGGGTCCAGGGTTCTGTTTCATGTCATCTGATGCAGCTCATTCCCCATGGGCATAGGCTACGCCTCACCACACCCTGCCCCATCCCCTGCCTCACGCCACCCAGCTACTGCACTATGCAAGCCATGGTGTATGCACTGATCTCAATAACACTCCTTTTACATACACAGGGCTCCACCAGCAGGAAGCTGACCGGGAGGATGAGGAGGGCCACCACCTCCAGGAGGAGGAGGAGGAGGAGGAGCAGCAGGAGGAGGAGGAGCACGAGGATCAGGAGGAGGAACACCAAGAGGAGGGGCACCTGGATGAGGAGGAGGAGGAGCAGCCAGGCCAGGAGGCGGCCCACCAGGAGGAGGAGGAGGAGGACTCGGAGGAGGGAGTCCTCATCATAGATGAGGATCAGAACATTCATGAGGACCCCTCCCCACCTGCAGCTCCGTATGAGGCCTCTCCCTCCCCTCAGCCAGCGCCATCGCCTGGCCCACCTCCATCCCCTGGGCCATCTTCAGTGTCCCCTGGCCCACCTCCATCCCCTGGGCCATCTTCAGTGTCCCCTGGCCCACCTCCAGTCTTTGGCCCTGCTACTGTAGTGCGGCTCCTGCAGCAGCTGGTACATGGCCAGCAGCAGCTTTTAGTTGGCCAGCACCAGCTGCTGCAGGAGGTGAGAGCCCTACGGCAGGGCAATGAGCAGCTCCAGGGCCCACTAAGGGTACTGCTGGGGCTGCTCATTGCCCTGCTACAGAGGGCCTTGCTCAGAGGGCATGGCCGCCCTTAATTTAAATAGGGGGGGGCCTGTTGGGGGTGTGGGGAGTGGGTGGGGGAGGGAATTGTTGGGGTTGTGTGTGTGGGGGGAGGGAAATGTGGGGGTTCTGTGGGGGTGGGGGAGGGAATTGTTGGGGTTGTGTGTGTGGGGGGAGGGAAATGTTGGGGGTTCTGTGGGGGGTGGGGGAGGGAATTGTTGGGATTGTGTGTGTGGGGGGAGGGAAATGTTGGGGGTTCTGTGGGGGGTGGGGGAGGGAATTGTTGGGGTTGTGTGTGTGTGGGGAGGGAAATGTTGGGGTTCTGTGGGGGGTTGGGGAGGGAATTGTTGGGGTGTGTGGGGAGTTGTGGGGGGGAGGAGGGCATTGTTGGGGCTTATTTTGTAGGGGTGGGGGTGGGGGGGAAATAAATGTTTCTGTTACAATATAACTATCAGGGTGTGTGTGTGTGTTTGTCTCCCTTGTGCATTACATATCACCAAATGGTGCTGTTGAGTTGAGAGGAAGGAGGCAGCAATATGCATAGCATTAAATGTGCTGTGTGAATGAGAAGGTGATGTATGTCTGAGAATGTTGGCCATACAGAACGCCACCTGTTCATTCCAACCTGCATGGCCATATGTGCAGGGGGGTTGGGCCGGGGAGGCTGGATGGATATTTGTGTTCATGAATAAAAATGGCCAGCCAGCATCTCTCTCTCCCTTCCTCCCTCCCCTCCACCATACTGACCCACAATACAGAGTGCCATCAATAAGAGATTAATAGTGTACCACGTGTGATCTGCCAGGTACACACTTCCACATAACTCCAGGTACCACATACACAGTGTTTGCTGTCTGATGGACACATATCCTTACCCACAAGCCACATTGGTGGGGGGGGGGGGGGGCCCAAGAAGGACCTACAAACAGCTGGCTCATATTTTCACATTGAATACATCAGCTATGGTATATAATGCTGAGGAGCAAAAGGGAAACAATGGGAAACCCAATAGATGGATGGTTACTTCATCACAGTTGCAATGTAATACTTGTGTTAGGGAAGGGCACAAATAAAAATGGTGCTCATTATTTGCAGGTGTGATCACACTTTCTCCAGTAGTCGATCAAGGTGTGTTACATTCAAGTATTCTGGGTTTGTGTCAAACTTTGTCCCTGAAGTGACTTGCCTTAGGTGGGATTTGAACCAGCAACCTTATGATTATAAGGCTGGTGCTCTAACCACTAGGCCACAGCAGCCACCAGGCTTTAGCCACCACCAGTTAGTTTGGGTTGGTACCTGTACACACACCCCTCTCCCTCACCACCACGTCATAGGCCTCAGTGGCACTACCTGTAGCCACCTCGATCATTTTGTCCAGGCTACCGATTAAAAACAATGTAATGTGCATGTTCCCTACCCTACTACCTATGGAGCAATTTAGGAAGGTGTTCCATAATGTGCTATACACATCCATTGCATTAATCATTCTCCCCTCCCCCACCCCAATACTACTTTCCAGTTGGCTCCTATGGGTGTGTGTAGGTTACTACTGTGGCAGAACTTTGGGGGCCGTCCTTCCCTACTACTCCCTCCTATTTTCCCATTACCAAACTGTGCCTAGTTCCTCCTGTGACCTCTGTGCTCTACTGAGTGTGGGCCACATGCATTCAACTGAAGGAGCCTGTAATGGGGGTCATAAAGCAGTTCTATGCAGTTTAGCAAGTCAGTAGTAACACAACACATGCTGCAATGTTGTTCAATTTAACAATTATATAACTAACAGCTTGAGCACAACGTTGTGAGTGGTGTCCTTCTCTTGGCTGCTCATCCACCACCTCTACCCAGCTGCCTGCGGGGCTCTCTCTTTCGTACCCGTGTCAATTCCATTCCTCCTCACCATCTCTTTGCTGGGTCATCAGGTTGGGGGACATACCAATGTATATGAATGCTGAAAGACAAAAGTGGGTTATTTGCACCAACACTATTCCTCACTCTTGTGCTATACAGGTGATGACTCAGAGGAGGCTGGCCCTAGTGGCCTGCAAGGCCAACGCCCTACACCAGCAGTCCAGCCTCAACCTCCACAGCCTGCAGCACCAGCAATCCAGCCTCCACCACCTGCACCAGCTGTGCATCCTCTGCGTCCACCACCACCTGCACCAGCTGTCCAGCCTCTACCACCACCAGCTGTCCAGCCTCTGCCACCACCACCACCTGCACCAGCTGTCCAGCCTCTGCCACCACCACCACCACCTGCACCAGCAGAGGCCGCACCTCCAGCACCTGAGGACTTTGTTGAGGAGGAGGAGGGCCCAGCTCCCCGCCAGAGGCCATCCGGCCAAAGGAGGCAACTCCTGCGGCTGGCCACGGAACTACTCTGCCACAACGTGCGCTTGGAGGAGTACCGGCAGCAGAAACTGGAGCTGCAGCGCCAAGCACTGGAGGCACAGCAGCGAGCACACCAGGAACTCCTCCAGGCGCAACGTGAAGGCCACCAGGAGGTGCTCCAGCAACTGAGACGGCTGGAGCAGAGCATCCAACACCTGCGCCCTCAGGGCACCGCGCCTACTCCAGCCCCCGTGCTGCTGGAGCAGCCCCTGCCATCAACATCCTCCTCCACTGACCACCAGCAACCACCAGCTAAGAGGTGGGCATTGCGATCCTCAGCCTCCGCACCCACTCCTGCAGCACCCACCAAATCTGCTCCCATTCTGGGTCCTGTGGCCAGACCACTAGAACCAAGAAGGTGGCCCGATTTCCACGGTGCAGCCGAAGCCGCAGGCTGCCGTGGGGATAGGGAGGAGGACACTGGGAGCAGCAGCTCAGAAGAGGGTGAAGAGACTTCCCATGCAGCACCAGCTGCAAAGGAAGGGCGTGGGAGGGGTAGGAGGGGACGGGGGAAGGGAAGGGGAAAATGATGGGACATGCTGTAGGGTGAGGGTTGGTGGGAGGGGGGTGGGTGTGGGAGGGGGGTGTTGGTGGTGGTGGTGGTGGTGGTGGGGTTGAACACACACATGCACTGAATGTAAAAAATAAATGTTCACTTACTTTCACCTAAAACTTGTTTCAATGAGTCTTTGTCTTGCTCTTACGCCAAGCTGGTAGGCATTGAGCTCTGCTCTGTGGGCTGGGGGTGGAGGGGGCTCCTTTTCCAGCTCATCTGGGGCCTCTTCTGGTGGTGGCTGTGGCTCCTCTGGGAGAGGCTGTCCTCTGCGCTGGGCCAAATTGTGTAACATGCAGCACGCCACAAAGATCTTGGCCACCTTTTCTGGACTGTAGAGCAGCTCTCCTCCAGACCGGTCCAGACAGCGGAAGCGGTTTTTCAATAAACCAAAGGTGCGCTCAATGATCCCCCGGGTGCTGCGATGTCTCCTGTTGTAGGTTTCTTCTGGCCCTGGTTGTGGGTGGATCAGGGGGGTCATGAGCCATGTCCTCTGCGGGTAGCCTCGGTCACTTTTGCAGAAAAGCAGAATGAGATAGATGAGTGCGTATCGCTTGGAGCAGGTACAGGGGGGGGCGGGGGGATTTGGATAGTGGGTTGTGGTGGAGGAAGCCAGGGCGGAGGGTTGCCCAGTGGAGGAGGTCTAGTATGGGTGGTACATGCATGTTGCACTTACCTAGTAGCCATCCACCAATGAACTCCCCTCGCTGGAACCTGCGGAAGATGCCCGAGTGCTGTAGGATGTAGGCATCGTGGCTGGAGCCGGGGTACCTGGCACACACGTCTAATATCTCCCCCTGGGCATCACATACAACTTGCATGTTCATAGAATGAAATGCCTTCCTATTTCTGTAGGTGGCTTCGTGTGCTCGGGGGGGGGGTCTGAGGGCTACGTGTGTGCAGTCTATCACACCGATGACCGAGGGGAATCTAGCAAGAGCATAGAAGGCGGCCATGTTGTTGTGCAGGGCCTGGGGGGTGGTGGGGAAAGTGATGTAGTGTGAGGTGTGAGTTATGAAGGCATCCAGGAACTGGGTGAGACAGTGTGAAATAGAAGCCTGGGTGAGGCCTGTGTTAGCAGCTAATACGGATTGAAAACTGCCAGTGGCCAGGACAGAGAGAGCGGAAGTGATTTTGAGGTGGGCAGGGATGGGGTTATTCCTACGTGTCTGGGGCTGAAGGAGGGGTGTCAGCTGCTCACACAGCTGACGAATGGTGGCCCTATCAAACCTGAACCTTGTTAGACACTGCTGGTCAGTGAGATGTAGGAAGGTGGTGCGGGGCCTAAACACTCAGGGCCGTGAATACCTCCTGCGGTGGGTGGCCTCTTCGTGTAGCATGCATGCCACAAGTGCATTAAGTGCATCCATATCCCAACCACCAGTGCAAGTATTAGGACTAGTAGTCAAACAGCAACACACACAGATCTGTCACTTCCAGCCACCACGCCCTCTGGCCACTCACTCGCCAAACAGTACAGGCACACAGAGACAAACGGAGGTCAGGGAATAGAGTATACACGTGGGAAGAGTGAATGGGGAGGGGAAGGGGGCGATGGAGCAAAGGAGTAGGAGTAAGGAACGGTCAAAGGGTAAGACACAAAAAGAGGCAGGGCACACAGACGACCGTCACAGGTACTGAACACGCTCGGCTTTCTCTCTGCAACCACCACTTCAGCTCTTCCACCAACTATATCGCCACTCTCCAACTACACACAATCACTAATGGGTCTAAAGACGCTTTCCCCCTTGCTCTGGTCGCTTTTATTTCGGGTCCATCATATTACGCCCATCTTCCCGCTCAACCAGAGCCATTTCGCTATTCGTTATACGTTGTACCCGTCCACGTCGTATCACCGCCCCTAACACGCCCCCGACACGCCTCTTATTTGGACGTTTTTACGTCCACGTACGAGCGACACGGACGCACTGAAACATTGCTTTCGATTATATGGATTTACTCGTTTTTGTGAGATTAACGTCCATCTCCTGATTTAGGTCGGAACTTGGGCGTTTGTCTCGTTCGATTATAAGCAGGATAGTCTTCAAGTCGAAAAACATAAGAGTTGCCTTACTGGGTCAGAAGTTCCATCTAGCCCAGCATCCTGTTTCCATCAGTGGGCAGTCCAGATCACAAGTACCTGGCAGAGGACCAGAAAGTAGCAAGATTCCATGCTACTTAAGCTCAGGGATAAACAGTGGCTTTCCCCATCACCTTTATCATTTTGGTCACCTTTCTCTGTACCTTTTCTAATTCCACTATATCTTTTTTCAGATGCGATGACCAAACATGCACACAATTTTTAAAGTGTGGTCACACTATAGAGTGATATAATATTCTCAGTTTTGTTCTCATTCCTTTCCTAATAGTTTCTAAAATTTTATTTGCTTTTTTAGCTGCCATTGCACATTGATTGGAGAATTTCAATATGGTATCAATAATGACACCTAGTTCCCTTTCTGACTCCTAATGTGGAACCTTGCATCATGTAGCTACAGTTTGGGTTCTCCTACCTATGTGTATCATTTGAATGCCCAGTTTTTCAATCTCTAAAAGTTCTCTAAAATTTCTCACACTCCTCTTGTGATTCATTGTCAGCACATCTAATCATCTCACTTGTTATTCCTGTTTCCTGGTCATTTATAAATGTATTAAAAACCACCATTCCCTGCACAGATCCCTGGGGAACCCCATTATTTACCCTTCTCCATTGAGAATATTGACCATTTAACCCTATTCTTTGTTTTCTATCTTTTAACCAGTTCTTAATCCACAATAAGACATAGGGGTTCATTTTCAAAGCATTTAGACTCACAGAGTTCCATAGGTTACTATAGAACTTTGTAAGTCTAAGTACTTTGAAAATATGCCTCATTGTCTTCTATCTCATCACCTTTTAATTTCCTCAGAGGTCATTTATGAGGTACTTTGTTAAAAACATTTGTTTTTTGTTTCTTTACCATTTTCCTCATTTTATCATAGTATCCTTTTTGAAAGTTACAGTACATGCTAACATATTGTTTGAAATTAAATAGACAAAAGACAAACATGGTTTGGGAACATGTGCTTGATACAGGGGAAAAATTAACAATAGATGAACAAGCTAACGTTCTGGGTATTATACTGGATTCAAATCTGACTTTTGCAAAACAAATTAATTCAGTCAGGAATTTTTTTTTAGGTTAAGGCATTTAGAGTGATCAGATCATCACTTCATTTGCATAAATTTAGGGACCTAGTCCAGGCTGTTTTACTTCCACAGTTAGATTATTGTAGTGTTTTAGGTTTAATAATTTTTATTGATGAATGCAGAAACAACACCATTCCATGTTAAACATAATAACTCAAGCATTTAACATTGCCATCCTGTACTAATACAGCAAGACTACTATCATCAACTTTTCTTTGTTTCTCCCCTTACCCTTCCCCCCCCCTCCCCCTCCATATTACTATATGAATTAACAATGGCATATGCATGCAACAGAGTTACACATAACTATGGTCAATAACTCTGCCTGTGATTTTTGACATGTATCAATTAGTGACCTAAACATTATGTAACAATGTTTAAAAAATAAATATAAATCACTGGTGTCATTCTGTGTGCTTAGTTTTATTAATCTCCTATAAAAACCACATTTCTTTAACTTAACTCTGTTTTCATCTGCTGCAGCATAAACACAACACACATCCGCCCCTACCCCTCCCTCCTCCCCCTCCCTCCCATCTCCTTACCCACCCTCCTCCCTCCCACATCAGCCTATTCTACCAACTCTTCTTTTTTATCACAAGCTATATTGTGAGTGAGTTCACTAGTAAGCTGCGGGCTCTACCTGACAGGGCCTGTACATATGACTCCCAAATCTCCCAGAATCGTTGTTTACTCCTAGGGCTACGATGCACCTCACGCGCCTCCCAAAGCACCAGGGCATGAAGCGAATTCCTCCATTGCCAGAAAGAGGGCCCAATATCCTGAGTCCAAAATTGCATAATGCATTGCTTCCCTATAATTATTGCCTTATACATGAATATACCTTCTGTATGCCTCAGATTGAACCCGCTCCCCCCTGGGCCCAATATTAGATTTTTAGGTACCCATCTAATTGTCTTATGAAGTAATGTCTCACAGAATTTCCTGACATTATCCCAGAATTTCTTAATGTCCGGACACTCCCACAGCATATGATATAGTGATGCTCTCTGGAAGTTACACTTGCTGCAATGTGGTGCTTGTAGTCTGCCAGCATAATAGGCCTGTACAGGGGAGAAGTATGCTCTCATAATGATTCTGAATTGGATCTCTCTATGTCGTGCACTAGTCACTTTATGTACTATCTCCTTCAGGGCCTGGGCTATATCTCCACTTCTAACCTCCACTCTCATATCCGCGGACCACCTTCGAGCAATGTCCTCATATTCACGGGGCGGGGAAATCATTCGCAGTTGTTTATAAAGTGTCGATATCGAGGTCTGTTCTCTACCCTGAGGTAGAAATATATTCACCAGTAGGTCATACAGCCCTCTCTCGCATCCAGCAGAATTTAACTGTTAATATAGCTATGTAATTGATAATAATCAAACCATGTCACATTCTCAGCTCCCACTATATCCTCTAAGGCCTCTCTCGATATAATCTTCCCCGAATCCTGCATAACATCCGCCACCAATACTACCCCTTCCCGTGCCCAGTTTCTGATCCTCGGTTGTAAATTCCCAGGGTCAAAGGCGCTGTCCCCCACCAGAGGAAGCAGATCCGTACAGTGTGGATTCTTATTTAATCCCTTTAGTATATATTGCCAAACCCGTCGCATTGGATGTAATAAGATATGCTGACTCCATCCCTTAGGTAACCACTTCCCTTGAACATGCAGCATATAGTAGGGGTGATAAGGCTCAAACATTACACACTCCGTACTCCACACCGTATGTTCCTCTGTGTCTAATATCCAATCCGCTAAGTGTCTGGCCAAACATGCCCAATTATATTGTTTGATATCAGGCATCCCAAAGCCTCCCTCTTTCCTACTCCCATACATATATTCCATTTTAACTTTGGCCTTCTTTCCACCCCAGCAAAATCTGGTCACCATTCTCCTAAGTTTCTTTAAATCCTTAATCTGTAATAGAATCGGCAGTTGTCTTAAGACATACAGCCACCTCGGGAACAGCATCATAGCATACATACCAATTCGGCCACTCAATGTTAACGGCAGACCCTCCCATAGATCCAATTGATTCCTTGTATGGTTTAATAACTCATCCACATTTCTTCTATATAATCTTCTCAAGTCCCCCGTCAGTTTTATACCCAGGTACTTGAATTCCTGATCCGCCCATTTCAATGGAAATGGTCCCTTCCACCTCTCTCTTACCCTGCTGCTAGTGGGTAATCCTTCTGATTTTTGAAAATTTAACCTAAAGCCCGAGAAGGCCCCGTATTCTGCACATACTTCCATTAACACCGGCAGCGTTTCCTCCGGTCTCGCCAGATGGACTAAAATGTCATCAGCAAATGCCGATACTTTGAATTCTCGATGGCCCAATTTTATCCCCTCTATCTCCACATTCCCCAGAATTTCCCTAATCAGGGGATCCAAGGTGATGGCAAATAATAAGGGGGACAGAGGGCAGCCCTGTCTGGTTCCCCGATTTATTGGGAAACATCGAGAATACGTGCCATTTACTAATACTCTCGCTGCCGGGTTCTTATACAAAATGGATATCGCTTGTGTAAAATATCCTTCAAGGTCATATGCTTTTAGCGATGCAAAGCGAAACTCCCACTCAACCCGATCAAACGCCTTTTCGGCGTCGAAGCTAATCAAGAGGGAGTTCTCTCCCTCCCTTCGCACTCTCTCCATCGTGGCCAATATCAACCTGATATTCTTCCCACTCTGTCTTCCCTGTATAAATCCCACCTGCGGGGGCGCCACTATATGTGTCAGCACTTTTGCCAGCCTAGCGGCCAATATCTGAGCCAATAATTTAGCTTCATAGCTAATGAGTGATATAGGCCTATATGAGTCTGGCAAAGTCGAGTTTCTCCCTGGTTTCAAGAAAACCATAATATCTGCCAGACACAGAGATCGCTGTAGCTCCCCTAATTCAACTGACTTATTAAAGGCTTCTGTCAGAGGTTCTCCTATATCCTGCATTAAGATCTTATACAGTTCTGCCCTAAATCCATCTGGCCCCGCAGCTTTATGTAATGCACTACCTCTAATTTCCTTCAGGACCTCTTCTAGTTCTATCGGCTTGTTTAACTCTTCCTGCTGCTGCGCTGTTATCTTCGGCAACTTAGCATTCTCAAGATAGATATCTGGATCTAAATCATCCATCTCGTTCTTAGTATACAGCTTAGCATAATAGTCATGAAATACATCTTGTATCTCTGTATCAGTATGTACCAGTCTCCCAGCCTGCGTCTGAATCGCAAGCACTCTCCGCTGTCCCTTCGCCCTTCTCACTAGACCCGCCATCATCCTCCCTGGCTTATTACCATACTTATACAATTGATATTTATAGTATTCTGCCGATTTATTAGCACGCTGATGTAATAACTCATTCAGAGATGTTTGCGTGGCTAATAATTGCTCACGAATGTGGTCCGCGGACTGTTGCCCGTAAGCTCTCCTCAATCGTAACAGGTTATCTCCTAATCTTATAATCTCCTTATCTCTGCGTCTCTTCTTCCTGATGCTATATGCTATTATCTCTCCTCTTAAAACAGCCTTTCTAGCTTCCCAAAACAATATCGGGGTATGCCTGTGAGATGCGTTGTGTGCTGAGTATTCTTTCCACTTTTCTCTAATATACGTCCAAAACTCCGTGTCCTTATACAGATCCATAGGGAATGCCCACCTAAACTGTCTATTTTGTGAAGTTTGATCTCGAAATTTGATATATATCGCCGCATGATCTGATATAATCGTAGGATCAATATCAGCCTCCGCTATATGTGTGAAGCTCTCTTCATCTATCAATAAGTAATCAATCCTCGATTGAGTGTGATGGGCTCTTGAGTAGTGTGTATAATCTTTAGTATTTGGATGTAACACCCTCCACACATCAACCACTCCCAGTGCTCCACATAGCAGTTTGATGCCTTTCCCCGCCCCCACCACAGAATTTGCTGTCCCGTGGGATCTATCCAGCATTGAGTCCGCCACCACATTAAAGTCCCCTCCTATTATCTTCTGTTGGGTGTTAAATTGCTGTATCTTACTAATTATTGTATGATAAAATTGCTTACAATACACATTGGGGGCATAGATATTACTGACGAGACATACATTGCCATTCACCTTTACCTGTGCCAGTATATACCTCCCTTCCGAATCCGCACACACCTGTCCCACCTCCACCTGCAAGGACTTATGAAATAAAATAGCAACGCCCGCTTTTTTCCCCACTGCCGGGGCCTTCACCACTGTCCCCACCCACCAGGTTCTCAACTTCTCATGTTCCTGCTTTGATAAATGTGTCTCCTGAAGGAGCGCTACATCTGCCCTTTTCTTTTTAAGATTATGCAGTATTTTCTTTCTTTTTATGGGTGAGGATATTCCCCCCACATTCCAGGAGTACACTTTAAGGCCCTTCAAGCTCCATCGTCTCTTACATATACCAGCTCACAATTCTTATCTAATGGTAAGTAGGCATGGTGTCCCAGCAGCACCACCCCCACCATTCTGTCTCGCAGCCATTCAACATTCCACTCACTCACATATCTTCTTCTGCCCTCTTTTGGTAGTCGTTTCTCTGCTTCCCAACCCCTGATTTCTCCCCCCTCCCCCCCATGTATGCCCTGCCTATTCCCTATTCCCTTATCCTTCCCCCCCCGTCCCTCCTGTTCCCAGAACTAGTCACGCTATAACACCTGCACTCCCCCTACAACATACCGCACATCCCCCCTTCCCCCAGGTTTCTTTCCCAACTTCCCCAACATACATAACTTTACATGTCATGTCTCTAGTGTCAGATCTTAGTTGTCTCACACTTCCATTCATGTGTAGATCCCCCGGTGCTCAGTATTACATAGTTCTTATACTTCCAGACCCTGCAGACTTCTGACTTCTACTCCATATCTAATAATCACGATGTAATCATTTGAGCTTTGCCACGTCGTCAGCATCTGGAGCCACAAGGCGCCGAGACGATCCGGGTATACCCGGAATACTGTCTTGGGCACATTCCCAGAATATATCAGCACAATCTGTCATGGGTCCACCATCCATGTGCTCAGTCCAAAGGTTCACGTCATCTCTCTCCAAATCTGCTCTCCACTGTAAAACTATATTATAGTCTCCAACGTCCTCTTTTGAGCCTCTGTACCATCCTGCACACTACCTCCACTTCACTTAGGCTCTGATGTCCCTCCATGTTGTTGTAAATATTCTTTAGCAGCCTCCACCCGTTCAAAAAACTGAGTTATCCCATTTATAGTGAGTCTGAGCTTGGCAGGGTAGAGGAGTGCAAATTTTATCTTCTTGTTATATAACTCCGTGCATAATGACGCGAAGGATTTCCTCTTCAATTGTACCTGATGTGAATAGTCTTGAAAACAAAGGATTTTTTTCCCTTGATAGGTAAGTGATTGTCCTGCTCGAAGCGCATCCAATATATATTGTTTATGTCTGAAATTAAGAGTCTTTAAGATCACCACTCTTGTTCTGTTCCCTGGCTGCCGCATGGGCCCCACCCGATGGGCCCGCTCCACGCAGAATTGTTGTAATTTATCCTCTATTTGTAAAGTCTTTGGCAGCCATTCTTCCAAGAAGTTGGGCAAATCCCTATCCAATAGTGAATCTGGAAGTCCAATCAAGCGCAGGTTATTGCGCCTGCTTCGATTCTCCAAATCATCCAGTTTAATCTCCAGATCCTGCACTCTCTTTTCCAGTTTCATATTTAGCTCCTTCTGCGCCTCCACGCTCCCCTCTACCTCTGATACGCGCTGCAGGCCTTCATCCAACTCTAAACTCATGCTATCGATGCGTTCATGAGCCTCCTCCGTGCGATCATATAGTTGTTGGAGCTTCTTGTCCAGCGCTGCCTCCACCGCTGCAGTTACCTCGGCGGTAATTTCTGCTAGCCACGCGGAGCCCACGGCAAGCTCCCCGGGCTCACGCTGGTTGGCCATCTTGGCATCGGCCGCCTTAGTCTTGTCTTTCTCTCTGCGAACTGTTTTCGCAGCCATGCCGTACCTCTGCACTGTTTCGGCGATCGCTAACGATTCCCACTTCTTTAACACACTAGCCAGCGCCGTTTCTCTCCTCGGGGCCGTTAAATTTGCTGATTTTTGGGCGAATGTGCGCGGAGCCTAGGTATCCAGCGTCAGCCCTGCAACATGGCGTCACGTGACCTCTCTATTGTAGTGTTTTATATAATGGTGTTTCAGCTAAGCTGATGAAACGTCTGCAGGTATTGCAAAATATGGCTGCTAGACTGATATTTGGTAAAAGTTAGTATGACTCTGTTACCCCAGTTCTGATGAAGTTACACTGATTACCTATTTTCCCACGCATTATGTTTAAGATAGCATGTTTAGAATTTAAATCACTTTATGGCCAGAATGCTAAGGATGTAGGAGATCTTCTCATATTTCCTCTCTCCAAGCACAATAATTGTTTTTTTCGTAACTTACTGTACAGTTATCCTTCTCTTAAATCCATCCATTTTCTATTTCAAGGTGCCAGAATTTGGAATTAACTTCCATGGGAGATTAAGGTTTTACCTTCTTATTTATGTTTTAGAAAAGCTTTGAAGACATTGTTATTTAATCAGTGATTGTTAAAAGAATTTTATTGACAGCCAAGAATTTTTAGATGACCTGTTTCGGACTATATTATGATTTGTTACATTTGTCAATAGGTACCTCTTTTAATTAAGAAGGTAATATTTTTTTTGTTAACTGCTTTGAATCCTTTGGGAGAGTTGGCAGTATACAAAACAGGGAATAGAATAGAATTTCCTGTATATACTCCAGTTATTAAATCTGCAGCAGATCATGTGGTCCACTGAGGACTAGATTGAGAATTGTTCTTTCTCTTGTTGGTTCCTGAACCAGTTGCTGCATAAAGGAGTCCTTACTTTTTCATCTAGAAACTTTACCTCCCTAGCATGCCCTGATGTTACATTTATCCAATCACCCCTGAGGTAATTGAAATCACCCATTATTATTGTGTTACCTAAGGGGTCTTTTACAAAGTGGCAGTAAGCCCAACACGATCGTACCACTTGCTGATCTGGCAGTAGTTCCCAACCTTAGCGCTTGCCACTTCCAGCACTACAAAAAATGTTAATTTTTGTAGTGCCTGTGTTTACGTATCAGTAATCTGCCCAGTTACTGCCGGGTTAGCATAGAAGCCTTTACCACCACCTCAATGGGTGGCGGTAAGTGCTTCCCCCCCCCCCCCCAACAAAATTGCTATGCGGCAAGTGGTTCACTTGCTGCATGACCATTTCTTTAAAAAAAAAAAAAAAAAGACAACTTTTTACCTGCTGCTGTAAAAGGGGGCCTCATTGCGCATCAAAAACACCCTTTTACCGCAGCTTGGTAAAAGGAACCCCTAGTTTGTTAGCTTCTCTAATTTCTTCTAACATTTCTATGTCTGTTCATTCTGGCCAGGCGGACGATGGTATACTCCTATCCCTATCCTTTTCACTTTAACACATGGAATTTCTATCCATGAGGATTCCACTGTGTATTTTGTTTCCTATAGAACTTTTAGTCTAGTTGATTCAAGACCTCCTTTAATATATAGCACTACCCCTCCACAAATTTGATCCACCCTATCACTGCTATATAATGTGTACCCTGGTATGACAGTGTCCAATTGGCTATCCTCCTTCCATAGGTCTCAGAGATGCCTGTTATGTCTACCTTTTCATTTAGTGCATTTCAGTCTTATTTTTTAGGCTTCTAGCATTTGTACACAAATATTTCAAATAATGTATTTTGTTCTATTAACAACTTGCTTAGCGGTTGACAGTGATAATTTATTATTTTTCAAGTCTGTCTGCCCTTTATTTAAAGGTACCTAATCTACTATTGCCTTTATTACAACCTCACCATTGGTATGCCCAAACTTTCTTGTTTTGATGATATCCTTCAAGGATACTTTGTTCTGAGCCATGGTATTTTGAGCAACTGTCAGCATTCCCCCTAGTTTCTAGTTTAAAATTGCTTTATCTCCTGGAAAATGTATCTAATTGTACGAAGTTTAAAGCTGGTATAGCACCTGCAAATAAGCACTGAACATAGGCATTCAGCTGATCCTGTTAGCCAAGCCAGGGTTCTGTGCTGTGCTTAAGTTATTATTTGTTTGTAATGAAGGAGTAATGCATGTAAGGAACTCGAGATTGCCTGGTACCAGAGAAACTGGAGAATCTTTCAGAAGTCAGCTACTGGAGCTGGAAATCCTGGGATCTACAGCCACAGTCTGGAGCAGTCAGTCATACTTTTTACTTGCAACACAATAGGGAAGCAATTGAAATATTGTTTAGTGCAAAGATGTGTTAGAATATAGTACTAGCTGTGTCTCTCAGCACACCTTGCAGAGTACAAGTAAAGTCAGTTTCATCGTTCTGGAACCTTTTTCTTATGTGTTACTGTGAGCAAATTGCCACAAACTGCCAATGTTTGTAAATATTGAATGCATTCACATACCATTGAGTTGTGTAGCACCATTATTGATGCTGGTAGGAGCCAAAAATACAAAAGAAAAAGAGGGAAAAAGCTACAGACTCAATCAGACCTTTTGCTCTAATATTTCCTTATTGGGTTGCAAAGAATTGTAGAATGTAACAGGGGCGTATCTGGACTCCGGCGGTAGGGGGGGCCAGAGCCAGAGGGAGGGGGCACATTTTAGCCCCCCCCCACGACCCCCCCCCCTGCCACCAATGACTCTCTCCACCCCCCTACCGCCGTCAACCCTCCCCCGCTGCCGTTGCTTACCTTTGCTGGCGGGGGACCCCAACCCCCGCCAGCCGAGGTCCACTTCCACCTGCCGCTGCCTTTAAAAATATTTCTTCAGCTGGCGGGGGACCCCAACCCCCGCCAGCCGACCCGAGGTCTTTAAAGTTCTTCTTCGTCCTCCGTGGCCGCATGCTGCTGTTGAATTCAGTTCGGAGTCTGACGTTGCAGCACGTTGTACGTGCAGGAGCGTCCTGCAAGTACAACGTGCTGCGGCGTCAGACTCCAAACTGAATTCAACAGCTTTCAACAGCAGCACACGGCCACGGAGGATGAAGAAGAACTTTAAAGACCTCGGGTCGGCTGGCGGGGGTTGGGGGTCCCCCGCCAACTGAAGAAATATTTTTAAAGGCAGCAGCAGGTGGAAGCGGACCTCGGCTGGCGGGGGTTGGGGTCCCCCGCCAGCAAAGGTAAGCAACCGCAGCGGGGGAGGATTGACGGCGGTAGGGGGGTCCAGGGTGAAATCTGCGGGGGCCCAGGCCCCTGGAATGCAAGTACATTAGCAGTGGATAGAGGCTCTTTAAATTTCCATCACTCCTCTGTTCACAGTTCAAGTCATCACCACCACAGCTCTGTCTTTGCATTACAATCAGCATAGACGAATGGGTAAAACCTTTGTCTTCCCACATTCTCTTTACCAAAAACACAAAGTAAGACTCAAGGGAGATTTTTCACAAGACAAAAACCACAAGCTCAGTCTGAGCTAAATGTGCACAGTGCTTTTCACAAGCAAAGGTATACCAACAACTGGGAGTCACTGGCTTAAGTAGATTTAGGGGGAACTATCTACATGGGGATGATGTAGCAGGATAGTTTACACTTCATCACTACTCTTAGTAGGGTCCTTCTGCCAAGAGCATCCTGGGCTTGTGAGGGTCCCAAAAGGATCCTTACATATGCATAAGAATGGTTTTCCTTTCCCTGTTTTTCTTAAGTGTTTACTGCAGTTATTTTGTTCCTAACTTTAATTTCCTTTTACAATTCTGTGCTCATTTTTTCACAGATGTGTCTAGGAGACCTGATTGTATACCAGCTTCTACCCATATTCTGCAATTAAACAAAATATTATTAATAAGTAATCAAGAATTTCTGCCATGTCACATAATGGATCAGCACTGGAAGCAGTATATGGACTGTGATGACCTGATCTAATGAGAAGTCCATGAAACATAATTAATTCTAGGATATTAACTACAGTGTTGGTAAAGTCCTGGGGTGATTACTAATAGTACCCTAATACGTTTAAGCACATTCCTATTTAATTACAGGTATGCTAAGTGTCGATGGAGTTGGATGTGAGTGACCTTGTGTTTATAGATGATCTTGATCTTTAGCTGCATCAGATGGAAAATTCTGTAACAGTATTTTTGTTTTAATTTCTGTAATGAAGAAGTGCTGTATTTGAAGTTTCACAGTATACTTATTCATCCAACTGAAGATCATATTGCTGGCTAACCAAGAGGGAGTGTGAATAGCTTTACGTTACTTTATTTGATTGGCTGCCTCACCCATAAGCCCAAGGTCACAATTTCCAAAAAGTGCATAGACAGCAAAATACATTACATTTACAGTAAAAACAATATTCAAGCAAATGATACCAATTCCCTCCCCGCTTCATATCAAATCTCATAGGGGTCCTTTTGCTAAGCTGTGGTAAAAATAGGCCTTAGCATGCCCTTAAGTAGGTCATTCCTGTGCGCTGATCATTTTTACAGTGGCCATAAAAAACCTGATTTTCTATTTTTTCATTAATGGCCTTGTGCTAATGTTCACTGTAACAAAATACAAATCATATATAAGAGATAAGAGAACACTGCCACAACATTCTCAAAAAATGTGGAGAAAAAAGAGAAGCCTCAGCTTAATGCAGGTCAACAAATGACCATGCTTAAAAAAAACCATCACAGGGTTCTCAGGAAAAAAAATTCCACACAAAGAGCAACAACTCCTAAAAATTATACAAAGAGAAAACAAACAGTGACGGTGCTCTCAACATCTCAAAAGTTGAGCAATTACAAAATTGTGTCACAATTCAATTGTACTTATCCAAAATAAAGATAGTCCATCTCTTCAACCAGCAGTAATAAATCTTCAGTTTTTTACGTATGGTCATTTGTTAACCTGCGTTAAGCTGAGAGCCCTCTTTTTTTCCTCCACATTTTTGTGAGCGTTGTAGCAGTATTCTCTTATCCCATTTTATATGATATGCATTTTGTTAGAGTGACCATTGGGTGTATTATACAAATTTTCCCATTTTTTGTTTGAGTTTTGACTTGTGCTAATGTTGCCATTAATGAATAGCTATTTTTAAAAATTGCCAGAAGAGCGCCATCTATTTTGTAGGCAGTAATGGCTCCTGCATTATCTATGCGCTAATCAATTAGCGTATGATAATGTAGATGCACTAATTGGTTAGCACAGAAATGCCCACATTACATGACATGCCCCCTCAAAAAAAATTACAAAAAGTCTTTTACTAAACTGCGCTAGCGATTCCTACACAGCAAATGCAAGGCAGCCCATTTGCCGTGCCAAGAATTGCTAGCATGATTTAGTAAACAAGGCCCTTAGTGCACAGTTAGCATGCATATATGGCAAAAATAACGTAAAATACTTTAGCACATACCACAGTAGGCTACTTTTGCTGTGTTGGGCTTAGTAAAAGGACCCTATAATGTAGTGAATCATCAAAGCATCTTTGGAAACACCATGCTTTCAAATACCCTTTAAAGGAGAAATAACAATGGATTTGTTCAAATCAGTGGGGATTTCATTCCAACGTCTTGGACCCAAAAATTCAAGACGTAAAACTCAACCTAATTCCACTAGAGATCTGAAGCAAACATTGGAGTCCTTTTACTAAGGTGCGCTGAAAAATGGCCTGCGGTAGTGTAGGCGCAGGTTTTGGGCACACGAAGAATCATTTTTCAGCGTACCTGTAAAAAAAAGGCCTTTATTAAATTTTTGCCAAAAATGGGCGTGCGGCAAAATGAAAATTGCCGCACGTCCATTTTGGGTCTGCAACCTTACCGCCAGCCATTGACCTAGCAGTAAAGTCTCACGCGGTAACTCGGCGATAATGACCTATGCATGCCAAATTCCACTTGGCACGCGTAGCTGATGCGCAGCAGAAAATAAAAAATATTTTTCAGACGCATGTAGCAGAGGCGTGCCAAAAATGAAATTACCGTGAGGGTCACACGGTAGCCGGGCGGTAACTCGGAATTGGTGCGCGTAGGTGCTTACGCAGCTTTGTAAAAGGGCCCCATTGTTTGCAATGAGCGTAATTGCCTGAGTGGAATATAAAATATCAATAACTGTTTCAGGTATACTAGACCTTACAAACAAAAGCACAAAGCACTAGACAAAATACTTTAAACTTCACTCAAAATTCAATTCATAGCCAATGTAAGTTCATCAGAACTGGATCACATGATCACTTCCCACACTTACTAGAAGATTCCTTTATGTGCTAAGAGCAGCAGAGCAGTGGCTAACAATACACTCTCTCTGTTGTGGTAAATATGAGACTCGGTGACAGCCCTGACTCTTCTGTCCTTCCTTCCTAATACAAAGTAAATTCTCCCAGCAGTAGCAGGGAACCCTCTTCATCATTAGACAGCTCACAATCTATTTGATGTTTACCCAGTAAAATAAATGTTTGGTTTGTGCTTATTTCATATGCTTTTTTCCTGAATTTTGGGCATTTTATCATGTTTGTTTCACCTATTTGTTATTTGTGAATGCGTTGTATATGTGTTAGAAAGTTTTATGCAGTCAAATCAGTTGTGTGTATTAATTCATAGGTATGCTTGCGTACAAGTGATTTTTCTGCACTTTAAAAATTTTAGGTGCCCTAGAAGGGCATAATCGAAAGTTTCTCTGACGACGTCCTCGTAGGACGTCCCCGTGAAGGGGCGGGGAAACCCATATTATCGAAACAAGATGGACATCCATCTTTTCGTTTTGATAATACAGTCGGGGACGCCCAAATCTGGAAATTTAGGTCGACCTTAGAGATGGTCGTCCTTAGACTTGGTCGTTTGTGATTTTTGGCGATAATGGAAACTGAGGACGCCGATCTCAGAAACGACCAAATCCAAGCTCTTTGGTCATGGGAGGAGCCAGCATTCGTAGTGCACTGGTACCCGACATGCCAGGACACCAACTGGGCACCCTAGGGGGCACTACAGTGGACTTCAGAAATTGTTCCCAGGTGCATAGCTCCCTTACTGTGTGTGCTGAGCCCCCCAAAACCAACTACAAACAACTGTGCACCACTACCATAGCCCTTATGGGTGAAGAGGGGAACCTAGATGTGGGTACAGTGGGTTTCTGGTGGGTTTTGGAGGGCTCACATTTACCACCACAAGTGTAACAGGTAGGGGGGGATGGGTCTGGGTCCGCCTGTCTGAAGTGCACTGCACCCACTAAAACTGTTCCAGGGACCTGCATACTGCTGTCGTGGACCTGAGTATGACACTTTAGGCTGGCAAGAAATATTTTTAAAGAATATTTTTGAGGGTGGGAGGGGGTTGGTGGCCACTGGGTAGTAAGGGGAAGTCATCCCCGATTCCCTCCGGTGGTCATCTGGTCAGTTCGGGCACCTTTTCGTGACTTGGTCGTAACAAAAAAAAGACCAGGTAAAGTCGTCCAAGTGCTCGTCAGGGACACCCTTCTTTTTTCAATTATGGGTCGAGGATGCCTATGTGTTAGGCACGCCCAAGTCCCTCCATCGCTACGCCTCTGACATGCCCCCAGGAACTTTGGTCATCCCCGCGATGGAAAGCAGTCGGGGATGCCCAAAATCGGCTTTCGATTATGCCGATTTGAGCGACCCTGGGAGAAGGACGCCCATCTTCCAATTTGTGTCGAAAGATGGGTGTCCTTCTCTTTCGAAAATAAGCCTGCTAATGAACCAAATGTGTGCTCACAAATGCACACCCTTACTACCTGAGTCTAATAATTAACTTGGGGGGGTCTTTTACTAAGCAGCGGTAAGCCCAACACAGGCTTACCACTTGTTAAACTGGAAGTACCACAGGGCTGCCACAGCAACCTGGCGGTAGTTCCCACCCCCAGTGGGTGCCATTACCAGCACTACAAAAATATTTTTATTTTATGTAGTGCCGGAGTGCACCCGGTGGTAATCAGGTAGTGCCGCGTGCTGCTCGATTACCACCAGATTAGCACGGGAGCCCTTACTGCCATCTCAATGGATGGGTGGTAAGTGCTCCCCCCACCCCTGAAATGGCCGCATGGCCATTTCTTTAAAAAAAAAAAGCCTTTTACCCGCTGCGGTAAAAGGGGGCCTCAGCGCATGTCAAAAACAGTCCCCCTTTTGCCGCAGCTTAATAAAAGGACCCCACAGCTTTAACTTAGTTGGGGAAAGAATTACTTTGAATATTTAACATACAGCTTTAATTTGATATGATTTCTAAGAGCATTCAGTGGAACAAAATGAATAAGCTAATCTTCAGTATATAAATACAGGGTGAGACAAAAAAGTAACACACTAGAGGTTTTTGCCATTTCCTCAGCAACCGCTTTGAATTTCAACGAGAAATGTAATGTACTTATTTAGTTATCATACTTACATATTACTATTAAACAACATTTAATTATCTTAAGCTATGTTGATGTTACTGCCATTTAGTGTTAATACTTAGAGATTTTTACACGTTAAAATTGTGTGAGCCAAAACACAGTAAAATAACATCACTTACAGTTGACAATGTGTCAGAATTTTGCAGTCACTATGAATGCTCACTTTGGGAAGTTCTTAACAGCCTTGTTGATCGGTCCCTGTGGCAGGCTGTCCCAAATCATCTGCAGTGCTTCCTTGAGTTGGCGATTGTTTGCGGCTTTGGGTGGAGCTTGTGATAGGCCTCCAGTATTGCTCCCCGTACAAAACTGTACATCATTGTAATTTCATTAACAGTAAGCTGTTATCCTGTTTTGTTTTTCATATAATGGTAGTTTTGCAGAGCAAACATTTTTTGAATGCTCAAAAATCACTGTGGTTATGCTAAAAAGTCTAACTTCACCATGTTTAAAGATAATCTCATTCCATTCAGCACAACAAATAAAGCTGTAAAATTTCACATTGAAATTCCAAGCAGTTGCTGAGAAAACAGTTAAAAAAAAACTCTACAGACTTCCGGTGACGTCACTGTCCTCGATGGAAGCTTGATCCCGTTGCTCCCGCCCAACCCAGCTAATATAGCAAACTTTAGCGCTTCAAACGTCGAAATCTTTGCCTCTCTTGCGGACTGAAACTTACCTGAAGTAAGGGACGGTACGATGTCTCAAAAATTGAAAAGTTCGGAGGCCAAAGGAGGGGGACGTAGCAGTCAACGCGTGTCCAAAACTCCATCACGCCATGTTTCGCCGCAGCCTGAGGAGGCCTCAGATTTTGAATCTGGGAGATCAGAGGAAGAAACAGGTGCAGTTAGAAAATCGCAATCCGCACGATTGCTCCTTGAGCTTCGAAAAGACCTAGCGCATATGAAGGCGGATATTGTTGAAAGAATTGATAACCTGCGGGGTGAGCTTAAGGAAGTGGGAGCACGTATTGAAGACTTGGAACTGCGTATGGATGAGCACGTGGAATATGTGCAGCAAATGAAGCAGCGAGAGGAGGGAGTTGAAACGCAGCTGACTGACCTACAGTATAAACTTGATGACATTGAAAATCGCAGCAGACGCAAGAATCTGCGATTTTGAGGAGTGCCAGAAACAGGGGCTCAGGAAGAAGTCCTGAGAATTGTACAGGAGATTTGTGGGCAATTATTAGCTGCAATGCCTGACACCCCTATGCCAGAAATTGAACGGGCACATAGAGCTTTGGGGGCTCCCCAGAATAATAAACCGAGGGACATAGTTGTCAGGTTTTGGAAATTTGCTGAAAAAGAAATTATACTTGCTCAGGCACGTCAGCAAAAAGAGCTGCGATATAATGAATCTTTGATTACAGTATATCAAGATTTGTCAGCACATACGTTGCAATGGCGTAGAGAGATGAAACCAGTATTGACAACACTGAACAAACACAACATTAAGTACCGATGGTCCTTTCCATTTGCATTATGTTTTGCCATAGCAGGCAAATCCCACCGGATGCGTACTGTTGCAGATGCGAAGCAGTTGCTACAAGAGGCAGGTCTGATGGAAATGGAAGCTGAAGATACTACAGTGGCAGACAAGGCTCGGGACAAAGTCCGTCAATGGCAACAAGTGTTTAATAAAGCAAAGAAGCCACGATTGGCGGCAGCACGACATGCAACTTGAACTGTGATTGACATAGGGTTGTGCTTTATCTCTCCTTCTTGGGCTGACAAAGCCACCAGGAATACGAGAGGAACACTGTTATTTCTCTTTGTAACTATATCAGGTTTGAAGACAGGTTTCTGGGTGTGGGGGGGGGATGGGATGGAAGGCCGGGGATGAGGCTGTTGGCCTTGTTGGGAGTTCAGTGTGGTAGAGGGGAGAAGGTTGTTCTCTCTCTGCCACATAGAAAATATTGTTGGGGAAGGGAGGGGGTGGGGAATATGTTTATTTTCAGAGCCTAAATGGGGGGAAGTTCTATACCAAACAAGATTTAATGATTATACATATAATTTGCTTTCTTTTTGAGAAAAAAAGAAGATGTCTGACTTGAAGATACTTACTTTAAATGTTAAGGGTTTAAATGCTCCAAGAAAAAGACAGTTGATATACCAAGAACTAGCTAGAGTGCGACCACAGGTGGTAATGTTACAAGAAACACACTTGAAGCGTGCACATGAGAATATCTGTTTCGTCCAGCATATTACTCAAAAAAATTTTTTGCCTCTGATATCGCAAATAGTAAGAAACGAGGAGTGGCCTTACTTTTTCATGATAGCATACCTATACAGATCCAGCAAGTCAAAAGAGACTCAGCTGGCCGTTTCCTGTTTGTCCGGGGAACGCTGGAGTCTAGGGAATACACTTGGGGATCTATTTATGGGCCAAATACGGGCCAGGCCTCCTTTTTTAAAACATTGAAGAAAAGTGTGCGATCTGTACAGGGAGGCTATCTTATTTTTGGGGGCGACTTTAATGACACCATGAACCCTGAGATGGACCGTTCGGGGACAGTTTCTCGGGCGGACAGAACACTGGCTGAACATCTGGCTTCCTGTGTAGAAGAGATGGGGCTTTTTGATGTTTGGCGAGATGAACATCCGCTTGATCGAGACTATTCCTTTTATTCTTCAGTGCATGCTTCATACTCTCGCATTGATTTTCTATTTGTAGATAAATTACTGGGGGGACATGTGAGAGATGCAAAAATAGGAAACATAACTATTTCAGATCATGCCCTATGTACAGTATTGCTTTCTGTTCCTAGTGAAGATGGCTCTCATAGGCAATGGGCCTTGAATAATACTATGCTTAAAGATGAGCAGATTTGCAAGAATTATGTGAAAGTACTTAAAGAATATTTAAGCTTTAATCTGGGATCTGGTCCCTCCATTGCTGTAGTATGGGAAGCTTTGAAAGCAGTCTCACGAGGACATTTTATGACAGTGGCGGGACGCCTCAAACGGCAGAAAGAATACCTGAAGCGGTATTGGAGGGACCAGATTGTAAATCTTGAAGTTCAACATAAACGCACAGGCTCCCCTATGATCTATAGATCTCTCCAGAAGGCGAGATTGCAGTTAGATGCACTGCTCGCTAAGGAGCTAGATTTTGTTAATGAAAAACTCCATTTACATGCTTATAAAGAGAAAAATAAAATTAGTCGTCAATTGGCACTTAGGTTGCGTAAGCTCAGGGTGGATAGAAATATATTTAGGATCAAAGATAGGGAGGGTAAGATTCTCTCCACATCTCAAGCTATCAGAAGCCGATTTCAGGCTTTTTATGCTGAATTATACACTAATGACCCCTCTATTCAAAATGCTGCTATTCAGGCATACTTAGAGAAATTGAATCTCCCATCCCTACAACAGGATCATTGGGATATGTTGGAAGCTAAGATTGAGGTTAAGGAAGTACTCACAGCTATTAAGTCACTAAAGACAGGTAAATCACCGGGCATGGATGGATATACGGGGGAATACTATAAAGCTTTTGCCCCATATCTTGCACCAGTGTTGACTGAGGTCCTAAATTATGTACGGGAGGGAGGAAACTTACCCCCTACCATGAAGGATGCGTGGATAGCAGTTATCCCTAAGCCTAACAAGGAGGTGACCGAGTGCGCCTCTTACCGCCCGATTTCCATACTTAATGTTGATGTACGTATTCTGGCTAAAGTAATGGCAACTCGGTTGGTGAATGTCCTACCAACCTTGGTGCATTCAGATCAGGTGGGTTTTCTTTTGGGAAGACAAGCCTCTGACAATATTAGAAGGAGGTTGGATGTGCTATACTTGGCGAAACAAACACGATCCTCATGCTGTTTACTTAGTATCGATGCTGAAAAAGCATTCGATAGAGTGCACTGGGCCTTTTTGCATATGGTATTACAGAGGTTTGGCTTTGGACCTATGTTTAGAGGCTTGATTCAGGAACTATATGCAGCTCCTAGGGCATGTGTCAGAATTAATGGCTGCACCTCTCCCTTTTTTGAACTACATCGAGGTACACGCCAAGGATGCCCTCTTTCCCCTCTTTTATTTGCCCTGGTAATGGAACCCTTAGCGTTTAACATTAGAGCTAATCATGGAATCCAGGGGGTGAAGGCGGGTGCCTGGGAATCAAAAATTGCCCTCTTTGCGGATGATGTTTTGCTGACACTTACCTCTCCCCTGACATCAATACCGGCAGTGTTTGCTGAAATTGAATTGTATAGCCAAGTCTCGGGTTTCAAAATCAATTATACAAAGACTGAGGCGATGGCAGTAGGGATGGAAGAGATAGAATATCAGACCTGTCACCAGCTTTACCCGTTAACTTGGGTCACCCAGGGAATAAGATATTTGGGTGTAACACTCACACGCAAGATGGAAGATATGAGTGCAGTCAACTATTTACCACTAATAAAGGAACTGGGCAAAGATCTGGATAGATGGAATCCACTATATTTGTCATGGTTTGGGCGAATAGCAACAGTTAAAATGAACATACTACCACGACTGTTATATCTTTTTCAGTCTATCCCTCTGCCAATTGATGATCGTATGCTTTGGTCGCTACAAACCAAGCTTCAACACTTTATATGGCAGGGTCGTAAACCTCGACTTCCCAGATCTATTTTGTATGTAGCTCGTAAAGGAAAGGGTGGATTGGGTGTACCACATTTGGGGTTATACCACAGAGCAGCCCAGGCAAAAGCTGCTATTGAATGGTTTCATGAATCGGATCATAAACTATGGATCAAAATGGAACAATTTATGATTCGTAGCCCATTAAAGTTAGGGCAATTACTCTGGTTAGCGCCTAAAAACAGATACCTTCCCCAGTCTCTTAACCCTATCATACAATATACTTTTTCATGTTGGGATAAAATAGAACGAGTGAAAGGATTTCATGACTCACGTTTGACACCTATAGCATATAATGCTACGTTCCCTCCTGGATGCTCCCCATCCCCTTTTATTAAGTGGCGAAAGAATAGGTTGATATGGTGGGGACAATTAATGAAAGAAGAACAGTTTATTACTTTTGGAGAACTAGCAGCTGAGTATGACTTACCTCCACAGGATAGGTATGCGTATAATCAGATTATTCACTTTTTTCAGACATCAGGTCTAAAGAGTAAACTAAGGGGAGAGGTTACTTTGTTAGAGAAAATGTGTGTAGAGACGGAAGAAACTAAGGGATTGATCTCTAAATTATATGGTCATATGAGGGATTCATTAGAGGTTAGCAGTAAGCACCGTGATAGATGGGAAAAGGAACTGGAGGTGACTTATACGCCTGAACTTTGGCAGCAGATGGAGCGGGCCTCAGTCCATAGCTCTAGGGCAGTCAATATTCAAGAGAACTGTACAAAGGTTTTATACAGATGGTACCTCACTCCGGTGAGGTTACACCATATGTTCCCAGGGGCATCAAAATTATGCTGGAGGGGATGTGGACAGGAAGGCACAATGGGGCATATTTGGTGGACCTGTAGAAAAATAAAAGCATTTTGGAAGTCGGTGCAAGGAAGAGTGCAAGTGTGGGTGGAGGGACAGATCCCTTGGGATCCGGCGGTGTTCTTATTTAATAGATCTATTGCCGGGCTTAGTGCTGGCAGAAACTTGTTGGCCAAGCAATGCTTCAATGCAGCTCGATTGTTGATTGCACGGATGTGGAAGAAGAATGAATGCCCTTCAATTCGCCGTTGGTATAATCTAGTTAGGTATATAAGTGACATGGAAAAGCTACTGGCTAAGGAACATAAAACCCTAACAAAATGGGAACAGATGTGGGCACCTGTGATAAAGTCATTGAAGTGAAAATGTTGGATAGAGTTCCTCTTCATGAAGGGGTGAGGGGCGGGGAGAGGGGGATGGGAAGGGGGGTTTGGAGGGGAAGGGGTAACTTTGAAAAGCTTAAATGTTACAAGAAAAATTATTGCTGTGATGTGAAGGTTCTCAGTAGAGAAATGTATGTATACCAGATGTTTAATGACAAAGGACCTGTATGTTTTTTTTTTTATTTGAACAGCTTCAGTTGTAATACATGGATTCCTTTAATAAAGATTCTTGTTAAAAATTAAAAAAAAAAAAAAAACTCTACAGGGGTTTTTTTGTCTCACCCTGTAAATTTAAAACATTTTTTGGTGGTCTCTGTTTTTTTTAAATAATGTTGGTAGTGCAAAATGGTAAGGGCTTCTGCGGTAACCTGGTGGTAACCAGGCAGCGCATGGTGCTACCCAATTACCACCGGGTTTGCGCCATGCTAATAATTACAGAAAAAAATTTCCATAGTGCCAGAAATAGCATGCGCTCGAGGTGGAACTACCGCCAGTGATCGTGGTGGGCCGTGCAAGGCAACCCTTTGGTAAAAGGGCCCCTAAATGCTAAGAAGCCCATTTTCTATGGGCTTCTTAGCATTTGTGCCTGCTAAACTTCAGTAAAAGGGCTTCTAAATGATTATTTATTTTATTTATTACATTTGTACCCCGCGCTTTCCCACATATCAGTATTCTTAGCATTTTCCATTAAAAGAGTACATATAAAATAGTCATACACGTTAATCATTATAGACACATATTAACATAAACCCTTGGTCCTCATGCAATATCATCAGGATTCATTCAAATAATTATTAAGCTGGAAAAACAACTGATAACCATGTTTTTAATTTTTTTTTATGAAACACTCTAATGCTAGTTATTACCTTTACAGACAAATGATTCCACATTTGCTGACCTGTTTTAGAACAGGCTGTATTACGTGTACCAGCTCTCTTTGTAATATGCAGGGAAAGCCTTGGTCTTGAAAATATAAAAATTTGCTAGAGTGCAGTTCTGTTAATAGAGCAACTGCAAATGTTTTCCAGTCTATAAGTCTTAAACAAAAGTGTTAAAGTGTTTGGCCTGCTTTATATTCGGTAACCAAATCAAGTTGTGCAAAACTGGAGTGATATGCTTTCTCATTTTTATTCCTGTAACAAGTCATGCACCGCATTTTGAATCACTGAAACATCAGGTAGGCCTACAAGCAGGGTATCAATCTATATAAATGAGCTTGGACCGACTCACCCGCAAATGCGCAGTAGATCCCGAACATTGAGAGAGCAAAAGTCCAAGTCCCGCCTCAGAGGAGTCAGAGGCGGGGCGAGGGGCGGAGAGTACAGAAAACAGCCCGAACGTAATGCAAACATTCTGTCTCTCACACACATGGAACTCAGAAGGGGAGGGAGGATGGAGGGAAGGACGGAGCATGGGTATCAGAGGGGGAGGGAGGGCAGGAGGGGGGCATAGAAATCAGAGGGGGAGGGAGGAACGATTGAAGGAGGGGCGTGGGAATCAGCTGTCATGAACAACGGCGTCGCAGTCAAAAGGGAGGCTGTAGGGAGGGAGGGAGGCCAGTGGCAGGAGCACTTGAACTCAGCCAATAGGGAGGAGGTGTTGGATATGGCCATGGAAATCGGAAGAGGAGGGAGGGAAGGAGGGGGCATGGAAATCGGAGGGGGAGGGAGGGAGGGAGGCACTAAACCGCAATACAGGGAGGGAGGGAAGTAACACGCACTGCAGCACACTTCAGGTACGGAGGCAAGGAGCCATGGAAAGGAACACAGAGAACAGACGAAAACTCAACGGGAGAGGAACAGAAGTAACCCTCGCACACAAAAACAGTCTCCAGCGTCGGAAGCGACAACCACCGTGAAAGGTAAATGTACATGCAAAACCTGCATTAAACATGAACCAGCAGACAGTTACCTGCTTATTTTCAAAAGAGAAGGGCGGACATCTTCCGACACAAATCGGGAGATGGCCGCCCTTCTCCCAATGCCGGCCAAATCGGCATAATCAAAAGTTAATTTTGGACGGCTTCAACTGCTTTCTGTCGTGGGGACGGCGAAAGTTCAAGGGGGTGTGTCGGCAGGGTAGCGAAGGCAGGACGGGGGCATGGTTAAGAGATAGCCATCCTCGGCCGATAATGGAAAAAAGAAGGGCGGCCCTGACGAGCATTTGGCCGACTTGGGCCATTTTCTTTCACGACCAAGCATCAGACAGGTGCCCGAACTGACCAGATGACCATTGAAGAGAATCGGGGATGACCTCCCCTGACTTTTCCAGTGGTCACTAACCACCTTCCACCCCGAAAAAAACAACTTCAAAAACTTTTGTCTTTTTTAGAATATGTCCTTTGCTATGCCTCTGGCAGTTGAGGACATCCCAAATGTTTCTGTGAGTAGGACAGCCATGCCTTTGCTATGCCTCTGACACCCTTTTTATTTATTTTGGATCACAAGTAGTAGCAGTGGGATTTGAACCGGCCATCTCTAGATTGTAAGACCAGTGCTTTAACCACTAGACCACTCTGCCACTTTGTTGAAATTTGGCCATCCCTGTGGGGGGGAGGTATGTGTGTGTCAGCGGAGGCATAACGAAGCCATGGACGTCCTTTCAACATTTTGGACGTCCTCAACTGCCCTCCACAGGGATGGCCAAATTTCAACGGAGTGGAGTAGTGTGGCAGAGTGGCCTAGTGGTTAGAGCACTGGTCTTTCAATCTAGAGGTGGCCGGTTCAAATACCACTGCTGCTACTTGTGATCCAAAATCCAAATAAATGAAAAGGGTGTCAGAGGCATGGCTGTCCTCCTCACAGAAACATTTTGGATGTCCTCAACTGCCGTCACTTCCCCTCCTTAGGAAGGAAATCGTGTCAAATGAGCTAATAGCGAGCAGCCCATTTGCATGCAATTTCCTTCATGCATGCCCATTCCTTTCCAGATTGGTAAGGGAACAGGGAAGGGCTTTTTACATTCAGTTAGTGGGACCAGTGTACTACAAATGCTGGCTCCTCCCACGACCAAATGCCTTGGATTTGGCCGGTTTTGAGATGGCCGGCCTCGGTTTCCATTATTGGCGAAAACCGATGTCGGCTCTCTCAAACCCAGCGATCTCAACATTTATGTTGAGATTTGGCCGGCCCCAACCGTATTATTGAAAAAAAAGATGGCCAGCCATCTTTTTAGAAAATATGGTTGGCTGCGCCCAATTGCGGAGCCGGCCCCTTACATCTTTGTAAAAAAAACTCACCCGTTTTAACGGGCTTAACGGCTAGTTACAGTAATAAATTGGCAAAAGTACCAAATGGTAACACTGTTTGGATATAATCTATCAAAACACAGTGTCCCAATCTTCTTAAAAGCCTCAGTTTTATAAAAGACCACTTGTACTTGTTAAATGTGAGGCTTTAACAACAATTTGGTGCCCTCAATGACCCCTAAATATTGTATTTCGTTACACATCTGAACCACATGATCATAATCATGATCCAGAATTAGAACGGTGAGATTTGACTACATTCAAAATCTGGGCCTTAGAAACATAGAAACATGATGGCAGATAAAGGCCACATGACCCATCCAGTCTGCCCATCCTCTGTAACCCCTAATTCTTCCTGTTCCTAAGCGATCCCACATGCTTATCCCATGCCTTTTTAAATTCTGGAACAATCCTAGACACCTCCACCAGGAGGCCATTCCACGCCTCCACCACCCTTTCTGTGAAATAATACTTCCTTAGGTTATTCCTAAGCTTATTCCCTCTTAACTTTGTCATATGCCCTCTCATTCCAGAGCTCTCCTTCATTTGAAAAAGGCTCTCTTCCTGTACATAAATGCCCTTGAGATATTTAAACGTTTCTATCATGTCTCCTCTCTCCCTCCTCTCTTCCAGCGTATACATGTTGAGGTTCATAAGCCTTTCCCTATAATTTTTGCATTCAAGACCGCTTACAAATTTTGTAGCCGCCCTCTGGACCGACTCCCAGAGGCGTAGCCAGGTTTTGAGGTTAGGGGGAGCAGACTTTTGTAAAATAGGCGCGGTTTGGTGTCGGCTAGCCAGCAGTGCCAATGTTGTCGCTTTGGTGCCATGGCTGTGACCAATGATTTAACACAGACTGTCTCTGCTGTGTCCTGCCTATGAGGAAAACAGGAAGTTACATCAGGAGGCCAGACACAGCAGATGTCCCTGGACTGGTGGAAGCAGGTAGCCTGTCTTCTTAACTAGAAGTAAAAATATTTCAAATTGTGACCATCACCTCAGGGACAGCACACACACTCCTTCCACTACTAGACACTTTTTAAAATAAGATGGGCTTTTGTTTGTATGGTGACTCTACAGGATGTGGAGACCACTAATCCTGAGCATTTTACTGTGGGTGACAAGGGTCGCCAAAGGCAACCCTTGCCCCAGAGCCTACTTTCAAATAGGGCCAGATACTTTGTGAAATAACACAAAATCCTGCAAGATGACACTCAAAACCTATACTGAAAACTAACACACCATAACAGCCCTAACCCACCTATGAAAAGAGAGTATTACATGTGTCCCAATCCGGATTTCGTGCTAATCACAACACTGAAACAGTTCTTATAACACTCCTAACTAAATTCAAACAAATTATCGCAGCTGGCAATAATGTTCTACTCCTCCAATTCGACACGTCTAGTGCGTTTGACATGGTTAACCATGGTGTTCTATTAAACATCCTTGAATACTTTGGACTGGGTGGAAACGTATTGAACTGGTTCTACAAATTCCTAACTGTAAGATCTTATCAAGTGATATCTAAGTCGACCATTTCCTCACCATGGAGACCTGGATGTGGAGTGCCTCAGGGCTCGCCGCTTTCACCAATTCTCTTTAAGGGAAAATTAGGTTCTTACCTTGATAATTTTCTTTCCTTTAGTCATAGCAGATGAATCCATTACGAATGGGTTGTGTCCATCAACCAGCAGGGGGCGATAGAGAGCACTGAAAAACCATAGTGCCTCATGGCCAGCTAGCTCCATCTGCCTCTTCAGTATTTGAAGCTTCCAAAGCAGTGTTACACCGCAAAGTAGCATAACATGAACTTTCCTCACAGCGGATGAACGCCCCAGAACAGGAGCAATAACACAAAGGAGGGACGAACTCAACCTCCTATAACAGAACAGAAATCCTGAAGACTGTTTTCCAACTTCTCCCAATGAGGGAACATATCTACAGGAAAAAAACTGAACATAAAACAACATCAATCACACAATGACTCACTGAGGGAGGGCTCATGGATTCATCTGCTGTGACTAAAGGAAAGAAAATTACCAAGGTAAGAACCTAATTTTCCCTTCCTTGTCATCAAGCAGATGAATCCATTACGAATGGGATGTATCAAAGCAATCCCTAGATAGGGTGGGAACAAGCCACACCACACGCCAGCACTTGTGCTCCAAAATGTGCGTCTCTCCTGACAGCCACATCCAGCCTGTAATGTCGGGCAAAAGAGAGCTTAGAAGCCCATGTCGCTGCACTGCATATCTCTTGAAGAGAGATTGCTCCAGTTTCAGCCCAAGAAGAGGAAATTGCTCTTGTGGAATGTGCCTTGAAGGCTTCAGGCGAGGCCAGCCAGACAGCAGATAGGCTGAAAAAATAGCATCCTTGAGCCAACGGCTTATAGTGGCTTTAGACGCTGTAGACCCTCTGCGCGGACCTGATAACAGGACAAAAAGACGATCAGAGGTCGTAAAAGCATTTGACATGCGCAGATACTGCAACAGAGCCCTTCGCACATCTAGGAGGTGCAATTGCCCAAAGGCTTTCAGAAACTCCTCTCTGGAAAAGGAAGGCAGGAAAATAGGCTGGTTTAGGTGAAACGCTGAAACCACCTTAGGCAGGAAGGAAGGCACCGTACGTACCATAACTCCAGACTCTGAGAATTGCAGAAAAGGGTCTCGACAGGACAGTGCCTGGAGCTCAGACACCCGTCTCACCGAAGTAATGGCCACCAAAAACACCATCTTTAGGGTCACATCCTTCTCTGAAGCTCGCCTTAGTGGCTCGAAGGGCGAACACTGAAGGGCCTTTAAAACTAACCCCAGGTTCCAGGCCGGACACGGAGCCTGCATGGGAGGACAGAGCCGAAGCACCCCTCAAAGAAATCGTGCCACATCCAGATAAGCAGCCAGGGAGAGGCCAGCAACCTTCCCTCGAAAACATGCTAAGGCTGCCACTTGAACACGCAGGGAATTATAGGCAAGGCCTTTTTGTAAACCATCCTGCAAAAAGTCAAGTATCGGCGAGACAGAAGCCCGCATAGGTGTAATCGCTTTAGCAGCACACCAAGCCTCAAATTGGCGCCAAATCCTGGCATAAGCCACGGAAGTGGAACGCTTGCGGGCCTGTAGGAGAGTGAAAATGGCTTTACTAGAATAACCCTTGTCTTTCAATTGCACCCTCTGAATAGCCATGCCATAAGACCAAAGCGGCAGGCGTCCTCCATGGTCACCGGTCCCTGTGACAACAGATTCGGTACCAGAGGCAAAGGAAGGGGAGCCTCTACCAGCATCCGCCGGAGGTCCGCATACCACGGCCTCCTGGGCCAATCTGGGGCAATGAGAACCACCTCTCCTTGATGTAGCTGAATCCGCAGGAGTACTCGCCCTATCAAGGGCCACTGAGGGAACCCATACAGGAGGCCCTGAGGCCAGGATTGAGCCAAGGCATCCAACCCTGCCGAGCGAGGATCTCTCCGTTTGCTGTAAAAGCACGGGACTTTGGCATTTGCACTTGAGGCCATAAGATCCGCTACGGGCGTCCCCCACTTGGCACAGATCTGAAGAAACACTTTGTCTGCCAGTTCCCACTCCGCTGGGTCGATTTGATGCCTGCTTAGATAATCGGCTTGCACGTTGCTCTGACCTGCAGTGTGAGCTGCTGACAGAAACTGCAGATGTAGCTCTGCACTGAGTGCCGCCTTGTCGATTTATGTAGGCCACAGCTGTCGTGTTGTCCGACAGAACTCTGACAGCCAGTCCCTCCAGGGTCGTGTGAAAGGCCAGAAGCACCTGGAATATCGCTTTCAACTCCAAGCGATTGATGGACCACTCCGACTCTTCGGGTGTCCAGAGACCCTGGGGATGCCTTCCCCGGCAATGTGCACCCTAGCCCTTCAGGCTGGCATCTGTTACCACCAGGCACCAATCGGGGAGCGCTAGCGGCATTCCTCGCCGCAGCATGCTGTCTGAGAGCCACCACTCCATACTGAGCCAGGCCGCAGGGAGCCACGTGAGTCTGCACTAATAATCCTGAGAAATTGGAGACCATCGTTGAAGCAGGGAGCACTGCAGAGGTCTCAGGTGCGCTCTCGCCCAGGGCACCACTTCCAAGGTGGCCGTCATCGACCCTAACAGCTGGACAATGTCCCAAGCGCGGGGGTGAGGCATCCTCAGGAGCAGATGGACCTGGTTCTCAAGCTTGCACTGTCTTTGCTCGGGAAGAAAAACAAACCCCGAAGCTGTGTCGAACCGGACCCCCAAAAATTCTAGAGATTGAGAGGGGGTCAGGTGACTTTTGGCTATATTGACGACCCAGCCCAAAGATTGAAGTACTGAGACCACTCTGGCTGTTACCTGATGACTCTCCTCTGTCGAGTCCGCTGTGATGAGCCAGTCGTCTAGGTACGGGTGAACCCAAATACCCTCTCGCCTGAGAAAAGCAGCTACTACCACCATTACCTTCGAAAAGGTTCGGGGAGCTGTGGCGAGGCCAAAAAGCAAGGCCCGAAACTGGAAATGTTTTCCCATCACCGCAAACCGAAGAAACCTTTGGTGCGGGGGCCAAATAGGAATGTGCAAGTAAGCTTCTTTCAGGTCCAGAGACATGAGAAACTCTCCTGGCTGTACCGCCGCAATGATGGAGCGCAGGGTTTCCATGTGAAAATGCCGCACTCTCAGAGACTTGTTGACTTCTTTTAAGTCGAGGATGGGCCAAAAGAAAACCTCCTTTTTGCGGCACCACAAAGTAATTGGAGTAACGGCCGGAGCCGTGTTCGGCGGGAGGCACTGGGGACTCCGCCCCTAGGTGAATCAAGCCTTGCAAGGACTCCTCTACCGCCGCCCGTTTGACAGCAGAACCGCATCGGGACTCCACAAACACGTCTCTCACCGGGGCATTGAATCCTATTCTGTAGCGATCTCTGATCAGGTCCAAAACCCACTGATCTGAGGAAATCTTGACCCACTCCTCAAGAAAGAGGGAAAGCCATCCTCCTATTGCAGGAATCGAGGAGAGGGCCGGCACACCATCATTGAGAGGGTCGCCCTTGAACTCCAGGCCTTGAGCCGGTCGCTGCGGAACACTTGTCCAAATGAAAGGAGTTCCTCTGCTGAAAACGGGCACGAGAAGTGAACCCAGCAGAACGACCTGGGTGGTACCTTCTAGTTTCACGGAAGCGAGGTCTGTAAGAGTAGGGAACTGCCTGACCCTTGGAGAGAGGCCTCGGCCTATCCTCGGGTAAGCACGGGGTTTAGCATCCCCCAGGCCTTTAACAATTTTCTCCAACTCCTCACCAAATAGGAGAAGGCCTTGGAAGGGCAACGTCACCAACCTTTGCTTAGAGGCCATGTCAGCCACCCAATGTCATAGCCATAGAAGGCGGCAAGCCGCCACCGCCACAGCCATCTGTTTAGCCGAAGCGCTGACCAGATCATAAAGGGCGTCAGCCAAGAAAGACAAGGCCGACTCCATCCGCGGTGCCACCTCAGTAAGGGGCTCCGCTCCATCCCCGGGCTGTTCCACTGCCTGTTGCAACCAAGCGAGGCAGGCTCGGGCAGCATAGCAGCTGCATGCAGATGCCCGTAAGGATAGGCCTGAAATTTCAAAGGACCGTTTCAGAGCTGATTCCAGGCGTTGGTCCTGCATGTCCTTCAGGGCGACTCCTCCTTCAACTGGGAGGGTAGTCCTCTTTGTCACAGCCGTGACTAGGGCATCCACTTTAGGCACAGCTAGGCGCACCAAATGCTCCCCACTTAGAGGGTATAATTGCCCCATTGCCCTGGCGACTTTCAAAGGCCCCTCGGGGTCAGCCCATTGAGCCGAAATAAGCTCTTGGATGGAGTCATGCAAAGGAAAGGCTCAAGCAGGCTTCTTAGTATTTGCCATCCTCAGATTACCAGAGGAGGCTTCGCCACTCCCAGGATCTTCAATAGAGAGGACCTGCAAGGCATCAGAAATAAGCGCTGGCAGCTCGTCCCAGTGGAAAATCCTCACCGCGGAAGGATCATCTGGATCCGGTGGCAATCCTGCACCTTCCTCTGGCTCTTCAGACCACGAGGGCCTGCCAGACCCCTCAGAATCCTCACATCCCGACCATGGGGGGGGGGGAGAAGGGGGTGCACCACTCTCTGAAGGGGAATTAACCCTTCTGTGCTTGTCTTGTGGCCAGCTGTCAGGGGAAAACGCGCTTGACAGCAATCCGAGGCCGGGCTCCACTGGAGGGGGGAACAGATAGCAAGGCGGAATGAGACCCCTGCGGGAGAGCTCTTTTTAACATGAATGCTTTATGCAGCAGCAACACAAACTCAGGGGAGAAGGGCTCACCCTGGCCTCCCAGTTCCAGTCTGGGGATAGAAGCTCCCCTCCAGATTCAAACCCCTCCGCTTCTGCGGGGGTTGCGCCATGCGGTGCATCCAAAATGGCGCCCGCTGCCAGTGCCACTGAGCGGGAAGAGACATCGCTCGCCATGCTCGGGCCGGCCCTGACGTCTGAAGAGCACAATTTACAGGGCCCTGCTGCGGATCTGCGCTTGCCACAATGGGAACAGCACTTAACAACCTCTGCAGCCATCGCCGAAAACGGCAGAAAATTCAAAATGGCGGATTCGCGCCAAAATTGTTCCGATTACGGGCCCTCCCCGGAGGAGCTACAAAACGCTCTTACCTCATTAGACCGAGTCCACAGAGCTCCAGTCACGCTGCACAATCAGAAGAAAACCTCTTTTCTGGAATCGCAGCGCCAAAGCACGACGCGACTTTTTTTTTTAACGCTGTGAGGAAAGTTAGAGGCAACAGCAAAGAGGCAAATTTCCAACTCTTGAGGATCAGTAGAGTGGGAAAGGCAGGGAAAGGACTAACCAATGTGCCTGCATCCACAAAGGAGAGTGTGGGAAAAGACAGGGACAGGGCAAACCTATGTGTCTACATCCACATCGGGGGCCGGGTAAGGCAGGGAAAGGGCGAACCTATGTGCCTTCAAAGTGGAGCTGCAGTAGCCCCCAACACCCCTGCTACCACTGGCCAAAGCACAGGAGCCACCCCAGGCAGATTTTTTGAAGGAGCTGAATAAGCTGCGTCCACCCTGCTGGGGAGATAGAGAATACTGAAGAGGCAGATGGAGCTAGATGGCCATGAGACACTATGGTTTTTCAGTGCTCTCTATCTCCCCCTGCTGGTTGATGGACACAACCCATTCGTAATGGATTCATCTGCTTGATGACAAGGAATGTTGCATTGGTTCGTTGTTCCAGTTGTTCTCTCCCTTGCCCCTGCTTTGCAGTCCTCAGCTTCAGCTCCAGCCAGTTTTTGGCTTCAGCCAGTCATCAGCTCAGCCATTTCAGGGGGAGCTCTTACTGCCACCCATTGAGGTGGCGGTGAGGGCTTCCACACTAACAGTGGTAACTGGGCAGTGCACAACGCTGCCCAATTACCACCGGGTAACCCCCTACAGAAATTTTTCAATATTTCAACTAGCACCAGAAATGGCCCACGCTGGGGGCAGAACTACCGCTGGCACCCATTTTGGGCCGGTAGTAGTTCTGAGTTGCCATGTGGGAAGCCCGTTGCAGCGTGGCAATCTTTTAGTAAAAGGGCCCCATAGAGAAGCCAGTTTACAAGGTCCATCCCATGAATAAGTGTTTCATCCGCACAGAAATGGGTTATGTGAAAATTACCTACCCTTTGTGCAAGGAAATGTTTGTGTTTCACTTAGCCAGACTTTAACTGGGTAGTGCTGTATATCAACGTTATCTTGTTAATGTTTACCCTGTCCCTGACATGCCTCTATTTCCTAAGATAGCTGGTTACATTTTGTCCAATGAGTTGTCTTGGGAGTTACTGAAAATTTATTTTGAATGTGCTTCTGAACCTGGCCACAGTACAAATATTTCATCAATATCTCATTTCCAAACGTCTTCAAAATTCTCCATAAATAAAAGGCCCTTTTACTAAAATGAGCTAATATATGGGCTTACCCCCAAATTCTATAAATGGCGTCTTAAGTTGTGCATGATAATTAGACCGCATGACCAAACTGTGTGCACAACTTAATTGAATAAGCCAATCAGTGCTGATAATTGGTACTTAATTACTGGCACTAATTGGCTTTAATTAGAATTTATGCGCATAACTTTCTAGGTGTAGTCTATAACGTAGTGCTCATAAATTCTAATGTGTGCATCCAAAGAGGGGGTGTGGCCATGGGCGTGGAATGGGATGATCAGTATTTAGGTCTGATGTTACTACTACTACTGCTTATCATTTCTATAGTGCTATAGACGTACGCAGAGCTGTACACTTGAACATGCAGAGACAGTCCCTGCTCGACAGAGCTTACAATCTAATTAGGACAAACAGGCCAAATAAGAGATAAGGGAATTACTAAGGTGGGAATGATAAAATATGGGTACAGAACAAGTGAGTAAGTTAGGAGTTAAAAGCAGCATCATTAGGTGACCTAAATGGATGCATCTAAATGAGCATATTCTATAAACTACACCTAACTTTATGAATTGCACAAAGCACATAAGGCACAATTTATAGAATTTGGCCCTTAGTGCATTTAACCCGAATTACAGCTATGTCATGCAAGGTTCCGCGTTAGGAGTTACGGACCTAGAAAGGGATCTGGGAGTAATCATTGATAAGACGTTAAAAACATCTGCCCAGTGTGCTGTGGTGGCCAAGAAAGCGCACAGAATGTTGAGTATTATTAGGAAAGGGATGGAAAACAAACACGAGGATGTTATAATGCTGTTGTATCGCTCCATGGTGCGACCGCACCTCGAGTATTGTGTCCAATTCTGGTCGCCGCATCTCAAAAAAGATATAAAGGAATTAGAAAAGGTGCAGAGAAGGGCAACGAAAATGATAAAGGGAATGGAACAACTTCCCTATGAGGAAAAGCTGAGAAGGTTAGGGCTCTTCAGCTTGGAGAAAAAGCGGCTGAGGGGTGATATGATAGAAGTCTACAAGATAATGAGCGGAGTAGACCGGACAGATGTGAAGTGATTGTTTACACTTTCAAACAACAAGAAAACCAGGGGACACAAGATGAAGCTAGAATATGGTAGATTTAAAACAAATAGGAGAAAGTTTTTCTTTACTCAGCGTGTAGTTATCTGGAACTCGTTGCCGGAGAATGTAGTGACAGTAGCTGGCCTTACGGAATTTAAAGGGGGTTTGGACAGATTCCTGAGGAAAAAGTCCATTGAACATTATTAAATTTTTTTTTTGGGGGGGGGGGGGGTTGCCGGGTTTTTGAAGCCTGGATTGGCCGCTGTCGGAGACAGGATGCTGGGCTTGATGGATCCTTGGTCTTTCCCAGTATGGCGGTGCTTATGTACTTTCCCATGCACTAAACCCACATTTTATGCGTAAGTATATTAATGATTTTTAAAACATATTTTTGCAGGCCCTGCACTAAAGTTTCCATTAACATATTGGACTTGCAAATAAATAAATAATGCAGGAGCACTTACTGTCTCCTATTTAGGAGGTGCTAAGTGCTCCTGTGATAAGTTTGCATTATCCAGTTAGGCCCTAATTCTATCTATCTATGGTGCCTAAAAAATCGGCACCAATCAAAAACACTCTTAGGCATATTTTATAAGTTACTAGTAAAAAGGTCCCGTTTCTTAAAGCAATGAAACGGGCGCTAGCAATGTAATGAGTTCCTGCCATTAATGTTTCCACGGTTGTATTCTGAATATAATTGTTGTTTACATGTGTAAGATTTCTTTATATACAATATTTTTTGTGTAAACTGTGTTACAATGTGGTAAAGGTTTTCCTTGATCAGGCCCTTCAATCAGTTTAACAATCACATCAGAAGAGCTCCTTACTTGTGAGAATGCAACATACAGTTGCCCATGTGAGAGACTGAGAGTGACAGTGTGTTTTACAGACAGTGTAAGAGAGAGATACACAGAGTGATTGAGTGTGTGTGTGTGTGTGTGTGTGTGTGATGTCTGTGTCTGTGTGTGTGTGTGAGTGACAAAGTGATTAAATGTTTGTCTTCTCTTCCGTTCTGTGCACTTGCCTCCACTGATGTTCATACCTCCCTGTATATGATGGTTTGTTAGAGATTCAATCAGTGGTGTACCAAGGGGGGGGCGGTGGGGGTGGTCCGCCCTGGGTGCACGCCACTGGGGGGTGCCGCGGCGCGCACCTGTTGGCTGCGAGTTCGCTACGCTAAATTCTCTCGTTCGCTGCAGCTCCCTCCCTCTGCCCCGGAACAGGAAGTAACCTGTTCTGGGGCAGAGGGAGGGAGCTGCAGCGAATGAGAGAATTTAGTGTAGCGAACTCGCAGCCGACAGGCGCGCGCCGCGGCACCCCCCCCCCCCCCAGTGGCATGCACCCGAGGGGGTGTCATTTCACCGGGGGGGGGGGGGTGCATTGGCAATCTGCCCCGGATGTCGTCGAGGCTAGGAATGCCACTGGATTCAATCCACTCCACTTCCCTCCTCCAAGTTTCGTTCTGCCTGATTGGTTCTTCGTTGACAGTGAGAGCCAATGAAACGCTGAACTACAGACTTACGAACCCTACACTGCCACAGTGCCACGGAGTCAGCTTCAGAATGTTGGAGGTGCTTTTTATTATATAGGATACCAAAAGTTAGGAGTGGTTTACAGAATATGCCTAATCCCATCCACGTGACTAGAATTTATGTACAGCAAATTATGCCAATGAATATCTTTAGGAGTGGAGTGGGTTATTCTATTATACTGCATGCAAATGCTAGGAACATCCATGACCCACCCATGCTTCTCTCTTAGCCATGCCCCCTTTTTGGGATCTGCATGGTAGAATTTACATGGACTGCGTTAAAGAATATATTTAGCAAGAATATATTTAGTGCACATAAATTCTAATTAGTGCCAATTAGTACCAATAATTGCTTGTTAACATCCAATTATCGGTACTGATTGGCTTGCTAGCTAATTGAGTTGCCCTTGAAAATCAGAATGCATCTAGATTTGAGTGTGCAACTCTAGTTGCACTATATAGATCATGGGGGCTAGCTCTGCTAATCAGAATGCTATAGCTGGATAACATTTCCATGCACATTCCTCACCCAAGGCATACTCCCTTTCCAAAACAATTAGAAAAAAAATAATGCACAATTCTCATGTACCGACAGGCAAATTACTGCAAAACCCTTTAACATATTCTTCCCATGACAAGCGCACATTAGCAATACTTATGTAAAGTCTAAGCAACTAAGGTAAATATCTGCAAACCCTGATGTTACAGACAGACTTAGATATTGGTATCACAAAAACATGGTTCAATAAATCCCATGATTCAATCACAACCATGCTGGGTTATAATCTTTTATGGAAGGACAAAGATGATTGAAAAGGTGGAGGAGTAGCACTGGATGTGAAAAAAAATGTTAAAACAGGTGAAATGCATGAGACCTAGAGAAAAGAGAAAGTAATATGGATCATCTTAGATATCCAAAAGTTGGGAATGAAAGATGAGGCGCTGTTGCTGGGAGATTTCAATCTGCCAGATGCAGATTGGAATGCCCATCTGCAGAACCTGAAAAAAGTAGAGAGATCATAGATGCCATTCAAAGTGCTCTGCTCAGACAAATGGTGACAGAACCTATGAAGGAAGAGGCGATGCTGGATTTAGATTTTACAAATGAAGAAAGTGTGCCTAAAGTCTGGATGAGCGCCCACCTGGGGAGTAATGATTATTACATGGTATAGTCTGATATGCGCTAAAGCAGAGCTCAGACACACAAAACTCAAAGTCCTCTATTTCAAGCTTGCTGACTTTGGTAAAACGGACGACTACCTGAAGAAAGAACTGACAGACTGGGGGAACATGAAAGAAGTGGAAAGACAGTGATCCAAGCTTGAAAGGAGCTATAAAAATGGTCACAGATCTTTATGTAAGGAAAGTAAATAAAAATAAGAGGAGAAGGAAACCAAAGGAGTGGAGGAGTGGCCTAGTGGTTAGAGCACTGGTCTTGCAATCCAGAGGTGGCCAATTCAAATACCGCTGCTGCTCCTTGTGATCTTGGGCAAGTCACTTAACCCTCCATTGCCTCAGGTGCAAACTTAGATTGTGAGCCCTCCTGGGACAGAGAAATATCCAGTGTACCTGAATGTAACTCACCTTGAGCTACTACTGAAAAAGGTGTGAGCAAAATCCAAAATATATATATATATATGGTTCTCCAAGTGTGGCTGAAAAAATAAAGGCAAAATAAGTAGTCTTCATGAAATAGAGAAGAACCAAAAAGAACAACAATTAAAAAAAAATACTGGATAAAACAAAAAAAGTGAAGAGAGAAATATGGTATGGCTAAAAAAAACACCACAGGTGGAAAAAATGGCTAGAGAGGTAAAGATAGGTAACAAAACTTCTTTCAGGTATGTCGGGGAAAGGAGAAAGTCTAGAAATGGGATTGTAACACTGAAAGATGCTGAGAACCACTATGCAGAGAGTGATGAACTACTTAAGGTTTTTTTGCCATTTCCTCAGCAACTGTTTTCAATTTCAATGAGACATTTTACGTACTTAAGCATTTCTTTATTTTTTAATAGCATTTATACCCCCACATTATCCCATACAAGTTCAGATTCAATGTGGCTTACATCAAACTTTAAAGCAAAGAACAATAAGGATTGCAATGTTTATGGTGCTGCCTTTTCCTAGGTAGGCTGTTGCATGACCCTTGGAAGTTGGTGCTATTATGGTGTAGTAGAATTTCTCTATAGGTCCTGAGAGACATTTGTAGAGTTTTGTATTCCTTCAATATGTTTGGCACAGTATTATGGATTTAGCTCATGCTTTTCTTAGTAGTAGTTCAATGAGAGTTACATTCAGGTACAGTAGGTATTTTTCTGTCCCTGGATGGCTTACAGTCTAAGTTTGTACCTGAGGCAATGGAAGGTTAAGTGACTTGCTCAAGATTTCAAGGAGCAGCAGTGGGTTTGGAACCCTGTTTAATATGTTGTATTCTGTTGGTGTGGGTGTGTATTAGTTTGTGGACATAATTCCCTGAAGTGTATTCAGTGCGCATAATACCATCAGTAATGGAGATATTAGGGGAAGCAGCTGGTGCAACTGCACCAGAGACACAGTGAAGGGGGTCCTCTTCTGCTGTGTCCACTGTCCCCATCCCCCACACTAAGGAATTTAATTTGCCCTGTCATACCCCATCCCACTACACTCCACTTTAGCCTCTTCAAAAAACTGCCTATAATAGAAAAGTACATTAGAAACAAATCCATCATCCAACCTTAAACCTAGATCTAGGTCAGAGAGCAAAAACAATCACAAAAAAACATACCTACTACCCAGTCCACAATAAACAAGAAAAACCAAGAGCAGAGGAAATTTTAATTCCTTATTTGTGCTATAAACAGGTTGTTAAACTGGAGGTGTTGAGTGCTGACAACAAAGCACAGATGGGTGGATTGAAAGACAGCTGCCTGCTGGAGAGTGTGGCCATTTGCCCTTTCCCTCCAGAAGATATATCTAGGGGGGATGACCTCGAAATATGTGGGACTGTCTTTTTCTACCTCCACAGCCTGCGCAATTTCAGTATCATATGCAGGGCCCAGCAGCAGCTGAAACATTCAGTGGAACTGTGAGAAACATTTTAAGGCTCAAAACAGATAGGGGAAAGCGCAAATGTGTTAAAAAACAAAACCAAAAAACACAAAGAGGAGAGACATAGAGGAGCTATGTGAAGCAATGGGGAAAAGAGATGTACTACTACTACTACTACTACTATTACTATTAAACATTTCTATAGCGCTACTAGACTTACGCAGCACTGTACAAATTAACATGAAAAGACAGAGATGTACAAAGAAGAAGGGGAAATGGGCACAGTAGGCATAAAGAAGATGACAGGGGTATGGAAAGGAAATGAAGGAGGAGGGGTGTGGTTTTGCTCACTCTGGCCTGTCCTGAGAAAGCAGGTTTTTGTTCCCAAAATCTAGCAAGAAATGTATTTACTCCAATAAAAAGGGATCACCTTATATTTTTATGGTGCAACATTTTTTATTGATGAAATATCAAACATCGTATCAGTAAGTATCCAACATAGCACATTCAAAATCAAGCTCTTCCAAAGTTACAAATGGCAACTTATCATCAACATTTTACATATTCATCCTACCTTAACCCTGATCACCTTATATTTTTTTATTTCATTAATTCAAGTGATCTAACAAGGGAGCCACACTAGTGCAAATGTGTAGTGGTCTTATTTCTCCTAAAACCATGTAGGCCTGATGGGATAACAAGAGCCATGCCACTACTGCTCCCTTTCTTTGCTGGTAGTTCCAGTATACTCAAAATGCCAGGGGCTAAGCTTCCTGTACAATTATACTGCTATTCACAAGATCAGCATATAGGACGTGCTAGCCAAGAGTTTTGAACAATAGTGAGGCTGAAGAGAAAGTTAAGAAGTTGGTCTTTTTGTAAGGGAGGGCATCCTGGTCTTCAAAATTGAGGCTCTCTGTTACCAAGCGTTCTGGGACCTAATAATTTCCTTGGGAAAATTTCACAACAAAACCTAAAAATAGCAATTGGTCTTGCAAGTTAGAACCAAAGCAGTATTTTTAATTTTCTACTACCTTTATTTCTATGTAGCCAAGAGCATTAACATGGCAACCTCCCTATTTACTTAACCACTAAAATGGGTTTTAATGGAGCTGCTTTTGACGTTATTGCATTTAGTGCCTATTAGAACTTCAATGGACTTCCTAAATGTATTCCTTAATTTTAGCTCGATTCACCTTCAAATAACTATCGTCGTGCCGATTTATACAGTAATATGATGACAGCACGGGTGCCAAACACGATAGAAATCAGCCCTACCTGGACACACTGAACGAGCTTATTCAATATTGAGGGAGGGTGTTCAGCACCCATTGATACCTACAGAGCTGGTTATGTCTAGCACTAACAGCTTTATTTGAAGATTACACAGCTTGCAACTTTGCCCCCCCCCCTCGCTCTCTCCTTCAAAGGTTTTCCCAGACTAATTTGGGCGTTGCTCAAGTGTCTAATCCCACCACAGCAGGGGCGTAGCTACGGGTGGGCCCAGGCCCACCCAAACTCAGCTAAGGCCCACCCAGTTTCTGTGACCGCCAATCACAGCTGCAGTCACATCACATGCAGACGTGCAAGGCAGCCTCCGGGAGTCAGGCCAGGCGGCCAGCAAACAAGCAGCACAGCAGCAACTCTCCCGCAGCGCCTCCGAGTCTTATCTTTACTGGGAGTCCGTCTGTCGGCGTTGGGAGTCAGTTAGGCATTGGGGCGGGCCACCCGGGACCTGCTTCGGCGGATGACGTGGCCGCAGCACCGCGTACCTGAGGATCCGCCATCCCTAGCTCGTGGTCAATTCTGTAGTGCAGCTCGTGATGATGCCGAATTGCCAATGCCTGCCCAGTGACCCTGCGGTCCACGTCAACCGGTCTCCCTCCGTGCTGTCATAGCTATTGAGCTCCAGGACTGTGCGGGCTGGTGAAAACCTGCTGCAAAGGGCAAAATCGGAGAGTTAAGCAGTACTGGAGAAATCGGGTGCACTGTAGGAATCAGCTTGGTGATCTTGTTGGGCCTCCTCTCCAGGCTGCACTTTGCACTAGGTGATCTTGGGCCTCTTCGGGGGGGTGGTATTGGTAGACCTCTGCAGGGAAGCTCAAACCCAGGTAAAGGTTTATCATCAGACAACAAAGGTATAAAAAAGTATTTTATTTTATTAATTGGAATATGTCAGCTTTTGGAAATGTGCATCTGTGATATTTTGCATGTAAGTTTCAATTTTTCTGGTATTGCTGCATGCTGAGTCTGACTTCTTGAGTTAACTTTCCAGTTCAGTATTTTGCCTTCATATTTTTTTATTTCTAGTTCCTTGTGTCATGTCTGTTGTGTCATGTGTTTTTCATGTTTGAGCAAGGTGCAGTATTTTGCTAGCGTGTAGTATTTGCAGCCCTTTTTGTTTTGCTTTTTTTTTCATGAGGTAGTGTATTGGTGTTTTAGCGCCTAGTGTCATTACAGTTCTGCCTTTTCAAGCATAAGGTTGTAGCTCATCCAATCCTTGGAATTAGTGCTGTTATGGTTTAGTAAGGATATGAGTGTGTTTTTGCACAAGTTTGTGTATAGCATTTTGCAGTGGAGAGATTGTGGGATAATGTAATTATATTTAAAAATATCAATTTTTCTATTAAGTATGTATGTGGTTATACTGATGAAGGGCAGCTGTTGGGTATCAAGTGAATTCTAAGGTATTATTTTGTAGGATCCCAAGAGACACTACTCATACTTATATAGACAGTGCGTGCCCATCCATATTAGCTCTGGGCCCACCCAAAAATCTCAGGTCTGGCTACGCCACTGCCCACAGTCTCCAAAAATAACAAAGCCTTTCACTGTCTAAAACAACTGAAACCAGAAAAAGTCAAACAAGCTTTTCTAGCACGTCTGCAGAAGTGTGTGACTTCTCTATGTATCATCTCCGCAAGGGACAGGCAGCAGCAGCCGCCCCGCAATTACTTAAAAGCTGCTGCCAGTTGAAGGGAGGAGAGGGGGCGCTGGGTAGGAGCGCCACTTTTTTTTTTTCTTCCATGACGTCACCGCGAGCTCTTCTCCCTTCTTAGAGTGTCAGTCACACACTTGTAGACAGACAGTCAGATCCCCTTTTACACGGAAGGGAGGAAATAGAAACCACTGAAGCGAGAGAGGGAGGGATGAGTCGGGAGATGTCGATGAGTAGCAGCCGAGTCCACGGCGGCCCTGCTGCGCACACGCCTCCGTAAGTAACTCTTCTTCCTTTGCTTTTTCCTTCCTGCCTCGTTTCTCAGCAGCATCCTTTTAATCGCTACTAAATCGGGCCAACTTTAAAACTTCGGGGCTGGAGCTTTTGAGGGTAAGTAGTAGTAGTAGATTTTGTGCCACGGCGCTCACAACTTTTTTTTTTTTTTGGGTGCTTTGCCAGGTCGCGCTGCCTTGTTGTAGCTGAAGGAGCAGAAGGGGAAGGACTCGATTCTGCGCCAGTGGATACTTTGTAAATAAGTGTGTGTGTGGTTTTTTTTGAATTCATGGACTGTCAAGTATTTTGGAACGGTAGGATCTTATTTTTCATCACTTTCCAGACTTTTAGACTTTGTTTTTGGATTTAAGTAGGAACTCGTTGATTGCATACGCTTAGTTCATACCAAAACGAACGAATTAAACTTAAGTGGAGGAAACGATGTTTCCATTAACTGAAGGTGATGCGCGTCTATGCTGTGCCAGACTGTCTCCTGGCTATTTTTTTATCCAGAGTGAATAGGTCCTGCCTTTTTGCAATGGTAATGTAGATAAACAACCCTAAGCGAGTACATCCAAGGAAGCTCAAGTTCCACGTTAAATGCAGAACTTGTTATCTGCGATTGGTTTATAGCTGTGAACACATATTAACGGTTAATCTCAGGTATTTGTGAATTGTATTAAACAATTATTAATTCCTGCCATGTGGTCATGTGCCCTCAATTGCCCCACGTGTAGTTGTTTCAAAACCTGGCTGTCTCCAGCAAGACTAAACCAGGCCCTTCAGTATAATCTGGGGTGGGGACTTGATATCTCAGAGGAAAGTCACAGCCATACAGAGCCTGTCATCCTCGGCCCACAGTTCATATCCCAGTACATAACTATTACCGTACTGGGACAGACCAAAGGTCCATCAAGCCCAGCATCCTGTTTCCAACAGTGGCCAATCCAGCCTCCAGGTCACAAGTACCTGGCAAGATCCCCAAAAAGTACAATACATTTTATGCAGCTTATCCTAGAAATAAGCAATGGATTTTCCCCAAGTCTATTTTAATAATGGTCTATGGACTTTTCCTTTAGGAAGCTGTCCAAACCTTTTTAAAACCCCGCTAAGCTAACTGCCTTTACCATATTCTCTGGCAACAGATTGCAGAGTTTACTCATTGAGTGAAGAAACATTTTCTCCTATTCGTTTTAAATTTACTACTTTTGCAGCATCATTGCATGCCCCCTAGTCATAGTGTTTTTGGAAAGAGTAAACAAACAATTAATGTTTACCCATTCCACTCCACTCATTATTTTATAGACCTTTATCATATCTCCCCTCAGCCATCTTTTCTCCAAGCTGAAAAGTCCTAGCTGCTTCAGGCTTTCCTCATAGGGAAATCGTCCCATCCCCTTTATCATTTTTGTCACCCTTCTCTGTACTGTTGAGAATTTAGGGGTCCCGAGCCCCCCCAAGAAGGCTAGAGTGACCTTAATCTGACTCCATCTCCAAATAGCATTAGTACTGGGGTAATCAGAGAGTTGTGAAGTTCTAAGAGGAATTGCCACAGAGAGAGACGTTAGGTCTAAGGGACCCGCATTAGTCCGCCTCTCAGCACTGGCAAGGAATAGATACCAGCCTTATGACAAACTGGATTTAGGCTACAGGTTATACAATGCAGCGAATGATAGCCTGATATAGCAAAAGCATTTATACTTACAGCCTTTCATCATTAAGTGAAGCCCACAAATCATCATTTGGAATGAGGAGTTTATTTGCTAAGGTATAAGTCAAATCAGTGATTGACAACAGGCATGTACAATCAATTAATTATAGGAATATAATAAGCTGCAAACAGGTGTTACTTATTTGCTAATGTTTTATAATTTCTTTTACCAATTAGAGGTTTTACAAGGGAAAGCAATTAGGTAATTTGTCAATTCTGCTGGACACATTGGTTTCCCTTGGAGAGAGAGTGGCAACCCTTTTCTCTCTAACTCAAACCAGGAAATACCCTGATTTTTATAGGTGCCCTCAGGATATGGATAATATGACAGTAGATATACCTGATTGGATCTATGCTAATGTCATGGTTGTCACTGATTGGCTCATGCTAATGAGTAGCTTCTATCTTGCTAACATGGTTTTATCTTTAGCTCGCTTGACCACAAATCTTAAGCAAGACCCTGCTCACAGGAAAGTCTCCCTCCTCTCTTGGACAGCTAGTTCCCTATTTTCTCTGCACCTGGCATGACTCACTCATTGCTCAACTTGTTTTTCTAACTTACATTAGAGAAAATTCCACTTTGTAACAGATACGGGCTTCCATTTTGTGTTGAAATCCTCCATTTTGTTTCCATATCTATTAACTTAACTTTTAGGCCTCAATCTGGGCTACAAACTAGGTCATACTTTTCCAGTAAGCTCCCAGTTATGTCAGCCATCAGATTTCTGACTCAGCCAAGGTCTGTAATGGCTTGAGCTCTATGACAGAGCCCTCCACCATTCCAGTGGGGGGGTCTCTGGCTGTACCATAATTATACAGTACCTTTTCTAATTTCACTATATCCAGTTAAAGTGGTCTTTGTATGAAACTGGAGTATAGATTTAATTATACATCTTTCCATATCTAAACTGGAGGCAAATTGTAATTAGATACAGTAGGTATTTCGTACCCAAGAGTGCTTAAAATCCTAAGAAAGGGCTTAATTCTTTAATACATTGTGTTGCTGTTCCTGTTTAACATATGCCTCATTACTTTTGCCAGTGGGGGTCTCTGCTCATAACAGGGGCGTAGCCAGACAGCAGATTTTGGGTGGGCCTAGTCAAGAAGTGGGTGGGCACCAAGTGTTCTCCTCCCCCCCCCCCCCCCCCCCAATGCGATGAGGCCAGTATCAGCAGCTTAGGAAGCTTAGACTGCTGAAGTGGAAAGCAGTGTTTTCAGCACCATCAGGAGGAGGTGTTCAGCTGGCGAAGCTTGGGATCCCCCCTAGCTAGCACTAAATATGTGCTGCTGTTGGGTGGGCCTGAGCCCTAAGTGGATGGGCCCAGGCCCACCTGTGGCTACACCACTGGCTCATAATGCACATTTAAATAGCAATAACATGACATAAATGCAATTTAGTAAATCTAGCCCTGACTCTACCAGAGGTAATGTGGAAATTAGTTATCCAAGTATCAGTGAGCCAACCGGAATTAGAACGCTTGACTTCTCTGGGTCATTATTTTAACCCGTTCTATCCTCCATCAGTGGTGACCTCAGTTCCAGTGCCATAGCAAAAGCATTCACATTGCAATTCCTGTCAGATTCCTATAAATCTGTGAATTATTTGTTTTTTTTTCTCACACTTTTTTTCAGTAGTAGCTCAAGGTGAGTTACATTCAGGTACACTGGATATTTCCCTGTCCCTGGAGGGCTCACAATCTAAGTTTGTACCTGAGGTAATGGAGGGTTAAGTGACTTGCCCAAGATCACAAGGAGCAGCAGCTGGATTTTAACTGGCCACCTCTGGATGCCAAGACCAGTGCTCTAACCACTAGGCCACTCCTTTGGCTGACAAGCTACATAATAGGTACTTTCTCTCTAGTGGCCTCTAGGGTTAAGTCTCTTGCCCAGGGTCACAAGGAGCTGCAGTGCAAATTGGATCCTGTTGCAAATCTCATCACTGATGGGCTGATGCTCAAAATGTGTTACTAGAGGTGATTAGCTTTGGCATTACTGAGTGCAGAATGCTCAGATGGCTCTAGTGTTGGAAACTGGGGCTCATTTTCAAAGACTTACAAAGTTCCATAGCTTACTACTGGCTCATTTTCAAAAGAGAAAAATGTCCAAAAAGTGGCATAAATCTGCATTCAGGCATTTTTCTCACAAAAATGTCCAAATTGGTATTTTTGAAACCAATTTTTAGATGTTTTTCTGTGAAGTCCGTCAAGAAGTGCGTTAAAATAACAAGGGGGCATGTCAGGGGCCTGTTAAGGGCGAGGTCTGGGCATTCCTAACACATGGTCGTTTTTCAGCCATTATGGAACAAAACAAAACCGTCCAGGACTAAAACTAAGACGTTTTGAGCTAGACCTGTTCTTATAACTAAGGCAGCACAAAAAGGATGCAAATCAGGGATGACCGTCCCATACTCCCCCATTGGTCACTGACCTCCTCCAAAAATGTGATTAAAAACATTACTTTCCAACCTTTATGCCAGCCTCAGATGTAATACTCATGTCCATTAAAGCAGTATGCAGGTCCCTGGAGTAGTCTAGTGGTGGGTGCAGTGCACTTCAGACAGGTGGACCCAGACCCATAACTCCCCCTACCTATTACACTTGTGGTAGAAACTGTGAGCCCTCTAAAACTCACCAGAAACCCACTGTACCCACATATAGGTGCCCCCTTCACCCATAAGGGCTATTGTAGTGGTGTACATTTGCGGGTAGTGGGTTTTGGGTGTATTTTTGGGGCTCAGCAGATAAGGGAGCAGCGGTGAGATATATACCTGGGAGCATTTATTTGAAGTCCACTGTAGTGCCCCATTGCTCTCCTGCGATGTCTGTGTGGCCAGTCTACTAAAAATGCAGGCTCCTCCTACATCCCAATGGCATTTTTCCAAGTTTTTCACTTGGACTTTTTTTTTTTTAATGGACCAAAAAGATAAATGCACACAGCACAAAAACATCTAACAAATATTCATTTTCAAAAGAAATTCCCTGCTTGAATTTTGGACGTTTTTAGCAAAACGTCCAAAATTGGACTTAGACGTCATATCGAAAATACGCCTCAATGTGCGTTCCAACGATTAGCGCAAAAAGCATGCAAATGTAGTCAAATGGATGTTAATGAGGTCATTTCTCTCCCAATGTTCAGAGAACAGCGCACAAAACCAAGCTGCCCTTACCGCTGAAAAAGTAATGCTATCTTGGAGCAGGCAGTAGGGTGTTAGAATTGTGAGAAATCTTCTCTTCATTCTTTAAAATCTACTGGGTTTTATTTAATTTGGAAGCAGAAAGAAGCCTGTGGAAGCCCCTAAACACACTGGTAGTGAAAGACCAATGTGTGTGAATTGGAGCAAACCAGAAAATGACAGCACACATTGTCACCCTTTTCCTGCACTTAAATATACAGTGGGGGAAATAAGTATTTGATCCCTTGCTGATTTTGTAAGTTTGCCCACTGACAAAGACATGAGCAGCCCATAATTGAAGGGTAGGTTATTGGTAACAGTGAGAGATAGCACATCACAAATTAAATCCGGAAAATCACATTGTGGAAAGTATATGAATTTATTTGCATTCTGCAGAGGGAAATAAGTATTTAATCCCTCTGGCAAACAAGACCTAATACTTGGTGGCAAAACCCTTGTTGGCAAGCACAGCGGTCAGACGTCTTCTGTAGTTGATGATGAGGTTTGCACACATGTCAGGAGGAATTTTGGTCCACTCCTCTTTGCAGATCATCTCTAAATCATTAAGAGTTCTGGGCTGTCGCTTGGCAACTCGCAGCTTCAGCTCCCTCCATAAGTTTTCAATGGGATTAAGGTCTGGTGACTGGCTAGGCCACTCCATGACCCTAATGTGCTTCTTCCTGAGCCACTCCTTTGTTGCCTTGGCTGTATGTTTTGGGTCATTGTCGTGCTGGAAGACCCAGCCATGACCCATTTTTAAGGCCCTGGCGGAGGGAAGGAGGTTGTCACTCAGAATTGTACGGTACATGGCCCCATCCATTCTCTCATTGATGCGGTGAAGTAGTCCTGTGCCCTTAGCAGAGAAACACCCCCAAAACATAACATTTCCACCTCCATGCTTGACAGTGGGGACGGTGTTCTTTGGGTCATAGGCAGCATTTCTCTTCCTCCAAACACGGCGAGTTGAGTTCATGCCAAAGAGCTCAATTTTTGTCTCATCTGACCACAGCACCTTCTCCCAATCACTCTCGGCATCATCCAGGTGTTCACTGGCAAACTTCAGACGGGCCGTCACATGTGCCTTCCGGAGCAGGGGGACCTTGCGGGCACTGCAGGATTGCAATCCGTTATGTCGTAATGTGTTACCAATGGTTTTCGTGGTGACAGTGGTCCCAGCTGCCTTGAGATCATTGACAAGTTCCCCCCTTGTAGTTGTAGGCTGATTTCTAACCTTCCTCATGATCAAGGATACCCCACGAGGTGAGATTTTGCGTGGAGCCCCAGATCTTTGTCGATTGACAGTCATTTTGTACTTCTTCCATTTTCTTACTATGGCACCAACAGTTGTCTCCTTCTCGCCCAGCGTCTTACTGATGGTTTTGTAGCCCATTCCAGCCTTGTGCAGGTGTATGATCTTGTCCCTGACATCCTTAGACAGCTCCTTGCTCTTGGCCATTTTGTAGAGGTTAGAGTCTGACTGATTCACTGAGTCTGTGGACAGGTGTCTTTCATACAGGTGACCATTGCCGACAGCTGTCTGTCATGCAGGTAACGAGTTGATTTGGAGCATCTACCTGGTCTGTAGGGGCCAGATCTCTTACTGGTTGGTGGGGGATCAAATACTTATTTCCCTCTGCAGAATGCAAATAAATTCATATACTTTCCACAATGTGATTTTCCGGATTTAATTTGTGATGTGCTATCTCTCACTGTTACCAATAACCTACCCTTCAATTATGGGCTGCTCATGTCTTTGTCAGTGGGCAAACTTACAAAATCAGCAAGGGATCAAATACTTATTTCCCCCACTGTAAGTAAAGTCAAAATGAGAAGCTTATATTTAAAGGTGCAGAAAATAGACACTAATGTGTGCTTCGCTTTCGGGTTTACCTGGCTTATGCGCACAAGAGCTGAGTTTAACACAAAACTCTTCTGCGTATGCATCAAGCATGGTCCCCTACTTGCTTTCGCTTTTACAGCATGCATTTCCTTTGAGCGTTGGCGAGCTAGTTTTCTGTGCTGTTCCGGAGGTGTAGGTTCTGCGCTGTTGGCTTTACCATGGGAGTTAGCATTGGCCCATGAGTTTGGCAAGAACACGAGAGAAAGTTCTTTATGGCCCCCTGTGGGGCTAAATAACCAAGGGCCCTGTTTACTAAGGCGCATTAGTGTTTTTAGCGTGCCTACAGTTAGCATGCGCGCTAACCATGTAGGGACCTATAGGAATATTGTAGGTGCGTACACTGTTAACGTGTGTACATGGTTAACGTGTGTTTAAAAACATTAACGCGCCTATAACGCTGCTTAGTAAACAGGGCCCCAAATGTTTAGTTTTCAATGTGGTACTCGGTGATGATTTTCTACTGTTACTAATCCAGACCTTTTTCAAATTATAGCAAATTCATGCTTCACAATTTAAAAATTATTAAATTTAATTATGGAAAGTAAATTTGCTACTCTTCATGACTCTGTGGTTATAGTGAAAATCTCTAGGTGCCACAGACCTTTTTTTTATAGCATTTTTACATAATAAGGAAAACATTTTTACAGAAAACTTTTATATAAAAGAAAAAATACTAATATACAGTAATATACCAACAAATACTAGGAAAATTAAATGTCACTCAAGGCCATGTTTAATTGTATCAAAGATTTAAAGAAAGGGGGGAAAAAACAAACAGAAAATGTATTAAAATGTCGTAGGCCTAGCAGTAATAGTAACAAAGAGCTAACATTTATTCTCCTGACTCTCATTTAGTTACCAAAAAAGGCAGAAAGAAGTGAAGGTTCAAAGAACTCACATTTAGTGGACTTATATCTAGTGATACTTTTAAAAGGATATCTTAAGAAAAAGGTAGCTTCAATTTAAAGAACACCTGGTTTTTAGCAACAAAATTTGCCTACGTCAGCATTGGGCATCTCTTAAAACATCAGGAAATAATTGAATCTTAAAATCCATGAACATTTATTTTTAAAGTACATTCTCAACAAGCATACTTTATCAAGAGTTAAAGCCACAGAGGCTATCAAAGTTGCCACTGTGGCTACTTCTGAGTCCGAAGTTTCTAATACCGCAGACACATCCAAAGAAGTCTGCTGTTCATAGATTTCTCAGAGAGATGATCAACTTGAGAGAAAGGAGAAAGTTTATCCTCTGGAATTTCCAAAATTTCCATCAAGTAAACATTTCACCATATCCCTGGATGTAACTGCAAAAACCCTGGGGAAATTCACAAAGTGAAGATTATTACGCTTAGCATAAATTTCTAGGGCTTCGCATATTTCTCAAGTTAGTCATATCCTTCACCATTAAAGATTGTAAATTTAGAATGTCAGAAAAATCCTTAATAGTCTGATCAGCATGAGAAGCCAGTACCTTCACTTCTGTTTGTCTTGCCCGCTTTTATTTCAACTTGATTCAGTTTTTGCGAGAGAGCATGATTTTTGGGGGGTGGGGGGGGGGGGGAGTCTTACCAAAATCCGATATTAACCACAATGAATCCAGGGTTACTTCAGTGGGCTTCCTCTGTTTAAAAAAAAAAAAATCCCTGAATAGGAATCACTGACCTTGTTGAGGTTGACCACTTTCCAATGCCACTTTGGTGACTCCTCCTTCCCCCATGCTGGAACTTGCCATAGCAGTCTCACCCCGAGGGAAGCAATAGAAATGTCTCCCTCTGCTCCCTCTGTTGAAGGCTACTTGTGTTCTTTTTGTTTACCTGCTTAAGAAAATCATAGCCAGGAATTGCTGATCCAAAACTTTTTTTAAATGCTTCTGGTTGCTGACATTGGACAACTGGGAGCCAATTCCTTCAGCTGCTGAAGAGAGGAAAAGCCCCATGGTACTCGGTATAACCCATTCTGCCAGCCACCGAAGAGGAGGGTAGTCAGGGAAGTTGGCCATTGAAGAAAGGAGGCCTGCTCACCACTGAAGCAGCTCAGGAATGTGGAGAAGGAAAACAGCACATGATGGAGATGGATCTGGAACTTTCTAAATGATTTTACTTCTTGTAGGTCACCTCATATTATCTTTCCTGGACCAGCAATGAGGGGACGAATGAAGGTCTGGAGAAAAGGGTGAAGAAAAGGTTGCCTGAGGCAACTCCTCACTCCATGACTGGTACCTTTTTTTTTTTCCTTTCTATCATTTTTTTATTTAAGAAAGCCAGTGCTGATAACTCAGTTTTGTTTTCACATTTTTATTGATCTGATAATTATTTTTGTTGGCTCAGTTCTTCTTGCTCCTTTTGGGCCTTAAGTTCCATCAGAACCATCTTCTACTGGGCTTACAGCACCATGAACCTTTATTTAGAACTACCTGTAGATTCCCTACCCCCACCCCTAACGTAAAAAACTAACAGCTCGTGTGAGCCAGCTCCAGCACACCACTGCATATATTATAAGCCCTCTGGGGTAGGGAGATACTTACTTCCTAGACCTGTATGTAACTCACCTTGAGCTTGGGTTTTGAAAAGGTGAATAATGAAATGTAAAATGCAAATTAATTGAAAATCAAATAACATTTTTAATATCTCCCCCCCCCCCCCCCCCCGCTTTTACAAAGCCACGTGGTAATGCTGACACAGCTTATTCACTTTGAATGTGCTGTGTCAGCATTACTGCACCATTAGTGGGGCTTTGTAAAAGGAGGGGGGGCTAAAAATTAATTTCTTAGGAAGTATTTAGTAAATTTGATTAGGTCATTAAGGGGGCCCTTTTACTAAAGTGTATTAAGCATTTAGGGCACAATTCTATCTATGGCACCTAAAATTAACATGTGATAGGCAATTATGCTTAAGCGTATTCTAATTACAGTGCATAAATTTACACATGGTATTTAGAATACGCTTAGGCGTAGTTCATGTGACTACATCTACATGCGTCCATTTACACCAAGGAAAAGCTGGTGTAAATCCCTGCACGTAGATTTACATACACTGGCCCATATTTTATAACAACGCACATAGATTTTTGGAACACCCAAGAAACGCCCATTTCCATGCCTCTATGCACAATTTGTTTTGCTTGTGCATGTTAGAATTTAGGCGCAGTCCATTACAGAATATATTTAGCAATGTTTGCGCATAAATTCTAAATACAGTGCACTCCATTTAAGTCCACGTTGAATAAGCGCATGCTCTGTTTAACTGCATGCCGTACTTCGGTCCCGTTTTTTGTACCATCAATTTCTATGGGGACAAACTTCAGTTTAGCGCACCACTGATAAGTGCAAGATTTGCTTATATGCATGGGTTAAGACCGCTCCTCTGCAGGAAAGACTCCGCATAAGCGCACACATGGAATATGGAAGCTGATTGGCACTTGACAAAGGGGCGATAAATTTGAAACCTCATTGGTTAACTGCCACAGGCAGAATAAGCGAAAGAATGTTGTTAAGAGTGTACACTGGAGGAGTCGCCGTCGTCATCGCACAACTATAAGACTTTAACACAGGTTGAACAAATAGAAGTTTTTAAAAAATTAGAACACATAGTCAAGCATCTATTGCTAAAGAATATGGTGTCAATCCCAGTGAAATTTCACATATCTTGAAGCAGAAGATAATGTTCACAAACTTAACTTCATAGGTTCAGTGGGATTGAGGTCTCTTTCCCCTTCGGTCTCCTTCACCTCCATATCTACTGAGGTTTCATCTGGTTTAAAAGGTGTCTGCTCACAGTCCAAGGGCTCAAGATCCTCCCCTTCCTGTCTCAGCCTCCTCCCTTCTACTTCCACCCCTCTATTGGGCTGGGGGGGCAAGGATGTTTAGACAGGAGATGAAGTGATGTCAAAACGCTGAAACCAATTAGGTCAGTCTGAGTTTTCCCTTCCCTGCACAGCCGTTATCCCCATCTACTCAAAAGCAAGCAAACAAACCTATGAGCTGTTGTCATTCTTTATTGTTGGTAGCATTTTCATACATTCTAGCTTGTGCAGCATACGGATGTACACAGAGGAAGCATAAAAACGGGATAACTTTTCATAAGTAGAGTAGTAATTTGTTATAAATGTTAATCAGTGGTCAGTTGGAGGGGCTGGTTACAGGGACACCCTAGCACGTGTTAAATTCGTGCAGAGATTTTTTTTTTTTAAATCCTGGTAATGGGCCACTAAAACAGACATCATGTTATGAGAATCAGGTGCTCAACATTAAGAGTTTCTATTTTATTTATGACAGTCATATTCCACATTTAACCTGGGAGCATTTGAATTTTTTTTTGTTTGTTTTTACCTGTGCCTAGGTGGTTTGTGGTAACTTGCTCCTTCTGTTTTGAAGAATGCAGTGGTATATTATAAAAATGCACTTAATATTGTTTACTACTATTATTTACTACTGGTTGATATACTGCAAGTCAACTTCATTCTTTGTATTATAATTACACGCCTGTGTCTTCCTCTTATGGTAGCTTTTGTTAATTAAATCTGTGTCAGAAAAATATTTGCAAGTGCGATTTTATTATGCAGGCAAACAATACACCGCCAAAATACAAAATACCAAGCAGCACAGTATTAGTTGCCAAGTTTATACAAAGTTGATTATTTTCAGTGGAAAATATCTGTTGGCTGCCTGCTATGTGAATATTTCATCACTGATTTGCTACCAAGTATTACATATTTAGGGCATATTCCTTAAACATAGATTGTTTACATTTGTTTATCTAGACCTTACATGCACATAGTATTGCTTATTAAACCTGAAAGCAAAACCAGAGTATGGTTAAATAATTTGGTATAAACTGTGTTGTTTGACTTTACGTCTTATGAAATGCTTTGAGTCCTACTGATCTGTACATGTGTTATTTTGGCAGGTGGAAACAGGTGGGCTTATAGTGAGGGGAGTACGGGAGGGGGAGGGCTCTTGGGGTAAAAGTAATTTTTTTTTATTGTGCCATGTTGGATGGTTTACTGTTTTTTCTTCTGTATGAAACTTATCAACCAACATGTTTTGCTTTTTAATAAAGATGATTAAATCATAAAAATAAGTTTTGGATGTTACTGAATTGTATTATTCTGTCTCAAGGTATTTCCAGTTTTGACACAATATAAGCCATCACAAGAACAAAATATAGGAAAACCAATGGGCTGCATTAGGGGCTTATAGCCCATTTAGTTATGTTTCCACAAATGAGAGATCTATTTGACAGAAAATATTTTTATTATTTTGACTTATAAACGACTTGTCCATGAAACATGTTTAAATAGAATAATCCATTTGTGTATCTAAAAGATGAAGATGTGATTACATGTGCCCCAATGAAAGGAGAGTTTAATTCTACTTCCATTTAATTTGAATATATTCCATCATCTTTATAACAGCATGCTTCCCAAGGTAGATTACAACAACATTTAAGATGAACCCATCAGGAAACAGGATATCCTCACTGAAATTTGGCCATCTGTATGGTATACAATCCAGCTTATAATCGAAAGAGAAAAACGCCTATATTGCGACCCAAATTGGGAGATGGGCGTCTTTCTCCTGTGGGCGCCCAAATCTGTATAATTGAAAGCCGATTTTGGGCGTTTCCAACTGCAATCTGTCGCGGAAACGGGTAAAGTTGATGGGGGCGTGTTGGAGGCGTGGTGAAGGCGGAACTGGGGCGTGGTTATCGGCCGAGGAGAGATGGGCGTCTTTAGCTGATAATCGAAAAAAAAGGCGTTTTTACCGCGATTTTGGGTCACTTTTTTGGACCCTTTTTTTTTCACGAAGAGGTCCCAAAAAAGTGCCCCAACTGACCAGATGACCACTACAGGGAATCAGGGATGACCTCCTTGGATTCCCCCAGTGGTCACTAACCCCCTCCCACCAAAAAAAAACCACTTTACAAACTTTTTTTCCCAGCCTGTATGCCAGCCTCAAATGTCGTACCCACCTCCATGACAGCAGAATGTGTTCTATCCTGTGACAGCCTTTCCCTGGTTCTGATGTGGCTCTCGGGTGAGTGTGACACCTTTTCTGTTATGCGCACTGCAGAGTCACATCAGCAATGCATTGTGGTTGGTGTAGGGTATTGGGCTCCGTGATTCCACTAGCTTGTGGCAAATGCTCATGATGTTGGTAGTTGGTAGGCTCTACTCCCATGATGCTTTTCCCCCTGCTTACTGGGTCAGAGTGTGCCTTGTTTTGTTTCCGGTAGTCCATGAGGTAGTGGCCATTTTTGTAAGAAACTTTTAGATCCCTTTCACGTGTTAGCCACGTTACAGAACTTAGTTCTTCCTTTCAATGTGGCTGAAAGAGGGCATTGTACAGCATTCTGCCAGCTCTGACCTACTGCTCATCTCAGTACCAGGGAGACTCGTTGCTAGTGGGGCACAACCTCTGATGTGCAGTTAACTGTGAGTACGCGTGCTTATTCCAATAAAGGAAGTTTTCGGAGAGATTAGTCTTCAGATGTCAACTGGTGTGCCAATGTTATATAGCAGCAACCAGTCCTAGAGGCCTGCGTGTATGCAGGTCCCTGGAGCACTTTTAGTGGGTACCGCAGTGCACTTCAGGCAGGCGGACCCAGGCCCATCCCCTCCCTACCTGTAACACTTGTGCTGGTAAATGGAGGCCTGCAAAACCCACTGTACCCACATGTAGGTGCCCCCTTCACCCCTAAGAGCTATGGTAGTGTTGTACATTTGTGGGTAGTGGGTTTTAGGGGAGGGGGGTTGGGGGCTCAGCACCCGTGGTAAGGGAGCTATGCATGTGGGAGCGTTGTCTGAAGTCCACCGCACTGACCTCTAGGGTGCCCAGTTTGTGTCCTGGCATGTCAGGGGGGCGAGTGTACTATGAATCGTGGCCCCTCCCATGACCAAATGGCTCGGATTAGGACGTTTTTGAGCTGGGCATTTTTAGTTTCCATTATCGCAAAAAAAAACAAATGCCCAGCTGAAAAACGTCCATTTTTTCAAAAATATGGTCTGTCCCGCCTCTTCACATACCCGTTTTTGGACATAGACGCCCATGGAGATAGGCGTTCGCGTTCGATTATGCCCCTCAATGTATTTTTAGTGAAGAAAAATGAGCACAAAATACAGAGTTTAAAATAGCTGTTTCTACAAGCTATAATAATTTTTAAGCTGTTTTAGTGATATTCAATTATTTCATGATATTTATATCTACTACTACTACTAACTAGCATTTCTAAAGTGCTACTAGGGTTACGCAGCGCTGTACAATTTAGACATAGAAGGACGGTCCCTGCTCAAAGAGCTTACAATCTAAAAGACAAGAGAACAATCTAAAGACAAGTGAACAATCTAGAGGACGAGTGAACAGTTAATCTGCTGTCTATCTAGAGCGGTTAGGCGCCGAAGGCAGCATAGAAGAGGTGAGTTTTAAGCAGAGATTTGAAGATGGGTAGGGAGGGGGCATGGCGTATGGGTAAAGGAAGATTGTTCCAGGCATAGGGTGAAGCAAGGCAGAATGAGCGGAGCCTGGAGTTGGCAGTGGTGGAGAAGGGTACTGAGAGAAGGGCTTTGTCCTGTGAGCGGAGGTTACGGGCGGGAACATAGGGGGAGATGAGGGTGGAGAGGTAGTGAGGAGCCGCAGACTGAGTGCACTTGTAGGTAAGGAGGAGGAGCTTGAATTGTATGCGATATCTGATTGGAAGCCAATGAAGTGACTTGAGGAGAGGGGTGATATGAGTATATCGGTTTTGGCGGAATATAAGACGTGCAGCAGCGTACTGAACTGATTGAAGGGGGAATAGATGGCTGAGTGGGAGGCCGGTGAGGAGTAAGTTGCAGTAATCAAGGCGAGAGGTAATGAGAGCGTGGACGAGAGTTCTGGTGGTGTGCTCAGAGAGGAAAGGGCGAATTTTGCTGATGTTGAAGAGGAAGAAGCGACAGGTCTTGGCAGTCTGTTGGATATGCGCAGAGAAGGAGAGGGAGGAGTCAAAGATGACTCCGAGGTTGCGGGCAGATGGGACGGGGAGGATGAGGGTGTTATCAACAGAGATAGAGAGTGGAGGAAGAGGAGAAGTGGGTTTGGGAGGAAAGACGAGGAGCTCGGTCTTGGACATGTTCAGCTTCAGGTGGCGGTTGGACATCCATGCCGCGATGTCGGATAAACAGGCCGATACCTTGGCCTGGGTCACCGCGGTGATGTCAGGTGTGGAGAGGTATAGCTGAGTGTCATCGGCATAAAGATGATACTGGAAACCATGAGACGAGATCAGCGAGCCCAGGGAAGAGGTGTAGATTGAGAAGAGAAGGGGTCCAAGGACAGATCCCTGGGGAACTCCAACACATAGTGGGATGGGAGTGGAGGAAGATCCATGGGAGTGTACCCTGAAGGTGCGGTGGGAGAGATAAGAGGAGAACCAGGAGAGGACAGGGCCTTGGAATCCAAAAGAGGATAACGTGGCAAGAAGTAAATCATGGTTGACAGTGTCAAACGCGGCGGAAAGATCGAGGAGGATGAGGATGGAGTAATGACCTCTGGATTTGGCCAGGAGCAGGTCATTGCAAACTTTAGAGAGTGCTGTTTCTGTCGAGTGCAGAGGGCGAAAACCGGATTGAAGTGGATCGAGGATGTCATGAGAGGAGAGAAAATCAAGGCAGCGGCTGTGAACGGCGCGCTCAAGTAATTTGGAAAGGAAGGGTAAAAGAGAGATGGGGCGGTAGTTAGAGGGGCAGGTAGGGTCAAGTGAAGGTTTTTTTAGGAGAGGTGTGACAACAGCGTGTTTGAAGGTGTCAGGGACAGTTGCCGTGGAGAGAGAGAGGTTGAGGATGCGACAGATGGCGGGGGTGACAGTATGGGAGATAGTGTTGAGTAGGTTGGTGGGGATGGGATCAGAGGAACAGGTGGTGCATTTCGAGGAGGAAAGAAGGCGGGAAGTTTCATCCTCGGTGATCTCAGGAAAGGAGGAGAAGGAGACCTGGGTAGGTTGGTTGAGGGAGAGGGTTAAAGGGTGAAGGGGAGGTGGAGGTTTGGTCGTGAACTCAAGTGGGAAGCTTTTAAATTTAAAAAGCTGCCCAAAAAGTAAAAAACAAAAAACTGTTGTCCTCCTCCTTTTAAGGCACTGCCTATCCAATTGAAACAGCTTTAGATGCTCATATTAGCCCTCTCCTCAAGTCACTTCACTGGCTTCCTATCCGTTTCCGCATACAGTTCAAACTCCTCTTACTGACCTATAAGTGCATTCACTCTGCAGCTCCTCAGTACCTGTCCACTCTCATCTCTCCCTACATTCCTCCCCGGGAACTCCGTTCACTGGGTAAATCTTTCTTATCTGCACCCTTCTCCTCCACTGCTAACTCCAGACTCCGTTCCTTTTGTCTTGCTGCACCTTATGCCTGGAATAGACTTCCTGAGCCGGTACGTCAAACTCCATCTCTGGCTGTCTTCAAATCTAAGCTAAAAGCCCACCTTTTTGATGCTGCTTTTAACTCCTAACCCTTGTTCACTTGTTCAGAACCCTTATTTTATCATCCTGAATTTAATATTCCCTTATATCTTGTTTGTCCTGTTTGTCTGTCCTAATTAGATTGTAAGCTCTGTCGAGCAGGGACTGTCTCTTCATGTTCAAGTGTACAGCGCTGCGTACGTCTAGTAGTGCTATAGAAATAAGTAGTAGTAGTAGTTTCAATGTATCATCAACAACAACGACTAGATTCCTTTCTTGGTCGGTGACTCCTAATGTGGAACCTTGCATCATGTAGCTATAATTCGGGTTCCTCTTTCCCACATGCATCACTTTGCACTTGCTCACATTAAACGTTATCTGCCTTTTAGAATCCCAGTCTCTCTGTCTCGTAAGATCCTCTTGCGATTTAACAACTTTAAATAACTTTGTCGTCAGCAAATTTAATTACCACACTAATTACTCCCATTAGAGAATGACACGGGGACAAAGTTTGTCCTCGTCCCCGCGAACTCTGTCCCTATCCACAGAAGCCTCCCTGTTTAACCACACTTAAGATTTACCTTTGGGTTTAAAAAGCTTATCAATAGAAATCAAACAAAATAAAACATGGAAAAGAAAATAAGATGATACCTTTTTTATTGGACATAACTTAATACATTTCTTGATTAGCTTTCGAAGGTTGCCCTTCTTCCTCAGATCGGAAATAAGCAAATGTGGTATCATCTTATTTTCTTTTCCATGTTTTATTTTGTTTGATTTCTATTGATAACCTTTAAGAGTGGACTAACACGGCTACCATACCTCTCTGTTTTAAAAAGCAAAATCCATGTGCATGTAAGGACTGCATACACGAATTAAAACAAATGCCCTTAAAATGTAGTAATACTGGTCTGGCAAGCAATAATGAAACAGTGATGGAATATTCATTCACATAACAAGCAATAATGAGCACTAATTTTTCTAATCATTCTACAACTCCAAGCACATTTAATTCTTTTCTCACTATACAAAACGGGGAACCACAGGAAAACTGAAATAGAGATCTCCCTCAAGAAAGCCAGGTAAACACTGGTAAAAGAGAAACAGAAATGTATTTTCTCCTGCACTCTGCAAAATACAAAACTAGAAAAGACGTACATTTCACAAAGCAGGCACATCTCAGTCCTTAAAAAGTATTAAATAAAAATATTTCTTTTCTACCTTTGTTGTCCGAGCACTTTATTTTTCTAATTGGGATAGTCCCAGTCTCTTTTCCACTTTCCACGTGTCCATCTTCTCTAAATTCTTTTCCACGTTGGCGATTCCATTTCTTCTCTCTCCTCTTGGCTTTGTCCTTTCCTTCTCTACATCTGTCTGGCAGTGACCTTTAATTTCATGCCCCCCCTTATTTGTGTTTATTCCCCTTTCTCTCACCTTAGTCTCTGTTTCACTTCTCATTTACCTACTAGCTTTTACCATTGCTCCCTCTGTCTCTCACTTAATATCCAGTCTCCTAAACCCGTATCTTTTTTTCACCCACTTCCTTAGCCCTCATTCCCATCCTATTAGCCCTCATCTACCCTCCACTGAATCTCATTACCCTATCAGTCCCCAGCTCCATCCATTTCTCTCTTTCATTCCCTTGCTTCCAAGGCCGTATACCCCTTGCCCTTTCTTCCTCTTCCCCCTTGCAAGATTGTGTCACTCTCCCTCCCCACAAGGTCTTGTGTCGCTTTCACTCCCTCCCTCCCCACAAGGTCTTGTGTCGCTCTCCCAATCTTCTTCCCCCCCCCCCCCACAGGGTCGGTGTCACTCTCCCTCCCTCCATTCCCACAGGGTCCGGTGTTGCTCGCTCTCCCACCCCCCTCCCCGCCGCTGCTGCCGCCATCGGGTCCTGTATCGCATTCTCTCCCCCCCCCCCCCCCCGCAAGCTCTGGTGTCACTCCTGCACCTCTCCGCTGTTCTCCCGCTGCAGCCTTTCCATCTTCCGGGCTGCCAGCAGCGTTAGCAATGTAAACATGCTGCCTTCGTGCGCCAGGAAGCCTTCTCTCTGCAGCGAGCGGAAACAGGAAGTCGCAATAGAGAGAAGTCTTCCGGGCTGCGCAAAGGCAGCGTGTTTACATTGCTAATGCTGCTGGCAGCCCGGAAGATGGTAAGGCTGCAGCGAGGGCACAGCGGAGAGGTTCAGGAGTGACACCGGAGCTTTCAGAGGGGGAGGGAGAGTGCAGTACAGGACCAGATGGCGTCGGCAGGAGAGGGCAGGGAGAGCAAGTGAACAACACCGGATTTGGGAGGATGAGAAAAAGGTAGGCATCTGTTGTACCGCAGGTGCAGGGTTTATTACTGATCCTGCGGGGCGGGGAAATAACCTCTTTTTGCACCTGCGGTAAAACTTTGAAAATTTTCCCCATTCCTGCGGTTTTACTTTGGATTACTGCGGTTTACCACGATTACCCGCTCCCGTGTCATTCTCTAACTCCCATCTCTAGATCATCATTTATAAATATGTTAAAAAGCAGCAGTCCCAGCACAGACCACATATCTTCTCTGCTCCTGCGTGCCTTGCTTCCCCGGTTCATGTGCAGACTGCCAGGTAGCTCAGTGTACAATACCCCATCTAGAAGCAGGGGCCCTGGCCCTGGCCCTGTGGTATTCTGCAGGATCACTGTGAATGCGATCCAGTTCAGAGTATAGCTCCAAATCTGGTCTCATGCTGCCTCAGACTTTTGCCCTGATTTTGAGGAAAACTGTAACCCCGTTTGAATGGCAAAGCTAATGCTCTTCTGCCAGTCCAGATGCCGATTTGAGTCCATAACGATAAAGGGGATGGGACACCTCTCATATGAGGAAAGGCTAAAGAGTTTGGGGTTCTTCAGTTTGTAAAAGAGACAGATGAAGGGAGATATGATTGAGGTCTACAAAATGTTGCGTGGTGTAGAACAAGTAAATCGATTTTTACTTGTTCCAAAAGTACAAAGACTAGGGGACACTCGAGGAAGTTACATGGAAATACTTTAAAATAAAATAGGTGGAAATATTTTTTCACTGAATGAATAGTTAAGCTCTGGAACCCTTTGCTGGAGGATGTAATAACAACGGTTAGCTTATCTGGGTTTAAAAAAGGTTTGGACAAATTCCTGGAGGAAAAGTCTATAGTCTGCTATGGAGACAGACATGGGAAGCAACTGCTTGCCCTGGGATTGGTAGCATGGAGTGTTGCCATTTCTGCCAGGTACTTGTGACCTGGCTTGGCCACTGTTGGAAACAGGATACTGGGCTAGATGGACCATTGGTCTGACCCGGTATGGCTACTCTTTTATGTTCTAATTTCCTTTTAAATAAGTTTCTGTTTCAAGATGTCTAATCCTATTTACATATGACTGCTCCTATAACTTTTTCGTTTGCCTCTCATGCCTAATTACTGTTGTGATTCACATTTCATTAATATTCTTTTCATTAAAATACTTTAATTTTGTTAGTCACATTGAACTAATAATCTTATTTTGGATAATGTGGAATATAAATATCAAGTAATAATTTTATCTTGAATGTAATGCATTACCACCACTGGTATCAGATACCGTGGACTAAGAGGAATGGATTAATAGATCTGTTTGCTTGCAGGATTTGTTTGCTATGCTGGGGAAGGGGTAGAGGACTAGATTCTATATATGGCACCTGAAAAATCCACACTGAAAAGAATACACCTAGGCGTATTCTATAAATGTAGGTGTACTTTATATAGAATAAGCCTAAATTTCTGCACAGATTATAGAATATGCCGATCGCCCGTCCACGTGACTAAATTTAGTCAGGGGCAAGTTATGCCAAGTAAAACTTGGTGTAAATCCCGATGCCTAAACTAGGCACAGACCTATAACAACGCGCATATATTTTAGAAATGCCAATGAGCCAACCATTCCATGGCCATGCCCCCTTTTCAGCTATGCGACTTACTTCCCTGTTTACTAAGCAGTGTTGGTGGCTACTGTGCGCTAATGCCGACTCAGCCCGTTCACTTTGAATGGGCTGTGTCTGCATTGCCGCACGGCTTAATATGCTTAGTTGTGTGGGTAAATTCTAATTATTGCCAGTTAGCGTCAATTGCTTGTTAAGTGGCAATTATTGGCGCTGATTGGCTTGTTAACTAAGTAAGTTGTGCACTCAAATCCAGAATATGACTGGGGATTTGTGTTCACAACTTAAGTCGCGCAATATAGAATGTGGGAAGGGAGTACATAGGGAGGTATGAATTTTTCTAGAAAGGTTGTTTGTGGGGAGTGTTTCTCTTAAGGGTTGGCTTTGAAACTCAACCCTTAAGGATCATTTTTTTATAAGTTGTGGCGAATTAAGATAGGCTCATTAGTGGCTATAAAGTGCTCATGAATTTCCTGAACCAAGGGGTCCAACTGTTTGCTGAAAATTTGTGCACTCAGATGCTGCAAGAAAGAAAGAGGGAGAGGATGACATAAAAAGAAACTGTTCCAACATTGCCCATACTCAAAGTAGAGGCATCTTACCTTTGGATGTATCGCATACCACAGGGAGCACCAGTGTGGGGAAAAAGGAGCACTTGTGCTTATGAAAACAAGAGAGTTACAGCTGACGGGGTGCATATGCAATGTATGCACCGTTTATGGCTACGCCCATCTTAGTTATTCTTTTGCATTGTCATTGCGTTGTGCGCCTTTGCATTGTGGGCTTTAGGTCCTGGCTTTGAGCATTAGCCCCCAGGGAAGCCAAGGTTCAAAGCCTATTGCTGCTGCTCCTGACCTAGGCAAGTCACTCAATCCTCCATTGCCTCAAGGTACAAATTTACAGCTAGAAGTACTAACACTTTTAACATAGATTATTAGTAACTAGGTCCTGTGGTATAAAATGGGACCTGTGGTAAATAATGTGCATTAACAGTGTTAGGGCAGGCTAATAATTCTAGTTTTTAGATTTTAAGCCCTCTGGGGACAGGGAAATACCAATTATACCTGAATTATACTGGCTATGAGTGACTAGTGAATAGCTGTGACCTAATCCAAATAAATATTGGGAACTGCAATATTGTGGATAATCCAGGAATGAGGAAAGCACTTCGATCTTGCTTTCTGAGAGAGTGTACTTTTATGTTTAGGGGAGAGGGGGGAGATAGAGAAATTGGTGCTGTGAAGATTGATATGGGCTTCTATATCATATACTACGGTAGCACTTAAGCCTGAATTGGAGAGGCCGAGTGGGAGCGCGGTTCTTTTGAATTGCCAGATTTTCTGTGGCTCCGACGGCTTATGGCAAGGCGTTCCCTCTTTCTTGACGTTTTTTCATCGGTTTTTCTCATGCCCTCCGTTGTTTCCCTTTCTATTGCTGTTCCTCTATTTTCTGAATGAGTAGGAAGGAGAAAGGCAGCAGACGAAACGTTGCATTGAAGTTTAGAAGTCCGGCATTTCATGGAGCGCTACAAGTCCGTGCAGCAACAACAACAAAACAGATACCTCCTCTTAATTTTTTGTATTATTTATTTTTTTTTTTATTGCAGAACTGAAAATAAAGTACTCAAATGTAATTATAGATCTTGCAAGAGGGCAAGACTACCTTTGTATGTTTCTTAGGGCATTATTGTAGCTGATGGACTTTAGGCACTGACTGAGAGCCTGGGTAAAAACTGGATTTCATGGCTACATCTGGATTGCCAGGATTTTAAGGACCACTCTAAAAAAGGAGTAGTCTGGGGGGGGTTCTTTCTTTTTCTACCTGCCGCTGCTTAGTTTCCAATGGAAATCCGTGTGATCCGTTTTTTTGTTTTTACCTTGTAAGTGTACAAAGCAGATGCTTTTGTTGCTTATTGAACTGTTTCACGCTGCCCATGCTATACCACAATCAATGATTAATACAGTCTGAATACATGGTTGGCATTGTGGCGCTATAAAGCGAGAATAGGATGAAATGAAATCTAAAGAACCCCTTTGGGATGATAGGAAACCCCATCATCAAACTGACCAAATTGGCAATTATCTTTCTGTCCTTAACTTTTATTCAAGGAACATGCCTGGAAAAGTTACGTTCTGATCCTACGTTTCTTACAGGCATTGAGAGATTTTACCAATAAATGTAATTTCTGACAACTGATAGAGCCAAATGTTCTAAATAAAAAAGCTCAAATTTTCAAAGTTGTGTTTTTGCTGTGTTTTGTCTGAGTACACCAAAACCTAAAGAAAATTAAAACAACACACACAAAAAAAGCAAAAAGTAGTAAGTTGGTACCATTTTGTTGGACTGATTTAACACCGGTAGCAGGCAGCAAAATGCTCAACGCCACCGGCTGAATATCTGAGTGTTTTTACAGTCAGAAAGAAAGAACATAACTGCTGGTTCAGACAAGGGAACTCTTCTGTGGGGTTTTTCTTTTCTCTCTTTTTTTTTTTTTTTAAATTATTTATGAAACTTTGTCTATTGCCACACTGGCCTTGGTCATTCAAGGCAGTTTACAAATAGTTGGAATGAGTATTTTATATTTTTATGCTAACATTAAACACCAAGCCGGGGGGGAGGGGGAGTTACAAAGTGTGGTAAAAGGTCAGCTTTTACCTTACCTTGATTTTACCATGGGAGTCGACAACTTGCAGTATCTTAGTACTGCAGATTGTTGACTTCCGTGGTAAAAGAATAACTCTGCTTGGGGGCCTTGAAGCAGCTCCAGCCATAGCTTTAAAGAGATTGCAGTGCAGATCCAGACCCCCCCTCCATCACACTTCCACCCCTGATCAAATCTCCCTCACTTGATCACGCTTCCACCCCCCACCTCCCTAAATAGCCCTCTCTATCAGCAGGGGCCTAAGGATCCTGTATCTGGTGTGCTCCAGTCACTCCTGCCCTGCCAGCTCCAACTCTAAAGTGACACCCTTAGCAGTATAGTGCTACTACTTCTAGGGATCGTGTTTCCATAAGGGCTAGGGCTAACTATTTTGGGATGGGGGTCTGGATTGGGGGGTGGAGGCGCCAGATCAGGTGGTGAAAGTGTGATCGGGGGATCTGGGGGGTAGGAATGTGATTAGAGGGGAGGTCTGGGTCAGCACCTTTAAGCTGTGGCTTGGGACCGTAATGTGACTTACAGTGTGCATCCAGTGTTCACCACAAGTTGTTGTTACGGTTTTCACTTTGTAGTGAGCTTCTTTACATGTATTTGCATATTGTAGGTACTTATATCAGATAACAGAGAATTACTTAGGCAATTATTCTGGACCAATTTGTTAAGGATATGAGAGTGCATAAATATAGCCCTTAGGCTCTTGCTGGGCTGTCCACCAATGAAAGGAATAATGCCAAAATGGAAATATATTATTTATTATATATAAAAAATAAGTAGAAATATAGCCCAGCATAATGCAAAAATAAAATACTGTGTACACTGCAAAAATACTGATTACCAATGGGTATATGAATATAAATAAGTAACTAAAGAACTATAATATACCCTGAGAAAAGATTACCAACCTAGCGGCAAAGTTAGGCTACTGACTACCAGTCCTGGGAAACCAAACTAACTACACCCTGAAGCATAAGAGGAAAATCTCCTGCTTCTCACCCTTGCAGTCTTTTAGTCCTAGATTTCAGGTGATGTGAAGAATTGGTTCCTCTTCTAGGCTCCAGCTGTTACCTGTGAGCCTCTGTAGATCAGGAATATAGTCCTAGGTCCCTGCTCTGTGCAGGGACCCCCTCCCAGAGCTGGTCTGAACTTGACCTTGTGCAGTGCTGTGCAGAGATGCAGTTCACAGGTGTTTAGATAAATTAGGCTTTAACTTTGAGGAGAGAAAACTGTACCCCTTGCCATCTTCTCTTCTTAATCTCCTATGCACAGCATTGGCATTCTTCTGAGTCCAGATGACACACATGGACCAATGGACTAATCACCAACCGTGTACCTCTGTCCAACAAATTACCGACAGTCATGACAATGAGGGCCTTGTGAGCTTCCAGCAAGAATATCTTATCAGACACAAGCCTGACAATAGCAAACTCCCCTCCATGCTTCACAGATATACCGGAGACTCTGTCTCTGTAAAAACCACTCCTCTGCACCTTCCCAGGAGATAAACTGGATGGCTCGTACGTGTACAACTCAGGGGCGTATCTGGACTCTGGCGGTAGGGGGGGCCAGAGCCAGAGGGAGGGGGCACATTTTAGCCCCCCTGGCGCCACTGATCCCCCCCCCCGCCATTTCTGGCCCCCCCCCGCCACTGCTAGACCCCCCCCTCGCCACCAATGACACTCTCCACCCCCTCCCGCCGCCGCCAACCCTCCCCCGCTGCTGTCACTTACCTTTGCTGGCGGGGGACCCCAACCCCCCCGCCAGCCGAGGTCCTCTCTTCCATGCAGGCTGCGCCGCTGCAAGTTGCAATGCTTCCTGTTCTTCTGAGTCTGGTGCAGGACGTCAGACTCAGAAGAACAGGAAGCGTTGCAACTTGCATCCAGCACGGAAGAGAGGACTTCGGCTGGCGGGGGCTTGGGGTCCCCCGCCAGCAAAGATCGGCGACAGGTTGGTGGCGGGCGGGAGGGAGGGGGATGTGGAGAGGGTCTGTGGTAGGGGGGTCCAGGGCGAAATCTGCGGGGGCCCAGGCCCCTGTGGCCCCACGCAGATACGCCCCTGGTACAACTTGTCCTTGTATGACGTCAGCAGCACAGCTATGCCAAGAAGTATTTTTCCTGTAAGAAAACTGTTTTTTGTTGTATTCAGGCCTCAAGCTGCAGAATCCATTTTGGTGCAGGAAAAGGCCCTTACACTATTTTACATCTCACTACTATGTAGCCCACTGTGACCTAAATATTGCCACTTTAGGGCAAAACAAGCTGCATTAGAGCCTTTTAAGTTGCATTAATGGGCAATTTATGTGACTTAAGGCCCTAATGCAACTTGATAACTTTTCCTCTAAATCCAAACATAACCCAACCTGACGTAGGGATAAGAAAATCTTCAAGGCTGTCCATAGAGTTTGGGCATCTACTCAGCTGTCTTCCATTTTACTCCCATATAACCTGAGGGATCCATTGCCTCTTACCCCAAATTTCCAGGGAGAAAGCAAGTTTTTAACTACTTCCAGAAAGAATAGATATTTCTCTGCCCACAAGTCCCCCAGGTAGCTTGTCCACTGCTCAAATGCCACCATGGAGAAGGCCCTGGTTTTCCATTTCATCTTTTGTATCGCCTACAGAAATGGTGCCCTCAGTGAATGATCTTGGTTGGGAACAGCATAGTTGTCTTCTTGGAGTGTAGCACTGTAGATACTGTTTTATAAGGGCCGTTTTACTGAGCTGCACTAGTAAATAGGCTTAGCGCATCCTAACATGGGACTTTCCCATGCACTAAGCCCATTTCTAGTGCAGCCGTAAAAACGGGCTGTTTTCTATTTGTTGACTTCCTAGCCATGCGCTAATGTTAGCATTAGCATGCGGCCATTAAAAAAAAAATGAATACAGGAGCACTTGCCGCCTCCTACTTAGCCATGTAGCACATCAGTAATAGTGATTTGGTTGAATAGCACTTACACACCTACTTCCCTCCCCCCAAAATAATAAAATAAAACCATGCACTTAGGGCCTTATTCTATAAAGGTTATGCTCCTAAATTAATCTATTTTAGAGCATAGATTATACTCTTAATTTAATTTAGGACATAACCCTCTGTAAACCATATGTATATTCACTTCTATTTCCATTATCCATGATGAATTGTAAGCCACATTGAGCCTGCAAAGAGATGGGATACTGTGGGATACAAATGCAATAAATAAATAAATAACCTTGTAGAATAATGCCCTTAGTGCCAACCAATGGCCAAACTAACACAGAAGGCTTTAGCGTGTCCTGCATTAGGTGTGAATCGCGTGTTAGCGCTTAATGTAGCTTAGTAAATGGACCCAGTGGCGTTCCTAGGGGGGCGGACACCCGGGGCGGTGCCCCGCCCCCTGGGTGCAGCGCCCCCCCCGATGTAGCGCGGACCCCCCCCTCTGGCAAAAGACCCCCCCCCGCGAAAGAGCCCCCCCCCGGGTGCATGCCGCTGGGGGGGGGGGTGCCGCAGCGCGTGCCGGCTGCGAGTTTACTAACTTTGCTCGTTCGCTGCAGCTCCCTCTGCCCCGGAACAGGAAGTAACCTATTCCGGGGCAGAGGGAGCTGCAGCGAACAAGAGAAGTTAACGAACTCTCGAAGCAGGCTCGCGCCACGGCACCCCCCAGCGGCGTGCATCCGGGGTGGACCGCCCTCACTGCCCCCCCCTTGGTACGCCACTGAATGGACCCCTCCATGATGTAGAATTTTAAATGTCAGCACCATCCATTTACATAATACTCTTTCTTATACTGTAAACCAGTGAAGGCTGGCTAAAGATAGTTACAAAACTCTCCCTCTCCGTCTTGGTCCAGTAGCATGGGACAGGAGAATATTTTTAAATTGTGACTGGTTTTGGTTTGAAACAGCTCTTAATTATAGCTTGGGTGCTATAGGCTTGGAAGATAAAAGGAAGGGCACTTGTACAATTGTTATAAATGGTTTGGCAGCAAATTGTCACTGAAAATTGTGCTATTTGCTGAGTATAGTAGAGAGATTATTTGAGTTGCTTAAAATCAACACAGTGGTTATCAATGATAACAGTGGAAGATTTTTATTCGTGTCATATGACCAAAAGAGGAAAAAATACTTTATTCCCTGATCATTGTTTTTAAGTTTAATGCGTTCAAAGAATATTTCTTTATTTTTCAAATGATTTATGACATATTGCCACTGTGCTTAATTATGCAAAGTTTTATCAAATTAATAGTGTACAGTTCAGCAAAAACATAAATAACACAGTCTCGAAACAATGTCCAATTCACTAAAAAAAAATTCTGTGGGTACAGAAAACCCTGAGAGCTCAAACCAACTTTTTTTATTTATATTTTCCACTGTAGGAGGAATTTTATATATCTTTTAGAAGCTAAATTGTGCCCTTGAATAAGTTGATGTATTTAAATTGAGGCCCTTATTACTCAGTTTGGAAGTTACAAAAAGACGTCAGTGGAAACAGCTACCTCTTAAGCGCTAGCTCAAGTCCTTTTGTAAAATATAGCTCAGAGGCTCTGGATATTTCAGGAAAACTAACCAAATCCTCAGACTGTGATGTGTATGATTGATATAATTAAATGTTTTATCCTCTTTGGTATGGAAGATTGTGTTAGTGCTGGCCTATCATAAAATGGGTTTCTTTTATAAGTTAGAATGTATTGTATGTTATTTGTATTTTTAAAGATGTAAACCGTTCTGATTTGCTATGCAAGAAGTGACGGTATAGTAAATAAATGATAAACTATAATGCTATGAATTTTATAAAAGGTTTGCTTTGGGAAAAATGTCTGTTTTTGGCAGTACGTACAGTGGGTACAACCATATTGTAAATATAACATACTGTGCACACACAATCTTTTATTACAGATGTACTAGTACTTTGGATAGCAGAAATCTTATTTTCACCATTTTGCACGTAAGAAGACAACTGTAAAACTTTAGAATCTATTTCTTTAAATTAAGGATAGCATCAGAGGTTAATAAACAAAAGTTGAGGCACCACATATTTCAGCAGTGTCTGAGTAACTCCTGTCCAGAGATCCTTAAGGGTAACCTCGGTCTAAAGCACCACGTCTTTCAACTGTGTCTCTATTTGAGTAACTACTGTCCAGATTGCCTGAAGGGTAAGCTCAGTCTCAAGCAAAGAAGTCTTGGAACCCAATCCTAGACCCAAAAGAGGAATCCAACTGCCCCTGAGATTGCCCCTTTTGAGCTATAAAATGAACCAGTGAAGTCGGCTGGGGAGGCGGAGTTCTTGCACGAGGGCTCAAAGACACGCCCTCTAAACAAGGAGAGAATGAAAGATCCCCAGTTTTGGTGTCTGGAACCAAATGTTTATCCATGGGGCCTACTACTTTAGGTGTGGAAGACCCCCAGCAATTTGGTCTTATTCTTCCTTTTCTTCCCCATAAGTACACAAAAATATCACAAAAGTTAGGCTCACCAGTTCTGCAGATCTCAAAGCATCTCCTTAATGTCACCAACAAATATAAAATCCCTTGGTGCTCCTCAATATTCCTTGGGGCTCCCAAGTGGCCTGGTGTGGCCCTTAGGGCATGCTCCTTTGGCCACGCCCTGCAGTGGTAGCTGAATTTTAAAAAGGAGGTACATGGTGCCTTATGATGTCAGATTCCACAGTTCGAGGTACTCCTGGGAGAGTAGATGGCAATACTCTCAATCTCAGCCAGTAAATCACACAGCATCCTCTCCTCCCACACATGTATTCTCTAAATAAGGCATATAAGTTTTGACTCTATCCACATCTGCCCAAACGCCTTCCATGAATAATCAGTGGGACACACAAAAGTTCATGTCTTCCTGGCACTGGGCAGACTTTCATATGTGCATCCCCTGGGGATGGGTTAATATTATGAAAGTCCTTTGACACACATAAAAAAGCCAAAATATGCACACATTCCTTTCTAAGCCCACAAAGACCTGTTTACTAAACCATGGTATGATTTTGCCATTTACGGCAGTTTTTGCCATGGGTTAATTGCTTAATCTTTGCAGTAATTGTAAGTGTTGAAAAAGGGTATTTCTGTCATGCGGGTACAACCAGCCACCATGTTAATGTTCATGACCACACATTAGCACAGCAACAGGTATCTGCCCGCTTTGCAGTTAATGCACAGTAAGTGATGTACCACCCTCCTCTCCCATTTCCCCAGCCCTTCCCTTCCTTGCAGTAAAATTACACATTAGCTCCAGATTTTATAGTCACCCGAAACTGGATGCACAGATTTGGGCACAGATTGCAGATCTGCACATAAACTAATTAATGAGCCATTAACAATCATTGGTGTTAATTGGCAATCATTAATTGGTGTTAATTGGCAGTCATTTGGGTTTATACACTGATTTGCCCTACACCATATTCTATAAAATGTGCTCCTAAGTGTTATACCACGCAACTCAAAAGGGGGCATGGGAGAGTCAGGAGTGTTCTGAGAAATTAGGGGCAATATTAGAGAATAGGATCATTTATGTACCCAACCTCCATTAGTTGTGCACCAGCGTTAACACCAGGTTTCAGCAGGTATAAGTGCAGCACCCAAAGTTAGGTGTGAGATTTGTTCTAAGTTGCTATTCTGTAAAGGGCAGTCCAGTCCATGCAGAACGCTCTTTGTGGAATACTAGTTTAGCGTGGATCTTCCCGTCACCTAACTGGGTGCCATCCTCCCAGTTGTATGCATTGTACAGGAAATGCAGCTTAGATGTGTAGAATTGGAAACTCTGGATAAATTGAAATTAAAATGGTAATGCAAAAGAATTGGGTGTTTTCTAAAAAAAAAAAAATTGCTGTTGTGCATCAAATGGAAATAAAACAAAATACCAAAGGAAAGAAATATTTTTCAAACAATAAGGATTAGAGAAAAAAATAATCAGAACAGAAGAGTTGAAATGGCAAGAATGCAACAGGACTCACCAAGAAAAAATATGCATGCCAAAAAAAGGCGAATAATTACGATCGAGGTAATTGACATCAAAAAGCCATTTTAGTAGATTTGGTGCCTCAGGTTATTCAACGGAATAGTGTGAACTACTCACTCACCAGACTTCAGGACCTGTCAGATAGGTGGCAATGGCAAACAGCACTTACAATGAGGTGGTGGGAGTAGGAAATATTTAATTCAAGCTGTAAAGAGATGGCAGCTATTAGTCTGAGAGATGATATAAGTACCCATATTAATGGGCAATCTTATACTAGTTTCCAAATTAGATGCAGGATTGAAAGTGATTTTTGGCAAAAACAGTCACAAAGTCAAAAATGGCAAAGTACTTTTTAATAATCAAGGCCCTGTTTACTAAGTCACGTTATAGGCGTGAAAAAATACTAACATACCTTAGCAAACAGGGCCCCAAATTAGAGGACTGTGCCAATGACTGATCATGTAAATATATTGTACAGGCTGCTTGTGCTAAGTTGTGGCACGAGAGCTGTGCACATTGCAACTATGGCACACCTAAATCTGTGAGTGAAAATGAAGATTAGATCGGAGGCAAACATTAAAAAAAAAATTATTATGGTAATTTTTTAGGACCCAAACAAAATCCACTAGAGCTAGGACTTATAGATTTATATGGATCCATGGCGGTGGACTAATCAATTTATCAAATATGCTGGAAAGATATTTTTCTTCCACACGGCATCTCATTTTCCTTGACTCAATCAAGTGAGAAATGGGTAATGGGAACATTAAGTTCGAATTTGGAATAAATCAAACTTATTAAAACAAGACAAGGATATATATATATATATATATATATATATATATATATATATATAAGCCTCTGTAAATAGCTTCTCTTTCCCTCTTTTATTTCCTTTGTGTATTTTCTAAAGTCCTTTCAAGTTTAGAAAGGCATTGTCCATAGTTTACAGCTTGTAGAATGATATATATATCATTTTAAGTCTTTTGCTAAACATGGTCATTGCTACGATTTGACCCAGGTCTGCTCACTCATGGTCACACGACTAAACACGCATTGTTAGTGCAAACTCAACTGAGAGAATAGCTTTTAAGAAAGCAAATCCCTAGTTCCTGCCTGCCATACAAGGCTTGATCATATGCTTTTCACGTATCAATTTCTGTGTTCTCAATGAGAGTTCTGTGAACTACTACTACTACTACTTAACATTTCTAGAGCGCTACTAGGGTTACGCAGCGCTGTACAATTTAACAAAGAGAGACAGTCCCTGCTCAAAGAGCTTACAATCTAATAGACAAGTGAACGGTCGGTCCGATAGGGGCAGTCAAATTGGGGCAGTCTGGATTCACTGAACGGTAAGGGTTAGGTGCCGAACGCAGCATTGAAGAGGTGGGCTTTAAGCAAAGACTTGAAGACGGGCAGGGAGGGGGCTTGGCGTAAGGGTTCAGGAAGGTTGTTCCAAGCATAGGGTGAGGCGAGGCAGAATGAGCGGAGCCTGGAGTTGGCGGTGGTGGAGAAGGGTACTGAGAGGAGGGATTTATCCTGTGAAATCCTAAATGAACAAGGCATTCTCATGTAGACAAAGCATGAGAGAAAACACTTGGTGATATCTTCTGTTTTAAGATTCAAAGCAGTGCACAGCTGTTTTCCGAACGATGCACAGAAGCAGCATCTACCTTTACCTTGGAAAATTTAACAGGAGGTCTGGAGCTGTCTGTAATTCCTGACTGGGGCTGTTGAGAGCTGCAGACTGTCTGGGGCTGGTGAAAGGAAGTAGATCTGATGGTTCTTGCTCATCCAATGGACGGGACTTTTCAGAGCACTTTGTACTGGGAACTCTGGATTTTCCCAAAGGAAAAAGGATGTGGGAAGAGGGGGGACAAACACGATTGAAGGGAAGTTCAACCATCCCTGTTCTCTGGAAGTTCCTTCTCTGAGCCTGTCTTTCCTGCCTCTCTCTCTCTCTCTCCCTTCCTTCTTGTACATTCTCAAGCAGGGAAACTGCAGTGCAGTTCAGCTCCCCAGGAACTAATATTAGCTTTAGAGACTTAAAGACAGAGAGCACTGGGAGGCTCTTCCTGGAGGAGTGAGGAGACGATGAAAGAAACCATGGATCCAGGCAAGGCCAGAACTGGGGCACCGGGAGAGCGAAAAAAAAAGGCTACCTGCTTTCATACATGCCGCTTGTCTGTGTGTATGAAAGCCGTCTGTGGCATGCACAGAGCAGCCACATTTAGCGATTGCTCTGTGACCGACTGGCTCCCCCCCCCCCATAGCATGCAAATGAGCCTGTTTGCAAAAGCAGCGAGCAGCTCATTTGCATGTGATTCGCTTTAGGAATCCCTTTGTATTTTCAAATTGGTAATTTTTACCAAGGTGGAAATACAGACAGATTCTTTACGTGGACCTATGTGCATCTGGGTCTAGTAGTACACTGGAGAAACTGCCTCTCTACAAAGATGAGAGGCGCACTGGAACACCAGAGGAGCAGGTTCCCAGATGAGGAGGAGTTTCAAGAGAACTTATTAGAAAAACTGAGCTTCTGGAAACTCTAGTGGCCTCATTTCAGAAGACAAGTTGGACAATTATTCAAGCCAACTACATATGTTCTTAGAAAATTGTCACCTCTACCAAGGCAGTGGATTTGTTTAAGAAATAAATTATATACATCCTTCTGTGCAGGCACTACTGATTAGTAAAGTGTCTTGTTTGTCATTCAGTCAATAGAGAAACAATCTGTGGACAAGATCAGGCCCAGGTTTTACTGAATAGCTAGGACCCAGCAGCTCTTGTGGAAAAATCTATAGGAGTCTAGCAGGGCTACCCTTCTCATTGCTTTCATTTTTGAGTTTGCTAAAAACTCAGAGATCAATGTTCAAAAGCACTTATGGAGCCAATATGGGTTGGTGGTTGCATAAATGACTTTGTTTAAATTTCCAAGGTTGCAAACAGATATATTTTGACCATATATTGATCTATATTGTCAAAATTTATCGTATATCTAGAGGATGGGTCAGGGCATTCCAGGACGGAGCTTAAAGTTATATAGCTAGCAGCAACATTCAGCTTCTATCTGTATAACTTTATGCATATAACCACTACTACTACTTAGCATTTTTATAGCACTACTAGACGTACGCAGCGCTGTACACTTGAACATGAAGAGACAGTCCCCACTCGACAGAGCTAATTAGGACAGACAAACAGGACAAATAAGAGATATGGCCGCCGTTTAGAGGGTCGAAGAAACCGTTAGCTCCGGAGACCTCGTCGTGATTGATATTTTGGTTGTGGACTGACCCGTTTTTAGTTGGATCTGTACCGGGCATTGATTGGGGTGCCATGGGGAGCCTACTGGGTTGCTGACCGGCCGTCTGTGGAGACCATTTGAGCATAACATCGCCGACGTTGCCGCGGCCCAATCATGTCAAGAGTGCAGCAACAAGTGGCGTGAAGTTTGAACAGGCACTTGCTCACCTCGCTGGGTCTGAAGTGTGGTGGGGAACTCAATATGTTGCTGGTCGACCCGACCCTGGTGAATAGCTGATTTTGTGAACTTGTGGAGTTTAAGCCAGCCCATTGACGTCTCTGAACTCCACCTGCATTGAATGCCGCTCAGCTGTGGACCAACATTTGACAAATTTTCCTGCTCCTTTCTCCTCTTGCTGATGCTGGTCCTTCGCTGTGCACATCTTGCTACGGTGCCTGCTGTCTGTTCTCCTGCTCTGAAGCGGTGTATTATCCATTTGGGACGGTCTGCAAATCGTGTCACTTCAGGGAAACTTTGATGGTTGATCAACTGATCGGATGATACTGTGACTAGCTGCTGCTCTGCTCCTGGCCCCTAACTAAATGAATCCTATTATATCAGGAACCACTGCCCATGACTGCGATTCAGCTGACCCTTTCCCCCATTGACTAATTGAAAAAGGCTGCTGATTAACGAGTTGAGAGAGCCGTTAACAGCTGAAACCACTTTATAAGGATCAGTGAGACATAACAGGTTCCGCCATATCGTGCTAAGGGCGATTTTGCCAGCGAGAGGAGTGGGAATTTAATTGAGAACATCATGGGAGTTGCACACAGTTAATTGCTGTCTGGTGACTGCTTTCTATCCACCATTCACCTCTCTCCGTTTTCCCAGCTTCCATGTCTGTCCTGTTTAAAATCATACAATTGAATAGCCATATCGTGTTAAGGGCGATTCTGCCAAAGAAAGGATTAGGAATCTAATTGAGAACATCATCGGAACTGCACATAGTTAATGCTGTCTAGTTGCTGATTTCTGTTCACCATTTACGTCTCTTCGTTTTCCTAGCTTCCACGTCTGTCCTGTTTATAACCATACAATTGCATAGCCATATCGTGTTAAGGGCAATTTTGCCACCGAGTGGCTTGGATTCTTGACTAAGCACATCTTTGTAGTTGCACACAACTAATGTTTGACTGGCTGCTGCTTTCTATCCATTATTTACATCTCACTGTTATCCCAGCTCCCATAATTGTCCTGTTTATAGTCCAACTGAACAGTAAGGAGATCATTAACTTTTATTGCTCTTATTTTTAGTCCTTCGACTTTTTATCAACTCTTACTGACTTATATTGCTGGTAACTGTCTCTTAACTGCTTCTACTGCATCATATTGCTTTATTCTGAACTGTATTATTGGTTATTGACCTCTAACTGCCTATACTGCATCATATTACATTATACTGAAATGTATTGCTGACTTGTATTATTGACTACTGACCTCTAACTACTTATACTGCATCGTATTGCATTATACTGAATTGTATTACTGATTGTTAAAGTTCCATCAGCTACTACTGCTTCTATTGCATTATAGTGCATCTTTCTAAATTTGTACTATTGACTGTAAGTGTTCACCAGTTCTACTACTTCGCACTGTTAACCATTGATTTCCATCAGCCCTACTGTATTATACAAAATCAACGCCAAAATGAATATTACCAAATTGCTCTTAATAATCTATTCTCTATCCTTGATCTCCCACGTACTGGCCATCACTCCCACAGACAACAATATACCCACAGTATGTAGACTTTGCAGATTACCTAAATACAGTACACCTCACCAGAAGAATAACAGCCAATTAAAAGGAAAATCTACTATATACGGTTACAGTCAACTTAAAGGAAAGAAAGGACACAATAAGTCCAGATTCCAAGAGGATAGACAACTAATAAAAATTAATACATCTTTGATCCCAACCGAATCTTACCAATCAATCCAGTTGGGATATATAAATGCCAGATCGCTAGTTAATAAAACAACAACTATAACGGACTGGATCACAACAGACAATCTTGATCATCTTTTTATTAGCGAGACCTGGATTCATGATCTTAAAGACCCCATAATTTTAGACCTTTGCCCCCCAGGGTACAAAATTACCCACTGGACAAGGAATGGTAAAAGAGGTGGAGGTATAGCTATAATTCACAGATCCCACTTCATTGTTACAACTTTAGCCGAATCTATACGCCCCCAACTTGAAATTGCCCCAGTTAGAATTAATCTTATAAATAAATCTGCTTGACCACCTAAATGTAGTCCTGTTTTATAGACCACCAGGAAACTGGCTTGATTGCCAAACACACTTCATGGACTTTTATATTGAACACATGTGTTTCTATCTCCAACCTTATTATAGTAGGGGATATTAATCTTCACCTTGAAGACCCTAACTCTATTAATGTGCGTGAGTGCATGGATCTCTTCCTACTATGGGATCTTCACCGGCCAAATATGGAATCAACCCATACTAAAGGACACACACTTGACATCATTACATATAAATTCTCATCAGACTTAAATCTTTTATTAACAACTACAAAGTGGACAGCTATACCATGGTCTGATCACTACAAATTAAATCTTGTCCTTCAGTGGTGGAAAAAAGACTTACACTATATTAAAGAACGGTTATCATACAGCGAGAGGCCAAATTGACCCGGTTATATTCTGGCAACAATTTTATAACAATGAATGGACAACTCAAACAGATTCAATTCATTTTCTTCAAGAATGGGACTACAGATGCAGAAGCATTTTAGACAACATAGCACCATTACAAATTAGAACCTCACATAGAACTCAATACCATGGTTTAATGACGAACTGAAAAAACTAAAAACACAAGTTAGAAGGTTATAACGAGCATGGAATAAAAAGAAAGACGACTCCACACTCAACGCCTGGAAACTTCTACAAAGAAAATACAAATATACCATCAGACAAACCAAAAGATCATACTACAAAACTAAAATTGGGCCAGACTACAAGGATACACATAAACTTTTCCAACTTGTGAGCAAATTATTAGATATCACACCCATTACCTCTAACAGCTCAGACACCCCTTCAGCAGATAAGCTTGCGAAACATTTCAGAGAGAAAATTGTTAAGTTACAACTCACATTACCAACTAATTCCACAGACTACGTAAAATTCCTTGACTGTCTAGACCCAATTTCCGGTGAACATCCAGCAGATCGAACCTGGACTAACTTTGACACACTCTTGGATGATTCCATCTCCCAAGCGCTCAAAAGGTTTGCCAAGTCCCACTGCAAACTAGATATATGCCCTAACAACCTTATAAAATTCACTGCTCAACAATTCATATTAGACCTCACGTTGCATTTGAATTATATTTTACAAAATGGACTATTCCCAAACAAGAGAGGAAATATTTTACTCACCCCGATTCCCAAGGACTCAAAGAAAAGTAAAATGACTTAACCAACTATCGTCCAGTAGCATCTATCCCTCTAGTAACCAAACTAATGGAAGATATGGTGACTAAACAACTTACTGAATACTTAAATAAATTCTCAATTCTTCATGACTCTCAATCAGGATTTCGGTCTAACCACAGCACCGAAACAGTTCTAATTACTCTTCTAACTAAATTCAAATGAGCAATTGCAACTGGCAATAACATACTCCTCCTATAATTTGACAGTGCATTCGACATGGTAAGCCATAAAGTATTATTAAACATTCTTGAATACTTCAGAGTTGGAGGTAACGTTCTTAATTGATTTAGAGGCTTCCTAACTACAAGATCATACCAAGTGAAATTTAATTTGAATACGTCAGTTCCATGGACACTGGAATGCAGAGTCCCCCAAGGATCTCCACTCTTCCTGACCCTCTTTAACCTATTGATGATACCCCTGGCCAAGTCGTTATCCATTCAAGGCCTCAATCCATATATATATGCAGATGACATCACGATTTACATCCCGTTCAAACATGATCAAACGGAAATCATGGATGACATCAACCGCAGCTTCCAAATCATGCATTCATGGGCGGATGCTTTTCAATTAAAACTTAACGCTGAAAAAACACAATGCCTTATACTTGCATCACAACATAACACAAGTAAATTCACCACCATAACCACACCTAACTTTTTCCTCCCTGTCTCAAGACACCCTGAAAATTCTTGGCGTTACCATTGATCGAAATCTCACACTTGAAAGCCATGTGAAGAATACAACTAAGAAGATGTTCCATTCAATGTGAAAACTCAAAAGACTAAAACCTTCTTCCCTAGAAGCATTTTTCGCAACCTAGTACAGTCAGTGGTGCTAAGTCATCTAGACTACTGCTATGCACAATATGCTGGCTGTAAAGAAAATATCATCAAAAAAACTTCAAACAGCCCAAAACACTGCAGCCAGACTCATATTTGGAAAGACAAAATATGAAAGTGCTAAACCCTTAAGAGAGAGGCTACACTGGCTTCCAGTTAAAGAACATACTGTGTTCAAGGTCTGCACGTTCATAAAATTATTCACGGAGATGCCCCGGTCCACATGTTAGACCTTATTGACCTGCCATCCAGGAATGCTAAAAGATCAGCACACACATTCCTAAATCTTCATTTCCCAAGCTGTAAAGGTCTAAAATATAGACTAACACATGCGTCCAGCTTTTCCTACATGAGCACACAGCTGTGGAATGCACTACCACTTGACCTGAGAACTATTTACGACATACTCAACTTTTGAAAATTACTAAAGACATATCTTTTCAATAAGGCATACCACAATGATCAATAATAGGAATTCTATCGCATCACTACTTACCTGTTACTCTGACTGTTTTCTTTGTATACCGGTTTGCTTAACTCTATTATGTTATAGTTGTTCTTCATTTAATACCAATTGTTTCTTTACTCTTGAATGGCGTATGCCATGATGGAACATTTGTAAGCCACATTGAGCCTGCCAATAGGTGGGAAAATATGGGATACAAATGCAACAAATAAATAAATAAGGGAATTACTAAGATGGGGATGCTGAACTAAGGGTACTGAGCAAGTGAGTAAGGGTTAAGAGTTAAAAGCAGCATCAAAAAAAGGGGGGGGGGCTTTTAGCCTAGATTTGAAGACAGCCAGAGATGAAGCTTGACATACCGGCTCAGGAAGTCTATTCCAGGCATTTGGTGCAGCAAGATAAAAAGAACGGAGTCTGGAGTTAGCGGTGGAGGAGAAGGGTGCAGATAAGAGAGATTTACCCAGTGAACGGAGTTCCCAGGGAGGAGTGTAGGGAGAGATGAGAGTGGAGAGGTGCTGAGGAGCTGCAGAGTGAATGTACTTATAAGTTAATAAGAGGAGTTTGAACTGTATGCAGAAACGGATAGGGAGCCAGTGAAGTGACTTGAGGGCTAATATGAGCATAGCAACACTGGCAGAATATAAGTCGTGCAGCAGAATTTTGAAAAGATTGAAGAGGAGAGAGATGGCTAAGTGGGAGACTTGTGAGATGCAAGTTGTAATAGTCTAATCGAGAGGTGATAAGAGTGTGGATAAGGGTTCTGGAAGTGTGCTCAGAAAGGAAAGGGTGAATTTTGGTGGTGATATAGAGAAAGAAACAACAGGTTTTAGCAGTCTGCTGAATATGTGCAAGAGTGGAGTCGAAGATGACCCCAGGGTTACGAGCTGATGAGACAGGGAGGATGAGAGTGTTATCCACAGAAATAGAGAATGGGGGAAGAGGAGAGGTTGGTTTAGGAGGGAAAGATAAGAAGCTCAGTCTTGGTCATGTTTAGTTTCAGATGGTGGTGAGACATCCAGGCAGCAATGTCAGACAGGCAAGCTGATACTTCGGCCTGGATTCCTTCTGAGATTTCTGGTGGAGGTAGATCTGGGAGTCATCAGTGTAAAGATGATACTGAAAAACATGGAATGAGATCAGAATACCAAGGGAAGAAATATAGATGTAGAAAAGAAGAGGGCCCAGGTCAGATCGCTGAGGTATACCAACTGACAGTGGGATATAAGTGGAGGAGGATCCACCAGAGTATACACTAAAAGTAGGATGGGAGAGATAAGAAGAAAACCAGGAAAGAACAGAGCCCTGAAATCCAAGTGAGGACAGCATAACCAGGAGTAGGCTGTGATCAACAGTGTCAAAAGCAGCAGATAGATTGAGAAGGATGAGGATATAATAGAGACCTTTGGATCTGGCCATTGGAGACTTTAGCAAGCGCTGTTTCAGTTGAATGAAGAGGGCAAAAGCCAGATTGAATTGGATTAAGAATAGCTTGAGATGAAAAACAAGACAACGGCGGTGAACAACACGTTCAAGTATCTTGGATACAAAAGGGAGGAGGGAGATGGGGCAATAGTTGGAAGGACAAGTAGGGTCCAATGAAGGTTTTTATTAAGGAGTGGTGTGGCTACAGCATGTTTGAAGGTATCGGGAACAGTCACAGTGGAAACTGAAAGATTGAGGCTATGAGAGATAAAAGGGATGACAGTAGGAGAGATAGTGTTAAGTAGATGGGTGGGAATAGGATCAGAGGAACAGGTAGTTAGTTTTGAGGAGCAAAGATGATGTGCAGTTTCCTCTTCAGTGATTTCAGAAAAGGAGGCAGGGATTGGAGGGTTGAGAGAATGGACTAAGGGAATTAGAGGTGAAGGTGAGTTGGTTGAGAATTCAAGTTTAATCTTGTGAACCTTATCATGAAAGAACTCAGCCAGAGTCTGGGGAGAAAGTGAAGGGGGAGTTGGAGGTGAAGGCACTTTGAGGAGAGAGTTCAGTTTAGCAAAGAGATGTCAAGGGTTTGAGCCAAGAGAATTTGTCAACTGGATGTTATAGTCCTGTTTGGCCAGTAAAAGAGCAGACTGGAAGGAGGTCAGCAAGAATTTGAAATGTATGAAGTCAGCATGGGCATAGAATTTCTCCAAAGGCATTCAGTAGAGTGGGCACAGGAATGTAGGTAGAGTATTCTAGAGGTCAGCCAAGGCTGGGGTTTGGTATTCCTTACAGAACGGGGAATGAGAGGAGCAAGAGTATCCAGAGCAAAGAGGAGAGAATAGTATTATAGTAAGAGACAGCCTCATTGACAGACCTGGATAAGATAGTGTTAGAGAAGAGATTTGAAACATTGGAGGACAAAGTAGAAGGGTCAATAGCCTGAAGATTCCAAAATGTATTGGTTAAGATTGGACGGGACTGGGGGAAGAGTGTTTAAGTGTGAAAGTTATCAGAAGTTGGTCAGAGAGGGGAAGAGCTGAAGCACAGAAACTGGAGAGTGAGCAGTTTGAAAAGAGGATAAGATCAAGACAGTGGCCATTCTGGTGAGTGGGGGTAGTGGAGCAGTTGAAGATTGAAAGAGGATGTTAAAGCGAGAAACTAAGAAGCATAAGAGTCGGGAGGGATCATTAGCATGAATGTTAAAATCCCCAAGAATGAGGGAAGGAGATGAAGGTTCAAGAAAGAAGGAAAGCCAGGTGTCAGTCAGTGAGAAAGGAAGAAATGAACTTATCTGGGGGTCGATAAATGACTGCTACTCGGAGAGGCAGAGGAATGAGTAGACGGATTGAGTGGACTTCGGAGGAAGAAAAGCAGTGAGACTGAGGTGGAAGAAGTTGAAATCTACAAGAGGGTGAAAGTAGTAGCCCGACACCTCTGCGGCCAACCGGGCAAGGAATATGGGAGAAAAGATAACCTCCATGGCATAGGGCCGCGACTGAAGCAGAGTCTTCAGAGCAAAGTTAAGTTTTAGTTAGGACAAGCAGATGGAGAGTACAAGAGGTAGAGGTCGTGGATGTAGGAAAGTTTGTTATGGACAGAGTGAGCATTCCAAAGAGCACACGAGAAAGGCAGGGAAGAAGGGGGAAGGAATGGAACGGAAATTAGGTTGGCGACATCATGGTGTGACCTTCACAAATAGGATGAGAGCTGATGTGGAGGACCAGGATTGGGATTGATGTCCCCAGCGGAGAGCAAGAGAGTACGGAGAAGAGTAGGAGAGGTATGACGACAGCGACGAAGGCGAGATGTACTCTGATAGAAATGAAATGGCTGAATGGAAGGAAGGAAATGTTGAAGGTTGAGAGCTGAGAAGAAGGAAAAGGACAAGAGAGATGGTGAGGTGATGAAAGCAGAGGGTGGACAATGTGTTCCTGCAGTGTACAGTGGTTTTAGATGGAGAAACAGATTAGGAAGGGACAGTACCAAGAAGAGAAAGTGTACTGGAGCCATAAGTAGTAACTGGGAGAAAATATAAATGTATAGAGAAAATACCCCTGCACGCGGCACCTTGAGCAGAGGCCCTGAGTGGATCTGAGTGGACCTGGGAGTCGCCCCGGAGAAGGCTGTGAGGATATGCAGATGAGCTGCAAGTCCTCCACAGCACCTGAAAGGCAGCCGGTGGGAGAACTGGGCACCTAGCCAAGGAAAGGCTTACCAGGAGTTAGGCCAAAGCCTGCATTCCTCCACCTTAGGGTCACCTGCACCAATAGCAGACCTAAATTAATATAAATAATATGGCCACACATATTTTGGAATGCTATATCCAGAGGTCCAACTTAATACATGTGAGTTGGTGGAATATGTTTATAAAGATTTCTATGTAACTTATGCAGATACTTTTATGTGATAGGCTGATATTCAGCAGGCTATCAGAAGTCTTTTCTTTTAGTTCCAGGAAAATTTGTGTATGGGGCCATAAATTTTGGCTTATTCCTGATATTTGTAAACGGAAATTGTTTCTGTAGATGCATCAAAGGTTTATTTCCCTTGGAGGAAACGTTTTTTTTTTTTTTTGTGTTACTCTTGTGAATATTTGATAAAACTCTTTTGGTATAGCTTTTCTTTTTTTGACCCAAAACATCTGTACAATTTATTGATTCCTTTCCAGGGTTTTTGATCCCTCTCTGAATATGTATAAGTATGGTTAGCTCTTAAATTGAAGCATGCAAAATTATGATTCTGTCTTTATTTTTATTTATATATTTAATCATTATTTCTGTAGATCTAGCTTTTCCTTCTTTATGAATTGAAATCTCTCTTATTTTTTTTCTCCTGTAACTATAACTCAGGGTATTTTTAGGGAATGTGCTGGTATGTGTTGTCTCAGAGGTTATGAGGGCACGTCATACACTCCCCCCCCAATTCTAGAAAGTGGCACGCTCAAATTTGTGACTAGCATGCAAACTTACACATGCAAGTTACAAAATAAATTCTGTTTTGCACATAATTTAATAATGATCTGATAATTGGTGTTAATGAGCAATAGGCTATAAATTGCCTTCGTGCTAATTGGCACCAATTAACAGATGCACACATAACTGCCATTAGTTGCTATTCTGTAAGTTGCATGTGCATTTTCAAGGGACCTGGGAGGGGCATGGGTGGGTCAGGTGTGTGCAAGGTACACAGGTTATAAAATTCTAGTACTGTATTTACACACCTATCTGCCTACATTTGGGCATGAACATTTACTGAGTTTTAGTCTGATTCAAAACGATGTCAAAAGGGTAGTTAATAGGTTAATACCCTTCTCCACCCACCCCCCCCACCCCCGGTCCTCTAGAAATGCTGTGAAGTGCAGAATGTTCGATGAGAGTTGCGATGCTCCCACTGATGCCCGCTCATTCCTTCATATATTTCTTGGAACAACTTTTTAGATCAGCCTTGCAGCAGCTGGAACCTCACAGTCTTGAGCTAAGTCAAATATCTGCATTCTTTCTTTTTTTATCTATCTGGCTAATCCTTGCTGTTCTGAGATTTCTACCTTTCTGTTCTGTTTCTGCAAAGTTTTTCTGTACTTATTCCAGAAAAGAAAGAAAAAACCTTTGTCTTGCTCTGCACTATACTATCTTAAAAACTGTTAAATCTCTGATATTTGTTTACCACTGGTTTTGGTAGAAATTAGCTATTTATCTGTGGTTCTCCTGCCTGCCCCCTCCCCTACCTTTTCTCTATTATAGCTAAAGCAGTCACCTGGTTTAGTAGGCAGGGTTTGTGAGCTGCTTCAATACAGCATTGGAGATTGGTTTCACAGCTATAATCTATTCAGGAAGGACAGGGTAGGAAAAAAGGGTGAAGGAGTGTCATATATGTTAAGAATATTATTAAAGTGGCAGAATTGCAGGATGCATGGGTTAAGGAAGAAGCACTGTGGATTAATCTGGAAAGAGGGAATGGAAAATGTATTTACATTGGCATGATTCAGTGCTGTAGCGGGGGCGGCTGGCACCCAGCGTGGGTCGCCACCTCACACCCTCCCCCTCCCCCCCGGAGCGCATTGTACCTTGCTTTGGCAGCGAGGGGCGGGTGGGAGGGCCGATCTGCCCCCGAGCCCATGTCGCTGGGAGCTGCGTTGGCTCCATTGGTTCCTTGCTCTCTCTGCCCCGGAACAGGAAGTAACCTGTTTCTGGGGCAGAGGGAGCAAGGAACCAACGGAGACGACACCCCCCCCAGCGGCGTGCACCTGGGGCGGACCGCCCCACTGCCCCCCCCCCTTCCTACGCCACTGGCATGATATACAGGCCTCCTTCACAGTCAGAAGAAATGGACAGTTATTTAATTGAAGACATTCACAAGCTAGCAAGGAAAGGGGAAGTACTACTGATAGGGGATTTTAGTGTGCCAGACGCTAATTGCGGAGTCATCTAGAAGCAAGGGCATCTTGGGTTCTCTACAGGAAGAATTGTTCCAGCAATGGGACCCACGTGGGATGGAGCTATTCTAGAACTGGGGAGAGTGTTTCTGATGTTACAGTGGTGATCATTTGGCATCTACTAACCACGGAGTGGTGTGGTTCAATATTAAGTCACAAGAGGAGAGGGCTTACTCTAGACTGATGGTTCTTGACTTCAACAAAACTAATTTTGCCAAGATGGGAGAATATCTCAGAGTTCGTTGGATGGTACAGCAGTGGACAAAACTGAAATGAAAGGAGCTATTTTAAAGGTGACAAACCTTTTGTTTAAAAAGTACATAAAAGTAAGAGGAAAAGAAGGCCGCTTTGCTTCTCAAATGTAATAGCTCATAAAGTAAGGGGGGAAAAAAGGTTAACCTTCATAAGTTACAAGAAGACACAGAAAGAGAAAGAAAGAAAGACAAAATGCCCAGAAAAGAAAAGAGATGCTGTCAGGAAAGCAAAGTTGCAAATGGAAGAGAAGAGCCAATACAGTAAAATTATGAGACAAGATATTTTTTAGGTATGTAAGTGGTAGGAGAAAGTGGCATTATAAGACTCAAAGGTGAAGGTGGAAAATATGTAGAAGCTGATAATGATAAAGCTGAACTGTTCACAGATGAAGGGCCAGGGGTAGGACTGCAGAAAACAAATGGAAATGGATTTGTTTTAGACCCAAGACTGATTTTCAGAAGTCTATGTAGCTAAATTAAAAATAGACAAAGCGATGGGGTCTGATGGGGATACATCTGAGGGTGCTCAAGTTCTGGCAGCTCTGTTTCTGACCTCTTCAATATTTCCTTAGAATCTGGAGTGGTCCCGGAGGATTGAAGAATGTCCTTCTGCACAAAAGCAGAAGTATGAGGGAGGTTGGGAATTATAGACCTGTTGGGAATTATAGACCTGTCAGTCTAACCTCAGTGGTGAGTAAACTAATGGAAACGCTTCTAAAGTAGAGGATTGTGAGGTTTCTAGAATCGAATAGACTGCAGGATCCGAAGCAGCATAAATTAACTAGAGGCAAGTCTTGTCAGATCTGATTTGATTTTTTTGACTAGGTGACCAAACAGCTGGATATAGGAGGAGTACTAGATGTGGTGTACTTGGATTTTAGCAAAGCCTTCAACACTGTTCCACAGACGACTGATAAATAAACTTGAGTGCCCTCGGTGCCCTCAGTATGGGCCCTAAAGTGACTGACTGGGTTAAAAGCTGGTTAAATGGAAGGAGGTGGAGGTTAGTGGTAAATGGAGCTTGCTCTGAGGAAAGGGATGTTATCGGTGGTGTACTGCAGGAATTGTGAGTGATATTGTGGAAAGACTGGTAAGGTCTGTTTCTTTGCGAATGATACCAAACTCTGTAACAGGGTTGCCAAACTGAAGGGTGTGGATAGCATGAGGCGGGATCTAGTGAAGCTTGAAGAATGATCCAGAAATTGACATTAAGATTTAATGCTAAAAATTGCAGGGTCATGCCCTTGGATTGCAAAAATCCAAAGGAATGGTATAGTATAGGAGGCGAAGTACTTCTGTGTAGAAAAGAAGACCAGGGAGTTGGGGGTGATCGTATCTGATGATTTTAAGGTGGACAAACAGGTAGAAAAGGTGACAGTCAAAACCAGAAGTATGCTTGGGTGCATAGGGAGAGGAACGGCCAGCAGGAAAGAGAGTTGATAGTGCCCTTATATAAGTCTCTGGTGAGGTTCCATTTAGAATACTGTGTGCATTTCTGGAGACCGCACCTACAAAAAGATATAAACAGGATAGAGTTGGTCTAGAGGGCAGCTACAAAATTGGTAAGTGGTTACTCTTAAGCATATGGGGACAGGCTTATAGACCTCAATACATATACTCTGGGAGAGAGGGGCTATGATAGAGACGTTTAAATACCTCCGTGTCATTAATGTACAGAAGATGAGAAGGCATAGAATGAAGTTAAGAGGTTATAGTCTCAGAAGTCATCTAAAGAAATACTTTTCCACGTAAAGGGTGGTGGACACATGGAATAGCCTATCAGTGGAGGTGATGGAGACGAGGGCTGTATTTGAATTTAAGAAAGCGTGGGACAGGCAATTAGGATCTCTTACGGAAAGGAGGAGATAGTGGTTGCTGAGGATGGGCAGACTGGATGGGCCATTTGGCCCTTATCTGCTGTCATGTTTCTCTGTTTCTAGAATCTAGAAGACTTTGTTGAGAGGGGGAATTTTATGATCCTTCATCTTTTAAAAATTTTTTTCTTAAATATCATTTTCCTAGGACTTAAAAAAGCGATAAAAGAAAGGTTGAGTACTCAAGTTTAAATATCTCAACTTATTTTTCAAAGGTCTAGTTTGTGTCAAAGTGAGATATTGCCCTGCATTAAAACAGCACTTGTTGCTTGCCCGGCCACACCTTATGACTTGTAAATTTTCAGTCTTCCTCTTTTTCTACCCTGCAGGCTTTTCCAGAATGGCCTCTTGTCCTTGTATAGTTCCAATGGAGACTTCCATGGTACTCGTTTTACTTGTAACGGCACATTCCAACGGTGTAATCCCCTGCCATATGTTACTACTGAGGGGTATTTTAATTCATGTAACTTCTCCACAGTAGAGAGGCCTGATGGCATTGCTGTCTTAGGTACTCTGTCAGCTTTCTTCATCCTGTCTGCTGTTGGATTCATCAAGCTTTACACATCCACAAAAATACTTGCCTTTCTAGCCTTGCTACTGATCTCTGTTGCAGGAACTGCCTGAGGTAGTTGTCTCCACAATCTCTGATTCTCATTTGTCAGTTGTTTCCATTGTGGTCCAAGGTGTCAGAGGATAAGTGTAGTCCTCAAGGCCGAGGGGCATGACCCTCTCAAGCTAAGATGAAGCTCCCTCTTCTACACCAGCAGCAAGGGCATTTTGTAAGGCATCAAAGCCCTCCCTGACCAGATTTCTCTTTTTTTTTTTTTTTTTTTCTTGACAATAGTAACGGCAAAAAAAACTAAAATAACACAGCCATGTGGGGAGCTAGTGGAGAGATGCCTCATCACAGCAGTGCCACCTTGAGTTGGAGGCGATTATTAGTTACTATATATTTCTCGTGGGTGTGTTTACTGATTCTGTTACTATGACAAGTTTGCTTTTGTTGATTTAATTTTAAATTATGAGGCCCTTTTACTAAGCAGCGGTGAGCACTAATCTGTGCTGACCACAGGTTAGAATGTACTACTGCGGGGCATGCTCAGGTGTTTCTGCATGTGTGCGTGCTACCCATGCACTAAGAAATAGGTTTTGTTTTTTAGCACTGGGGCAGACAGTAGGCATATTATGCGCTGATTGGTTAGCATACCTACATTGCCATGTGCTAAACAATTAGTACGTGAACCCTTACCGCTTACAAAAGAGATGTCAGTAAGTGCTCACGCACTAATGGGAAAAATAGCTTGTGGCCATTAACGCCAAAATAGAAAATCAGCCATTTACTGGCAGTGCTAAAGTGGCCTTGGTGGTGGGAAAGACCAGTGCCGGGGATAGCGCAGGCTACATTTTAAGTTCTGCTTAGTAAAAAAAGGTCCCTATGTCTATTGAGTAAACATATAAATTATTTGCACTATTTACTCATTGCTATAAGTTGATACACTAACAAAAGAAAAAATAAACAAAAAAAGCACCACACCTCCATTAGGTTCAAAAGTAAGTTACATTACATTATCTCTGGGGATCATGTGATGGCAGTAAGGGGAACAGACTTGGGTCTGTTCTGGTTGTGACTACTGGGAGTAAATTCAAAGTAGTTTTATTATTTGCAGGGTGGATTAAAATAAAGCTGTCAGCTATATTTATGAAACATTCTTCTCTCTATGACAGTGGGTATCGTGGATTAATAAATGGGTCAGTAGTTAGCTGGCACAGGCATGGTAACATAGTAGGTGACGGCAGAAAAAGACCTGTATGGTCCATCCAGTCTGCCCAACAAGATAAACTCATATGCGCTACTTTATATGTATACCTGACCTTGATTTGTATCTACCATTTTCAGGGCACAGACCGTAGAAGTCGGCCCTGCCTCCCAACCACTGGTGCTGCCACCCATTCTCCGCTAAGCTTCTGAGGATCCATTCCTTCTGAACAGGATTCCTTTATGTTTAGCCCATGCATTTTTGAATTCCATTACCATTTTCATCTCCACCACCTCCCACGGGAGGGCATTCCCATCCACCACTCTCTCCGTGAAAAAAATACTTCCTGACATTTTTCTTGAGTCTGCCCCCTTCAACCTCATTTCATGTCCTCTAGTTCATTGAGTTAATTTAAACTCTGCCACTGGTGCTCAAATTAAGAACCTTGAAAAATGAAATATCTTGGCATTTGATATACTAATGCCATAGATAAATCTATGAAATTGATTACTGATTCTATCCTATCCCTTACCAAATCAACCCTGAATTCTTGGTCCCCTTTATATCTCGCGTGGTGGGGTAGATCCGAAGCTATTAAAATGGTCCTTTCCCCAAAATTAAACTATATCTTTAGTATGACCCCTTTGCCCTTTCCCTGTAATTTATACAAGAAACTAGATTCTTCAATTAATATATTTCTCTGGAAACACAACCCCCCCCCCCCCCCCCCCCCCCGGATGTCTCTTAAAAAAACTTAACTTAGTAAAGACAAAGGTGGCATTAACCTACAAGATTTTAGACAATATCATTCTGCTTTTAGACTATCCCAATCTTTACTTTGGTTTCAGAGAGACTTGGGTAACGATACTCCTAGGTGGCTATCCTTTGAAGCCTCTTTTCTACACCCATGTCCATTATACATTCTTCCAATGGTGGACAAATTCCATTATCCTAAATTCCTCATAATAAGTGAATTTCGTAAGGATATTAATATGCAAACACGTTCATTGGATGATGTACCACTTTGGCATAATACTAAATTTGATTCCAACTGCATAATGCACTTAGAATCACAATGGAAAACCAAAGGAATATGGTGTTTATCACAGTTATTTAATAATGGTAATGTAGTTTCCCAAGATGCTCTGGCAATGATGTTTAAAATACCACTAATGCACTCCAATTTATGGAAACAGGTTGTCTCCTACATATCTTCTTTTTGATCCCTAACAAACCTTAAGACCTCTACATCAGAATTCACATCCCTATGTCAACAAATAATTATGGGGGGGGGGGGGGGGGAAGAGCTTCTGTTTTGTATAATAAAATACATGATTTACCTAATAAGTGCATACATGTTTTGGAATCATTCTGGGAGGAAGAATTAGGATTTTGGTCTTCTGAATTTGATCGGCCTCCATTCTGGTCTAAAACTCTTAAGACCCACAAAATTGGTGGCAATATACCAATCATCTTTTATTTTTCATAAAGCTTACTGGACCCCATCCCGAATAGCCAAAATTAGAAGTTTATCTAAATTAGATCTATGCTGGTCTTGTTTGGATGAATCGGGTTCTTTATCCCATATGATTTAGTTTTGCAAAAATGTTAAACCCTATTGGAATTATATTTGGAGTAGAATGGTTTTTTTTTAACCTACCCAGAGACTTGGATACTTCTTACAAAACCATAATTTTACGTGCCTTCAACCCAGACATTATAATACCAGATGATCAACAAAAATTGTTTAACACTATGATAGCAGTTGCTCTCCATCTTATCATACGCAATTGGAAGGACAACTCACAACTAAACTTTATGGAATGGTGGAGCCACCTGTGTGTAATAAGAAAATATGAAGCTGCTTTGGAAGTTAAGCAACATTCACTTCAATCTTCATTAAAAAAGTGGGCACCATTAGACTCGTATTGTGCCAAGATCAGCACCTGGACTCAGGCCAATATATCATAATTGCAGATCACCTTTACTGATACCTTTTTTTTTTTAAATTTGATTTCTTGGTCTTTAAATAAGCAGTTTGTGAATTTTTATACTAGTTACAATGGATGCTTTTCTGTTATATTGTTAAATTGCAAGTTGTAAAATTTAAGAAAATATTTCAATAAAAAGATTTAAAAAAAAAGAAATATATTAATAGCATGGAATATACATTAACCCCAAGATTCTATATATTGCGCTGAGATTCCATGTGGAAATCCAGTGTATTCCATAACAATGTGCATAACTTATCCCCCTGTTTACTAACTGTGCTAGCGATGGCCACAGGCTGCGTGGCAATTCCGACACAGCCCATTCAAATTGAATGGGCTGTGTTGGCGTTACCGCACTGCCAGTGCTAGCGTGGCTTAGTAAACAGGGGGATTAGTTAACAAGCTAATCAGTGCTGATAATTATCAGAACTAATTGACATTAGAATTTACGCACACTACTTGGTAAGCGTATTCTGTAACATGGTGCACGTAAATATGTTGCATAGTTGAAAAGTGGGTATGGTTACGGGTGTGGAATGGGTGGGTTATGGGCATTTCTAAAATCTATATGCATTATAGAATATACCCATTCCACGCATAATATAGGTGTCTGGATTTACACCAGGTTTTACTTGGTGTAATTGATCGTGACTAAATTTAGTCGTGTGGACTGCCACTTGGCAAATTCTGTACACCGTGTGGAAATTTGTCTCAATTAAAGCATACTCATAGAATATGCCTAACGAATCTAAGAGGGGAATTCTATAAATGGTGCTCAAAAATTGGCACTGGGAAAAGGCAGCTCTTAAGCACTATTCTATAAAGCACACTCCGAGATGAGCGCGTTTTATAGAATAACAGTTATGCTGATTCTTGCGCCTAAACCTGAGTGCCAGAATTTACACCACCTAAATCAGGTGCTTTTTATTTCTATCTACAAAGGTTTTTTAAGACCTTAATTAGGTTGAAACCTGGGAGCATTTAAAATCTTTTTTTTACCTGTGCCTAGATCAAAAGAGAAAGATGGTATGTGGGAACATGCTGTTTTTTTGTGTGGAATGCAGTGGTATACTAATAAAAATGCATTTCATATTTTTTTATTACTACTATTTAAAAGAGAGATATTGAATAATGAGGGCAGAGCTACCTTCATCACTAGAGTCAGTCTAAGTATGTCAGTTCTGTTGTATATATTTATTTCTACTTAGTCTGTTTGGATGTAAATGCAAGCAGCTCACTATTAGCCACCAAGTTCATACAAAGTTAATAATTTTCAGTGGAAAATCAATCTGTTGGCTGCCTGCTATATGAATATTCCATCACTGTTTTATCATTGCTACCAAGTATTATATATTTGGGGCATTTTCTTAAAACATTGATGGTTTTAATTTGTTTATCCAGACCTTACATGCAAATGGTATTGCTTTTTAAACCCAAAGATGAAATCTAAGGGTAGTTGAACAATTAGCTAGCTTATTTTCGAAAGGGAAGGACGCCCATCTTCTGACACAAATCGGGAGACGGGTGTCCTTCTCCCGAGGTCGCCCAAATCGGCATAATCGAAAGCTTATTTTTTTGTATCCTCAACTGCTTTCCGTTGCGGGGACTACCAAAGTTCACGTGCGCATGTCGGCAGTGTACCGAAGGCGAGACGGGGGCGTGGTTAAGAGATGGGCGTCTTCGGACGATAATGGAAAAAAGAAGGGCGTCCCTCACGAGCATTTGGTCAACTTTACTTGGTCCCTTATTTTTCACGACCAAGCCTCGAAAAGGTGCCCGAACTGACCAGATGACCACCAGAGGGAATCGGGGATGACCTCCCCTTACTCCCCTAGTAGTCACCAACCCCCTCCCACCCTGAAAAAAAAAATTAAAAAACATTTTTTTCCAGCCTTTATGCCAGCCTCAAATGTCATACCCAGCTCCATCACAGCAGTATGCAGGCCCCTGGAGCAGTTTTTAGTGGGTGCAGTGCACTGCAGGCAGACCTAGGCCCATCCCCCCCCCCCACCTTTTACACTTGTGGTGGTAAATGTGAGCCCTCCAAAGCCCACCCGAAACCCACTATGCCCATATGTAGGTGCCCCCCTTCATCCCTTAGGCTCTATGGTAGTGGTGTACAGTTGTGGGGAGTGGGTTTTTTTTTGGGGGGGGGGGTTGAGGGGCACAGCAACGAAGGTAAGGGAGCTATGCACCTGGGAGCAATTTGTGAAGTCCACTGCAGTGCCCCCTAGGGTGCCCGGTTGGTGTCCTGGCATGTGCAGAGGACCAGTGCACTACAAATGCTGGTTCCTCCCATGACCAAATGGCTTGGATTTGGTCATTTCTGAGATGGGTGTTCTCAGTTTCCATTATGGCCAAAAACCAGGGATGACCATCTCTAAGGTCGACCATCTCTAAGGTTGACCTAAATGTTGAGATTTGGGCATCCCCGACCGTATTATCGAAACGAAAGATGGACGTCCATCTTGTTTCGATAATACAGTCGGGGACGCCCAAATCTCAACATTTAGGTCAACCTTAGAGATGGTCGACCCTGTTCGATTATGCCCCTCCACGTATAAACTGTGTTGTTTCTGACTTTACTTGTTTTGGACTACTTTGGGTCCTACTGATCTGTACATCTGCTGTCTGGAATTTTGGAAGATGGAAAAGAGGAAGTTAAAAAAAACAATTTTTGTATGTTGAAGTTGTTTGTTTTTTGCAGTGTGCGTATGGATGTCTGTTCTGGTGTGTGCATGTGATAATGTTTGAATAACTGTCTATACTTATGGCTATGATTTCTGAACATGCAGCATCATTAAAGGACGGACTTTTAAATGTCCCGTTGGGTATATGTGCTAATCTCAACTTTGTTAAATGTTTCAGGTACATCCATTGACTTGCTCCCATGATGTTACTGAATTTTATTATTCTGTCTCAATGTATTTTCAAATGTAAGCTACATTGAACCCAAGTTTGCTTGGGATAATGTGGGATATACATGTTTAAAAAAATCCTTTATGCCCCACTTTTTAAAGCACTGCCTATCCAACTAGATGGTGATTTATTATTATTACATTTGTACCCCGCACTTTCCCACAGAAGCAGGTACAATGCGGCTTACATAGTTAACAGAATTACAATTATTAGATTCATTAAGAAGAATGAACTATAATGTAACATAATAATAGAATGCTTTAAGTATATGTTAATTGACATGGGAAAGAGTAATGAAGATAGATAAGGCAAGTTTGGTCCAGTGAAGACTAACTTACCTGGGCTCTTGTATTACTACTACTACTATTTAGCATTTCTATAGCGCTACAAGGCGTACGCAGCGCTGCACAAACATAGAAGAAAGACAATCCCTGCTCAAAGAGCTTACAATCTAATAGACAAAAAATAAAGTAATCAAATCAATTAATGTGTACAGGAAGGAGAGGAGGGTAGGTGGAGGCAAGTGGTTACGAGTCAAAAGCAATGTTAAAGAGGTGGGCTTTCAGTCTAGATTTAAGGGTGGCCAAGGATGGGGCAAGACATAGGGGCTCAGGAAGTTTATTCCAGGCGTAGGGTGCAGCGAGACAGAAGGCGCGAAGTCTGGAGTTGGCAGTAGTGGAGAAGGGAACAGATAAGAAGGATTTATCCATGGAGCGGAAGGGGTGTAGGGAAGGACGAGTGTGGAGAGATACTGGGGAGCAGCAGAGTGAGTACATATCGTACCATGCCTTTATGGTTATGTTTCACTAATAAGTTAAAAGACTGACTGGCTTTCTTGAAAGGATTATATAACCTTTGGATGCATGACTAGGAACAAAACACACACTTATTTATGCAACATCTTAGGGTGGATAGTGTTCACAATTAACTCCTTTTATTATCCACCTGAAAGAGATATGTTTTCAGTTTTGCCACAGTGTAAGTCATCACAAGAAAAAAAAATATAAGAAAACCAATGTACTGCATTAGGGACACAGTTAGTTATGTTTAAACAAATTACTTATAAAACCACTTGTCCCTGAAACATGCTGAAAATAGAATAATCCATTTGTGTATCTAAAATGTAAAACTTAAGAGATGAAGTGAAGATGTGATTCTATGTGCCCCAATGAAAGGATTACAAGGCATATTTTAACAGTTTAGATGAACCCATCAGTAAGCAGGATATCCTCACTGAGATTTGGCCATTTATTATTGTATAGAATGGTGAACAAAAATGAACACAAACATTCAGAGTTTAATGAACACAAAAATTCTGAATTTATTACTGCTGTTTCTACCAGCTACAATAATCTTGAATGCTGTTTTAGAGATTTTCAATTTTATTTCATGATACATATGTGAAGCTTTCAAATTAAAAAAAAAAGCTGTCAAATTAAAAACAATGCACAAAAGCATTCATAAGCATTTGCTATTATTTTTATATAGAAATATCTTTATTGTCATCATAAGCAAAAATAAAGGCATATGGGAGAGATTCTATATATGGTGCCTAAAAAATCGGTGTGGAAATCAGTGCCGACTAAGTATATTCTGTAAGTGGTGCCTAGATTTAGGCGCGGTATATAGAATATGCTTAGTTGATAGTATCTTAGCGCCTAAAACTATACACATCCATTTACACCAACGAAAACGTGGTGTAAATCTCAGCGCATAGATTTACACGCACTGGGTCATATTCTATAACTACACAGGTAAATTTTGGAATGCCCATAGCCATGCCCCTTTTTGTCTGCCCACATTTCAAGTTTGGTGCACTTCATTACAGAATACGCTTAGCAAGTCGTGTGCATAAATTCTGATTAGTACCAGTTAGTGCTCATTATTGCATGTTACATGCTGTTAACAGCGCTCATTAGTTTAAGCTTGATAAGTTATGCGCGCTGTTATAGAATCTGCTTGGATTTTGGCACAGATCTCTAGGCGCCATATATAGAATCTGGGAGATTACGCAGCACTGAAATCCACAATACAGCATTGCAAATAACAAAGCAAGCTTTGGAGCATTGACAAATACATTCTTTTTTTTTATTTTGTCTTTATTAACATCAATACGAGGCAATGCTGTACAGTTCCAGATAGTACCCTATACTTCACAACATGGGCACTAATTACACATGACAGCACTATCCCCTTGTATGTTAGTACAGCACCATCTCGAGTCGAATTTTCCATTATACAACAACCCCCACACAACTCTCAGAACATTTGTAAACTTTCGTATCCCCACATAAGTCCCATACACATATTCCCATTCTCTCAACTCCTTCATTCACACTCTCTCACAGGCTCCCCCTCAAACCCCCCCCCCCTTACTTCTACTAATTAGGGTCCTTGTTTCTTGTCTCCTCAAGGAGTCTGTGCCAATAAGATGCGTACTGTCTATTAAGTAGATTTGGGGAGTGGTTATAGATTGAATACTCATATTGGGCAATTTCTGTTATACGTGCCAAAATACATTCTGAATATAACCCCTTACATCCCCCCCCCCCCCCGCCCTCCTAACAGAAAGAATGCAAAACCTAGGAGGTTTAATAAAACAATATACCGTATTTTTCGGACTATAAGACGCACCGGACCATAAGACGCACCTAGGTTTTAGAGGAGGAAAATAGGAAGAAAAAAAAATTTGGACTATAAGACGCACTTTTTCCCTCCTCTAAAACCTAGGTGCTCCGGTGCGTCTTGTCCGAATCCCTCCCTCCGAGTTGGGGATCGCCCTCCCTAGGGTTACCTCCCCTCCCCCCGGCCCTGTCACGACCTCTCCCCTTACTCACGCGATCTTCCCTGGTGGTCTAGTGACGTCGGGGCAGGAAAGAGCCCCCTCTTTCCTGCCCAGCGCGCTGCTCTCCATCCTCCTGTATGCTGCCTGTGACAGTCTCGGCGAGATTCAAAATGGCCGCCGAGAATTGAAAATCCAGTGTTAAAAGCCTGATCAATATAGACACCTAGGGCCCTGTTTGTTAAGCCACTCTGTAGGTGCGTTAGCGTTTTTAGTGCACGCTAAAAATTAGCACGCGCCAACACTAAAGACATCCATATGATATATAGGTGTCTCTAGCATTGGCATGTACTAAAAACGCTAGCGCACCTTAGTAAACAGAGCCCCTAGTAATTTGATAACTTTTTGTAAGGAATACAAAGTACCACCGACCATTAAACCTCCTTGGTATGCTCAGTGACTCCGGATTGCAGCTTCTTGTATTTTCATCTTTGTGCTGGTATTAACCATATGACCTCAACAGTCTACTTTTTTTTTTATATCATATCATATATATTTAGATGGACCTCGGCTCCTTTTATGAGTGGGCTTGATATCGGGCTTGTCCTTATAGGAGTTTTTTTTTTTTTCTGTAGTGATACTAGCCTTATTTTCTCTGTTAGTTGGCTTGTATGTATTTTAAAAATTATTTGATAAAACAAATGTGCATCTGCTTGTCATAGTATGTACTTCACTTCAAAAAGCTTGGAAGTGCTTGAGAAAGCATTGATAGACCATTTCTAGATGTGATTTTCAGTCTGATGTGAAAGCATTCCTGCCTCTTTCTCTCTTTGCTTCCACTTTTTAAAAGAAAAAAAAAAGTCTTTTGTTCCTTTGCCTCCCTGCTTCTTGATTTAGAGGGTCTTTTACTAAACTGTGGTAGTGTTTCTAGCTCGTAGTAGAAATCAGGGTCTGTCGGTAAACGCCGAGATGCTCATTTTATTCCTATGGACAATCTCGGAATTTACCACCAGCTGACTTCTACCACGAGCTAAAAACGTTGTTGCGGCTTACTGAAAGACCCCCTTAGTGAGAACTGCATGCTTTTGCAGACTGAGGTGCAAAACCTAAGAGTCAGTTTAGAATCAAAAAATGTCATTGAAATTTTGCACCTGGGTTGTGGCCCACTCCACCTTTATAAATTGAGTCTAGTTCAAAGCCTGAAATGTTGGCTGTGACCAGTTTTGCAGATGGAGTAGGGGGGGAGGGGGAGAGAGAGAGTGTTGAAGATTCACAGAAGAGTTAAAGAGTCACAGAAAGGTTAAGTAATGATTCACAGGCAACAGTGATCCTGTCCTATTTAGATAGTGATTCCATCTATTTAGAGCTCCCAAGCTCACATATTAGGGTACTCCTGCCTGTCCAAGAATGCAGCTGTTCATGTCCGGGTCAATTATTTAAAGCGATTTAACCGGCCAGAAACTTCTCCTGGCCAGTTAAATCTCCTGTTCGAGGTTAACCTCTTATGTTCAGCAGCACTTAACCAGATAGCATCGCAAAAAAGGTCCAGTTAGTGCCTAACTAAAAACTGCTATTTTAGGGGTATATTGAGGGTGGAGTTGGTACTTAGCCAGTTAAGTGCAGATATTCAGCTTAACTGGCAAAAATCACCACATAAATAGGATTGATTTTTGTGCGCTTCTATCTTATGTGGTGCCCCATAGCCGGTTTAGTGATGAATATCACTGATCTGCCTATGGTTTAGCCAGCTCCGTAAATCCCAAAATTCAGTGCCAAAGACTGGACATGGCCCGGCACTGAATTTCCAGGCATGACACTGGTGGAACTCGGCAAAACACTGAGTACTACTGGCTGAATATCGGGCCCATATTTCTCATCTCTAAAAACACCCATATTACAGAAATATGCTGTATGATCTTTTCTGTAGCAGGCCTGGATATGTGGAAGGAGCATCCTTTTAGTGCTAAGAAAAGAAAATGAAAGATAATACACAGTCCGATATGCAAACAAAGTTATGCCTTCACTAGTACAATATATTCATTCACTATAAATGATTTTTCAGCCCTTATATGGAGAGTATCGAGCCAAAAACCTGTCTGAATTGTCCAGTATTATCCAGATAAGGTAAAGGCGAGACCCGCGAGACTACCGCAGGAAATATCAGCCGCCATTTTGAAAACAGTGGCACCGGCAGGCGGGGGAATAGCGGCGGCAGTTCAGTGGGCAGGAGAGAACATGCTCCCCCTCCCCTGCAAAGACCACCAGGGCCCTTCAGGTAGGACCGGGGCAGCGGAGCCATCAGCTGCGGCGGTAGGGGGGGTTCGGGCAGTGGCCAAGGTGGGGTGCCCAGACCACTCAGTCTGCTCCTGCATAGGCTGCTTGCTTTCTGCACCAGGGCTTTCTCTGTGAACCGTCCCACCTCTTCTGATGCAATTTCAAGTTTTGTGAAGGGCAGGATGATTCACAGAGAAAGCCCTGGTGTAGGCTGCGGGCAGCCTGATGAGTGCCATTACCCAAGCGAAGACTGGAGCTGTGCATGTGATTTTAAGGGGCATAACCCCCTGCCTCAGGGCTCACAATCAAACTCTGGCAGTCAAATCAAACAAAGTGTGCCTGGTGTAGGAGTGTAGCAGAGTTTGATTGTGACCCCTGAGGCAGGCGTCTGCCCGCCGAAACACGGACCATGTTGGGTCCACATTTCTGGTGCTTTTGTTAAAGAACTTTGAAAATCATCTCCCTGGTTGGTCATCATTTGCATCTTACTCTACTGTTCTTTGGTTCCTACATAACTGTGTCTGTCATGCCTAATTGTGTGCCAAATTAGTATGTAATTTTACGTGACAGATTATAGAATGAGGGTATATGTGACTTAGCATGAAACAGAGCCTGTGTTAAGATGAACTATATGAATTAGAATGCCTGTTCAGTAACTTCTTACCCTTAAGGAAAAATGAACCCAAGATGGGACAATCAGGTGCATTCAGTCCACTGCATGAGCTTTTGAGGATGGGAAATGAGTAGCGAAGAACGGCAGGGTTTTTATTATTGTTGGTTTGCTTTCTTCTTAAGAGTTGCCAGAGTTAGACACAAGGCTGAAAGAATGTGGAATGCCAGGAAACACAAGGAATCCGCATGTTTTGAGAGTTATGAGTAATTAGTGTATAATTATATACCAAGGTAAGTCTTGCACAACATGGAAATTATCACAGAAGTCACACTTGATCCTAGGACTTGAATTGCATAATACAAAATAATTTCTCCTCCTGTTTTTGGATTTCAATCCTCTTGTCTTTCAAATCCAAGTTTAAGATGAGCTACATCCAGGTAGAGTAGGCATTTTCCTACCTAGGAGGACTCGCAATAAGGGTTTTTTTTTGTTTTTGTTTTTTTTTAAATAAATCAACTCGCTTTTTAGTAGTAGATCATGCAAGTTTGTACCTGAGGCAATGCAGGGTGTGTATGAGTTTCTCAAAGTCACAGGTAGGATCAGTGGGTTTAGAGTTCTGGTTTTTCTGCTTTGTAGCCTGGTGGTGTAACTGCTACACTACTCCTCCAGTCTGCTGCATTTGTATGGCAGAAGCTCAGAAACACATCAAAGCTACTCAGACTGCAAAAGAAGTAAATATACCTTTTATTAAAAAGTTAAGATGGTAATTAAGCAATACTGTACTGAATGTATTTGCCAAGGATTCAAAATATTATGAAATATATTTGGAAAAGAGCGGAGGTGGCTGGCTGAACCGTTAGACAGACTAGGTGGTCACCTAAGATAGCAGCTTCTGGGAGATGGCAAAGAACATCTGCAATTTCCCCACCCCTAGCTGTCTGTCTGTCTGTCCAATTTAGATTGTAAGCTCTGTTGAGCAGGGACTGTCTTTTTCATGTTGATTTGTACAGTGCTGTGTAAGTCTAGTAGCGCTATAGAAATGTTTAATAGTGTTGCAGGAATTGATGCATGAATTACCCCTATTGTTAGCAGAATCTGTGGTACTTCAGGAGTCAGACAGCACACATCAAAATGAGAGAGAAATCTTCTTTATTTGCCAGCAAACAAAGTAGAACATCAGCATTAAGTCTCTTCTTCTCTTTCTCAGCTCTCTGTGTCTTTGTGGCTTCTGTCTCAGCTGCTTCTCTCCTTCTGCTGTCTCTCCCTCTGTCTGTTCCTTCTGCTCTCTTTCTTTTGTCTGTTCCTTCTGCTCTCTCTTATATACAGTTCTAAGCCCCCTCCTAGCCTAGCCCCCCTTACTCTCCAGATGGTAAAGAATAGATTGGTTACCTTGCCTCAGCCAATCAGCTCTATAAAAATATGTTACATAGGTTCCAGACATCCTAAACTGACCTATGACCTGGGCCCCTCACACCAGACATTTGGGCTCCAGAACTCCTGCATGTTATTATGATTAATTTCTCATATTCCTAGTACTAACTGCTAACTGAACTCTGGCATTCATTAAAGGGGTCAAGGGCCAGTCTTACTTAATAGCATACAGCTATAGTTTGTTATTTCTTTCAAGATCCATTCCTACATTTACCTATAATTAATCAAGGAGAAGCTTTTCCTGACCTTTTTCACCCACCAGCTCCATACATTAAACCAGCCAGAACTGCAGATAAGTCAAAACACATGTTTGACCTCTTCACTGCAGCCCTACTCAGAACGTCAGACAGAGAGTTGAACAGACATTCCACACAGAATTATTAATTTACACAGAATACAGCATATTCTAAAGTAAGCATCCTTATAAGACATACAGTGGTGGAAATAAGTATTTGATCCCTTGCTGATTTTGTAAGTTTGCCCACTGACAAAGACATGAGCAGCCCATAATTGAAGGGTAGGTTATTGGTAACAGTGAGAGATAGCACATCACAAATTAAATCCGGAAAATCACATTGTGGAAAGTATATGAATTTATTTGCATTCTGCAGAGGGAAATAAGTATTTAATCCCTCTGGCAAACAAGACCTAATACTTGGTGGCAAAACCCTTGTTGGCAAGCACAGCGGTCAGACGTCTTCTGTAGTTGATGATGAGGTTTGCACACATGTCAGGAGGAATTTTGGTCCACTCCTCTTTGCAGATCATCTCTAAATCATTAAGAGTTCTGGGCTGTCGCTTGGCAACTCGCAGCTTCAGCTCCCTCCATAAGTTTTCAATGGGATTAAGGTCTGGTGACTGGCTAGGCCACTCCATGACCCTAATGTGCTTCTTCCTGAGCCACTCCTTTGTTGCCTTGGCTGTATGTTTTGGGTCATTGTCGTGCTGGAAGACCCAGCCACGACCCATTTTTAAGGCCCTGGCGGAGGGAAGGAGGTTGTCACTCAGAATTGTACGGTACATGGCCCCATCCATTCTCCCATTGATGCGGTGAAGTAGTCCTGTGCCCTTAGCAGAGAAACACCCCCAAAACATAACATTTCCACCTCCATGCTTGACAGTGGGGACGGTGTTCTTTGGGTCATAGGCAGCATTTCTCTTCCTCCAAACACGGCGAGTTGAGTTCATGCCAAAGAGCTCAATTTTTGTCTCATCTGACCACAGCACCTTCTCCCAATCACTCTCGGCATCATCCAGGTGTTCACTGGCAAACTTCAGACGGGCCGTCACATGTGCCTTCCGGAGCAGGGGGACCTTGTGGGCACTGCAGGATTGCAATCCGTTATGTCGTAATGTGTTACCAATGGTTTTCGTGGTGACAGTGGTCCCAGCTGCCTTGAGATCATTGACAAGTTCCCCCCTTGTAGTTGTAGGCTGATTTCTAACCTTCCTCATGATCAAGGATACCCCACGAGGTGAGATTTTGCGTGGAGCCCCAGATCTTTGTCGATTGACAGTCATTTTGTACTTCTTCCATTTTCTTACTATGGCACCAACAGTTGTCTCCTTCTCGCCCAGCGTCTTACTGATGGTTTTGTAGCCCATTCCAGCCTTGTGCAGGTATATGATCTTGTCCCTGACATCCTTAGACAGCTCCTTGCTCTTGGCCATTTTGTAGAGGTTAGAGTCTGACTGATTCACTGAGTCTGTGGACAGGTGTCTTTCATACAGGTGACCATTGCCGACAGCTGTCTGTCATGCAGGTAACGAGTTGATTTGGAGCATCTACCTGGTCTGTAGGGGCCAGATCTCTTACTGGTTGGTGGGGGATCAAATACTTATTTCCCTCTGCAGAATGCAAATAAATTCATATACTTTCCACAATGTGATTTTCCGGATTTAATTTGTGATGTGCTATCTCTCACTGTTACCAATAACCTACCCTTCAATTATGGGCTGCTCATGTCTTTGTCAGTGGGCAAACTTACAAAATCAGCAAGGGATCAAATACTTATTTCCACCACTGTATTCTACATACTTATAATGGTCTCTATATCTATATCTAAGCTATCTCCTTATAACAAAATCTACATATCAAGAACTTCTGAAATTATTTCAGCTTTAAACTACTTTTAAACTACAGCACGTCTGGCTCATTCCTTTGTTCATTCATAATAGTTTACAGCTGTGCCAGCATTTAGCAATCCATCAATCACAAGGGACAGAGTTTCATTTCTCACTGACCTTTCTAACCTTTAGCTTAGCCAAGCTAGACATTGAAGTAAATTAAATCCAGCTTGCATTCCTTCACTTGCAGGGCTGAAGAGTTAAAATAGTATTTGAGCACCTTTAAACAGAATTAACACTTAATATGATTTCTCAGAATTAATCAATTTCTTTTGCCCACTGCCTCAATAGTAGTAGTAGTAGAACAGCTATAGTCCAAGCAAATCAGTACATCCTGACAAATTCAAAGATTCATCAGTGTATGCCTTTACCTGCAAGGAGGGTGGGCAGTTCTCAGATAGCCCACCTGCCTAGATAAATAGCTTTTGGCCATTTTATAAAGCAATTTCCACATTTTAAACCATATCAAGTTAAGCAGACTTAGTAGGTGATATCATGCACGTTGCCAGGGCAGCATAGCTCTCCCAGAACTTAGAGCATGTGCAGCCCTGCTCTTATGCAGTCTCCTCAGCATTTTGGCTTTGGTTTTTCCACTCTGCTAAAGAGATGCAGAAACAAAGCTCTCCCATTTCTTCCTTTATAGAAGAGGTTCAATCTCTGTGTTATGTGGCATTCATTGTTCTTTATCTCATTTCTAAAAAAAAAAACAATTAATAATGTATAGTGTTTTTTTTTTCTTATACATTTTCTTCTGATTCCTGCAACATGTCCTGGATAGTCAGGATTCTGCCTTCCCTTAATGTGGTTAGTTCTATAACGGGACACCTCCATTCAGGCACCTCAAGATTGGAGCCTATTCTCTCAAAGAACATAAATGCTTTGGTTCCATGAATGAATACTAGTGTAACGCCCCCTTTCTGGGTGCACCTGGATTCAGGGTCCAACCTAGCTGGAGCTTCTCTAAGTCTGTGTCGGTCCTATACTTACTGCTCAGTGCCTCCACCTGGAGAAGAAAAGCATTAGCAGGTGCGATTACCTTCTTCTCTTTTCCGCCCCCCCCCCCCCAGGAAAAATCCCCCCCAAAAAGTGCTGTGAACAGGGCTAGCTAATAGATTAAACAGGTTTTAAATATTTAACTATTTACATAGATCTATATATATAGCGAGATACTTACCTGTAGCAGGTGTTCTCAGAGGACAGCAGGCTGATTATTCTTACACGTGGGTCGACGTTCATGTCAGCCCAGGAACTGGCATTTTGCAATAGCAAAAACAAAAAAGTTTTGCTCGAGTTTTGTGGTGTGCATGCGTGGACTGACTTCCTGCCCGCCACGCAAGTGCTTACCTCAGTTAAATTAAAATGCATAACAATAACTCCAAAGGGGAGGTGGGAGAGATTGTGAGAATAATCAGCCGGCTGTCCTCGGAGAATACCTGCTACAGGTAAGTATCTTTGCTTTCTCCGAGGACAAGCAGGCTGTTTATTCTCACATGTGGGGTATCCCTAGCATCCAGGCTCACACAAAACAATGAACATTGGTCAGTTGGGCCTCGCAACGGCGAGGACAATAACATAGGTTGACCTGAAACTATATACAGCTAGCTGAGAGTGCAGCCTGGAACAGAATAAAATGGGCCTGGGGAGGGGGGTGGAGTTGGATTCTAAACCCCAAACAGATTCTGCAGCACTGAGTGCCCAAACAGACTGTCGTGTCAGGTATCCTGCTGAAGGCAGTAGTGAGATGTGAATGTGTGGACTGATGACCACATTGCAGCCTTGCAAATCTCTTCAATGGAGGCTGACTTTAAATGGGCCACCGAGTCAACCATGGCTCTAACATTATGAGCTGTGACATGTCCCCCCAGAGTCAGCCCAACTTAGGCATAAGTGAAGAAAATGCAATCTGCTAGCCAATTGGAGAGTGTGTGTTTTCCGATGGCAACTCTCCTCCTGTTGGGATAGAAAGAAACAAACAACTGGGCGGACTGTCTTTAAAGGCTTCGGCTGCTTCACGTAAAAGGCCATTGCTCTCTTGCAGTCCAAGGTGTGCAAGCTGCTCTCGCCAAGTGGGCATGAAGTGAGGGAAAAAATGTTGGCAAGACAGTTGACTGGTTCAGATGGAACTCCAACACCACCTTTGGCAGGAACTTAGGGTGCGTGCAGAGGGCTACTGTGTTGTGATGAAACTTAATATAAGGTGCATCCATTACTAGGGCGTGAAGCTCACTGACCCTATGATCTGAAGTAACAGCCACCAAGAAAATGATCTTCCAGATCAAGTACTTCAGATGGCAGGAATTCAGTGGCTCAAAAGGAGCTTTCATCAGCTGGGTGAGAATGACATTGAGATCCCATGACACTGGTGGAGGTTTGACGGGGGGTTTTGACAAAAGCAAACCTCTCATGAAGCAAACAACTAAAGGCTGGCCAGAGATAGGCTTACCCTCAACATGCCGATAATAAGCACAAATTGCGCTGAGGTGAACCCTTACGGAGTTGGTCTTGAGACCAGACTCTGACAAGTGTAGAAGGTATTCAAGCAGGGTCTGTGTAGAACAAGAGAGAGGTTCTAGGGCTTTGCTGTCACACCTGACAGCAAACATCCTCCATTTGAAAGAGTAACACCTTTTCGTGAAATCTTTCCTGGAAGCAGGCAAGACCTGGGAGATACCCTCTGAAAGACCCAAGGAGGTGAATTCTAAGTTCTCAACATTCAGGCCGTAAGAGCCAGAGACTGGAGGTTGGGATGTAGAAGCAACCCCTCGTTTTGAGTGATGAGAGTTAGAAAACACTCCAATCTCCACGGTTCCTTGGAGGACAACTCCAGAAGGAGGGAACCAAATCTGGCACGGCCAGTAGGGTGCAATCAGGATCATGGTTCCGTGGTCTTGAGTTTCACCAAAATCTTCCCTACTAGAGGTATGGGAGGATACGCATACAGAAGGCCTGTTCCCCAATGAAGGAGAAAGTCTGTCGTGGGCCTGAAGCCTGGAACAGAATTGAGGGACCTTGTGATTGATCCGCATGGCAAAAAGATCCATCGAGGGGGTGCCCCACGCTCAGAAGATCTTGCGGGCTATGCTCATGTTCAGAGACCACTCATGAAGTTGCATTACCTTGTTCAGCCTGTCAGCCAGACTGTTGTTTACGCCTGCCAGATAAGTGGCTTGGAGAAACATGCCGTGACAGCATGCCCAAAGCCACATCTGGATGGTTTCCTGACACAGCAGGCGAGATCCGGTGCCCCCCTGCTTGTTGGTGTAGTACATCGCAACCTGATTGTCTGTTTGGCTGTCCAACCAAATTATCTTGATTCAATCTCTGAAAGCCTTCAGAGCATTCCAGAAAGCTCATAATTCCAGGAGGTTGATCTGAAGACCTTTTTCCTGAAAGGACCAAGCTCCCTGCGTGTTACGTCCATCTACATGAGCTCCCCACCCCAGGAGGGTTGCATCCGCCTAGGGCTCATTGAGCTGATCTCCTATGTAGACGTGCAATGGGAGTTACATGAACTGTAGAGGCCATGTGGCCCAGAAGCCTCAACATCTGCCAAGCTCTGATCTGCAGAGACGCTCAAACTGTGGACACCAGGAACAGGAGGATGTCTGCCCTTGTCTTGGGAAGATAAGCCCGAGCTGTCTTGGTGTCCAGCAGTGCTTCAATAAATTCCAGTTTTTGGACAGGAGTGAGATGGGACTTGGAGTAATTTATTACGAACTCCAGTAGCTCTAGCACCTGAATAGTCATTTGCATGGACTCCAGAGCACCTTTCTCCATTGTGTTCTTCATCAGCCAATCATCAAGATAAGGAAACATATGCACTCCGTCTGCGTAGTGACACGACTACTGCTAGACACTTTTAAACACTCTGGGCCAAAGGGCAGTACACTGTTGATGAGAACGAGTGTGCTGGGGCTGAGCCTGACTAGGCTCTCGAGAAGCTTGAGTGTACCAATGCCTAGCATAGGAATAGGGAGCACTCCTCTTCCCCCCGCCCCCCCCCCAAAAAAAAAAACCTCCTGGTTGAGGAGGTGTTGCAGCAGAAGGCGTCCAGCAGGAGAGAGAATCCATAGCATCATTATGCGTCTTGATCTGGTCAACAAGATCCTCTACTTTTTCACCAAAAAGGTTGTCCCCCTGCCAAGGTACATCCACCATCCGCTGCTGGACCGAATGATCTAGGTCAGAGACATGCAGCCATGAAAGTCTGCGCATCACGATACCTTGAGCAGTGATCCTGGATGCCACATCAAATGAGTCGTAAGCGCCCCTGGCCAGGAATTTACGGCACACCTTCTTCTGCTGCCTATCCACCTGGCGAAGAGGCTCGGCCTGCTCCAGAGGGAGGGCATCAACCAAGCTAGGCAGCTGTCTCACCGAGTTCCGCAAGTGTATGCTTGTGAAGAGCTGGTAAGGCTGGATATGGGCAGCGAGCATAGCGGCCTGATATGTCTTCCTCCCAAAAGAATCCAAGGTCCTAGCTTCTCTGCCTGGGGGCGCTGAGGCATAGTCTCTAGTACTCTTGGCACTTTAGAGGCCGGAGTCCACCACCATGGAATTGTGGGGTAACTGAGACCTCATCAACCCAGGTTCACCGTGGATCTGATACTGGGAATCCGCTTTCTTCAGGATCATGGGCCAGACAGAAGGAACGACCAGTTCCCCATAAGGACTCCCTTCAGTACCTCATGTAGAGGAGCCATCACAGCCTCCTTAGGTGGAGAAGGATAATCCACGACCTCGAGCATTTCAAACCTGGGCACATCCTCAACCTCCATAGGGAATGGAATAGCCGCAGCCATTTCCCGGAGAAAAGATGTGAAGGAAAGACTTTCAGGTGGAGGGGAAGGTTCAGAGGGAATTCCATACGTCTCATCAGAAGACAAGCATCTGGGATCTCTCTCTGACTCCCACAAACGCTCCTCTTCAGTATCGGATAATACATGTCTCAGGGAACTCCGAGACTGAGCCTGCCTCGACGCCAAGGATAGATGTCCTCAATGACTGACTATGTTGAGAGGATGGTGTCGAGAGGCCGGTGCCCACGTGGACTGCGGCGAAGCTTTCTCCACTGACGTCAAAGGGGAGTTGACCTGGGTGGCATCCGACACCGAGGATGGGGACCTCACCGCAGGTGAAGGGCCAGACGCCACTGCAGCAGATGGTATGGAAGACGCAAGCACCCCCACACCAAAGCAGACTGGTGCAGCAGTCTTTCCAGAAGCTCTGAAAGCAGGGCCCGCATGCGCTCATCGAGAGCCGCCATCGGAGAAGGCTGCGGGGTCAGTGGAACAACCGGTGGCAGAATCTGCTGAGGCTCAGGTGCAGGTACCAGGCTGCTAAGAGACCGGCGCATTGGCTCCGATACTTCCGGGTGCTGAATCCCTCGACGCCCCGGACCTCCCAGCACCATGTGTAGAAGGAGATCGATGACTGTGCTTCTTCGCCTTCACTCGATACCCGTCATTGAAACTCCTCAGTATAGTCGTTCTCGGGGTTGGGTCTCACGATGGTCAGTCCCAGGGGGACTCCATAGCAAGAGGCCTCGAGGCAGGTGGAGACCCACTCGATGCCTCATTGCTGCCAGTGCGACTTGGTCTCTCAGCAGCCATTACCTCTGCTCCTGACATCAATGCTTCCCTCGATGTTCGTCAAAGGACTGGACCAAGCCCCAAAATGTTTCTCACTGGGCATATGAAGACACAGACTACAAGCAGCTGGGCTGTGGTGAGGCCCAAGGCACTGGATACACCAGGAATAGGTATCTGTACCTGAGATGATCCGATTGTACCGAGTACAACATTTGTAGCTGCTGGGTGTCTTCGAGGACATGGAAGGAAAAACGGCCTCAGTGAAATCAAAAGATGCAATTGTGCCAAAATGAAATGGGCACAAAAATGGGAGAAACCCGACTGCGTGGCCTAAAAGCCTGCCGCATCGAAAACAAAGAAAACTTTAAAATTAGGGAAATAAAATACTAAGAGAATCTAAAAGGGTTAAAAAAAAATTTTTTTTTAAACATACCAAAGGTTAACAGCGAAAAACTGTCAAAAAAACAAGACTCCTTTCCCGGGCCTCAACGAGGAGCACAGGAGGAACCTGCCGCACCTCGTCGCGGAAAAGAAAAACTGAGTTACGCACTCGCGCAGCAGGCAGAAAGTCAGTCCATGCATGCGTGGTGCGTGCTGCATGTGCGCCAGAAGACTCCAGCAAAACATTTTTATTTTTGCTATGGCAAAACGCCGGTTCCCGGGCCGACACGGACGTCAGCCCATATGTTAGAATAAGCAGCCTGCTTGTCCTCAGAGAATTAGCTATTATACACAAATACCAATAGTCTTGGCACTTAACCTCTTAAACCAAACGCACTGAAACGCATTCTAGTATTAACACTTAGTCTTTGACTCAGGAATTCAGAATTAGTGACTCAGTCCTTTGCACACTATTCAGACCCTGTTGGTCTTGCTTGTCAAGGTAGTAGCTGTAAGCTCTTCCCTGCTGCTTTGTCAAATCAGTATACGGGCGTGACTGTGACCTAGGTCCCTCCTCTCCTTTCCTTGCAAATCCACCCTCTCTGTCCCCTCAGATCTCACCCCTCCTGCAGGAGAATTCTTGGGCTGGTGGCTGCAGTGCTGGATCCAGGCTAGCTAAGCCTGTTCTTCCTGCGGCTTCCTGGAGGCTCTCCCTGGGCAGTGGGGACCAAATGTCCTCTCAAGAGCTATGTTCCACTGGGCTCCTAGGGCCAGCCATACCTAGGGAACCTTCACCCTCACTCGGCCCCTAGTACCGATCACACCCTGGAGGCCTTGACCCTTGCTGGTCCTCTCTTCAAGAGGAGCCTCTGAGGTTTTTCCCTGCTGGGGTTCTGAATTGTTGGCTCTTAACAAAGCTCTGCAGCCACCAGTTCCAGGGTTCCCCATGAGAGGGCTGCCTCTGCTCTTCTCAGCCCTAGGCACTGATGGCACCCTCTGCAGACCCTTTTCTTTCTGCCCTGAGCTGCTCCCAAAAGCTTCTTTGCTTTGAGCCTGCTCCTAAGGGTTGCTAATGCTCCTTCTGCTTCTAAGGGTACTCTCCCTGCTTGGGTTCAAAGTTTCCAGCTCTTAAGAAGACTCTGTAACAACCAGTAGCACGACTGTTTAGCATGAGACAAATACTCTCCAAAGACGACAATCTCTCTCTCACTGAATTCCCAAAGTGCCACCAATCTATCTCTCCCCTAAACTCATGGGGAGCAGGATTTCAATTCCCTCATTCTCCATTCTCTCTCTGCATACAGGATGTAGGCATAGTCTGTCCCACAAGCTTTATTCATTTCAGTGAATCACTTCCCTCTAAATGTATGAAAAGCTCCCATCAACCTGTCTGCTTGCCCTTATCTGCAAGCAGGAAAAGCTGAAGGACCCATCCCCCCTCCTTCAAAATGTGACAAAGTTCATCACATTTCTGGGCAGTTCTACTATGACAAGCAAACTGACAGTTCACCTTAGAAAGAATAAACCTATTTGCTACTCAGGCAGCATGGAGTTGGACCTCAAACAGTGGACCTCTTCAGCTGGTAGAACTTGGGCATCCCCACAAGCCAGCCATAATTTTAGAGTGGGATTATGCTATGGCTCCCCTTTTGAGTTCACGGGGGCACCACAGTGCACAGTTGAGAACCACTGTTCTAGTGATAGAGAAGTGTGCTACCATTTATCGTGTATTTATTTACTATACTATACCGTTTCTTATTGCATTCACAAAACAGAACGGTTTACATCTTATAATAAAATATTACATTAAAAAAACATATAGGAAATCCATTAATTTGATAGAGCAGCACAGCAAACTAAAAACATCTATACTAAAAGATTTATATCTTTGCTGTCTGAAATGGATAAGAGGAATATCTTAGATATATTTTAATAAGAGAGAGCTTCCTTGTTCTTGGTCAGAAGCTTAATATTTTCCCTGAATTTGCCAGGCAGACTCAGTTGTGAAGAAGTCTTTTCTTTCTTTAAAGCCAAGGGTGTTGGCTTTCAGAGGTACCTTCTTCTTTTTTTTTTTTTAAATTTCTGTTGAAATATGCCTGGTTACATCTAAGGAAAATTGAATGTTTTCATTGATTCTGTATACCTGAAGATATTTTTATTAGAGCCTGCTTTTAGTGGGAAAGTGCGGGATACAAATATAATAAATAAATAAATAATATTTAGAGTGGTTGAGGAAGTAAAAAAAATACTCTTGATAATTATTTGCTTAAACGTGATGATTATGATTTTTCTTTGTCAAAATCAAAATGTTCTGTGGTTTTTCTAGTCTTCCGCCATATCTTAACACTACCTTGGACTGAAACTTGAATGGCAGTGTCAAGATATGGCAGAAGATGGATGTATTATTGTCAGCAGATATTACTATGATTATTTGGGCTATAATTGGGCTCATGGTTGCACATTTGATGCAACTGACTGATGTTGTTCAAGATATAGATACAAGTAGTAAGGTTGGATTGGCACCTACCCAATGGTGTTTTAATGGACATTAAGCGACTATCTGAATCATACTGCAATAAGTCTTTTTAACTGATGGTCTCCACATCATTTCTTAAATCATTGATTTGGTTAAATTTTGTCTGGCACATAGTGGTGATTTTCTAGCACTTGTCTAATAGTGTCCTTCCAAGCTTATGACATTAAGGAGCTTCTCTGATTCAATTTTCTACTCTTTGGGGTTGTTTGGTATTTGAGACATAATTACAGCAGAACTGATCAGAAGCCTCAGTCTTCAAAGGCCCCTATTATCTGCACTCAAGTGACTTCAAAGCATGTTGTTGATATTGCAGATTACAACCTTGATGTTGTTTATAAGTCAGGCCCTGAGATGTTTGTTAGTGACACATTTGGCAGAACTACTGTAGACAATCAGCAGGCCAGCGCTGGTACTGAACAGCTTGGGCTTTGTTCAGTGCAACAAGAACAAACTGATATTGTACAAATTAACCGGATAGATTATTTGAATGTTACAGACCAGAGGCTGATTCAGATCATACTGCAAAAGCTGAGACCTTGCAAGTACTGGATAGCCAGATTCAGAGGAAACACCAGCTGAAATTAGGGAATCCTGTCCTTTCAGGGATGAAATAAGCATACAAAATGACACTTTAAACAAAGGGTCCAGAGATCTTAACTATATTTGGTCATGAAATGTGTTACCGGCTGTCCAATGATACAATTTACTGGCCTAAGGTGAGATCAAAGACTTCCCCTCTGTTTACAAAGCTGCACGGCAATGCCAACACAGCTCATTCAGAGTGAATGGACTGTGTCAGCATTACCACACTGGCAGCCACTACCACAGCTTTGTAAACGGGGGTTTGTGAGCTTCCACTTGCAATTAATATACACATGAGTAGCAGAAAGAAACAATAATGTCATATGACATGCAAGTGCAGCCTTGGTAGATTATCAAGCATGGACTTTTCTGTTGATTATCAATTTTCAGATTTCTGAGAAGTTAAACATATCTCAGCAAAGTCTGCTAAAGCCACAATCAAGTGTTGCAAGGTAGTTTGTATGTTTTGGCCCTCAGTTTACTGGCTGTTCAAAAATACCATTCTGGTAGGAAGGAAAGCCAAACGACAGCTGGCCTGGTTATAGTGAAGGAAGCTATTAGAGCTAAAACAGAAACCTTCAGAAAATGGAACAAGAATCCAACTGAAAAGAATAATAAACAGCATAAGGAATGGCAAGTCAAATACAAAGCACTGGTATGGAAGGCAAAGAGAGATATTATGCTCACTCTGAAAGGCTGCTGTCCTAAAACTGCAGATAAGCAGGTGCTCCTTTAGGTTAACCTGTGTTGGTCTCTCTCAGCTTTCCATATTACTTATGTCTTCTGTTGAGTGATAGGAACCTAGAGATAGCAATAGTGGCTAAATTCAAGATGGAGTGGACTACGAGGAAGCCGAATCTTTAAAGTGGCAAAGCTCCAATGTGTTTGTCATATAAACCATGCCAATCCTGTGTCCTTAATATGTAGCATTTTGCTCTAGCCCTGAAATGGCTATCAGAATATAATGTGTAAAAAAAAAATTATGGGGCTGGTCTTTTGTGTGTTGTGGCCTAAGGACTGGTGTTTATTATGTAAAGACGTTCATTGTCTTACCACTGTGTTCTGTAAACTGTCTGTGTGCTGTCTGATCCCACAGTCTGCTGGGCCTGCTTCTGGCTATGTTTGTGCTTGATCCACAGCCTACAGTCTTTCAAGCCTACTTGCTTCAGTGCTGGCCTCACCCAGTTGCATGCATGGACTGGTAGTTGAATTGATTGTAAGCTCTGTTGAAAAAGGATCATCTCTTATGTGTTTGTCAACAGCACTGCATACAGCTAGTAGCACTATAGAAATAAGCAATGTTCCCTCTAAACCAGTGGGAAGGGTGGGGTGTTATTTCATTATCACATTTTCAATAGCGAGGGACAGGCAAACTGCAGAACTCCAGGAAACCTGCTTGATCCTAGAAATTAAAAATTTAATATTGAACCCCCCCCCCCCCCACTAGCAGGAATGTGTTAGAGGGAACATTGATTATAAGTAGTAGTAGTTCTGACTGCTCCCTGCAGTCTACCAAGTGCAGAGTACATGAGCCAGCATGGAGTGAGATGAAGCACCAATCACAGCATCAGTTCTGATGCATGACCTCCCAGGTGCTTAGGCAAGTTTGCAGGCAATATTTCTACAACAGTATTAAGTCCTGTATGGCTGCACTCCCAGAGCAAAGGTTATACTTTCTTCAGTCCACCCCAGTGTACTTGAGCAGAGGCAGAGTAGGAGACAGGGCCCTGGCCGTTCTGTCATTCTTGTGCCATGTTTATAACCATCTGGCCTTCTGAAAGGAATGTTTCAGTACTGTTGGAGATGGCCGGCTAATGTACTGTTGTATTGTTAGAGAACACTGAAGCTGTAGCTATGGCTTGTGGTACACTGTCTCTTTGTAATCCTCGCTAAACGCACCACTTCTGAAACGTTCACATGCAAATCTGCATGTACATTTGCTGCTGTTCACGTGCCTGTGTTATAGACCATGCAGCCCCCTTCACATTGTTTTTAAAGACAGGGGGACATCTAGGCAGCACATTTTTCAGACACACATTTCTTCTTATCTTGTATATACAGTATAGAATTGCCTTGCATGTAAATGGGAAGTGAGATCATATTTTATTTATTTAGATTTTGCTCACACCCATATACTGTCCAAGTGCCAAAACTAACTAAGCTAGAAAGAGAATGGCAATTCAATCTGTTTAGTTGCAGCTGAGATTTTTAAATCAACAGCTTTTAAGAATTTACTTTTAAGAATGAAAATAATTCAAAGTGTTACATGTAGTTGGACAATACAGTGTATTTGTTAAACCGAAACCTTTCATTTCTGTGTTTCCAGAGCAGAATTTGCAACAGGATTTTCTTACTACTGTAGGATCTCCTGTTTAGCTTTGTCATTTTGAAGAAGTAAGAAAATGCGGAAACAAACCAGAATTCTCATAGACTGTATGAGACAGGTCTGTCCTTGGTGTAAACACAGTGAACAGGGAGATCAATCATTATCATCTTAAGCAAGTGGATATTCTGTTTAAATTTCCGGAAGCCAAACAATAATGCATTTAAGTGCCTGAAAGGAGAGGGAAATAGGATTTTAAATAAATCATTTTTAATTTATGCACTTAGTCTGAGGACTAATCCTATTAATATGGCAGGAACATGGACAGGTAATAGAAATCGGCTGTCATCGCCTATTTGTATATGCTAAGCAGCTTTCATCAAACCATGGATAATAACTTTAAGGGTCCTTTTGCTAACGATTAGCGCGCACTAAACGCTAGAGATGCCCATAGAAATATATGAGCATCTCTAATGTTTACCTCCACCAGCCAGGAACCTTGTTCCAATATATTAGTGGTGCTGTTCACATCGTCATTGATCCACCTGTATAGTAGATTTTTTTTTCAAAAGTTTATAAATTGCCTTTTCATAAAATTCTCTTCATAAATTAACATCTTCCAAAAAATCTTTTTCAACTTTTTTCAAATTTGTAACGTTAATTATAGTAGTATCACTTAGCTTTAAGTGGCTGTAAGCAGCGATTTTTCTCCCAGTTCAAACCTCCGCCAACATGGCCAGGTTTCGAAATTCTTCAGGGAAGAGGTTTGCATTTATATGCTTGCTTCCGCAAGTAGGAAAAAATGGCTAGTTTTTGCTTCAGAATTTACACGGAGGCTAGCACAGAAACCTGGGCACCTGTATTAGGGCAGAGAGGATATGTTAAGCCAACAATTCTTCTGAAGCCACAAGGGATTTTTGTTTGCATTCTGAGAGCAGCACAATTATATAGGTTTTTGAAAATATCAAATGTACTGCTTCTTGGCTGTGTTTGCTTTCTGACTTTTTTATTTCTAGGTCTACATTTGTCTGATATATTATGGACTATGTTTATACATTTACTGGCTGATCTGCATCAATGCACTTTAACATACACCAATGAAATAAAACACATTAAGAGGCAAACTTTAGATACAACATGGAGAAGTGAATTTAGACATCCAGGTTTGGACATGCAAAATTCCCATAGTATTTTGCAAGAGGCTCTGCTATTTTGCGCTTTCTTTATTACCATTTATTTATGCCTTTTATGAAAAAATTCACTCAAGGCTGTGTACAGAATAAGTGGAACACAAGCAATAGACAATTGTAGCAGTTATTTGGCAGTCTGACCCTTAATGGTAATACTGCAAAACAGGGCCGCCGAGAGGGGGGGACAGGGGGGACAAACTTCCCCGGGCCCGGGTCTCCGGGGGGGGCCCGGTACCGCCGCCGCAGTCCAGCCCATCCGCCCTCCATCGCTCCCTGGCATTGAACTTAAGCGCCTCACCTTCGAAAGCACAGCAGGCAGCGGCAGACCACTCCTTCCTTCCGTGTCCCGCCCTCGCCTGACAAAACTTCCGCAAGAGCGGGACACGGAAGAAAGGAGTGGTCTGCTGCTGCGCTTTCGAAGGTGAGGTGCTTCAGGTCAGTGCAGAGGGCCCAGGGGTGGAGGGGGGGGCCCGGCGACCTCGGGGGGGGGGGGGGAGCGACCTTGTCCCGGGCCTGGCCCAGTCTCTCGGCGGCCCTGCTGCAAAATTACTGTTAAGAGGTCATGATGGTCATTTTTGAACCCAGTGAGCAGGAGCAAGTGAGGATCATTTCTGTTCCTGTTGGACAGCGCTGCATTCGTCTAAGTAGTAGTAGACATCAGGGGCCCTAGTAAAGTCAGGAATGGAGACCAGAGGGCATGGGGTTGGGGGGATTGGATTGTTTGGATGGATTCAGATGTATTGGATGGTCAGCTGATGGGTGGGGGGGCTTGCTGGAGAAGAGTTTCAAGTGCTTTGGGGGCTAGGGAGGATCAAAAGGGTGATGGGGTGAGTGAGTTAAGGGGGCTGGACCTTGGCATTGACACATGCCCCTTAAAGCAGGTACTTTCTCATGCCAGGGGAAGGGGGCAAGGTGTAAATGCTGATATGTAGATTTTATTTTTTAATCTATATGGATTCTCCTTGTAAGATGGGGAATCTATGTCACTGCGTTAGGTATACCCAAACCACTCCTACCCCTACCATATCTCCTAACAAGGTAAACATGATGCGCACCACATTTAAATATCCCCTATATGTATGCCTACATTTCTATATGTGTAAATGCTGCCATTTGTATGTGGGGTGCTTCTAAAAGAGAAATAAGGCCAGCACCATTATTCTCATGGGGGACCTATTTACTAACTGTGCCCTTTATTTCATTCACATTAATGTATGTAAATTTAACACAGGTTAGCTGGTCACCTTATATAAATAAATAGAGCTCTTGATTGGTCAGGAAATGTTTCATATTTCCTTAGCCTCTATGCTGGATTTAGGCATAAGCTTAGGGCCTCACAAAATTTCTAACAATTTTTTGGAGGGCTTTTATAATTTTATGTGGCTTTTTTATGTGTACTGTAGTTTTTAAAATTTTGTGTAGCAAAATTTTTATGTGTACTTTTTAGAATGGCTTTATGTGTAATTAAAGTAATATTTTAAGCCCAACCTTATGGCGAACCAAGGTCCTGTTTTGGTATGTACCTTTGTGAGTGTAACATTTTAGCAGGGGGCCTCCAAGCTTTATATACCGTAGGGCCTCACCAAGTCTAAATCCAGCTCTGCTTAGACTAAACTCTATTTACCTCTTGTTATGATTAAGCACTTTCAACCATTTAAAATTGCCTTCCTGAAGCTCACTGTTGCTATTTATTTATTACATACCTGCCTCCTACTAGTACTAGGTGTGGTACATTAACATCAACAATATTTAATTTATGCATTTATATTCTGCTTAACCCATTAGTTCAAGGCGGATTACAATTATTTCAATATTACCTTTAAAATTTATTATACATTATATAATCAACCAAGTAAAAAAAATACAATAAAATAAAGCAATAAGTCAAATGGAATAAAGTCATTAAACAAAAACTACCTCTGGGCACCTGTGTGACGTCTGAAATGGTGCCTATTTTATTACGCCTGGGGGGGGGGGGGATATACTGTGCAGCTGCAGAATTCTTCCAGAATTTATTAGCCTCCCACAAAATTTGGGCAGCCACTAAAATCAAGCCTCAGCACTTCTCACTGTTTCCTTGCTCCTACCTTGCTCTATGGTTGCAGCCTTCCTGCAGTGCCCAAAACAGCTGCTATGTTTCAGCACTGCAGGGCGATCATTGTGTAGGAGCCTCACGGTGCCTGTATTCTTAAGCTGTTCTCACAACAATATGGAGCTTGAGAGAACTTGCATTTCATGGAGCCATGTGATGCTCAAAACATAGCAGCTGTTCCTGGTGATGCAGAAGGACTGCAGCCACAGAGCAATATAGAGCAAGGGAGCAGCTTACTAGTTAAGGTCAATGATTTCTGCTTTTTATGATCTGGGCAACTGGTCAAATTTAGGAGGAGCAGCTGGCTGCTTGTTTGGCTTAAGTGGGGATAAGCAAACTGGCTACTGGAGTGGGGATTGGGGCAGGGGACCTGCAGATGGGGTGGGATGTTTGCCAACTGGATCCAGATTCACCTGACAGGATTGATCCTGTCATAGGTTTACCCCATTGCATGCAGGGCCTTGTAGTTCTACTTTCCCCATTGCATTCCTTAAGAAAAGCAAGACTACAGGTCCCTGCACACAATAGGATACACTCAGGACTGGATCAACCCTGTCGGGTGCATCTGGATCCAGTGGGCACCCTTAGTAGGATGTGAACCGGTTGTCATCTTGCGAGAGTAGGAGGAAGGCTGGATGGATGGCCAGCTGCTTGAATGGGGGGGGGGGGGGGGAATAAGCTGCTGAATTGGCTTGCGAAAGAAGAGGCAGGTCTTCTGACTAGAGAGTTGCACAGAGACAGAAATCTTACTCGTCCCCAGTGGAATCTTACCCATCCCTACCTGTCCCCACTGGAATTTAACCCGTCCCCTGCAAGAATTTAACCCGTCCCCACCCATCCCTCTTCTTTTTCCTTGCGCCTTTTATAGGCATCTAGAAAAGATGCTCACCAACTTTTTGTGGAACCTTCGATTACCCAGAATCTCTCTGAGCAAACTTAAGCTCCCAAAAAGGTATGGAAGTGTGAAATTTCCTGATCATAAAGCCTTCATTATGCGGCAGGGCATGGAATGGATCTCCCCTATAAATGTTGCTTCCCCGCCTAGATGGTTAACCTTTGAACAGGCTCTTATTGACCCATTAAAATATTCCCATATCATTGACATGCGCCTCCCCAAGCACGTTGTGTCTAATCCGGTCATTCACACTGCCTATAAATTAATGGTATCCTTAGATAAGTTAATGGATATCCCTTGGTCTGCTACGCCACTCACCCCTATATGGCATAATCCTAACTTTAAAATTGACAATAAACAAGTTTCGTGGTCTCAGTGGCAGTGCATAGGTATTTGGGCCTTAACAGATATGATCCTTACGAGTAGGCAGACATGGCAAATCTTCTCAGAGATGCAGTCAGAATTTGCACTATCTGACACCCAATTTTACCAATGGCTTCAGATTAGCTCCATGGTAAAAAAGAAATCCAAAGATAAGTTACACACCTGGTTCCTGGCCCAAACTCCAGAGTTTATTGATTTTAATATGAAGCTTCAGCACATTGGTCACGCTGCTTCCCACATTTACAAGTGAGGCAGTGGACAAAGAAATGATATTAAAAGTCTGGTGTTTAAAAAGTTCAATTTTTTACTCTGCAAGTAAAGTGAAGGAATGCCAGATGGTTCAGATTATTTTCAATGTCTAGCTTGGCTAAGCTAAAGGTTAGAAAGGTCAGTGAGAAATGAAACTCTGTCCCTTGTGATTGATGGATTGTTAATGTAAACACATATGTATCCTATTATGAACAAGGTATATTGCAGGCAATTTAAAAGGATTAGGTTGAAATGCTGTTTAGTTAGATTCTAAATAATTCTAGATATAAATGAGTTAGATTTTAGAAGTTCTTAATATGTAGAATATGTTTTATTCTGGTAGTTAATGTGTAGAATGTCTTTCTAAATTCTGTATTACTCTTTGTCTGACTTTCTAAGCAAAACTGTAGTTGAAGAGATCAACATATGGTTTGACTTAGCCATAGTTCTGGCTGATTTGATGTATGGAGCTGATAGGTGAAAAGAGGTCAGGACTAGTCAGCTCTCTTCTCCTTGATTAATTATAGGTAAAATGTAGGAATGGTCCTGGAAGTAATAACAAGCTATGCCATTAAGTAAGACTGGCCCTTGACCCCTTTAATGAATGCCAGAGTTTAGTTAGCAGTTAGTACTAGGAATATGAGAATAATAAATGTAAGAATATCCATTATCCTCTAAGTGAACCCAGGTTAAGCTATAGATGAGAAATCAATCATAATAACATGCAGGAGTTCTGGAGCCCAATTGTCTAGCTTGAGGGGCCCCCAGGTCATAGGTCAGTTTGAGAAATATTAAACCTATGTAACTGATATTTGTATAGAGCTGATTGGTTGAGGCAAGGTAATCAATCTATTCCTTAACCAATTGGAGAGTAAGGGGGCTAGGCTAGGAGGGGGCTTAGAACTGTATATAAGAGGGAGTAGAAGTAGCTTACGTCAGAAGGAACAGACAAAAGAAAGAAGGACAGAAGGAACAGACAGAAGAAGGAGAAGACAGCATAAGAAGAGAAGCAGCTGAGACAGAAGCCACAAAGACACAGAGAGCTGAGAAAGAGAAGAAGAGACTTAATGCTGATGTTCTACTTTGTTTGCTGGCAAATAAAGAAGATTTCTCTCTCATTTTGATGTGTGCTGTTTGACTCCTGAAGTACCACAAATTCATGCATCCATTCCTGCAACAATTCTTGGTGGCAGCGGTGGGATCCTGAATCCTGCATTAATCCCAGCACCCAACTGACTGAGGAACATTCGCCGGGTATGTATTCTGTATTGTAATCCTAGCTAGGAAATTGTAAACCAGCCCCTCAAAAATTGGGGGAAGGAGAGTCTGATCAACTCTCAGCGAAGGCCCTAGTACCTTCTAGTCTAGTGGAGATTAGAAGCGAAACCGCTTAAGCTTATCTGTATCTGAGAAATCTGAAATTGTTGGGTGGGATTTTCTGTACTGAATGAATGTGTGATGCGTGAATGTTAAATGAGTGCGGACTTCTTATAACTGCGTTTCCAATTAACGCGAGTTCAATTGGCCAGTGACCGAAGGAAGCGATTGTTGTCTGTCTACCTTGTGTCTCGGATCTGTGGACCCCTTACCACAAATCCAAAAACTCCTTCCCTTTTGTGTGTTGTAACTGTAAGCATTATGGGAGGGAAATCGTCTAGACAAATTGATACTCCCCTAGACTGTATGCTTAAGAACTTCAAAAAAGGATTTTTAATTAATGACTATGGACAGACTTTAAGCTCAAGTACTCTAAGAACCTTGTGTGAAGTTGAGTGGCCATCTATGGGAGTGGGGTGGCCCCCTAGTGGCAGCTTAGATATTGAAGTAATCCGGAAGGTCTACAGCATAGTTGTAGGAGAACCAGAATATTCTGAACAACTCCCCTATATAGATTCCTGGGACAGTCTTGTGACTGACCCTCCCTCTTGGTTGAAAACTTATATGGGATCCCCAGTAAAATTCATGTTAGGCCGTGCTCAAAGAAAGATTAGAAAATCTAAACTAGAAGAGGGAAAGAGCCCTAGGAAGCCTACCACCCAATCGGTGGCTTCCGCCCCTACCCTGTCTGAGAAACCCATACTCTCTGATGACCCCTCAGACCTTGAGCCACCACCTTATGGCCCATTGTTGGGGTTCCGTGCCGCCCCTAGAGATCCACGCCGCTCAGCCCAAGCTTCTCCAGTACAGGCTTCTCCGGATAGTTCCTCCCCCACTGTGCGAACCCCACCACATCCTAGGTTGGACTTTTCAGCCAGTCTCTACCCTCCTTTGCCACGTTCTCCCCTGCTAACCTCCCAAGACCCGCTTTGGGCTGCACCCCCTGACTCCTCAACTCCCGATAGCCCAGCCTTTCCCTCTAGTACCCCTACCCACTCATCAGGGGCCCGGCATCCCTTTCAATGGACTGAATCACCTGTGACCACCTCTCAGTCTATGAGTACCCCTCCCCATCCCTCAGGGTTTCAACACACCTCCACTGAATGGGTTAGACCTGCTGCAATCACTTTTGAGCATAATAGGAGGGTAGCTCCTAGCTCTACCTCAGATTCCATTCCCACCTCCTCGAGAGTTCTGCCACTCCGACAGGTAACCATCACTCGACCGGATCCTAATAATGAGGGTCAGGTTATACAGGCACAGGCCTACCAGTATGTACCCTTCACAACCACTGATCTCCTGAATTGGAAGACGCATTACCCCTCTTATACTGAAAAGCCTCAGGCAGTGGTGGACCTAGTGGCTAGCATTATGGCCACCCATAACCCAACCTGGACTGATTGTCAACAACTTCTCTTGACCCTCTTCACAACTGAGGAAAGGCGGAAGATTTTGCAAAATGCTGAGGCCATCACGCGAGAGCGTGTCCCCGGGGGGACACAGGACCCAGAGGGATGGGTTAGAGCTCGGTTTCCTCGCGCAGCTCCAGTTTGGGATCCAAATGATGGGCAGCACTATGAACTGTTGTCTGGCTATTGCCGGGACTTGCTGGAAGGTATGAGGAAAGGCATAAAGAGGCCCATTAATCTGGCAAAGGTTTCTGAAATTCTCCAAGGGGCAACTGAATCCCCTGGGGCCTTTTTAGAGCGACTAATTGAAGCCTACAGAACATACACCCCATTTGACCCTGAAGCCCTAGAAAACCAGAGAATGGTGAATAGTGCATTGGTGGCCCAGAGTATGCCAGATATCCGGAAGAAGTTGCAGCGTCAAGAGGGATTCGCAGGGATGAATACCACCCAGCTAATTGAGATCGCAACCAAGGTTTTCATTAATAGAGATCAGGAGGTGCGCCGAGAGGCTGACCGGAAGATGCAGAAGAAGGCCGACCTTTTAGCGGCAGCCATTACTAATTCCACCCTTAATCGAGGTCGACCTCTAGCTAATGGGAAGCCAAAGTGGGACCCCGGACCACCAGCCAGGCCCCGAGATTCCTTCAATCAATCCCGGCCAAGGGGGGAGAATCCCAGACCAAGATTGGAGAGGGATCAGTGTGCCTACTGTAAGGAAAGAGGGCACTGGAAAGATGAATGCCCCCAGAGGTGCCAGGGACTGAGAAGGGGACCAGGAGATCGAGGAAGCCGAGGCCGAGTTCGAGAGGGAAGATATGAGCCTCCTGAATCTGACATCATCGGGATAGCCGAGATGGCAGAATGGGACGAATAGGACAGACCGGGTTCCTACAAACTGGGCTCCCAGGAACCTATGGTCAAGTTAACTATAGGGAGCCGCTTAATTCCATTCATGATTGATACAGGAGCTGAACATTCTGTTGTGACGGAGCGATTAGCGCCTGTGTCTGGAAAAACTGTCCGAGTGGTGGGAGCCACGGGGGTGCAGAACCGGAGGCCCTTCCTGACAACCCGTAGATGCCAATTAGGCTCACACACAGTCACTCATGAATTCCTGTATATGCCAGACTGTCCAATCCCTTTGTTAGGCCGAGACCTGCTGTCCAAGCTTAGGGCCCAAATTTCCTTTGACTCTGATGGCCAGACTTCGGTCTCCTTTCGGCCCCCGATATCCAGCCCTAAGGGTATATTGAGTTTCTGCTGCCCCCTTGAAGAAGAATGGCGGCTGCATCAGTCGCAGGGCCAAGTTGACCTACCCCTGGCAGACAGCTTTCAGGTCAGTGGGGTATGGGCAGAAGATAATCCCCCAGGGTTGGCCCGAAATATTCCTCCTGTCCATGTAGACTTACTTCCAAGTGCCCGGCCAATCCATCTTCGCCAATACCCAATTCCCAGAAAGGCTCTGGAAGGGATCCAAGCACACCTGATTCGTTTGTTATCCCATGGAATTATTCGACCTTGCCAGTCTCCATGGAATACGCCACTATTGCCAGTTCAGAAGCCAGGGACTGAGGACTACCGGCCAGTCCAAGACTTACGAGTGGTCAACAAATCCACTATTTCATTACACCCTGTAGTGCCTAATCCATATGTCCTGCTGGGATTGATACCTTCTGGAGCTACCCATTTCACGACACTTGATTTAAAAGATGCCTTCTTTTGTATTCGGGTGGCCCCCGCCAGTCAACTGCTTTTTGCCTTTCAATGGGAAAACCCAGTAACAGGAAGGAAGCTTCAGTATACATGGACCCGCCTGCCACAGGGGTTCAAGAACTCCCCCACCATTTTTGGTACAGCCCTAGGACAAGACCTTAAGACTTTTAAATCTGAGCCTTCCAGGCGAGTTTTACTCCAGTATGTAGATGACCTCCTGATTGCAGCAGTGACTCAGGAAGTGTGTTTTGAGGCTACCAGAGAATTGCTGGAGTTACTCTTGGATGCAGGCTATAAGGTCTCACGCTCAAAGGCCCAACTTTGTCAGTCAGAAGTGAAGTATCTGGGCTTTTGTATTTCCCAGGGAAGTCGGAGACAGGATGTCAGTAGGAAGCAAGCAGTTGCTGCAATTCCCCAACCCAAGTCCAGAAGGGAAGTTAGGGAATTTCTGGGAGCAGCCGGATTCTGCAGAATTTGGATTCCAAATTTTGCATTGATGGCGAAACCCCTTTACCAGGCCACAAAGGGGGGTGAAAAGGAACCGTTTGAATGGGGACCTACTGCTCAACAATCCTTCATTGCCATAAAGAAAGCCCTACTCCAAGCCCCTGCGTTAGGCCTTCCTGATGTGGAGAAACCTTTCTCATTGTATGTCCATGAGCGACAGGGGTTGCTCTGGGTGTGCTGACCCAGATGATGGGATCCTGGCAGAGGCCTGTTGCATACCTGTCTAAACAGCTAGATGGAGTGGCTAAAGGATGGCCAGCCTGCATGAGGGCCATTGCAGCAACAGCCTTACTGGTCCAGGAAGCTGACAAGCTGACCTTGGGGCAAGAACTGGTTGTTAAAGTCCCCCACGCAGTTCTTACCCTCATGGAGTATAAGGGCAACCACTGGTTTACAAATAACCGCATGGTTAAGTACCAAGCTAGCTTGTGTGAGAATCCACGGATACACCTGGAAACAGTGGCTACATTCAATCCCGCCACTCTTTTGCCAGCATCTGAGGGACCACCGGATCATGACTGTATCCAAACCATGGATGAAGTGTACTCCAGTCGACCAGATCTTAAAGATGTTCCGTGGAGGGACCCAGATGTAATTTATTTCACAGATGGAAGCAGTTATGTGGAGAACTCCAAGCGATTGGCAGGCTATGCTGTGGTGACAGAAGACAAGGTGATAGAAGCAAGAGCCCTGCCCCAAGGAACTTCAGCCCAGAAAGCATAACTTGTGGCCCTCATACGAGCTCTGGAGCTAGCAGCAGGACTGGTAACCAACATTTATACTGATTCCAAGTATGCCTTCACAACTTTACACGCTCATGGAGCTTTGTATAAGGAAAAGGGACTCATAAATGCTGCAGGCCAACCTGTTAAGTATGGACCTGAAATACTTCAGCTGCTAGAGGCTGTGTGGGCCCCTAAGAAGGTAGCTGTTATTCATTGCAGGGGACACCAAAGGGTAGATACTCCAGTGGCCCGAGGGAACCACCATGCTGATCGGGTGGCCAAGGAAGCTGCTCGAGGACCCCCAGCAAGTACTGTGACTCCCCTGTTCCAAATTCGACTGCAAGAATGGACGCCTATGTATACCCAAATGGAAGAGAAATGGGCTCAAGAGGAAGGTGCAGTAAGGAGACCTGATGGCTGGTTACATCTCCCTGATACCAGAGTTCTGGTGCCACGCCACCTAGCTTGGCCTGTAGTGTCTCAAGCTCATGACCTATCACACTTAGGGAAAACAGCACTAGCCCGCCTACTCAGTCGAGTAGTGGTGCTGGAAGGATTGGATAGTCTGGTTGCCACTGCCTCTGCCCGATGTACTCTCTGTGCCCAGAATAATGCTCGTCAGGGACCCCGTATTCCACCAGGAGTTCAGTCTAGAGGACTAACACCCTTTGAGTCTCTAGTTATAGACTTCACAGAAATGCCCAGGAGCGGTAGGCTCCGATACCTCTTGGTCATGGTCTGTACCTTTTCTGGGTGGGTGGAAGCATATCCTACAGTTACTGAGAAAGCCACAGAAGTAGCTCGAGCCCTCCTTAGGGATGTCATCCCCAGGTATGGATTGCCCCTTGTCATAGGTTCAGATAATGGTCCCGCCTTTGTTGAAGCCACACTTCAGGCCCTGTCCCGCGCATTGCGCATTACCTGGAAATTGCATTGTGCCTATCGTCCCCAGAGTTCAGGGCAGGTTGAGCGGGCAAACAGAACCTTGAAAAATAGCCTAGCAAAGATTTGTCAGGAAACCCAACTGAAATGGCCACAGGCACTGCCACTAGCCCTCTTCCGCCTCCGATGCACCCCAACTAAAGGAACAGCCCTCTCTCCCTTTGAAATTGTGTATGGGAAGCCCCCAGCCATTTTGCAGGGAATTAAGGGAGACATAGGGATTTTAGGGTCTGCCCAGGTGCAGGAGCAGGTAGCCCTCTTGGGCAAGATAATTTCTGAGCTTCAGTCTTATGTGAGAGAAATAAACCATGTCCCCTTCCAGGCTCAGGTACATTCCTTCCTGCCAGGGGATAGAGTTTGGGTGAAAGACTGGAGGCTCCAGCCTTTGGGGCCCCGATGGAAAGGACCTTTTACTGTTTTGCTTTCTACCCCTACAGCTGTGAAGGTCGCAGGGATAACTCCATGGGTCCATTGGTCTCGAATTAAGTCTGCTGACCAGACTGAGCCCAGCACGGATCAGACGGAGCCTAGACAGTGGAGAGCAGAAAGTGATCCAGCGGAGCCATTGAAGTTGCGCCTGACCCGAACCAAAGAATCTACTAGCTGAAAAGAAGGGTCAACTGCATACTGCAGGAGCTGCTGAACTTCGGCTTCACACTGAGACTCTTTCTTGCCCAGATTCTGGCTTTCTTGGAATTTGAAAGCTTGATCCTTGTCAGTTGAGGGTCTATCCCAACTGGTATAAGAACTCAATGACTGAGAACATTATATTAGAGTAATCTGTGATTAGCACAGACTGTTGAAATATTATTGCTTAATTAGTTTGCTGTATTTGTTTTAGATTAGGAAGAAAGAAAATGTTAGTAGTTTGGATGCTTTTGTTGTTTTCTACTCCTTGCCTCCTTGTTCCTAAAACCCCAACTCGCTCCAACCTTTGGTTACACTCTGTCCAGGAACTAATTAGCCAGGCAAAGATTACTTCCCCTTGTATTGTGTGTTCCCGATTTTCTCCTTATACTACAGATGTCCCAGCTGTTCCTGTCCCTGTGCAGCACCCAGCTCTTATACCTCCCTACTTTTCGAGTTCAGGTCCTTGGAGCCAGGATTATACTTGGTGGTCCTTTTATAATGCTACTTCCCCCTCTGACTCTTCTCTAAGGCCGGTTTTTACGTCTCCCTATCCAGCTTCTGGAGTGTTTTGTTTAACAAGAGACATCTCAACTGTTCTTCCCATTCCCTGTAACTATACTAATGTTCTTCCAGAGAAGGAGGAACCTGTGTGGGTAGTTTCTCCAGGTACTCCTATGTGCCCTACTACCATACCTGCAGATTATGACCAAGGTGATTATCTGGCTCCTAACTATACTACTGAGAAGACTATAGTGTCCCATCCTATTTTCTACTTTCATAAGTCCCCGGGGTATGAAGGGGTTGCATCATATGAGCGGTCTGTTACAATTGGGGATTGGCACCTATGGTGTACAAAGTCTCCATTTCTTCTTCGTTCCCCCTGGGATAGGGGCTCGCATTATGGGCATCCTAATCTCCATCCTGTGCCTACATTTATTGGGAACTTTCGTCGCCCTCTCCTTGGTCATTACTGGCTCTGTGATAATGTCCTCCACATGATTCTTCCCCCCACATATGATTTTTGTGTATTGGTAACCTTGAATTATTTTCCTAAAGTTATTCCTCTCCTCAAGCCACCATCCCCGCACCGCTGTAAGCGAGAGGCCTTGTCCTTACCTTCCTCCGTTGCCACAGAGGATGAGGCGATTGAATTAGCCCTCCAGTATATTAACTCTACTTATCCTCTGACTAAAAAGAGACTTGTAGCCCTTTCTGCTACGGCCTGGATTCCAATTGGGGGCCCGGTAGCGGGTATTACTGAACTAGGTATGGCTACCCGGAGACTTCAGTCTCTACTCCATGTTTTAGTTCATGAGCTGAATGTGGTAGTCAATGCATTGCAGGATCAAATTAATGAATTAAGTATAGTTTCTCGGTATAACCGTATGGGCCTTGATTATCTCTTTGCAGCCCAGGGTGGCCTCTGCACAGTGCTAAATTCTTCAGAGTGCTGTACCATTGTCATAAATAGGACGCATGTAGTTAGGCATGCCATGGATAAAGTCCTACAGTTGGCCAGCCTTAATGTGGAGGATTACCGAGGAGGATTAGACCTTACCTCCTGGTGGTGGTCATTGACCTCCTGGATACGTCCCTTGTTCATTTCCCTAATAGTCTTAGTTCTAGCAGGGTTGTTGTTTTGTTTCCTGGCCTCATGTGCTTTGGCAGTATGCCGTCGGACCTTAACAAGTAGGGTAATGGTGGTTCATAAGTCTATTCCTAGTTAGGATCACTATAATCCCCAGAGTTTGAGTTGTGAGACTTATCTCTGCATAAGCTGATTTTAGTCTCAAAGGGGGGAATGAGGCAGTGGACAAAGAAATGATATTAAAAGTCTGGTGTTTAAAAAGTTCAATTTTTTACTCTGCAAGTAAAGTGAAGGAATGCCAGATGGTTCAGATTATTTTCAATGTCTAGCTTGGCTAAGCTAAAGGTTAGAAAGGTCAGTGAGAAATGAAACTCTGTCCCTTGTGATTGATGGATTGTTAATGTAAACACATATGTATCCTATTATGAACAAGGTATATTGCAGGCAATTTAAAAGGATTAGGTTGAAATGCTGTTTAGTTAGATTCTAAATAATTCTAGATATAAATGAGTTAGATTTTAGAAGTTCTTAATATGTAGAATATGTTTTATTCTGGTAGTTAATGTGTAGAATGTCTTTCTAAATTCTGTATTACTCTTTGTCTGACTTTCTAAGCAAAACTGTAGTTGAAGAGATCAACATATGGTTTGACTTAGCCATAGTTCTGGCTGATTTGATGTATGGAGCTGATAGGTGAAAAGAGGTCAGGACTAGTCAGCTCTCTTCTCCTTGATTAATTATAGGTAAAATGTAGGAATGGTCCTGGAAGTAATAACAAGCTATGCCATTAAGTAAGACTGGCCCTTGACCCCTTTAATGAATGCCAGAGTTTAGTTAGCAGTTAGTACTAGGAATATGAGAATAATAAATGTAAGAATATCCATTATCCTCTAAGTGAACCCAGGTTAAGCTATAGATGAGAAATCAATCATAATAACATGCAGGAGTTCTGGAGCCCAATTGTCTAGCTTGAGGGGCCCCCAGGTCATAGGTCAGTTTGAGAAATATTAAACCTATGTAACTGATATTTGTATAGAGCTGATTGGTTGAGGCAAGGTAATCAATCTATTCCTTAACCAATTGGAGAGTAAGGGGGCTAGGCTAGGAGGGGGCTTAGAACTGTATATAAGAGGGAGTAGAAGTAGCTTATGTCAGAAGGAACAGACAAAAGAAAGAAGGACAGAAGGAACAGACAGAAGAAGGAGAAGACAGCATAAGAAGAGAAGCAGCTGAGACAGAAGCCACAAAGACACAGAGAGCTGAGAAAGAGAAGAAGAGACTTAATGCTGATGTTCTACTTTGTTTGCTGGCAAATAAAGAAGATTTCTCTCTCATTTTGATGTGTGCTGTTTGACTCCTGAAGTACCACAAATTCATGCATCCATTCCTGCAACACAAGTACCTTCTTAGCAACTCCCGCACTAAATGTACTGGTTTACGTAGATGCTGGGAGGAAGACATACACCAACCTATGTCTGATAAGCAGTGGGAACAGCTTTGGAAGTCCCTCTTCCAGTGCTCTAACTCTTCTGATACTATAACTTCTATGTATTTCTTCATACATAGATCTCTTTGGACGCCATATAAGTTGCATGTTATCAATTCCTCAAACTCTAGTATATGCTGGTCTTGCCAGTCTCAAGTGGGTACTATAAAGCATCTTACCTTTGATTGTGTGTGCCTTCATAAGTATTGGCTGGAAATCTGGTCACAGCTGGTAGACATTTTTCACCTTCCTGGCTCACTCACTTAACAATTTGTGATTCTCAGGGATCAGTATTACAAGAGTCTGCTGACTCCTAGTGAAGGGGCTCTTGTTAGCACCCTGGTTTCTTTAGCATTGAAGGTAATCTTCTCCCATTGGAAGTCTTTACATCAGGCTACCTACCAGGAATGGTGGAACTTAGTGCTCCAAATTTACAAATTCGAATCACACCTTGCAAAGAAATCTTCTCATTTTGCTTCATATAGGGAAAAATGGCTACCACTTGTCTCTTATTTTGATACAGTACAAAGATAAGTACTAAATTTGATGTATTTTTTTATACTTTGATTTGTATCCTCCAGCCCCCCCCCCCCCCCCCCCCCTTTCCCTCTTCTTTTCCTCTTTCCTCCCTCTCTCTTGTTTTCACTTAATTTGATTCTGGATGTAGATTGCTGCTTCTTACATGTGAGCTCCGGTATTGCCTTACTTTGTAAAATGTTACTTGTTATGTTGTGAGCTCTTGATTGTATTTGTATCAAAAATCAATAAAAGAAATTAAGCTATCAAAAGAAAATTCCGCTCTTTCTGGATTTGAGCCACAGCACTGTAGCCAAGGAAGGAAGGAAGTTGGAATTTGGAACACTCTGGTGTGCACATATAAGATTTGTCTCTGATGCACTGGCACTGTGTACTGAGAGGTCGCCACATGCATGTGCCAGTAGGTCAGGTGACATCTGATGCTTGTGCCTGTGTCAGAGCTGAGGTCTGCGCATCAGTCCAGGACCAGAGAGGATTAATAGTAACATAGTAAATGACGGTCTATCTAGTCTGCCCAGTAGTCACACTCATTATCAATTCATGATCAAATCAATGAGTGTGATATTATGTACTCAATTATGGTCTTTCTTTGGCATTTCTGGGACCAAAGACGTCTGTTCTGCCCTATCCTTATGTTCCAACTGCTGGAGTTGCTGCCGAAGCCCACTCTGGTCAATTCATCTTCTCATTTGTGGGACACACACTGTAAAAGTCTGTCCAGCACTGTCCTCATGTTCCAGCCACTGAAGTCGCTGTCTAAGCCATTTCCAGCCCATCCTAAATCAGATTGCCATATATGAGACACAGACCATACAAGTCTGCCCGATATCGGCCCTAGTTCATCACAGCCAGAGTCGCCATCTAAGCGTTGCTCGAAACATCCACAAACATGCAGCCATTTAGGTTTTTTTGTAACTTCTGTTTTCTAATTAGAGATCGTCTGTGTTCATCCCACACCTTTTTGAATTCCGTCATCATTTGTTTCTCTACCACCTCCTTAATGGAAAATTTTTCATGTTTGTGCTGTTAAAGCGAGAAGGAGGATGAGACAGCACTCAAAGAACTTGGTACTCAGTAGATGAGAGGCTGGCGCAGGTGCAGCTTACACTTCCATGGGAACTCCGCAGGAATTGTTTCCATCCCCATAGGATCTCTGCAGGAACTGCTTCCATCCCCGTGGAATCCCCGCAGACCCCATTCCCATGCAAGTCTCTACTTCTGATTGGTTTGGGGAGAGTTTGTTGGATGTCTGATTGGTGGGGAAGAAAAGGCTGGCTTTCTGGAAGTGTGTGGCTGATTGGTAATAGAGACAAGTGAGGGAATAGTGAGCATGCAAAGAGAGAGTATATGTTGAAAGTGCTAGAGAAAAAGGATGGTGAATGTAGGGATGAGTCAGAGGTGTAGCCACAGAGGGCCTGGGAGAACCCGGGCCCATTCACTTTCACCTGAGGCCCACCCAGCAGTAGCACACTTTTGGTGTAACTGGAAGGGTTTTCCAAGCTCCACCAGCTGAAAACATTGGCAGCCACCTAAATTGTGAACCTCTGTCAAACTACTATAATCAGTGCTTCAAGTTGCTAATAACAGCACACCACACATCCTCAGTTTTTATGTATACAAAAATTGCAGGTGCCAGCATCAGTGGTGATAACTGTTGCGGTTTTCGATGATGGTTCACAAATTCAGCGGCCTGCTGAGGTCTTCAGCTATCAGGGCTTGGGGATCCCCACCATACAAGTAATTTAATTTTAAAGTGTTTGGGGGGGGGGGGCAGGTAGATTAAATGTGTGTCAGCACAATCTACCTGTTGGTCCACCCAAAAATTGACTTCTAGCTACACCACTGGGATGAGTGGTCTGTTACCATAGGGTTTCTGGTTTTTGTGGATTTTAAATTGACAGTTAATGGAGCCAGAGAGAAGCTCTGAGCTACTTCCAACACTGACTTCTTTACACTGCTGCCATTTTTGGCAACAACCACAAGTATTGACAAAAGCAAAAAAAAAAAAGACATTTTACCTGCAGCTCAGAGCTTTCATTGTGCTGCACAGATTGACAAAAGTAACCCCCCCCCCCAAAAAAAAAAACTCTGGTTATGGTTTATAGGTATAGTACTCCTGCCAGGAATTCTGCCCAAAATGCTAAAAAAAATTCTGCATCTTTGAGAAAATAACATTTTTTTTGTTTTATAGTTTAATTTATTGAGACTCGAAATCAGTGATCATATTTTGATATTTTGACAAGCAGAAGTGCAAGAGTTTGTGGAATTTTCAAATGTAAGTGTAGAATTGTATTGTTTTGCTCAGATTTCCCCCAGGAATAATATTTTATGAGGGCAATATAGGTGCCTATGTACCTTTTATAAAATAGGCACCCAGAACTGGCCCCAGTAGTGCATAAATCTTCACACACAAATTTGCACCTGCTCTAGAGATGGTGTGAATGTGCACATGTACTCTGTCTGTGTGTATATTCATATTTAATAAAATACTTGTATAACACTGCTTTACCCTCATTCTACCCAAACAGTTTGGGTGGAATGAGGGTAAAGCTATGTTATACAATATGCAGACAGGTCCATGTCAACTTGGATACTTAGGGGGGAGTTAAGAATATGGGCTACTGTTAAGACAAGTCGTACTATCTTAGCCCAGGATCTCACTGCATATAATTATAAAGATTATAAATCTGTTTAAATAAATTTAAATAAATAAAATTGGACCTCCGCTAAAATAGCAACCTTGTGGTAAAACAGCCCATCTGAATGATATCCTATGTTGATATCTTCATGTCCTTTCCTACTTTGTTTTTTTACGTGGTTTTATAAGAGCATTTTCCACTTGTAAAACATGCTTTTACATTCAGGAAATGCTTTATAAACTTCCCCCACTCTGCACAAAAACAGAGAAGTCACAAAAAAAGCCTATAAAACACAAAATAATGAAAGAAAAGCAGATTTCCACAAAACGTACTGAGATGCATTTTTGATATGACATCCAAATGGTGATGATAAACGTTTATCAGAAAACATGCAACAAACCAAGTCCATAATGAAAGAGGTAAATCAATGTTTTCCAATATTCAAAACTACACTAAAAAAAAAGTTTAATAAAAAGATGTACTGCAACCGTCATTGACATTTTGAGATAAAGTCTCCACCAGTCAGAAACACCTACACAAAATGTGCAGTGGCACTACTGGTTCCTGCACCGAGAAAACATCCACAGCAATGGCACGATGTTCCCTTCATGTGCAAAATGTGCATATAAACCTCTGTGTGTTGAACGTTCCTTAGTGTCTGCCATGCCTGCTGGTGAGCCCCCTTGATAACCACCCTAAACACATTCAGGGGCAAATACTGACAGCTCAGGATGCTCCTTGAGGAGCAGTGGCATCTACAATGAAGACAATGGATCAAAACATTTGCAATTAGTTTCAAGTGTTATTTTTATTACAAATACAGTGTTTACAGTTATAAGCATAACCTCCACTTTTCTAAAGTATATGTTGATTTCTTGATATGCAATGCTGATGACAGCTGTGGTTTAAACACTACTAGGTAAGCCCTGGGAAAGGGAGACTAGAACAAGGAGGGGGATGTTGAGATGGGGGAGAGAAGTGTCCAAAGGGCCCTCAGTGTCCACAGAGCAACTCTTCCTTAATGTCAAGTAAGCAAACAGAGGGTTGCCTAGTGGAAGGGGATATAATATGGCCTGCATCACAAGAAGCCACAGTGGGACTCAAACCTGCCACCCCCCCCCCCCCCCCGAATCCCAGGCCACACTCCAAACCATTTTGCCATGCCTCCACTAGCTGGAAAAAAGATGACAGGAAATGTGTTGTAGCCTGCCAGTTGAATTTAGGTTGCCCACTCCAGTGCTACCAGGTTCCACTGGGGGAGGGGGGCAGGGTGGAAGCACATATGACTGCATTCTTCCTTTCCAGTCCCTTCTCCCAGCTCTTGGCTGTAGGGCATCTTTGAGTCGGTTCTTTCTTGAGTTGAGGCATTAGACCAGATATTCCCCTGACGGGTCCTGGGGGCACCCTGGCCCCTTGGGTGGTGAGGGATGACCAAGGAATCTGTCTTAGAGAGATGTGCAAGCAATCCTTGGACATCTCACCATCTGAGGGGCTGAGGTGCCCCCAGGACCTGGGAGGGGAATATCTATCCTAATGTCTCATTTCATGAAAAGACCCATTCATGGATGCCCTACAGTCAGAGCATAGCCAATGTCCCTCTAAGGAGTTGGGGGGAGGGTGGCCAGCTGAACTGACCAATGCCATTCTCCCCTTATATAGCTACAGTAACCTGGACATGAGGAGACAAAGCAGTGCAGATAAACAGCATTGTGGGTCACAGTAAAGGGCTGACTGCCCTCCTACATCACCTTTGCACTCTGTAGCCATCTGTCCCCTGGGGGGTTCACAACCTGTGCATAATCCTATACCAATGCTGCCCACTGATATCAGGCCCCCAGTCCAGCTCCATGCTGGAACCTGGAACCAATTTCTATCAGAGGTGTCCCTTGACAAAGATGATAGAAAGATAATTACACTGCCACCCCCAGAAAGGGGATAGTAGTTACAGATGTTGGCCACATTTGGCCCATTTCAAAGCATTGTGCCTAACAGCTTGCATCAGGAGCCCAGTCCCATATACCCTCTTTTTCTGGCAGACCCACACCCATTTGGCAGACTGCATACAGCTAATCAAAGTAAAGATGTGTTTGCACTGACCACCATTCTGATACCAACCAGATGGTTTGCCTAGGCTGGAATCGGAGTTGCGCTTTTTGGTATTACAACAGATCAGGTTAATTCATGGAGGTGATATTTCTGAACTGCTTATACACTCTGAACAAAGATTTATACTTCAATGGGGTACCATGGATCTGAGAGGGTTAAACAAAGGTTGAGTGGTCTGAATTGTCATAAAGGGTAGGGAAATCCTTAAATATATTTACAGGGAGTACTCAGTTCTGTTGGTTAGTTAAATTACGTCATTTGGTATAATTGAACTAACGTAGCCAATGGCTCAAATATGTATTCGCTGGCATCTTACGGCAGTTAGGCAGGAGCCTGGTAAACGAGAATTGGCGTGCCAGCCAACAGTGCTCTCCATTGCATTGTTTGATATGAGTATAAAGCTTGATCTTTAAGGTATGAATGATGAGAAAGACGGAAAAGGTTTTATACATATATTTTATGATAATGGTAGTGAATAGAATGTATTCTAATATGAGAAATTGGTGATGCATTGTAGAATCTCCTGATGACACATTTAGCAAAACATGAGCCCATGTAAAGATTCTATGAAAATTGGGAATATCAGCTTGAGACAACGATCATCTGATATGAGTACCAATGGACAGCTGGTAGAGAATATGTTCAGTGATTACCAACTGGTGATGTATTTACATCTTGAAGTACTGTAAAGATCTGAAACAGGTAGACTGGGATAGACCTTGGAAACATGCTATCCTGAACTTAAGCTTACTTTCAAAGTCTTAAGAAGAAACAAGTGACATTTGTAAAGCATTTGGATTGATGAAAACACCAGTATAAAGTTAAACATTTACCAAAAGTTTATTTTGCATCAAGAAGAGTGAATTGGTGTACTAGATACTGGTGTATATGAACAATTGGCAGTCAAGCTTTATATACTACATACGAGACTTTGTAATTAAGCAGAATATTTTGGAAATTAGTGGTAGAAAATGTTTTTAATTAGATTGCAAATAAAGTACTGTTGTTGCAATTATCTATTGTGTATAAAGGGAGTCTCTATAGTGAATTTTGGTTTAAACATTTTCATGTCCACCTGCCACTTAGACCATTTTTTGGATGTTTTTTTTTTCTTTTGATCGTGAGCCCCACTGACTATCAAAGCATCATCACCAAACAATACCAGGAAAAATGGATCCAGACAAAATATGGACAATTTTTATTAGGAATGAAAATATAAAAGCTCAAGGTATTTTAATCTGAGTTTTATGGCTTAATTCCTAATAAAAATTATGCATATGCTTGACTGAGTCCACTTTTCATGGTATCTTTTCACCTTCTGTGGACTTTATTACCTCCTTAGTAAAAAAAAAAAACCCCAAAACAAAACTGTATTCATCTTGTGAGGTATTATATGAATCAAACCTTAGTGTGTTAGTAAGTCATAGAGCACTTCAGTGTTTAGTCAAGGCATACAAAATATTATTTACCGTTATAAAGCATTCCTTTTAAATATTTTTGCTTTGCTTGTCTTTTAAGTGAAAAAGATTGTATTATTTCCTTAATCCATAAAACCACATAGTTACACTAACCTTCACCAGGGACAACAGTCTTTCTTAAGATACCTCAAGTTTCCAGAGAACCAAAAAAAGCCCTTAAGATTTGTTTTCCATTTATTAGTAAACTAATGAGCGGTTTGCATAGTTCTACAGAAATGGAATTTACAGTATCATAGAGTAGTAAGCAAGAAAAAGAAGAGTGTGTTACAGAAACTGGTGGTCCTCCCACCCAGGCCCCCAAAAGCCAGTGAAGCAGAGAGCTAGGGGAAAATTTGGAGAAATATAGTTACGATAAGAATGCCTCTTTAAATAAAAATATCTTCAGGTCAGTTTTAAATTTCTGCAAGGAACATTCTAATCTTAAGGTAGAGGGGAGAGCGTTCCATAATGTAGGTCCAGTAACACTGAAAATATGTGTCCATGTAATGTCTAGACAAATGGTTTCATGTCCAATAAGTATGTTCTTTGATGTATACCAAATAATGTCAGAGGTCTGATACTACTGGTGTTTTGGCTTCTCACTTTGTCTTGGAGGCTTGCATAGTTAACATAAAAACAAAGAACTTGTTGAAAGAAAAAGACTTTCAGGCTCATTTTTGAAAGAGAAGGATGCCCATCTTTCGACACAAATCGGAAGATGGGCGTCCTCACAGTGTTGTCTAAATTGGTATAATCGAAAGCCGATTTTGGTCATCCCCAACTGCTTTCCATCGCAGAGACAACCAAAGTTCAAGGGGGCGTATCGGAGGCAGGACTTGGGCATGCCTAACACATGGACGTCCTCGACCCATAATGGGAAAAAAAGGGTGTCCCTGACGAGCACTTGGACGACTTTACCTGGTCCTGTTTTTCTTACGACCAAGGCACAAAAAGGTGCCTGAACTGGCCAGATGACCACCGGAGAGAATCGGGAATCACCTCCCCTTACTCCCCCAGTGGTCATTAATTCCCTCCGACCCTCAAAAAATATCTTTCAAAATATTTTTTGCCAGCCTCAGATGTCATACTCAGGTCCGTGACAGCAGTATGCAGGTCCCTGGAGCAGTTTTAGTGGGTGTAGTGCAATTCAGGCAGGTGGACCCAGCCCATCCCCCTCCCTACCTGTTATGTTTATGGGCTGTGCACACAAGGGAGCTATGTTCCTGGGACCAATTTATGAAGTCCACTGCAGTGCCCCCTAGGGTGCCCGGTTGGTGTCATGGCATGTCAGGGGGCCAGTGCACTACAAATGCTGGCTCCTCCCATGACCAAAGGGCTTGCATTTGGTCGTTTCTGAGATGGGCGTCCTTGGTTTCCATTATCGCCGAAAATCAGAAACGACCAAGTCTAGGGACGACCATCTCTAGGGACGATCTAAATTTCAAGATTTGGGTGTCCCCGACCATATTATCGAAATGAAAGATGGACGTCCATCTTTTTTGATAATACGGGTTTCCCTGCCCCCTCCATCGGGACGTTTTGCGAGGATGTCCTCAATAAAACTTGGGCATCCCTTTCGATTATGCCCCTCCACGTAACTTTGCAAGTCTAAGTGCTTTGAAAATACATCTCCATGTGGACTACCCAGTCTGCTCACCCACACCCACTGATCAGCTGCACAATCTCTTCCTCTTTCTTAAAGATCATTTTTGTTTGCTTGTCCCATTTCGCCTTGAATTCATAAACTGTCTTTGTCTTTACTACCTGCACTGGTGGCTGTTCCGTGTATCCATCACCTTTTCCATAATGAAATATTCCTTAGGTTCCTCCCGAGTCTATTTCCTTTCATCTCCATCCTTTGACCCACTCATTCTAGAGCCTCATTTCTGTTGAAGGAAGCCTTCACCCTATGCATTTATACCTTGGGGGTGTTTAAATGTATCTGTTATATATTATTTTTTCCGCTTCTCTTCCTTGGTATACATGTTTGGATCTTTAAGTCTGTCCCATGTACTTTGTGACATTTTGGTAACCGCCGAATTATACACAATACTCTGAATGAGATCTGATCAGGAGTACACCTTGGTAATGGCCAGATGACAGTAGGGATGTGCAGGCAAAAACATTTTGTTTTGTGTAGTTTCCTCTGTCATTTGCAGGCTTTTTCATTTTGTTTTTATACATTTTTTTAGGGCACAACTGAACAAGAGCAACACTGAAGCAACAGGAAACAAGCCCAGAGGCAGGAGAGAAATGCTTAAACCTGCAGTGAACTGGTTTCTGTTGGATCCGTCAGGAAACAGGAACACAGATTACCAGAAGTACAAGGTACAGCTAGGTATGGGCTGGTTATAGTACATTCTCAAGAAGCAGAATAGCTCTCCTTGGAAGGTGGCCACCTTCCAAACCTGAAGGGCACAATTTCCAGGCTGACTGGTGCATAGTCTCTTAACACTGGAAAAAATATGGAAAATTAAGGGCACTGGAAGGAAACCTGCCATCTTGGGGGAGGAGGGAGGGGGTTTCCCGTTTTTTTTTGGGGTTAGACTCAAATTTAGTTGAGTTCTTTTATCAGCTTTTTTATATAGGTGATTCATTCTGTCACAGAGTCCCTAGTAGGTGACTATTACTAGACTAGAACTAGGATTACTCAAGGTAAGTTTTATTGTCATTGTACCTCTAAGAAGTGCTTACAGCACAAAAGGATTACTGAAAGCAAAGAGCTATTTAGGAAACAGAAACAGAGTACCAGAAATACAAGTCACAGCAGGGGCTGGCTATAGCAGAATCTCAAGAGTAGGATGTCACTTCCTGGAAGGCAGCTGCCTTCCAACCTGAAGGTCAAGACTGACTGGTGCCTAGTAGCTGTTAGCACTGGGAAAATAGCTGAAATGTAACAGGTTTCAGGTGGCACACATGCATAGGATTCTCCTGACTTCTCATCACAGAGGCATTTGATTGTTTAGTTTTGACAACACTCAACATATAACTATAGGTTTGCTATTCACACCCAGAAGTCTGACAGTAGAATTCTGTTCAACTTTACTTGTATGTTTCATCAGAAAAATGGTAAAGTTTTCTTGTAAATTAGTAGCACCACTCTTCATTTCCAGTTAGTATCTTCCATGGAAATAATTATAGTGGATTAAAATGGCTACCACACTACTTTATGCAGGTAGCATTCTGTTTAAAGATATATGGCCCAATATTCAAAGCTGCTTTCCAGATATATAAGTAGTGCTCACAGGGACCATATCCAGATTTACAGTCCACATAATGCTACTGAAAATCTTTATACTACTACCCCTACTAATCATTTCTATAGTGCTACTACTACTACTTATTTCTATAGCGCTACTAGATGTACGCAGCGCTGTACACTTGAACATGAAGAGACAGTCCCTGCTCAACAGAGCTTACAATCTAATTAGAACAAACAGGACAAACAAGAGATATGGGAATATTAGTGAGGATGATAAAATAAGGGTTCTGAACAAGAGTTAGGAGTTAAAAGCAGCATCATAAAGGTGAGCTTTTAGCTTAGATTTGAAGATGGCCAGAGATGGAGCTTGACGTACCGGCTCGGGAAGTCTATTCCAGGCATAAGGTGCAGCAAGATAAGAAGGAACGGAGTCTGGAGTTAGCAGTGGAGGAGAAGGATGCAGATAAGAGAGATTTACCCAGTGAACGGAGTTCCCGGGGAGGAATGTAGGGAGAGATGAGAGTGGAGAGGTACTGAGGAGCTGCAGAGTGAATGCACTTATAGGTCAATAAGAGGAGTTTGAACTGTATGCGGAAACGGATAGGAAGCCAGTGAAGTGACTTGAGGAGAGGGCTAATATGAGCATAACGACACTGGCGGAATATTAATCGTGGAGCAGAATTTTGAACAGATTGAAGAGGAGAGAGATGGCTAAGTGGGAGACCTGTGAGAAGCAAGTTGCAATAGCCTAAGCGAGAGGTGATAAGAGTGTGGATGAGGGTTCTGGTAGTGTGCTCAGAAAGGAAAGGGCGAACTTTGCTGATATTATAGAGAAAGAAACGACAGGTTTTAGCAGTCTGTTGAATATATGCAGAGATGGAGAGGGAGGAGTCGAAGATGACCCCAAGGTTACGAGCTGATGAAACAGGAAGGATGGGAGTCTTATCCACAGAAATAGAGAATGGGGGAGGAGGAGAGGTTGGTTTAGGGGGAAAGATGAGAAGCTCAGTCTTGGTCATTGTTTAGTTTCAGATGACGCTGAGACATCCAGGCAGCAATGTCAGACAGGCAGGCTGATACTTTGGCCTGGATTTCGGCTGAGATTTCTGGTGTGGAGAGGTAGATCTGGGAGTCATCAGTGTAAAGATGATACTGAAAACCATGGGATGAGATCAGAGTACCAAGGGAAGAAGTATAGATGGAGAAAAGAAGAGGTCCCAGGACAGATCCCTGAGGTACACCAACTGGCAGTGGGATAGAAGTAGAAGAGGATCCACTAGAGTATACACTAAAGGTACGCTGGGAGAGATAAGAAGAAAACCAGGAAAGAACAGAGCCCTGAAATCCAAGTGAGGACAGCGTATCAAGACTTACTAGACTTACGTAGTGCTGTACACATTATATGCAGGTACTTTCTCTGTCCCTAGAGAGCTCACAAACTAAATTTTTTGTACCTGGGGCAATGGAGGGTTACGTGACTTGCACAAAGTCACAAGGAGCATTGAACCCAGCACTAACCATTAGACTACTCCTCCACTCAGACTACCCTGTGCTATCAGGGTGATCTGGGGGCAGATCTGGGAGTTACCTGGAGACCAGTGCCAGCATCTATATAACCAGCAAAAAAGCTGTCCTAAGTTATCCAGGTAATAGCACTGGATACCACCATTACCCAGGTAACTTCTGGCACTGTCCGTTGTACCTGGCTATTCAGCATTGGTGAATACCAGGATATAGGCTCTAAACGTCCTAATATAACTTGACTGTGGCGACCAGAGTTTAAAACAAACACCAAGCACTGCGGCTGAATATTGGGCCGATATTTTCTCTTCCATTTCATTCTGGATTCTTAAGAAAAGGTAACAAGTCTAATTATTAGTTGTAAAGGCTGTGGAAGGAAAGAAGCAATGCAATCCAGTTATGTAAAACATATATGTTAGTTGGACTTACAAATAAACTGTTTTTATGATGTTTTATATCTTTTGTTGTTTCCAGGAAAATACATATATATTGATTGCTATGCAAATTATAATAAGTTAACTTGGATGTTGTTTTTTATCTTACAGGATGAAGCTGCATAAGTTGTTTTACAAATGGCACAGACAACAGAAGGTGTTCTTCCTAGGATTACTCACCGTGTTGCTGTTCTCTGTACTGAAACTTTTCAATGTTGAAAGACTTGTGTTCATTCACAGGGATATTTATTTGGTCGAACCTGAGCTGAGCACCTCTGACTATGTTAGAAACAAGTTTAGCTCTTATACAAATGAATCAAAAATGAGAATTAACTGTTCTCAAATATATGCAAAAGAACCAGTTGAGACTGGTAAGAGTTTAGCATTAAGAAGAAGGAACATCATTGATTTAGAAGATGAAGATGTTGAAGCAATGACCAGGAATTGTAAGGTGTATCGTCGAATTAGAGGATACCACCTAAAACCAGTGACATTGGAGGAGAAGAACTTTCCATTAGCTTATTCCTTGGTCATACACAAAAGTGCTGTGAGTGTTGAAAGGTTGATTCGTGCAATCTACAGCCCTGCAAATGTGTATTGCATCCACTATGACCAGAAGTCATCAGCTGCTTTCAAAGCTGCCATAGAGAGCTTAGTCAAATGCTTCAACAATGTTTTTATCGCTTCTAAATTGGAGGCTGTGACATACGCACATATTTCTAGGCTCCAAGCTGACCTCAATTGTTTGTCTGACCTACTGAATTCATTAGTTCAATGGAAATATGCCATTAATTTATGTGGTCAAGACTTACCTTTGAAATCAAATTTTGAACTGGTATCTGAGTTAAAGAAATTGAATGGAGAAAATATGTTAGAAACAGGTAGGCCAAGTAGCGTCAAAAAGGAACGATATATGTACCAGTACACAATCAAGAGCATGCTTGAAGTTTTTATACCAATGCCTGTAAGAACTGCAGTTTCCAAAGAACCACCGCCTCATGATATTGAAATGTTTGTTGGCAGTGCCTATTTTGTCTTAAGTCAAGCATTTATCCAGTATGTTTTTGAGAGTCCTCTTGCTAAAAAATTTTTAGCTTGGTCTGTTGACACATTTTCTCCTGATGAGCACTTCTGGGCAACCCTTGTTCGTCTGCCAGGAATCCCAGGTGAAATCCCCAGGGCAGCACCTGATGTTACAGACCTTCAAAGTAAAACCCGTCTTGTAAAGTGGATTTACATGGAAGAGTACCTGTATCCTCCTTGTACTGGCACCCACCTTCGCAGTGTTTGTATCTATGGTGCTGCAGAACTAAGATGGCTTCTAAAAAGTGGACACTGGTTTGCCAATAAATTTGACGCTCAAATAGATCCTGTTATAATTAAATGTTTAACAGAAGTCATTGATGAACAGCAGTGGCAGTGGTTTAAGTTGTCTTCTGAAGAGGTTTTTATACGTAGAACCATCAGAGAATCTTGAATGTAAATGTAACCATTGTGCAATTTATTTGTCTAACGAGCTGTGTGGGTAACTTAGATCTATAAGTCTCAACCCAGTGCAAAGGACCCACCCAGCTAGTTGGATTTCATGTATGAGATAGATTTGCATCCACTGCCTCTATTATATGCAAATCTATCTCATTCATATTCATTACAGAGAGCCTTAACTTAGATAATGCCATTGCAAGTTTTATAGCTTTCAGAATCATTATGAAACTCGCACGGATCGTGAAGACTACCATGCCTTGCCTTGTTTTTAGAAATGGTAAAGGACTGACTTCAAGAGCAAGATGAGATCATTTAAAAGTGACTAAGATAGTTTCACTTTTTCTGTCTTTGGTTTGAATGTGGATAAAAAGACTGACTCTGTTGCTCAGGATACAGTATTCTGTGGTTCAGGGGATCTGGTTCACCCAGGCCCAGAGAGGGAAGATAAATGGCTGCTGCTGCACAGCAGGACAGAAGCTGTGCTCAAGCAAGGTGTTCCTCTAACCCTGCGACCAGCAAGGGGTTCCTAGGTAGCTGAGGAAGACATCGGAGGTGGGAGAATATGTTATTGGGGGGGAGGAGGCAGATGTTTTACAGAAATGAAATGTGCGAAAAATGTATGGCAAATTTGTTAACTACCTTTGAAGGATTCAAGGAAATGCTAAAAGTTTAAGAAAGCCAAAGGCAATATAAAAATATACAACTTACTAGAAACTCAGGGCACAAAGATTTTTATTTTTTTTTTTTGGTCAAGGATGACTTTGTGCTTTAAGAATGAGGAAGTGTCCTGTTGTTTTAGTTTGACAGGGCCAGCAGAAGATGACCAGTCTTATCTGGGCTTTATTTTTGCATCAACTGATCTTACAATTTATTAGGCTTCTGTTTTACAAAAGTGGAGCAGGAGTGCAATCTCTAATGCCCAGGAGTAAATTTCTGAGAAGACAGATATCACCCAAATGTCTGTCCCCAGTTAGTTGGTCATTTACCTTTATGCAGAATTTAGGCCATAAACTTTTCCAGATTTATGAATATTATTTCCCAGTGGTCGAGACACCTTTGTACGTTGAAAATAGAGAGTTACACGGGGACAGAAATCTTACCCATCCCCGCCCGTCCCTGCTAGAATGTTACCCGTCCCCACCCATCCCCGTAAGAATTTAATGGTACATAAAAGAAAATTCCGTTCAGCTCCCTCAGTCTCTCTCTGGATTTGAGCCACAGCACTGTAGACAAGGAAGGAATGGAAGTTGAACCTTGGAACACTCTGGTGTGCACATGTAAGATTTGTCTCTGATTTACTGGCACTGTGTGCTCAGAGGTCACCACATGCACGCGCCAGTAGGTCAGGTGACATCTGATGCTCATGCCTGTGTCAGAGCTGAGGTCTAGGCATCAGCCCAGGAGCAAAGAGGATTAATTGTAACATAGTAAGTGACAGCAAATAAAGACCTGAACGGTCCATCCAGTCTGCCCAATAGTCACACTCATTATCAATTCATGATTAAATCAATGAGTGTGATATTATATACTTGATTATTGTCTTTCTTTCGTGTTTCTGGAACATAGACCATAGAAGTCTATCTGGCCCTATCCTTATGTTCCAACTGCTGAAGTTGCTGTTGATGCCCACTCCAGTCTATTTGTCTTCTCATTTGTGGGACACAGACTGTAAAAATCTGTCCAGCATTGTCCTTATGTTCCAGCCACTGAAGTTGCTGTCTAAGCCCCTTCCAGCCCATCCTAAACCAGATTGCCATGTATGAGACACAGACCATACAAGTCTGCCCGGTATCAGCCCTAGTTCATCACAACCAGAGTCGCCATCTAAGTGTCACTTGACACATCCACACATGTGAAGCCATTTAAGATTAGGGTTTTTTTATAACTTCCATTTTCTAATTAGAGATTCTCTGTGTTCATCTCACACCTTTTTGAATTCTGTCATCATTTGTGTCTCTACCACCTCCTTAATGGAAGACTTTCCACATTTGTGCTGTTTAAGCAAGGAAGAAGAGGGAGGAGGAGGAGGAGACAGCACTCAAAGAACTTGGTACTCGGTAGATGACAGGCTGGTGCAGGTGCAGCTTACACTTCCATAGGAACCCTACAGAACTGATTCCATCCCCGCGGGAACCCCACAGGAACTGCCTCCGTCCCGCGGGAAACCCGCAGAAATGCTTCCGTCCCCACAGGAACCCCACAGAACTACTTTTGTCTCCGAGGGATTCCCGCGAACCCGTTCCTGTGCAGCTCTCTAACTGAAAATCCTTGATGGTTATGTTTTTCATCTTATCAGAGTTTTGAGAAGCAGGCTGTGAAGACAGAGATATATTTAATGTTGGATGTGAATCATTTACTGTAACATGCAAGCTGCAGTATCTGGTTGAAAGAATTGTACATTAGGAGCTTTTCCGGTTATCCACAATGAATATTCATGAGATACATTTGCATACCATTGCTTTAACTGGTTCATTTGAATAATTTGGTAGTATTTGGACATTCTCAATGACTGGATTTGGGAGCCAATGGTCTAGAGTAGGGGTGGGCAACCACGGTCCTCAAGTGCCACAACCCAGTCGGGTTTTCAAGATTTCCACAACGGATAATGCATGAGGTTGATTTGCTTGTACTGCTTACATTGTATGGAAATAAATCTCATGCGTATTTCTCGTGGCAATCTTGGAAACCCAACTGGGTTGTGGCCCTCAAAGACCATGATTGCCAATCCCTGGCCTAGAGCATGTTTGTTTTTAATATGTACAGGGCACAAAATATGATTGCTGCTTGTACTTTTAGTCTAATCAGGGACCTTTAATACAAAGTAAATAAGAAGTACAGATTTTTAAACAGTAACACTTTGCTATTTATCATATCTTAGTAATGTAAGAATGACTGTGCCTTATATTGATATATGGGAGAGGGGGGGAGTTTCTTTTTCTGCTATTATTACACATACCAGGGTGACAATAGCAGAACCAGGGTATCCAGGGCAAGGCAGGGTACACAGAGGGAACTTTTCAAATATGCTTAAAGATAAGCAAAGTTTACTTCTTCAATTGCACTGAAGACATTGCTCCTAGCACACAGTTATTCCTTGGCTTTTCTGTGGGGGGCATTTTGGAAGAGTTGGAGTAGCAGCCTTTTTTTGATCCCAGTGCCAAGTGTGTTTTCCCTCTTTGCAATATTTTATAGTAAGAAAGAGATCTACAATAGCGGCCTTCAGAAGTTTCCAAAACTGTGTTGGTACATCATGATCATTATTTCTGACAGTTAACATTTAATATTTGTTAAAAAAAAGCATTTCATAGTGAATGCTGCCGTTTTTCTGTGACAATTGAAAAGCACCCAACTTAATTTTCCACTTAACCTATTCTAATAATAAATGCCAAGTAAACAGTAATAATTGCAAACCCTCCCCCCCAACCCTTGAGGGCCCAATGTTCAGCCGATGGTGATCAGTGTATATACTAGGAAATTCAGTGCCAGGCCATGTGCAGGCTCCAGCATTGAATTTCTGGGTATATGGAGCCGGCAAAAACATAAGCAGTTAATTGTGATATTCGGCACTTAACTAGCTATGAAGAACCACATAAACATAGGACTGCGTTTTATGTGGTCCTATTTATGCGGTTATCTTAGCTGGTTAAGTGCTTAAAATCGGCACTTTAGTGACTAAGTGCTGACTCTGCCCCCAGAATGCCTCCAAAATTGCTGGTTTTGGCTTGGGTGCCAACTGATCATTTTCAGTGGCACTATCCAGTTTAAGTGTTGCTGAAAATGCCCAGTTACCCCTAGACAAGCAATTAAAACAGCCAGGAGCCTCTCCTGGCTGTTTAAATCATTTTGAATATCAGGCCCTGAATTTATGTCTTAATGTTTCTTGGGAGGTGAGAAGAAAGAAGATTAAAGAGCATTGTAAAACCTAAGTACTTAAGAGACAGCCTAAACTATGTTGATTATTGACTGGTTCATATAAAAGAGTAACATACAGTTCATGGCAGAGGTGATTTTGTAAACACTGGTCACAGCTGTTAATTGAGATCTGAATATTCAATGGCAGACCATATGTGGCTACCAGCCCTGAAAACCTGGATCATCAGTGACTGCTGAAAGGCATCCAGGTACTGTGAGTATTCAGTGCTGGAACCCAGATATGTATCTGGGCAGGTTAGGACTGTTATGTATCTCACACTGGCACTTAATATTGGCAGTACCCATAACTCCCGGTTCCACCCTAGCAGTAACTTGATAGTGCCACGGTAGTCTGTGCAGCTATTCAGTGTCACTCTCTGGTTAAGGTCTGCTGATTATCTGCCCCAAACTTGGTCCATGAGAGTTAACGCCTGCTGAATATCGACTGGTTAAGATTTCTAAGCATCAATATGTCAAACAGCTAAAATGAGATTTTCTTTTAATTAGAAAGCTTTTAAGATGAAGTACCAGAGTTGCTAAAGTGAAATCAGGAGGCGATAGCATGAGTTGTAAATTCCCTAAGTTGTGTTTATGATGTTTGTGGTTTGAGAGGAAGGCGAGAGGTTTAGAAGGAGGATGGAATGAGTTGACTTGCACTTTATATTTTTTCAGGACGTTGCAATACATGGTAAATATGGTTATGCTCCCTGTGCTTTCTTCTGTCTCTTCTGAAAAGGCCATGCACGGAGAGCATAGATGCTCTTAATTTTTAATTTCATGATGTGTGGTGTCTGAGGTAGCCTCTTGACACATCTGATAAGCAGTAATGCATCAGGGCTCTTGTCTGCCAGAAGATTCTGAATTGACAAATCGAATTTGTATTATCAGAACTCTCCAGTAAATAAAGCCCTAAATATATTGCTGATGTCGTGAATCAGACCCATGGAAAATTACTGTACAGAAAGAAAAATAATTTCTATGGAAAAATAAATATCTACTGCATCTGATTTCTTCACCATTTGAAACAGAACAGTGAATCATGAAAAAAAAGCAGCTAATCAAAATACCCTATTTAAGAGTCCTAAGAACAGTAAGTTTGGTTTTGGAGTTTTTTTTTTGTTTTGGTTTTGGGCTTTTTTTGCAGTTATTTTGCGTTACCAAATTAAAGTGTAGTAACTGCAGAGCCTCCAGGTTAAATGTCAGGGTATGCTCAACATCCTCTTATACAGTTTACACAGTGACAGTCGGCGAGTTAACTGCATTGTAGATAACAGCAGACTTTTTACCGATCACTTGGCGACACAACAGGAGACGCTGTTTTGTGCTGCTTATGCTGATTTTTTAAAGAAATTCCTTTTATCCTTGTCCTGATATGCAATTTGCAACGGTTCTTATTTAAGAAAGATACTAACTAGCCCCTGACGCAGCCCCTTTGTTGGGCGAAACATGGCCTATGTTGGGCATTTGTCTAACATATCAATAAAGTATTTTGGATATTATACTGATCTGCTGGTTTGTTCTCCCCTTTCCTTGTTTGGCAATTAATGTGGGAATGAGTATGTGTTGTCTAGCCGCCATACAGCTAGTGCTGCAAATTAACTGATCATATCCTTGTTAACTGCTTAGTGTGCTTTAGGAAATACAGTTGTGAAAGGCAATTCTGTAAGCTTACACCTAAATGTAGGCAAACAAAAAGGTGGAGGTGACCAGAAAAAGTCTGTTCCAGGAGAAATGTCGCTAAAAATTAAAAATGTATTCAGGCAAATGTGGTGCCAAGTGTACAGTTCCAAACATGAGCAATGCACTATGTTCAGTAGACCCAACAGAGGCCGTATTTCAGCTCCAAAGCTTTTGTTGAGGGTCCTCTCTTATCATGCTAAAGCCACAAATGTAGGAATCACCATGGGTTAAAAACCACTGGTCAAAGAAACAGACCATGTCTTTGAAGCAGCCATGGGCATAATCATATATAAGAAATCATATGAAGGGTTAATTCTGTTAAAAGCTTGAAGTTAGAATTCTAACTTTTTACCTTGCAAGCAGAGCAAAGGAATGCCAGATGGTTCATATTATTTGAAAGTCTTGGCCGAGCTAAGGTTAGGAAAGGTCAGTGAGAAATGAAACTCTGTCCCTTGTGAATTGCCAATGCTAGCTGGCACAGCTGTAAACTATTATGAATGAACAAAGCATGAGCCAGACATGCCGTAGTTTTAAAAGAATTAGTTTAATGCTAGTTAGATTCTAAATAATTCTAGATATTCCTGATGTTTAGAATATGTCTTATAAGAATGCTTATTTTAGAATATGTGTATTCTGTGTAGTTAATATGTAGAATGTCTGTTAAATTCTGTATTACTCTTTGTCTGCTGTTTAAGACTGCAGTTGAGGAGATCAACATGTGGTTTGACTTAGCCATAGTTCTGGCTGGTTCAATGTATAAGCTGATAGGTGAAGAAGGTCAGGAAAAGTCTTGATTAATTATAGCTAAGTGTAGGACTGGCCTCCTGGAAGTAATAACCTGATATGTATGCTATTAAGTAAGATTGGCTTTTGACCCCTTTAATGAATGCCAGAGTTTAGTTAGCAGTTAGTATGAACCAGACTAGGAATATGAGAATAACCAATCTCACTAGGGCCTCTTGGTCTCTAAGGGAACCCAGTTAAGCTATAGATGAGAAATCAATCATAATGAGAAATATAAGAGTTCTGGAGACCAAATGTCTGGCTTAAGGGGCCCCAGGTCAGAGGTCAGTTTAGGATGTCTGGAACCTATGTAACTGATATTTTTAAAGTAATGATTGGTTGAGGCAAAGTGACCAATCTATTCCTTAACCAATTGGAGAGTAAGGGGGCTGGGCTAGGCTAGGCTAGGAGGAGGGCTTAGGACCTATTTAAGTGGGAGCAGAAGCAGTTTACGTCAGAAGGAGCTCAGAAGAAAGAGAAGGACAGAAGGAACAGATAGAAGAAGGAGAAGACACAGAGAGCTGAGACAGAAGCCACATGACACAAAAAGAGCTGAGAGAAAGAGAAGAGAGCTAGAACTGATGTCTTGCTTTGTTTGCTGGCAAATAAAGAAGATTTTTCTCTCATGCTGGTGTGTGCTGTCTGACTCCTGAAGCATCACAAATTCCTATCTCAATTCCTGCAACAATTCTTGGTGGCAGCGGTGGGATGAATCCTGCATTAATCCCAGCACCCAACTGACTGGAGAACATTCGCCGGGTATGTATTCTGTATTTTGTATTGTAATTCTAGCTAGAAAATTGTAAATCAGCCCCTCAAGAAGGAGGGAAGGAGAATCTGATCAATTCTCAGCGAAGGCCCTAGTACCTTCTAGTCGCGGGGACTAGAAGCGAAAACGCTTGAGCTTATCTGTATTTGAGAAATCTGAAATTGTTGGGTGGGATTTTCTGTACTGAATGAATGTGTGATGCCTGAATGTTAATGAGTGCGGACTTCTTATAGCTGCATTTCCAATTAACGCGAGTTCAATTGGTCAGCAACGGAAGGAAGCGATTGCTGTCTGTCTACCTAGTGTCTCGAGAGTGCAGACCCCTTACTGCATTCTCAAAAATTCCCCCCCTCTTTGTGTGTTGTAACTGTAAGCATTATGGGTGGGACATCATCTAGACAAATTGCTACCCCCCTAGACTGTATGCTTAAAAACTTTAAAAAAGGATTTTTAATTAATGACTATGGACAGACTTTAAGCTCAAGTACTTTAAGAACCTTGTGTGAAGTTGAGTGGCCATCTATGGGAGTGGGGTGGCCCCCTAGTGGCAGCTTAGATATTGAAGTAATCCGGAAGGTCTACAGCATAGTTGTAAGAGAACCAGAATATTTTGAACAACTCCCTTATATAGATTCCTGGGACAGCCTTGTGACTGACCCTCCCTCCTGGTTGAAAATTTATATGGGATCCCCAGTAAAATTTATGTTAGGCCGTGTTCAAAGAAAGATTAGAAAATCTAAACTAGAAGAGGGAAAGAGCCCTAGGAAGCCTACCACCCAATCGGTGGCTTCCGCCCCTACCCTGTCTGAGAAACCCATACTCTCTGATGACCCCTCAGACCTTGAGCCACCACCTTATGGCCCATTGTTGGGGTTCCGTGCTACCCCTAGAGATCCACGTCGCCCAGCCCAAGCTTCTCCAGCACAGGCTTCTCCAGATAGTTCCTCCCCCACTGTGCGAACCCCACCACATCCTAGGTTGGACTTTTCACCTGGCCTCTACCCTTCTGTGCCAAATCCTCTCCTGTTAACCTCTGAAGACCCGTTTTGGGTTCCACTCCCTGACTCCTCAACTCCTGACAGCCCAGCCTCTCCCTCTAATACCCCTACCCACTCATTAGGGGCCCGGCATCCCTTTCAATGGACTGAATCACCTGTGACCACCTCTCAGTCTATGAGTACCCCTCCCCATCCCTCAGGGGTTCAACATACCTCCACTGAATGGGTTAGACCTGCTGCAATCACCTTTGAGCATGATAGGAGGGTAGCTCCTAGCTCTACCTCAGGTTCCATTCCCACCTCCTCGAGAGTTCTGCCACTTCGTCAGGTAACTACCACTCGACCAGATCCTAATAATCAGGGTCAGGTTATACAGGCACAGGCCTACCAGTATGTACCCTTCACAACCACCGATCTCCTGAATTGGAAGACGCATTACCCGTCTTATACTGAAAAGCCTCAGGCAGTGGTGGACCTAGTGGCTAGCATTATGGCCACCCATAACCCAACCTGGACTGATTGTCAACAACTTCTCCTGACCCTCTTCACAACTGAGGAGAGGCGGAAGATTTTGCAAAATGCTGAGGCCATCACGCGAGAGCGTGTCCCCGGGGGGACACAGGACCCAGAGGGATGGGTTAGAGCTCGGTTTCCTCGCGCAGCTCCAGATTGGGATCCAAATGATGGGCAGCACTATGAACTGTTGTCTGGCTATTGCCGGGACTTGCTGGAAGGTATGAGGAAAGGCATAAAGAGGCCCATTAATCTGGCAAAGGTCTCTGAAATTCTCCAAGGGGCAACTGAATCCCCTGGGGCCTTTTTAGAGCGACTAATTGAAGCCTACAGAACATACACCCCATTTGACCCTGAAGCCCAAGAAAACCAGAGAATGGTGAATAGCGCATTGGTGGCCCAGAGTATGCCAGATATCCGGAAGAAGTTGCAGCGTCAGGAGGGATTCGCAGGGATGAATACCACCCAGCTAATTGAGATTGCAACCAAGGTTTTCATTAATAGAGATCAGGAGGTGCGCCGAGAGGCTGACCGGAAGATGCAGAAGAAGGCCGACCTTTTAGCGGCAGCCATTACTAATTCCACCCTTAACCGAGGTCGACCTCTAGCTAATGGGAAGCCAAAGTGGGACCCTGGACCACCAGCCAGGCCCCGAGATTCCTTCAATCAATCCCGGCCAAGGGGGGAGAATCCCAGACCAAGATTGGAGAGGGACCAGTGTGCCTATTGTAAGGAAAGAGGGCACTGGAAAGATGAATGCCCCCAGAGGCGCCAGGGACTGAGAAGGGGACCAGGAGATCGAGGAAGCCGAGGCCGAGTTCGAGAGGGAAGATATGAGCCTCCTGAATCTGACATCATCGGGATAGCCGAGATGGCAGAATGGGACGAATAGGACAGACCGGGTTCCTACAAACTGGGCTCCCAGGAACCTATGGTCAAGCTAACTATAGGGAGCCGCTCAATTCCATTCATGATTGATACAGGAGCTGAACATTCTGTTGTGACGGAACGATTAGCGCCTGTGTCTGGAAAAACTGTCCGAGTGGTGGGTGCCACGGGGGTGCAGAACCGGAGGCCTTTCCTGACAACCCGTAGATGCCAATTAGGCTCACACATAGTCACTCATGAATTCCTGTATATGCCAGACTGTCCAATCCCTTTGTTAGGCCGAGACCTGCTGTCCAAGCTTAGGGCCCAAATTTCCTTTGACTCTGATGGCCAGACTTCAGTCTCCTTTCGGCCCCCAACATCCAGCCCTAAGGGTATACTGAGTTTCTGTTGCCCTCTTGAAGAAGAATGGCGGCTGCATCAGTCACATGGCCAAGTTGACCTACCCCTGGCAGACAGCTTTCAGGTCAGTGGAGTATGGGCAGAAGATAATCCCCCAGGGTTGGCCCGAAATATTCCTCCTGTACATGTAGACTTACTTCCAAGTGCCCGGCCAATCCATCTTCGCCAATACCCAATTCCCAGAAAGGCTCTGGAAGGGATTCAAGCACATTTGAATCGTCTGTTATCCCATGGAATTATTCGTCCTTGTCAGTCTCCATGGAATACGCCACTATTGCCAGTTCAGAAGCCAGGGACTGAGGACTACCGGCCAGTCCAAGACTTACGAGTGGTTAACAAATCCACTATCTCATTACACCCTGTAGTGCCTAATCCATATGTCCTGTTAGGATTGATACCTTCTGGAGCTACCCATTTCACAACACTAGACCTAAAAGATGCCTTCTTTTGTATTCGGGTGGCCCCAGCCAGTCAGTTGCTTTTTGCCTTTCAATGGGAAAACCCAGTAACAGGAAGGAAGCTTCAGTATACATGGACCCGCCTGCCACAGGGGTTCAAGAATTCCCCCACCATTTTTGGGACAGCCCTAGGGCAAGACCTTAAGACTTTTAAATCTGAGCCTTCCAGGCGAGTTTTACTCCAGTATGTAGATGACCTCCTGATTGCAGCAGTGACTCAGGAAGAGTGTTTTGAGGCTACTAGAGAATTGCTGGAGCTACTCTTGGATGCAGGCTATAAGGTCTCACGCTCAAAGGCCCAACTTTGTCAGTCAGAAGTGAAGTATCTGGGCTTTTGCATTTCCCAGGGAAGTCGGAGACTGGATGCTAGTAGGAAGCAAGCGGTAGCTGCAATTCCCCAACCCAAGTCCAGAAGAGAAGTTAGGGAATTCCTGGGAGCAGCCGGATTCTGCAGAATTTGGATTCCAAATTTTGCATTGATGGCGAAACCCCTTTACCAAGCCACAAAGGGGGGTGAAAAGGAACCATTTGAATGGGGACCTACTGCTCAACAATCCTTCATTGCCATAAAGAAAGCCCTACTCCAAGCCCCTGCGTTAGGCCTTCCTGATGTGGAGAAACCTTTCTCATTGTATGTCCACGAGCGACAGGGGGTTGCTCTGGGTGTGCTGACCCAGATGATGGGATCCTGGCAGAGGCCTGTTGCATACCTGTCTAAACAGCTGGATGGAGTGGCTAAAGGATGGCCAGCCTGTATGAGGGCCATTGCAGCAACAGCCTTACTGGTCCAGGAAGCTGATAAGTTGACCTTGGGGCAAGAACTGGTTGTTAAAGTCCCCCATGCAGTTCTTACCCTCATGGAGTATAAGGGCAATCACTGGTTTACAAATAACCGTATGGTTAAGTACCAAGCCAGCTTGTGTGAGAATCCACGGATACACCTGGAAACAGTGGCTACATTCAATCCTGCTACTCTTTTGCCAGCATCTGAGGGACCACCGGATCATGACTGTATCCAAACTATGGATGAAGTGTACTCCAGTCGACCAGATCTTAAAGATGTTCCATGGAGGGACCCAGATGTAATTTATTTTACAGATGGAAGCAGTTATGTGGAGAACTCCAAGCGACTGGCAGGCTATGCTGTGGTGACAGAAGACAAGGTGATAGAAGCAAGAGCCCTGCCCCAAGGAACTTCAGCCCAGAAAGCAGAACTTGTGGCCCTCATACGAGCTCTGGAGTTAGCAGCAGGACTGGTAACCAACATTTATACTGATTCCAAGTATGCCTTCACAACCCTACATGCTCATGGAGCTTTGTATAAGGAAAAGGGACTCATAAATGCTGCAGGCCAACCTGTTAAGTATGGACCTGAAATACTTCAGCTGCTAGAGGCTGTGTGGGCCCCTAAGAAGGTAGCTGTTATTCACTGCAGGGGACACCAAAGAATAGATACTCCAGTGGCCCGAGGGAACCGCCATGCTGATCGGGTGGCCAAGGAAGCTGCTCGAGGACCCCCAGCAAGTACTGTGACCCCCCTGTTCCAAATCCGACTGCAAGAATGGACACCTATATATACCCAAGTGGAAGAGAAATGGGCTCAAGAAGAAGGTGCAGTAAGGAGACCTGATGGCTGGTTACATCTCCCTGATACCAGAGTTCTGGTGCCACGCCACCTAGCTTGGCCTGTAGTGTCTCAAGCTCATGACCTATCACACTTAGGGAAAACAGCACTAGCCCGCCTACTCAATCGAGTAGTGGTGCTGGAGGGATTGGATAGTCTGGTTGCCACTGCCTCTGCCCGATGTACTCTCTGTGCCCAGAATAATGCCCGTCAGGGACCCCGTATTCCACCAGGAGTTCAGTCTAGAGGACTAACACCCTTTGAGTCCCTAGTTATAGACTTCACAGAAATGCCCAGGAGCGGTAGGCTCCGATATCTCTTAGTTATGGTCTGTACCTTTTCTGGGTGGGTGGAAGCATATCCTACAGTCACTGAGAAAGCCACAGAAGTAGCTCGAGCTCTCCTTAGGGATGTCATCCCCAGGTATGGACTGCCCCTTGCCATAGGTTCAGATAATGGTCCCGCCTTTGTTGAAGCCACACTTCAGGCCCTGTCCCGCGCATTGCGCATTACCTGGAAATTGCATTGTGCCTATCGTCCCCAGAGTTCAGGGCAGGTTGAGCGGGCAAACAGAACCTTGAAAAATAGCCTAGCAAAGATTTGTCAGGAAACCCAATTGAAATGGCCACAGGCATTGCCACTAGCCCTCTTTCGCCTTCGATGCACCCCAACTAAAGGAACAGCCCTCTCTCCCTTTGAAATTGTGTATGGGAAGCCCCCAGCCATTTTACAGGGAATTAAGGGAGACATAGGGATTTTAGGGTCTGCCCAGGTGCAGGAGCAGGTAGCCCTCTTGGGTAAGATAATTTCTGAGCTTCAGTCTTATGTGAGAGAAATAAACCCTGTCCCCTTCCAGGCTCAGGTACATTCCTTCCTGCCAGGGGATAGAGTTTGGGTGAAAGACTGGAAGCTCCAGCCTTTGGGGCCCCGATGGAAAGGACCTTTTACTGTTTTGCTTTCTACCCCTGCAGCTGTGAAGGTCGCAGGGATAACTCCATGGGTCCATTGGTCTCGAATTAAGTCTGCTGACCAGACTGAGCCCAGCACGGATCAGACGGAGCCTAGACAGTGGAGAGCAGAAAGTGATCCAGCGGAGCCATTGAAGTTGCGCTTGACCCGAACCAAAGAATCTACTAGCTGAAAAGAAGGGTCAACTGCATACTGCAGGAGCGGCTGAACTTCGGCTTCACACTGGGACTCTTTCTTGCCCTGATTCTGGCTTTCTTGGAATTTGAAAGCTTGATCCTTGTCAGTTGAGGGTCTATCCCAACTGGTATAAGAACTCAAAGACTGAGAACACTATATGAGAGTAATCTGTGATTAGCACAGACTGTTGAAATATTATTGCTTAATTAGTTTGCTGTATTTGTTTTAGATTAGGAAGAAAGAAAATGTTAGTAGTTTGGATGCTTTTGTTGTTTTCTACTCCTTGCCTCCTTGTTCCTAATACCCCAACTCGCTCCAACCTTTGGTTACACTCTGTCCAGGAACTAATTAGCCAGGCCAAGATTACTTCCCCTTGTATTGTGTGTTCCCGATTTTCTCCTTATACCACAGATGTCCCAGCTGTACCTGTCCCTGTGCAACTCCCAGCTCTTATACCTCCCTACTTTTCGAGTTCAGGCCCTTGGAGCCAGGATTATACTTGGTGGTCCTTTTATAATGCTACTTCCCCCTCTGACTCTTCTCTAAGGCCAGTCTTTACGTCTCCCTATCCAGCTTCTGGAGTGTTTTGTTTAACAAGAGACATCTCAACTGTTCTTCCCATTCCCTGTAACTATACTAATGTTCTCCCAGAGAAGGAGGAACCTGTGTGGGTAGTTTCTCCAGGTACTCCTATGTGCCCTATTACCATACCTGTAGATTATGACCAGGGTGATTACCTGGCTCCTAACTATACTACTGAGAAAACTATAGTGTCCCATCCCATTTTCTACTTTCATAAGTCCCCGGGGTATGAAGGGGTTGCATCATATGAGCGGTCTGTTACAATTGGGGATTGGCACCTATGGTGTACAAAGTCTCCATTTCTTCTTCGTTCCCCCTGGGATAGGGGCTCGCATTATGGGCATCCTAATCTCCATCCTGTGCCTACATTTATTGGGAACTTTCGTCGCCCTCTCCTTGGTCATTACTGGCTCTGTGATAATGTCCTCCACATGATTCTTCCCCCCACATATGATTTTTGTGTATTGGTAACCTTGAATTATTTTCCTAAAGTTATTCCTCTTAAGCCACTATCCCCGCACCGCTCTAAGCGAGAGGCTTTGTCCTTACCCTCCTCCGTTGCCACAGAGGATGAGGCGATTGAATTAGCCCTCCAGTATATTAATTCTACTTATCCTCTGACTAAAAAGAGACTTGTAGCCCTTTCTGCCACGGCCTGGATTCCAATTGGAGGCCCGGTAGCGGGTATTACTGAATTAGGTATGGCTACCCGGAGACTTCAGTCCCTACTTCATGTTTTAGTTCATGAGCTGAACGTGGTAGTCAATGCATTGCAGGATCAAATTAATGAATTAAGTATAGTTTCTAGGTATAATCGTATGGGCCTTGACTATCTCTTTGCAGCTCAGGGTGGCCTCTGCACAGTGCTAAATTCTTCAGAGTGCTGTACTATTGTCATAAATAGGACGCATGTAGTTAGGCATGCTATGGATAAAGTCCTACAGTTGGCCAGCCTTAATGTGGAGGATTACCGAGGAGGATTAGATCTTACCTCCTGGTGGTGGTCATTGACCTCCTGGATACGTCCCTTGTTCATTTCCTTAATAGTCTTAGTTTTAGCAGGGTTTTTGTTTTGTTTCCTGGCCTCATGTGCTTCGGCAGTATGCCGTCGGACCTTAACAAGTAGGGTAATGGTGATTCATAAGTCTATTCCTAATTAGGATCACTATAATCTCCAGAGTTTGAGTTGTGAGACTTATCTCTGCATAAGCTGATTTTAGTCTCAAAGGGGGGAATGAAGCAGCCATGGGCATAATCATATATAAGAAATCATATGAAGGGTTAATTCTGTTAAAAGCTTGAAGTTAGAATTCTAACTTTTTACCTTGCAAGCAGAGCAAAGGAATGCCAGATGGTTCATATTATTTGAAAGTCTTGGCCGAGCTAAGGTTAGGAAAGGTCAGTGAGAAATGAAACTCTGTCCCTTGTGAATTGCCAATGCTAGCTGGCACAGCTGTAAACTATTATGAATGAACAAAGCATGAGCCAGACATGCCGTAGTTTTAAAAGAATTAGTTTAATGCTAGTTAGATTCTAAATAATTCTAGATATTCCTGATGTTTAGAATATGTCTTATAAGAATGCTTATTTTAGAATATGTGTATTCTGTGTAGTTAATATGTAGAATGTCTGTTAAATTCTGTATTACTCTTTGTCTGCTGTTTAAGACTGCAGTTGAGGAGATCAACATGTGGTTTGACTTAGCCATAGTTCTGGCTGGTTCAATGTATAAGCTGATAGGTGAAGAAGGTCAGGAAAAGTCTTGATTAATTATAGCTAAGTGTAGGACTGGCCTCCTGGAAGTAATAACCTGATATGTATGCTATTAAGTAAGATTGGCTTTTGACCCCTTTAATGAATGCCAGAGTTTAGTTAGCAGTTAGTATGAACCAGACTAGGAATATGAGAATAACCAATCTCACTAGGGCCTCTTGGTCTCTAAGGGAACCCAGTTAAGCTATAGATGAGAAATCAATCATAATGAGAAATATAAGAGTTCTGGAGACCAAATGTCTGGCTTAAGGGGCCCCAGGTCAGAGGTCAGTTTAGGATGTCTGGAACCTATGTAACTGATATTTTTAAAGTAATGATTGGTTGAGGCAAAGTGACCAATCTATTCCTTAACCAATTGGAGAGTAAGGGGGCTGGGCTAGGCTAGGCTAGGAGGAGGGCTTAGGACCCTATTTAAGTGGGAGCAGAAGCAGTTTACGTCAGAAGGAGCTCAGAAGAAAGAGAAGGACAGAAGGAACAGATAGAAGAAGGAGAAGACACAGAGAGCTGAGACAGAAGCCACATGACACAAAAAGAGCTGAGAGAAAGAGAAGAGAGCTAGAACTGATGTCTTGCTTTGTTTGCTGGCAAATAAAGAAGATTTTTCTCTCATACTGGTGTGTGCTGTCTGACTCCTGAAGCATCACAAATTCCTATCTCAATTCCTGCAACATCTTCATATAAGCCAAGAGAAGCACAGCGTCTATAGATGCTTTTATCAAGACATGGTCAGTTTCTTTGACCTGTTGCTTTTTAACGCGTGGTGCACCCCTGCATTTGTGGCTTTAGCACGATAAGAGAGGGCCCCCGTCGAAGGCTTTGGAGCCAAAACACGGCCTGTGTTGGGTCTACTGAACATAGTGCATTGCTCATGTTTGGAACTGTACACTTAGCACCACATTTTTATGAATGAATTTTTAATTTTTAGCGACATTTCTCCTGAAACAGACTTTTTCTGGTCACCTCCACCCAGTGGTATAGCCAGACAGCCAATTTTGGGCGGGCACAACATTTTCTCTACACCTGCCCTTCTCCCACTCTTCCCCCGATGCCTCACAATTCAAAATATATATACTTTAGCTAATGAGGATCCCCATGCTCTGTTAGCTGAAGGTGGCCAAACTCCCTTTCACCAAGTTTGGCAGGCAGCAGCAACATCCCTGAGCCACAGATGTCGGCACCCCACGCATGCGTAGTTGTCAGTGACTCAAAGATGATGCTGCACACTGCAGAGCTTGGTAGTAGGGAGTTCTGGTCGCCTTTGGAGAAGGTCTTAAGCTGGTGATACTTGGAAATCCCCATCAGATATGGCAAGCGTCAAGGCTGGTATTAGACATCCTGGGCCCAAGTCAGAAAATAAAGGAGGAGGCCTTCCCAATCCTCTCTCTTCCCTGCCTCCCCTCCAATCTCCTAACCTTCCATTACTATCCTACTGACAGACCCTCACCAAATACAGAATAAGGGTTTCACAAAAACTGAACTGGCAAACCCAGTTATCCAAATGCCACGCAACTTGAGAACTAAAATTTCCGCAAACTATTGAAAACCTATCTCTTTGACAAGATATACAACAAAGATCAACACATGTAACTGTATAATCTTTGACTTATCCAGTAATGTTTTATACTATCTTTTGCTTTAACATAACATATAACATAGTAGATGACGGCAGAAAAAGACCTGCACGGTCCATCCAGTCTGCCCAACAAGATAACTCATATTTGCTGCTTTTTGTGTATACCCTACTTTGATTTGTACCTGTGCTCTTCAGGGCACAGACTGTATAAGTCTGCCCAGCACTATCCCCGCCTCCCAACCACCTGCCCCTCCTCCCAACCACCGGCTCTGGCACAGACCGTATAAGTCTGCCCAGCACTATCCTCACCTCCCAAAAACTCTCTGTTAATAATAAATGTATGTTTCCTTCTATTTCCCATATCCACGATGAATTGTAAGCCACATTGAGCCCACAAAAAAGTTGGGATACAAATGCAATAAATAAATAAATAAACTTGGTGTGTAACTGCAACACTAGAGAAATAAAATAGAAGTGCATTTCCTTTACTACTGAACACATTATAAAGACATGTGCTATGCATCTTTCCCAAAGCTATCATATTACATTTAATACATTAAAAAAGATGCCTTTTTTTCTACCTTTCTTGTTGTACTAAAAAGGATTTTAGAGATTGCTTTTCAACTCTATCTGCCTTGACCAACAAGTGCACTCAGGGTCTGTATTTGTGGTTAGAAGTCGTTCTGTTTAAAAATGATTGTTTAACTTTGTGTGAAAATAAGTTGGAATGTAGAAGATAAGACACAGCTCTAATTATGTGAAGGGGGAGGTGGAGCCTATTTTCGAGTTCAGACTGGCCACCTGGACTTGGAAACATGTGACCACATTCCCACAGTATGGCTTGTTTAACTAAACAGAGAAACTCTCAAGCATTCTGTAATTTTCCTTAGCTCTGAACATGAGTTCTAAACCTAATAAAAAAGGGGGCCTCTGGCATTGAAGGGGGAACTCATCTATGGGTGGATATACCGTGTAGAACCAGATTCCTGGTCAAAGAAGCTCCTGGCTTTTGGTGTGAACAGAGCCCCCCCCCCCCCCCCCCAGCTGCTGATAAGAGCCTGGATGATGTAAGGACCAGTGATGATTGTGTAATCCGTTGGGTTGGTCGTGAGCCCTTGGGCCCTGGCCGAGGCCAGCAGGGCGCCGACCCAGGCCAAGGGGAGACCGACCCACCACCGCACACCCCAGCTACACAATACCCCCTAAGCTACCCCTCCCCCCAGTCCCTCAGGAAGAAGGGAAATAGGCATACAGGCGGGCCTCGCAGCCGAACCGGAACCCACGCAGACAGAGCCACTCGTGCGAGCCTCACGGCTGAACTGGAACCCAATCACACACAGGGAGGGGTGAAAGAACCCAGAGGGCCCCAAGATGCCAGACACGCGCTGAACACCAGCAATAGGGCAGAGGGGGAAACAAAGGACCAGAGCGGGCCACGCCCACGCAGGGGACTAGCGCAGGACAGGGGAACTAACACAGCAACCCCCTCCCCACCAGGGTAGGAGCCCCAGGCAGAAGCCAGAGGAACCAAACACAAAGGAAGGCAGAAAGCCTTTGCCTCAAACCCACTGTAGACAGAGGCACACAGAACATAAAGGGTTAAGCTTGTAGAGCCAGCAGAGAGAGAGTGCCATAAATCAACAAAACAATCAGAGAGAACCAGAGGGAGTGGGGCCCATCCAAACAAACACACTGGCAGAGGCAGGAATACAATACACACAGTACACAAAGGGTTAAACTCACTGAGCCAGCAGGCCAGGACACTGGGAAGAGAAATCCTTAAAACAAACAAACATCAGCCCAGAGCCCCGGAGGCTGAGCAACGCCCAGCCCCCACTAAACAAACGAGCAGCTGACACTGATTACAGAGCTACACACACACACACACACACACACACAGCAGCAGCTAACCCAGAGGGAAGGAAAAGAATACTCTAAGAGGCAGATGCAGCAACCAAACGTAAAAAAATCTAAATCGTTAAAGTCCCTAACTGACGTCAGACAGGGGCGGGCCCAGGAGGAGAAAGACGCGCCATCGCGAAGGCAGGCATCAGCTGATTCAGCGTTCTTCTTGCCCGTGCAGCGCCTTCGGACAGAGGAGAGAGGCGCTGCACGGGCCCGGTAAGAGGAAGGGGGGCCCGATGGAGGAGGGGAATGGCGGCGACGACCCCAAAAGGGGGCGGGGCACGGACGGAGGATGTCGGGAGGCGGAGCACAGGTGACAGAGTACTGAGGAAGGGAGGGGGGCAGGGGCTTCTAGAAGTTTGCTTTTTCGGGGTGGGGGGAGCGGCGGAAAGTGGGGAGCAGCGGGGGGGGGGGCAAGGCCGTCCGTACAGGACGCTCCTGATGAGCGCCCTTGCCCCCTCCCGATCCTTTTTTTATTTTTATTTTTTTATGTGTTTTCTGAGGTCCTTTGGACCAATCACAGCGCTTTTAGCTCTGCTAATGCGCTGGGATTGGCTCAAAGTTTGTTTATTTTTTCAATTAACACTTTTTCCTGGCACAGAGCTGTCCTAACGAGAGGTCCAGACCTCTCGTTAGTTTTCCTGCCTTTTTCCTGCGTAAAGGCAATCGGAAAAGGTTAGTGCATGTCGTTTCAATGGGGTTTTCACACTAATTGCTCATCTCCATTCCGTTTTCGTTAGCTGCTACTGTCGTTGGAAAATAGGCTTAAGTGCATGAAAAGGATAGGAAATTCTTCCCTGAGGGCTCATTTAACGATGAAAAACGTTTAGTGCATCTGCCTCTAAATCAGCACAGATCCCTGTCAGAACCTAGAGCACGTTCTGAGAGAAACCTATCAGGCTTTCCTGTTATCACCAGATAAGTAACGCAAAAGCAGAGAAACTCTTCAGCTGCAGGCTAAAGTACTATCCCCTGACGTCAGCACAACCCCTGGCAGCCAATCAGAAGAGACGTCCCCCCTCCCCCTCAGCCAAACCGGCAGAATCATAACATCACCCCCCCTTCAAGGGCCCCCCTACCCCGTCCACGAGGTTTAGGTTTGTGAGGGAAAAGGCGATGGAACCGTCTGACTAGGATTGGCGCGTGGACATGAGTAGCGTCCTCCCAGGAATTGTCTGCCGGTCCATATCCCATCCACGCAATGAGATACTGGAGATGTCCCCGGAAGCGCCTTGCATCCAAGACATCCTGGACTTCGTATTCCCCCTGGGAGGCTGAGATGGCTGGACTAGCAGGCAACGCGGGCAAAGCCCCTTTTCTCAGAATCACAGGCTTCAGCAAGGACACATGAAAGGTGTTATGTACCCGTAATGTAGGTGGTAACTTTAGCTGATAACAGACCCGATTCACTTGCCTCACAATGGGATACGGGCCCACAAATCGAGGTGCAAAGCGGGAGGAGGGAATCTTCAGACGAAGATTACGCGTGGACAACCACACCAAGTCGCCAGGCTGGAAGTGCGGTTCCACTCTGCGAGACCGATCTGCTTGGCGTTTCATACGAGTGGAGGTCACTCGCAGCGCTTTCTGAACTGATGACCAAATTGCTTGGAGCGAGGTCACCGCATCAACCGCTGCCGGGACATCCAAGTTGGTTTTCAAGGGGGCTGGTATCCGCGGGTGTCGTCCATATACGATGTAAAAGGGCGACGCGCCCGTGGCCGAGCTCACTCGGTTGTTATGAGCGAATTCTGCCCAAGGCAGCAGCTGACTCCAGTTGTTGTGGTGCTCATTGACATACATCCGTAGGAACTGCTTCAAGCATTGGTTCACTCGTTCTGTTTGGCCATTGGATTGTGGGTGATATCCCGACGAAAAGTTCAGCTTTACTTCAAGGGCCCGATTCAGGGCTCTCCAGAACTTTGAGACAAACTGTACTCCTCGATCAGAGGTAATAGATTCTGGCAGACCATGGAGACGAAAAATAGAGCTGATGAAATACTGTGCCAGCTTCACCGCCGAAGGAAGGGTAGGCATGGGTATGAAGTGGGCCATTTTAGAAAACCGGTCCACCACTACCAAGACAACTGTGTGCCCTTCAGAGTTAGGCAGATCCGTAACAAAGTCCATGGCAATGTGGGACCACGGTCTCTCAGGTACCGGTAAAGGCATCAGCAACCCCTGGGGTCTCCGACGGTCAGCCTTATGCTGGGCGCACTCAGGACACGCAGCCACAAACTCCTGCACATCCCAATCAAGTGAAGGCCACCAATACTGCTGGGAGATGAACCGCTTGGTTCCCAGGATCCCGGGATGTCCTGCCATTCGAGAGGCATGCCCCCATTGGAGTGTCTTTTCTCTCAGCCGGGATGGCACAAAGGTCATACCTGCAGGTACTGCTAGCGTCATCGCGGGCACAATGACATCAGGTTTAATTACATACTACAGGGGTTCTTCCTCCAGGTCAGCCTCCATGGACCTGGAGAGGGCATCTGCCTTGATGTTCTTCTCCACTGGACGATAGGTCAGAATGAAATCAAAGCGGGAGAAGAATAGTGCCCACCGGGCCTGGCGAGGATTCAGCCTTCTCGCTTCTCGTAAATAAGTCAGGTTTTTATGGTCCGTGAACACCGTGAGGGGCTCCTGTGCCCCTTCCAGCAGATGACGCCATTCTTCCAGGGCCAATTTAATGGCTAATAGCTCCTGATCCCCGATGGCATAATTCTTCTCGGCAGGGGTATACTTTTTAGAGAAGAATGCACATGGGAGAAGTTTCCCACTGGGGTGGGCCTGGGACAGCACTGCTCCTACGCCAACCGATGATGCATCCACTTCCACGAAAAATTTATTTGTCGGGTTGGGATGGCGCAACACTGGAGCTCCAACAAATGCCTGTTTCAGATTCTCAAAGGCCTGACACGCCTCAGGCGACCAGTTGCGAGCGTCAGCGTTCTTCTTAGTCAAGGCAGTAAGAGGTGCAGTCAGGGACGAGTAATTCCAAATAAACTGCCTATAGTAGTTGGCAAAACCTAAGAAGCGCTGTAGAGCCTTACGCCCCGTAGGTTGCTGCCAGTGCAGGATGGCTGTCAGCTTACTGGGGTCCATACGCAGCCCGTGGTTAGAAATGATGTACCCCAGGAAGAGCAGTTCGGAGCGATGGAATTCACATTTTTCCAATTTCACATAGAGGTGGTTCTCCCTCAACCGCTGCAATACGGTCTTCAGGTGCTCCTGGTGCTCTTCCTCAGCCCTTGAAAAAATCAAAATATCTTCCAGGTAGACCATCACAAACTTATACAGGAGATCCCTGAAGATGTCATTCATGAAGGCTTGGAAGACGGCTGGAGCATTAGCAAGTCCAAAGGGCATTACCAGATATTCGTAATGCCCGTCGCGGGTGTTAAACGCCGTCTTCCACTCATCCCCCTCCTTGATCCGCACAAGGTTGTAGGCCCCCCTGAGATCGAGCTTGGAGAAGATCTGGGCCCCCTGGAGGCGGTCAAACATCTCAGAAATCAAGGGAAGGGGGTATTTGTCCTTCCGCGTGATGGCATTGAGTCCCCTGTAGTCAATACAGGGGCGCAACCCCCCATCCTTCTTCTCCACGAAGAAGAATCCAGCCCCCGCGGGTGATTTAGAGGGCCGGATGAAGCCTCGAGCTAGGTTCTCTCGAATATACTGGGACATGGCTTCCGTCTCTGGCCGGGATAGGGGGTATACGCGGCCACGGGGAGGTTCAGTGCCAGGTAGTAGCTCTATGGCACAGTCATAGGAGCGATGAGGAGGCAGAATCTCTGCTTGCTGTTTGGAAAAAACATCTCCAAAGGATCTGTAGGGCCCCGGTAACATAACATTGGCTCGATCCAAAGGAAGCGTCACTGGGGCTGGCGAGACCTTATCCAAACAGACCTTCTGGCAGCCCGGGCCCCACGCCGTCAATTCACCCCGGGCCCAATCAATGCAAGGGTTATGCAGGTGAAGCCAGGGTAATCCCAGGATTATGGCCTCAGTGGCCGACGGAAGGACGTAGAAGGAGATAACTTCTTTGTGTAAGACTCCTACCCGTATGGTCATAGGCACGGTTCTGGAGCGGAGAACTCCCCGAACCAGTCCCCAAGCCGCTGAGACGGTGATGGGCTGAGGTAACTCCATCGTAGGAATTTGATGAACCCGCACCAGGTCCGCGCTGATAAAGTTGCCTCCCGCCCCCGAGTCAACTAGCGCCTCAAAACAAGGGGTATCCTTAATCGCCAGTAGAACTGGCACCAAAACCTGCATCCAAGGGGAGAAGGACTTTGGCCCTGACCCGGTCTCCCTAGCCGGTATCAGGGCTGCTGGTTTCCCGACTTCTTTCTCTTCGGGCACTCACGGACAAAGTGCCCTTTCACTCCACAATGCAGGCACAGCCCCTTAGAGCGTCTCCGCTGTCTCTCCTGGGCCGCCCGGTCAACCTGCATAGGTTCAGACCCATCGGGCACACCCAGCGACGGGGAAGCAGGGCTCTTGTGCGAGCTCCTCGAGTTAGCCCCTGCAACCTGCTGACCAGCGCGACGTTCACAGGCCCGCTCCCTGAACCGGATGTCCACCTGGATACAGAGACGGATGAGGTCATTCAGATCTGAGGGCAGCTCCCGGCCTGTGAGTTCGTCCTTAATGTTGGCCGAGACACCATGCCAAAATACCGCAGTCAGGCTTGGGTTATCCCAACCTAGCTCTGCGGCCAAAGTCCGAAACTGGATGGCGTACTCACCCAGAGAGAGTCGCCCCTGATGTAGGTTCAACAGCTGAGTCGCCGCCGAGGAGGGCTTCCCGGGTTCCTCAAAGATGAGCCGAAATTGTTTCAAAAACTCTGCCAAATTATCCAGGAGGGGATCCTTCTTCTCCCATAAGGGCGAGGCCCAGGCCAGAGCGGGGCCTGCCAGTAGAGAGATAATATAAGCCACCTTCGCCCGATCCGAAGGAAAATCCCGGGCCTGCAACTCGAAGACAATTTGGCATTGATTGAGGAACCCCCGGCAGGTCTTACTGTCGCCCTCGTACCTCGGGGGCGTAGCCACCCGAATCCCTCGGCCACATGCGTGGGAACTAGGCGGAGTAGCTGCTGGCGGGACCTCCGCAGCCCCCGTGACAGTCAGCGAGTCTACCCGTTGAGACAGTGCGTTCACGACTCCCGATACCTGTTGTAGCTGAGCATGCAATTGCTGGAGCAGCTGCATGGGGGATGGATCGGTCGAGCTCATGGCTTTTGCGTTCTGTAATCCATTGGGTTGGTCGTGAGCCCTTGGGCCCTGGCCGAGGCCAGCAGGGCGCCGACCCAGGCCAAGGGGAGACCGACCCACCACCGCACACCCCAGCTACACAATACCCCCTAAGCTACCCCTCCCCCCAGTCCCTCAGGAAGAAGGGAAATAGGCATACAGGCGGGCCTCGCAGCCGAACCGGAACCCACGCAGACAGAGCCACTCGTGCGAGCCTCACGGCTGAACTGGAACCCAATCACACACAGGGAGGGGTGAAAGAACCCAGAGGGCCCCAAGATGCCAGACACGCGCTGAACACCAGCAATAGGGCAGAGGGGGAAACAAAGGACCAGAGCGGGCCACGCCCACGCAGGGGACTAGCGCAGGACAGGGGAACTAACACAGCAACCCCCTCCCCACCAGGGTAGGAGCCCCAGGCAGAAGCCAGAGGAACCAAACACAAAGGAAGGCAGAAAGCCTTTGCCTCAAACCCACTGTAGACAGAGGCACACAGAACATAAAGGGTTAAGCTTGTAGAGCCAGCAGAGAGAGAGTGCCATAAATCAACAAAACAATCAGAGAGAACCAGAGGGAGTGGGGCCCATCCAAACAAACACACTGGCAGAGGCAGGAATACAATACACACAGTACACAAAGGGTTAAACTCACTGAGCCAGCAGGCCAGGACACTGGGAAGAGAAATCCTTAAAACAAACAAACAAAGGAGAACGCTCTCACTCAGCCCAGAGCCCGGGAGGCTGAGCAATGCCCAGCCCCCACTAAACAAACGAGCAGCTGACACTGATTACAGAGCTACACACACACACACAGCAGCAGCTAACCCAGAGGGAAGGAAAAGAATACTCTAAGGGGTAGATGCATCAAGCAAACGTAAAAAAATCAGAAACGTAAAAACCTTTACCGAATCTCAAATAACGAAGCATGCTCCAAAAACACAGCCCCAAAAAGTTTGGTGCGGTATTGGAAAGAACGATGCACTAATCCCCGTCGGTAATCGGCTCGTAAAGCATGCGCAAAGCAGCCAAGCGTTATGCTGGCTGCTCTGCGCATGCCAGAAACATAAGAAAAAAAAAGAAAACACAAACACGTGGCTCCCCACTTTCCCCTGCATGTCTCCACAAACATTAAAGGATCGGGAGGGGGCAAAGGCGCTCATCAGCAGCGTCCTGTATGGATGGCCTTGCCTTGCCCCCCCCCCCCCCCGAAGTCCCCGCTGCTCCCCGCTGCTCCGTTTGAGAAATAAAAGCTTTTAAAAATAAACCTTTGCAGTTGCTGGGCTCCCCCTCCCTTCCTGTGTCTCTCTTCTTTAGTCGGCAATGCTCCGCCTCCTGCCCTCCTCCACCTCCGTGCCCCGCCCCCCCCGATTTCATCCCCGTTGCTCCCCCCCCCCACCGGACCCCCCCTCCACCACAATGGCCGGTGCAGCGCCTCTCACCTAAGTTTGAAGGTGCTGCACAGGATGGATCAGCTATTCTTTAGCTCTTCTGTCTCCTCCGATGTCTCCTTTGTCTTCCTGTGTACGCCCTCCTCTGACGTCAGTTGCATGCCAGTTTCGTTAGCTGCTACTACCGTCGAAAAATAGGCTTTAGTGCATGGAAAGGATAGGAAATTCTTCCTTAAGGGCTCATTTAACGATGAAAAACGTTTAGTGCATCTCCCCCTAAATCAGCACAGATCCCTGTCAGAACCTAGAGCACGTTCTGAGAGAAACCTATCAGGCTTTCCTGTTACCACCAGATAAGTAACGCAAAAGCAGAGAAACTCTTCAGCTGCAGGCTAAAGTACTATCCCCTGACGTCAGCACAACCCCTGGCAGCCAATCAGAAGAGACGTCCCCCCTCCCCCTCAGCCAAACCGGCAGAATCATAACAGATTGTTTATAGTGCATTGCTTCTTTTCCTGGTCTAGGAACTCCTAGTATTGCTTGGATGTAGCGACCAGTGATGTAATGATTGTTTATAGATAGATCTTTTCAGTTATATAGATAATCATTGTGTATTTAGAACCTCTAATAAAAGTCTCATTTACCTAATACAAATCCAAAAGAATCTGCAGTAATTTATTCTCTGAGCAGTCTGTAGTGATAAAGTAAGTAGGCTATACTTTTAGAGCAATACAGTTGTCTAGACAGTTTATTTTTCCATGGTTCCAGTTCTCTTTTCTGCCTTCCTGTCTTCCGCTAATTCTCCTTTAAGCGGCATCTGTCCATTTGACTTTTCTCCTCGCTCCTATCTTGTTTAGTTCCCTCACTATACCTACCTTTGACATATTAATATTTCCTTTTTAGTTCTTTCCTTTCTTTTTTTTCTTAACTGCCTCTCTTTTGGCTCAAATTTCACCCTCTTTCTCATCCTTCTCCTTTTTTCTTTTCAGCTACATATCAAATTCCATCTCCTTCTCTCACCCACTAGCTTTACCATTCCTCATTTAACTCCTTCCCCCAGCCCTCCATTCCCTTTCATCTTTAATCAGCTCCCCATTACCATATTTCTAACCCCAATAATTGCTTTCCTCCTTTCATTTGTTTCCTTGCTACCACCCCCACCCATTTGGCTACTCCCAATTACTTCCACCATTTCCAGCATACAAAAGTACATAAATGTTGTTACACTGGGACAGACCGAAGGTCCATCAAACCCAGTATCTTGTTTCCAACAGTGGCCAATCCAGGTCACAAGTACCTGGCAAAATCCCAAAACAATACAATACATTTTATGGTGCTTATCCTAGAAATAAGCAGTGGATTTTCCCAACTCCATTTTAATAATGGCTTATGGACTTTTTTTTTTTTTAGTAAGATATCCAAACCTTTTTTAAACCCGCTAAGCTAACTGCTGTAATGTCCACTCTGTCCCTTGCCCCCTAGGAGGAGAGGACACTTCAGCCCTAGAGGCTGGAATAAGCGAGACAATCAGACTTAAGTATAGGCGCAACCAGTAAAACTCTTTATTGTTATCTCACTAAGCCAATACAAAATAATTGTTCTCTCTGTAGCAGTTTGTCCCCCAGTAGCCAGACGCACAGACTGAATAACAAAACTGCTCAGCAAAACCTTCCTAGCCATCACATATATACTGTTGTAAGTTTCGTTTCTCCTAAATCGTGATTTCTCCTAAACTAACTAGTGATCATATATGGATTTTCCTGTTTCCTTTCATCACACAATATAGTAATATACAAAAATGGCAATTTCCTCCATTGTATCATCCTCTCCTACTTGTGTTCACATGCACACTTTGTGACAATTGGCTAATTCCTTATCAGTAACACGTGCTCCCAGCGTGCAAAACCATGTAGCAAGTAAGTAGTATGAAACACTTGGAGGGGCATAATCGAACGGGGCACCCAAGTTTTCCTGAGGATGTCCTCACAGGACGTCCCGGCGAAGGGGCGGGGAAACCCGAATTATCAAAACAAGATGGACGGCCATCTTTCGTTTCAATAATACAGTCATGGACGCCCAAATCTCAACATTTAGGTCGACCTTAGAGATGGTCGTCCCTGATTTTAGGTCATAATGGAAACTGAGGACACCCATCTCAGAAACGACCAAATCCAAGCCATTTGGTCATGGGAGGAGCCAGCATTCGTAGTGCACTGGTCCCTCTCACATGCCAGGTCACCAACCGGGCACCCTAGCGGGCACTGCAGTGGACTTCAGAGAAAGCTCCCAGGTGCATAGCTCCTTTACCTTGTGTTATGAGCCCCCAAAACTCACTCCCCACAACTGTACACCACTACCATAGCCCTTATGGGTGAAGGGGGGCACCTAGATGTAGGTACAGTGGGTTTGTGGTGGGTTTTGGAGGGCTCACATTTACCACCACAAATGTAACAGGTGGGGGGATGGGCCTGGGTCCGCCTGCCTGAAGTGCACTGCAGTACCCACTAAAACTGCTCCAGGGACCTGCATACTGCTGTCATGGAGCTGGGCATGATAGTTGAGGCTGGCATAGAGGCTGGAAAAAATATTTAAATTTTTTTATTTTAGGGTGGGAGGGGATTAGTGACCACTGGGGGAGTAAGGGGAGGTCATCCCCGATTCCCTCCGTGGTCAACTGGTCATTTAGGGCACATTTTTGTGGCTTGGTCGTAAAAAAAAAAAGAACCAAGTAAAGTCACCCAAATGTTTGTCAGGAACGCCCTTCTTTTTTCCATTTTCGGCCGAGGATGCCCATTTGTTAAGCACGCCCCAGTCCCGCCTTCGCTATGCTTCCGACACGCCCCCAGGAACTTTGGTCATCCCCATGATGGAAAGCAGTTGAGGACGCCCAAAATCGGCTTTCGATTATGCCGATTTGGGTGACCCTGTGAGAAGGACGCCCATCTTCCGATTTGTGTCGAAAGATGGGCGCCCTCTTTCGAAAATAAGCCTGCTGCTGTCCTTTTCTGAACACATATTTCCATTGGAACATCTTGGACTCTGCAGGGTCCTCAGTCTCTCATCACCATCAAGGTTATATCCATGTGTATCTGCCATATATGGGCCGCATAGCCTCAGCTCCTCCTGTGCAGTATCTCTCCCTCCCAAGGAGGACAGATTGAGCCAGTCCAGGTTTTATTTCCTTTACTTTCAGTGGAAGTAAAATCCAGACTGACTCAATCTGTCCTCCTTTTTCTGGAGCCACCCTAAGTCCAACAATTCTCTCTCTCTCCCAACCCATGCAGTATCTCTCCCACCCCACCCCATGTCTAGCAATTCTCCCTCTCTCTTCCTCCATACCCCATGCAGCATCTCCTCCTCCCCATATCCAACAATTAACCATCTCTCTTCCCTCCCCCACTTGCAGTACCTTTTTCCTTCCCTCCACTCCATTTTCATGTATTTCTCTGCCAGTCTGAATCTTCCCCTCAGTCTACTTCACAAACGTTTCTGGTGAAAGGGTTGCTGGCAGCAACTCTCACACGCAGTAAACGGCTAACCAGGAAGCTTCCTCTTTGCCACATACCGCCCCCATTTGACGCAAATTCCTGCTTTTGCCTTGGCGGAATTCGACAGAGGGAAAGTGTCTGGGTTGGCCACGGGTAGCATGTGAGAATCGTTGCCGCTGCTGGGTGCAGAGTTGCTGGGTGGGCCTGAGCACAAAGTGGGTGGGTCCAGGCCCACTTGTGGCTATGCCCTGCCTCCACCTTTTTGTTTGCCTGTGTTTTATTTGTGAAAGTGTTTGGTTTTCTCCCCTTTTTTGGACCTAAATTTAGGCGCCAATAGTGAGGTTACTTTATAGAATCCCAATGCTTATTTGCATGATTGTTCTAGCTCGCTTAGGATTCATTTTACAAAGCAGCACAAAAAAGTGGCCTTAGAGCGCTGATACACGGGTCTTTCCCAATGCTAAGGCTGTTTTTAGGGCAGCAGTAAAATGGCTGATTTCCAAATTTTAGTATTATTGGCCATGCACTAATGTTTCCATTTGCATGTGGTCATTAAAAAAAGAATAGCGGGGGTCACGTGACGCTTTGCACGAGAATGGTTGCTGAAAGCTCTGCTCCGTGCTCCTTCCAGCTATCCCCGTATCAGAGCCCCGTAATTTTAAGAAAAACGAACCCGAAAAGGTCGGCATCAACTTCTTAGTGACACAACAACTGTGTTTGGTGTCGGAGATCGGCAATGGCGGCCAAAGCGCTGCGACGGGATAAAGAAAAGAGCAAAATCGGAGAGGACAAGATGGCGGCCCCAGCAAGCCCATCGCGGGCTACAGTCAGCTCAGTCTGGACAGCTGAAATCGTGGGAGAAGTCACTCACGCTTTAGAAGACATCCTCGACAGGAAACTACAAGGGCTGGAAGTGAAACTAGAAGGTCTTCAATCGCATATAACTCAATTAAGCCAGGATGTGGTCTACTTCCAACAGCGCACTGGGGCCCTCGAGGATCAAGTTAATGTGGTGGAACAACGATATTCCAAATTACTGAAAACAATAGAAACTCAGGCGGAAAAACTTGAGGATCTTGAGAACTGCTCAAGACGCAGCAATCTCAGATTTGTGGGCTTACCCGAGGAAATCGGGGACAGAGAACTACGGGGCTTCCTGGAGACATGGCTCACTAAAGAACTTTCCTTACCTGCAGAACTGGGCCCGCTGGTTATTGAGCAGGCGCACCGGGTGGGCCCAACGAGGCAAAATACCGGCAAACCCAGGGTGGTGATTTGTAAACTGCTCAATTTTCATCACAAAACTGTCATCATGCAAAAAATATGAGCTGGAGCGGGCTTGCACTACAACAGCAGCAAAGTCCTTTGCTTTCAGGATTATTCCATGGCAGTGGCTGCGCAGAGGAAAAACTTTGCCCCAATTTTCTCCCAGCTGGTGCAACACAAAATAAAATTTGCTTTGCTCTATCCAGCTAAGCTGAAGATCTTCTACCAATCTGGCACGCAGATCTGTACCTCGGTACCAGAAGCCCAAGAGTATGTTAAACGCATTCTTACAACTGGAGATGAATGAATTTAGGAGAAGGGCTGGAGACTTGGTTATCTGTGATGCCATGATCTGGGAGTTCAGAATAAAGAACTAACTAGAAGTTCATTTGGACAATAATGATAACCCATTAACTTGGGAACATGTTTTTTTTTTTTTTTTTTTTAGAGTTCTGAGAAGCCAGTTTCGGCAAATAAGTTTGACTTTAAATGGTTTGTAATTTGATTGACAGTTGCTGACAGTATTACAATTGGATGTCGGTCTCTAAAAGCGTGGTGCAACGCCGCTGGGGGACCGATAAATACTATGCATTTAATCAACCCAGGGAAACTCGCGCTGCAGACTACACACCTTGCCGGATGGACAGAAGGGATCTACATTGATTTCAGTGGTCTTAGCAGACCCCATCTGGTCTCCTTGGGAAGTTTACTCGCGGATACTTATTAGGTGTTCGCTTGAGGGTTATCGCTAACCAAGGAGAGGACACATTGCACAACATGAACTTCCCAATGAGAGATCGGTCTGCAAAATAATAGCGAGCCCTAGATGATGCTCATTGTGCTGACCCAGAGGACAAACAGAGCAAGGGAATGAGATATCTCACCCTGGGACTATTGCATAATGTTTTGAATGTTGATGTTTAGTTTGCTATAGGACTTAGATGATATGATAGCAAGAAGTTTGACTACACAAGATTGGTCCGTTGACTAATCCATAAGATACTTCTAAGAAAAACTTTAACTTCTTATTGATAACATAGATATATAAGGTGATACAAGTTTGGACATGCTTAAAGATTGTGATTGCATATTTAGGGGGAATGTCATAACTGTAAAGGGACTAGGACTCGCCAATGGGGAAATGGCAGCACGGAAGCAGGGGTACTATGAAGGGGTATAATCATCGAGAGGGCAGGTAATGCTTAAGGGGATGACTGGAAGGAGGGGGGTTATACATGACTAGTTCCATAGGGACTGGGAGAACTGGGGAGGGGGATAGAGGGGGAAGATTTCAGGGAGGGGAGGGGCTGCGAAGAATACTAAGACAGAAGTGGGTCGGGGAGATGGAAGGGATTCAACAAGAAGGTAGGGATGGGGAGGGGAGCGGCATTCAAACTTACACTGTAGGACTGATAGTGATGTGGTATAATAATATGGTAAGGGGAGATCATGTAAGAGGTCATGGTAAATTAAGAAATCAAACGCAACAGATGGAGAGAGACTGGTATCTAAAAGAGAGAGGCTGGGGGCTGGGCTGGCTTCTCTCAGGTGCAATGGAGAATCAGGGGATAGAACGGTTGAACAAAGGTAACAGATTAAGGTAGCATCTTGGAATGTGGGGGGTATACACTCCCCAATCAAAAGATCAAAGATCCTGAGACATCTTAAACGTATTGGGACAGATATTGTGATGCTTCAAGAAACGCATTTGTCGGACGTGGAGCATACTAAATTGGCCAAATGGTGGGTGGCTGACTGTGTGGCTTCTGCGGCTCTGGGACGAAAAGGAGGGGTGGCAATCCTTTTTAGAAAGGGAATAGCAGCCCAGGTGCATAAAATAATAAAAGATCCGGAAGGAAGATTTATTCTTTGCATAGTTACAATAAACAGACAAAAAATAATCTTGGGCAGTGTCTACGCTCCTAATGTTATAGATTTAAAATTTTATAAGAAATTGCTAAAGCAGATCATGCAACTAGAAACATTGCCCATGCTGCTGGGAGGAGACTTTAATATGACTTGGGATCCTATATTGGATAGATCACACCCTCCAACAGATATTAGACGGATAAGTACTAGGGGCTTGCCGGATTTTTGCACAACGCTTGACTTAATTGATGTCTGGCGGACCCTCCATCCGCTAGACAAAGAATACACACACCAATCTAGAGCACATGGTTCCTCGTCTAGAATTGATTACTTGCTTGCGTCCAGTACACTATTAACAACCATCACAGAGGCACACATAGATCCTTGTGTTATATCAGACCACTCGGTAGTAAGATTGAAATGGAATGGAGGTGGGGAAGAAGAAAAATTAAAAGGTTGGACATTTCCTGCTTATTTACTAAGAGACACACGATTTGGGGAATATTTACAAGCAAAGTGGGCCGAGTATAAACATTTTAATGAGGGCTCAGTTGAAGGAACCACTAACTATTGGGAAGCTGCGAAAGCAGTTTTGAGAGGCGAAATTATAAGTTATGTTACGCAATATAAACGAACAAGAGATAGAGAAATTATGAGGCTCGAAAAACAACTAAGTAAACTGAACAGACAGTATGGCCTGAACCCATGTAATCACATTAGACAAGAGATGATGGTATTGCAAACGGCACTGAACTCACTGTTACATGATAGAGAAGTGAAATCACAGGCCTACTATCGTTTCCAACTGTATAGACATGGGAACAAAGGAGGTAAATATTTAGCTCGACTCATCGCATCTAAAAACGCTTCTAGAAACATAACAACTATTAAAAGTGCAGAGGGGAAACTTCTATATACCAACCAAGAAATTAGGTTAGCCTTCCAAACATATTACCAGAATCTATATAAGGCATCAGACTCGGAGGGACTCCTGGGAGAGCTATAGTTGAATAGTATTCAAACCCCGAAACTACAGAGTAGTGATTGTAATCGCCTGAATGCTAAGAATGATGAGGATGAGGTCTCCTGGGCCATAGCTCAGAGCAAATCTGGTAAAGCTCCAGGCCCAGATGGCTATAAAGCAGAATTTTATAAGTTGATGGGGGACTCGATTGTCCCTACCTTGGCCAAGCTGTTTAACGAATGGATAGAGAGGGGTAAGATGCCCGACCACTTAAACGTGGCCCGAATAGTAGTGTTTCCCAAGCCTAAACGAGACGATAAGCTGGTAACTTCTTATAGACCTATCTCCCTACTCAACCAAGAAGCAAAATTGTTTGCAAAAATTATTGCAAATAGATTGGGCAGGGTACTGCCTCACCTTATTCATAAAGCGCAGGTGGGATTTGTACAAGGCAGATCAATCACCAAAAACATGAGAAGCATTTTGACAGCCTTGGAAGGACTGGGTCACTCCAACGAACAAGCTTTAATGATTAGCTTTGATGCAGAAAAAGCGTTTGATAGAGTGGAGTGGCCCTTTCTATACTCGGTGCTAGAGAAATATGGATTTCACGGCAGTTTTGTGCAGGCGATCAAAGCTCTATACTGTTCACCCAGAGCACAAGTGCTGGTAAACGGTAATGTATCAGGGGAAATCCAGATTAGTAGGGGGACCAGGCAGGGGTGCCCTTTGTCGCCACTGCTCTTTGCGCTTCAATTAGACCCTTTAATTAGAGACATACACGGTTGTGCAGCGATTCCAGGAGTGCAAATCAGAAATCAGGAATTCAAACTAGCAGCGTTCGCAGATGATCTATTAATGATAATAACGAAGCCGCAGGAGACGCTGGATAATCTCATAGAGATATTCCGAGAATATGGAGACTACTCGGGCTTCAAATTAAACATAGATAAGTTGGAAGCTCTCGCGATAAACTTAGATACCCAAAACCTGTGGCCGGGTGGACTCCCTTTGAAACGGGCGAATAAATATTTTACATATCTGGGTATTTTGTTGCCATCTAAATCGAGAGAGATATATAATCTAAATGTTATAAAACTATTAGAACAGACGTCACAACAACTGGACTCATGGGGCACCCTGACACTGTCATTGACGGGGAGGATTTGTCTCATTAAAATGGTGATACTGCCGAGATGGCTATATGCACTACAGACTCTGCCCATAGCGTTGCTGCAGAAAGACATAAAACAATTGTATCGTTTAGTGTTCAGGTTTTGCTGGGCCAGGAAACGAGCTAAGATGCAGCAGAAATATATGCTGGGAGGATGGAGACAAGGGGGCTTGGGAATTCCCAACATTAAATATTACAATATGGCATGCCTCCTACGCCAGGTGAGAGATTGGATAGCTCGATCCCCGGTACACACTCCTCTTGAGATGGAAGAGGCGCTTTTTAGCCCATATCATTATATAACATTAGTATATTCACAGAAAAATGAGATTCCACATAGATTTAGGCAAAACGTTCTGCTTATGCCCATAAGAGAAGCATGGAGATTTTTGGGGACATTGCTAGGAGGGGATCCGAGAACAACTGAATTCCTAAGTATCAAGGGCAATCCGGCATTTATGCCGGGCCTGGAGAATGGAACTTTTGATAGATGGGAACAACTAGGAGTGAGCTGCTTAGCAGATGTATTGGGAGAGAATGGAAATATAAAACCGCTGTCGCAGATGTTGGCACAGGGGGTGCAAGGATGGGGTGACAGATACGCACATTGCCAACTTAAACATTACATACAAACATTAAATAAAGAAGCACTGAAGGACAAACTAGGCAATAAAATACAGAATTTTTTTGATGAGATTTCTGAAAATGCTCCGTCTATATCTCACATACATCAGAAGATATGGGGCTTGGCTCCTGGGAAGGAGCTGACCCAGCTTCGGCAGAAATGGGAAAAGGATGTGGGGCGGGAATTGGAATCCTGGGATATTATTGCACAGATAAAAGATATCCCACGCATAATAGGAGGTGCAGATTATAGGGAATGTGCGTATAGGGTGCTTCATAGAGCTTATTTTACCCAAGTTCAATTATATAAGTCTGGGGGTATTGAGACAACTCTTTGTTTGAAATGTAATAGCTATGACAACACTATATATCATGCGCTTTGGGGATGTGTATTAATACAGCGCTACTGGAGACAAATAGCTAGCTTCCTGTCTTGTATACTGGGCAGAGGAGTAGAAATGAACCCAATGCAGTTAGTGCTAGATATGAAAGAGTCACAATCGAGACTGCACGCTGACAAAATAATATTATATCGAAAATTATGTCTTGTAGCGAAGAAATGTATTATGCAATATTGGACTGCGGCCAATCCACCGACCTTTTGGCATTGGCGCAATCGGGTACATCAATTACTGGTATGGGAAGCAAAAGAGGCTAAAGGGCACTTCAAAAGGAAAATCTGATTTCTTAAAATATGGGGATGCTACTTAGATAAAATGACCCAGAAAGGACGAAGTCTTATTGTCAATACCTTATCATAGAATAATAGATAATAACTACAGTGTGTGGAGTACAACATGGGATAATTGGGGGGGGGGGGGGGACTAGAGATAGGGATGAGGGGGAGGAGGGAGGGAGGAGGGGTAAGAGGGTGGGAGGGAAAGTAGGAAAAGGGGATCAAATTATCTTAAAGTTGTCAAATGTAAATGTTGTATTTAAATAGAGCAATAAGAGAGACAAATTGTGTATACACTATGCTTGAAGTTTATATTGTATTGCTTTGATTTTCCATAATAAAAAAGTTCAAATATAAAAAAAGAATAGCGCGTGACCTTTACTACCACCTATTTTGTAGGCGGTAAGGGCTCACACGCTATTCAGTTTAGCACACAGCAGTGTAGCTGTGCTGATGACCACAGAGATTCCCACCCACCACCACTCGCTGCCCTGCCGCTGTCTACCCACTGCCGCAGCAAATACCTTGGCTGACGGGGGTCCCCACACCAGCTAAAGTTTTGTCCAGCACCAGTCTCCAGCGCAACCGCTAAAAGGAGCGTGCCGGACGTTAGGGAAAGACAGATCAGGGCAGGCAATGCAGTGGTGTTGGAGACCGGCGCTGGACAATGCTTTAGCTGGCGGGGGTTGGGGACCCCCACCAACAAAACCAGGGGCCCAGAGGAAATTTGGGGAGGCCCAGTCCCCCATGTATCTACGCCACTGATGCAAGTGAGGGTATACATGTGGGTGGAGAATGGGTGTGTTTCCAAGAGACGAGTGCCACTTATACAATACTATCAGTTGTTTGCATTGCTTGGAGCATTATGCTAGCCATTGACCTGTCTTAGCAGGCTCACCTTACTTTTGGTATACCAAAGACGCTTCATGCTAATGTTCTAAAATGGCTTAGGTGCACCCATAAGCTGTTAAAAAATTGGAAGTAAGCATGTCCCTGTCTGGTGCCTAAAATAAGGCACCAAGGACCCTGTTTACTAAGCCTTGCTAGAGGCGCGTTAACATTTTTTGCGCAAGCTGTGTAGGTGCCCACAATACTCATATGGGTGCTAAAAATGCTAGCGCACCTTAGTAAACGGCTCCAAATGTAAATATCCCTATAGTAGAATACAATGTAATAACATTTTTTTTCTTTTTCTTCTTTTAATTTTTAATATATTCATTTACTTACCCATATCTCTTATGATCCAAAATCATTTCTATTGACTTTTAACCACTTATTAAATATCAAAATTAATTCAAAAGTGAGACTGCCAGAACGTTTGTAGTTAAATTTAATAAAAATATGTGAATAAAAGGGGAGCTCACTTATACTGCCATTAACGGATAACAAATCCTTATATGTGGGTATTTTTAATCATCGCTCCCACCAGGAAAAGTCCATAGTTGTGATCAAAATTAAACACCAAAGTGCCAGGTGCAAAACCAATAATAGTCCAAAAAAAAAAAAGTACACTTATCTTAAAAAATGCCAGCTGCACTTAGCTGAGTCTTCAAGTACACTCTCATTCACAAATTTGAATTTTCTCCAGACTTAGCTGAGTCTCCAAATACACTTCTGTTCATAACTCGATTCTTCTTCTAAAATGAGGCTCCGGTTTATAGAATTGCCACCTAAAGGGACCCTTTTACTAAAGCTGAGAAGGGAATTAATCAAGCAGCATTAGGGCTTCATGTGGGTATTAGGGCCTTAACGTGCATTAAGGGAATTAATGCACGCTAAATGCTAAGTAGCCCATTTTATATTCATGGTCTTAGCATTTAGCATGCATTAATTCCCTTAACGCGCATTAAGGCCCTAACATTGCTTGATGCTGCATGTTGTATTTTATACCTATGGGCCACTTGGCACTTAGCGCACTTTAATGTCCATTAGCACTCACTAAGGGGTCCTCTTACTAAGGTGCACTAATGGGCTAGCGCATGCAAGTGAGTAGCATGTGTTAAATGATAAGACACAAATTATATTTCTATGGGTGTGTTATCGTTTAGCGCGTGCTGAATCTATTAGCACACCTTAGTAAAAGGACCCCTAAGTTTTAGGAAAAAGGGCACCAAAATGGCTTGATAGTAGAGGGGAAATAGGATTAAGCACGTAAGTGCATTTGTTGATGCATTGATACTCTGTAATTATTGCTGTTCATATAGACATACAGATTGCAATATTATTTATACTGACAATTTTTACAGAAAATATTGCCGTGCTTATTTTGTGATTTTTGTAAGTCTCTTTTTAAAAATTGCTTTTGAAAGCATTCTGTTCTATCTGATATTATTTTAATTGGATTCTTTTTTGGAAATATCTTTATTAAGGAATGGTGCACTTCACAATGATAACAAATCAACGTTAAAAATATGCGACTGATCAATTAACATGTAAACCATAAATCACAATGTTTATAACGAGTGAACACATTTGTCATCCATACAACAGTAGTTTCTCATGTACCATTCTCATTTTTCTGTTTTCTCCCACCAAGGTCCCCCTTCCCTCCCTCCCCTAAGTCCTTGCTATTACTCCGTGCCCTTCCCAGATATGTTATCACTATCCTGCCTGTCCAGGAGATCCCGTGCTGATTTCCAGAGGTCCTTGTACCATCCCCTAACGGCAACCTTCCCCCCAGTGAAGGGCATGCTCATCAATTCCCAAGTTGCCATTTGTTTCATACTGGCCTTTCACTCAGCCAACACTGGAGGGTCTTTCCCCACCCAATAATGGAGTACTGTTTTTCGCGCCAGCAATAAGGACAGTAGTATAAAGCGCTGCTGCTGTTCATCCAACCCCTGGGAAGTTAAGCTAGAATCTAGGCCCAACAATAGGATCCCATATGTCCATTCACAAGTTACGCCCACAATTCCCTCTAGGACTGAGATGACACCCTTCCAGAAAGATTGGAGTTTAGTGCATTCTAGAAAATGATGCACCGTGGAACCCCTACCCACTTCACATTTATCACACTTGTCATTGTCCCAAAGACCAAACAGCATCCCTCTGTGTTTTGAGATATAAACATCATGCAGGATCTTAAATTGGGTTTCATGCAATCTCACATTTGGTGTGATCCTGAAAGCTAACTCAAAGCAACAGGCAATGTCTTGCCTGCTAAAGGGCTCCCCCATGCTCTCACTCCACTGCAGCACTAGCTTATCCAAGTTCGGGGAAGCTCGCTGTTCCTTCCCCAATCTGTACCACCCTGAAAGCTTATTAGAGGAGGCCGGCATCTGCATGAACATCTGATCCAGTTGGGTAAAAACGGACACAGTCTCTAAATTTCAGGGTAGACGTAATGTAATGCCTAAGTTGGTAGTAAGAGAACAGCAAATTATCAGGGAGATGCCACTCTGCCTGACATTGCTGAAATGATGGTAGGCCACCCCCTCCGAGCGGTAAAACCTGACCCACATATCTGCAGCCCCATTTCCTCCATTTATCCCAAACCAAAAACCCCTGTCTTGCAGGAAAATCTGGATTGCACACAGCTTCCAAGAATGGCGAGGCTCCCCTCGCTCTCCCTAGTCGTGAACGCCACCACTCCCATGCCCTGCGCAATGGCTTCAATAATGATGACAGTATAGAGCCCGTTCCCTTAGCGTGAAGGGCATTAAAAACAGTGTATGGGTATGCCTCCTGGGACCATATGAACCCAAGAGAGTAGCGATCTGCCCCTGTATGCATCTCATTTAGCCAGCGAAGCAGAGCCGCCACGTATAATCATAAATCTGGTAGGTTGACACCCCCTTTTGCCCTAAGCTGCTCTAGCTTAGCCACCCCTATTCGTGCTCTCCGTGCTGACCAAATAAAGGAGGACACTGCTCCCCTGTATGTCCCCTCATCTTTTCTAGAGACCTATAGGGGCATCATTTGTAGGGGGTATAAGATCTTAGGTAGAAGAACCATCTTGACCAGGACAACCCATCCTAGGAACGAAATAGGCAGGTCCCTCCATCTGTGACACATAGCACGGTCTCCCTCAATTCTTTCCTGCACATTTTCTTATACATAACCACAGGGTCCAAGGGTAAGTATACTCCCAGATATTTCAGGGGGCCCATATTCGACGCCAGGGGAAAGGTTGTCAAGGACCTGCACGGGCATGCGGAAGACAATACCATCACCTCTGACTTATCCAAGGTAATGCTCAGCTCAGAGAAGGAGCCAAATTGTTGGATAAGGGCCACTAGTGGGGCTATATTGCGAGAGGTGTCATCCAAAAATATCAACATATCATCAGTGAAGAGGTTTATTTTATACTCCTGTTGACCCACCCCTATACCCTGTACTGAACTGGATTGACGAATTTTACATGCCAATGGCTCCAGGGAAAGGGCAGACAGCATTGGCAACAACAGGCATCCCTGTCTCGTCCCCCTCTGCAGTGTGAATGAGGGAGTAAGTTGTCCGTTCACCAGAATTTGCGCTGTGGGGCACGTATAAAGTGCCCATATACCAGTGAGAAATTCTCCCATGATGCCAAACTGAGGGAGTACTCAGAACAGGTAGTCCCATAGGATTTTATCAAATGCCTTTTCAGCATCCAAACTAGCAATGATAGCGTCCCCTGGCGAGTTTCCTTTTGCTTGAATTGCGCTTACTGCTCTGAGGATATTCGTTGATGTATATCTCCCAGGCACAAACCCAGTTTGATCAGCATGTACTAACCCAGGCAGCACTTTGCTAGCCTCGAGGCCATGATACTGGCGAACACCTTAAGATCTTGATTCAGCAAGGATATGGGCCTATATGATTCCAGCAATTCTTTATCCCTGCCCAGCTTGGGAAGAATCACAATGTCCTGTCCTCTAGTGCACAGCGCCTGACAGAGCATCTGAAATGGGCCTACTATGTTACTTCCTAGTATCTTATATTATTCTGGGCCTAACCCGTCTGGACCCGGGGCTTTTGCCAATTTCAAACGCTTCAGGGCTTGCTGTATCTCTTTCCCGGTGACTGGGGCATTCAGTTGTTGTACTTGGGCCTGGGACAGGCTTGGAAGCTCCAGCCCTCCAAAAAATCTCTCCTTGTTCTCCACATCACACTCCCTTTGTCATATAAAGTGCTATAAAATCCACAAAGGCCTCCTGTATAGCCTTGTCTTTGTTTAGTAATGCACCTTCTTGATTCCTAATTTTAGTAATCACCTGCTTTGGGGCTCTAGCGCGAATCAGTGTAGCCAGAAGCCATCCCGCTTTGTCCCCCCATTTCTGTAATTGGTATTTGTATAATTGTATATCCCTAAGGGCTCTCTGATATAGTAGTACATTGATCTTGTGCCTGATATCCATGTATTGTCACCGCACCTGCTCTGGGCTGCCCCTCACCAATAATGCCCTGGTGGAGTGCAGTTTCTGCGCCAAAGCCAGCAATTCCCACTCTTGTTCCTTTTGCTTCCTGGAGCTGTATTTAATTATCTTACCTTTTAGAACCGCCTTCCCTGCCTCCCAATAAACCACGGGATCCACCTCGTCTGGATCATTTTCCTCTAAATAATGCTTCCACTCTTCTCCTAAGAATCTCTTAAATTCCTTGTCTAAATAGAGGGAGAGGTTCATCCTCCATCCTCCTGGTTGTCTCCTAGGGGAAAGACCCATCACCACTCATACCATACTGTGGTCAGAGACCACCCTGTCCTCTATATCTGACTTCCTAGCTAATGATAAGAAAGGTTGGAAGATTAATATGCAATCCAGCCTCGCCTGCACCTTGTGGACCTGAGAGAAAAAAGTAAAATTGCGTTCATCCGGGTGGAATACCCTCCAGATATCAAGGAGGTTCAGTTCTTGCATTAAAAAATGTACTCCCTTGGCCTCGTGACCTTTGTGTCTTGTCTTTGGGGGGCTGCAGTCAAGTAGTGGATCAGCTGTGATATTAAAGTCTCCTCCCACTATCAATGGGTACCCATGGAGTGTTGCCAGCATGGCTATCAATTTGGAGAAGAAACTATGTGAATAAACGTTGGGGGCATAAACAGAGCAGATGGCTATTTTTTCCCCCTTTAGGTCCCCCATCCAGACCACATAGCGGCCATCAGGGTCTGCAATAATCTTATGACATAGGGCATCCAGTTTATTGTGGATCAGGATCACTACCCCCCTTTGCCTACCGTTATAGGATTCAGATGCCAGCTCCCCAACCCAATCTCTTTTTAATTTGACATGCTCATGATGAGTTAGGTGGGTTTCCTGCAAGAGTAAAACCTCCACCTTAGACCGTTTGACATAGTTCAAGATCTTTGTGCATTTTACAGGTGAGTGTATTCCATCCACATTTAATGCAGCAACTTGTAGGTCACCCATTCCACCACTCTACTAGTGGTCTATCGTGAAAATGCAAGCCAGAGATGTCGAAGGCTAAAGACGGCGTCCCAGCTGCGCTGCCCCAGCCCATGCCTGACAAGTCCTCCGAGACAGAACGAAGCTTCAGCGGTTTCAGGAGCATGGAGTCCCACCCCTCCCCTCCTAATTCCCTGGACAAACCAAGAACTTGTCACTCTCCCCCCTCCACTCACTCACCACATCTTCCACCCCCTGCACATACAACCCTCCCCCCCTCAGACCCCATACACCTCCTCCAATCATCCACACGCATGCAATCACCCACAGAAAAATGTCCCTGCCCCTGCCCTCCCTCCCTCCAGCACTCCCCCGTCTCCCCTCTGATCTAAGCCCTGTATCACTTCTATAGCTTCCCCCTGCCCCCCATCCAGTAAATAGTAATCAGTTACAGTGTGGTCCCCCTGACATACATGGAGCCCACCAATGAACAGGGAAAGGGAAATAGAACTTGATATGCCACCTTTCTATGGTACTTTGCAACTACATTCAAAGTAGTTTACATATACTGTATACAGGTATTTATTTTGTACCTGGGGCAATGGAGGGTTAAGTAACTTGCCCACAGTCACAGGGAGCTGCAGTGGGAATTGAACCCAGTTCCCCAGGATCAATGTCCGCTGCGCTAACCACTAGGCTACTCCCAGGAGTCCCTTATTGTAAGTCCAATAAAACACCAACAGAGCCGTTAACCAGGGGCTCTCAGGACAATCTTTCTGACTTTAGGGAGAAACATCTCTCACGACCAGAACTCACAGTACTTTGCTCTGCCACAAGCATGAACTCTCACTCGGGAGGAGGCAGCTTCTCTATGAACTCACGGAGCTCTGCAGCCGCTGTAAAAGTTAGGTTGCGGTTGTTGTGAAGCAGTCTCACCCTCGCTGGGTATTGGAAAGCAAACTTGATACCTCTGCTAAAGAGTTGGGAACAGAAAGGCGCTAGCACCCTCTGCTGCTCCGAAACACGTGGCAAAAAACCTTGGAACAGAAGTATTTTTGAGCCTTTGTAATCCAAGTTGCGTGAGCGTTTGTACAGTTCCAATATCCTGGCTTTAGTAGCATAGTTCAGGTAACGCACTATGACTGGGCGCGGTCGATCTGCTTCTTCTCTCTGAGTCCCTACCCGGTGCGCCCTCTCCACATGGATCGGGCCCGCCTCCGAGGGGAGCCCAACCGCCCCTGGCAGCCATTTTTATGTGATTTTCTGCAGGTCTGATTCTTTGATAGATTCTGGGAGGCCAACAATTCACAGATTATTCCGCCTTGCCCGGTTCTCTTGGTCTTCCACCTGTTCTAACAAGCGTGTATTCTGTGCCTCCAGCACTCCTATTTTTTCCTCCATCACGTGCACACGATCCTCTTGGGTGGATATATGCTCTTCCGCTTGCTGTATGCGTGCCACCTGGCCAGCCACTGAATCTTTCAGCTCGTCCATAGCAACATGCAGCTTGGCAAGTTTGTCATCTAACAATTGCGACATGTTTCGCACTGAAAGTTGGATAGTGTCCTCAGCAGCCTGTGGCGTCAAAGAATCTCGTTGTTGGGCCGCCAACTTGCACACACTCCCTGTGGATTGTTCCCTGCTTGCGCGGGCCGCTTTGATCGGCATACCAGGCTTTTCCGGCCTCCTCCACCGTCAATTTCTCGTCAGATGAGTCCCCCCAAGTTCTGACATTGGTGGGTCAGTTTTAGATTGAAAAATTCACTGCAGGGGTACCAAAAGAAGGGGGTTTATCAGAGTGAGGGAGCAGAGCCAAGCTTGTGGGCGTCCGCTCACGCTGCTGCCATCATGTGACCCCCTTTTAGTTGGATTGAGTGTTTTGTGTATATAAGTTCTTTCCTCCTGTTTTATAATAAAAGCATTTCTTATGCCTGGGTTCAATGTTTGTTTACCAAGACATGAAATGATCTTGAAAATATTTTCTCTTTATTTTTGTTACATTTGTACCCTGCGCTTTCCCACTCATGGCAGGCTCAATGTGGCTTACATGGGGCAATGGAGGGTTAAGTGACTTGCCCAGAGTCACAAGGAGCTGCCTGTGCTGGGAATCAAAATCAGTTCCCCAGGACCAAAGTCCACCACCCTAACCACTAGGCCACTCCTCTTTGTTGTATATTCCCTCTGAGACAGATACCACTGCAATTGGCAATCACTATAGTATTATGTTAATCAGAAGATAATGGAGTGGATCATGGTATCAGCAGTACCAGGGTATGAACAGGAGACTGCTGACCTGTAGATGAGCCACAACTTTGCTCCAGCCCCTAGAGCCTTTGAATAGAGGTAGTGGAATGAGGTTCCCACCCCCAGATGAAGTCCATTGGACCAACCAGGGGTGTGGTCGCCATATATAAGGAAGTCATCCAAGCACATTCTATAACTAGTCATCTGCTGAGCCTGGCTTGGATCCAGCTCTACTTTTTCACTGTTGGTACCTGCTGTTGTACCCACTTGTCATCTGTTTGCTGTCCTGGCTCTTGTCCTGTTCCTAATCTGTCTGCCATTCTGTCCTGGCCTGGAATTGTCCTGCTCCTGCGTGCCTGGACCACCTGTCCTAGGTCTATCTTCTCCACCACACTCTGGCCCATGCTTTGACACATGGATGGAGAGTTTATAATGGTGGCTATATGACAGGGTATGAAACAGACTTTCACCCCATTCCATTTCTAAGAATACAGGCTAATTACAAGTAGGGTCATTTTATAACAGGTTGTCTAGGCAGGAAGTCTAATTTGGTGTGCCTTATTTGGGGCTATTTTATGAAGACTCTTAGATACCCATGTGTCTTTATAAAATATCTTAACAAAATCATGGCTTAAATGCACCTGTGTTCATTCACATCTGCCTGGGAGTAGGTGGAAATGTATGCTTGCCATAAATGCACGTATATGTGAATTTTATGAAATATGCCTCATCCAAACTCCTCTCCTGAACATGCCTATTCTCAGGTCATGGAAAAGTAGGGTTCAACATTCTCCATATCAATTTTATATGCACAGAACCACTGGGGTAATTTTTATAAAAGCCCTTTTCTGCAGATAAATTAAGGTTTACCCACAAAAAACAGCAGTTTGAGATAGTGGCTGAGCTTATGTCCACATAGAACAGAAAAAGAAAGTAGAGATCACTGTTTTGCAACCTTTACTTGGAAATTGCACAATAAAATTTCAGTGCATGGAGAAACCCTGTTCACATAAATCCAGTTTTGTTTTGTTTTAAGGCTGTGATCTGTCTTGTACTGAACATCAACATGTCAATATTCAGCCATGTGAGGAACACATAATTTGAAATGTTTAACCTAGACTTATCAAATTACACATATATTCAGTGATGCTATCTGTTTATGTGGTGCAGCTGCATATACTATATAAGGCTGTCGGTTTGCAGGGCTCCATTGTTCACCCCTATTTTTTTTATATTGGAAAGCCTCGGTTATTTGCCATAGTGAGCTATGGTTTCATGCTTTTACTGTTGGAATATACTTTTCAAGAGTCCAATTCATTTGACCCGACAGAGGCGTATTCACGCTGAAATACAGCCTGTGTCCGGTCTATTAATAAAGGACTTTTGATTGTCCCATACTTGAAGGCCCTTGGTACTTTTTTTCTTCATAGACATATAAGTTTGACATCTAAATGGTGCCACTTTCTGGAATACCACAAATTCTGCTCCATTCTTGGATGGATAATTTTGGCCATATAATGATTTATACATTTAAAATGATGTATTTAAAATTGAATAAAAGCTTTTGAAAATATTTCTGATCCTCTTAGGCGCCCTTTTACTAAAGTGTGGTAAAAATATTACTATAAGGGCGTGCGTTCAGTAAAATCAGCGCATCTACAAGCAGCATGTGGAGGGGCATGTTCACAATATAGAGGTTACCACCTTCATTTAGACCTGCATTGAGGTTAGTGACATGTTGGGTAGTGCGTCAGTCAATTGCGCATACCAAAGACATCTATTCTGGCACAATACTATTGTGCGCAAAACCTGTGCTTAGTCTTGGAGGTGGAGCACTGGAGATCTGGAAGAGCAGTGTGTGAAGTGTTTCAGTGATGCTGGTGGTTCAATGAAAGACAGTGCGGTACAGAGAGAAAATGTTCTGGGGTTTGGATGTTGCCCTGGTAGGAAGGTCCCCCATCCATAGGCACACAAGTCTGATGTGTACACCAGAATCTGGCTTGTGGTCTCAAAAGACTATTTTCCTGCAGGCTTAATGTGAGGTCTGGAGTGTCACACAGGGGCAAATGTTTGCCAGTGCTTAAATGGTGTAATGGTTAATGCAGTAGCCTTCACACTCAAGGACTCAGGTTCAAGTCCTACTGCAGCTTCTGTTGACCTACCATAACTGTGATATTTCCTTTAACGTACATACCCACCGATAGATTATGAGTCAGCTAGAGTTAAAGAAATGACTTGTGTGTAGGTTGTAAACTATGGATTTGCCACAGCAAGGTGATATGAAATTTCTGTAGAGGTATCTCTACAGACGGTACAGCCTATTTCTCACCATCTGGTTGTTATCATACCTGTGGTAGTTAAAAACTGTCCTGTGTTTTAGTTGGGGTGGTGGGGCTGAAGTGGCTTCTGTTTACTGAGGTATGAGTTATCTTTGGAAGAATAGGCTAGGGTGGATATAAGCATGGTAACTTCTATGAAATGGGGACTGGTTAAACATTCTGCTTCTTCTAAATGGGCAAGTCATTTGTGCAGCTTAAATGATAGTCCAAAAATGTTGATAAAGGAATTCAGCAATGATAACAAGTTAATAATATTCCCCTGCCTTAACTGTGTCAGAATAACTGTATGTGCACATGTGCATTTTATCCTGATAGGGGAAATGAAAATACAACCACTCACCATATCACACATGCTGTTTAAGAGGGAGATGCTGGGATTAGGTCAACCAGAGAACAGAAGGTGAACCTAGATAAATCAATTTATAGGTGATATATCAAATAAAGATAAACTATGAACAAAACTCAGATGGTCATGTGGAATCTTGGTCACATAGAGGGCTGTGCTGTACATCAGCAAGTACCTATATCTTTGGGGTTAGGTTTGGATTATAGGATTACAGAGCTGCATGGATGGGAATTGTTGCCACTTTCTTCAGAAAGCATATGTGTTAGGTGTGATGGTACATTTATGCTGTTATCTGTCTGGTGGGGATGATTGCCCATGTGTATCAATAAAGGGCCTACAGCATTCAACTCAAGGCGAAAAAAGCATCAACAATTTAGTACATACATGTTCTCAAAGTACTCCAACTGCTGTTGTTTCAGTATACCCTGAACAGGTGAACCTCTCATATGCCTCAATGTTCAAGCACTTCACAGTTGTTAAGCTCTACAAATGATGGATTGGGATAATGTGTTGTGTGTTATACACACTGCATGCCTGACATTCTGCATCTGTTAGAATGTAGGTACATTGCCATGAAATTGGTAAGAGTCACGATAGCAGCTGCCATAGTTATTCCATCACTTGAAGACCTTGCACACATTTGGGTCTGTACATTGAAAACGAAGACCAAGTAATTTCATTATTTTATTCCACTCACCATGTGATGGTATCAAAGATTTACAGGGGAGTTTTGAACCTATATCATTAACATGCAACTAAACACACCTTGCCCACAGAGCTAATCTGTCATCTGAAAAGTTTCAAATGTGTAGCCATCAATGCAGCAGCTGTATGTAGTTTCCTAGATGGTGTTGGTTAAGTTCTATACATTGTGCATTTTGACTCAGGGTTGATGCAAGTACTTTGTGCATACTTCTGTCTTTGCCGCTGAGACAGGAGTAGCCTTCTGGAGGTCTCCTGGAGGTGGACCCTTGCCCCCCAGGCAGAACCCCAGGCAAGATAAACTCTGGCTACTAAATAAGTATTAGACATAATACATGTTTATTCAAATTGTCAAAGAAGCCAATCAGTAATTATTGAAATATTAACAAATAAAATCCCAATAGAGTATTGTCAGGCTTTCAAGGTAGAACCTGGGTTTGTGAGCCTTGAGCCGCTACCAATAACCGGCAGCGGCAGAACCACCCAAACAGGCAGCAAGGCGGACCACAGTCAGACGGACACAGGCCGGACTGGAGCAGCTGGACTGAAACAGAAGCAGTAAGCAGGAGAATAGTCCATGAATCAAGCAGAGTCTTACTGGCAGGCAGCAAAGCAGAATAAACCAAGAAACAAGCAGAGTCTTGGGTAGGCAGCAAACAGTAGAATAAGCCAGGAAACAAGCAGGGTCTTGGGCAGGCAGCGAGCAGTAGAATAAACCAGGAAACAAGCAGGGTCTTGGGCAGGCAGCGAGTACTCCAACAAACAGGCAGGGTCAAAAGCAGGATAACGAGTAACAGAGTAGCACTGCAACAACACTCAACGACGAGAAGCTCATCAGACCTCTGTTGCAAAGGCAACCTAGAAAGTTTCCAGGTGGTTAATAAAAGCAAAATACCAGGGAGGTCACCAGGTAAGGGTGCTGCTTAGTTCCAAAAATCCCAAGACAGTATGGAAGGCTGGAAGATCCGGACCAGACCGGACCAGAATGATTTCTGGAATATGGGAAACAACAAGCAGATAGTCCATCGCAGCCACCAGGTCTGACCACCAGGTGGCGAAATGAATGAGAGCATGAAACATATGTAGCAAATAATGAACAAAGTTTTCCCTGGGAGCTGTCAATATGTCCACCTGCTATTGTAGACACGAGGCTCGCCATCCTCAGTTCTGTTTCCTCTTAAATAGTTTTTTCTTCCTTTCTTCATTATCTTAATTATAATTACCCTTCCTTCCTAATGAATATGCATCTTTCCAGAATATTCTATTTTTATGATAAATCCTGTTCCAGCACTTTCTATCATCTTCTAACTTCTATCATTTATTCCCTCATTGCATTGACAGGGCCTGTCATGCACATAAGCATAAGTTTTCATTAGATAATAGTTAGAGGCACCATAATAGCGTCCACATCTTCTTGTTGGGGTTACAATTTTACCCACACCCACTTACTTCTCCTGTTGATTGTTTATCTGGATACTGCAGGTGTCCTTAGTCATAGGAGTCTCTGGCTCTTATTTGCTGCCAAGCAAGTTATCACAAGTTAGCATAGGCCAAATGTCAAACCAGAGATGGGTAGTTTTCAGAAAAAACACATTTATTTATTTATTTATTTTATTTGTTACATTTGCAGTGCTTTTTTTGTGCCGGTACGCGCCGGTACAGCGTACCGGCACCTTTTTTGTGAGGTCCGGCTCACCTGCCCCACTCCCTTCCGTTCATATACCCGTGCTCCCCCCCCCCCCCGCCCTCCCTTAGCTCCCCGACTTTCCTTGAAATCTTTAATTTACTTGAAGTCGTGGCAAACCAGCAGTACAAACAGCTGGCAGGCAGGCTTGCCTCCTCGTCACTTCCCTTCCCTTTCAGCGCGTCCTGCCTTCCTCTGATGTAATTTCCTTTCCGCGAGGGTGGGACGCGCTGAGAGGGAAGGGAAGCGACGAGGAGGCAAGCCTGCCTACCAGCTGTTTTTACTGCCGGTTTGCCGCAACTTCGGGTAAATTAAAGATTTCAAGGAAAGTTGGGGAGCTGAGGGAGGGCGGGGGGCTGGGGTTTGAACAAATCGCTGGACATGGAGGGGATGGAGGGCAGGGGAGAGAGGAGAATCGCTGGACATGGATTTGAGGGGAAGGCAGGGAAGAGAGAATTGCTGGACATGGATAGGAGGGGAGGGCAGCGGAGAGAGGAGACATGCTGGACATGGATGGGAGGGGAGGAAAGGGAAGGGAAGAGAGAACTGCTGGACATTGATGGGAGGTGAGGATCACTGGACATGGATGGGAGGGGTGGCAGGGGAGAGGAGAATTGCTGGACATGGATGGCAGGGAAGGACAGGAGGCAGAGGAGAATCACTGGAAATGGATGAGAGGAGTGGGCAGGGGAGAAAGGAGACATGCTGGACATGGATGGGAGGGGAGGGAAGAGAGAATTGCTGGACATGGATGGGAGGGAAGGGAAGGGGAGAGAGGAGACATGCTGGACATCCCATTTTTTCAGATACATGCAATATGTGGACAGCTGTCATCCCTTTTTTGCAGTCACATTTAACATTTTGACAGCTGTCATCTCTTTTTTGCAGGTCCATTCCATGTGTTGACAGCTGTCATCCATTTATTGCAGATACATGCAATGTGTTGACAGCTGTCATTCCTTTTTTGCAGGCACATTTAATATGTTGACAGCTGTCATCCCTTTTTTACATTCTTTATAGTCAAATGCAATGTGTTGACAGCTGTCATCTCTTTTTTGCAGGCACATTTAAGATGTTGACAGCTGTCATCCCCTTGTTTTTTAACTTTTTTTGATCCACATGTTATCTGTTGACAGCTGTCATCCCTTTTATTGCACACACATACAATGTGTTGACAGCTCTCAAACTTTTTTACATGTCCATGCAATATTTGGATTGCTGTAATCCTTTTTTTGCAGGAACATTAAACACGTTGACAGCTGTCATGCACTTTTTTACCATCTTTGCAGTCAAATGCAAATTGTTGACAGCTGTCATCCCTTTTTTCATGTCTATTCCATGTGATGACAGGTGTCATCCCATTTTTTCAGATACATGCAATGTGTTGACAGCTGTCATCCCTTTTTTGCAGGCACATTTAATATGTTGAGAGCTGTCATCCCTTTTTTACATTCTTTATAGTCAAATGCAATGTGTTGACAGCTGTCATATCTTTTTTTGCAGGCACATTTATGATGTTGACAGCTGTCACCTCTTTTTTAAAGGAATATTTAATATGTTAACAGCTGTCATCCCCCTTTTACCTTCTTTATAAACAAATGCAATGTGTTGACAGCTGTCATCTCTTTTTCGCAGGTCCATTTCATGTGTTGACAGCTGTCATCCATTTATTGCAGATACATGCAATGTGTTGACAGCTGTCATGCCTTTTTTGCAGGCACATTTAACATGTTGACAGCTGTCATCCCTATTTTACATTCTTTATAGTCAAATGCAATGTGTTGACAGCTGTCATCTCTTTTTCGCAGGTCCATTTCATGTGTTGACAGCTGTCATCCATTTATTGCAGATACATGCAATGTGTTGACAGCTGTCATGCCTTTTTTGCAGGCACATTTAACATGTTGACAGCTGTCATCCCTATTTTACATTCTTTATAGTCAAATGCAATGTGTTGACAGCTGTCATCTCTTTTTTTGCAGGCACATTTAATATGCTGACAGCTATCATACCCTTTTACAGGCACATTTAATATGCTGACAGCTGACATTCCCTTTTTTTTATATTTTTTGATTCACATGTTATCTGTTGACAGTTGTAATCCCTTTTATTGCACGTACATACAATGTGTTGACAGCTCTCAAACTTTTTACATATCCCTGCAATATTTGGATTCCTGTAATCCCTTTTTTGCAGGAACATTAAACACATTGACAGCCATCATCCACATTTTTACCATTTTTGCAGTCAAATGCAAAGTGTTGACAGCTGTCATCTCTTTTTTTCAGATCTATTCCATGTGTTGACAGGTGTCATCCCATTTTTTTCAGATACATGCAATGTGTTGACAGCTGTCATCCCTTCTTTGCAGGCACGTTTAACATTTTGACAGCTGTCGTCTCTTTTTTTCAGGTCCATTCCATGTGTTAACAGCTGTCATCCATTTATTGCAGATCCATTCAATTTGTTGACAGCTGTCATCCCTTTTTCACATTCTTTATACTCAAATGCAATTTGTTGACAGTTGCCACCTCTTTTTTGCAGATCCATTCAATGTGTTGACAGCTGTCATCCTTTTTTTGCAGGCACATTTAAGATGTTGACAGCTGTCATCCCTCTTTGGCAGACACATTTAACACATTGACAACTGTCATCCCCTTTTTTACCTTGTTTATAAACAAATGCAATGTGTTGACAGTTGTCACCTCTTTTTTGCAGGTCCATTCCATGTGTTGACAGCTGTCATCCCTCTTTTGCAGGCACATTTAATATGTTAACAGCTGTCATCCCCTTTTATGTCATGTTTCCTGTTTATGCAAGGTATGGGCATCTGAGGATAGGGTGGCCATCTTGGATTTGGGCATCTCCAGGATAGGGCGGCCATCTCAGAGGTGGGTGCCTTGGGATGGGGCGGCCATCTTGGAGCTCGGCAGCCTCAGGAAGGAAGCCCATATATGCTTGAGGGCATCTCCGGTGGGGGCAGCCATCTTGAAGACAGCTGTGCATGTTTGGGCTTAATTCCTGTCCTATTTAAAGCCCTGTCTCCAGTCCTTCCACGCTTCGGCTTCTATTCAGTTTTCTGGGTAGTTGCAGTGCTTCTGGCTTTGCTACTATTTGCTGCCTGGTTTTGACCTCTGCCTAATCCAGGACTTGCTACTGTTTGCTGCCTGGTATTGACCTCTGCCTGATCCTGGACTTGCTACTGTTTGCTGCCTGGTATTGACCTCTGCCTGATCCTGGACTTGCTACTGTTTGCTGCCTGGTATTGACCTCTGCATGATCCTGAACTTGCTACTGTTTGCTGCCTGGTATTGATCTTTGCCTGTTCTTGGATCTGCTACTGCTTGCTGCCTGGCACGGACCACTGTTTGCTCCTGGTCCTGCTTTTGCCCATTGCTTGGCCGTGCCCCATGGACTTTGTTCTGGACTCAGTTCTCTTTGCTGTTTGCTTCCCGCACCTGGGGGCTCAACCCCTGGGGAACGTAGGGGGGCACAGGGGGAACTCGGGGTTGGCCGACAGCCTGTTGAGGAATCCTCCTCCATCGGGCATAAGGGCTCACATCTCCACTGGGCGAGCCTGACATTTTACAGGCACATTTAATATGCTGAGAGCTGTCATTCCTTTGTTTTTTAACGTTTTTTGATCCACATGTTATCTGTTGACAGTTGTCATCCCTTTTATTGCACATACATACAATGTGTTGACAGCTGTCAAACGTTTTTACATCTCCATGCAATATTTGGATTGCTGTAATCCCTTTTTTGCAGGAACATTAAACACATTGACAGCCGTCATCCACTTTTTTACCATCTTTGCAGTCAAATGCAACGTGTTGACAGCTGTCATCCCTTTTTTCAGGTCTATTCCATGTGTTGACAGGTGTCATCCTATTTTTTCAGATACATGCAATGTGTTGACAGCTGTCATCCTTTTTTTGCTGCAACATTTAACATTTTGACAGCTGTCATCCCCTTTTTTACCTTCTTTATAAACAAATGTAATGTGTTGACAGCTGTAATCTCTTTTTTGCAGGTCCATTCCATGTGTTGACAGCTGTCATCCATTTATTGCAGGTCCATTCCATGTGTTAACAGCTATCATCTGTTTTTTTGCAGGCATATTTAACATACTGACAGCAGTCATCCCTGTTTTACATTCTTAATAGTCAAATGCAATGTGTTGACAGCTGTCATCCCACTTTTGAAGGCACATTTAACATTTTGACAGCTGTCATCCCCTTTTTTTTTTACCTTGTTTTATAAACAAATGCAATGTGTTGACAGCTGTAGTCTCTTTTTTTCAGGTCTATTCCATTTGTTGACAGGTGTCATCCCATTTTTTCAGATACAAGCAATGTGTTGACAGCTGTCATCCGTTTCCTACAGGCACATTTAACATTTTGACAGCTGTCATCTTTTTTCAGGTCCATTCCATGTGTTGACAGGTGTCATCCCATTTTTTCAGATATATGCAATGTGTTGATAGCTGTCATCCCTTTTTTGTAGGCACATTTAACATTTTGACAGCTGTCATCCTCTTTTTTACCTTCTTTATAAACAAATGCAATGTGTTGACAGCTGTCATCTATTTTTTGCAGGTCCATTCAATGTGTTTACAGCTGTCAACCATGTATTGCAGATACATGCAATGTGTTGACAGCTGTCACCCCTTTTTTGCAAGAACATATGTTAATAGCTTTCATCCCCTTTTACATGCACATTTAATATGTTGACAGCTGTCATCCCCTTGTTTTTTAACTTTTTTTGATCCACATGTTATCTGTTGACAGCTGTCATCCCTTTTATTGCACGTACATACAATGTGTTGACAGCTGTCAAACTTTATTGCATGTCCATGCAATATTTGGATTGCTGTAATCCCTTTTTTGCAGGTACATTAAACACATTGACAGCTGTCATCCACTTTTTTACCATCTATGCAGTCAAATGCAAAGTGTTGACAGCTGTCATCCCTTTTTTCATGTCTATTCCATGTGTTGATAGGTGTCATCCCATTTTTTTCAGATAAATGCAATGTGTTGACAGCTGTCATTGCTCTTTTGCAGGCACATTTAACATTTTGACAACTGCCATCCCCTTTTTACCTTGTTTATAAACAAATGCAATGTGTTGACAGCTGTAATCTCTTTTTTGCAGGTCCATTCCATGTGTTGACAGCTGTCATCCATTTATTGCAGATACATGCAATGTGTTGACAGCTGTCATCCCTTTTTTGCAGGCACATTTAATATGTTGACAGCTGTCATCCCTTTTTCACATTCTTTATAGTCAAATGCAATGTGTTGACAGCTGTCATCTCTTTTTTTTGCAGGCATATTTAACATGTTGACAGCTGTCATCCCTCTTTTGCAGGCACATTTAATATGTTAACAGCTGTCATCCCCTTTTATATGCACATTTAATATGCTGACAGCTGTCATCCCCTTGTTTTTTAACTTTTTTGATCCATATGTAATCCCTTTTATTGCACATACATACAATGTGTTGACAGCTGTCAAACTTTTTTGCTTGTCCGTGCAATATTTGGATTGCTGTAATCCTTTTTTTGCAGGTATATTAAACACGTTGACAGCCCTCATCCACTTTTTTACCATCTTTGCAGTCAAATGCAAAGTGTTGACAGCTAACATTCCTTTTTTCAGGTCTATCCATGTGTTGACTGGTGTCATCCTATTTATTTAATTATTTATGCCCTTATTTTTATTTATTTGATATTATTTAATTATTTATGCTCAATTTTTTTTTATTTCTAAACTTCTGTATTTTTAATTTTTTAATTAAATGTTTTTAAAAATTCTTTATGCCCTTATTTTTTTATTTTAAAATTCTGTTTTTTTATTATTTCATTTTTTTTCTTAATTAGTTTTAGATTTTTAAAATTATTTATAATCTAATTTTTGTATTTTAAAATTCTGTATTTTAATTATTTAATTGAATTTCACATTTCAATATTTGTTGTTAATTTTTTTTATTTTATTTTATTTTTTATGCCCTATTTTTTATTTTAAAATTCTATAGCTTTAATTATTTACTTTACATTTCTTTTAGATTTTTTAAAATTATGCCCTAATTTATTTATTTTAAAAATTCTATATATTTAATTCATTTTTGAAATTATTTATGCACTCATTTTTTAATTTAAAATTCTGTATTTTTAATTATTTTTATAATTCATTTATTTTTTATTTTAAAATTATGTATTTTTAATTATTAATTCATTTAATTCGATGCTTCCATATTTACATTTTTTAAAAACTTTTTTAGATTTTGTTGAATTTTTAATGCCTTAATTTTTTTATTTTAAAATTCTCTATTTTTAATTTAATTCATATTTTTTGTTAATTTTTTTTAGATTTTTAAAATTATTTATGCCCTAATATTTTTATTTTAAAATTCTGTACATTTAGTTATTTAATTCATTTAATGTAACATTTCCATATTTATTTATTTTTTGTTAATTTTTTTGATTTTTTTATTTTTTATGACCTAATTTTTTTTATTTTAAAATTCACTATTTTTGATTATTTATTTAATTCAGTTTTTTGTTAATTTATTTTTCTATTTTATTAAATTATTTACACCTTAAATTTTCATTTTTATAATTCTATATTTTTAATTATTTAATTCATTTCTATTTAATTTTTTTAGATTAAGTTAGTTATGCCCTAATTTTTGTATTTTAAAATCTGTGTTTTGTATTTAATTCATTTTTTTGTTACTTTCGTTCAGATTTTTAATTCACTTTTATACCCTAAATTTTTTATTTTAAAAATTCTGTATTTTTGTTTATTTAGTTGAATTCGACATGTCTATATTTATTTATTACATTTTTAAAGATTTTATTTATTTATGCCCTAATTTATTTATTTTAAAATTCTATATTTTTAATTAATTCCTTTTTATTTACTTTTTTTGTTAATTTTGTTTTAGATTTTTAAAATTATTTTTGGCCTAATTTTTTTATTTTAAAATTCTGTATTTTTATTTTTTTTCTGTTAAAGTTTTTTAGATTTTTAAAATTATTTATGCCTCAATTTTTTTTATTATTTATTTAATTCATTTTTATGTATTTCTTTGATAAGATTTGTTAGATTTATTTATGACCTTTTTTTTTTTTACTCTTAATAGCAATTTTTGTTTCAACATTTTTATTGAAAACAATATAAAAGTAGTGCAAACATCATATACAAAGCCAAAAAGACAAACATAGGCTCAAGCTCAATGCACACCGAAAAATACAATCACTCGACATATTTTAACTTTTTGTCCCAACCTCCACCCTTTTCTGTCAAGATCCCATCAAAATTCAACAATCAACATAACATTCACCTCTCATGGAATTATGTCTTATAAAGAGTTCTAAACCCTACTCCCATTAATGTACCCCTCACACACCTCAGCAAACCTTGATACCTTGGTATTCTAATTGCTTCCCAGCTCTTAAAATCTGCAAGATTTCTATTTTATGAGCATTGTTCAAAACCTTGAAGATGACCACCCGTGGCCGGTCTGCGTTTTCTCGTTGAGGGCCCACCCGATGTGCCCTCTCTATCTTCAGCCTCTCCGCTAGGCCCTGGTCCGACAGCCCTCCTGGCAGCCATTTTTCTAGGAAGTGGCACAGGTTTCTCTCTGGTAAGCTCTCAGGGAGTCCCACAAGCCGAAGATTGTTTCTCCGCGGGCGGTTCTCCAGATCTTCCACCTTCATTTCCAACTCCTCTAGCCGAGCTGCCAGTTTAGGTTGTTCTTCCGTCACCTTCCGAATCTCCTCTTCTGCCTGCCCCAGCTGCTGCTGTGCTTCGTGCAGGTCCGTCACCAGTGCTGCATGCCGTTCTTCCATCCCATCTAGTTTGTCTAATATTAATTGCAGTTTTTTCCCCACTGTTTGCTCTACTGCCGCCTCAACTTCTTCTGTTATTTCAGCAGCCCACATCAAGCTCAGTGTCGGGGAGTTTGATGCTCCTTTGTCCACCATTTTTGTTTCACCTGTTCTCACTGTCTTTAGGCTCCTTCCTCGTTGATTTCGCAGCCATCAGCCGTTTCACTTCCACTTCCACTTCTTTATAGGACTGTGTTTTAAACGCCTTTAAGTTTCTGCTTGTCCTCAGTTCTCACCGGAGGGACATTGATATCGAGTGCATGAATTGCGGGCACCCCGGAGCAGCTACTTCTTCCGACCTCACTACTCTATTCCCCAACTGTAAGTCTCACAAATAGAGAATTTTAATAGACGTTTGAACTTGAGAATATTGAATTTTCCTTTAGTAAATGGATTAAGTTCTACTGATCTCTTTAAAAAATATCTACAGGAAATACTATTATATCCAGCTTCAGCTATACCTCCATTTAATAAGACTTATTATCTACTGATACCTTTACAGACCGAGACTGGACTTAATGGTGTAGAATCAACACAGTCAAGGAATTTACCTTCAAAACAACAAGATATACAAGGAATTCAGGATATTTCATTGTTACTAGAAGAATCGATATCTGAAGTAGCACAACGTCGAACTTGAATAGTTTCTTTTGTATTCGAGCAAGATTTAAACTCTGTGATGAAAATATACTTTAAAAATTCCCTTAAAACTTTTTGTGGGCAAAGAATTTGGATTTTTCCAGACGTTGCTAAAACAACACAAGACAGAAGGAAAAATGTTTGACTCTTAGAGAAGAAACCAGAGCCAAAGGGGCAGCATATTTACTAGCATACCCTTGTAAATGTTTAGTTAAATATATGGGTAACAAATATGTTTGTTTTGAACCGGAGCACCTTAAAACATTCTTAGAAATGAAAAAGCTATCCATTAAGCCAAAGGAGTAAAAGAAGGATTATTTAAATGAATATAATGGGAATATAGGCCAGGCCATTTGCTAATGTTTGTTTGATAGTTATTTTTTTTATCTTCTATTATCTTAATTTTTGTGATCTAAAGAATTGAAGAAATTGATTTAAATCTTTTTCCTTAACTTGTTACCTTATTAATTTGTACTCAATATTTTTCAATGTATTACAAATACATGTTTATCGTGTAAAGATTGATAAAACAATATAAATAAACCGAGTGCCCTCATTATGTGCTATAAAATGACTGATTGAGTTAGGAACTGGTTGAGTGGAATGGAGAAAGGGTAGAGGTAAATAGAACTCACTCTAAGGAACAGGACATTACAAGAGATGTGACACAAAGATCATTCTTGGGCTGGTTCTTTTTAATATTTTTGTAAGCAATCTTGTGGAAAGACCGTCTGGTAAGATTTGCTTCTTTGTGGATGATTGTCACGCTTCACACAAAACACCGGATAGTGAGCCCTTGGGCCACTGCCGAGGGACGGCAGCGGCAGGAGGAACACTCACCCCACACCAGCACAGGCAGGGCTGACGTACCTGGTTTTGGCAAGGTCTCTCAGGCAGGCAGCCAGACGAAGCAGAAGTCAGGTCCAGGCAAAAGTTCAAAAGGCAGGCGGCAAACAAAAGCAAAGTCAGGTCCAGGCAGAAGTCTCTATGCAGGCGGCAAGCAAAAACAGTAGTCAGGTCCAGACAAAAGTTCAAAAGGCAGGCAGCGAGTAAAAGCAAAGTCAGATCCAGGCAAAAGTTCCAAAGGCAGGCGGCAAGCAAAGACTAAGTCCAAGTCCAGGCAAAGTTCCAAAAGCAAAATACTGAGGGTAGCAAAGGGAGCGCAGCAACAAACACTCGCAGAGGAAACACCTCTGAAGACCTCTGTTGCAAGGCAAACTAGGGAAGCTCCCAAGAGGTTAATAAAGACCAACAGCCAGGGAGTTCACCAGGTACGGAAACAGCTGAGTTCCAAAAAGTCTCGAGACCAACTGGCAGGCTAGAAAATCCGGACCGGACCGGACCGGACCGGCATGACTTCTGGAACTAGGAAAACCATCAGCAGACAGTCCATTGCGACCACCAGGTCGCGAGATGAATGAGAGCATGCCACTGAGGCAGAGACATAACAATGATACCAAAATTTGCTACAGGCAAACACCCCTGATGGTGTGGATAACTTTAGGAGGGACCTAGCAATTGTTGAAATTCTTTCAACAAATCCCAATAAAATTACATGTCCCAATAAATGTATATACAGAGAAACAAAAATAAGAGAAACAAAAATAGTAGAATTTTTTCTTTTTATTCAACTGCCATTTGGATGACAGAGCTATGCAAGAATATTACATAGGAAGCAAGTATAGCAATCTCATCAAATACAGAGATGAAGTTGCTTGCTAAGAAGTTGCTTGCTAATACAATTGTCTCCTTTCTTATATGCACATAATTCTGGCATCATCACACATTCCTTGCATTTTATTTAGCTCGTTACTAGTTTATCTCAAACCTTCTGGCGTCTAACTTTCTCTCCCCTTTTTTTCCCTTCTGCAGTACTATCAGACACAGGGCCGTGCCTAGGGTCTCTGGTGCCCCCCTGCAGACTATCAGTTGGCGCCCCCCCCCCCCCCCCCCCCCATCTAGCATAAAATACCATAAATAAGTAAATAAATAAATATAAACTTTTAACGTTGAGCACCTGATTATCAAAGTGTTTCTTGGGATACTACAAAATAACGCCTTAGAATGCACTTGATAAGGATTTCTAAGTAGTCTGCCCAACAGCTGCCCTGCATCAACATAAACCACATACTGTAGCTCGGCATCAGCTCTTCCCTCTTTCCTACCCCACCAATCCATCCCTATAGCCCAGAATCAGCCCTTCCCTACTCCCCCCGTCTGTCCCTGTAGCCCGGCACTGACTTAAAAAATACTTTCCATTCCCTACCCCCTCCATCCATCCATTCCTGTAACCCAACATCAGCCCTTCCTCTCCCCACCATGCATCCCGTAGCTAGGCATCAGCTCGACCCTATCTCACTACCCCTCCATGTAGCCTAGTGTAAGCCCTGTCTTATTCCCTACCCATCCCCCCCACCCAGAGTCTGGCATTTCCACCACCCCCCTGCATTAGATGCAAAACTTTTTTTTTTAATGTCCTGGGTACTGCAGAGTACACTCCTACTCAGATACCTGCCTACATTAAAAAATAAAACTTTTTTTTTTTTATTTTAACCTGGGTATTGCAGAGACTATCCCCACCAACATTAAATACAATTTTTTTTTTAATTGTAAGCTGGGCACTGAGCTCACCTCCCACCCAGAAAGAAATCCAGCAGTATTAAATTAAATATACCTTTCCCCCCCCCCCCCCTAGGTAGTGAAGAGCCCACCCCACCCATAAGCCCACCAGTATTACACATAACTAAAATTGAAACATTTGTTTTTACCTGGGTTTTAAGTATAGAGTTTCCCGAAAGATTGCAGTTATGTGCATAAGTACATAAGTACATAAGTAGTGCCATACTGGGAAAGACCAAAGGTCCATCTAGCCCAGCATCCTGTCACCGACAGTGGCCAATCCAGGTCAAGGGCACCTGGCACGCTCCCCAAACGTAAAAACATTCCAGACAAGTTATACCTAAAAATGAGGAATTTTTCCAAGTCCATTTAATAGCGGTCTATGGACTTCTCCTTTAGGAATCTAACCCCTTTTTAAACTCCGTCAAGCTAACCGCCCGTACCACGTTCTCCGGCAACGAATTCCAGAGTCTAATTACACGTTGGGTGAAGAAAAATTTTCTCCGATTCGTTTTAAATTTACCACACTGTAGCTTCAACTCATGCCCTCTAGTCCTAGTATTTTTGGATAGCGTGAACAGTCGCTTCACATCCACCCGATCCATTCCACTCATTATTTTATACACTTCTATCATATCTCCCCTCAGCCGTCTCTTCTCCAAGCTGAAAAGCCCTAGCCTTCTCAGCCTCTCTTCATAGGAAAGTCGTCCCATCCCCACTATCATTTTCGTCGCCCTTCGCTGTACCTTTTCCAATTCTACTATATCTTTTTTGAGATACGGAGACCAGTACTGAACACAATACTCCAGGTGCGGTCGCACCATGGAGCGATACAACGGCATTATAACATCCGCACACCTGGACTCCATACCCTTCCTAATAACACCCAACATTCTATTCGCTTTCCTAGCCGCAGCAGCACACTGAGCAGAAGGTTTCAGCGTATCATCGACGACGACACCCAGATCCCTTTCTTGATCCGTAACTCCTAACGCGGAACCTTGCAAGACGTAGCTATAATTCGGGTTCCTCTTACCTGACTGCTGTACCTGTTTGTGGCTGTGGATGAGTGCTGACAGGGCCCAACTTCTTCAGCTGACACTCCAACAGGGAGACCGGCCTGCTGAGCCGCAGGGGCAGCAGATTTTTCGATCGGTATGCACCATGCGCATCTCAGGGGGCCCTGGGTGGCAGGGTAGCAGGCGCTGCTGAGAGCAGCTGCAGAGCAGGGCGTCTGATTTTTCTACTGGTGTGCACCACGGGGGGAGGGGGCGGCAGGGTAACAGGCTCTGGTGAGAGTGCTGCAGCTGCACAACACTCAGCCGAGCCATGACAGCGGCAGATGTTTCAATTAGCGTGTGGCATGTGCACCACAGGGGGCCCGGGGTGGCTAGGCAGCAGGCACCGGTGAGAGCAGCTGCAGTACACTAGGGCAGCGGTGGAACTAGCAGCCGTGATGTGGCGTCAGCGATGGTGAGCTGGTAAATTAATTGCTCCCCTCGGACTCGGAGCAGTAGGTTTTCCAGTCCTGTTTCGACTTGAGCAGATTAAACTTCAGTACCGAGTCCCAACTTTCCGGTCCCAGAGTTACCAGGACCTGAGCACAGCAGGAAAATAAAGACACAGGTAGGATTTTTTTAGGAGAGCTACAAACAGGCTATCCTCTGTGTGCACGTGGCTGAGCGCGGCTGAACTGAAAGGCTGTGCAGCCTAATCAGCACCTAGATGACCGGCGCCGATTGGTGGATGACAAACTGGGTGGACCTGAGCTGAGATTGGGTGTGCCTGGGCCCACCCAGGCCCACCCAAAGCTACGCCCCTGAATGTCTGGCTTTCTGTCCGTGCTCCTAAGTTTCCCTCTTTCTTGGTACTGCTGTAGCCTACAGAGGAGGGCGGGACACAGTGAGGCCCGACGATGACGAGAAGAGATTTGCTTGTTTTACAAGCAGCCGGGCAGACGCGAGGCGCTGCCTGCAACTCGGCTTCACAAATTTGTTTTAAAGGTAGGTGGGAGGCAGAGCAGCGGTATGGCGGGGCAGCACCGCAGCGGCGCCCTTGAAGAAAGGCGCCCCCCTGCGGTGCTTACCCCGCTTACCGTGTTGGCACGGCCCTGATCAGACACCTGTTTCACATTTCTTGCCAACCTCTGTTCTTACTTTCATCTCATGGTCATGCTGTAGACATCCTGTTACTCTACTCCCTTCTTTCTCAGGACTCTCAGCACATTCTTTATAAAGGTTATTATAATGTCAGATTTTCAGTGTCAGCTATTCCAGCTGCACTTCTGGAGTCCATTTTATATTTGTGACTCCATTTTGTCAGTTTTAATATATACAATCCTCCCTTGAACGCTGTATGCAGCGTTCACATATTTAGGCAAACACTATAGTATGTCTAGCATGTTTGAGCTCTATGGGGATATAGTATTTCTCATTACTCCCTTTCTAGAGGCCGTCATAGCTAGCATACAGTTTCTGTCAAGTGTTATTCATGATTAATCTTTGAATAGATTTTATTACATGCCATTCTTTCCTTTGTCTGTCCATGTCCTGGATATATGTTAACATGTTCCCTATGTGTTATCATAGTAGTATTTGTTATCTTTGTCATCATGTTCCCACATAGTTTCATACAGCATGGGATAAGACAAAGCAACAACAGTATTACAACTATGAAGACTATTACTATTGAAACAAGACCCTTTAACCAAGGACTCAGGGATCCAAACCATCCAGTTATTGAATCCCACCAAGATGTGTCTAAAATTCCCTTATAATCACTCACTTCAATTCTTGCCAGTGAAAGGATGCTCTGCATTGCATTTTTCACAATTATTGATTGATTTCTAATAAGTGAACAACACGATGTATCATTCACTATGCTGCACACTCCTCCAGATTGGGCTAACATAAAGTCAACCGCCATGCGTGTGTGCATTGCATATGTTGCTGTATCATCAATTTCCTCTTGAAGTGCTGTTATAGCTATATCTAATTCATGTGTTACAACATGTAATAGTGATTGTAAGCGTCTGATTGACATACCCATTTCAGCTGCAATAGCAGATCCTGCAAATGGAAGCCATCCAGTGGCTGACAAAGCATCTAAACGTGTCTTGGTCATAGGATAGGTACTGTTAATATAATCTAATGCTAATTGTAAAGCTTGATCATCTCCTGTCAAAGCACTAAAGGAGGTACTAGAAACATCTCTTTTATGTCGTTTCTGACTATTAAAACTATGTGATGTGTCATTTAATGGAATAATCAAATCAAATAAATTTAGTTGAACAAGAGTGCAGAACTTATAACATGATGGAAGATAGGTGTACAGGATATTATCACATAACAAATAATCTCCCAACCGTAAAGACTGTAGAGAAGTTAAGTTATGATATAAAGCATATGTTTGAGAAAAAGGAAAAATAGGATTATTTAGTGCCTTAAGTGAAGAACACGCAGTAGGCATAGCAGTAATGGCTTGTATAGAAGAGGCATTAAATTGACATAATGAAAAGACAAAAGTCAAATTTGTAAGAGTAAGATTAGTAGAGGTCACATAAGAGGTTGTCAGTGTCCGGTTACAGAACATTTTGTTAGCACAAGCTATAGATGTTGCAGTCTGATTTATGACATAGGATCCCTGTAACACAGTCCAATTTCGAGATTGTATGTCATAAGTATAATTACATAAAACATTAGGCATCTTACCCTGAAGTGAACTAGAGTTTATCAGACACCAATAGTTTAGTGCAGGTATAGTATGAGCAAACAAAGAAGGCAGACGTTGAGCAGTAACATTGGTCCAATATTGTCTGTGTTCATGACCCCGACCCAAATAGCAGGTACCATTACTGAAACAGTTATGAATACCTTGTAACTTAATCATAAAGTAAGGATGAACATGTGCTGGAATGGTAAGTACGGAAGTGACAAGTGGAGTGCAAACAATACAGTTAGTCAGATTAAGAGTCTTTGAGGCATGTTGAATTCTCTCAACATATGTATTGAGTCCATAAGTAAATCCTACCAGCAAACAGATTACGAAAACCTGCATAATTCTTTTACTCTGATGATATTACTAAGGAATGCCTTCTGGGGGTACAGTAGTGTGCACAGGTGGTCCCGGATCAGGAGCCTTGCGTAAATCAGATAGATGTACCCAGATGATGTGGTCTGACAATCTTGCTGCTGTGTGAGTTAGCTCTTTTATTTCAAATGGTCCCACGTAAATTGGGTCCTTCCAGGTCTTATGTGTGAAGTTCTTTCGAAGGACCTTTTGACCCACTGAAAAAAATGAAGAAAAAGTCATATTAGGAACTTCCTTTGATTTACAAATTGCCATATCTCTGGTCAAATTTATTATTGGATTTATTTGTTTCCAATAATTAGTTATACCGTCAAAGCCGGTATCAATTTCTTTTACAGGTACCCCTCTAGGGTCTCGTCCTGTATGTAATTGAAAAGGTGAGATCTGCAATTTTGTACTTGGATGACACCTTAACTGTAGCACAGCCATGGGCAATAAGTCCAACCAGGTATATCTCTTTTCTGAGCCCCGATTTAATGAGGCTAGTAAGACTCTAAGTCTTGTTTTTAATAGGCCATTATAGCGTTCCACTAGGCCATTAGAAGTAGGGCGATAGACTGCCACCCGTCTATGCAGTATTCCACATAAATCAGTCATATCCTTAACCAGTGAGTTTACAAAATGACTTCCATTGTCCGTTCCAATTTTTGTGGACATCCATGGGCTGGTAATATATATTTCAAAAAGGTGTCTATCACCACCTGAGCTGTTTCCTTTGAACACGGAAACGCTTCCACTCATTTGTAAATGCGTCGACCCACACTAAAGATACCTTTTACCTTTTACTGGTATACCATATCTGCAAAGTCCAAATGCCACTCTACTCCGGGTCCCGTTGGAATTGGAATGGATCCAGGAGAAATAACTGGACCTCGATGTACTATATTTTTGGAACAAACTAAACAGTTTAATACAATTCTCATGGCATAAGAAAGCATATTAGGATGCCAAAACGAGACTTCCATAGCTTTACTCATGTCAGAGGCTGGTAAGTGCAATGTCACATGCCAATTATAAAAATTATTTATCAATTCAGAAGTAGAAATACATATCTTTCCACTCGGGTGTATCCATTTAGTTTTTCCTGCATCCATTTTAAATCAATTAATCAGAACAGGGCCTCTATGTAGGCCTCAGGGCATAAATAATAATAATTCACTCAATATCTGGTCAAACCCTTAACAAAATGCCATTAGCTTAATTCTATACTCAAATTTCATGCTTCTTTTGATAGGTAATACAGAATAAAATGAATTCCTATTCTGGCCTATCCCCAAACAGTATAGTCCTGTTGAAACACTTCCACATATATCCACTTCCACAACCCTTCTATCTAACTTACAAGTGTACTTTCGTAGCACATAATCATGTACTCCTGCCATGTGGTTATTCACACTATTCACACAACTTGCACATTGGCAGTATATCTTTTACAAGCTTCAAACATCTCAGTAACCTTTCAATGACTGGGAACTTGCTTCCATCTTCTTCATAATGTGATTCCCTATGATTTAAAACTTACATTTAGATCTTTATCATGGTACACCTCACCTCTCTGGACAACCAGGTTTAAGCGTCCAGCTAAAATCATGAGACATATGATTTATGGAGAAAAGTTAGAACAAGGATGATGTCAGCAAAGTAAGCAGGTGCCTAGAAATGTTCTATAGTAGCACAAAGCATTCTCATTCAAGGTACATTAACAACTTCTTAATCTAAGCATTCAGCTAAAGTCCTTTACCCTGGAGGGGGCAATATCTCTGGAGTCCCAATTGCCTAAAGTAACACAGATATATATTTATCACAAGCATGATGAATTAAACACATTAAGTAGTTTAGTAGACAAACGGTTCCTTGCATAAATCACATTATTAAAACAAAAGTCTGTAATTGTGAGTCTTGTCTGTCTGCCCTGGTTTAGACCGCAAGCTCCTTTGGGCAGGGACTGTCTCTTTTTTTTTTTTTCCCAAAGCAACTTGTGCATGTAATACACACAAAGATCAGCAGAGGGAACAAGTCATCAATAAAAGAAAGAAGAGTGACATCATAAGTAAACAACTGAACACTGAAACAAGAAAATCCACATGAAACCTAAACTTATCTCTCTGAAATCTCAATTACCGTACAGAACATACATACCACGTGGGATATTCACTAGACATTTATTGTACAAATCCTACTGAGGTAGATACAGAGAATAGGCAAGAAATAGTCCTGCAAATCTCATGAATAACTTAGGAATTTGCATCCCTCCCCTGCAGTGGAGGAAAACAAATTTAGTGCAATACAATTAAGCAGCTGTGATTTGCACTGCCTACGAGACTCATAAGGTTTGCATAAAAGGCAAATGAATCATGGCTACAGGCAGCTGATATGTCCCTGAAGAAAAGCACAAACTGGACCCTTTTTTTTTTTTTTTTTTTCCGAATGCAGGGTTTGTTTAATGTATCTGTGCAGAAGCGGGAAGGAAACAAGCTGCAACAAGCTGTCTCAATAACTTTGACATAAGCTACAAATCTGAGTTTTAAAATCCAATGTTTTAGCTTTTGGGGTGTAGGATACCTTCTGTGGTTTTCTTTACATTCTTTAGGGACTATGGTCAGTAAATGAACACGATACCATAAATCTCACAGTAAATTACAACAGATGCACCGTGCTTTGAACCCAAGTGCAGCATGGAGCTATAAGAATACAAATATTAAATCTAATGTAATAAAAGAGAACAAAGTGAGGCAACCCAGGCAGTTGCCTAGAAGGGCACTGGGATAGCACAAAATCCTGGTATACAAGGTATATAAAATTTGTAATAACTCCATAATCCAAAAACTTAGCTAAATAATTCCTATTTATTTATTTTAAACCTCAGAAAATGCCGTCATGCACCTTTCAGTAAATCACAAAGTTGAAAGTTAACATAGCGTGACAAAAACAGCTAGAGGAAAATCAAGGCTACATTCCTGAAGGGAGGCTTTATATTTAACCTCCGTAATACTATACCCATAAGACTTAAAGAAAAGCCTGAATTGTCATACCCTTTTTAACAACCAGATTCAAGAAGATAAACAACATTATCCCCAGCAACGAAATCCTGGTGCTGCATATACAAAGCTTGCACCGTCTGCTGTAGAAGAGACAAGAACCTCAATATCAATATTAGTATTAGCCATTTTACAACAAATACAATAATATTGTAAATAATATCCAATAATAAACAATAAAAGAAATATAAACAAAAAAAGCGGAAAGACAGAAAGCAGCGATAAGACGGGAAGAAAAGAGTTAAGAATGACGTCAATATTTTATACTCACCGTCCGTTGGTATCGGAAGATTGCAGTGGACCTCTCACGAGCTGATCAGTATCGTAAGACCGGGACACCTTAATGCAAAAATCGAACCAAAAATAATGGCTGTGCGTGCACGGTCCTGCCGCGCCGGTCGCCAATTGTTTAAACCTCCTCGTTTAAACTGTTTACTGAGTATCTTCACCAAAAAAGAATAAAGAATAAAATAAAGAAATGAAAGCAAAAATTCTGTTGTGGCCTCCTCACACGGGGCACCAATTGTTGAAATTCTTTCAACAAATCCCAATAAAATTACATGTCCCAATAAATGTATATACAGAGAAACAAAAATAAGAGAAACAAAAATAGTAGAATTTTTTCTTTTTATTCAACTGCCATTTGGATGACAGAGCTATGCAAGAATATTACATAGGAAGCAAGTATAGCAATCTCATCAAATACAGAGATGAAGTTGCTTGCTAAGAAGTTGCTTGCTAATACAATTGTCTCCTTTCTTATATGCACATAATTCTGGCATCATCACACATTCCTTGCATTTTATTTAGCTCGTTACTAGTTTATCTCAAACCTTCTGGCGTCTAACTTTCTCTCCCCTTTTTTTCCCTTCTGCAGTACTATCAGACACCTGTTTCACATTTCTTGCCAACCTCTGTTCTTACTTTCATCTCATGGTCATGCTGTAGACATCCTGTTACTCTACTCCCTTCTTTCTCAGGACTCTCAGCACATTCTTTATAAAGGTTATTATAATGTCAGATTTTCAGTGTCAGCTATTCCAGCTGCACTTCTGGAGTCCATTTTATATTTGTGACTCCATTTTGTCAGTTTTAATATATACACAATGCTTGAAGAATGGTCCAGAATATGGCAGCTAAGATTTAATGCTAAAAAATAAAGGGCCCTGTTTACTAAGCCGTGCTAGAGGCGCGTTACTATTTTTAGAGTGCAATGTGTAGGCGCCCACAATATTCCTATGGGTGTCTACACAGTTAGTACATGCTAATTTTGTGCATGCACTAAAAACGCTAGCATACCTTAGTAAACAGAGCCCATAGAGTCATGCATTTGGCCTACAAAAACCCAAGGGAGCAGTACAGTTTAGGGTATCATGTACTTCTGTGCACAAAAGAGAAGTGGGATTTGGGGGGTGATCACATGTGCTGATCTTGAAGTAGCCAAATATGTAGAAAAGGCAACAGCAAAAGCCAGAAGGCTGTGTGAATGCATAGGGAGAGAAATAGTAACACAGTAAATGATTGGGCAGATAAAGACCTGTATGGTCCATCCAGTCTGCCCACAAGATAAACTCATTATACATGGTATGCGATACTTTATATGTATACCCGAGTTTGATTTGTCCTTGCAATTTTCAGGGCACAGACCATAGAAGTCTGCCCAGCACTGTTCTTGTACTAAAATTTCTTGACATTAATGTCAAAGCCTCTTAAAATTTTACACTCCAGCCAATCAATATCTGTTCAGTCATAATCAGGGCACAGACCGTAGAAGTCTGCCCAGCACTGGTTTGCTTCCCAATTACCGGTGTTGCCACCAATCTCCACTAAGATTCCAAGGATCCATTCCTTCTAAACAGGATTCCTTTGTGTTTATCCCATACATGTTTGAATTCCATTACTGCTTTCATCTCCACCATCTCCTGTGGGAGGGCATTCCATATATCCTCCACCTTCTCCGTGAAAAAATACTTCCTTACATTACTACTGAGTCTGTCCTCCTTCAATCTCAATTCATATCCTTTAGTTCTACTGCCTTTCCATCTCCGGAAAAGGTTTTTGCAGATTAACACCTTTCAAATATTTGAATGTCTGTATCATGTCACCCCTGTTTCTCCTTTCCTCCAAGATATACATGTTCAGGTCGGCAAGTATCTCTTCATATGGTTTGCAACACAAATCCCATACAATTTTTGCAGCTTTTCTTTGCACTACTTCCAGTCTTTTTACATCTTTAGCAAGATACGGCCTCCAAAACTGAACACAATACTCCAAGTAAATAGGCAGCAGGAAAAAGGAGGAGAAAATGCCTTTGTATAAGTCTCTGGTGAGATATCATTTAGAGTACTGTGTACAATTATGGAGACTATACCTTTAAAAATATATAAACAGGATGGAGTTGGTCCAAAGTGCTGCTACTAAAATGGTCAGTGGTCTTCGTCATAAGGCCTATGGGGAAAGACTTAAAGATCAATAATATATATAAACTGGAAGCAAGGCAGGAGAGGGGAGATATGATAGAAACAGTTAAATACCTCTGTGGCATAAACATAGAGTATTTAAACTGAAAGGAAGCTGATTTTTGAGCATCATTTACTGAATCCGATCCATCATGTGCATAAATGTATGTACACCATTATAATATTGCCGCCCTAAGTTCCAGCTGTCCATGACCACTGTAGGTGTAAGTAACTGCAAATCTCTGAAGCAAAGAAAAAATTATAACGGAGCATCATACTGGTATCTAGAATTCAATTCACTCTATTTTTATTGTCTAAGTGCCTCCTTTATCACTGTATTCCTCTTTTCTGCTGTTTCTCATGTGCTTTTCACATTCTTAGACTGCAGCCTTTAAAAGAGCTCTTAAAATGTCCTTTTCTCAAGGCTCCTGAGAAAAGAAGTGGTGTTCACACCCCATTGAAGAAATGGAAAGGCAAAAGGTCAAGATTCTTAGAGCTATGGAGTAATTAATCAAAGATTTCTGAAATCTGGATCAATAAGTACTTTTGGGCTAGTGCAATTAGTCTATCAGACATGAACAACAAAATTGCTTTCTGCCATGCTTTGCCAAAGCAGAAGCAAGTGAGAGTATGCATGTGCTGTAGACAGAGAAGGAAAAACATATTCTGAAACATACACTGGGTAAAAGAAAAATCATTCTTAGAGTCTGACGCATATGTATTTCTTTTGTTGGGAAGTCAGTTAAGTATACTAGAGTGGTCATGCAGATGTAGAAATAGAAGAATGATCTTTTATGCAAGTTGACATCACTGTGTTTCTCCATCTGTCTAGAGTTTGACAGCTAAGATTTAATGCAAAAAAATGCAGTCATGAATTTCACCGTAAATTTCCAAGGGAGTAGTACAATTCAAGATAGGGGGTAAAGTACTCTTGTAGATGCAAGAACAGCAGGATCTGGGATGATCATATTGGATGATCTTAAGATGGCCAAATGGGTAGAAAAGGTGATGGGAAAAGCTAGAAGGATGTTTGGCTACATTAGGAGAGGAACAACCAGCAGGAAAAAGAGGTGTTAGTGACTTTGCACTGCTTGGTGTGAAGGTGGCGGACTTCGTGTATCAACTAGATAAGATTTTAGAGAGTGTTGGGGATGAGCCAGCTGACCATAGGCACCCGGTATAAGAGGCTTGGGGAGGCTATGCCTCCCCAGCCACAGCAGGATGGATCAGCTGTTTCTATAGAAATGCTAAATAGTATTAGTAGTAGTTCTCCTGCCAGTCCTGCTGCTCTGGGGGGTTTAAATAGCAGCAGTGAAAGCGGTCTCTAGCCTTGTGTGTAACCAGTTGTAATTTGATTATCTTACTGCTGGGAGAGCAGAGCAGGGGGGTTGGTTGGCTGGAGGTATCCTGGTTGCCAGGGAGATATTTAACCTAGGATCATGAATTCCTGCACATGAGCAAGTTCATACCAAGAGACTTGCACTGACCCCTGAAATTTTAAAAGTGCTAAAAATAAGTTTTAAAAGTATTTGCATTATATCTAATTGCAGAATTTAGGTGCTAGGAAGTGGGATTGGTATGCTATGTACTCGAATTTGCTCAAGCCATATGCAAATTAGTCCGTTTTTGGGATGTTCTCATTGCCTATTTATGGGTAAACATTGTTGGCAATGTTTACAGCCTTAATGTTAGGCATGGCTCTGATAAAAAATGTGAACTTGATCCAAAAACGAAGGATTTAGCTAGTTGTTTTTGACCTAAAAATTCCCATTAGAGTGTCTGTATGTTAATCTGCATTCAAATAGAGCTCTCTGATTGGATGAGCAGCTCCTGTTAGAAAATCTGCCCGGGAACAGAGAGGAGAGGAGAGAATCAATGGGTGGGTGGGGTGGGTTGTGGATGGCTGGAGGGGGGCAGGGGAGCGAGGACAAGAAATGAAGAAGAAAGGCAGAAAGTAAAGAAATAAATGGAAAGGAAGCCCTGGAAATGGAGTTAAGAGGATAGATAGCAGCAGAATCGGATACTGGGCCAGCATGATCAGAAAAACAAAGTCACCAGACAACAAAGGTAGAAAAAAATCATTTTATTTTCATTATATTGTTTGGAATATGTCCACTTTAAGAATCAGGTGCTCAACATTAAATGTTTATATTTATTTACTTATGTATGGCATTTTATCCCACACTTAAACATGAATTAGGATGTTTTGCGGCTCTACATGAGAATTGTGATATTATGATCCTTGTTTCATATTGTTGACGGTCTGCATTTTCCGTATGGGTGGTATATTGGTGTATTAGGTTCTGCCCAGTGTAATATTTATGGTACAGTAAGGTTCTGAGTGTGTTTTTTGGGATGGGAGGGGACGGGAGAATTGCTGGACATGGAGGGATAGCCCTGCTTGCGCCCATTTCATTTTTTGCAGAAACGGGCTTTTTACCTCACTAGTAATACATAAAATAAGGTAAAGTAGAGCAGCCTAGCTGTACGGGGAAATCAAACACAAGCAGCCTAGCTGCACATCTCAATATTAGCAAAGCAATGCAAACATATTGCATACAGTACAACACAATACACTAGGCAAAGGGCCCACTCTAGCAGGTTAAAGACGAACAGGCAATACTTGGCTGACAGAGGTAACATCGCTTGGTTAAGAAAAGGGTTCATTCTGTCAGTACACTCAGGTGAGCTGCTGAACAACCGTGGCAAGCTCCCTCAAAACCAGAGCGGAAGCAAAACAAAGGGAAAAGGAGGAGTCTCTTAAGGACCTGCACCGCAGGTAGAGGCCAGAGCGGGACACTCCGCTCACAGACTAGGGATGTCACCTAAAGCAAGCAAACAGTCACTATGGAATCCGAGCTGAATGCTCCCAAGGCAAGCAAGATAAATAACAAAGCCTGAGCCGACGCTCCCAAGGCAAGCAAGGTTTGTCGCGTTCTCGAGGACCTTGGCATACTGTCAGGGCTTCTTCCCCAGGAGCACTGGGTTCGTGAGTCCTTGGGCCACTACCGTGGAGCGGCAGTGGCAGGCAAGATCACCTTCAAGGTAGAGACGAGACAAGACTGGACCGGAACCCCGGACTGGAGTTCTACACAGGAATACCCAGGACTGGAACGCACTGGACGGGTGTGCACTGGAGTGGAGCCCGCTGGACTGGAACACACTGGAGTGGACCCACTGGACTGGAACATACAGGACCGGAACCCGCTGGACAGGAACACACAGGACCTAGGCTTCACCTATGCTTAGCCACCTTTCCCCAAGGGTTGAGCCCTCAGGTTCGAGCAGCCAGCAGGGCTTACAGGAAAAACCGGAACTGGAACTTGCAAGCAGGAACAGCAGGAATCAGGATACAGAAGTACCCCCAGGCACCTAGGCAAAAGCAAGGCAAACAGGCAGGAAGGTCGGGTTCCAGCAGTAGGCAGGTTCAAAGCAAGTCTCAGGGCAGGCGGCAGGCAAAGCAGTAGTCAGGGTCAAAGCAAAGTCTCTGGGCAGGCGGCTAGCAAAGCAGTAGTCAGGTCCAAAACAAAGTCTCTGGGCAGGCGGCTAGCAAAGCCGTAGTCAGGTTCAAAGCAAAGGTCAGGACAAGGAGCAAAACTATGGTTGCAGCTCCAGTATCACAGAGTACTGGCAACAGACAGAACAAGGGCAGAAGCCCAGAAGCAGAAGAAAACACACATGGGAAAACCAGAAAGCTAAACACGAGAAGACTAGGAGACTGTACACAAGCTAACAGGAAAGCTATGCCCAAGCTAATCGGTCATATACTAGAAACATACACAGAGCAAACTCAGGAGAACTGATAAAGCTGTACACAGGCTAACAAGCAAAGCTGTGCCCAAGCTAACAAGTCATACACTAGAAACATACACAGAGCAATCTCAGAAGAACTAGTAAGCTGTACACAGGCTAACAAGCAAAGCTGTCCCAAGCTAACAAGTCAAACATAGAAACTCACACAGAGCAAACAATGTAGCAGAGTACAGAGCACTCTACATACCAGGGCCCTTAGAGAAATGCAAAGGCAAGGGCTGCAGGCTCTAAGTGATTAATAAAGCCTTTCACACAGAGGCACAGCTCCAGCAATCTCCTTGCCTCCAAACAGAGGCTTTGACACACAGAGAAGTCAGCCCACAGGAGGGAAACAGCGGGAGCCATCTTGGATACTGGCATAGAGGAGTCGGCCAGCCATCTTGGAAGAGGCATAGCCCACACAGGTGAGGTCCAGTAAGGCAATCAGCACACAGAGCCACAGAGAAACTAAGACAGACATAGAGACAAGCAGAAGCCAGCACAGCCACTGACTCCCAGAAAGAGGGGTAAGAATGAGGGTGGTCACGGCCACAGACCGTGACAGTACCCCCTCCTCAAGACCCCCCTCTGGTCCCCCTGAGGAGTTCGGGCGCCCAGGAATAACTATGGTGAAACCTCCTGATCGGGTCTCAAAGCCAGACATAGATCACTGGACTGGAAGTCACAAGAAGGTCAAACTGGTGGACAAAAGTGGAACTTGTGACCAGGAGGCTCCTTCGAATCATCACAGGGGCAACCTCAGGAACGTGGATGCATCAAGAGGAACAAATTCAAAAGGAACCCTTCCTGGAGGGAACCCACAATGTCCTGGACCTCTTGGCAAATCCATGTAATGACAGGAACAAGGCTGGAGCCACTACCCCCAGCTGACATCAGAAGCTGGGCTGGGGCCCGAAGTGGCATCCCCATCTTGACAGGAACTAGAAGTCTGAACAGAAGCAGATCTGGAACTGGAACCTGGGTTGGCATCCAAACGGAGCCGGGATTGGGACCCGGACTGGAATCAATCCCTTGACTGTAACTGGAACTGGATTCAGGAACTGACTGGGACTGGGACTCAGCAAGAGGTCAGCTTCCTGACGGACACTGGAACTTAGGGCGACCTCAACATCTTGGTCGGACCTGGCACTGGAAACGGACTCAGCCTCCTGGCTGATCCTGGAACTCAGAAGAGATTTAGTCTCTTGGCTAAAAACTGGATCTCAGAGCGGACTCAGCATCTTGGCTGGCACTGGAACTCGGAAGAGATTCAGCTGCAGAGCTGGACGCACCCCTCTGGCCGGACTGGGATGTCTCTCCAGTGTTAGCTTTGGGGATATTCTCCAAGGCTGAATCAGAACAAGTCTATCACAGTCCTCTTGGAACGTCATCTCACCTCAAAGCAGTAATTGAAGCAAAACTTATGGGCTGGATGCCCCCGCTGGAGTCAGGAATGGAACCGGGACTAGGACCCGGGCTGGCATCCAAGTCTGAAGTGGAACTGGAACTCTGGACAGGAGCTGGACCAGGACTGGGACCCGGACCAGAATCTGAGTCTGGACTGGGGCAGGAACTCTGAACCGGAGCTGAACCGGGACTGGGACCCGGACTGGAATCGGAGTCTTGCCTGGAACAGGAACTCGAGGCGCCTCTGCCTCCTGGCAGGGACGGAACTTTAACTGAGGCTTGGCAGAGAACACCCTTTGGACAGGGATCAGAGGCTCGATCTGAGGCGCCGCTCGAACTGGCCTTAGGAGCTTGGTTGGAGGTGCCTCTGGACTGGAAGCAGAGGCTCCACCTGAACCACCTTCGGACTGGCACCGGAGGCTTGGTTAGAAGCCCCCCTCGAACTGGACTCAGTGGCTTGACCTGGACGGGTCACTTGGACAAGAACCGGAGACTCGACCCGGAGTGCCACTTGCATAGGCCTAGGAGACTCCGTCAGAAGCACCCCCGGGACTGGACCCAGAGATTTCAAAGGGCTAGCTATATGAACTGAGGACTGGAGGCTCAGCCCGAAGCACCACTTGAGCAGGAATCAGAGGCTCAATCGAAGGCTTCCCTCGGACTGGACTCGGAGACTTAAGTGGAAGCGTTACCTTGAACTGGAAGCGGGGACTCAGAATGAAGCACCCCCTGGACTGGACTCAGGCGCCTGGGTGGCGGCACTGCTTGGACTGGAATCAGAGGCTTGTCCGACGTCTCACTCGGCCTGACCTCAGAGACATGGTCAGGACCGTCCCTCGGGCTGACCTCAGAGGCTTAGCTGGAGGCTTCAAAGGCTTCAAAGGCTTCAAAGGCTCAGCTTGAAACTATCCTCGGGACTGGACTCAGCGCTGGTGACTGGAATCCTGAACAGGAGCTAACCCACCCATGGTACCGCGGCTGCTCGGCTGAGACGGCTGAAGCGGCTGAAGAGACCAGAGCGGAGGAAGTCCCCGGCGTCTTCTTTTGGCCTCAGCTTCCGGAGTATCCCGCAGGAGCTGGCTCTTCCAGAAGTCTGAGGCGGTACTCACAGAGCGAGATAGCAGGGATTCATATCAGAAACTGGGCTATGGCGGGCCAGACGCCACCAGAGACGCTTTCTTTCAGCTGCTGCTTCAGGAGCATCCTTCAAGGCTGGATCTGACAGAAGTCCTCTCGGTACTCCCGAAGCCTCATAAAAGGGTCCAAAAAAGAAACTGGGCTGGCATGGAGATCAAAGGCAAATCAGAAACTGCACTCGGATTGTCCGTAGGGAACGAAGTTGTGGGCAGACAGCCCACCGGGAGCGCTGCTCTTGCTGGATCAAAGTCAAAATCAGAAGTTACCCCCGGATTGTCCGTAGGAACGAAGTTATGGGCAGGAAGCTCACCTGGACCGATGGTCTTGCCGGACTCATGGCCTTTGCATCCTGTCGCGTTCTCGAGGACCTTGGCATACTGTCAGGCTTCTTCCCCGGGAGCACTGGGTTCGTGAGTCTTTGGGCCATACCGTGAAGCGGCAGTGGCAGGCAAGATCACCTTCAAGGTAGAGACGAGACAAGACTGGACCGGAACCCCGGACTGGAGTTCTACACAGGAATACCAGGACTGGAACGCACCGGACGGGTGCGCACTGGAGTGGAGCCCGCTGGAGTGGAACACACCGGAGTGGACCCACTGGACTGGAACATACAGGACCGGAACCCACTGGACAGGAACACACGGACCTAGGCTTCAATTACGCTTAGCCACCTTTCCCCGAGGGTTGAGCCCTCAGGTTCGGGCAGCCGGCCAGGGCTTACAGGAAAAAACCGGAACTTGCAAGCAGGAAAAGCAGGAATCAGGATACAGAATTGCCCCCAGGCACCTAGGCAAAAGCAAGGCAGACAGGCAGGAAGGTCCGGGTTCCAGCAGTAGGCAGGTTCAAAGCAAGTCTCAGGGCGGGCGGCTAGCAAAGCAGTAGTCAGGGTCAAGCAAAGTCTCTGGGCAGGCGGCTAACAAAGCAGTAGTCAGGTTCAAAACACAGTCACTGGGCAGGTGGCTAGCAAGCAGTAGTCAGGTTCAAAACAAAGTCTCTGGGCAGGCGGCTAGCAAAACAGTAGTCAGGGTCAAAGCAAAGTCTCTGGGCAGGCGGCTAGCAAAGCGTAGTCAGGTTCAAGCAAAGGTCAGGACAAGGAGCAAAACTATGGCTGCAGCTCCAGTATCACAGAGTACTGGCAACAGACAGAACAAGGGCAGAAGCCCAGAAGCAGAAGAAAACACACACGGGAAAAACCAGAAAGCTAAACACGAGAAGACTAGGAGACTGTACACAAGCTAACAGAAAGCTATGCCCAAGCTAATCGGTCATATACTAGAAACATTACACAGAGCAAACTCAGGAGAACTGATAAAGCTGTACACAGGCTAACAAGCAAAGCTGTGCCCAAGCTAACAAGTCATACACTAGAAACATACACAGAGCAATCTCAGAAGAACTAGTAAAGCTGTACACAGGCTAACAAGCAAAGCTGTGCCCAAGCTAACAAGTCATACACTAGAAACATACACAGAGCAATCTCAGGAGAACTAGTAAAGCTGTACACAGGCTAACAAGCAAAGCTGTGCCCAAGCTAACAAGTCAACATAGAAACTCACACAGAGCAAACAATGTAGCAGAGTACAGAGCACTCTACATACCAGGGCCCTTAGACGAAATGCAAAGGCAAGGGCCTGCAGGCTCTAAGTGATTAATAAAGCCTTTCAACACCAGAGGCACAGCTCCAGCAATCTCCTTGCCTCCAAACGAGGGCTTGACACACAGAGAAGTCAGCCCACAGGAGGGAACAGCGGGAGCCATCTTGGATACTGGCATAGAGGAGTCGGCAGCCATCTTGGAAGAGGCATAGCCACCACAGGTGAGGTCCAGTAAGGCAATCAGCACACAGAGCCAGAGAGAAACTAAGACAGACACAGAGACAAGCAGAAGCCAGCACAGCCACTGACTCCCAGAAACAGGGTAAGAATGAGGGTGGTCACGGCCACAGACGTGACAAAGATGAAGAAGTCAAACCTGAGCTGATGCTTCCTAAGGCAGAAGACTCAATGGCCCTGCACAGCACCCAAGGGCCAGGATCAGCCCATGTGGACCTCTCCACGCTCCAAGCACTGCTTCCCTCGTCCAGAGATACCTTGAGATGTGGCCTCAGGGAAAACACACACAAAAACATGCCCTTGGGATACATGGAGGCCAGCATTCTTAGTAGACTGGCCACTCAGACATCCCAGCAGAACAGTGAAGCATCTTAGGGGGACATTGCAGTTAAAATTCACACAAAAGGTCTTGGGTACACATCACCGTAAACCCTTTTATATATTGTATGGCGAGCCCTCCAAAACCCACCAAAAGCCTACTGTACCCACATATAGGTGACACCTGAAACCATTAGGGCTATCGTAGTGGTGTACAGTATGTTTTTGGTGGGTTTTGGAGGGGTCACACTTTCCACCACAAGTGTACCAGTTAAGAGTGGAATATGGGCCTGGGTTCCCTTCTCTACAGTCCACTACACTGATCACTAGGCTACTCGTGGGACCTGCTTGCTGCTGTAATAGGACTGCCCATAAAATCTGAAGCTGTCATAGAGGCTGGTATATACTGTTTCTTTCACATCTGTAGGGGGTGGGAGGGGTCAGTGACCTCTTGAGAGGTAAAGGGATCATACCTCAATCCCTCCAGTGGTCATCGGTTTATTTAGGGCACCTTTTTGTGACATAGTTGTGATTGAAACAAGTCTAGACCAAAACATCTAAAATTTAGTCCTGGTCGTTTTTGCTTTGTTCCATTAAGGCAGAAAAAGTTCAAGTTTTAGGAATGCCAAATCCCCTGACACACTCCCTTGTGGTTTGGACAAACTGCAGACAAACTACATAGAAAAATGTCTTTAAAATGGGTTTTGAAAATAGCAATTTAATGTTTCAACATAAAGAAAAAGTCCATCTGCTGCTTTGTGTCGCTTTTTGGATGTTCTGTTTGAAAATGAGCCCCCTAATCTCATAAATATCAGTACAAGTAGCAATTAACACTGATATCGTTAGCATACATAAATGCCCCAAAACCTGCTGTCTCTAATTCAAAACCAAGTAAGGATATAAGCACATTGAACAGGATGGGGCAGTGGTGAACCCTGTAGAACACCACATTCTGCAGTCCATTTATCTGAGAGAATCCCATTCGTCTATGATCTTTTAATGAGAGAAACTTTAAAACATTTCCTGATATACCTGTCTTCTCACTCCAAAGGTCATGCTTTATTTACCTCAGTTAATGATTTATATGAAGGGTTAGTAGGTTGAAGTTGAAGTTTCAGAACTGATTTCTTCAGACTATGTTATAAGGTGGATTTTGTCTCACTACTCACTCAGAGCAGACAATGAGAATCCATTAAATTTAATAGTAGATAGCTAAAGGAAAGGTGAGTGATGTTGACAATTTGGATACAGATTTCATGGTGTTAAATTGGAATCATCTGTTTAAAGACTTTCATAAATTCAGTTGCTCCTTTAAAGTGGATAAAAGATTGAATTTATCCTTCCTAGTGGACAAAACTTTTGATATGTTGATGTGAATGTAGGAAATTAGAATGAATTGGGCTCAAATCATTTACCATCAGACAAAAAAAAACACATAAAGTATTCATAGTCACAAGAGTGAAATTCACATTTCTAAAAACATAAAATAAAAACTTAATAAGCAAATTGATTCTAACATAGTAACATAGTAAATGACGGCAGAAAAGACCTGCATGGTCCATCCAGTCTGCCCAACAAGATAAACTCATATGTGCTACTTTTTGTGTATACCCTACTTTGATTTGTACCTGTCCTCTTCAGGGCACAGACCGTATAAGTCTGCCCAGCACTATCCCCGCCTCCCGCCACTGGCTCTGCCACCCAATCTCGGCTAAGCTCCTTAGGATCCATTCCTTCTGAACAGGATTCCTTTATGTTTATCCCACGCGTGTTTGAATTCTGTTACCGTTGTCATTTCCACCACCTCCCGCGGGAGGGCATTCCAAGCATCCACTACTCTCTCCGTGAAAAAATACCTTCCTGACATTTTTCTTGAGTCTGCCCCCCTTCAATCTCATTTCATGTCCTCTTGTTTCTACCGCCTTCGCACCATCCGGAAAAGGTTCGTTTGCGGATTAATACTTTTCAAATATTTGAACGTCTGTATCATATCACCCCTGTTTCTCCTTTCTTCCAGAGTATACATGTTCAGGTCATCAAGTCTCTCCTCAAACGTCTTGTAACGCAAATCCCTTACCATTCTCGTAGCTTTTCTTTGCACCGCTTCAATTCTTTTTACATCCTTCGCAAGGTACGGCCTCCAAAACTGAACACAATACTCCAGGTGGGGCCTCACCAACGACTTATACAGGGGCATCAACACCTCCTTTCTTCTGCTGGTCACACCTCTCTCTATACAGCCTAACAACCTTCTAGCTACGGCCACCGCCTTGTCGCACAGTTTCGTCGCTTTCAGATCCTCAGATACTATCACCCCAAGATCCCTCTCCCTGTCCGTACCTATCAGATTCTCCCCGCCTAACACATACATCTCCCGAGGATTTCTATTCCCTAAGTGCATCACTTTGCATTTCTTCGCATTGAATTTTAATTGCCAAACCTTAGACCATTCTTCTAGCTTCCTCAGATCCTTTTTCATGTTTTCCACTCCCTCCCGGATATCCACTCTGTTACAGATCTTAGTATCATCCGCAAATAGGCAAACTTTACCTTCTAACCCTTCGGCAATGTCACTCACAAATATATTGAACAGAATTGGTCCCAGCACCGATCCCTGAGGCACACCACTACTCACCTTTCCCTCCTCCGAGCGAATTCCATTCACCACTACCCTCTGGCTTCTGTCCGTCAACCAGTTCCTAATCCAGTTCACCACTTCTATTGAAAACAATGCAACTAATAATTGGTTTCAAAAACTTTTTATCTACATCATCTAAAATTATTGAACTTGATAAAGATCCTTCAGTTTTTGAGTTGGCAGAGTTTTTTTTTTAACAAAAGGTAATTTCAGTTAAAAACTTGCTGCCTGTTCAAGAAGATGGAAATATGACATCAATTCCTCGCCATCAAAATTCAGTGAATTTTTTTATTTATTTATTGCATTTGTATCCCACATTTTCCCACCTCTTTGCAGGCTCAATGTGGCTTACAATACATCATGAGTGGTTTAAGATCCAATTTATTTGATATACCATAAATTTTCAAAAGGAAACTTTTACAAGCTCAATATAAGGGGAAACAGGAACAATGTGGGACGGAAAGAGGGGGTAGAGTTAAGATGGCAGCAAGAGTCAGAGCATTGCTCGCTCTGCATGTTTATCTGAAAGTAGTTTACCTTGGTTATGCCACATACAAAGAAAAAAGAGACAGTTATACTGTATCTTCCATGAGCCAAACTTCGACCTATGTGCGCAACCCATTGAGCGAAAAGTGTTTGAGACCTCTGTGAATGCTACCTGAGTGGAGAGACTGCTACTCAGACCAACGGAGGAGTGCCAGAGAGCTTTAGGCTGGCTGGAATATTCTTTTTCTCACCTACCCCCATGCCCAGCGGAAGCAAAGGAAGGAGTTTCAGTAGAGCCGAGTGCCGATGTCTCTTATCAGTGAGTCGGTGGAGGAAACACTTTACCACAGTGCAGCTGCTGGAGATCGCGGTGACCTAATGCAATCTTTGGCCCCAAGTGGTATAACAGTGAACGGTGTGTGGCAGGTGCTAAGATGGAGGCACTAATGTCCAAAACTTCAGTGGATGTAACAACTCTCATGAGAAAACTGACTCTTTAATCGCTAATATGGAAACTACTAAAGTTGATCTTACAGCACAGATTCAACATATAAAAGAAATATAAAAGCTAATCAGGAGTAACAGTTGCTTTGGTAAAAGATAGATGATTCATAGGAAAACTGAACAGTTGAAAAACTATAATAGTAGGTTAAACCTATGGTTATTAAATTTTCCTAACCTGAGAGGTATGGCTCCGATAGATATATTAAAGAAATACTTGGTGAATGTTATGAATTATTCCTTGGAAGATTTTCCTCCTATAAATAAAGTTTACTTCTTGCCAGTTTCCTCTAATCAAGACGGCAGCATAGCCCTCAGGGAACAGATCACAGGAGATCAATAGGGAATAATGGGGTGGATTTAAACAACGTAATTAGTTTTTTGGAAAATTCCACAGAAGTAGTTGTGGAGCGATCTACTTTACTAGTGGGATTTGTTTTTGAACAAGATTTTAATTCTCCTTCAGCTGTACTTCCAAAAGATCTCAAGAACTGTCTTATAGTCACAAAGTATGGATGTTTCTGGATGTCACAAAGACTACTCAGGAAAGAAGGAAAGATTTTTTTAGCTATGAGAGAAGTAGATGTTACTTCCTTTATTTTTTTAAAGTACATAAGTGTTGCCATACTGGGACAGACCGGAGGTCCATCAAGCCCAGAATCCTGTTTCCAACAGTGGCTAACCCAGGTTACAACTACCTGGCAAGATCCAAAAACAGTGCAATACATTTTATGCTGCTTATCCTAGACATAAGCTGTGGATTTCCCCCAAGTCCATGTTAAATAATGGCTTATGGACTTTTCTTTTAGGAAGTTAGCCAAGCCTTTTTAAACCCCGCTAAGCTAACTGCTTTTACCACATTCTCTGGCAAAGAATTCCGGAGTTTAATTACATGTTGCGTGAAGAAATATTTTCTCTGATTTGTTTTAAATTTACTGCTTTGTAGCTTCATTGCATGTCCTAGAATTTTTGGAAAGAGTAGACAAGCAACTCACATCTACCTATTCCACTCCACTCATTATTTTATAGACCTCTATCATATCTCCCATCAGTTATCTTTTTTTCTCCAAGCTGAAGTGCCCTAGCCGCTTTTAGCCTTTCCTCATAGGGAAGTCATCTCATCCTCTTTATCATTTTTGTTGCCTTTCTCTGTACCTTTCCTAATTCCACTATATCTTTTTTGAGATGCAGTGACCAGAATTGCACACAGTATTTGAGGTGTGGTCACACCATAGAGTGATACAAAGGCATTTATAACATCCTCATTTTTGTTTTCCATTCCTTTCCTAATATTCTATTTGCTTTCTTAGCCACCACCGTACACTGAGCAGAGGGTTTCAACGTATCATCAACAATGACACCTAGATCCCTTTCCTGGTTGGTGACTCCTAAAGTGGAATCTTGCATCACATAACTATAGTTGGGTTTCCTCTTTCACACATGCATCACTTTGTACTTGCTCACATTAAACATCATCTGCCATTTGGATGCCCGGTCTCGTAATTTTTCACAATCCTCTTGCAATTTAACAACTTTTAATAATTTTGTGTCATCAGCAAATGTAACTACCTCACTAATTATTCCCATCTCTGGATCATTTATAAATATGTTAAAAAGCAATGGTCCCAGCACAGACCCCTGGGGAACCCCACTATCTACCTTTCTCCATGAGAATACTGACCATTTAACCCTACCCTCTGTTTTCTATCCCTATAAATCTGTAATCCGATATGTTGGAGTCAAATATAACTTTATTGCTCCTGAGCTACTGAAGTCCTTTTTGGACATGAAGGGCCCAATATTCAGCCAGTGGTGGGCAGTGCTGTTGCTGTTTGCTGCCAGTGCTTTATATTTGAATATTCAACGTCAGGCTGTTTCCAGCAACCAGCATTCAATATTGGGGAGTGGTTTTTTAACATCTAAAATGTTAACCAGCTATGCCAATATTCAGCACTACCCGGTTAATTTTTTAGCAGTTAAATATAGGACCGCATAAATAGCTTTACTTTAACAAGGCATACCACAAAGATCAACAAATGTGAACTCCTCCACATATATCCAGAATTGTCTTATAATACTTGCTTGTTATACTATTATCATGCTTTATCATTATCATGTACCCCAAATCCTTCTGTAATACTAAATGTCTATTTTCTTATATATTTCCACCATCCATGATGTATTGTAAGCCACATTGAGCCTGCAAAGAGGTGGGAAAATGTGGGATACAAATGCAATAAATAAATAAATTACTTTAAAAATTAGCTTCTTCCTTGTGCAATGCCATCAACCCCAGTTTATTTTATTTATTTTCATATTTATATACTGCTTATCATATAAGGGCCCTTTTACTAAGGTGCACTAATGGATTTAGCGTATACTAAATGATAAGACACCCATTATATTCCTAAATATATTCCTGTTAGCACACCTTAGTAAAAGGTACAATATGACATAAATAATAAAACAAGCAGGACAAACTTAACATACTACCATTTACAATGTCACTGAATCACTATAAAAGTCGGCCAATAATAAAGTCTTCAAATTTTTCTTAAAACCTTTAGCAATGTAGCAATTTCTATCTATAACAATACTGGCATTAACAGCTTTAATATGTCTTACTTCTATGGATGCTATCCTCGGCTTATCTCTATCTTTTCCTTCATTTCTCAGCTAAGCATCCCTGGCATGTGTCCCATCTTTCTTTCTTAAATTTTGTCAGTTGTTAGCTTCAAGTACCTCCAATAGGAGGCTGTCTCATGTATTCACCGTTCTTTGAGAAACATTTTCTAATGTTTTGAGTTTAGAGCACTCCTTTTGATGCCTCATATACTAATCTTTTGTTTTAGAACCCTTTCTGATGAAAATGCTTTCTTCTTGTGTACCGTTTATAAGCATTTGAAAATTATCATGTCCCTCTCTTTCTTCTAGGATATACATATTTTGTGCTCTTAAGTCTCATTTAATGGGTGATATCTGTTTTCAGAAGCACTTAGGACGTGCCTTCTAAAATAAAACATGCAGATGATGTTTCAGAACTAAATAGTGGGCACAAAATTAATTTTATAAAGAATGGCCACACACACCAGTCTCCCATGTATAATGTGAGTAATAACTCATGGTAATTAGATATGCTACTTAACTGCTATCCACCAACAAAAATCAAGTAGTATCAGGCTCCTCTGTCTGCAAAAGATAAAGCAATAAGTAAATTGTATGGTCTAAGCTGTTCTATTTATTCCTAGATCTCACTGGTTATTGTATCCTGTCTATTTAAGCAGACTGCAGACATGTCTAAGCAGCAGGGAACCACAAGTGGAAGGAAAGGAATTCAGTTTTATAAAGTGCTTTACACAAATGGCATCCTAAAACATTTATGAGCTATGAAGGGTTCAAGCAGCTAATAGAAATAAAGAAATGAAAGAGAGATATTTGGAAGGGAAGAAGGATAGCAGCTTCCATGGAGCAAGAGATTAAAAAAATTAGTTTCACAAAGAACTATTAACCGAAATTAGTACTTCAAGGTAGCCCTGAAATGTTTCTGCCACAGTGTATACTGTTTTTTTTTTTTTTTAAGTAAAACTTTTATTTTAAAATTGCAAACATCAATGAAACTGCATAGGGCTCCTTTTACCACATTGCGGTAAAAGGAGGCCCACAGTGGCACTGGCGTGCGAGTTTGACGCTTGCTGAGGCCCCCTTTTGCTGCAGCAGGTAAAAGGATTTTTGTTTTAAAGGAAATGGCCATGTGGCATTAACCACTTGCTGCGTGGCCATTTCCCGGGGGATCCCTTACCGCCACCATTTAGGAGGTGGTAAGGGCTCCCGCGCTAACCTGGCAGTAACCGGGCAACACGTGGTGCTGCCCGATTACCACCGGGTAAGCTCCTAGTGCAGAATTTTTTTTTAAACGGTGCACTGGAAATACCGTGCAAAGGGTGCAGGCACTACCGTCGGCCTCCGGAAGTAGTGCCTGATTGATTGGTATTGTGGCATTGTAAAAGTTTCTTACTAATTTTTCCTTTAATTTTTGAAGGGGTATGTGTACAAAATTTTTTTGTGTGAGTAATTTTTTGAACTGAGTTCATATATATGTGCTACGGGTAAAGTAAACTTCGGCAAGTATTATAAAAAATATCAGGATTTCAAATGCATTATTTAAGTATGTGTTTTAATGAAAGTAATCCTACACCGTTATTATAGCATACTATTTGTCTTAAATAAATAACAGTTAATATTTAGTTGGCATTGGTCAGCATTTCTTTAACAATGCCTGCCATCAGCTAATTCAAACCCAGATATTCAGTGCCGGGCCCTAGCAGGGAACTAGCCTTGAATATTTGGGCCTTTGGTGCTGCCCAGCAGTGATGAAGTTGATATTCATGCTGTACCCACATAGCTAAATGCACAAAGTTAGGACTGTCTTTTGCATGGTCCTATATGCCCAGTTAGCTATGAAGGTCTCCAATTCTGCCCCCCACCTTTGCTCTATGTGGTGAATAACACGGTGTGGCCATACTAGATTTTCAGGTGCACTGTGCAGCTAAATACTGCTGAAAATCCAGGGATGGCCTGCTTACCCTATTTAATAGGGCAGGGGCCTCTCCTGCCTCTTAAATCATTCTGAATATCAACCCCTTAGAAAGGATAAACAAATTAGTGTGCATAGTTGAAACCTGGCAGAGCAGTCATGCCCTACTTGCTGAGGCCTCACAGTAGTCCAGGATGCAGAAAGGTTCCCAAGCTGCGGTGGCTGATTCTCTAGGCACATGCTCGTGCCTCTTCACACCTTTTCTGTGGGCCAACTGCTCTTGGCGCTCCCTGATAACATCAGTGCCTCGACTGTTTAAGGCGGACTATTCCTCTCCTCGTTGCCTTCGTAATGTCTGCCAGCCTTGCCTAGCTATGTGTTGCCTTTCCTGCTTCCTATGTCTTGGTGGTTACTTGTTTCCAGTTGCACTTTGTTCACTCACTCTTGGTGCCAGGAAAGTTTTGTTTTCTTATGCATTGTCTTCTTTTTACTGCAGTTTTTCATAGGATGCATCCAAACCAAGATGAGGGTGGGCTAGGAAGCAAAGTGTATGAAGGCGCCTGCCTGAGTTGAAAAGGGCATTCCTTAGAGTTGGGGAAAAGGTCTATATTTTGGTGATCCAGTATGATTCAAGTTTTATTTTACTGCAACGTTTACTGAAAATAGGAGCAAAATAATTACTACTTTTGAGATAATCTTTCTGTCCTAAAGTTGTACAGTATTGAAAATACACTGTATTACTCCAGACTCTTCTTTTATCTGTGTCTCTGATCCCTTTCAGTAACAACCAGTCTTTTGGGGTAAAGGGAAACTATTATAAAAGTATCATATTATTCATTTTATATTTAAAACAGCATTCTTTTCAATTTTTCAGTGCCATACCTCACACATAGCAGCCAAAGAAATTGGTACACTATTTTCTTCTTCCCCACCATCTCATTATCCCCTCTTTTCAATACGACTCAATTTTTTAATATGGCTCCGGTTTTTGATATGGCATTTTTTTTGTCTGTATTCCAGTTGCAATAACTAAGATATACCCCTTTTCTCTTTTATCATATATTAATAATGTTTTGGTCCAGTATTCCACATTGTTTAATGTACATACGTTTCTGCAATAGTCTACCTTCATGCATGTTCCTCAAACCGAGGACGTTTTTGAAAACGAGGCTCTGCTTGCCTACAAAGTAGCACTTTTAATGTAATTGATTTTCCCGCGCTGACAGAATCAGACACTATCAGTGACTTTGTTATATCTGAAGGTGAACTATTAGTACTCCTATTGTACAGCTTTTGTTGAAGATATGATGTGTGGTTTTGCCTGTTCTGAGGTGCCAAAGCATGTAAAAAATTCCGGTCTTTAAATTAGATCTGATTTCTGTTTTATACATTCACCACATTGAGCCTGCAAATAGGTGGGAAAATGTGGGATACAAATGCAACAAATAAATAAATTACTCTCACCCATTCCTTACATCATAGTACTCTCTCCCTCCTGTGGTATGCTGATACAATAGCTGTCTCCCTATCACACCCCCAAAGCACAAATATCCAAGGTCTCCCTCCCCCCATCCTGAACACATATATACCAGTGCTCGCTCCCTCCCCTCAAAGGACACAGACACCCACCCCCAATTTACACATATTCCCAGTGCTCTCTGCCTCCCTCCCTCTCACAAAGCACACAGGCACTCAACTTCCAGTCCCTCCCCCTGTCTCTGTGACACAGGCATCTAGCTCTCACACCCTCCTCCTCTCCTGCAGAAACACACGCACCCAACTCTCACTCACTCCCCCCTTCCCTGCAGCAACACAGGCACCCAGATTCCACATCCTCTTTTCCCTGCAGCAGCTTTTTTGTTGTTACATTTGTACCCCGCGCTTTCCCACTCATGGCAGGCTCAATGCGGCAGGCAATGGAGGGTTAAGTGATTTGCCCAAAGTCACAAGGAGCTGCCTGTGCTGGGAATCGAACTCAGTTCCTCAGTTCCCCAGGACCAAAGTCCACCACCCTAACCACTAGGCCTCTCCTCCACGCTCCAGTGACTGTCTCTTTGTATCAGGTGTTCAGCGCTGCGTGTGTCTGGTAGCGCTATACAAATGCTAATAATATCATCTACCAAAAGAAATAATTTATGCTGTCTTAAGCCTTGTGTAACGCCATCGAGCCCAGGATGGTCTTGTATCAAGTCGGCTAGGGGTTCTATAACCAGTGCAAAGAAAAGCGGCGATTAAGGCACAGCCCTGCCTCGTCCCTCTATGAAGAGCAAAGGCAGACGTCCCTTTAGATTTTAGGCTACCCAGGGGATTAGTGTATAGTAACTATAGCCATTGTAAATACTGACTCCCAAGACTCATATGACACAGCAGCTGAAACAGAAAAGGCCAATGCACATGGTCAAAGGCCTTCTCCTTATCCAACAACAGCAAGAGCATAGGGGTCTGGTCAGCCCTGACAATGTGTATTAATATTCACACAGCCCTCTATTTATCAAAGGTCTAATGCCCCCTAATAAATCCAGCCTGGTCTTTATGTATCAACTGAGGAAGGTAGCTTTGGAGGCGATTGGCCAAGATTTTTAGGATGAGATATAGGATGGTAGGAGGAGCTTAGCAATGGATCTTTCCCCGGTTTAGCCAGTACTGTGATCAGTGCCAGCCTCCATGAATTAGGAAGCTCAGGGAGGAATATCAAACTATTAAAGACCCGCAGCAACACCAGGGAGAGAATTTTCATATAGCATTTATAGAATCTATTAGAGAATCTGTCACAGCCTGGGGCTTTGCCTAAGGGGAGATCTTGGATAACTCCCTGAACCTCAGATATGGTGATAGGAGCTGACAAAGACTGCACCACCACCATAGAGAACCTGGGCATTGTAACCTTATTTAAATATTGTTGAATATCTAATGCAGTGGGGTCAATGTCAGGTGTATAGAGCTGAGAATAATATGTATGGATGCACTATCTGTCTGGAGAGTTCCCATTTCATCCTGAATACTAGATACATAATTCTAGCTTTTTGTTTCTGTAACTTATGTGCTAATTAGCGGTTGGCCTTATTGCTAAATTCAAAATGGGATTTATGTACTCTCTGAAGAATATCTGCGATCTCTGCCATACGGAGCGTCGGAAGCTCCATCTGAATAGCATGAATTGATTGCCGTAGGGCTAAAGTCTATCCCTGTTGCTTAGGTTGCTCTTCCAGGCCCGTAATTGAGCGAACAGATTCCTGGCTGTGTCTGGTTTAAATAAGGTTGGATTGTAAAGCAATGAGTTTACCCTGAATCACCATCTTAAGGTCCTCCCAGAGAACAGTCCGGAGTGACTTCCCCCATATCATTAAATTGCAAGTATTCCATTATCTCTTTTCTATTTGTTGCACTTTTTCAGGTGTCCCCAAAAGGGCATCACTAAGTTGCAAAAGTGGGGACTACATACTGGCAGGTAGTACATCTAGCCCAAGTATCAACAGGGCATTGTCCAGACCAAGTATGTTGTGAGATATCAGAAAATTTCACACCCTGCACACCATAGATGGATATCCAAACCAATAGTAACTAGTAAATGATGGCAGATAAAGACCTGTACATCCATCCAGTCTGCCCAACAAGATAAACTCATTTTACATTATCCTAGAGTAGGACCCATGTACTGAAGAATAATTATAGTCTCGTAGAGATGAATGAAATGGTGCCACATGTCTACCAAATTCCAGCATGCCAAAAAAGCTCCAAAAATGTACTCTAGCACTTTGAGATTAGTGCACCTCCCCCTCTGAATTATCTATATGTGGGAGTAATATCAGATTGAAGTCCCCACCCACGAGAAGCTCACCCTCAATATGAGCAAGTAACAATGTGAAGAGATCTTCCCAGAAGGCCCGTGGAGAATCATTTGGAGCATAAACATTCAGGAGAATAAAAGTTGTATACCCCAGCTGCAAGATCATTACAATATATCTCCCGCCCCCATCTTTGATAACCTTTTTTACCTTCCACACGGGGCTGGATGAAAAAGTCACCAGCACACCTCCGGTTTTAGTGTTTTGCTTATTAGAAGAAAAACAAAATCAGAAGATATTTCTTAGAAGAGCAAAGATGCTCATTCCTTGTGATTAAATGTGTCTCCTGAATCAGAGGCAAAGGATGAAAGAGTGAGGACAGCTCAAGGAGGATATCTGGAAAATTTTATTATTAACAGTTAAAAAAAATGACCCGACACGGCCGTGTTTCAGCACCAAGGCCTGCATCAGGGGTCTATTGAATCTCTTGTGTTGTGGCTGATGGCATAACCAAGAGGAATATAGCTGTGCAGCATCTGTGAATTGAGAATATCTTTGTGCTGCAGTCCACCGTGGTGGCAAAGTGTGTCTATGATATCCTCCTTGAGCCGTCCTCACTCTTTCATCCTTTGCTTTTGTTGTTCGTGAGGGTTTTCCTCCTAGTTGTTTTTCTTGTTTGATACTTCTGAATCAGAGCCATGTCTGCCTTTAAACGTGTTAATTCCTTGAACATGAGCTGACACTTCTGTGGCGAGTTCAGTCCCCGCACATTCAGGGTCACACAAGTTTTTAAAAAATCATACAAGCAGCCTATGGAAACAGATGAGGATGGAGGTGCTCCAACATCAATGAATATCTTACATACCAACCCAACACATCTTGTAGAATGCACTGCCCTTCCCAAATCCCATCCACCAACCCATCCCACCCTTCCATCCCCCCGCCCCATTTCCTTTTAGAAACCACAGTCATTCGAAATGAAGGAGGCTTCCCTAAAGGAATGATGTCATCTTACAACCCCTATATAGTCATTGTTTATATAATTCACTTCATAGAATTAATATCTTAAATAAGCAATTACTCAAATATATTAACAGTAAACAAATTTGCTAAAAACTCATAAAGCCTGTATATGTTCTCAGCGCTTTGCAGTCTATTGCAAAATATGATGGGCTTCCAATCCGCTCTGATAATGCCCACTTGATGGACCGTGTTAGTATCCAGCAGAGAAACAGTGTAGTTGAGAAAACACGCGGAGGTCAGCCCTTTTCTGCTGTTTATGGAGTCTCTGGGACATTGCGGAGATTATAGGCGACTCTGATTCTCCAAGTCTTCCAGCTTATCATAGATATTCATGTGTCAGTTTGGGCCTACTTTATCTTTTTATCTGATGTTCCCAAGGCCTCTTCGTGTTCGTCTAACCTTTTGCTCAGTTTCTTCCACTATGTGGCCTATCTCTTTAATTTCGCCATGCAAATCAGTTCCCAGTGCCGCCAGTTCCTCCCGCGCTGCTTTTATATCGGATTTAATTTCCTTCAACCAGTCCTGAACTTCAGAAATCGGGTCCAGGTCGGATACTCCAGTCAGCTCATGCAATGTAAATAATTCCAGCTGAGACTGTGGCAAATCCAGCTCCACCGAGACAGACAGCATACTACCTGCCTCCGCCATGCGGTTCGGACCTGGTCTCTCAGTATATGCAAACTCCATCAAAACCAGCAAGCGTGGCTTCCCACTCATCCAGTCAATATTGTATGGCCAAGACTGCAGTTAATACCACAAATTAAAAGAGGAGGTCTATAAGGCCTGTCATATATCCTGGGACTTGGCCGTAGATGATTTTGTGGACCAGGGTACAGATTTTGAAAGTAATACGTTCTTTGATTGGAAGCCTGTGCAGAGTTTCTTAGTAAGTTGTTCTTTGCATCCAGCATAGATTCCGTTCCAGTAGTCTGCGTGACTTAGTACCATTGATTGTATTAGGTTGCGAAATATTTCCCTCGGGAAGAAAGGTTTTATGCGTTTAAGTTTCCACATTGAGTGGAACATTTTCTTTGTTGTGGAGTTCATTTGGCTCTGGAATGTGAGGTTGCGGTCGATTGTAACGCCAAGTATTTTCAGGCTGTCTGAGATAGGGAGAGTGTGTTCTGGGGTGACTAAGGTTGTAGGTTTGTACGTATTGTGTTGAGATGAGAGTGATTGAGACAATGTGTTTTTTCAGTATTCAATTTCAATTGGAAAGAGTTTGCCCATTAATCCATGGTATTCAAACCGAGCTTGATTTCGTTGTTGATTTCTGTTAGATCATGTCTGAAGGGAATGTAATTGTGACATTGTCTGCATAGATGAACGGGTTGAGGCCTTGCTTTGCTAAGGACTTGGCCAGTGGGATCATCATTATGCTGAAGAGTGTTGGTGATAGTGGTGATCCTTGTGGTACTCCACAGGCTGCTTTCCACAGTGGTGATATGTTTAAGTTTGATTTCACTTGGTAAGTTCTAGTGGTTAGAAAAACTTTGATCCAGTTAAGTATTTGTCCACCAATTCCGAAGTAGTCTAAAAGTCTTAGTAGTATATTGTGGTTTACCATGTCGAATGTGCTCGACCATATCAAATTGTAGGAGAAGTATGCTTTTACCTGTAGCTATTTCCTGCTTGAATTTGGCCAGGAGAGTGACTAGCACAGTTTCGGTACTATGGAGGGGGCGGAATCCCAGTGCTTTTTTTGTGCCGGTACGCAACGGTACGGCGTACCGGCACCTTTTCTCCTCCTCCCCTCCCCTCCCCATTACTTCCAGCGATTCTCCGCCTCTCTCATGCCCTCCCATCGACGTGCAGCGATTTTTCCGTCCCTCCCCTGCCCTCACCTCTCTCATATCCAGCGATTCTTCGTCCCTCAGCGTCCTCCTTCACTGCCTGCCAGCCAGTCGGACTCAGAAGCGAACGGTGCAGGCAGCGATTGGCTGGCAGCGTCGTAGCTTCCCTCTGCAAGTCCCGCCTATGCGTAAACAGGGAAGTTGTAGGCGGGACATGCAGAGGGAAGCTACGACGCTGCCAGCCAATCGCTGCCTGCACCGTTCGCTTCTGAGTCCGACTGGCTGGCAGGCTGTGAAGGAGGACGCTGAGGACGAAGAATCGCTGGATATGGGAGAGGTGAGGGCAGGGGAGGAACGGAAAAATCGCTGCACGTCGATGGGAGGGCAGGAGAGAGGCGGAGAATCGCTGGAAGTAATGGGAGGGGAGGGCAGGGGAGAGAGAATCGCTGAAAATCAATGGGAGGGAAGGGCAGGGGAGAGAGAATTGCTGGAAATCAATGGGATGGGAGGGAAGGGCAGGAGAGAGAGAATTGCTGGAAATCAATGGAGGGAAGGGCAGGAGAGAGAGAATTGCTGGAAATCAGGGATGGGATGGGATGGGATGGGAGGGAAGGGCAGGGGAGAGAGAATTGCTGGACATGGGAAGGGCAGGGAAGAGAGAATTGCTGGACAGGGATGGGAGGGAAGGGCAGGGGAGAGAGAATTGCTGGACATGGGATGGGAGGGAAGGGCAGAGGAGAGAGAATTGCTGGACATGAGAAGGGCAGGGGAGAGAGAATTGCTGGACATGGGATGGGCTGGGAGGGAAGGGCAGGGGAGAGGAGAATTGCTGGACATGGGATGGGAGGGAAGGGCAGAGGAGAGAGAATTGCTGGACATGGGAAGGGCAGGGGAGAGAGAATTGCTGGACATGGGATGGGCTGGGAGGGAAGGGCAAGGGAGAGAGAATTGCTGGACATGGGAAGGGCAAGGGGAGAGAGAATTGCTGGACATGGGATGGGAGGGAAGGGCAGGGGAAAGAGAATTGCTGGAAATCAATGGGATGGGGGAGAAGGGCAGGGGAGAGAGAGGGGAGAGAGAATTGCTGGACATGGGAAGGGCAGGAGAGAGAGAATTGCTGGACATGGGAGGGAAGGGCAGGGGAGAGGAGAATTGCTGGACATGGGATGGGAGGGAAGGGCAGGGAGAGAGAATTGCTGGACATAGGATGGAATGGGAGGGAAGGGGCAATGCGGAGAGAGAATTGCTGGACATGGGATGGGAGGGAAGGGCAGGGGAGAATGCTGGACATGGGAGGGAGGGAAGGGCAGGGGAGAGAGAATTGCTGGACATTGATGGGAGGGCAGGGATGAGATAATTGCTGGCCATGGAGGGAGGGCAGGAAAGATAGAATTTGGACATGGAGGGGAGAGAGGAGAATCGCTGGACGGGGAGGTGAGGACAGGGAAGAGAGAATTGCTGACATGGAGGGGAGAGAGGAGAATCGCTGGACAGGGAGGGGAGGACAGGGAAGAAAGAATTGCTGGACATGATGAGAGGGGAGAGAGGAGAAATGCTAGAATGGATGGCGAGGAGAGCAGGAGATAGAGAGGAATTGTCTGGACTGGATGGATGGAGGAGTGGCTAGGAGAGAGGAGAAATGCTGACTTGGATGGAGGAGAGGGGAGAGAGAGAATATTGCTTTATATGATACGAGGAGGGAAGAGAGATGAGAAATGCTGGACATGGATGGAGGGAAAGAGAGAGGAGAAGTGCTGGACATGAATGGAGGGGAGGAAAGAAAAAGAAGATGCGCATGGATGGAGATGAGGGAAAGGGAAGAGAGGAGAAAAACTGCACATGGATGGAGAAAATAGGCAAAAGCTGGATCCATGTTATACCTCCTCCAGTCAATTCCATGGAGGAGGACCCAGCTTTTACTTATGGATGCAGGGCAACAAAAGAAGAAGAAAGGAGGAAAGTAAAGAAATAAATGGAAAGGAAGCCCTGGAAACGGAGTTAAGAGAACAGATAGAGAGCAGCAGAATCAGAGACTGGGACCAATATGGATAGAAAAACAAAGTCACCAGACAACAAAGGTAGAAAAAAATCATTTTATTTTCATTTTAGTATTTGGAATTTGTCTTATTTTGCAATGGGTATACTGGAGCTGTAACAGCTTACAGAAATTATTTATAATGAAAAAAAATCGCATTATTTTTTCTCCTATACTAGTATAATATTTTCAATGATGTCTGTTTATATGCGCTATGGCTGGTATAAGGGGTGTGGCTAATGTGGGTGTGGCTATAATAGGGGCGGTGCCATGTGTGGTGACCCCGCCCACAATGAGTACCGGCACCTTTTTTTCTACAAAAAAAGCACTGCGGAATCCCAATTGTGACTCATGTAATATTGAGAATTTGTCCATGTAGTCGGTAATCTGTTTGGTCACCATGCTCTCCATTAGTTTAACTACTAGTGGTATAGATGCAACTGGGCGGTAGTTGGTAAGTTCGGTTGCCTTTTTCTTGGTATCTTTAGGGACTGGGAAGAGTAGGATGTTGCTGTATTCCTCAGGGAAAAGACCTTGTTGGAGTATGTAGTTTAGGTGGGATGTGAGGTCTGTTATGAAGCGGTCAGGGGCGGATTTTAGTAGGTAGCTGGGGCAGGTATCCAGTTTGCAGTGGGTGCTGGAGAACCTTTTGATTGCCTGGGTGACTGTTTCAACGGTGAGAGGCGTGAAGTTTGACCAGGTTCGGTCAGCTGGGTATTCTCCAGGGTTTGGATCCAGGTTATTGATGAAGTTGTTCTGAGGTAGTGTTTTGTGTAGGTTAGTGATTTTTTTTTTCATTGAAATATTTAGCGAGTTTGTCGGCAGATGGGATGTCTGTATTGGTTGCAGTGACCACTGAAGTGTCTAGTAGTTTGTTCACAAGTTGGTATAATTTCTTCATGTCTTTGTGGTCCGGCCCTATTTTGGTTTTGTAGTATGTCCTTTTGGTTTGTCTTATAGCGTATTTGTATTTTCTTTGTGTCTGTTTCCATGCATTGAGTGTATGTTTGTCTTTTATTTTTTCCATGTTCGTTCGAGTTTCCTGGTTTGTGTTTTTAGTTTTTTCAGATTTAAAACTTTGTTATATGTTCATATGGGAAGCTTTAAAATAAGTGACATATCTGCCAAATTTTTTAAAAAATGACACACACAGGCATTAAAACTTTTGCAAGTATTTTTATAGAGAACTAGGTTTATTGTCATCATGAAGAAAACAGCAGGCATCTAGCGCTCCAATGAAAACCACAATAGAGCACTGGAAATAACAAAGCAGCTTCTGGAGTACTGACAAATATATTTTGGAAAATAACCCCCCCCCCCCCTTCACAGACCCTTGAAAATTCCACAGCCCCCACAACTGCTCTTAGATCTCCCCCCCCCCCCCCCCCCATTCCCTAACAAGAGAGAATGCAAATCTACTTTGTTATTGTTTTTGACAAATGGAGATGGCTGCTGCAGCGGGATGGCTTCAGCTTTATAGTCATACCGTCTCCTGTGGACCAGACAAGCTTATCCATGTACCCTCATTTAACCTCAACTCTTATCTCTGTTTTCAGTTTTTGCACATCACAAGAACAAAATATAAGGAAACCAATGGACTGCATTAGGGGCTTCTAGCCCATGTAGTTATGTTTAAACAAAAGAGATCTGCATGAAACAAAATATTTATTTTTATTTGGACTTATAAAACCACTTGCCCCTGAAAAATGTTCAAAACAGAATAATCCATTTGTATATCTAAAATGTAATGTAGATGGGGTATTAAAAATAATAAATAAAATGCTGGGTGTCCCCTGTAAAGGAGCCATCCTGGGTCTGCTAGGGCTGCCCTGGGGTCTGCTGGCACTTTGGGGGGTTTTACATGAAAATGATGTGAAATGGTGCCTGTTTATGGTTTAAAAAATGTAAAACATGGATTGGATTCAGGAAAATATGGCCTGGATGATGGTATAATTCTTATTTAAGTGTAATATAATTTACCTTGTATTTTGTATGGAAATCCATTTTCTCCATACCCTTTAATGGGAAAATTTGATTTCAAAATGGAGTTTGTGGAAAAGTTTACAAACTATAAAAATTGTTTCACCTGCCACAAGCTAGCGTCTGATTGGTGCTGCTAGGTTAGATGGCCTAGCTGCAGTCCTGTTGCTAGGGGGAGGCAGAGCTGGATACTATCAGAGGAACTGAAGACACAGGAGAAGACAGACCTGTGTGTGGAAGGTGCTGTGCCTGTGTATGTGTAAGAGTTGATTTATACAGGGGAGATATACCTGCATGAAAGATGATCTGCCCAGCCATGTATGTATAAGAAATTTGTGTGACTACACAGGCTGATAATCACACTGAAAACCACAGCACACCTGACTGGCACTGAGGGAGTGCATATGTGTTAATTTGCTAAGTGGTTATACAGAAAGGCTTGCCTGAGTTGAAATAGGCTATAAGCTGTATAATAGCCTGCTGATAACAAGTGATGGTGGCTAGTGACAGTGAGTGTGCAGGAAAACTGTTGTGTTTCCGCTGATCTGTCTCAGAGCAGAGTTGTGGCCAAGTGCATTTGACTGACACTTTGAGTGCAATGCATATGTGTTAATGGGTGGTTGTACTGAGGGGTCTGCCTGAGTTTGGAGGGGCTACAAATTGTGTAGAAGCCTGTTGGTGAAAGGTGAGTGTGTAGATCTGGTGTGTTCCCACTGACCTGCCACGAAGCAGGGTTGTGATCACCTTGCACCGGTCCGCAGTGAGAATTGGTGCTGATTAAAATTGAAACAGGACTGTTTGTCCTTAGCTGAACTGCTGTGTATGAGGGCAGTGAGGTAATGAATGTGTGACTGGTTACAAGGTGTGATTAACATACATGGAAGAGTGTTCCTCATTAGGCAGGGGAAAGTAATAAGGCAGGTCCTGCAACAGGGAACATTAATTATCTATTGATTACTCTAGATAGGTTGGCCACAGTTTGATAACAAAATCCCTATAAAAATTCCCACAGGATAGGGAAACAGGGTTTCAATTTCTTTTGGTTAACCAGAGCACAGTTACGAGGCTGTTGGGCAACGCTGGAGGACCATCGCAGGAGCGACACGTGCACCAACTACCACAAAAGACCAAAGTTACCATCATACAAGAAAGTTCAACTCAAGCAGCTAAGTACAAAATCACCACCTACACCATTTCAGAGATTTTAAACTTACACATCAATACTTACCTGGAGGTTTATGCTGAAATTCACTTACATTGCAAAGTGAAGGAAGTGGATATCTGTAAGAAGCATTGACACAAAGAATCAATTTTCTTGTTAAAATTTCATAGTTAAAGTAAATTCTGAGTAACAGAGAAAGTAATTATTTGTACTACTTATCTGATTTGTGGTGTTGAGAATTTCAGAGGAAAATTATTGATTGAAAGTTGATACATTTTCTGAAAAGTTAAAAAGAAACATCTTGTGCAATAAATTATTATAATTTAAAAGTAGTGTGCAATATTGTCATCATTAAAATTTGTAACATCTAGGGAAATTCGCTTAACATCTTGAATTGCACACTGTATAATATACAAATACAGAATTTCCCCACTTTTCTTGTGTACCTTCCCTAAGTGGTGAGAGTTTAGCGTGGACCCTACACCGTGATTTTACCATCGTACCACCCTCTTTAAAAAAACCTCACCCATGGGGGATCTACAGTAAACTTCTATAAAACAGATGAATATGTGATTACATGGTGTTCCAATGAAAGGAGAGTTTAATTCTACTTCTATTTAATTTCAATATATTCCATCGTCTTTTATAAATACCAGGCTTTCCAAGCAGATTACTACAACAGTTAAGATGAACCTATCAGGAAACAGGATATTCTCACTGAAATCTGGCCATCTGAATTGTATAGAATAACAGTGAAGAAAAATGAGCACAAACTACAGAATTTATAATTGCTGTTCTACTAGCTACAATAATTTTTGAAGTTGTTTTAGTGATATTCAATTATGTCCTTTTCTTCTCCACCTTGCAAGGCACTGCCTATCCAACAAAAACAGTGTTAGACTTGTTACATATGGACCGACAATAAAGAACGACAATGTGGATGCAGCAGCTCACAGGTTTGCTTGCTGTGTTTTTTGCGTGAACGCCAATGACGCTGGTGGCGGGGCAGTGGAAACAGAGATTAACCAAATGGGCTTCCTTGCTTACAGTGGACTAGATAGACTGGAGTGGAAGTGAGCCTATTACACCTCCTTGGTTTAACCTCCTTGAAGATTCACCATGGAAGAGGAGAATAGAGAACCGCAGCTCTGGATTATGGCTAGTGATCACTGCATACTGTAAGCAGCAGCGGCTGTCAAAACAAAGAAGCCCTCCTTCTGTCACTAAACTTCTATTAACTCGAGAATGCTAGATTATTATTATTATTACATTTGTATAGCGCTACCAGACGCACGCAGCGCTGAACATATGACAGAGAGACAGTCCCTGCTCAACAGAGCTTACAATCTAAAAATACAGACAGACAAGACAATTAAGGGTGAGGGAAGTACTGGGTGAGAAGGAACAAGGGGAGACAATTGAGAAGTAGCTAGGAGCTAAAAGCAGTGGTGAAAAGGTGGGTCTTTAGCATAGATTTGAAAACAGGTAGAGATGGAGCTAGACGTACAGGCTCAGGAAGTCTATTCCAGGCATAAGATGCCACGAGAGAAAGGAATGAAGCCTGGAGTTAGCAGGGAGGAGAAGGGGGACGACAAGAGAGATTTGTCCAGTGAGCGGAGTTCACGGGGAGGAATGTAGGGAGAGATGAGAGTGGAGAGGTAATGGGGAGCTGTAGAATGGATGCATTTAAAGGTCAGTAAGAGGAGTTTTAAATTGGTATGCGGAAGCGGACAGGGAGCCAGTGAAGTGACTTGAGGAGTAAGCTAGTGTGGGTATAACGATTTTGGCAGAAAATAAGTCGAGCTGCAGAATTTTGGATCCCGGTAAGTCACACCCCCTGTGAAGTAACGTGACCGTTGCACGATGGGGCCTTGCAACTTTTAAGGAGGACAGGATTGCTACGCAAATACGAGGGTCCTGGGAGAATAATCTTCAGCTTGAAAACATCAACAGTCTTCTTTAAAACCAAACGTTTTGGTGGATATATGTAAAACGTCCTTATCTAAATGACTGGGCAAACAAACATGAACTTTTAAAGGTGTTTTTAATTGAATCCGGGAGGATCCCGCTATATCCGTCTTTTACCTTTTGCCTGGCCTTATGGCTAAGACTGATAACCTGTGCGATATAGAGCTATGCCATTCATTTCCATGGAGGACAAAATGACTACTGCCAAAACAGAAAGGTTAACCTCCTGCTAAAAAAATAAACAAACTGAAACTTAACAGGTTTCATACAGAATCGGTATAAAGGCAGGACAACACTTTTCCTACCCTTAATATGCCCAAACAAATGAAAATTTTGCATTGAAAACATAGGAAAACAGCTTCCAGTCCTCCTTTAAACTCCCATCCCACTCAAAATATGCAATAATTTACCAGTAAATGCTTATGATGTGACCATTATAAGCTAATACTGCTGTGCACAGCTGCAATCAGCAAGACAGTTAAAGGCAACCTGCATGCTACAACTCACCGCAGTTTCTTTAGCTAGAGCAAACACTTTTGAGAAATGCTGTATCACTCAGGAAACACAGAGATCAGACCTCATACCCCCGCCAGTTCCTGTTGCTTGCATCATTCCTCTTTAATGGGGACTTGATAAATGTTTAGCAACCCTAGTGGGAAACTAGAGAGCGGTAAACTTTGAAGCCAATGCCTCATAAGAAGAAAGCAATAGATTATTTATGGTTTCAGACCATGTTTGTGGAACTCTCTTGCTTTCAATTATCATTGATTTCCACAGGCAATTGCAAAGTGCATTAGCTGGGGCCCCATTGTTTAAAATTCCATTAAAAGTAATAAAGCATTGCATCAATTAATGCAAACAGTGGTCAAGAAATGCTTTCAGAAAATCAAGTAAAGGTCCTTCACAGTAATTCTGACCAGTGCTGACCCATTTGGAAAAGAGGGGGAATACACAGGAAGTATGGGTGGATATTCCACAGCACAAAGCTCCATTCAGTCTATCATATTGCCCCAAATAAAACTTATTTATTATGTATTGCAGCTTTGCAAAAAATGGGCCTTTTTTAAATTCCACAGTTGTTTTTATATGAATGAGTTAAAAAAAAAATCAATTAAGCCTATTAGGTGGTAGATTTCTACCAGGAAACTGCTGTCCCTGTATCCCCTGTGGTCCCAATATTGCAGTGAAAATGAACTGTGTTCCAGGAATTTACCAGGATGTTCGCTTTGATTCCTTTCTACAAAGAAACAAACCAAATGAGCTTCAGGTCTACTTAAACACAGGCTTCCTCTTGGCATGCTTTTAAAAATCAATACATTCATCTTAGACAGAATAACAGATATCATGAGCAGCTCTGGTCTGTAATATGCACTATTGCATATTTCATGCAGCACCCCTTATAATATCAATGTGATTCTTATCTGTTTTCTATGATATGTAGTTCCCCAGTGTAATATGGAGACATCCTATTTTCAGAGAGACACTAATGCATTTACTTTTGACATCTATTAGTTACATTAAATTTGATTATTATTTACAATAGATTATTATAGTATTATACATGCTGCCCTCTGGTGGCGAGTTCAACTAATTCACCTCCATGGCTTTATTTCAATGACTCAATAGATTAGTTTAGAAAAATGGATTAATCAGAACAATACTTTAAAATTTTTCAAAGGCATAGGCTATGTCAATCAGTATTCAACAGGTTACGGTATGTGGCACAGTGAATACATGACCCTCACAGAACTTTGTTCTGACACAATAACATTTAACTCATAAGAGCTGCTATAAACAAGTTCTGCATCCACACAAAAAATCTACCTCCCCCAACAACAGGTGCAGATCAGAACTACCACATTTCTCTATGGAAGTGTACCAAATTAAAAAAAAACACACACACAATTCTGTTTCTCATCTCATCTGATTAATAGCAGCATACAATTTTTTACTATCAGGCACATACAAAACCTGAAAAATACTAATTCAAATACATGTATAACACCTATCATACAACAGTAGCACTGATTGCTATCATTCAGAACACATGAACTCTACCTATGAATAGGCAGGCAGCTTCAGAAGTTGAAAAACAAGGCCAGTGCTTGGCAAACTCCTATGGTCTGTGCCTTGATCGTGGCTGAATAGACTTGTATGGGCTGGAGTGGAGCTTTTCAGGGGCTTTGACAACTTCAGAAATTTTAGAAGGACAGTGCCAGGCAGTCTTCTATGGTCTATGCCCTGAAAATGCCAAGGACAATCAAGATCAGGTAGTCATATGAAGGTAGTACATACCATATGTAATGAGTTTATCTTGTTGGGCAGACTGGATGGGACTGTAGAGGTCTTATCTGCCATCATCTACTATGTTACTAGGGGGCTCATTTTCAAAAGAGAAAAACATCCAAAAAGTGGCATAAATTTGCATTTGGATGTTTATCACAAAAACGTCCAAATTGGTATTTTCAAAACCAATTTGTAGACATTTTTCTATGAAGTCTGTCAGAAGTGCATTCAAATCAGAAGGGGGTAGGTATGTCAGGAGCGTGTTATGAGTGGGATCTGGGTGTACCTAACAACTGTACATTTTTCAACCATAATGGAACAAAACAAAAACGTCAAGGACTAAAACTAAGATGTTTTGGTCTAGACTTGTTTTCAGAATGAATAAGGCACAAAAAGGTGCCCTAAATGACCAGATGACCACTAGAGGGAATAAGGAGAGACCCCCAATACCCCCTAGTGGTCACTGACCCCCTCCCACCTCCCAAAAAGGTGAATTAAAATATGACTTTTACCAGCCTGTATGACAGCCTCAGTCTCAGATGTTAGTCTGGTCTATTAGAGCAGCACCCAGGTTCCTATCTCCCTCTACCTGTCACATTTGTGGTAGACTGTGACCCCTCCCAAAGTCACCAAAACACTACTGCACCCACATACAGGTGCCCCCTTCACCCACAAGGGCTATTGTAGTGCTGTACAAAAGAAGACAATGTGATTTGGGTGGGGTTTGGAGGGCTCAGGGGACAAGATAAGGGAGCAAAGGTGAAATGTGTACCTGGAAGCATTTTTATGAAGTGCACAGAAGTGGCCTCTAGGATGCCCCATTGCTCTCCTGGGATGTCTGGGGGACCAGTCTACTTAAAATGCTGGATCCTCCTATATCCTAATGGCATGAATCTCTACATTTTGCACTTATTCATTTTTTTTTCCAAAAATGGACCAAAAAAACAAAATGTCCAAAGCACAAAACTTTGTTTGAAACGGTATTTTTGAAAAAAAAAAAAGAGCAATTTTCTTTTTTGTGAATGACCTTCTTTCCTATTTGGATTTTGGACGTTTTGTGCAAAACATTCAAAATCGGACTTAGACATCATATCGAAAATGCCCTTCCATGTTACTTAACAAAGCTACACCTGGATATCCACAGGCTAGAACTACACTGATGTGTTTTTGCTTCAGCCTGGATAGCTCTGGTGGCCTTGTGGAAGGATCCAGGCATACCCTTAATACATAAGTGGCTTAAAAAGTTGAGGAATAACCATGAAATAGAATATTGAACTGATGTTCACCACCACACACTTCCAAAGTGGAACAAGATAATGGGAACCCTTAAAGGATTAATTGTGATCTATTTAGGTTCTATACAGTCCCCCTAGGATGATGGTCCAACTGAAACTATTGGGGCATTTAACATAAGAATAGCTATCTAGTCCAGTATCCTGTTTCCAACAGTGGCCAATCCAGGTCACAAGTACCTGACAGAAACCCAAAATAGTATCAACGTTCCATACTACTAATCTCCGGACAAGCAGTGGCTTCCACAAGCCTGTCTCAATAGCATACTATTATTGAATTTTCCTCTAGGAACTTGTCCAAATCTTTTTTAAACCCAGATACACTAACTGCTGTTACCACATCCTCTGGCAATAAGTTCCAGAGCTTAACTACTCGTTGAGTGAAAAAATATTTCCTCCTATTTGTTTTAAAAGTATTTCCATGTAACTTCATTGAGTGTCCCCTAGTCTTTGTACATTTTGAACGAGTAAAAAATTGATTCACTTCTACTTGTTCTACACCACTCAGAATTTTGTAGCTCTCAATCACATCTCCTCTCAGCCATCTCTTTTCCAAGCTGAAGAGCCCTAGCCTCTTTAGCCTTTCCTCATATAAAAGAAGTTCCTTCCCCTTTTCTAATTCCACTATATCTTTTTTTGAGATACAGTGACCAAAACTGAGCACAATACTCAAGGTGAGGTCACACCATGGAGCAATACAGAGGCATTATAGTATTCTTGGTCTTATTTACCATCTCTTTCCTAATAATTCCTAGCATCCTATTTGCTTTTTTGGCCACTGCCACACATTGGGCAGAAGATTTCAGCGTATTGTTGTCACGGTCTCAGGCTCTTGGACACTGGAACAACGTGAGCCCTTGGGCTCTGTTGAGGAGCGGCGGCAGCAGACAAAAACCTTTGTAATTTTCTGTTCTTTTCCGTATGCTTTAATCACCTACATCAGTAAATCTAAAATATTCAGTATGCAACAGGTCAGCACCAATTCTTAAATGCATCCAGAAATAGCAAAACAAAAAGCAACAGCCCGTATTTATGACTCGATTTAAAATACGGGAAACTAACTTGATTACTTAAATCGAATCTCAATGTTTTTCCCCTGCAGGTTTAAGACTGTCTGGCATTTGATATTAAGATTTCCCCAGTAGACAATAATATACGGATTTACTTTCTTTTCAAGCCAAATATCATTTTCCTCCTAGGAAAATACACCCAAAACAGACGGGATAGAGAATATAAGAGCAAGGGCGCTTTCAAAACTTTACATAACCTGTTAAGGAACCGACCAAGGCGTGAAAGGTGATCAAATGTACATTTTGGATGGGAAGGAAGCAGAAATAAAGTTAACACAGGGCATACTTTAGACTTACTTTTAAAACAGCCGTGCATGTATCTAAGACTGAACTGAAGCCACCTAGGTTTTAGTTCTGCTCTACAAACACTACCAAATGGTAGCTTCCTTTTTAGGACATTAATGGCATCCAGAGAAATGATGGATAACAAGAATTATCTGCTCGCAGTCACATCGATAGGGCTTCTATTCTTTTTTTTTTTAATTTATAATTTTTATTAGTTTTATAAACTTAATACAGACATAAACTGTTCAAGTGAAATACAGCCAGGTATAACAATAAAGTTATTACAGAAGAATTATCTTTTCATAACATAGTTTAAACATTGGCTTCATTAGACCTCAATTGTTAAGGAGAAAGAAGGGGGGCAGGAATTAAGTGAAGATTATTTTAATGCAAACAATAATAAAGAAACTATGGCGTCGTTTTCTCATATTTATGTCTCTAGTGTTGTCTAGCTTCTAGGAAGGTCTTAAGCTGGTCAGGTATATAGTAAACATATTTTATCTGATTTAACCTTATGACACATTTACACGGATGTGCAAGAAGGAAAGAACCTCCTAAATCCAAAAGTTTAGACCTCATAGAAACTTTTTCCTCTTTCCTTGAGTAGTCTTGGTCACATCAGGGTATAGCCAAATTTTTTGGCCCCCAAACATATGGTTAGCTGATCTAAAATAAAGTCTCATTATTGAGTTTAAGTCTTGTTGGAAAACAAAAGAAACTATCAGCATCCCCCTTTCTGACACATCTTCAAGTGATTGTTCCAATATGGCTGTAACATTTTGCAAATCAATAGATTTTTCTCCCTCTGTTTTTTTCATAGTAGTTGGAACATAATAAATTTTGTTCAATGGGGGAATAACTTCTTGAGGAAAGTTCAAATTTTCTTTCAAAAATCTAGTAAATATGTCCTGTGGAGAAACTCCTAATAGTCTGGGAAAATTAAGCACCCGAAGGTTCAATCTCCTATTGAAGTTTTTCATTTGTTCAATTTTCCTTCTTATTTCTGAATTTTCTTTTATTACAGCCACCTTAAATTCATCTGTTTGTTTAGTCTCTCTCTGCAAGGCCTCTATTTCCAAAGAAACATCTTGTTTAACCGTAGCTATAGAGCTCTTTACTTCCTGCGTGTTCAAATTCAAAGTTTTTACCTCTTCAGATGACTGCCGTAAGGTTTTCTCCATTTCAAGCAATTTCAGCCAGATCTTACCCAGATTCACCTCCGTTTCATCCGCAACTGATGTTATCGCTGCAAATTCAGGTTCCCTACGGGGCTCACCAGATTCGCCCCTTCCGGGTTCCACTGGAAACCCCGCCCGACTCGCTGCAGTTGCTGGGTTAGGAGGGATCTTAGAGCTCGGCGGAGGAGAAAGAGATGTTTCAACTTCCAGCGTGGAAACCGCTTCACCGGGATCACACGCTAAGGAATCCAACCCGCTTGTGCGAGAAATCGCGGGGAAGAAGTGCTCTAAGCCACGTTTCGCCGGAGTGGACATCTCGGTAGGTAGGGGAACCCCCCGAATCGTCGCTTTGCGCTTTGTATGAGGCATATTTAAAGTTAGCGTTTGTAATCGGCGAAAACGAAGCTGGAGCTCACTTGCTACACCACCGCTCACGGCGCCATCTTGACACGCCCCAGGGCTTCTATTCTTAAGTATTTCTACATTGTAAATTTAGGAGTTGATTTTCCAGCTAATTACGGGTTCATCCAGGGTACAAAAATTTGATGTTTTCAAAATACAGGTTCTATTATCAGTTACTTTTTTTTTTCTCAAGTGGAATGAAATACTAGGTGTGTGTCATTTAGGAGTCATCAGTGCAGGAAAGGACAAAAACTGAGTGGAGGATACAAGACAATCCAGGAGAGGGGAGAGAATATTAGGACAAGTGGTATTTTTTCGGCGTTTACACCATTTTTTTCTTTGGGGGGAGGGGTATTATGTAACTGTGGTAGCTTATTTGTGTTTATTGTTAAAACGTAACATCAGGAGGAGCCCTATATAGAGACCTCATTTCTGGTGGGTTTGCATTCTGCTACTGCCGATCTTGGTTGCGAGTATGCAGTTATAGTATCGTCAAAATACACCCCTGCTAATATTTTAGATAGAAGACCAGCACTGCGAAACCATTCCTAGGGTATCTACCTTCCGACTGTAATTGTGTGTTCTTACCTGTGGCCGTTTTTTTCAGGCTAATTCCCCGCTTCACTTACTCGGGTGTAGAGCTCCCAGGCGGACATGTCTAGGCGCTGATGGGGAGGGAGGGAGGAGAGCCGAGCGCTGCGCGCGGGAAGGTAGCAGCGCATGCACATAGGCGCCAACGCGGTACAGTTTATTTTTTTAATTTTTAAATAGAACTCAACCGGCACGGCGCCCTTGAAGGCAGGCGCTCCCCTGTGGTGCTTACCCCGCTTACTGGGTTGGCACGGCCCTGAACATTAGAATTCAAAAGGCAGAAGCTCCACTGGTTAACCACTGGATAGAAAAAAAGTATAAGATTGAAGATTTAAAATGTGTAGTGCTGATACAGCTAACAGGGTCTGTTTGTGGGGGAGATATAAGTGCCCAGCTTCATAACATTGAACAGCGTTATATCTTTGAGTAGGACACAGTGACCCCTAATGGCCTCAATCTTGAGGTAGAGTGGCTGTAAAGTGATTACGTTACTAGCAGGGAGGAGTTAAGGGAGATTTAAACTTCCGGTTCCTTGAGCTTCTGTATACAGCATTTCCTGGTGCAGGGAGACAAACCCTGACTTGGAGTGAAATCCCGATGGTAAGCAGCCTAGTTTTACACTGAATGATTCATGAATATGAGTAGGATTGAAGTTATATTACTTGTGCCTACATTGGTATGTTTCTATATACATCATACAGATATCAGGTGCTAGTTCCTCCTGATGAAGGACACTTCCGAAATGTGATCTCGCATATTGAAATGCGGTCTCGCATAGAGAAACTGGAGAAGAGGAGAATATCAGCTGGCTTTATAAGGCTTTAAAAGGTTTTTTCAATGAGGAGTGAATGTTGGTGACTTGTGTCCCTCGCTAGCCTTTCTCACGCAGCGGGGTTCCGCACGGAACACAGTTTCAACTGCTTTTCAGCACAGCTATTTGGGAGTACAAAGACCTTTGGACTTTGAGCCTAAGGAATTGAACTGATAAAATCAGCATAACTATTAGCAGGCACCTTTAATCGGTGCTTAAGAAGGATGCCTGAGTTAGATCTGGAGGCATTGATTTGAAATGTTTTGAAACAAGGTAGTGAAACAATTGTATAGCTAGTGCACTGTATTAGAAAATGAATGTAGTAGTAAAATGGTTGATTAATTGATAAGGCAATATACAAGGGCACTGTGAGTCATGTGTGAATGCGACGTGAGAATGTGAGTTTCGAGGTTAGAAGTAGTAGGCATGTGTAATACAATAAAGATATAAGTTTAAGATATTTAAGGTGTAAGGAGTACTTTACATAATTAGTTCTAGAGCGTGTACTCTGGTAATAAACTGGAAACCTCAGGTAGAAAAGAATGCAAATTTAAGTGACAAAGTCAACGCAACTGTATGTTTTCTATCTTGGAGGAGAATATGCAGGCGGTTACTACCTTAGAGGGTATACATGCATAATTTCTCCAGTTTTATGAGACTCTAAATAAACCAGGGCATAATCCTCAGGATGCAGATATTGCAGCCTATTAGTATTTAGTGCATATCTCCCTTCCAATCTTAACAGCAGGGAGAGGCTGATCAATTGTCCAAACCAAATGATTTAGAGGAGGTGGTTTGGGCTATTAAAGACTTACCATCTAACAAAGGCCTGGATTGGATGGCTTCTCTAATAAATTCTACAAAACATATAGCTCATATTTGGCCCCATTGCTGCTTAGAGTTTTTCAAGCATTTGATGAGGCCAATGAGCTCCCGTACTCATGGCAGTTTGCAGTGGTTACAGTGCTCCTAAAACCGGGGAAAAAGACCCAGGTCACCTTAGGTCTTATAGACCGATCTCACTACTTGACACTGATTATAAAATATTTACTACAATTATGGCCCATAGATTGCAGAGTGTTCTCCCACTCTTGATTCATGAAGATCAAGCTGGATTCATTTTTGGAAAGCAAACTTTGATAATCTTAGATCAATATTATATATAATCCAGTGGGTTCAGATGTATCAAATTCCCATGATTCTGCTCAATTGACGCAGAAAAAGCATTCGATCAGGTGTTTTGGCCTTTTTTATCCTCAGTGCTTCATAACATGGGATTTGGGGAGGTGATATCTATATTGGATATGCCTGCTTTACGCATCCCCCCTAGCGAGCTTAAAAATTAGTGGCTGTTATACTAAACCTTTTGAGGTATGCTGGAGCACCTGCCAGGGATGTGCAGTGTCGCCTCTTTTTTATTTTCACTCTCAATAGAACCTCTAGCCTAGATGGTTCAGTCCCTGCCGGATATTAGGGGGATGTCTGGTGGAAATGTTGAGCACAAAATTATGCCTTTTGCAGACGATGTTTTACTCACTTTGACTGAGCTTGAGAAGGTGCTTTTACAGGTATCTTGGGTGCTAATTGAATATGGAAAGGTATCTGGCTTCAAAGTCAATATGACCAAGTCAGAAATTTTGAATATCAATTTGGATGCCCATAGGATTGCCCGCCTGAAACAACAATTTCCCTGCCAATGGGCTCATAAGCATATTAAATATTTGGGGGTATGTATAACACAAAATTGGCTGGGTTATATCAGGCTAACTTTCCCGCTGTAGAATTATGAGCACAGTCATGCACTATGGAATGGGTTAAAATCCAGAGATTGATAAGTCTGTATGACTCTGGAATCTATCAGAGATTGACGAGCCTGTAGGACTCTGGAATTTATGATCTCTGGTATTTATGGTCTATTATGATACCCTTATGGGCAAGGCAGGCCTTGGGAAAGAAACTAGTGTAAACAGAAATGTCTAAACAGGTTTAGGAAAGCAGATGTTGGGAACCAGACAATAATCTGTGAGAAGGATGATTTGCAGAGAAAAAGTCTCGTAAATCATTGTCTGAAACAAACGATATAAGCAGCAGTTTCAGAACTGTATTTCAGAGTGAACATCCTTTCATGTAACTGTATTGATCTCTCATGAGAAACTATTGTATTTGTATTTGGTAAGCAAATAAAACTAACTTTCTCATATGCATGTAGCTTTGGTTTCTTTTACCCCTCCCAGTTGAGAATGGTTGGTATATGCTAATTTGGGAAGGAATACAAGCAGCCTAAAAGCACCGCTAAGCTTGCTGATGAATGGCTGAATTGGACCATTGGGAAAGCCTTACTATCTCATGGTTGGGATGAATCCAGACATTTAAGATGATGTTATTACCTAAACTTCTCTATTTATGTCACTCCCTTTGCCCATTCCTCAATGTTTTTGCACCTTCTGAATTGAAACTATTTGCTTATATTTGGAGGAAGTGCCCCCCCCCCTGGGTGGGCAAAGCCATGTTGTTATTTGTTTTATTTATTAGGATTTATTTACCACCTCTTTGAAGGAATTCACTCAAGGCAGTGTTTTATTTTCAATCAAATACAAATACAGCATGTAAAAAAAGTTAAAAACAACACTACAAACTGAAAGGAACACCCCCTAAATCCCCCCTTTTGTTAATCCTATCCCCCCCCCCCCCACACACACACATACACACCAACCCACTCCTCTCCCAAGAAATAGCAACAGATTTAACAGACCAGGAACAAAGCTTGCGTACAGTTTATCAGGAGGGTCAAAAATTGAGTAGCTGACTACGTGCTGTGTGAGGCAAAATGAGCCAGAATGGCTCCCACACTGTTTGAAAAGTCTGGCCCCGAGCCGTAGCTAGGTCACTAACTTGAAGTCATTCCATATGTAACTGTTCAATCAGGTAACTGCACTAGCATTATATAAAAGGTGGAGCTGTTTGCAATCTACTACTACTCATCCAGGCCAAAGTTTCATCATGCCTGTCTGACATTGCTGCCTGGATGTTTCACCGCCATCTGACGCTAAACATGACCAAGACTGAGCTTCTTATCTTTCCACCTAAACCGACCTCTCCTCTCCCCCCTTTCTCTATTTCTGTGGATAATACGCTCACCCTTCCCGTCTCATCAGCACGTAACCTTGGGGTCATCTTCGACTCCTCCCTCTCCTTCGCTTCACATATTCAACAGACTGCTAAAACCTGTCGTTTCTTCCTCTATAACATCACCAAAATTCGCCCTTTCCTCTCTGAGTATGCAACCAGAACCCTCATCCACACTCTTATCACCTCCCGCTTAGACTACTGCAACTTGCTTCTCACAGGTCTCCCACTTAGCCATCTCTCTCCTCTTCAATCTGTTCAAAATTCTGCTGCATGACTAATATTCCACCAGTGTCGTTATACTCATATTAGCCCTCTCCTCAAGTCACTTCATTGGCTCCCTATCCGTTTCCGCATTCAGTTCAAACTCCTCTTACTAACTTACAAATGCATTCACTCTGCAGCTCCTCAGTACCTCTCCACTCTCATCTCTCCCTACACTCCTCCCCGGGAACTCTGCTCACTGGGCAAATCTCTCTTATCTGCACCCTTCTCCTCCACCGCTAACTCCAGACTCCGTTCCTTCTATCTTGCTGCACCGTATGCCTGGAATAAACTTCCTGAGCCGGTACGCCAAGCCTCATATCTGGCCATCTTCAAATCTAAGCTAAAACCCACCTCTTCGATGCTGCTTCTAATTCCTAAACCTAAACCTAACCCTTCAACTGTCCCCTATCCCTGATATGTCCTGTCTGTCCTAACCCTTATCCCTTACTTGTCCTGTCTGTCATAATTAGATTGTAAGCTCTATCGAGCAGGGACTGTCTCTCCATGTTTTTTTTTTAATTTGTACCCCGCACTTTCCCACTCATGGCAGGCTCAATGCAGCTTACATATTATATACAAGTACTTATTTGTACCTGGGGCAATGGAGGGTTAAGTGACTTGCCCAGAGTCACAAGGAGCTGCCTGTGCCTGAAGTGGGAATTGAACTCAGTTCCTCAGTTCCCCAGGACCAGAGTCCACCACCCTAACCATTGGGCCACTCCTCCATCTCTCCATCACTGCGTACGTCCGGTAGCGCTATAGAAATGATAAGTAGTAGTAGTACTACTACTACTACTTATCATTTCTAAAGTGCTACTAGACGTACGCAGCGCAGTACATTTGAACATGAAGAGACATTCCCTGCTCGACAGAGCTTACAATCTAATTAGGACAGACAAACAGGACAAATAAGAGATAAGGGAATATTAAAGTGAGGATGAGGAGAGATCATGTGGTGCTATGAGCTAGGCAGCAGTCGGTTGCACGAGCTCCAGAGCCCCCACCCGCAAAACGCGCAGAACCGGAGACTACGGTGGAATAGTTTACAGCGGCGAAGCATATGAACCCCGCATGGATAGATATCTTTGAAGTACGCCAACAATAAAAGCGCAGATGTCCAGTAAAAAAGAAAAAGTTAAAACCGTCATCGGCGAAAACAAAATGGCGGATGGCACGCACAAGATGCCAGTAACATTCTCAGAGGCCCAGCTGGAACAACTTACTGCTGCAATCACAAAAGCATGGGAGCCGAAATGGATGGCATTGGACCGATAGATAGAAGGGTTCCAAGCCACGCTAGCAGGTTTGCAAACTCGTGTGAATGATATGGAGGTACGTGTAGCAGCTGTGGAAGATGACATGCGGGCTTATGGCCCAGATATAACCAGCCTCCAACAGCAGTTAAAGGCACAAACCGCCAAATTGGAAGATCTCGAGAACCGTTCCCGCCGGAACAATGTCCGCATTGTGGGACTCCCGGAGTCGCTCCCAGAGCAGAATTTGGAGGTATGGCTAGAGACATGGCTTTCAAAAGAACTGGCCCTAACGGATACCATGGGGCCAGTGGTAGTAGAGCGAGCTCACCGTGTCGGGAGAAAAATGGAGGCGCAAAGCAGACCTCGAGTTGTAGTCGCCAAACTGTTAAATTATAGGCACAAACAAGAAATCCTCCCAGGCTTCCGTTTGAAGAGAGACACGCTAGCAGGTTTGCAAACTCGTGTGAATGATATGGAGGTACGTGTAGCAGCTGTGGAAGATGACATGCGGGCTTATGGCCCAGATATAACCAGCCTCCAACAGCAGTTAAAGGCACAAACCGCCAAATTGGAAGATCTCGAGAACCGTTCCCGCCGGAACAATGTCCGCATTGTGGGACTCCCGGAGTCGCTCCCGGAGCAGAATTTGGAGGTATGGCTAGAGACATGGCTTTCAAAAGAACTGGCCCTAACGGATACCATGGGGCCAGTGGTAGTAGAGCGAGCTCACCGTGTCGGGAGAAAAATGGAGGCGCAAAGCAGACCTCGAGTTGTAGTCGCCAAACTGTTAAATTATAGGCACAAACAAGAAATCCTCCCAGGCTTCCGTTTGAAGAGAGACACGCTAGCAGGTTTGCAAACTCGTGTGAATGATATGGAGGTACGTGTAGCAGCTGTGGAAGATGACATGCGGGCTTATGGCCCAGATATAACCAGCCTCCAACAGCAGTTAAAGGCACAAACCGCCAAATTGGAAGATCTCGAGAACCGTTCCCGCCGGAACAATGTCCGCATTGTGGGACTCCCGGAGTCGCTCCCGGAGCAGAATTTGGAGGTATGGCTAGAGACATGGCTTTCAAAAGAACTGGCCCTAACGGATACCATGGGGCCAGTGGTAGTAGAGCGAGCTCACCGTGTTGGGAGAAAAATGGAGGCGCAAAGCAGACCTCGAGTTGTAGTCGCCAAACTGTTAAATTATAGGCACAAACAAGAAATCCTCCCAGGCTTCCGTTTGAAGAGAGACACTTTAAAATACAATGGGAGGAATATTTTAATTTTTCAAGACTTTTTGATGGAGGTGCAAGCGCAGAGAAAGCAGTTTCATCTGATATGTACAACCTTAGTCAACAAAAAAATTCGTTTTGCACTGCAATATCCGGCACAACTGAAAGTGCTGATGCAAGACACTTGGCACACATTCCATACTGTGGCAGCCGCGCAGAAATATTTACACGACAACAACATATAAAATTCAGGACAAGAGTAAATCAACGTGCCTTGCCAGAGAGAGGGGAGCATAGAGGCTGAATATATGTGAGTAACAAATAGGAATAGCCTTTAAACACTTGACTATTGTGGGTGGGGGTCCCAAGCACGATCACGTGATCCAGTTCCAGAACCAGGTTGGGCCTGGGAGAATGGAAAGGGCAATAGGCAAGGGGGGGAAGGGAGTGGGGGGTTTGGGAGGGGAACATCCTAATTGGTATAGACAATTAATATGTAACACTAGATTTAATGTAAAAAGATGGTGGAGGCGTTTGAAAATTGGCAGTAATGGTGCACAGGAGTGGTACGGGCCATGTAAAGCTGGAAAAAAGGATCATGGGTTGGTCAGGAAGACGGATTCAGAGGTACTATGCCAGCACGGATAATATCATGGAACATGGGGGGCTTTAGTACCCCCACGAAACGCTCTAAGATACTACAGGCATTACGCAGGCATAAAGCCGATATTGCCTGCCTGCAGGAAACACGTTTGAATGACCAAGAACACGCCAAGCTAAAAAAGACATGGGTAGGTGAATGTCATGCAGTGGCAGCACAGGGGCGGAAGGGGGGATTGGCAATTTTGATTCGAAAAGGGCTCCCATGTAAAGTTAAAGTGGAAGCGCAGGGAGGGCAAGGGAGGTTCCTAATATTGAGGATTTGGTTACAGGGAGTAGAATTTATATTGGTAAATATATATGGCCCTAATGGACATGTACCCGGCTTTTATACAGCTTTAGTTAACATTTGCCTGCAATATAAAACAGCAAAATTGATAGTCTTGGGAGATTTCAATATGGCCTCAGATCCGGAATTAGATACATCAAGTCCCACCTCCCCACATTACCAAGGAACAAGGTTTAAAGATTTTTGTGCCTTTCGAAGAATGTTGGGGTTGGTGGATGCCTGGAGGATATTGCACCCAGGGGACAGGGAATACATCCATAGATCGCGGGCACATGGTACCTTGGCCTGTCTAGACTACATTTTGGTAGAGTCCGCCATGTTCCCCTGGGTGCAGTCAGCAGAGGTGGGCCCTGAGGAGATCTCGGACCACGCTCTGGTGTGGCTGGATTTAACTATACCTGCTGACAGAGAAGGGGGAAGGGGATGGCGGTTCCCAGCTTATTTACAAGGAGATACACATTTTCAGACTTATCTACATGAAAAGTGGGAATCATATGCTGACTATAATGGTGTGCATGCAGAGGCGCAACCGGTGCTGTTTTGGAATGCGTCCAAGGCAGTGCTACGGGGAGATATCATTGCGTACTGTAGTCTCCGACGCAAGCGTCAGGTAGCTAGTATTGTGCAGTTAGAGAAGCAATTTCAGAAGGCTAGACGCACACACATGCGTAGACCTACATTAGAGACTTTAGAGGCCTTAAGGGTGATTCAAGTGGCGCTGAATACCCTGTTACATGAGCGGGAAACTCGGTCTTCACTATACTACAAATACAAATTAAGTAGATTTGGGAATAAAGCAGGCCCTCTGTTGGTGAGAGTGATAAAAAATTGGGGGGGGGGGGGGGGGGTCCCGGGCTGTTACAGCTTTAAAAAACCGATCAGGGTCACTAGTTAACTCTAGAGAAGAGATTGGGCAGATATTTGATAGATACTATTCTAAATTATGTGCCGCTGGACTAGTAGGGGAAAGGGAGGCAATAAAAGATTATTTGCAGAAAGCGGGTTTAGAGGGGCTTACAATAGAAGAGAAGGAAAGATTGAATACTCCCTTGACCCTGGAAGAGTTAAAAGGGGCGATTAAAGGATTAAAACCCCGGTCGGCCCCAGGCCCAGATGGATTCACGGGGGAATATTATAGATTATTGACCCCAGAGGCATTAGCTTCCTTGTTGGACTATTATGAGGGAGTAATAGCAGCTGGCCAATTCCCGCAATACGCTAATCAGGCATTAATAACGTTAATCCCCAAACCTGGCAGGTCGCCAGATAGGGCAGATGCCTATAGGCCAATATCACTTCTCAATGTAGATACAAAGCTGCTGGCCAAGATGATGGCAGAGAGATTGGCAGACTGCCTGCCCCGACTGATAGGCAAAGAACAAGTGGGATTTGTGAGAAACCGGCAGGCCATCCAAAACGTTCGTAAGTTACTTTTAGCAATGGCAGCAGGTGTAGAGAAATCTGAATTGGCCTGGGTGTTAAGCTTAGACGCCGAAAAGGCGTTTGATCAGGTACAGTGGGATTACCTGATTCAGACACTAGAACATATAGGCTTTGAGGTAGTGGCATACCTAGTAAGTAGTAGTAGTAGTAGTAGGGTAGTTGACACCCGGGGCCAGTCATTTTTTAACACCCCCCCCCCCCAAATCCAGTACTAGGCATACCGAGAATACAAAACACTCAGGACCTATAGAGCAATTCTACCATACCATAAGCAGTAATTTCTACGAGTCACACAAGGAAAAGGAAAGCATCTTAAACACTACAGTGAGCACTAGAACATCAATTCACCTATTGTAAAACGAAAACAGACAGATTAGTACAGATCGTCAATCCTGCACAGTCAATGCCAACCGAAAGCCATGTCTTTTTCACAAACACAGATACACCCTAATCCACTATAGAATAAGTAATCATAAACTTTCTATTTAGACAAAAATTAAACTGAACCCCCGATGCCAGACTCTGCATACAATGCAACACCACAGAAACAGAAAATGTCCCCTAGTACTGTGCAAAATATAAAGATAGCAGATGTAAATTTGAAAAAACTAACAAATACCAATCACCACTTTACAAATTAACAAATAGAAATAAAACAAATACAGAAAATAAAATAATACCATTTTACTGGACTAATACATTTAGCTTCCAGAGGCCAAAATCTCCTTCCTCAGGTCAGTACAGTATAATGCTCTTACAGTATCTTATCCTGACCTGAGGAAGGGGGTTTTGTTCTCTGAAAGTTAAGTCAAAATGTATTAAAATTAGTCCAATAAAAAGATTACCTTATTTACATTTTGTATTTATAAACAACACAGCTACAATACTATATCCTAAAGCAAAATAATAAAAATATATATTTATAAGTACATAAGTACATAAGTAATGCCATACTGGGAAAAGACCAAGGGTCCATCGAGCCCAGCATCTTGTCCACGACAGCGGCCAATCCAGGCCAAGGGCACCTGGCAAGCTTCCCAAAAGTGCAAACATTCTATACATGTTATTCCTGGGATTTTGGATTTTTCCAAGTCCGTTTAGTAGCGGTTTATGGACTTGTCCTTTAGGAAACCGACCAACCCCTTTTTAAACTCTGCTAAGCTAACCGCCTTCACCACATTTTCCGGTAATGAATTCCAGAGTTTAATTACACGTTGGGTGAAGAAACATTTTCTCCGATTTGTTTTAAATTTACTACACTGTAGTTTAATCGCATGCCCCCTAGTCCTAGTATTTTTGGAAAGCGTGAACAGATGCTTCACATCCACCTGTTCCACTCCACTCATTATTTTATATACCTCTATCATGTCTCCCCTCAGCCGTCTCTTCTCCAAGCTGAATAGCCCTAGCCTCCTTAGTCTTTCTTCATAGGGAAGTCGTCCCATCCCCGCTATCATTTTAGTCGCCCTTCGCTGCACCTTTTCCAATTCTACTATATCTTTCTTGAGATGCGGCGACCAGAATTGAACACAATACTCAAGGTGTGGTCGCACCATGGAGCGATACAACGGCATTATAACATCCTCACACCTGTTTTCCATACCTTTCCTAATAATACCCAACATTCTATTCGCTTTCCTAGCCGCAGCAGCACACTGAGCAGAAGGTTTCAGCGTGTTATCGACGACGACACCCAGATCCCTTTCTTGGTCCGTAACTCCTAACGTGGAACCTTGCATGACGTAGCTATAATTCAGGTTCTTTTTTCCCACATGCATCACCTTGCACTTGCTCACATTAAACGTCATCTGCCATTTAGCCGTCCAGTCTCCCAGTCTCGTAAGGTCCTCTTGTAATTTTTCACAATCCTGTCGCGAGTTAACGACTTTGAATAACTTTGTGTCATCAGCAAATTTAATTACCTCGCTAGTTACTCCCATCTCTGAATCATTTATAAATATATTAAAAAGCAGCGGTCCTAGCACAGACCCCTGAGGAACCCCACTAACTACCCTTCTCCATTGTGAATACTGCCCATTTAACCCCACTCTCTGTTTCCTATCCTTCAACCAGTTTTTAATCCACAATAGGACATTTCCTCCTATCCCATGACCCTCCAATTTCCTCTGTAGCCTTTCATGAGGTACCTTGTCAAACGCCTTTTGAAAATCCAGATACACAATATCAACCGGCTCCCCTTTGTCCACATGTTTGTTTACTCCTTCAAAGAATTGAAGTAAATTGGTCAGGCAAGATTTCCCCACACAAAAGCCGTGCTGACTCGGTCTCAGTAATCCATGTCCTCGGATGTGCTCTGTAATTTTGTTTTTAATAATAGCCTCTACCATTTTCCCCGGCACCGACGTCAGACTCACCGGTCTATAATTTCCCGGATCTCCCCTGGAGCCTTTTTAAAAAATGGGCGTTACATTGGCCACCCTCCAATCTTCCGGTACTACGCTCGATTTTAAGGATAAGTTGCATATCACTAGCAGTAGCTCCGCAAGCTCATTTTTCAGTTCTATCAGTACTCTAGGATGAATACCATCCGGTCCAGGAGATTTGCTACTCTTCAGTTTGCCGAACTGCCCCATTACGTCCTCCAGGTTTACCGTGAAGTCAGTAAGTTTATTGTCAGTAAGTTTGTTGTCTCTGGTTTCTGCTTTTCTCATCTTCTTTTCACTGTCTTCCTTCCATTCAGGATCTGTCTTTGCTCTCTCTGTGCCATCCAGTGTCTGCCCTCTCTAATGTCCCTTCCATCCACTGTCTGCCCTCTCTCTCCCTTCCATCCACCATTTGCCCCAGACTGCCCTCTTTCTCTCTCCCCCTTCCAACCTCCATCTGCCCTTTCTCTCTGCCCCTTCAATCCGTCTGCCCTCCCTCTCCCATCCATCCAGGGTCTTCCTTCCCTCATGCTCCCCACTTCCATCCAGGGTCTGTTGTCCCCTCTCTCTGCCCCCCCTTTTCAGCCCCCAATTCCACCTGCCCCTAGTTCCAGCCCCAGCCCACATCTCCCACCTGCCCCCCTTTTCAGCCCCACTATCCCACCAATCCCCAGCCCTTTTCTCCCATCAGTCCTGAGCTTCAGCCCCCAGCCACTTCTCCCTGTCCCCTTTTCAGCCCCTAGTTTCAACCCCAGCCCTTTTCTCTCACCAGTCCTGAGCTTCAGCCCCAGCCAGTTCTCCCTGTCCCCTTTAAAGCCCCCAGTTTCAGCCCCTGCCCCGTTTCAGCCCACAGTTCCAGCACTAGCCCCCTTATCCCAAATACCCTCCTTTTCGCCCCAGTTCCAGCCCCCTTCATCCACCACATGCTTTGCATCCCCCCCTTTTCAGCCCCAGGCATGGACCCATTCTCCCTCCTGCCCCCTTGTCAGACCCCAGTTCCAGCTTCAGACCCCTTCTCCCCTCTGAGCACCCCCACCCCTCCCCAATCCCCTTCTCCCCTCTGAGCACCCCTCTCAGCTCCCCCATCCCTCCCCAGTTCCCTTCTCCCATCTGAGAACCCCTCTCAGCTCCCCCACCCCTCCCCAGTTCCCTTCTCCCTTCTGAGAACCCCTCTGAGCTCCCCCCACCCCTCCCCAGTTCCCTTCTCCCCTCTGCGAACCCCTCTGAGTTCCCCACCCCTCCCCAAATTCCCTTCTCCCCTCTGCGAACCCCTCTGAGCTCCCCCACCCCTCCCCAGTTCCCTTCTCCCCTCTGCGAACCCCTCTGAGCTTCCCCACCCCTCCCCAATTCCCATCTCCCCTCTGCGAACCCCTCTGAGCTCCCCCACCCCTCCCCAATTCCCTTCTCCCCTCTGCGAACCCCTCTGAGCTCCCCCACACCTCTCCAAATTCCCTTCTCCCCTCTGTGAACCCCTCTGAGCTCCCCACCTCTCCCCAAATTCCCTTCTCCCCTCTGCAAACCCCTGAGCTCCCCCACCCCTCCCCAGTTCCCTTCTCCCCTCTGCGAACCTCTCTGAGCTCCCCCACCCCTCCCCAAGTTCCCTTCTCCCCTCTGCGAACCCCTCTGAGCTCCCCCACCCCTCCCCAATTCCCTTCTCCCCTCTGCGAACCCCTCTGAGCTCCCTCACCCCTCCCCAATTCCCTTCTCCCCTCTGCGAACCCCTCTGAGCTCCCCCACCCCTCCCCAGTTCCCTTCTCCCCTCTGCGAACCCCTCTGAGCACCCCACCCCTCCCCAGTTCCCTTCTCCCCTCTGCGAACCCCTCTGAGCTCCCCCACCCCTCCCCAAATTCCCTTCTCCCCTCTGCGAACCCCTCTGAGCTCCCCCATCCCTCCCCATATTCCCTTCTCCCCTCTGTGAACCCCTCTGAGCTCCCCCACCCCTCCCCAATTCCCTTCTCCCTTCTGCGAACCCCTCTCAGCTCCCCCACCCCTCCCCAAATTCCCTTCTCCCCTCTGCGAACCCCTCTCAGCTCCCCCACCCCTCCCCAATTCCCTTCTCCCCTCTGCGAACCCCTCTCAGCTCCCCCACCCCTCCCCAAATTCCCTTCTCCCCTCTGCGAACCCCTCTGAGCTCCCCCACTCCTCCCCAGTTCCCTTCTCCCTTCTGAGAACCCCTCTCAGCTCCCCCACCTCCTTCTCCCATCTGAGCCCCCCCCTCTCCGTGGAGAGCGACAGAGCCCTCTTCTCCTGCCACCACCCTGCGTTTTTTTTTTAATCCATGCAGCGACGCAGGCAGCACCTCGTGTCTGCCCTGCTGTGTGCTTTGAAAAAAGAAAATCGCTTCGCTGGCGTCGGGCCGGCCTTCTCTCGCTATGTCCCGCCCACTTTTGAGGTAACTTCCTATTTCCTCGAGGGCGGGACATAGCGAGAGAAGGCCGGCCCGACGCCAGCGAAGCGATTTTCTTTTTTCAAAGCACACAGCAGGGCAGACACGAGGCGCTGCCTGCGTCCCTCGCTGAATGGATTAAAAAAAACGCAGGGTGGTGGCAGGAGACGGCGGAGCACCCCCCCCCACCCGCCGGCACCCGGGGTGCACTGCCCCCACCGCCCTCCCCCCCTTGGTACGCCACTGCTTTGAGGGATGGTTTTTGAATGCCTTCAGGGCTCTTTATTGCCACCCGATGGCAAGAGTGTTGGTAAATGGCCTGCGGGGGCAGGAGTTTGAAATTAAGAGGGGTACCAGGGAGGGCTGTCCCCTCTCCCCATTGCTGTTTGTTTTGGCATTAGAGCCCCTGTTACATACATTGAAAACAGCTAAAAATATTGAAGGAGTCCTGGTGGGAGGACAGACAATAAAAGTGCTGGCGTATGCTGATGATCTGCTGCTGACAGTGACCAACCCGGTAAGATCCACAGAGGCCCTGATAGAGCAAATTAGGCAATATGGGCATATGTCAGGATTTAAGTTCAATTTAACAAAATCAACCGTGTTATTTGTAGGGCCCGCTGAGGGGGGGAACAGGGGGGGACAGATATCTTTTCAGATAGCGCCAGGTAAAATTAAATACTTAGGAGTAATGGTTCCGGCCGAGATGAGAGAGTTGTATGACCTTAACATACAGAGATTGTTGACAGATACAAAAAACAACTTGCAAGCATGGACAGCGCTGCCTCTCTCCCTGCTGGGCCGAATAGCTTTGTTTAATATGATTATTGCCCCTAAATGGCTATACGTTCTACAGACATTACCATTATACTTGAACAAGAAAGATGAGAAGGAGCTGGACAGAGTAGTGCAAAAATACCTTTGGAGGGGTAAAAGAGCTCGCCTAACGATGAAGGTACTATGTACGCCGGTGGAATACGGAGGACTGGGACTGCTGAGTGTGCGGTATTTCAATGTGGCCTGCGGGATGAGGCATGTGAATGATTGGTTCCGAGGTACAAGTGACTTCTCAGATACCGTGATGGAGCTGGGCCTCACCTCAGGGACTCACTTCAGTAATTATTTGCACTCGACAGGAGCACCCATTCCACAGACTTTACAACAGTCCCAGATTATGGGAACAGCGGTGGCGACCTGGAAGTGGATTTGTAAGATACATCAATTCTCAGCGCAGGTTACTCCGTATCTGCCCATTTGTGACAATGCGACCTTTGAACCAGGCCGCTTATATGGGATGTTTAAGAGAAGGAACAAATGTGGCCTAGAATACCTGCTGCAGGTGTTGACCCGGGAAGGACGCATGAAACCATTTGCGGACTTACAAAAAGAGTTTGGTATCCGAAATGGAGAGCGGTTCTATTACGAACAATTAAAACATTATGTAACATCACTCCCCTGGGAACACCTGGCGGAGGACGCACAGGAGGAATTGGCGTCGGCTTTTTCGCTGGCAGCCCAACAGAAAGTACCGCTCTCCCATCATCGTAGGCACATAAAAGATACTATGCCAGAACCGGATTATAAGACTATATCTCAGCAGTGGACAGCAGATCTGCTAATGGACATCACACCGGCAATGGTGCAATCACATGTACTTTCGCTTAGGCGAGTGACCTATCAGTCTACACATTGGGAATTACAGTTCAAATTTGTTTTTCGAACACATATACCCCCCAGGAGAGCGTTTTACATGGGTCTATCGCCCTGGGGAGAGTGCCCGAAGTGTGGAACAGAAGGTGCCACTTTAGGGCACATGTTTTGGACATGCACGAAAATAGAAGGAGTATGGAGGGTAATCATAAACTATGTCAATACAATATGGAGATAGCGATGGAGTTATAACCCAGCCCTACTGTTTGGCCAGCCACAGATGCGGAGGCCTCTAGCGAGGGGCTTTACGGCTTTCGTCGCGCGAGCAGTGATAGCTGGCAAACAAATTATCCTAGCAGAATGGCTGTCACCTAATGTCCCTACCCTCCAGCAGTGGCGGGCACGAATGCTGTTAATGATGCGGATAGAGAGAGTGGGGATCACTGACTTCAAGACGCAGCCGGGGGAGAAATTTCAACAACAGTGGGCACCTTTTTGGAATACATTGACACCATCAGCACGAAGTCATTTGTTGAACATATAAGTACTGGATGTTATAGCTTAGAAAGAGGAGGGGAGGGAAGGGGGAGGGAGGAATGGAAGGGGAAGGGGGGGATTTGTTGGGGGGAGGGAAGGAGGGAGGGAATGGGGGAGAAATTGAAAATTTAACTGTTTTAAGAAATGCCTTGTTTATTGTTACTTGGTTCAATAAAAATGATTTAAACATAAAGTGAGGATGAGAAAATAAAGGTTCTGAACACGTGAAAACGGGTTAGGAGTTAAAAGCAGCATTAAAAAGGTGGGCTTTTAGCTTAGATTTGAAGACGGCCAGAGATGGAGCGTGACGTACCAGCTCAGGAAGTCTATTCCAGGCATATGGTGCAGCAAGATAAAAGGAACGGAGTCTGGAGTTAGCGGTGGAGGAGAAGGGTGCAGATAAGAGAGATTTACCCAGTGAACGGAGTTCCCAGGGAGGAGTGTAGAGAGAGATGAGAGTGGAGAGGTACTGAGGAGCTGCAGAGTGAATGCACTTATAGGTCAATAAGAGGAGTTTGAACTGTATGCGGAAACGGATAGGAAGCCAGTGAAGTGACTTAAGGAGAGGGCTAATATGAGCATAACGACACTGGCGGAATATTAGTCATGCAGCAGAATTTTGAACAGATTGAAGAGAGAGATGGCTAAGTGGGAGACCTGTGAGAAGCAAGTTGCAATAGCCTAAGCGAGAGGTGATAAGAGTGTGGATGAGGGTTCTGGTAGTGTGCTCAGAAAGGAAAGGGCAAATTCTGGTGATATTATAAAGAAACAACAGGTTTTAGCAGTCTGCTGAATATGTGCAGAGAAGGAGAGGGAGGAGTCGAAGATGACCTCAAGGTTACGAGCTGATAAGACAGGAAAGATGAGAGTGTTATCCACAGAAATAGAGAATAGGGGAGGAGGAGAGGTTGGTTTAGGGGGAAAGATAAGAAGCTCAGTCTTGGTCATGTTTAGTTTCAGATGGCACTGAGACATCCAGGCAGCAATGTCAGACAGGCAGGCTGATACTTTGGCCTGGATTTCGGCTGAGATTTCTGGTGTGGAGAGGTAGATCTGGGAGTCATCAGCGTAAAGATGATACTGAAAACCATGGGATGAGATCAGAGTACCAAGGGAAGAAGTATAGATGGAGAAAAGAAGAGGTCCCATGACAGATCCCTGAGGTACACCAACTGACAGTGGGATAGAAGTAGAGGAGGATCCACTAGAGTATACACTAAAGGTACGCTGGGAGAGAAAAGAAGAAAACCAGGAAAGAACAGAGCCCTGAAATCCAAGTGAGGATAGCGTATCAAGGAGTAGGCTGTGATCAACAGTGTCAAAAGCAGCAGATAGATCGAGAAGGATGAGGATCGAATAGAGACCTTTGGATCTGGCCAGGAACAGATCATTGGAGACTTTAGCAAGCGCTGTTTCAATTGAATGAAGGGGGTGAAAGCCAGGTTGAAGTGGATCAAGAATAGCTTGAGATGAAAGAAAGCCAAGGCAATAGTGGTGAACAGCACGTTCAAGTATATTGGATAGGAAAGAGAGGAGGGAGATGGGGCGATAGTTGGAAGGCAGGTAAGGTCCAATGAAGGTTTTTTAAGGAGTGGTGTGACTACGGCATGTTTGAAGGCATCAGGAACAGTCACAGTGGACAGTGAAAGATTGAGGATATGACAGATAAAAGGGATGACAGTAGGAGAGATAGTGTTAAGTAGATGGGTGGGAATAGGATCAGAGGAACAGGTAGTTAGTTTTGAGGAGGAAATAAGATGTGTAGTTTCCTCTTCAGTGATTTCAGAAAAGGAAGAAAAGGAGGCAGGGGTTGGAGGGTTGAGAGAATGGACTAAGGAAAGGAGAGATGGAGGTGACCTGGTTGAGAAGTCAAGTTTAATCTTGTGAACCTTATCATGAAAGAACTCAGCCAGAGTCTGGGGGGAAAGTGAAGGGGGGTTGGAGGTGAAGGCACTTTGAGGAGAGAGTTCAGTGTGGCAAAGAGACGTCGAGGGTTTGAGCCAAGAGAATTTGTCAACTGGACGTAATAGTCCTGTTTGGCAAGTAAAAGAGCAGACTAGAAGGAGGTCAGCAAGAATTTGAAATGTATGAAGTCAGCATGGGCACGGGATTTCAAAAACAGAGGATTGTCTTAAGTCCAAACAAAAGCAAAAACACATAGAATTTCCTAAAACCTGGAGGCACTGAGTCACTAAGAATATAATGTCCAAAAAGAGTCTGAGGATCACTTATAACTGTACAGTTCCACCATTGTAGAAGAGAAGTGTGTAGTGCCTTCCAAAAAGAAAAAAAACATAAGTATATTTCCAAAATATATGGTCCAATGTTGCTTGTGGTGAGGCACATTTCGGGCATTGATCAAAATGCTGCAGGCCTGCCCAACATGCTCTATGTGGCCAGTATATAATCATAATGCAAACTTGTATAGAGTCTCCTGGTGAAACTTAGAAACCATTACCTTTGGTAATGTGGTCATAAACTTCTGCAATAGTTGGGGGGAGAGAGTAATTCCCAGGTCCTGTGACCAATCCACCGCCAATTTAGAATAATTCTTGAGTAGTGTCATGTAGAAATCTATGATGGAAAGTTAGTGGTACCCTTTGCTGAGAACCCAAGGTAAGCGCCTCTCCCAGCATTTCCTGCGCATCCTCTGTAAAACGTGTCCATGGCAAAGTAGAAATATAATGATGCAATTGCCGATAAGCAAAATGATTCGTGGCATAAAATGATGCATGGCAGGGATGGAGAATTCTCTCTGTACATCTGTAAAGGACTTAATCTTCCCATCGTCCATGAGGATTTGCAGTATATATTTCAGTCCTTTAGAAGCCCAACGAACAAATGAACCATGCCCCTATGCAGGAGGAAAGGCTGGATTATCCCAGATAGACAGATAGGGTGACATCTCAGCTGAAAAGTCATGATGCCGACATAACCATTGCCATACCTGCCGACCAGCGTGTAAGAGTGGGTTTCTTTCAAAGGTCCCCTGGGGCAACGGTTTAGTGGCATGCAGAATATGACTAATGTGAATTTGTGGATAGAGCCCTAATGTGAATTTGTGGATAGAGCCCAGTTTCCAATTAAGTTATCGAAAAATAGTCCGTTCCCCTAAACCAGTCGTAAAGGTGTCTCATTCCACATGCCACTGTTAAATATTGCATGTTAAGTAAACCCATACATCCACAATCCCTAGGTTTTTGTAGCGCCTCTATAGACAAATATGGTCTTTTTTCTTGCCATAGATATTTTTGTAGTAACTTATGTAATCTAGCTTCTTTTCTAAGTTTTAAATAAAGAGGCAGCATCTGGAACACATAAAACCATTTAGGTGCTAACATCATATTATACAGGTGTACCCAGCCCCATAATAATGGGTATACCCCCCAAATCTGTATTTTTTGGGTTGTTTCTTCCATAAGTAAAGATATATTGGAGGAGTATGAGTATAAGGTAGTCAAGTCCAATGGGAGATAGATTCCTATATAGCATACCCCTCTAGCCTCCCAGGAGAATGGAAAATGCCCTAACAACTGTTCTCGCACTGAGGGCAACACTGGGTATGCCTTGGTCTTAGAGAGGTTCAAAGTAAAATCAGAAATGTCACCAAAATCACTGAACAGTTGCAACAGAGCACTCAGTGAAGACTTCGGTTCTGACAATAACAAAAAGAAGTCATCTGCAAAGGTGACCACCTTAAGCTCCTGGGGGTGAGGGTGGAATAGAGGAACCCGAATTGTAGCTACATAATGCAAGGTTCCACAAGGGCTGTCTTATCATGGATTGGAAACTTTTTCCCCCCTTTACTACTGTGTTATAGTAATCTATCAAGGGGCCCATGAGTTGAACCTGAAGCAACTTATAAAAAAACCCCAGAATATCCATCTGCCCCAGGTGCTAATGCGCCCCTCAGACTTTTGACGACCCCTTGCACTTCCTTCACCTGCAAAGGTGCATTAAGGGCCTCCATTTCTGCCTTTTGTTAAGCGGGGCATGTTCGCCTGAGCCAGAAACTCCTGGGAGGAGACCAATGGATACATACCCTCCTCCGAGTACAAGCATTAGAAGTATTCTAGAAAAAGTTATGTAATTTTATCACTACAGGTGTGGAGAGTTCCAGAGCGGGAGAGCACAAAATAGGCACTACTCTAGAATCCCTGCATGTCTTCACTGCCCATGCTAAAAATCTACCAGACTTGTTTCCAAATTTATGGAATTGATATCAATGATATAAGAGGCCCTCAAAGTCTGTTTATATATAAGAGTATTAAGGGAGACTTGTATTGCAATGAATTTGTCTTTAGCCACTGGAGACTTGGTATTAAGATATTCTAACTTGTGCTTAGGTAATTGATGTTCCAAACTCAATATACCCGCAGCCAATTTTTTGTTACGATAACTAGTGTATGCTATGAAATCACCCCTGAATACTACTTTCACATATCCCATAATAATTGAGGCTGATCAGCATGTTGCAAATTATTATGGAGAAACTGATCCCATTTGTCCAACAAATATGCCTTAAATTCCTCATTGTTAGATAAATAAGTAGGGAACCTCCACCTGGCTTTGGCCTGTTATGTGCTGGGGGCCGAAAATGTACCCTAGAACGATGCATAAATTCCACTTCCTGTGGATGTAATAGACGCCAAGCATCAACCAAGTCTAACCCAGCTGCAAAGGTTGGTACCATGTCCTTGCCTGGGGAGTCCCTTTGTGAAGGCCTTAAAATAGAAGTACAATCCACTTTGACATTGAATAAAAGTTCATGTCACCTACTATCATTAATGATAGCTCTGAAATTAGTGATAAATGTTTAAGGAGGGCAGGATAAAAGGACTTATCATAGGGCGTAGGTCCATACACTACTACTAGATGGAATTGCCGTCCCTGGAGCCACAATTTCACACATAAATATCTCCCTTGGAGATCATGAAATAACTTTAGCATGGTAAGCCAGTTTCTTCTGAAATACGATAGCCACCCCCCACCACACACACATCGGGCGTCTGATGATGCATAAAGCACCTTTCCTACCCACTGCCTCTTCATTTATTGGTGTTTGAGATCTGTGAGCTGTGTCTCTTGAAGGCAGGCTATATCTATTTTTTGCCTATTTAAAGCGGACAAGATTCTTGCTCTCTTAATAAGGTAGGTGATGCCCCCTACATTCCACATGGCAATTCTACAGCAAGTCACCACCATCTACCGAGATGGACAGATAAGATACAGATATGTGTACAAAAAATAAAAAATAAAAACAACCTTAAGTGCCCAGTCTTCACACAAGGAGAAACCCCCCCCCCCCCTAAAGTATCATCAAGGAAATAGATCATTGAAAATTGGAACAGGTACATAACCTCCATAATAGAAAACAAAAGTGCTTTTTGAGGGATAGGCTAGTGCACGCCATGGCCCTGCAGGAACAGGCCTCAAGAGAGAACTCTTGAGTCCAAGAATTGGTTTTGTGCTTTATTTCTCCTCACCTGAGAAAGAAACAGGTTACCCCTTTCCTGGCACATTTAATGAATTGTTTGGTCTCACCTTTAAACCTACTGTCTGGCTGTGGTTTGTCAGAGCTCCAGGCCTGCCCTCTCCCACACTGCTGCAGATTCATATAATACAGAGTACATCGACCACCTATAAATAGCCTTAGATTTTGAAAAATATTTTGTCTTTTGGACACAACAGTAAAACCACGACCAATTCAAAGCAGTAAATCAAGCAGATAAGATCATGTAATTTCCTAGGTTAATATTACATCCCTTGAGACTCATTTAAAGAACTATGATGCACTTTGCTAACGGCTGTAAATGTATTGTAAATATGGACTTCCTGTAGTAGAACCACATTAATTCTTTTCTAATTTGTTCTGTGGTTCTCTGCACAGTTTGCTTTACTTCAAAGAGGGTTCTGACTTCATTCATTTTTTAAATATCACCATGGCTCTTTCACTCAATTCACTTAAATGTAGTCTAATTGTTTCTCAGGCGACCTCAGCGACGCCCATTGCCAAAGAGTTTTTAAATTATGGCAATGTAACTGGCGTCCACTTCTTCATTGGTTCAGCCAATTTCTTGTATTTTTATAACAATTTTGTTATTTTCTCAATTAAATTACTTATCTTGTATAGTTAGACCAGAGGGTTCAGTGCCCGACATGCATGTTTCGCCCTCCATCGAGCTGTGTCAAGGGCTATCCTCTAAAAAACAAAAACCCAATATATTAATAAGTTTTCCTAGCACAAAGAAAACCTTCCTTCATAAGTTTTCAATAATCCAGGTTATTTGACAATGCAATTCTCAGAAACTCTTACCTACAGTCTCTCCCAGCATCAGCTCTACTTAGTTATAGCGGGTTTTCCCTTTCTCAAGATGGCGCCGGCGTTCTCATCACTTGTTTAAATGTTCAAGTAACCTCTGACATCATAGATCCTCCCGGTTAGTCAATTTCTGAGAGTAAGAAGGGTGTGTTCCACTCTTCAAGAGTTTAAGGACCAATCGATAGATCTTAAACAAAGATTTCAGGCACGGGGATATCCTAAATCATCGATTAATAAAGCCTATTTACGTGCTCGCTTTGCTCAACGATCTCTTCTGTTGAAAGAGAATATGCCTGATGCTGAAACTCAGGAAGAAAGACTAACCTGTGTTCTTCCATTTACGTTAATGAGTCAGAAGTTGATACACAGCATTAAAACTCATTGGCATATCTTACAACTATTTCCATGTTTTTCAGAACCTCCCCGCATTGCATACACTAGGGGTAAAACAATGGGAGAGATGTTAGCTAAGAAAAAATTTCTTTACTCCAGTAAGACTGATATAAGAGGCGAACAGATAGAATGTGGCCATTGCCAATGGTGCAAATTAGGAATAATGGGTCCTACTTGGTGGGCTCCTGGTAAAGACAGTACTATTGGCTTAAGGGATAGAGTTACATGTGACTCGAATAATGTGGTATACAGTATTATATGTCCCTGTGGATTGATTTATATAGGACGAAGTAGTAGACCAATTAAAGTCCGCTTAACGGAGCATAAATCCAGAATCACCACTCAGAATATGCAGGCTCCTCTAGTAGCCCATTGGATAGATAAAAATCATACAGTGGATGATATACGGTGGAGGATCCTGGAATGTGTAGGTACAGGGGAGGAGGGGGGCTTGGTTAAAAAACTGTTAAACTACCGTGAACAATTTTACATTTTTTCTTTAAATACGGTATCGCCAGCTGGCTTAAATGCTGAGTTAGAATGGATGTCACTGATTGGATAGATCAGTATATCCTCTACTGTAGAGGTCCAATAGAGCCCGGGGGGAGGATCTATGATGTCAGAGGTTACTTGAACATTTAAACAAGTGATGAGAACGCCGGCGCCATCTTGAGAAAGGGAAAACCCGCTATAACTAAGTAGAGCTGACTCTGGGAGAGACTGTAGGTAAGAGTTTCTGAGAATTGCATTGTCAAATAACCTGGATTATTGAAAACTTATGAAGGAAGGTTTTCTTTGTGCTAGGAAAACTTATTAATATATTGGGTTTTTGTTTTTTAGAGGATAGCCCTTGACACAGCTCGATGGAGGGCGAAACATGCATGTCGGGCACTGAACCCTCTGGTCTAACTATACAAGATAAGTAATTTAATTGAGAAAATAACAAAATTGTTATAAAAATACAAGAAATTGGCTGAACCAATGAAGAAGTGGACGCCAGTTACATTGCCATAATTTAAAAACTCTTTGGCAATGGGCGTCGCTGAGGTCGCCTGAGAAACAATTAGACTACATTTAAGTGAATTTAGATTTTTCTGTATCTGTTTGTATAACAGAATAAGTGTGAAGATTTTTTGTTTGAAGAATACTAACTACCGGATCCTATATTGAATGTGATACCTGTGTGGATATATAAGGGACCGGTTTAGAGTTTGTATAAATTAGCCACGGTGGAGTTTTCTTTCACTCAATGCCATATGCACCCACACTCCAGTGATTTTTCTGCATCTACAGTTTGCAACATCCTCTTTCTGTGGTCTGCTGGATGTTACAGTCTTTTCATTAAAATCTGTCTAATGCATCTGAGATGGGCAGAGATGGGGTTGTTACTTTTTAAAAGTACTTGAGTAAAATGTAAAAGTACTGACTCCAAAAGTAGTAAAGTAAAAGTAGAAAGTCTTATCCCTCCCCCCCCCCCCAAAAAAAAAATACTCAAAAGTAAATAAGTATAGATCTTAAAACTACTTTTTAATTACAAAGTAAAAAGTTTTCTTAGCAAGCTGGACTAGTATGTTTACAAGTAATACTTTGTTGTGATTATGTACCTATCAATTTATAATCTGTCTAGATCTCTATCGGTACAATGGAATAGAAATTTAATAAATGAAATTACAAATGTAAATGAAATACATTTTTAACAAGCTTGTTAAATTTAAGTGTGAAAGGGTGGAGGAGGGAAGGAGTTTTGTGTTTTACATTTTCAAATGATTTCCACTATAAATTTTTAATAGATATATGCATAGCATTTTTAAATGTAGATTAATTTTACATTTGTAAATGTTTTGTCTTTTAATCACTTCCATGATAGGCTTCTGTATTGGAAACCAGCAAGAAAGGCTTTCCCTTTCCCAATCCCAGTTCCACCCTATCTGAGAGAATAAGGTCACCGGGGCTCACTGCTTCCCTTCCCCCCCCCCCACTTCCTCTGCAACCCTAAAGAGGTCAGCAGGGCCGGTCTTAGCAAGTGCGGGGCCCTATGCGGACCAATTTGGTGGGGCCCCATCCTAGCCCCACCCCCCCACCATAGCCCCGCCCCACCGTAGCCCCGCCCCCACCCTAGCTCCACCCCATTGATAAAATTATTCCATTTTTAGAACATTTTTTTATTTATGAAATTTCAAATAAAGACAAATGAAGCTAAACTTGTACAAAAAATTGATTGAAATAATAAGCACAATGCTATCATGAAACTTCCCCTCCCCAGAAATTATTCAGTTCAAGTCCACTACAATTAGTAGTTCCAATTCTCATAACAAAGGAGAATAAAGGAAAAATATTAAGAAAAGATTCAGTACTTTCAAATTCCCCTATTACTCTGTAACCCATATATGCAATAAAATAAAAATGAAATGAAAAGATATACAATAAAATTAAGTGATATGTAAAATATAATGTACAATATAAAAACATATAGACCACCAAGGTATTAAAATTGTTTTAAAATATATACCACAACTCTCTGACTCAAGAAGATTCCGACTCTGTCATCCATAATTTTCTGACAACACACAGAAAAAAAAAAGTAAAAAAAAAAAAGTCACAATTAATACCTTATACACCAATATACCAGCCATACGGAAAATGCAGATTATCAACAATATGAAGCTAGCAAGGGATCATAATATCACAATTCTCATGTAGAGCCACAAAACACCCTTTTAGAGAGAGTGTGTCATGATTTAGGCTCTACACCCTTTCCGATGTTTGGTGCCACCTTAGTAAGGCCAACACACAATCTCTCCACTGCAAAACACTATACACAAACGTGTGCAAAAACACACTCATAACCTTAACAAACCATAAACAGCACTAATTCCAAGGACAGGACGAGCTACAACCTTATGCATGGCGTGGAAAGGCAACTGTAATTACACCGGGCTCTAAAACACCAGTGCACAACCTAGTGAAAAAAAACAAACAAAAAGGGCTGCAAACTATACGCTAGCAGAATACTGCACCTTCCTTGATCACACCTGAAAAACACATGAATGCAAAATACTGAACTGGAAAGTTACCTCAAGAAGTCAGACTCAGTATGTAGCAATACTACAAAAATTAAAACTTACATGAAAAATATCACAGATGCACATTTCCAAAAACTAACATATTCCAATTAATAAATCCTGAATAAAATAGTTTTTTCTACCTTTGTTGTCTGGTGACTTTGTTTTTCTGATCATGCTGGCTCAGTATCCGATTGTGCTGCTATCTGTCCTCTTAACTCCGTTTCCAGGGCTTCCTTTCCATTTATTTCTTTACTTTCCGCCTTTCTTCTTCATTTCTTGCCCTACATCCGTAAGTAAAAGCTGGGTCCTCCGCAGACTTGACTGTCCAGTGGATCCAGCTTCTGCCTATTTTCTATATCCATGTGCACTTTTTCTCCTCTCTTCCTTTTCCCTCACCTCATCTCCTTCCTCACTCTTCCCTCGCCTCCATCCATGTCCAGCATTTCTTCTCTCTCCTCCATCCACCCATGTCCAGCGGCCCTCCTGTCCCCCCTGCCATCCATCTATGTCCAGCAACCCCCCCTGTCCCCTCTGTCCTCCCCTGCCATCCACCTATGTCCAGAGACCCCCTCCCCTCCATCCACCCATGTCCAGCGACCCTTCTGTGCCCCCTGCCCTCCACCTATGTCCAGAAACCCCCTCCCCTGCCATCCACCCATGTCCAGCGACCCTCCTGTCCCCCCTGCCATCCATCTATGTCCAGCAACCCCCCCGTCCACTCTGTCCTCCCCTGCCATCCACCTATGTCCAGAGACCCCCTCCCCTCCATCCACCCATGTCCAGCGACCCTCCTGTGCCTCCTGCCCTCCACCTATGTCCAGAAAACCCCTCCCCTGCCATCCACCCATGTCCAGTGACCCTCCTGTCCCCCCTGCCATCCATCTATGTCCAGCAACCCCCCGTCCCCTCTGTCCTCCCCTGCCATCCACCTATGTCCAGAGACCCCCTCCCCTCCATCCACCCATGTCCAGCGATCCTCCTGTGCCCCCTGCCCTCCACCTATGTCCAGAAACCCCCTCCCCTGCCATCCACCCATGTCCAGCGACCCTCCTGTCCCCCCTGCCATCCATCTATGTCCAGCAACCCCCCCGTCCCCTCTGTCCTCCCCTGCCATCCACCTATGTCCAGAGACCCCCTCCCCTCCATCCACCCTTGTCCAGCGACCCTCCTGTGCCCCCTGCCCTCCACCTATGTCCAGAAACCCCCTCCCCTGCCATCCACCCATGTCCAGCGACCCTCCTGTCCCCCTGCCATCCATCTATGTCCAGCAACCCCCCCGTCCCCTCTGTCCTCCCCTGCGATCCACCCATGTCCAGCGACCCTCCTGTGCCCCCTGCCCTCCCCTGCCATCCACCTATGTCCAGAAACCCCCCTCCCCTGCCACCCACCCATGTCCAGCGCCCCTCCTGTCCTCCCTGCCATCCACCTATGTCCAGAAACCCCCTCCCCTGCCATCCACCCATGTCCAGCGATCCTCCTGTCCCCCCTGCCATCCATGTCCAGCAACCCCCCGTCCCCTATGCCCTCCCCTGCGATCCACCCATGTCCAGCGACCCTCCTGTGCCCCCTGCCCTCCCCTGCCATCCACCTATGTCCAGAAACCCCCCTCCCCTGCCACCCACCCATGTCCAGCGCCCCTCCTGTCCTCCCTGCCAGCCACCTATGTCCAGAAACCCCCTCCCCTGCCATCCACCCATGTCCAGCGACCCTCCTGTCTCCCCTCCCATCCATGTCCAGCAACCCCCCGTCCCCTATGCCCTCCCCTGCCATCCACCCATGTCCAGCAACCCTCCTGTGCCCCCTGCCCTCCCCTGCCTTCCACCTATGTCCAGAAACCCCCCTCCCCTGCCATCCACCCATGTCCAGCGACCCTCCTGTCCCCCCTGCCATCCATGTCCAGCAACCCCCCTGTCCCCTATGCCCTCCCCTGCCATCCACCCATGTCCAGTGACCCTCCTGTGCCCCCTGCCCTCCCCCTATGTCCAGAAGCCCTCCTCCCCTCCATCCACCTCATGTCCAGCGACCCTCCTGCCCCCCTTGCCAACTGCCATCCACCTATGTCCAGTAACCACCCCGTCCCCCCTGCCCTCCACCCATGTCCCGTGACGCGAGTCTCCTCGTTCCCCTGCTGCTCCCCCTCCCTCCAGCCACCTGAGACATCTCCCGTCTGACACCCCCCCCGACCCGCCAAACGACCCTCTTCTGTCGCCCGCACCTCACCTGACCCGACCCAGCATTTTAAAAAAACCTCCAAGCGGCGGTGCCGGTGCCTCGCGTCTGAGGGAAGAAAACTCGCTTCGTCGTTGGCCGGCCTTCCCTCAAGTCCCGCCCTTGCGGAAGTTACATCAGAGGGCGGGACTTGAGGGAAGGCCGGCCAACGACGAAGCAAGTTTTCTTCCCTCAGACGCGAGGCACCGGCACCGCCGCTTGGAGGTTTTTTTAAAATGCTGGGTCGGGTCAGGTGAGGTGTGGGCGACAGAAGAGGGTCGTTTGGCGGGTCGGGGAGGGGAGGGGGGGTCAGACGGGAGATGTCTCAGGTGGCTGGAGGGAGGGGGAGCAGCAGGGGAACGAGGAGACTCGCGTCGTGGGACATGGGTGGAGGGCAGACGAGCGTGGTCGGCGAGGCAGAGGCGAGGCACGCCGCGCGGGGCCCCCTTAGGCACGGGGCCCTATGCGGCCGCCTCGGTCGCCTCTGCCTAAGACCGGCCCTGGAGGTCAGACAAGCCAGGGAATGGTTCCTGCAAATATCATGTCTGCTCTTTCTTGGCTCAAAGGTGGGCTGATTGCTTAGCTTGCTATAGCAAAATAATAATACACCTAACCCGGTACTGCTGCAGAGTGCAGAGCAGACACAATGAAGACTCTGAATGTGAGAGCTAGATGACTACTAGTTAGTAGCAGTGACTAATGCTACCATCGGAGGCAGCGGACAAGCAGCACTTCTACTTCCTAGTTGCAGGTGGAAGTCTCTGGAAAATTTGCTCAGCTGCACGTGGAGGTCGCCATGCATGCGCCAGTAGTCAGGTGGCCTCTGATGCTCCTGGCCTATGTTTGTGTCAGACAGTGACAGTGTTAGCCTATATCAGCCCGTGCAGAGAGGGTTTAGTTTCAGGTGCAGACTAGCAGAGCAGTGCCAGCCCATCTCTGCCAAGGAGCTGCACCAGGTCCTGCAGCTCTAGCAGCTGGAGATAAGTAAGCAGCACTAATGGAGGAGTTATGGGCAACTTGGTCAGGCTGCAGGAGCAGGACTTCACTAAACACAACATGCACATGTGACAACTTAGGGCATAAGGACCGCTTCCTCTGAGTCCTCCTCGCTTCATTCAGCGAAACCGTGCTAGTCTGTTGCTAAATTCGGAGGAGGCAGGAGCAGGGGCCACCTTGGAGTAGGTGAGAGGTTGATGGTACACTTCCTCAGCCAATCACACTCGGGAGGGGGGGGGGCGGGGAACTAGGGTTTCCAAGTGATGTTACATACTGGCTTGTATCTGATTGAACCTGGACTTCCAGTTCCAGCTCTGCTGTTTCTGGGACCAGAGGTTCAGGCCCAATCGGCTACAAGCTGAGTCTGACATCGTCTGCAGAAAGGAAGAAGCAGAGGTATGAAAAATACTTTAAAAAAAAAACTTTCTCCAGTGGATAGTGATAAGCAGACTGTAGCTTCTGAATTGGTTACGGAAGCAATAGTTGGAAAAGTGGGCATCAGTTAGAACAGAAGGGTACCTCACTTGAGGTTTATGATACATTAAAAAAAAAAAAAGCAAAAACATCTGGAGCAGGGATGATACTCATGAGTCTGAGTTTGTCCCCCTCTCCACCCTTGTTCACTGCTGTTTTCTCTCCCCACCCCCTTCCTAAGCCAGTTTTCTCACCTCAGAACATTAGAAGAGCTTCAAACTCTGCAGCATTTGTTCCAGGCTACATTACCGGTTGTGTAATGTTGTAGGGTATTTTGTGTGTGGGGGGGGGGGGGGGGGGGGAGAGGGGGAAGAATGTGTATCTTTATGATGAATGATCATCCTGCCATGAAGTATTATGAAGTCAGAACCAACAATTTTGTAACAGGCTTTGCATTGAGATTCGTCCTGGGATCACCCTTAATGTAGTGCTGAGTCCAAGCTGTGACTTGGGCCCACACATGCTAAACCTAAGGAGCCAGCAAAGTGTTTTTTATACCAGTTCTAGCCGGTTTAGTGTGCAAGGAGTAAAACGAGGCATGAACAAAAGGGTTCTCCAAACTCTTTTCCTATCATGGTAGCAGCTAACGAAAATGGAACGCAAAGCTATTATAATGAGCTAATTACTATACAAATGTGCATGCAAAGTGATGCACAGCCATTTTCCAACCCGATGCACAGAAGCAACCTCTACCTTTACCGTTGAAAATTTAACAGGAAGTCTGGAGCTGTCAGTCCTGACAGTTCTTGTCAAAACTCCACAGCCTCAGGGTCCTCTTGTGCAGAAGACATGAGAGCAAAGCGCTTTTGTCAGCAAAGAGCCTAGCGATCCATGCCTACAGCACGCCTGGAGAGAAAATCAAAGGGAGGAGGGAGAGGGAACGAGAGCAGAAAAGTCTTTGCCTTACAGCCGGCTGCACTTCCTGTGGGCTATGCGCGAGCAGCAGTCCCAAGGACAAAAAAAAAAACCTACATCATCTGCTAGCCCTCTCCAGCCATACACTCCTCTCCCCAAGACCTCACCTCTGTGTGCCCTGGAAGACAGCAACACAGCAGGTTGGAAGTGTGAACCAGCTGTATTGCTGCAGCTGAGCTTGCCTTGTGATGGAGGTGGGGAGGTTTAGGGTCTAGGGATCATCTACCGCCCATCCCCCAGGCAGGAGACTGTAGGCTTAGCAGGAGAGGGCAGGCTCCTGGCATAAGCGGACAGCGTCCCCCCACCTGTCCCCCGCCCTCGGCAGGAGAGTGCAGGCTCCTGGCATCAGCAGACCACATCAGTTTTTGGGAAAAAAAAAAGCTACACCAGCTTTCATACTTGCAGCTTGTCTGAGTGTATGAGAGCTGTCTGTAGCATGCACAGAACAGCCGAGCTTAGCGATTGGCTGTTCTGTGCATGCTCATCTCGCCAACTGGCTTCCCCTATATTGCATGCAAATGAGCTGGGTGGCAAAAGCAACAAACAGCTCTTTTGCATGCGATTCTCTTTGTGAATTCCTCTGTATTTCCAAATGTGCACTGATTTAGAAATACAGATGGATTCTTAACAGGGACCTTTGTGCATCTGGGCCTTAATGATTTACAAACAATTCTGTAGTTAGGATTGGTCAGTTAACTTCCTTTTTGAGTGGAGGAGTGGCCTAGTGGTTAGGGTGGTGGACTTTGGTCCTGAGGAACTGAGTTCAATTCCTGACACAGGCAGCTCCTTGTGACTCTGGGCAAGTCACTTAACCCTCCATTGCCTACCGCATTGAGCCTGCCATGAGTGGGAAAGCACAGGGTACAAATGTAACAAAAAAAGAAAAATCTGTTCTGTTGTGAATGTCTTTGTGTCAATTTGGGGGTTGTGTTTCTATTCATTTATACTAATATTCTGCTTTTAAAATTCAGGTGTTATCCAAATTTTACAACAAAATTACTTCCCTATTCCTTTGTTTTGTTCAAAGCTATGTTCTGCTGTCTGTGAACTATTTGTATTGATCAACACTGCCCTCTTGTGGGTAAAGTGGATATTGCATAAATTTCACGTTTTAAAAACCTAAATTGTATTTATTTATTTATTACATTTGTATCCCGCACTTTCCCACTAAAAGCAGGTTCAATGCGGCTTACACAGTAATAGGGAACACAGAATATTGTTAGATAAAGTAAAGAATTAAGTGTACATAGTAATAGAATAGATAGGTAGGTAGAGATAGGCAATGGAGAGGTGGGTCAGGTGGGAGATATGGTCTGGGTCAATGTCGTTGTCTCTTCGGTATATGTTAGGTAGGTTAGGTTATGTAGGAAACAAACTTCTAAATTGTTGTGAATCCTTTATCAATTGGAAATATATGTGAAAATTGCATCCTCAATTTTCTTAAGCCACAAAGTCCAAGAGAAGGGATTTTTAAGCTTAGTGGGTCTGGGGGCCAAATTTCAGACTCTAGGAATTAGGGTCTGATGGGCAAACAGAGAAGAAGTTACTGTTTCCCCCCTAGTTTTAAACCTTGAACTTTGTACCACAGCATTAACAGATAGCCTCTAGGATAGCAGGCGCAGCAGGGGGAGACTGTTCTAAAAGTATGGGATCCACCTTAACCGGGATAGAACCAGGCTGCTGGTGCTAACTTTTAAAAAGAAGATAGAGCAGCTTTTAAATTAGAATGGAGGGAAAAGCCGACAGTCACCCAGGAGCGCATGGTTCAGTGTGGAGTATCCTTGAAGGAAACTATTGAAACAGGACATTTAGGGAGTCCTAGTAAAGAGGTTTCAACAATGTTGAAAGTAAGCCAGATGTGCTTAATGAGAGAGCAGGATAAAGGATGCACATCCTCTTCAAATTCTAAGCAGCTTTGTTGATTTACACCCTATATGTGTGTAAACAAAGAAACTGACACCTGTTATAAAAAGAATAATCAAAATTTTTTTATTTTTTTCAACTGTTCTCCGTCGAACAGAGGCAGCGGGGGAACACCCCGTTGGAAGCAAAGTCTGCTAATATTTTTAGCAATAATACAGAGATATATTTGCTTAGCAGTAATACAGAGATATATGCTTGCTCAGCTTTGCTCTTGCTTTGCTTAAGATACTTATCTCTCCCTCAGTTTAAATACACTTATATTAACACTGCACCCAATGTGTGCACGTCATCAACCCTCTCTCTTTGAAGCTTGTTCTCACATTTCTTATCTACAAACACATTCTTTCTGTCCAGCACAGACGGTCTCCCCTCCCCCTTACACTGTCTCTGCTTTACACCAGGCTGCCCAGCTCAAAGTTGATTCTATGACTCCCTCATTGTTCTCACAGGTTTTGTGACTCATTTCTCTTTCTTTGCCTTGCACTTTACTGACCATAGGAACTTCATACTGTTCAACAGTTTCTCATTATATTTCTGCAGCATGTTCATTATTATTAACAAATCCTCCCTTGAACCTTGTAGAGCAAGGTTCACCAAAAATTTCATGGTTATAGTTTTCATCACTGTTAGACTGGGCATCATCCTATAAATAGGTAACACCTCAGGCCATCATGGCAATGACAAACATTTTCTATCAAACCACAGAACTTTCGGGAGTCATCAGTAACCCAGGACAGTTTGGTTCATAGTCACTGGTGTCAGGCATTATATTTTGTATCTGAGTTACCATGGTCATTTTCAATGAATCTTGACATGTTCGTCTCCAGCAACTAAGTAAACAAGGCAAACAACATAATAAGAGTCCTGCAACACATATGAAAACAATACATCCAGTCACAATCCCTCTTAACCATGGACCTAATCCTCCAAACCAATTTTTTATGGTATCCCACCATGACGTGTCCAATATCCCTTCATAATCACTTACTTGAATTCTTGCTAGAGAAAGAATGCGCTGCACTGCATTTTTAACAATTATTGATTGATTTCTAACAACTGAACAACATGATGTATCATTCACTATGCTGCATACTCCTCAAGATTGGGCTAACATAAAATCAACTGCCATGCGTGTGTGCATTGCATATCTCGCTGTATCATCAATTTCCTCTTGAATTGCTGTTATAGCTATGTCTAATTCATGTGTTACAACATGTAATAGTGATTGTAAGCGTCTAATTGACATACCCATTTCAGCTGCAATGGCAGATCCTGCAAATGGAATCCATCCAGTGGCTGACAAGGCATCTAGACGTTTCTTGGTCATAGGATATGTACTGTTAATATAATCTAATGCTAATTGTAAAGCTTGATCATCTCCTGTTAAAGCACTAAAGGAGGTACTGGAAACATCTCTTTTACTTCGTTTCTGACTATTAGAACCATGTGATGTGGCATTTAATGGAATGATCAAATCAAATAAATTTAGTTGAACAAGAGTGCAGAACTTATAACATGATGGAAGATAAGTGTACAGGATATTATCACATAACAAATAATCCCCTAACCGTAAAGACTGTAGAGAAGTTAGGTTATGATATAAAGCATATGTTTGAGAAAAAGGAAAAATAGGATTATTTGGTTCCTTAACTGAAGAACAAGCAGTAGGCACAGCAGTAATGGCTTGCATGGAAGAGGCATTAAATTGACATAATGAAAAGAAGAAAGTCAAATTTGTGAGAGTAAGGTTAGTAGAGGTAACATAAGAGGTTGTCAGTGTCCGGTTATAAGTTGTTTTGTTAGCACAGGCCATAGATGTTGCAGTCTGATTTATGACATAGGATCCCTGTAACACAGTCCAATTCCGGGATTGTATGTCATAAGTATAATTACATAAAACATTAGGTTTCTCACCCTGAAGTGAACTAGAATTTATCAGACACCGATAGTTTAATGCAGGAATAGTATGAGCAAATAAAGAAGGCAGGCGTTGACCAGTAACATTGATCCAATATTGCCTGTGCTCATGACCCTGACCCAAATAGCAGGTACCATTACTGAAACAGTTATGAAGACCTTGCAACTTAATCATAGAATAAGGGTGAACATGTGCTGGAATGGTAGTTACAGAAGTGACAAGTGGAGTGCAAACAATACAGTTAGTCAGATTAAGAGTCTTTAAGGCATGTTGAATTCTTTCAACATATGTATTGAGTCCATAAGTAAGTCCTACCAGCAGACAGATTACAAAAACCTTCATAATTCTTTTGCACTGATGATGTTGTTAATCAATGCCTTCTGGGGGTACAATGGTGGTTTCTATTTGCTCAGGTGGTCCTGGATCAGGAGCCTTGCGTAAATCAGATAGATGTATCCAGGTGGTATGGTCTGACAACTTTGCTGCTGTGCGAGTTAAATCAGTAATAGTGAATGGTCCCACATTAACTGGATCCTTCCAGGTTTTGTGAGTGAAGTTTTTTCTTAAGACCTGCTGTCCTATGGAAAAGGAAAGAGAGAGATCATCACCTCTGTCCCAACGAGACTGTTTCTGAGTTGGGTTAGCTAAAGACTGAACCAGTTCCATAACAGGTTGCAATTGCTGCCAGTAGACTTGAGGCGTATGCAACGGAGTAACAACAGGCGTTCTCATATGTCTGCCTGTTTGTAATTGAAAAGGTGAAATTTTCAATTTACTCAGTGGCGAGCTACGTATAGACATGAGAGCCACTGGAAGTAGATCTTACCAATTGTACTTATTATGTGGAGCCACAGACTCCAAGTCATGCAACAATGTTCTCAATTTAGTTTTCAGTATACCATTGTATCGCTCAACCAGACCATTAGAGGTCGGGCTATATACTGACACCTTGCGGTGAGTAATATTCAAGATAGTCTGCAATTCCTGCATAAGTACATTGTTAAAATGTGAACCATTATCTGAAACAATTTTATGTGGACAACCATGTGCTGGCATGATATGTCGAATTAAAGATTGTACAACCACATGAGCTGTCTCCTTAGTACAGGGAAATGCTTCCACCCATCTTGAGAAAGCATTGACCCATAAAAGGATATAGCGTTTACCTTGGATGGGGTGAATCATATCAGTAAAGTCAATATGCCATTCAATACCTGATCCTGTTGGAGTAGGCAAATATCCCGTGGGTATGGCTGGACCTCTACGGGGAATGGTCACAGCACAAGAAAGACATGTTTTAACAATAGATTCCGCCAATTCTCTAAGATTGGGGTTCCAATGCAGTAAAGATAAAGAATCAACCAAAGCTGAAATAGAGTCATGGTGCTCACCATGTATTGCAGTAAGTTTAGTGATAGCTTCAGCTGTGGACAAACAAGCTTTTCCGGAAGGATGTATCCATCCGGTAGAAGTAGAGATACACCCTGTATTTTTCCAGATTGCTTGCTCCAATGGTGTGGGGGGTAAAATAGTCTGGGCAGTACTTTTACCAGTGCGTGTAACAACCATGCATAAGGGAATAGCCTGAGAACTAACAACTTCCGTAGCCGCTGTATCAGCAAGCTGATTACCACGGGCTTCAAAACTGTTAGCACCTGTATGTGCAGGGACCCAAATAAAAGCTGTCTTAACCCCTAAAGCCTCACGAGCCTGAAGTAAATCAAAAAGCAATTCCCAATAACGGAGGTGCTGTAAAGTTTTACCATTAGATGTAATAAAACCTCTACGTTGCCATTTCAGGAGATGGTACTGCAATGAGCTAATAACATAAGAACTGTCAGAATATATTGTAGCTGACGTTTGCCGCGGCGTGTGTTGTATGGCGGTTATAACTGCTAGTAATTCTGCATGCTGTGCTGTGTGCTGAGGTGGACACAGTAGTTGGTGTTTCTGTACTATTTTTAAATCAGTGTTGACTTGTAATGCTGCAAGTGCAGAAATTCCTTCATGGCTAGCACCATCTGTAAACCATATAAATCCTCCCTCCACCGGGGTAAACTGTAAAGTGAGCCACGGTGGCTTAGAGTCGGGATGAGTTAACAGTACTGAGGGGGGAAACAACAATGCTAATTGTTTTGACTGTTGCTCTGTTAATGGTTTTGTAGTAATATCTTGACCTAGTAAAATAGCCTGATATTTTCCATACCGGGTACTAGTGAGTGCGGCCTGACTAGCAGACATCATATGATGAACTGAATGTTGGGTGTGAAGAATGATAGATGAATGTGGCATAATAGATCTCCATTTGGAAATTGCAGCACAAACCGCAACTAAATGTTTGGAAAAGGGAGGAAAACCCCTTTCAACTGCTGAGAAAGTCCCTGACAAAAAGCAGACTGGGAAAGTCAGATCATTTTCTTGATTGATAAAAGCAGCCCAAGTATTTGTATGGTCAGTAACCCAGACATGCACGGGCTGAGATGGATTAACAGTGGATAAGGGATCACAAGCAGAAATAGTAGCAATGATGGAGGATAACAGAGATTGGTGCTCAGGGGTAAGAACAATTGGGGTATGTGAACAGGATCCAGCAGGTACTTGGAGATAAGAGTAAAGAGGCATAATTTGTGCTAAATAATTTGGTATCCAATGTCTGCAATAGTTTAGTAAACCAAGAATGGATCTTAGGGATTTGAGACAAGTGGGCATTGTGACAGCCTGTACATTAGTTAACAATTCTTTGTCTAACATGTGTCTGTCTTTGCCAATTTGTTGACCGAGGAAAGTAACTACTGGAGAGGCTAGCTGACATTTAGACCTGTTGCACTTATACCCGAGAGAATACAGTAAAAGAAAAAGATCAAGTGTATATTTGATATACAATTCTCGAGTTGGCGCAGATAATAAAATGTCATCAACATAGACAAACAGGGAAACATTTGAAGGTAAAAGTGAAATGAAGTCAGTGAGATCAGACATGAGCTGTTTTGAAAAGACAGTAGGGCTATCAGTAAAACCCTGAGGCATACGCGTCCAGCAGTATGCTTGATTTCACGAGAATCCTCATGTAAAGGGATAGAAAAAATGTGTAGTCAGCGAAGTTTGATAAGGTGGGGGCAGCTTATGGCTGTCCTCGTTTGCCTGCATGCGTGCGGTTTCACGTGCTTGTGTATCTATTTTCATTTTATCAGAGTGAAACAAATCTGCTGTTACCATAAAGAGATTAAGGACATGCAGATGTTTCTGAAGGGATTTACCCTTTTTGTGCTGTTGAATGTACTTTTGAACTGACAATATTTGGGGACGAGCAAAAGAACCCGTGCTTGGCCATGCCAGGAATGGGTCTTTAGTTGCATATCCTGCCCATTTCTCACAGACCTTTTGAATAACGGGTGCCTCAAAGGGAAAAGTATCTTTAACATGCACAAGAGGTGAGCAATTCTTTTGGCTATCTACATACAAAACATAAGGAGTGATAGATGTTTCTCCCTGACCCTCTGCAGCGGGTTTAGGGGAAGGTTCGTTCTTAGACTGAAAAGGTCTCATGATATAATAACAAACAATGCCTAAGCTAGCAAAATACACAGCAAACAATAATATAAATAATGAAAGATACAAGAATAAAAATAAAGAAGCAATTTTTCAAAAGACTTTGCTTCAAGATATACTCACGGTTCAGCTGACTGACAGTCTATAACCTACTCAATCCAGGCTGGCCATTTCTGGAAATCATAGGAAAGAAAGTCACACGATAACAAATCCAAAAACTTAATCCAAACGACGGCAGCCGCGTCCTGCCGCGGTCACCAATTTGTTGATTTACACCCTATATGTGTGTAAACAAAGAAACTGACACCTGTTATAAAAAGAATAATCAAAAAAATTTTATTTTTTTCAACTGTTCTCCGTCGAACAGAGGCAGCGGGGGAACACCCCGTTGGAAGCAAAGTCTGCTAATATTTTTAGCAATAATACAGAGATATATTTGCTTAGCAGTAATACAGAGATATATGCTTGCTCAGCTTTGCTCTTGCTTTGCTTAAGATACCTATCTCTCCCTCAGTTTAAATACACTTATATTAACACTGCACCCAATGTGTGCACGTCATCAACCCTCTCTCTTTGAAGCTTGTTCTCACATTTCTTATCTACAAACACATTCTTTCTGTCCAGCACAGACTGTCTCCCCTCCCCCTTACACTGTCTCTGCTTTACACCAGGCTGCCCAGCTCAAGGTTGATTCTATGACTCCCTCATTGTTCTCACAGGTTTTGTGACTCATTTCTCTTTCTTTGCAATGCACTTTACTGACCATAGGAACTTCATACTGTTCAACAGTTTCTCATTATATTTCTGCAGCATGTTCATTATTATTAACAGCTTGTAGATAAAAGGAAAAAGCACAATTTGAAGTGCCTGTATACAAATGCTAGAAGCATATAAATAAGATGGGAGAGTTAGAATATATAGAAATAAATGATGAGGTAGATATAATAGGCATCTCAGAGACTTGGTGGAAAGAAGATAATCAATGGGACCAGTGGCGTAGCCAGACCTGACATTTTGGGTGGGCCCAGAGCTGATATGGGTGGGCACTAGGTGTGAGTAGTGTTTCTTGGGATACTCCTTAATAATGCCTTAGAATGCACTTGATGATGGATTTCTAAGTAAACAGTCTGTGCAACAGCTCTCCTGCATTAACACAAACCACATACCTGGTTCATGGAACACTGACATTTTTAAATAGAGTGATTTTATCCCATATCTTAAACTTGACCAAATATGACTGCTATAAGGCAAACATATCAATGGCACATATCCTTCAAACTTTGCTTTGTAACAAATGCAAATGCCTGATTAAGCTGTATTCATAAAACAGGTAAATTCTGAAACTGACATTCCCATTTAAAAAGCCAGAGAAGTCAGACTCATATAGATCCCCACACGAAGTACATGCACACAGAATCTTTTACGTCGGTCACATGCAGAACAGACCACCCCTTACAAACTGCAGAATAAAACACAAAAAATTAGAAATCACAGAGGTGGCAAATTACCCAGTTCCAGGCTTGAGATTTTGTGCAGTACTGATTTAAACTTTATAACTCAAATCAGTGTGGGGTTTGCAGTGCCTGATTCTGCCCATGGAAATCAGTGCTGCAATGGGGTGGTCAGAAATGCAGGACTGTCCCAAAATCTCCAGCCTGGAACTGTAGCCTGGCATCAACCCTGCCCTTCCCCCTCCCCCATAGTTTGACATCAGCCGCAGGAGAATAGGCAGGAACAGCAATCAAAGCAGTGGCATACCTAGGGTAGGGGCTGGACATTTTTTAACACCCCCCCTCCAAAATCCAGTACCAGCATACCAAGAATACAAAACACTCAGGACCTATAGCGCAATTCTAGCATACCATAAGCAGTCATTTCTACAAGTAACACAAGGAAAAGGAAAGCATCTTAAACACTACAGTGAGCACTAGAACATCAATTCACCTATTGTAAAACAAAACCAGACAGAATAGTACAGATCCTCGAACCTGCACAGTCAATGCCAACTGAAAGCCATGTCTTTTTCACAAACACAGATACACCCTAATCCACTCTAGAATAAGTAATCATAAACTTTCTATTTAGACAAAAATTAAACTGAACCCCCAAGATGCCAGACTCTGCATACAATGCAACGCCATAGAAACAGAAAATGTCCCCTAGTACTGTGCAAAATATAAAGACAGCAGATGTAAATTTGAAAAAAAACCTAACAAATACCAATCACCACTTTACAAATTAACAAATAGAAATAAAACAAATATAGAAAATAAAATAATACCATTTTATTGGACTAATACATTTAGCTTTCAGAGGCCAAAACCTCTGTCCTCAGGTCAATACAGTATAGTGCTGTTACAGTATCCTATCCTGACCTGAGGAAGGGGGTTTTGTTCTCCGAACGTTAGACAAAATATATTAAAATTAGTCCAATAAAAAGATTACCTTATTTACATGTTCATTTATAAACATTTATTAACGCATCTACAATATTACTTTATCCTAAAGCAAAAAAATAAAAATATATATTTTATTTACAGTTTGTTGTCTCTGGTTTCTGCTTTCCTCATCTTCTTTTCACCATCTTCCTTCTATCCAGCATCTGTCTTCGCTCTCTCTCTGCCATCCAGTGTCTGCCCTCTCTGCCGTCCCTTCCATCCACTGTCTGCCCTTTCTCTCTGCCCCTTCAATCCACCATTTGTCCTCTCTCTCCCATCCATCCAGGGTCTGCCCTCCCTCTCGCTGCCCCTTCTTTTCGGCCCCTAGTTCCAGCCCCATTATCCCACCTGCCCCTAGTTCCAGCCCTAGCCCATATCTCCCAACTGCCCCTCCTTTTCAGTCCCCAGTTTCAAGCCCAGCACTTTTCTCCCACCAGTCCAGAGCTTCAACCCCAGCCACTTCTACCTGTCCCTTTTTCAGCCCCCAGTTCTAGTACTAGCCCCCTTATCCCACCTACCCTCCTTTTCAGCCCCCAATTCCCTTCATCCACATGCCTTGCATTAGGCCCCCCTTTTCAGCCCCAGACCCATTCTCCCACCTGCCCCAGGCATGGCCCCATTCTCCCTCCTGCCCCCTTCTCAGACCCCAGCTCCAGGCCCCTTCTCCCATCTGAGCCCCCCCCCTCCCCAACCCAGTCCCCTTCTCCCATCTGAGCTCCCCTCCCCGACCCAGTCCCCACCTGCCTACCTTCGACTGTCAGACGACCCTCTTCTACTACTACTACTTATCATTTCTATAGTACTACTAGACGTATGCAGCGCTGTACACTTGAACATGAAGAGACAGTCCCTGCTCGACAAGAGCCTATAATCTAATTAGGACAGACAAACAGGACAAACAAGAGATAAGGGAATATTAAAGTGAGGATTATAAAATAAGGGTTCTGAACAAGTGAATAAAGGTTAGGAGTTACAAGCAGTTTAAAAGGAGTTAAAAGAGAGGATCTGGAATTCCCCTTGAAGCTCTGGTGAAAGAAAGAAGAGAAATCAGGGCTCCAAGTCTCTTTAAACCTTGGGATGTCTGCATGGTGTGTGTGTGTGTGGGGTGGGGGGGGGTGACCTGTCAATACTTGGGCTGCCTGGCAATCCCTTATGAAAACTGCTGGGGGGAGGGACAGCAGAAGGAAGGAAAGAAAGAAAGAAAGAGAAAGAAAGAAGGAAGGAAGGAAGGAAGGAAGGGCGGGCTTAGTATTGGCATGCATATTAGTGTGCCAATACTCTGAAACCATGAAGGTGAAAAGTTAACAGATTTCTGCATTAAACCAAGCTGTGCCAATGTTTAAAGCTGATATGCACTATATTTTTTAATATTAATCAAATTATTTAAATTTCAACAAGGAAGTCAGTATTATTAAAATATAAAAACCGGACTGAATCAGTGTTAACATACAGACTGTAAAGCATGTTAATTCTGTGTTAATACCAAAGTGAGGACTAAACTTACTAAAAAGGCCCCTCAGTATTCAGCCTTCATAAATAAATGACATTATCTCACTTGATCTTTTTGTAAGTTTGCTTCTTCCACCAGTTGCATGCTGTCTCGCACTCTTGCCACAGCCTCATATCTCTCTTCTTCCAGATCTGAACACTTTGCTTGAAGCTCCCCGACTTGTTTTTCCAAACTCGTTCTTTCTCTTCCTAATTGCTCCGCATCTTGGGCAGCTACACGTAACCTTTTTTCCAGCACCCAGCCTTAAAAAAAAAACAAAATCGGCGAAGCGCCTCGCATTGGCTCTGCACTGTTGTACAGCAAAAATTGCCTCGTCGCGTCATCGGCCTTTCCTTCACTGTGTCCCGCCCTCGTGGAAATAGGAAGTTACATCAGAGGGCGGGACAAAGTGAAGGAAAGGCCGAAGACGTGACAAGGCAATTTTTGCTGTATAGCAGTGCAGAGCCAATGCAAGGCGCTTCGCCGATTTTTTTTTTTAAGGCTGGGTGCTGGAAAAAAGGTTACAAGTAGCTGCCCAAGATGTGGAGCAATTAGAAAGAGAAAGAACGAGTTTGGAAAAACAAGTCGGGGAGCTTCAAGCAAAGTGTTCAGATCTGGAAGAGTCAGCATGGGTTCAGACAAGGGAAGTCTTGCCTCACCAATTTGCTTCATTTTTTTGAAGGCGTGAGTAAGCATGTGGATTAAAGTGAGACAGTTGATGTAATGCATCTAGATTTTAAGAAAGCTTTTGATAAAGTTCCTCATGAGAGACTCCTGAGAAAATTAAAAAGTCATGGGATAGGAGGCAAGGTTCTGGTGTGGATTAGGAATTGACAAACAAACATAGAGAGGGTCCAAAGTACAAAGTGAAGTCTAGAAAACAAAAATAAGCACCAAGAGCCTTCAAAATTGGGATACAATTCCTTTAATGGTTGAACTGGAGAAACAATTTTCCAATAATGACCCTTCATGGGCCGTATTTCAGCACACAGCGCCTGTGTCAGGGGTCTGCATCAAACATAAATAGTAATATGAATATAACATACAAAGTAAATATTAAGTAAAAACGAAAAATAAAATCATTAATAATACCCAAAATAAATAATAATATTGGTAAAATGAACATACATGTAAATTGCAATAGATATACCATGTGAAATACATCAGCTCATAAAGAAAAGGCATATTGAGTTACAACTGTAAATATCTTTAAAAATAATATAATATATAAAATGATGAAGTGAGCATGTGTGTAATATATAGCATGCCATATGAACCTTTCTGGGGTTTTTTTTTGCAATTGCATTCAAAGTGGCTTACATAGTATATACAGGTACTTATTTGTACCCTGGACAATTGAGGGTTAAGTGACTTGCCCAGAGTCACAAGGAGCTGCAGTGGGAATCAAACCCAGTTCCCCAGGATCAAAGTCCACTGCACTAACCCCTAGGCTACTCCTCCAGTCATGAATAAGCTGAGAGGACTACACTTAGTCAACCAGTTAATCCATGCTTTTGAATATGCTCCTGTAATTTTATTCTTTATAATAGTCTCTACCATTTTGCCCTGTACCAATGTCAGGCTCACTGGTCAATAATTTCCCGGATCACCTCTGGAACCCTTTTTAAAAATCGGTGTTACATTGGCCACTCTCCAATCTTCTGGTACCATGCTTGATTTTAAAGATAAATTACATATTACTAACCATAGTTCTGCAAGTTAATTTTTCAATTCAATCAATAACATCCAGTGCAGGTGATTTGCTACTCTTCAATTTGTCAAACTACATAAGTACATAACTATTGCCATACTGGGACAGACCAAAGATCCTTGCCCAGTATCCTGTTTCCAACAGTAGCCAATCCAGGTCACAAATACCTGGCAAGATCCCAAAAAAGTACAAAACATTTTATGCTGCTTATCCCAGAAATATTTTCCCCAAGTCCAATTTAATAATGGTCTATGGACTTTTTCTTTAGGAAGCCGTCCAAACCTTTTTAAAACTCTGCTAAGCTAACTGCCTTTACCATATTTTCTGGCAACTAATTCCAGAGTTTAATTACACATTGAGTAAATAAAGATTTTCTCCAATTTGTTTTAAATTTACTACTTTGTAGCTTCATCGCATGTCCCTTAGTCCTAATATTTTTGGAAAGCGTATACAGACGCTTCACATCTTTTTTTTTAATTTTTAGAAGTCTTTAGTGAACATTATTAATTCTGAACATAGCGTAACTAACACATTCGCAATACAATTTTGCACATAGCTATGTGCCAGATACATAACAAAGAATACACATTTAAGTTTGCCATGCATAATCAAATACAAAATATACTTCAACTTTTTAATTGTGTTTTATAAGTGACCTCCCATTTCCTACCTATCGACCTCCCCTCTTCCCCCCTCCAGTACCACCCCCCCTAAACCCTCCCCCCCTCCCCCTTCCCCCAGTGCTATTTCTGGTCCTTCACACTCGTAAACTACGTTCTCTCGTTTTTTTTTTTTTTTTTTCCCTAGTTAACTGCATTTACAAAGAACTGCCATGTTGAGTGCCACTGACTTGTCCGGTGTTTTCGTGCGGCTATGAGCCTTTCTATTTCACACACATACTTTAATTTGTTTTGCCATCTTGTAATTGGGGGGACTGTTTTTTGTTTCCAGTGCAACGCTATTGTCACTCTGGCTACTGCTGTCACCTGTCTCAGCAACTGCTGTTTACAAGATGTCAGTCCTCTCACCGGTGCAGAGAAAAGAAACACCTCAGGGACCCAAGGTATCAAACATCCCAGCCAGCTCTGGAGCCTATCTTGCACTGCCTTCCAGAATGCCTTAACTTTAAGGCAACGCCACCATATGTGCCCCATGGTTCCCCTTAGGCCGCATCCCCTCCAGCACAGTCCCGTAGTCGTCGGGTATATTCGCTGAAGTCGATCCGGGGTAAGATACCACCTATATAAGACCTTTACTGCATTTTCTTTGAGCGGTACATGTATAGAGACACCCGCCACCCTTTTTTCTATACTCTCCCATTCTACTTCCTCTATGGTCCTACCCAACTCTTTTTCCCACGCCCGCCTATGGCTACTATGTCCTGGAACCTGTGCCGCGACACATCTATATATTTTCCCAATGAGCCCCCAGGATCCAATTAACTTTTCACATATTTCTTCGAGGGGGAGTGATTGCCGCTGGATGACCTTTCTGGTCGCTGCATTGTGTAGGAAATGTGACAATTGACAGTATGCAAACTCTTCACCCTCCACCACCGGGAACTCCGTCTTCAGTGCCGCAAAAGTTAGTACAGTGTTGTTATTGTCATACAATTGACCCCACCTTCGCACTCCCTCCGCATACCAGCGGGTGAAGACACCCGTAGTGTTCCCCGGCAGGAACAAAGGGTTATAAGCTATTGGTGTCATTCGGGACAACACACATCTGCCCTCTGGAAATAATTTGTCCCAGTAGTATAGAGTAACTTCCACTGAGGGGCATACGCCTTCTTGCAGTTTGCGAAAAGACCTTGGCAACCACATAAGTGCCCCCAACGGCGTCTCTCCAAGAGAGTGCTGTTCTAAGTGGACCCACTGTCTATCAGGATAGTCTTGATACCATTCCATAGCTGCCTTTCCCTGAGCTGCCTTGTAATACCAATGAAGGTTTGGGACTCCCAATCCTCCTCTCCTCTTCTCTTGATATAATAAGGTTCGTGACAATCTGGGATGCTTTCCTGCCCAGACGAAACGCACAATACGATCTTGTAAGGACGCGAGAAATCGCCTGGGCGCCTTCACAGGCAGCACTTGGAATAAATACAGGAGGTGAGGTAGGACATTCATCTTAATAATAGCTATACGTCCAAACCAGGATACCTCTAGTCCTCCCCATCTCTCCATATCCTCTGCAATTGTCTTTATCAATCCCTTATAGTTTGCCGAGAAAAGCTCTGACAGTGGTATCGTCAATTTAACCCCTAAGTATCTAATCTGTCCCCGGGCCCACCTAAATGGGAATGATGACTTCAGCTCTGTTACCGTTTCCTCGTCTATAGTTACATTCAAGGCTTCGGACTTTGCCATATTCACTTTGAATCCCGAGACTACTGAGTACTCGTCTATAAGTTGAATAAGTCGAAGGAATGTAGTCAAGGGTCGTGTCGCATAAAACAAAACATCGTCTGCGTAGAGCGCCAGTTTATGCGCTCTGTCTGCTACCCGGGCCCCTACGAACCCCGGATCTTGTCGTATCCGTGCTGCAAAGGGTTCCATAACCATAGCAAATAGGAGAGGAGACAGGGGACAGCCCTGTCTCGTTCCTCTATGCAATGTGAACAGCCCAGAATAATTTCCATTAAGTTTAACACATGCTTTTGGCGAGGTATAAAACGCCCGTATCCAGCCTATAAACTTCGCACCAAAACCCATTACCTCCAGGACTCTGTACATGAAGGACCAATGAATGCGATCGAAGGCTTTCTCTGCATCTAAACTCAAAAGACACAAGGGCCTCTGATTCCTCTTTGCCAGGTGCATTAAATCTACCGTACGCCTGATATTGTCCATCGCCTTTCGATGGGCCACAAAGCCCACTTGGTCCGGGTGCACAAGGGTCGGGAGTATAGGCGCCAGCCTGTTGGCCAGTACCTTAGCCAGTATCTTAACATCGGCATTGAGTACCGATATGGGCCTGTAGGAGCCACACTCGGTGTGATCTGGCTTGGGTATCACCGCTATCCAAGCATCTCTCATAGTCAACGGCAGAACCTCCCCCTCCTCTACCTGATTGAACAGATCCGCGAGCAACGGCGCTAACTCGGGGGCAAACTGCTTATAAAATTCATTAGGGAGACCATCTAACCCTGGGGACTTGTAAGATGGCAAGCTACTTATCGCCTCCTGTATTTCCTGTGGGGTAACCTGCTTTTCCAACAGGTCCCTATGCTGTCTAGCCAAGTTGGGAAGCTCGCATTCCTGCAGAAATTCATCTATCGCATCGGGTGTCGGATTGATTTCCTGTTTATAAAGCGCTTGATAATACTCCCCAAATCTTTGGCGTATTTGCTCAGTTTGATTCAACAAGCTACCACTCTCATCCCGAACCTGATGTATAAGCCGATCTACTCTCTGCCTGCGTATCTTTGTAGCCAGTAGTCGCCCTGCTTTGTTAGTGAACTCATAAGAGCGCATCCCCTGCCTAGCCCTTAAGACCTCTAAATGCTCTGAGTATATGGCATCCAGCCTCATCCTTGCTATACACAACTCCTGCCACACCTGCTGTGATCTATTCATTTTATGTTGCTTCTCCAGTTGTTGTATTTTGCCAAGGCAGGCTGTTATCAGTGCCTTCCTCGCCTTTGAGCGTTTGCTTGCCTGTTGTAGAAAATAACCCCTAGACACTGCCTTCAGGGTGTCCCAAACAACATGTAATGCTGGGCCTGTATCCACATTTAGTTTTAGGTATTCTTGTAGCATTTTTTTGTACCCCTCCAGCACATCGCCCTCTTGCAAAATGCTAGTATTTAGGGTCCATCTCTTATCTTGTTGACCAGCCTGTATATTTGGCAGAGTTACCCACACTGGGGAGTGATCTGACAGTGTCACACTTCCAATCCCAGCATTTGGTCCCCTTTCTAACAATGCAGCGTCCACAAAGATATAGTCAATTCTAGAGTATGACTCATGTACCAACGAGTAAAATGTATAATCCCTATCTGTCCAATGTGTCAACCTCCACAGGTCCAGGACCCCTAAGGAATAAACCAATGACCCTAGTGCCTGAGCCTCCTTTTTCCCCTCGGACCTTGTTACCCCCGTTCGGTCTATCCCCGGGTTCATCACTGCATTGAAGTCCCCTCCCATTATTAGGGATCCCCTGACAAAAGCGATCAAGGAATTACGAACCCTTGTGAAAAATTCCACCTGTCCACTATTAGGGGCATATATCGACGCTAATGTGATATCTGTCTGGTTCAATGTCATGTAAAGATAAATAAAGTGGCCCCTCGGGTCCCGTTTAATCTGTTTAACCTGCACCGGTATGGAGGAGTGTATCAGTATCGCCACCCCTCCCTTTTTTGTGGTTTCAGAGGATGCGCAGTACACTCCTGAATAACCAGGGCATCGTAAAAGGTGCTCATGCTTACGCCGCAAGTGTGTCTCTTGCAAAAATACTATTTTTGGTTGTAACTGATGTAATTCTCTATACAGTTTCTGTCTCTTCTGTGGCATATTCAATCCTTTTACATTATAAGATATAAACTTCAAATCATGACCCATTTAAGTATAAGCCAATAGCACTCCCTGGCCCTCTTACTTGTACATTTGTGACCCTCAATTACTTCATCATAGTTTAACACTTTCCCCTTTCCCCCCACCCCTTCCCCCACCCCCAGGTTCCCCTCCATCATCCCCCCCATATTACACCAACCAGAGGATCTAGTCCTCTGAGTGGGATACTAGGAAGTGAAGCACCCTTTCCAAGACGTCCCAGCCCCTCTTCCCACCCTCCCACGCCTTTCACATTTCTCTTCCTTCTTTTATCTCTTTTCAATACCATTTCCCCCCTCCCAACATTCTTTGTAACCCTCCCGGATATTATTTTTATACATTACCATATCTGCTCACTTCTCGTACAGTTTACATTTAGCTCATTCTCTCCTCTCTCAATCCACTCCCCAAAGCTCTGAATTGAATAAATTATCAACCCCAGTCCAAGTTTAGTTCAATTGACATAACCCGTAAGATTCTACTTTTATGTCCAGAACTCAATTGTTTCCAGCTTCTCTCTTACTTTGGATGTAGGCCAGGTCTCTCATCTCTTGGACTTGCCTCGTCTCACATTTCCTGCTGCTCGCTGCCAGCCTTGGAGTTTAGCTCGTGTTGTTGTTGCTAATTCCCCCGGCGGGACTGTTGTGCTCACGAATTCCGCAGCATGCAGTGCTTCCCAAGCCTCTTGTAGCGAGCGCACTCTATATTTACTACCTTTCAGCGCAAAATTCAGGGAGAAGGGAAAACCCCAATCCGTACTGCTGCTTGTTTTTAAGTAGGACATCCAGTGCAGGCCTCATTTGGCGTCGCTGTTGCAAAGTGTATAGTGAGAGGTCTTGGTACACCAGTATCTTAGCTCCTCCATATTCAAAGTTCTGAGCCCGCCTCGCACTCACCATGACCTGCTCTTTGACTTCAAATTTATGAAAGCGCACTATAATGTCTCGCACCTGCTGTTCTCTTCGGGGCCCCAGTGCTCTGTGCGCTCTATCTAATTCCACCGGCGTGGCCCCCGCTTCATGGCCCAACAGCGTGGCACACATTGTTTGCACTATCACCATTATATCCTCCATCTCGCCTCCTTCTGGAACGCCGCGAAATCTGAGGTTATTGCGGCGTCCTCTGTTCTCCAAGTCATCCAGTTTATAGGCAAGTTCCATATTTTTCTTTTCAAGATCTTGCAGCTGATCAGTATGTTTAGTTAGTGTCTCTGCCTGCTCTTCCAGCTTGAGTTCTGCCTCTTCCACCCTGCCCCCCAATTCGCGAAGATCTGTGCTCAGCGTGTCCATTCGTTCGAGGATTTCCTCCTTCGATTGTTTTATCTCCTCTTGAATGTTAGATAAGAATGTACGCAGTTCGCTCGAGATACCTCTTTTGGGAGGCGGGTTGCGATGTTCGGAGGCAGACAGAGCTGAATCAGAGTTAGATGGAGTGGCCCGTTCCGGCGATTCATTGCGTTTGGCGGTCTTTCCCG